>NC_141758.1:76619483-77932608 GCF_982258835.1 Parasteatoda tepidariorum
AGTGAATTAAAAGTGGCATCCGAATATTTATGTTCAAATATAGGCATTTCTCAAAAAGGGGATAAACATTTTATCACTTGAAATGACGGAAGAATTAGATCACTTTAATGTATTCCCATGTGGTCTAGTGGTTAGGATTCCTGGCTTTCACCCAGGCGGCCCGGGATCGATTCCCGGCATGGGAAGTGGTGGTTCTATGGTGTAATGGTCAGCACTCTGGACTTTGAATCCAGCGATCCGAGTTCAAATCTCGGTAGAACCTATTTTTTTCAACGCATGGAGAAAAAAATAATTTCCAAACGTGACGACATCATTACTCATTGAAAACTTAAAGTTCGAGAAGCTATTTATGTTGTAGGAACTGCTCCTGTAAGAGTCTTACTCAAAATGCACACGATGTGATTTTTTTATGTAAGATATGTATTTTATTATTTATCTAAGAAATAAAAAATTAAAAAAAAAACCTTCACTATGATCTTTCACGGTGAGCTTCTTAGAAAAAGAAGAAACAGACCAGCGTATCCCATGTGGTCTAGTGGTTAGGATACCTGGCTCTCACCCAGGTGGCCCGGGTTCGATTCCCGGTGTGGGAAGAATTGGTTCCATGGTGTAATGGTTAGCACTCTGGACTCTGAATCCAGGGATACGAGTTCAAATCTCGGTGGAACCTTTTGATACCTCTAATCGTTGCAATTTTATTCTAAAAGAATTGATCTTTGAAGCATTTTGCTAAGTGTATGAAGCATACGAAGTTGAGCGCACACGATCAATGTGTTATGTATTTTTATATTAACGTGAAGTGAATTAAAAGTGGCATCCGAATATTTATGTACAAATATAGGCATTTCTCAAAAAGGGGATAAACATTTTATCACTTGAAATGACGGAAGAATTCGATCACTTTAATGTATTCCCATGTGGTCTAGTGGTTAGGATTCCTGGCTTTCACCCAGGCGGCCCGGGTTCGATTCCCGGCATGGGAAGTGGTGGTTCTATGGTGTAATGGTCAGCACTCTGGACTTTGAATCCAGCGATCCGAGTTCAAATCTCGGTAGAACCTATTTTTTTCAACGCATGGAGAAAAAAATAATTTCCAAACGTGACGACATCATTACTCATTGAAAACTTAAAGTTCGAGAAGCTATTTATGTTGTAGGAACTGCTCCTGTAAGAGTCTTACTCAAAATGCACACGATGTGATTTTTTTTATGTAAGATATGTATTTTATTATTTATCTAAGAAATAAAAATTAAAAAAAAAACCTTCACTATGATCTTTCACGGTGAGCTTCTTAGAAAAAGAAGAAACAGACCAGCGTATCCCATGTGGTCTAGTGGTTAGGATAGCTGGTTCTCACCCAGGTGGCCCGGGTTCGATTTCCGGTGTGGGAAGAATTGGTTCCATGGTGTAATGGTTAGCGCTCTGGACTCTGAATCCGGCGATCCGACTTCAAATCTCGGTGGAACCTTTTGATACCTCTAATCGTTGCAATTTTATTCTAAAAGAATTGTTCTTTGAAGCATTTTGCTAAGTGTATGAAGCATACGAAGTTGAGCGCACACGATCAATGTGTTATGTATTTTTATATTAACGTGAAGTGAATTAAAAGTGGCATCCGAATATTTATGTACAAATATAGGCATTTCTCAAAAAGGGGATAAACATTTTATCACTTGAAATGACGGAAGAATTCGATCACTTTAATGTATTCCCATGTGGTCTAGTGGTTAGGATTCCTGGCTTTCACCCAGGCGGCCCGGGTTCGATTCCCGGAATGGGAAGTGGTGGTTCTATGGTGAAATGGTCAGCACTCTGGACTTTGAATCCAGCGATCCGAGTTCAAATCTCGGTAGAACCTATTTTTTTCAACGCATGGAGAAAAAAATAATTTCCAAACGTGACGACATCATTACTCATTGAAAACTTAAAGTTCGAGAAGCTATTTATGTTGTAGGAACTGCTCCTGTAAGAGTCTTACTCAAAATGCACACGATGTGATTTTTTTATGTAAGATATGTATTTTATTATTTATCTAAGAAATAAAAATTAAAAAAAAAAAACCTTCACTATGATCATTCACGGTGAGCTTCTTAGAAAAAGAAGAAACAGACCAGCGTATCCCATGTGGTCTAGTGGTTAGGATACCTGGCTCTCACCCAGGTGGCCCGGGTTCGATTCCCGGTGTGGGAAGAATTGGTTCCATGGTGTAATGGTTAGCACTCTGGACTCTGAATCCAGCGATCCGAGTTCAAATCTCGGTGGAACCTTTTGATACCTCTAATCGTTGCAACTTTATTCTAAAAGAATTGATCTTTGAAGCATTTTGCTAAGTGTATGAGGCATACGAAGTTGAGCGCACACGATCAATGTGTTATGTATTTTTATATTAACGTGAAGTGAATTAAAAGTGGCATCCGAATATTTATGTACAAATATAGGCATTTCTCAAAAAGGGGATAAACATTTTATCACTTGAAATGACGGAAGAATTCGATCACTTTAATGTATTCCCATGTGGTCTAGTGGTTACGATTCCTGGCTTTCACCCAGGCGGCCCGGGTTCGATTCCCGGCATGGGAAGTGGTGGTTCTATGGTGTAATGGTCAGCACTCTGGACTTTGAATCCAGCGATCCGAGTTCAAATCTCGGTAGAACCTATTTTTTTCCACGCATGGAGAAAAAAATAATTTCCAAACGTGACGACATCATTACTCATTGAAAACTTAAAGTTCGAGAAGCTATTTATGTTGTAGGAACTGCTCCTGTAAGAGTCTTACTCAAAATGCACACGATGTGATTTTTTTTATGTAAGATATGTATTTTATTATTTATCTAAGAAATAAAAAAAAAAAAAAAAAAACCTTCTCTATGATCTTTCACGGTGAGCTTCTTAGAAAAAGAAGAAACAGACCAGCGTATCCCATGTGGTCTAGTGGTTAGGATACCTGGCTCTCACCCAGGTGGCCCGGGTTCGATTCCCGGTGTGGGAAGAATTGGTTCCATGGTGTAATGGTTAGCACTCTGGACTCTGAATCCAGCGATCCGAGTTCAAATCTCGGTGGAACCTTTTGATACCTCTAATCGTTGCAACTTTATTCTAAAAGAATTGATCTTTGAAGCATTTTGCTAAGTGTATGAAGCATACGAAGTTGAGCGCACACGATCAATGTGTTATGTATTTTTATATTAACGTGAAGTGAATTAAAAGTGGCATCCGAATATTTATGTACAAATATAGGCATTTCTCGAAAAGGGGATAAACATTTTATCACTTGAAATGAGGGAGGAATTCGATCACTTTAATGAATTCCCATGTGGTCTAGTGGTTAGGATTCCTAACTTTCACCCAGGCGGCCCGGGTTCGATTCCCGGCATGGGAAGTGGTGGTTCTATGGTGTAATGGTCAGCACTCTGGACTTTGAATCCAGCGATCCGAGTTCAAATCTCGGTAGAACCTATTTTTTTCAACGCATGGAGAAAAAAATAATTTCCAAACGTGACGACATCATTACTCATTGAAAACGTAAAGTTCGAGAAGCTATTTATGTTGTAGGAACTGCTCCTGTAAGAGTCTTACTCAAAATGCACACGATGTGATTTTTTTTATGTAAGATATGTATTTTATTATTTATCTAAGAAATAAAAATTTAAAAAAAAAACCTTCACTATGATCTTTCACGGTGAGCTTCTTAGTAAAAGAAGAAACACACCAGCGTATCCCTGTGGTCTAGTGGTTAGGATACCTGGCTCTCACCCTGGTGGCCCGGGTTCGATTCCCGGTGTGGGAAGAATTGGTTCCATGGTGTAATGGTTAGCACTCTGGACTCTGAATCCAGCGATCCGAGTTCAAATCTCGGTGGAACCTTTTGATACCTCTAATCGTTGCAATTTTATTCTAAAAGAATTGATCTTTGAAGCATTTTGCTAAGTGTATGAAGCATACGAAGTTGAGCTCACACGATCAATGTGTTATGTATTTTTATATTAACGTGAAGTGAATTAAAAGTGGCATCCGAATATTTATGTTCAAATATAGGCATTTCTCAAAAATGGGATAAACATTTTATCACTTGAAATGAGGGAAGAATTCGATCACTTAAATGAATTCCCATGTGGTCTAGTGGTTAGGATTCCTAACTTTCACCCAGGCGGCCCGGCTTCGATTCCCGGCATGGGAAGTGGTGGTTCTATGGTGTAATGGTCAGCACTCTGGACTTTGAATCCAGCGATCCGAGTTCAAATCTCGGTAGAACCTATTTTTTTCAACGCATGGAGAAAAAAATTATTTCCAAACGTGACGACATCATTACTCATTGAAAACGTAAAGTTCGAGAAGCTATTTATGTTGTAGGAACTGCTCCTGTAAGAGTCTTACTCAAAATGCACACGATGTGATTTTTTTTATGTAAGATATGTATTTTATTATTTATCTAAGAAATAAAAATTTAAAAAAAAAACCTTCACTATGATCTTTCACGGTGAGCTTCTTAGAAAAAGAAGAAACAGACCAGCGTATCCCATGTGGTATCTTTGAAGCATTTAGGATACCTGGCTCTCACCCAGGTGGCCCGGGTTCGATTCCCGGTGTGGGAAGAATTGGTTCCATGGTGTAATGGTTAGCACTCTGGACTCTGAATCCAGCGATCCGAGTTCAAATCTCGGTGGAACCTTTTGATACCTCTAATCGTTGCAATTTTATTCTAAAAGAATTGATCTTTGAAGCATTTTGCTAAGTGTATGAAGCATACGAAGTAGAGCTCACACGATCAATGTGTTATGTATTTTTATATTAACGTGAAGTGAATTAAAAGTGGCATCCGAATATTTATGTACAAATATAGGCATTTCTCAAAAAGGGGATAAGCATTTTATCACTTGAAATGAAGGAAGAATTCGATCACTTTAATGTATTCCCATGTGGTCTAGTGGTTAAGATTCCTGGCTTTCACCCAGGCGGCCCGGGTTCGATTCCCGTCATGGGAAGTGGTGGTTCTATGGTGTAATGGTCAGCACTCTGGACATTGAATCCAGCGATCCGAGTTCAAATCTCGGTAGAACCTATTTTTTTCAACGCATGGAGAAAAAAATAATTTCCAAACGTGACGACATCATTACTCATTGAAAACTTAAAGTTCGAGAAGCTATTTATGTTGTAGGAACTGCTCCTGTAAGAGTCTTACTCAAAATGCACACGATGTGATTTTTTTTACGTAAGATATGTATTTTATTATTTATCTAAGAAATAAAAATTAAAAAAAAAAACTTCACTATGATCTTTTACGGTGAGCTTCTTAGAAAAAGAAGAAACAGACCAGCGTATCCCATGTGGTCTAGTGGTTAGGATACCTGACTCTCACCCAGGTGGCCCGGGTTCGATTCCCGGTGTGGGAAGAATTGGTTCCATGGTGTAATGGTTAGCACTCTGGACTCTGAATCCAGCGATCCGAGTTCAAATCTCGGTGGAACCTTTTGATACCTCTAATCGTTGCAATTTTATTCTAAAAGAATTGATCTTTGAAGCATTTTGCTAAGTGTATGAAGCATACGAAGTTGAGCGCACACGATCAATGTGTTATGTATTTTTATATTAACGTGAAGTGAATTGAAAGTGGCATCCGAATATTTATGTACAAATATAGGCATTTCTCAAAAAGGGGATAAACATTTTATCACTTGAAATGAGGGAAGAATTCGATCACTTTAAAGAATTCCCATGTGGTCTAGTGGTTAGGATTCCTAACTTTCACCCAGGCGGCCCGGGTTCGATTCCCGGCATGGGAAGTGGTGGTTCTATGGTGTAATGGTCAGCACTCTGAACTTTGAATCCAGCGATCCGAGTTCAAATCTCGGTAGAACCTATTTTTTTCAACGCATGGAGAAAAAAATAATTTCCAAACGTGACGACATCATTACTCATTGAAAACTTAAAAAGTTCGATAAGCTATTTATGTTATAGGAACTGCTCCTTTAAGAGTCTTACTCAAAATGCACACGATGTGATTTTTTTTATGTAAGATCTGTATTTTATTATTTATCTAAGAAATAAAAATTAAAAAAAAAAAACCTTCACTATGATCTTTCACGGTGAGCTTCTTAGAAAAAGAAGAAACAGACCAGCGTATCCCATGTGGTCTAGTGGTTAGGATACCTGGCTCTCACCCAGGTGGCCCGGGTTCGATTCCCGGTGTGGGAAGAATTGGTTCCATGGGGTAATGGTTAGCACTCTGGACTCTGAATCCAGCGATCCGAGTTCAAATCTCGGTGGAACCTTTTGATACCTCTAATCGTTGCAATTTTATTCTAAAAGAATTGATCTTTGAAGCATTTTGCTAAGTGTATGAAGCATACGAAGTTGAGCGCACACGATCAATGTGTTATGTATTTTTATATTAACGTGAAGTGAATTAAAAGTGGCATCCGAATATTTATGTACAAATATAGGCATTTCTAAAAAAGGGGATAAACATTTTATCACTTGAAATGACGGAAGAATTCGATCACTTTAATGTATTCCCATGTGGTCTAGTGGTTAGGAATCCTGGCTTTCACCCAGGCGGCCCGGGTTCGATTCCCGGCATGGGAAGTGGTGGTTCTATGGTGTTATGGTCAGCACTCTGGACTTTGAATCCAGCGATCCGAGTTCAAATCTCGGTAGAACCTATTTTTTTCAACGCATGGAGAAAAAAAATAATTTCCAAACGTGACGACATCATTATTCATTGAAAACTTAAAGTTCGAGAAGCTATTTATGTTGTAGGAACTGCTCCTGTAAGAGTCTTACTCAAAATGCACACGATGTGATTTTTTTTATGTAAGATATGTATTTTATTATTTATCTAAGAAATAAAAATTAAAAAAAACCCTTCTCTATGATCTTTCACGGTGAACTTCTTAGAAAAAGAAGAAACCGACCAGCGTATCCCATGTGGTCTAGTGGTTAGGATACCTGGCTCTCACCCAGGTGGCCCGGGTTCGATTCCCGGTGTGGACAGAATTAGTTCCATGGTGTAATGGTTAGCACTCTGTACTCTGAATCCAGCGATCCGAGTTCAAATCTCGGTGGCACCTTTTGATACCTCTAATCGTTCCAATTTTATTCTAAAAGAATTGATCTTTGAAGCATTTTGCTAAGTGTATGAAGCATACGAAGTTGAGCGCACACGATCAATGTGTTATGTATTTTTATATTAACGTGAAGTGAATTAAAAGTGGCATCCGAATATTTATGTACAAATATAGGCATTTCTCAAAAAGGGGATAAACATTTTATCACTTGAAATGACGGAAGAATTCGATCACTTTAATGTATTCCCACGTGGTCTAGTGGTTAGGATTCCTGGCTTTCACCCAGGCGGCCCGGGTTCGATTCCCGGCATGGGAAGTGGTGGTTCTATGGTGTTATGGTCAGCACTCTGGACTTTGAATCCAGCGATCCGAGTTCAAATCTCGGTAGAACCTATTTTTTTCAACGCATGGAGAAAAAAATAATTTCCAAACGCGACGACATCATTACTCATTGAAAACTTAAAGTTCGAGAAGCTATTTATGTTGTAGGAACTGCTCCTGTAAGAGTCTTACTCAAAATGCACACGATGTGATTTTTTTTATGTAAGATATGTATTTTATTATTTATCTAAGAAATAAAAATTAAAAAAAAAAACCTTCACTATGATCTTTCACGGTGAGCTTGTTAGAAAAAGAAGAAACAGACCAGCGTATCCCATGTGGTCTAGTGGTTAGGATACCTAGCTCTCACCCAGGTGGCCCGGGTTCGATTCCCGGTGTGGGAAGAATTGGTTCCATGGTGTAATGGTTAGAACTCTGGACTCTGAATCCAGCGATCCGAGTTCAAATCTCGGTGGAACCTTTTGATACCTCTAATCGTTGCAATTTTATTCTAAAAGAATTGATCTTTGAAGCATTTTGCTAAGTGTATGAAGCATACGAAGTTGAGCGCACACGATCAATGTGTTATGTATTTTTATATTAACGTGAAGTGAATTAAAAGTGGCATCCGAATATTTATGTACAAATATAGGCATTTCTCAAAAAGGGGATAAACATTTTATCACTTGAAATGACGGAAGAATTCGATCACTTTAATGTATTCCCATGTGGTCTAGTGGTTAGGATTCCTGGCTTTCACCCAGGCGGCCCGGGTTCGATTACCGGCATGGGAAGTGGTGGTTCTATGGTGTAATGGTCAGCACTCTGGACTTTGAATCCAGCGATCCGAGTTCAAATCTCGGTAGAACCTATTTTTTTCAACGCATGGAGAAAAAAATAATTTCCAAACGTGACGACATCATTACTCATTGAAAACTTAAAGTTCGAGAAGCTATTTATGTTGCAGGAACTGCTCCTGTAAGAGTCTTACTCAAAATGCACACGATGTGATTTTTTTTATGTAAGATATGTATTTTATTATTTATCTAAGAAATAAAAATTAAAAAAAAAAATCTTCACTATGATCTTTCACGGTGAGCTTCTTAGAAAAAGAAGAAACAGACCAGCGTATCCCATGTGGTCTAGTGGTTAGGATACCTGGCTCTCACCCAGGTGGCCCGGGTTCGATTCCCGGTGTGGGAAGAATTGGTTCCATGGTGTAATGGTTAGAACTCTGGACTCTGAATCCAGCGATCCGAGTTCAAATCTCGGTGGAACCTTTTGATACCTCTAATCGTTGCAATTTTATTCTAAAAGAATTGATCTTTGAAGCATTTTGCTAAGTGTATGAAGCATACGAAGTTGAGCGCACACGATCAATGTGTTATGTATTTTTATATTAACGTGAAGTGAATTAAAAGTTTCATCCTAATATTTATGAACAAATATAGGCATTTCTCAAAAAGGGGATAAACATTTTCTCACTTGAAATGACGGAAGAATTCAAACACTTTAATGTATTCCCATGTGGTCTAGTGGGTAGGATTCCTGGCTTTCACCCAGGCGGCCCGGGTTCGATTCCCGGCATGGGAAGTGGTGGTTCTATGGTGTAATGGTCAGCACTCTGGACTTTGAATCCAGCGATCCGAGTTCAAATCGCGGTAGAACCTATTTTTTTCAACGCATGGAGAAAAAAATAATTTCCAAACGTGACGACATCATTACTCATTGAAAACTTAAAAATCGAGAAGCTATTTCTGTTGTAGGAACTGCTCCTGTAAGAGTCTTACTCAAAATGCACACGATGTGATTTTTTTTATGTAAGATATGTATTTTATTATTTATCTAAGAAATAAAAATTAAAAAAAAACCTTCACTATGATCTTTCACGGTGAGCTTCTTAGAAAAAGAAGAAACAGACCAGCGTATCCCATGTGGTCTAGTGGTTAGGATACCTGGCTCTCACCCAGGTGGCCCGGGTTCGATTCCCGGTGTGGGAAGAATTGGTTCCATGGTGTAATGGTTAGCACTCTGGACTCTGAATCCAGCGATCCGAGTTCAAATCTCGGGGGAACCTCTTGATACCTCTAATCGTTGCAATTTTATTCTAAAAGAATTGATCTTTGAAGCATTTTGCTAAGTGTATGAAGCATACGAAGTTGAGCGCACACGATCAATGTGTTATGTATTTTTATATTAACGTGAAGTGAATTAAAAGTGGCATCCGAATATTTATGTACAGATATAGGCATTTCACAAAAAGGGGATAAACATTTTATCACTTGAAATGACGGAAGAATTCGATCACTTTAATGTATTCCCATGTGGTCTAGTGGTTAGGATTCCGGGCTTTCACCCAGGCGGCCCGGGTTCGATTCCCGGCAAGGGAAGTGGTATTTCTATGGTGTAATGGTCAGCACTCTGGACTTTGAATCCTGCAATCTGAGTTCAAATCTCGGTAGAACCTATTTTTTTCAACGCATGGAGAAAAAAATAATTTCCAAACGTGACGACATCATTACCCATTGAAAACTTAAAGTTCGAGAAGCTATTTATGTTGTAGGAACTGCTCCTGTAAGAGTCTTACTCAAAATGCACACGATGTGATTTTTTTTTATGTAAGATATGTATTTTATTATTTATCTAAGAAATAAAAATTTAAAAAAAAGCCTTTACTATGATCTTTCACGGTGAGCTTCTTAGAAAAAGAAGAAACAGACCAGCGTATCCCATGTGGTCTAGTGGTTAGGATACCTGGCTCTCACCCAGGTGGCCCGGGTTCGATTCCCGGTGTGGGAAGAATTGGTTCCATGGTGTAATGGTTAGCACTCTGGACTCTGAATCCAGCGATCCGAGTTCAAATATCAATGGAACCTTTTGATACCTCTAATCGTTGCAATTTTATTATAAAAGAATTGATCTTTGAAGCATTTTGCTAAGTGTATGAAGCATACGAAGTTGAGCGCACACGATCAATGTGTTATGTATTTTTATATTAACGTGAAGTGAATTAAAAGTGGCATCCGAATATTTATGTAAGAATATAGGCATTTCTCAAAAAGGGGATAAACATTTTATCAATTGAAATGACGGAAGAATTCGATCACTTTAATGTATTCCCGTGTGGTCTAGTGGTTAGGATTCCTGGCTTTCACCCAGGCGGCCTGGGTTCGATTCCCGGCATGGGAAGTGGTGGTTCTACGGTGTAATGGTCAGCACACTGGACCTCGAATCCAGCGATCCGAGTTCAAATCTCAGTAGAACCTATTTTTTTCAACGCATGGAGACAAAAAAATAATTTCCAAACGTGACGACATCATTACTCATTGAAAGCTTAAAGTTCGAGAAGCTATTTATGTTGTAGGAACTGCTCCTGTAAGAGTCTTACTCAAAATGCACACGATGTGATTTTTTTTTATGTAAGATATGTATTTTATTATTTATGTAAGAAATAAAAATTAAAAAAAAGCCTTAACTATGATCTTTCACGGTGAGCTTCTTAGAAAAAGAAGAAACAGACCAGCGTATCCCATGTGGTCTAGTGGTTAGGATACCTGGTTCTCCCCCAGGTGGCCAGGGTTCGATTCCCGGTGTGGGAAGAATTGGTTCCATGGTGTAATGGTTAGCACTCTGGACTCTGAATCCAGCGATCCGAGTTCAAATCTCGATGGAACCTTTTGATACCTCTAATCGTTGCAATTTTATTCTAAAAGAATTGCTCTTTGAAGCATTTTGCTAAGTGTATGAAGCATACGAAGTTGAGCGCACACGATCAATGTGTTATTTATTTTTATATTAACGTGAAGTGAATTAAAAGTGGCATCCGAATATTTATGTACAAATATAGGCATTTCTCATAAAGGGGATAAACATTTTATCACTTGAAATGACGGAAGAATTCGATCACTTTATTGTATTCCCTTGTGGTCTAGTGGTTAGGATTCCTGGCTTTCACCCTGGCGGCCCGGTTTCGATTCCCGGCTTGGGATGTGTGTTTTTCTGTGGTGCGATAATTTGGATGTCGTTACGATTTCGAATTTCAGTAGAATGCCTTCTTCTGAGGGGAAAATATCTAATTATAGTAACATATTTCTTCTAGAAAACGCAAGGTTTGAGAAATTGTTCGTGTTGCACATACTGCTTCTGTAATAGCGTATTACAATGATAAGTTTAATTGAAATTTATTTCATACGAATGGAGCATAATTTAACTCAGGAAATAATATATGTAAGTAACATGACATGGTATTATTTTAATTTGTGTGGTGTATGTCCGTATTTGGTTGCGACAAAAAATGTCTTTTAAAAATTAACATATAAATCACTATTTTTAGTGAAAAACTACATTGTTTAGTCAATGCCAATTACCAAGTAAATTGCATTGAAAAAAGGATGTTTTGGTTTAATATATTAAGTGAATGAAAAAAAAATTCAAAATATTTTCAACTCTTTTTCTCTTTCATTTTCAAAGCAATTTATTCTTGAAAATGACGAAAAAGAAGAATATTAGATTTATTTTTATCGTTAATGCAAAAATATAACTAGGCATACCTTATTTATCGTTAGTAATGATCAAAAATAAAAAGTAATAAGGATAATATTTTAATAAGGATATATTAATATTAATATCATTAATTTTCATTTATTAATCTTGCTTTAAAGATTCAATAAAAATAGAAGTTAGTATTTTGAATTCTTTATAACAAGTTTTTTTTCTTTATCCTAGTGCGGAATTTTCTTCAACTTTAATCCAGTTATGTATTTTTTATGAATGTCTCTTTCAAATTCCTTTATGTTTAGACTAAGTTAGTTCTATTATATGAAAATATCAATTGCAGTTTTAAGAAATCCCCAATTCTTTCAACTAACTCACCGTCTCAGCAAACTACTGAAATTAAGAAAAAATAATAATATTGTGTTATTTTATTTTATAACCGTCGTTGAACAACCAACCCAGTTTTCGGATTTACGACTACTAATGTTCAACCACGTAGCCTTGTAATTTTGAACCTAATACAGAAGACAAGGGGACTCCTGAATCAAGTATTGGGAGAAATTTGCCTTCTTGGAGAACTTTTGATGGAACTGATCCGCATTTGCGTTACATGAAGAGGAAGACCACGAGAGCATCCCACGGTTAGCCTCACGGCAAGTGGCCTCACGGCACCCCATGACCCGTCTACCACTGGGGATATTTCACATCAGCACTGTGGTTGGTGCAAGCCGGATGCGGAATTCGTATCAACCAGCCATCCCTAGGATTCGAACCCGGTTCACTTTATTGGAGGGCAAACACTCTATCACCTGAGCCATCGCGGCTAGGACTGGGCGATATAAGAAATTTTATATCGTGATGCATCGTCAGTTTTGCATCGCGATATAGCGATGTATCGCGATATAGTATTTTTGAATTTCATTTACTTGTAAGGCATAGAAAGTAGGATTTCTATCAAAACTTCATACTCAGATTGATTTAAATCAATTTATGAATTTGAAGATAGATATGTTTTGCTAAAGAATGATATTAATGTTACATTTTTTGAAAATGATCGAGGAAATAACAAAAGATTTCTTAGCTTAAAAATAAATAATAAAATATAAATAAAATTGAAATTTATCAATATAATATTTACCTAACAATATAGAAAGATAATTTAAAAAATAAGTTCGTTAAAAATTATTTGCAGGCTTAAAACAAAGTGCTAAATAAATTTTAAAAAAAAAGCGCTTTTAAAACAACTCTGTTTTTTATCATTATTATTTCACATAAATAATTAAGTTAAATTGAATAATTCCCGAATTCTGAACGAAAAAGCAAAGTAAGGTTTAAGTTCTTGAAAATAAAAACAAAAGAATTACGACATTCGATAATGTATTTAACTGACAATATTGAAAGATTATTAAAAAACACGATTATATTCTTTAATAAAACGAAGTGCTAAATGATTA
Source organism: Parasteatoda tepidariorum (assembly GCF_982258835.1). Classification (NCBI taxonomy): domain Eukaryota; kingdom Metazoa; phylum Arthropoda; class Arachnida; order Araneae; family Theridiidae; genus Parasteatoda; species Parasteatoda tepidariorum. Next base: position 76,632,818 of record NC_141758.1, read on the forward strand.
AAAAAAAAAAAAAAAAAAAGAAGTCGCAAAGCTTACTAATTTTTTTGAATAAACAAAGTTGATTGACTTATGTCCAAATCTAAAAGAGGGAAAACTTTTGTTATAATTTTACTTATAAAAACAAAAACAACTAAAGATTTATAAATTTAAAATCAGTAATAAAATCACATTAAATTATTAGAAGTTTTATCCAAAAAGTTTTTAATAAATTAAAATAAAGTAAAAAATACCCTATCAAATTTAATTACTTTGTAATTTTATTCTTTATGGGCACCTTAAATTAGATTTCCGATTGTAATAAATTCAATAACGTAAAAAATTACTTAAATTACTCAAAATTAATTTTCACCTTTAAAAATAAAAAAAGTTTTGTTTAAAAAAATAATTTACCTAATTAATTAAGAAACACTTCTTTATATATTCTTTTCAATAATAAATTACGTTCAGAACAAGGTAACGACGGCGATCACAAAGTCAGTCCCACTGAAAATAATCTACAAGAAACGATATCAAGTCGCGACAAAGCGAAAAAAAAACTAAGAGGTGCGGAAACGAACTTGCGAGATCACGATATATGTTCTCAAAACTGATTCTGATTCTACCACTCATCAATCAAGGCCGTTTCAATATAACGATACGAACATCGTATTCCCCAGCGCGAGTTGGCATCGGAACGTAAGAGATCCTTGCGTGTCTTGTATCGCTATATCGTATATCGCTATATCGTTCGTCTTCTTTACTCGACGGCTTAAATCAGATTTCTGATGCATCGCCTGGAACGAAAGTCGCTGTATCGGCCTGCCGATATAGGCGTTAAATCGATGTGTCACGATATATCGATTTATAGCACAGTCCTAATCGCGGCTCAATAATATTGTTTTATAACCGTCGTTGAACATCCGATTCAATTTTTGGTTTTACGACTACCAATGTTCAACTCCGCAGCCTTGTAATTTCGAACCCCATCCAGAAGACAAGTGAACTCCTGGAGTATTGGGAGAAATTTGTATTCGTGGAGGACTTTTTGATGGAACTAATCCGCATTTGCGTTACATGAAGAGGAAGAACACGAGAACCATCCCCGGTTAGCCTGACGGCTATGGGACTCTAACCCATGATCCGTCTACCACTGAGGATATTTCATCTCAGTGGTATAATCTCTGGGATTCGAACCCGGTTTATCTCATTGGGAGGCGAACACTCTAAAATATTTAGAGTAGATTTTTTGTGTAATAAAATAAAATATACAATTTTAATTGTAAAATGAAATTTGATGACAATTTTGAAGACTGATTTTTTACCTCATAGTTATACAGCAGTTTAAAAATAATTACATTACATACAGCTCTGTTTTAGAATTAAAAACTGACAACTCATCATTGGACTTGCGTGAAATTATGCAACAATTTCCTAACTGTCGAAGAGAAACGTCATAATCAAAGGAATTTCCAAGAACTAAATAACTATTGTGACGCTTTAGCCCCATCTTCCAAAATGCTCTACAATTTTAGAGGCATCATTATTAGGCCGTTTCGAGTTGCTACCGTTTAAGATATCATTATATCGTCCAATCAAATACGATTTCCTGATCTGTATCACACACTCTCGCTAGGTCTTGGTCAACTTACATCTATAGAAACACGAGGTTCTGTGTGTGACAACCTGTTACACACTTGAATCCACGTGACTTTCCTAATTCAAGGCCGTTGGTGATTTACATAACCGTGATTTCTGTTGAATTAGGATATTCAATCGTCTGCTTTGTAGACGTCCATTGTAGAAATTTCTGAATGGGATAATATTAAGTAAAGGTGAAAAAGTTAAACAAAATGCAATTAAATAAATAAAAAAAATATGAACAGAAAGCTTGATGGAAAAGATAAAAATGTAATACTTTACACACGAAAGAAAAGATAATAAGAAAAATGATAATGCCATTAAATAAAAAAAAATTAACAGTACGTTTTATGGAAAAGATATAAATGCAATATTTTACACAGGATAGAAACGAAAATGGAAAAAAAAGATATGTTACTAAAATTTCATGTTGAATACAATCGACCAGGGGTTTCCAACTTACATGAGGCCGGGGGTCACAATTAAAAACACAAATCAAATGGCGGGCCGCAACTTTATATCAAAATTTTATATAGGACTCTTATGTTTGAAGGAACATTAAATATTACTGTCAGATTGCTACCAAATTGTACAAAAGTATTGAATTACAAATTAAAAAATATTTAATTGTTATTAATAATATTTTTAAAAATATTAAATAAATAATAAAAATTCGGGCTACAATAACTTTAATGTGCATCTATGTATTAAACAATTAATGCGCAACAGATATCTAAATGTTAAGATATAAAACTTTAAAAAGTTTGGTATTAAAAATTACATAGTAGCACACAAAATGTTCAATGAGAAAAGTGAGGTTTGTCTGCTGTAATCACTGGAGAATAGATATTTACATTTAAAATTTAAAATTTACAAATGTGTAATGTAAAATGTGGATGCAAAATCTAGGAAAAAAATTTTTTTTGCTCTGTTGGTATGTTAAATTTCACAGAAACGAAGAAATGAAGTTTTTTCTAACGAATGAAAAGTATTTCAAACCCATATAGATTTTTTACGAAAATTGTCCGTAAAAAAATGACAACTAATATACTTTAGTTCACGGGCCACAAAAAAGGCTTCGCGGGTCCCCTGGACACCCTTGCAATAGACAAATTCGAATTATAATTCATACCTTTATGTTTGGCTTAAACTAATGCAACTAACTGTAAACTAATTGAACTAGAGAAACTAACTGAATTATAATACAGTAGAGTCCCGATAATCCGAGTCCCGGTTATCCGAGTTTCCGCTTTAACCGAGCTATCAAATATTTTAAGGATTTTTTTGTTCTAGTCCATTTTTTATTTTTAAAAATACCGCCGAAAAATAAATCTGAATTTTATCTTCCAAACACTCGGAAAAACAAAATCTAACAACTTGATCCCTTGAAGTGATCGTTAATATCGTCAATAATGAAAATGAACCTAGCGAAGATGATGAAGACAGTGACGATAAAAATCAACATATAAAAATCTCTCACACAGATGAACTTAAAGCTGTCGAAAATGTTACTGAATGCATAGAACAACAAAAAGAGGCGACACCAGCCTTCCTGTTGTCCCTAAAAAATGTCGAAACATTGCTGCAGAAAAGCACCAAAGTTAAGTAAAACAAAAAACGATTAAGGACTTTTTTTAAGTAAAAACTCTTTAATTCTCGCAAAGTATACTTTTTAAGTTTTTTCAAGTAAGCTTTTTAATAATAATAGGAATTATATGTGGTATACTCGTATAAATTTTATACTTCATAAATATATTACATTTATACCAACTCTTTTTCTTTCTTTTTTTATACTCTTCGTTTTAACCGAGTTTTTCAGTTATCCGAGTTAGTCGTGGTCCACATTAACTCGGATAATCGGGACTCTACTGTATGTTTCAAATTTGGTATACATACGGAGCTAAGTCGAAACACGTTATCGCATTTCTTAAATTTGATTGCACGGTATTGTGGTTTGACACATACGGGCACATGGTTCAATATAGCATCTAATTAAGATTGCGGCAAATTAAATTTGTGTTGTATTATGGTCCAACATTGAACCACCTTTTCTAAGAATTTCCTTATGTTAACCTATGATTAAATTAATTCAATTTGAAATAAAATTTGAATTGAAGCGAAAATAACCATGCTTAAATAAGTTATGATACAAGAAAATATGTAATTCAATCAAATATAATTGAAAGATTCATTTGCCATGATATTACTTATTTTTAATTACAGTTAAGTAACGTTATAAAATAATAATATAAATTCTAAATAAGTTTATTATTAATTGCAGAATCACATACAACGCGTCAAAAAAGGAACACCCTGAGTAACTTTTCATCTAATGATCATCTAATTATCTTCATGTCCTAGGAAACTAGGGGGACTCATTCTTAATGATTCAAAAGGGTGACCTCAAATATGCTAATTAATTAGTGCGGACGATATTTTAAATTATGAAATCGAATATAAAAACTTTCTCTGAATAAATATTCCTTTATTTTAATACATTCGGATCTCTAATCCCCGAAATATAGGGTATAGTCGCAATCTGGAAATTATGGACCCCATAGTTTGCTCATTGGAGCGATCCAAGGTGTGGACCCCGTAATTATAATTTTACTTTTTGCGTGTTTTGCTATATCGCGCGAACTTTTTAAGCGAATTAAAAAAATATTTGCATACAATTATAAAATGCATTTATCCAAAGATAATTTTAAGCAAAAATTTAATTTTAGCTATTGTTTATTATTTCTTTATATTTTATTTAATAATAGTCGAAAAAATCTAGAATTGTTAGGTATACGATTTTTACGTGATTTTAAAGTATGTAATTTTAAGTGGCAAAATACGCAATTTGAATGAAATTGTTTGAATAATTCCAAATTTTAAATATACAACTTTTTTAAAGTTTGATTTCTCTGGACCGATTTCGCTCAAATTTCGTATTTTTCCACGTAAAATTAGATTCTTTAAAATGATGTAAAAATTTTTTTACCCTACAACTCTTTCGACTATTATTTTTTAATAATACTTCAAATAACATCATGTATCCAAAATAATTCATACTGTAAAATGCTTGGTGTGCCGGTGTGGATATTGCGCTCTTTAAATTTCTTAAAAGGTGCAAAGCAACTGCAGTTGGTGTATACTCTCCACATAAATTGCATTCATACTGCATCGAACCGCGATGGTTTAGGGCAGGGGTGTCAAACTCGCGGCCCGAGATGAACATTTTTGCGGCCCAGTCAAAGTAAAAATGAAATAGAAATGTGAATTAGAAAGGAAACTGGCATATGAAATTATACTAATAAACTTTATTTATAAACTATACGGATCATTTTAAATTGTACGAAAATGTAAAATTCGAATTGGCTTGCGGAACCTGCCATTCCAGGGATACTGCATCGTATCAAAAATAAGCAGAAAAATTTTCAAATCTTAGAACAGAATTTGAAACAAGGTATAAAGATTTTAATTCCTTGGAAGACAAATTTTGTTTGTTTTCGTCTATTTTCTCAATAAATATAGACTCAGTACCCAGCAATATGCAAATGGAAGTGATTGAGATTCAGTGCGACTCAAATTTGAAGGCAAAATTCATTGAAGTGGGTATGCTTGAATTTTACAAATATTTACCGGCAAGGTTTGAAAATACTTGAAAATTTGCATATGAAATTATTTCCATGTTTGGAAGTACTTATTCAGTGCGAGCAATTATTTTCTGTTATGAATGGAAATAAATCTCCTGTCCGAAACTGTATTAATAACGCTCACGTTGGGTCAATTTTGAAAGTCTCGGCCAATAAAATTTCTTCCGAAATAGGAAAGATAGTAGCAGAGAAGAGATGTCAAGTATCAAACAATAATTTAACTTCATATATGTTTATTACAATGTACTATTCAAAATAAAAATATTTGTTTCTATGAACATTGATTTTTTTTTGCGGCCCACCTAAAGTTAAGCATTGTTTATTTGGCCCAAGTTAGCTTTTGAGTTTGATACCCCTGGTTTAGGGGATAGAGCGTTCGCCTTCCAATGAGATGAACCAGGTTTGAATCCCAACGATGGCTGGTCGAGACGAATTCCTCATCCATCTTGCACCGACCATAGTGCTGACGTGAAATATCCTCAGTGATAGACGGATCATGGGTTAGAGTCCCCTTGTCATCAGGTTAATCGAGGGAGGTCGTGTAAGGTATATGCTGGTTAGTTCCATCTAAAAGTCCCCCACGAACGCAAATTTCTCCCACTACTTGATACAGGAGTTCCAGTGTCTTCTGGATTGGGTTCAAAATTGCAAGCCTACGTAATTAAACATTAGTAGACGTAAACCCAAAAATTGGATCTGCTGTTCAACGACGGTTATTAAAAAAAGCATACCGCATCAGAAGTCAATGCCAGACCTAATATGGGAAAAAAGACCTAAGAAGTGATCACCAAACTTACATGGTAAGTTCTACCTTATCCTATATAATACATGGGCATCGCTACTATAACTTGTCTTAGGCCATGGATAAGAAGTTTTGTGACTGGTCGTTTAAATATTACATATTGTTCCTCTCGTCTAAAAATATAAGCAAGTCGCGAACCCCTTTTTATTTTTGAGTTGAATATTTATTACAAATTTTTCTGATAAATCTTTTCGCCAAATTTAAAAATTTTTGTAGCTTCGAAATCTGCTTTTTGGGGGGGGGGAATTTTACGCTAATATTGCTTATTTATCCCTCTGTCAGCAATTTACATACTCCCTATTCAAATTACAAATGCAAAATATTGCAGATAAATTGCAGCAGAATTGACCCATTTTCCCCATTATAGCATTTCTCCCCACTAAAACTATTGATTTCAAGAGAAACACCAGTACTTCACATTGACCTTGACATTGAAACCACTGATGCCAAAAAAGGGAAGAAAAGAAAAGGAAAAAAAAAATCAACAGACAACCCAATATTTCCCTTCACTGCTAGTGGAAGTCTGAAACAATGAGAAGCGATTAATTCCGAGTAGAAACGTGCTTATTTAAGCACGCGCTATTTCATAAATTGGTGACTCAGCGAACCATACACAGCTACACCTTTTTCACCGAAGTTTAACTTTCGCTTTAAAAAAAATTAAAGAAAAGAGAGATAAAATTGTTACTCGATTTCAATTGAGATACAGCAAAAATGTGTAATTAAAATTTAAAAGTTACTCTTTAATGATAAAAAAAAAGTTTAAGTTATCAAGTTAAATCAATATTTAAATTAAAGGGATTGGAGATTATAATGATAAGTCACATTTTCAAATGGATTAGGGGAGCTTTTAAAGCATTTTTGGTAAGAAAGAACAGAATTTACATGGAGGTAATTTCTCACCCCGTACATCGGCTACCTCCGAAGGCCTCAGAGAGTGAGATGGTGGTCAAGTTTGGTGTTATAATTGTTTTTTTCTTCAGAATATCGAAAGCGTGTATTTTGGATATGGGATGTTTTTCTTAAGAAACTTCTATTTCAAACAATTTGTAACCCATTTCTATTTTGCGATATAAGCTCTGTAAACCGGAATGCAAATTAGGGTACTTTTTACGGAGAATCCTCATCTGCAATGGAAAATGAGGATTCTTTTCTTAATTTTTTGAAATTGACCCCAACTTTCCTTGGTTTGGTTTTATATTTTTACTTTAAGCAGACCAAAATAACAGGTACTGACACAAAATTTACAAGCTAAATTCGCATTATTTTCCTTAACATTTATAGTTTTAATCTATTCCCTTAACTTTAGTGATTTGAAACTATTACTTTAGCATTAGTTACTTACACATTAGTGATTTTAATCTATCGATTTTACAATAGTTTCTTTAACAGTAGTAACATTAATCTATAATTTTAACATTAATATTTTTAACTTATCACTTTAACGTTATTGATTCTGATATATTACTTTAATTTTAGTGATTTTATTCTATTACTTTAACATTAATTAGTTGCTTACACATTAGCGATTTTTATCAATAGATTTCATATTAGTTACTTTAATATATTAGTAACTTTAATCTATAACTTTCATATTGATGGTTTTAATCTATTACTTTAGCATTCGTGATTCTTATCAATTGCATTAGTGATTTTAGTCTATTATTTTATCAATAGAATAACATTTTTACTGAAATGGGGGGAGAAATGTTGCCTACAAATAGTGTAAGCAAACATTACACAATTTATATCATTCCACCGTTAGATCAAGGTTAAAGGATCCTGATTTTATTCTATTACTTTAACATTAATTAGTTGGTTGCACATTAGCGATTTTTATCAATTGATTTCATATTAGTTACTTTGATATATTTGTAACTTTAATCTATATAACTTTCATATTGATGGTTTTTATCTATTACTTTAGCATTAGTGATTCGAATCAATTACATTAGTGATTTTAGTCTATTATTTTATCAATAGAATAACATTTTTACTGAAATGGGGGGAGAAATGTTGCCAACAAATAGTGTAAGCAAACATTACACAATTTATATCATTCCACCGTTAGAGCAAGGTTAAAGGATCCTGATTTTATTCTATTACTTTAACATTAATTAGTTGCTTACACATTAGCGATTTTTATCAATAGATTTCATATTAGTTACTTTGATATATTTGTAACTTCAATCTATATAACTTTCATATTGATGGTTTTAATCTATTACTTTAGCATTAGTGATTCAAATCAATTACATTAGTGATTTTAGTCTATTATTTTATCAATAGAATAACATTTTTACTGAAATGGGGGGAGAAATGTTGCCAACAAATAGTGTAAGCAAACATTACACAATTTATATCATTCCACCGTTAGAGCAAGGTTAAAGTATCCTATGATCTATCTTTACATAACTCAATACATATATCCTTTTGATCTATGTATAGCTTCATGCAGCATGAAAAGACAGCTGCCCCCATAAACTAACCAATTCACTGACAGCTGTTTTGAATATCTCTATCCCAATTTACATATATTTCTTATTTTATGGCTCTTTTGTGAGAGAAAGAATGCAAAATGTTATTTCTAGCGCCATCTTGCTTTTAGTTTTTTTAACAGCGTTCCTTCCGGTTTTTATTACCTTCAGAATCGCCGTATATTTTAACAACGGTCGTCTAATGTCTTGTATGGTTCTTATAAAACAAGGTTAGTCCTTCATTTGCATTTCTCGATTTTTGTATCTACCTGCTGAAGCCGGTTTTCCTGTCGCTTGGAACCGGAAAAAACTAGAATTCGGATTGCTGGATTTGAATATTAAATACCTGAAAGACTGTCTCATGAGAAGTATGTTTTGATGGGATTCCAGATATAAATTGTGTTATAAAACTTTTTTTATTAAAATATTTCTGGACTTTTTTTAAGACAAAACTTTTTTAATAAGACTTTTCCAAAAAAGGAAAGTTTAAAAAAAAATTCGAAATTTTATTTTGATGAGCATCATTTTTAAAGCAATTCTGTAGTTCTGAAGTTTTTGAAAATATTTTTTTAAATGTCTCCTACATAATCCTATATATCCTGTATGTCTATATATATTACATATACTTTTAAATATACCTGATATAAATTGTTTAAGAAAACTTTTAAATAAATATTTTTTAGACCTTTTTTTTTTTTGAAAAAAAAAAACGTTCTTTAATATAATTTTTCTTAGACTTTTTTTTAAAAGAAAAAACGTTTTTAAATATAATTTTTCTTAGGCTTTTTAGGAAAAAAAAACGTTTTTTAATATAATCTTTCTAAAAAAGGAAAATTTTGAAAAAAATTCGAAATTACTTTCTGATAAATATTGTTTTTAAAACCATGCTGTAATAGATTTAATACCGCTTTTCAAAGCCCTTAAATATATTTCTGTACAATTTGTGTAAAAAGAAAAGTTAAGAAAAAAATTAATAATGAATCTTTTTTGTTGTTATTATTTAAAAAAAACGATTTTTTGTATAGTATAAAAACAATTTTTGAATTTATAATGTGTGCGCATTATTTTACAATACTGGATGTAATATGTATGACTTTAAAAATGTGTATGAATTAATATTTCATGTTTGTAATTATTTATAATAAGTTTTTACTTTGTAACTATTTATCATCTAATTTTATTTAGTATTTCTATAATTTTCAAAATATTTTGTTAACAGGTAGTAAATATTTTGAGTTATAATAATGAGGTATCTTTAAAACTATATAATTATGAAAAAGTTAAAATACTCAAAATAGAATTTTATAAATTTCTGTTCAATTGTGACACATATGATATGTTTTTTTTTTATGAAAATTTAATAATAAAATAATCAATTCATAAGTGACACATATGATATGTTATTATGATGATTCTAAAGTTTATTTTAGTACGTAATGTTGTATTTTTCGGTATCCTCATCCTTGTTAGGAAGATTGTACACTATCCGATGAAAAATAAAATTATGTACGCCACTTCTAATTTTTCTAATATACTTAAAATTGAAAATTTCATTTATTGTCTGAACTTTATTTGCACGAATTAAAATATTCTAATAATTACGTGGTGGTACGAAGTTTTAAAATTTAATTTCTTAATATTTGTTAACTATGAGTTTAATCAAGTTTTCAATTTAATTTTGATGGGTTTCATTTATTTTCTGATGCTGAAACAGATAAATTTTGTTTTTGTCTTAAAAAATAAAACTCTCATTTCAATGAATTTTACGACTTAAATAAGAATGCAAAACTGACAGATTTACTTCGATAGACCTATAACCCTATGATGTAGATTGTGAAAGTTTTCAGAATTTCTGAAGTACATCGATTAAAAAAAGGCGTAGTGAAAGCAATCAAAACTGGTTTGATTGTCTGATGAAATTTAAGGGATTTTTTTAAAATTATTTTTCAGCCTCTCTCTTGATGTTTTCAACCCAACTTTCTCCAGTTGTGATTCCTTAGATTGCAATTTTTATTCTTCCTTGCTTAATTTTCGATACAGTTCTAAAAAGATGTGTTAAGGGCAGTCATAACGGAACACCTTGCATAAGGAAGATGTCTAGAATGTTGTCAGTCAGTCCAGCCTTTGTTCAAAATGAATTTGGTAGTAATTATTGAAAAATATCACAAACCCAGGAGTGATAAAGTTCAGAAATAATAACAAAAATATGAATAAAAAGAAAAATAATACCGAGAAACTGGTGGGAAGATAAATTTGAAAATTTAATAACTTCCTTTACTGTAAAAAGAAAAACGCTCTTTAATAGATACACATTCTCAAGACTGACCAATTGAATTCAAGAATTGATGAGTCTTGAGAATGGGCACCTATCATCGCGCGCTTGAAGCATGTTGACTTTTTCCATTTTTATACTTTATGAAGCAAATGAAATTTTTGCATTTTTAAACACTGATAAGTAATGGAATAATTAACGATTTAGCGTTGCAGAATCTAAATACGTTCTGGAACCGAAAGATATTTTGACGCATGAAGCGGAAGAAACTGAAACTGGAATACATATTTGAAAATGTAAAAACATCATTTACTTCAAAAATTACAAAGACATAAAATTAGATACATTTAGAGAGCTCGATAATTGGAGCTCATTTACTTCAAAAATTACAAAGACATAAAATTAGATACATTTAGAGAGCTCGATAGTAGGAGCTCATTCTCAAGACTCACCAATTGCACCCAAGAATTTGGAGAATCTTGAGAATGGACACCTATTATCAAGCACTTAAAGCATGTCGATTTTTTCCATCTTAATACTTTTTGAAGCAAATAAAAATTTTATGTTTTCGAATAATAATAAGGGGGATAATTAGCAGTTCTACGTTGCAGAATCTAAATACGTTCTGAAAATAGAAAATTATAGCACCCCAGCTGAAATGCCAAAAGTCATGAACATCAATTACATTAGAGCACTTACATTACACTTTACAGGGAAAACAAAGCTTACTTATCTGGTGAAATGATTTCTAAAAAAAATAGCGCATCCTTTATTAGTTAGGACAATTACTTTTTAATTTTATACATATTTAACACCTTCAAAACTGAAATTTATGAATTTCTATGACGTTATTCTTGCCGCAGTGCAGTATTAAAAATCTTGAAACATACGTCAGAAATAATATTCCAAAAATAAAAATCTAAAACAAATGTAAATAAATGCCTTAAAATGAGATTTAAAGCACTTCATTTCTCAGATTTTATCATTTGTTATTTTAGAACATTTCATGTAATGTTCGATATTTCGAATAATCAAAAGAGACACTCACTGTAATAAAATTTCACCAGTGCAGTAGAGGCTGATAAAATAAAACGACAATTAAAAGCGGAATGACAGTTCGAGTGACATTTAATTTTATCGCCTGATAGTCATCATGGATGACGTAAGCAGTTACGTAGAGAATAGGTCACCTTCTGAATTTTTCGAAGGGGTATAATTTTCAACGAAAGAAATGTAATATAAATAGTTCGCTTCCATTAATACGTTCATAAAACGACCATGAATTAATTGAAACAAAATATTAAATAAAAAAAACTGGCGTCAGTTTTTTCTGTTCATTTAAGTTAATTAAGTAAGCTTTAATAAAGGATCATTAGTGATTAAAATAATGAAATAAATCAAAGCATAAATGAATGGGAAATTCTAGAATTCGGATTAAACAGAAAAAATTCTTGATATGATCAATTATAAACAAAGAAGATCTTAATATCTTTGTTTAGAAATGATCATATCATCATATGAAATTAATAAAAGTTATGACAGTATTTACCTGAAAATTATTTATTTGTTCCTTATTGAACATCACTAAGGATATTTCTTTCGCAGCCCTTCTTAATATTATTCTCTATTATTATTACATTTTTTAATTTAATTAATATACACAATTAAAAGCTAATAACTTGAAATATTCTTTTGTTGCATTATAAAATAATTGCATGTCGTTGTTTTACTTTTTTACAGAACATTTTACAATAGCGATATTTTGTTACCGTTTTGCAATTATTAAATGGTTGATAATATACATTAGCTGTTATTTAAGTATTATTTGCTTTTATAAAATATATCATGTAAAATTGCGTTTTGTTAACGTATGCAACTTAAATAAAGAATACGAAACAACTGTTTAAAATTCTAAAGAGATATTAAGAATTAACCAGATTATTGCTAAATAATTTCTTTGGCAGAAAATATTTAACTAGTTTCTGATGTAACCATCAAATCTATGTATATAAAAATAAATTTCTGTCTCTCCGTCTGTGTGTTCTACATAGATTCCTATACCATCCAACCGAAATTGCTAAAATTTGACATACAGATATTTTGAAGCACGAGTAAGGTCTCTGTTGTCATTATAACATTATACGACTAGCCGTTCGAGTTGAATGAGTGGAAAACGAAATGGAGTTTTCTGATTAGTTAAGCGTTAGCCATTGTTTCAAATTTAACTATTGACGATTAAATTTTTCACGTTATTTAAAGATAACATCAGTGATAATTACTTGCATATAACTCTATTTGATCAAAAAATAGCTAAATTTAATTTTTTTTAATATACTAAATATAGCTATTCGTATATTCGTAGCTATTCGTACTAAATATAGCTAATTCGTAGTGTTTTGCAGTACTTGCAACACATGTATTCGCTATGTCATATAAATTCAATACACAACATTACGTGGTAGCACGCGTGCTCTAAGTCAGTGATTCTTAAACTTTTAAAGCCGCGACCCAAATTTGAGAAATATGTTCATGTCGCGACCCAAAAAAAAGTCAAAATTAGGCTGAGTAAGCCACAATGACTTCTTTTAGGAGGTGTTGGTATTACTTATTATTTGGTGTATAACTAACTTTTTTGGTTCGACTCAGCGCGACCCAAGAAATATGCTTCGCGACCCAGTTTTGGGTCGCGACCCATAGGTTAAGAACCGCTGCTCTAAGTCACCAAATTTAAACTTTTAAAGTTGTCTGATACCATGCACTTTTCTTATTTATAGTAATTCTTGTAAAAAGTGTTTCTAAAAGAATAATTATTTAAAATCAACGGTAATTGAATAGAAAAAAATACTTATGTATTCAAAGGCAAAATTATTGAGAAAGTTGTAAAAGAAATCGTATTGAGAAATGTAAAAAATTGCCCTATTTTTTAAAAAACCAATGATGCTTAATTAATTTAGGTATTATGTGCATATTGAAATAAAAGAAATAATCTATGTATTAGAAAGCAAACATAATGGAGTAAAGATACTTATTTGTTTTGCAGAACCGTAGGAAATCGTCATACCACATTGACTACAATAATGCTTCATTATTGTTAGCAATATATACTAACTGAAATAAAAAAAAACTATTAGTAAACTGCAAAAATAATGGGGAAAAGATAATTATTATTTTAGGGCAACCGTAAACAATCGCCATAGTATTATTGACACTAATGCTTAATTAATATTGATAATATGTGTTAATTGCATAACCATCGTTGAACAATCGACCCAGTTCTGAGTTAACGACTATCAATATTCAACTCCGTAGCCTTGTAATTTTGAACCAGATCCAGAAGACAAGGAAACTGGATCAAGTATTGGGAGAAGTTTGCCTTCGCAGAGGACATTTTAATGGAACTAACCCCCGCACTTGCGTTACATGGAGAGCAAAAACCTCCAACGGTTAGCCTGACGGCAAGGGGATTCTAACCCATGATCCGTCTACCACTGAGGATGTAATATGTATTCATTTTATATGACCCTCGCTTAACAGCCGAAACAAGTTATGGGTTTACGACTACTAATGTCCAATTCCGTAGTCATGTAATTTTGAATCCAATCCAGACGACAAAGGAACTCCTGGATCATATATTGGGAGATATTTGCCTTCGTAGAGGACTTTTTGACTGAAATAACCCGCATTTGAGTTACATGGGGAGGAAAACCACCCACGGTCAGCCTAGGGGCAAGGGCACTCTATCCCATGATACACCTACCACTGAGGATATTTTACGTCAGTGCAAGTCGGATGCGGAATTCGTATCGATATATATATTAATTGAAATAAAATAAGCTATATGCTAAAAAGCAAAAGTGATGGCGAAAAGGAAAAGCGTAGAAAAGAGTTTAGGAAAAGCGTAGAAAATCACCTTTCACAGATGACGCTTAATTAATATGTACCACTAGTATTAAGGTAATTCGGTATTATAGAATTTTTCCAGTGATAGCAAAAATAGTGTTGTAATATTTTAATTAAAATTAAAGGAACATTTTCCGTCACTACTTATAAATATTTTAATAATAAATTAAAGACCAGGTAGAGAAATGATCTTGCTTCACAATCATTATAAGTTCCATAAAAAAAATTTAAAAAAAAATTAATTTTAGTTAGCAGCCCCTGAAAAATGTGTATCGCACAAAACTCAAATGTTGAGGGTTATGTAATGAGAACAAATATACTAATATAGCTATAAAATATATTGATACACTTGGTAATTATTAAAATTGTACCCATAATAGGCAGTTTTAATACCGGTACTTTGGAAACAAATGTTTTTAGGGCCCATCGAAAGGGATATGTACCAGAGAAAATTACTTGATAGTGGTAAATTTTGACAATAATGAGTGGGTCATGAGCAATATCATGATACCAATACATTTTACCTTTTATGGGATGAACTTCAAAAAAAGGAGTTTTGCTTGCTTTAATAACGTAGAGATACCGAAAGGGGCAGCAAATAATATTAAATAAAAATTTGAAATTATTTTGGCCATCTTAATTGAAAAAAATAGTGGATAAGCCAGGATGGACCAACACATGTACTCATTTATCCCTGCGGATCATTCGCATCTACCAGCCAGCACAATGCGACGTGTCATACAGCTCGGGAGTGTATGTGGGTGATTCGAAAAGCACCAGGATGAGAGTCCATACTCTACTGGCCACAAATCTCCCCGGATTTAAGCCCAAATGAGAATCTGTCGAACCATCTCGATCAGGTTGTTCGCGCCATGGGTTCCCTTAACCTTGTAAACTAGCGCAGCTGGCCGTCCGCGTAGCTCAACATTATAGGGAAAATCTTCTAGATGTCTAGATGGTTATTCTGGCTTTTAGTAACACGTTAATGTGACTGGGCAGTGTACAACCACAGATGCCAACTTGCTCAACTGCGACAGCGGATAAATATTTTCGAGTGGTAATTTTTTTTAATGTATGGTTCTTGGTTTAGTAAATTCGTTTTGTAGGGTTTTACTCACCACTAAATAGTTCAAAGACTTATCTACATCTAAATAGTTCAATAGTTCAATCTACATCTAAATAGTTCAAAGACTTATGGGATAAGCCACTTTGTTACAGTTAAGCCGTCTTCAGCCTTATAAAATGTTGGCAAAAATGACCGAAAATCTGTAGATTTCAGTTTGTTGTTCTTTACCGTATTTTAAAATATTCTGTCAAATCCGGGCAGTTGGCATCTCTGGTACAATTGGTACTAGTTTTTATACTCTCTGTACGTACAAGGAGCGGATCCAGAAATTTTTCCTGGGGGGGGGGGGCATAGACTCAGATTCCCCCCTCTACACACACAATAATTTTTTTTTATAAAAAAAATTTTTTTTTAATATATTTTTTGAAAAAAAAAATTGGGGTTTTTAATGCTAGTCTCCTTATTTATTTTTTTCATAATGAACAATAAAACAATACATAAATAATTCAAAATCGAATTTCGTTTTAATCATTTGGATTATGATTCTTGAAACAGTGAAGAGCATAATAAGATGGAAAAAAAATCGATTTTTCCGGCCTACCTAGGTGTATATGCCCCCTTAAATAATTTTTAAAATATTTTATTTCTATTGTAAACTATTAAAAAAATAAATTTTTTTTTCAATTTTGGGGTGGGGGGTCATAGGGGTCATGACTCCCCGCTGGTTCCGCCACTGGTGCGTACGGGCCAGGAGTAGCAATTCTTTCTTTTTTCACAGATCATGAACTGGTTCAACAATTTACTAGAACTCAGTGCTTTCAAGTTCGTTTTTTTAATTCTTTATTCTTTTTTCTATTCTTTACCAACTAGAGCCGATTAATCAATCAATTTTTAACGAAAGACTTTAATATCATACATTAGATAAATTTTTACTCTCAAGGGAAACTAGGGAAGTGTGACTCGCCAATTTTGAAATTAATTAGTGGGTTGTATGCCTTATGAGGAATAATTTTAGGGGGCAACATTCGTTTCGGCTCATACAAGGTCCTATGAGAGATAAAAAATAATTCAATATATAGAAAACTCGGTATTTTATTACTTCAATGCAGACTATTAGTTATTGTAACTGTCTCATACTCCAATTAATTTGTAATTAATTGGTTAATTAATAAATTAATTAATTATTAATTAATTATCAATTAATTTTTTATTTATTAATTATTAGTTTATTAATTGCTTTGCAATTACACACTCCAATTAATTTGGAAAATTTTTTAAAAAAATGAAAAAAATTTGATTTCAATTTTTTTTTAAAAATTGAACAGAAATTGAACAGAATTGAACAAAAATTAACAGGTTTTTCTGAAAAACTACAGATATATAAAATTTTCGAAATCAATTTTTACCATAAATATGTATTATATAGTACGTGAAAGTACCACAAAATTAATTGGAGTATGAGATAATTACAATAACTAATAGTCTGCATTTAAGTAATAAAATACCGATTTTTCTATATATTGAATTATTTTTTATCTCTCATAGGACCTCGTATGGGCCGAAACGAATGTTGCCCCCTAAAATTATTCCTCATAAAGCATACAACTCACTAATTTATTTCAAAATTGGCGAGTCACACTTCCCTAGTTTTCCTTGTCAGTCGATAAAGTTTAAATGAGTTGAAAACATTATCTTTGCAAACAAAAATGTCTAATTAAATAAAGGCTTTCTTTATTGTGGCATAGAGAATATATAAATATGAATATTAATCGACTTAAAAATGTCCTCGTTCGAAAAGTGTAGGAGAAATCACTATATAACCCCAAGCTTAAATTAGTTTAAAGCATTATCTTCATTAACGAAAACTACATAATTAAATTACAAAAGGTTTCATCCTTGGAATGAGATATAGCGGAAATAAGAATGTAGGTCGGTATTACGTGCAGTGCAATAAAATCAGCAAGCCCGCGTAAAACAACTGACCTCCTGCTGTTTGACAAAAGGAGACGAAACCTTGAGATCAGCTGGCCATATTTGCCGAATCAGCGTGTTATCACTAGAAGGATAATTCGGTAAAGTTGGGACGGGTTATGATATATTTGGTTTAATTGATAATTGGAATTTACTCAAAGCAGCTGAAGTTTTCGAGAAGATACGTCATATGACGTTTTTACTTAAGATGAAAATGAAAATTGACATTTGGTGAAAAAGATGTTGAGATAATTTTAATGAAATAAAATTATCTCAACTGTTCATGGACAAAAGGGCACCCGAATGATGGAAAAAACTGTTTCTTCTAATTTTTTCTTATCAGACACGGGAACTTAATCGATATATGGGTAAAAATTAATTATGTTAGCTGTTTTTTTTTCCTTTTGAGACTTGGGACCCTGAATATGTAGAAAAAAAATTGTCAGCCATTTTTTATTGACATCATTATCAATAAAATAGTTTTCAAAGATATCGTTTCAATTTTTGCATTACTTAGCACAAAAGTTATCTTTTTATCTACACTTTTTTTTCTTCTTTTTTTGTATTTTAATTTTTCATTAGTTTTCTTGGAAGCACGATAAAAACTTCATATAATGATTTAAAATATTGCTAAAGATTGTTCCGTTTGAATAATTGTTACAAAACTAATATTAAAAAACTTTTTATTGCGGTGTAAGAGATTTGAAACACATAACTTTGCGAAAAAAAGCATACAAGTCTTTTATTTCAATTCAAACTGATAAAATTCACTCTTGTCAAACTTGTTAAAATTCAAACTGTTAAAATTATCTGAAAATTATTCTTTTCAAGATTTATATTCTTAGTATACGTCTAATTGTTAAAATTTAAACACTAATATTCTTAGTATGCGTCTACAGTTAAAATCTGTAGATTTATATTATTAGTATGCGTCTACAGTTAAAATTTTAAGATTCATGTTCTTCGTATACGTCTATACTTCAAATCTGAAAATTTATATCCTTAATATATGTTTATATTTCAAGTTTGAAAATTTTTATTTTTAGTATGCGTCTATAGATAAAATTTAAACACTTTTGACTTATACTCTTGGTATATGCCTGTAGTTAAAATCTGAAAATTAATATCTTTAGTATACATCTATTTGGCCAAAAATGTAATCGATTACATTTTTTGATTACAGTAATCAATTACTTGTAATCGTGATTACAAAGTTTGATTACAGCTGTAATCATGATTACATAGTCGATTACAGTAATCAATTACTTGTAATCATGATTACAATTTTCAAAAAATATTGATTACAGCTGTAATCATGATTACAATTTTGATTACAGTAATCAATTACTTGTAATCATGATTCCAAGTAATCGCGATTACAAGTAATCACAACAAAAACGATTACAAGTAATTATGATTACAAGTAATCAAAATATATGATTACATGTAATTTGATTACATGTAATCATGATTACATGTAATCTAATTACACGATTACAAGACTATTGTATTCTTATAAATGATTATATTTTACAGTAGATAGTAGAATGTATTTTATAATGATACATTTTGCACGTATTAACATGTACTGCATTTTGTACGTATTTGTATACGTACAAATGAATGTAACTGAAATGTATGTACATATGATTTTATCTAGTGCATATGTTCAGACATTTTAGTATCACACACATGTACATACACTTATATTGTAGGTATAAAATATATGTACGTATGTATATAGATAATAATTACGTATGTATGTGCAAACAATGTAGGCATGTACATTTATACACAATGAATATATGCATTTTATGCAAATATTTGTGTATGTAAAATGTACGTATGTTCATGTACGCATGTATATACAAGTACTTGTGTTTATACGAACATACATTGTCTGTACAATGTATGTCCCATGCATGTATGTGCAATTTATTTATGAACAGTACAATATATGTATGCATGTACAATATAGGTATATCTGTAGGATGTACAATATAGGTATATCTGTAGGATGTACAATATATGTATGTATACATGTACATGATATGCATGTCCAGTGTATTTATGTACATGTACATAATATGTTCATGCTCAATGTAAGTATCCAAATATGCATAATACATTTGTGAACTATTGTACGTACATTGGGCGTATTTATATTTCACATATATTCATACATGCATTCGACATGCATAACGTACGTGCACACATTTGAGATGCATATATTGTACAGATGTATATACATATAGCGTACAGATGTATATTCATATAATGTACATATGATGAAATGTTCATATAATGTACATATGTGTGTACATATGCAGTACGTATGTGCATAAATATATTGGGCATAATTCTTTCGTACAAATTTTACATGTGTACATGCATGCTATCCCTATCTATGCATATGGTGCAATGTATATATGTACAATGAATGTATCCACACATGTACAATACGCGTATGTTCCATGTATGCATATCCATATGTACTATATATGCACGTACAATACATGAATGTATGTACATACATTGTACATGCGTACATACATTACACGTATACATATGTACATTACATTTATGTCTAAATATGTGTACAATGCAATAAATGAAATGCATGTAAGTTAACTTTTAATGACTCAAGCAAGTTAAATGACAAAATCAAACGATATTTAAATTTAGTTTTCAAATTTAATTGTTCTATATCATTTTGAAATTCTCTGAATAAAAAATTATTTTCAGGTATTTTCATGAAATGTTTGCCAATACAGATTTGTTTTTTTTAATAACATAATGCATGATTCATAGAAATTTTTTAAATGGTAAGAAAAACGGTAAATTTTATGTGTGGAATTAATATTTAGAAATTCCAAATAAAATTATCGTTTGCTTTCTAAAAAATATGAGGTCGAGTTTCATATACCTTAGAATAATTTTAAAACAAATTTTAATAACTTTACTCATATAAATTTTTTTAATGTATGCACAATGTATATGTATATTGTAATTACATATATTTAAATGTACGCAAGTATTTGTACATTACTTGTAATTATGTACATGTATACGTTGTATGCACATGCATACATTGTGCATATAACTATTTTTTTGTACATCCATGCATTACATGCGCATAAGTATTAACAAAGTATGTAGTTATACAAGTACATGCGTAAGTTGTACATAAAGTACATACTTTGCGTGCACATATATCGATGTACATATAAATATGCATGTATACATGTACGCATTTTATTTACGCAACTATGTGCATATATTGTACCTTTAAATAACATTTTTACATATTGTACGCAAATACGTACAATTTTATATACAAACGTACATTGTATATACGTGCTATTATCGTACATTTATACAATATATGCACTTAAGTACATAAAAGCATGCAAACGCATAAACATTATTTTCATATACGTTCATACATACATTGTCTATGTATACAAAGATACAAAACATTGCCTTTTTGTACAAACTAACATACATGCGTACATGTATCATAAATGCATAATTATATGTACTAAGCATATGCGCATTGTATTAAGTATATTACAATATAATTATGAATATTGTACGTACAAACAACGTTTGTGAATACATTGTATGTATAGGAATCGCAAATTGTACGTTCATGCGTGCGTACATTCTATGTACATAAAAATATGTAAACACATGAATACTTACATAAAAAATTTGACTATAGTATACAATCGTAATAACTTGTAATCGTATAGTTTGATTACAAGTAATCACAATTACATGTAATCAAATTACATGTAATCATGATTACATGTAATCATATATTTTGATTACTTGTAATCAAAATTACTTGTAATCGTTTTTGTTGTGATTACTTGTAATCGCAATTACTTGTAATCATGATTACAAGTAATTGATTACTGTAATTAAAATTGTAATCATGATTACAGCTGTAATCAAAATTTTTTGTAAGTTGTAATCACGATTACAAGTAATTGATTACTTGTAATCGTGATTACAAGTAATTGATTACTGTAATCAAAATTGTAATCATGATTACAGCTGTAATCAAAATTTTTTGAAAGTTGTAATCACGATTACAAGTAATTGATTACTTGTAATCGTGATTACAAGTAATTGATTACATAGCTGTAATTATCTGTAATCAATTACAGTTGTAATCGATTACTGTAATCAACGGCCAACTCTGCATCTATAGTTCAAATTTGAAGATTTTTATTCTTATTATGCATCTATAGAGTAATTTTGAAAATTTTGTGTTGACATTTGCGACACGAACAATATTTTTTTTTCATTTTCACATATTTTTATACGATTTTGAAGGATTTATCAATAGAAATTTTCAAGAAGAAGAAGATCTCCCATACCCACACATGTGACCTATGACGTCAGCGCCAGCTAATCTTTATCAGCAAAATGGCGTATAAAGTTGAACTAAATTTCTCTACACAAATTAGAATGTTAATTAACGATCAATTAATTAAATACAGTGCCGTATCACGCGTCGAATTAGTTGAAATATAATTCCTTCTTGTCTACTTCTTTTACTTGGATTTATTAATATTTATATATTAATAATATATTTTATAAATATTATTTTGTAACCATGATATATTTTTGTTTTGTGTACCTGGCAACTTTGATTCATAATCAATAAAAGAATCTTTGTGAAAGAATTTAGAATGTGTTATTTAGGGAAATTGGTACCTGACAGACTTGGCTTACTCGAAATAGAATGGAAAGAACAGTTGCTAACTTAAACAAACCCCACATTCCAATAACCAATCAGGATCAAGAAACCCATACTAGGGATCCAACACATGTATCCCATTGTTGCATATTTAAAAATGAAGCCAAACACTTTATAAAATTTATTAAGAAATTTATGAAGTTCACAAATGTCTAAAAAAATTAATTTAAATAGAAAAATTTCAAAAATCTTCCACGTCTCATGTCCTATTAAATCATGGTTGATCAATTTGCAGCACGCATGCCACAGTGCAACACGGTTGGATTGGAATAGTGTTGGCTATTATATTGATTTCATTATTGAATTATATTGAATTTCAGAAATGTGCAAAAACAAGCAATTTTCCACATTTGCAAAATTTTGTTATCAGATATTAATGCAGGTTCAGATGAACACATAATTGATAAACAGATATTTTCGGTTTCGGGCAAATTGTCAGATTTAGTAATTAAAATTTAATGATATTTTTCTGTTAGCCCGCCGACATGTGAAAGTCGCCAAAAAATTAGGACCTCCGCCAACTTTTTTTGTCTACTT
The DNA here is from genome assembly GCF_982258835.1 of Parasteatoda tepidariorum. Classification (NCBI taxonomy): domain Eukaryota; kingdom Metazoa; phylum Arthropoda; class Arachnida; order Araneae; family Theridiidae; genus Parasteatoda; species Parasteatoda tepidariorum. The sequence continues at coordinate 76,655,872 of NC_141758.1, forward strand.
TTTTTTTAATATTTATTTTTCAAACACACTAAAATTAAATAAATAAAAATATTAAAAAATATAAAAAAATGAAATGAAATAAAAATATTAAATAAAATAACAAAATTAAATAAATGAAATTTTTTAAAAGAAAAATAGTTGAATTTCCTTGCACTTGGCTAATAGGAAAGTATCAATTCAATTTTTTACATAATATGAGTGATTAACCCTTAATCAGCGATTTTTAACAGCGACTTAAAACGATTTTTTTTTAATAAATCCAAAATTTGAACTCATGTTTTATTCAATATGCAGTTATTTAAATCTCCACTACACAGATATACATTAAATTTGTGCTATTTGCGTAAAAAACTTTTAATTCATCAAGAAAAATTTTTTCTTCACCTTTTTACATTTATATTTTTAATTTGTAAGTGAAGGGAGTGGTATTTTTCTCTGAAAATTATACTCTTCTTCATATAGTTGTACTTTAAAATTCAAAAATTTTCATTAGTTCATTAAAAGGCTTCAAAAGCTTTGGCTTCAATGGCAAACGCTGATAACAGGTCGCATTGTTGATGTTCTTAAATCTCTCATACGCATGGATGTAAAAGGATAATATTGTAAACTTAGAAGGACTATAAGAGATTTGATTTAATTGATAATATGAATTTACTCAATGCAGCTGAAGTTTTCAAACAATAACGTCATAAGACGTTTTATTAATGATGAGAACAGAAACCGAATGATGATAATAATGATAAAAATTATCCGGAAATAATGAATGAAACAATCTTAAATTAATGTATAAAATGGCATTCGAAGGAACGTCTTTAAAAAAATATTTTCTTAAGCATTAAACTAATAGAAGATTACAAATTTGAAGTTAATTGGAGGACAACTATTTTGACCCTCATTTCCATCAAATTTTTACAATTTGACTCTTGCAAAAAAAAAAAAAAAAAAAAAAAAAAAAACTTAATTCTCTTACATTTTGAAGTACTTTTTATTTCTCAAATTTAAGGTAAAATAATGTTGATCATTTTTAGCAGATTAAATATGAGAGTCATATAATTGGGTATTCGTAACTCGAGAAGAAGTGAAGTGATTATGTCATACCATGTGATTTATTTCAGATTTAATTGGATACTTGTAAGGGACGTCACGCATGTGTGTTTAACCTGATTGGCTTCTGTATCGACAAACGCTACGATTTACCAATTATGACGTCATTTGCAGTCATCCGATTGAAAAGTGAAACATTTGTTACTTTTTTAATGACTTATAACAATATTTGGCTTTTTGAATAGCATTTAAAATTTGTAATCCCATATTGTTTCCACCATATGGAAAAGTGGGCCAATAAACGATGAGAACAGGAATGAGATTTAAGGATATAAAAACAATGGTACTGAAGTCATAAGGGTTACTTTGATATCGGGAAGTGGTCAATTCGCGAAAGGTCGACACACTAGCTACGAAATGTGGTCAGTTTTGTATGAAACAAGAACGTATTTTAGTAACAAGTTATTCTTCAACCACAAATTCTAAGAGAAATACACAGAGCCATGGTGGCTCAGGGGATAGAGCACTCGCCTTCAATGAGGTGAACCGGGTTCGAATCCCAGCGATGATTGGTCGATTCGAAATCCGGACCCGCCTTGTACTGATCACAGTGCTGACGTAAAATATCTTCAATGGTAGAAGGATCATTAGTTAGAGTCCCCTTGCAGTGAGGCTAACCGTGGAAGGTTTTCGTGGTCTTCCTCTCTATGTGACGCAAATGCGGATTAGTTCCATCAAAAAAATCCTCCACGAAGGCAATTTTCTCCCAATACTTGACCCTGGAGCTTCCTTGTCTTCTGGATTGGCTTCAAAATTACAAGGCAACGTGGTTGAACATTAGTCGTAAACCCATAAATTGGGTTGGCTGTTCAATGACAGTAGTAAAAATGAAGTAAAATAGAGTCGTGGTGGCTCTGGGGATGGAGTGTTATGCTCCTAATAAGGTAACCCGGGTTCGAATACCAGCGAATTCTGATCCGAGCTCGTACCGGTCACTGTGCCAATGTAAAATATTTTCAGTGGCAGACAGATCATGAGTTAGAATTCTTTTGGCGAGATAATTGGGAAGATTTTTGTTTTACTCTCAATGAAAGCCAATGCTTTATCAAGAGGTTTCCTTGTCTTCCGAGTTGGGATCAAAATTATAATATTATGGAGTTGGTCATTGATAGTCATAATCTCAGAATTAGGTCAACTGTTAATTTCGGTTATAAAATTTAAAAAAAATGAATTTAAGCAAATTGAAAAAAATCTAGCAACTGTATTTTTTTATTTATTTTTTTCAGCAGCTAAATGTAAGCATAATTTTGAAGAAAAAGATCATAAAGATGCCGATTGTTTCATTCAAGAAAATTATATAAAACTAAGTGTATGTAAAGTGCGCAAAATAACGGATCACCCTGAATAACTTATGATCTAATGATTATATCTTTACGTTTTGGGACTCAAACTTAATAGTTCTAGGGAGTGACCTCAAATATGCTAATTAAATTAGTGCAGGATATATTTTAAGTGACAAAATCAGACACAAAAGCATACCGTTTCTGCTATGGATTCGGATTACCCACTCCTAAAATGCGAAGGGGGTAGCCGTAATCCGTAATATGGGAAATATGATCCCAATTGTTAGGTCATGAGAGCGATCCAAAGTTTGGACACCTTAATGCTAATTTCATTTTCGAATCCCAGCGCTATTACCCGAGAATTTTTTAAGCCAATTAAAAAAAAATTTGCACACAATTTTAAAATTTTTTTAATCCAAAAAAAAATTCTCTGCAAAATATAAGTTTTAGTGGAATTGTTCCTTAAGAATCGAATTTTAAAAAGGTCGAATTTTAAGGAATTTCTCGAAATTTCTCAGAACCGATTTGATTCCGCCGGTTCAGGTCAAATTTTGTATTTTGTCATATAAAATTACATTCTTAAAATAATATAAAAATTGTATACCTTAAAATAATATAAAAATTTTATACCTTAAAATTAAAAATGTTATCGTTTATTATTAAGTTAATAATAAATATTTATTAAAAGTTATACTTTGTATGAAATTATTTTTGGATTAACGAATCTTATAATTGTATGCAAAAACTTTTAAATTTTTTTAATAAGTCCACAAGATATGGTGCAATATGTAAAAAGTTAAATTAATATGTTAAAGTTAAAATAATGTAAAAAGTTAAATGAACTCTTTACACTTTGGACCGCTATTCTGACCAAATTAGGAACTTCCCAGTTTGCCGCTACAGAATCCGTCAAAAAAAAGTATGTTTATTTAGAGAAAATACATTTTTGTGTCTGATTTTGTAACTTAAAAGACAGTCTGCACTAATTAATTAACATATCTAAGTCACCCTCTCGAAACCATTAAAATTGAGACCTAGAATGTAAAGATCTGATCATTAGATCAAAAGTTATTCAGGGTGATCAGGTTCTTTTTTTGTGCACAGTACAATATATGTCTCCATTTTTAATTTTTGGGTTGTCAATGCACATTCTTCTTGAGTGCTGACATCTATTTCTAAATAAAATATTTTTAAACACATCATAAATAGTCATATGCTGCCAGAAATATGATTCCAAGCGTAAGAGATAGAATGTTTTAATCTTTTTAGAGCATTACTTTTGAACACTCCCACCTGGAAATATCACGGGCACAAAAATTAGCGGGCGAAACTTCACATCGACATTTTGACAGGAGCGAGAAGGATTCGAATCCCAGAAACGAAAATTTTAGGAACTTATGTCATGTTTTGAGATGCGTTTTTCTTATTTATTGCGTGATTTCTGACTCAGACATTTAGTTAGGTTTTAATTTTCAGCGCATGAGTTAAGAATCTGCATGGCACGCCCAGCTCTTAGTCGATTTTCAAAATCTGGTTTAGTTTTTTGCAAAAAAGAATCAGTAACTTTAAATAAACCGGTTTAAGAAAAGTTCAGTGTCTTTACAATTACTGACTCTGTCACGTGTATTCCATAAATGGAGTTTATATCTTCCAGTTAATGTCTTTCAAGTTTTCACAATTCTTGATGGTACACTCAGTACTTATGAGTTACAGTTTAAAGCCCATTAGTAAATGCACTTGATACTGTTACTTTCTATTAATACTTATTGAATAGTCATATTAGCACAATGCCAAACTTAGCAATGAGTTTGTAAAGGCGACCGAATTTGTCGCCAAAAGCAGCTAAGTTCTAAAACCTTCACAACATTGTCTACAATATCAGGAATTTTAATAGAGTGAGTGCATATTTTTTACAATATTGCAAGGGCATTATTCTATCTTCTTTTCAATATTTTCTAAAAATAAAATTAAAATTAAAACTTTCGTTAAAGATTTAAATCTCTTTTTGGTATTTAAATAGAGGCTTACGCCGTCCTACCAAAGACGAATTTATTTTATTCCTTCTTTCAATTGACTTTTTCTTCCTTCATAAAATTATAGCCAAGATACTATTAATCTATTTTTAATAGGCAATAATTGTACGTTTTGAATCCTGCTTCAAAATATACTAACTCAATCATTTGGTTCCCTATTAAATACAAATAAAAATATACATTAAAATATGTATATATTTATATATCTATAAATATATATTTTTTGCTGCAAACTATTTTACGATAACATGAAGGTTGATGAACGTTTGAAAACTTATAGCTTTTATTAAAATTTATAAAAGTCTTCTCTTTTTTAGTTCTGCAGCAAATTTGGTCGGAGGTTGGAAGGAAAAGAAAAAAGAATTATTTAGGCCATTGACCATAAGAAAATTGGGCAACAGACCCTTCAATGATTCTCAAAAATGCAATTTGAACCATTTAGGACAGAATAGGCAGTAGGTATGGTTTGCTCAAAATAATATAAAGCACATTCAGGAAAATTAATCGAAATAAAAATAAAGACAAAGGCATTTGTTAGAAGCTAAAGTTAAAATATCTGAAGTTAAGTCGGGACACTTTCTAACTTTTCAGATGAATACCTCTTACAAGTGACAAATTCTGAAATTATTTTTCTAACAGCTTTCCCTTGCCTGCTGAATTCAAGATTTCGCTCTCAAAATATTTAATTAAGTTAGTAAACCACAATGCGTGATTAAAAGTTGTGAGTTTCGTAGCTCAATCGTGATCCGAAAAAAATACGATGGTTGTTTTAAAATCTTTATTATCTTAGCATTGTTTGTCTTAAGTCGGAAGAATCCTTCATCATCTTTAAACATTTTAAGATTCTTCCAAGTTGTATTATCTCCATTAACTAAACACAGTAGTCTATCTGTGTCATCTTCAACACATTAGTCTCTTAGTAGATAAACTCATCGGCAGTAATCTCTTCAGATCTTTTTGGTTAACTTTGTAAAAGACTATTGCGTTTAGTAAAGTCTAGATTTGCAGAAGTTGATATATTAACGAATCAAGGCTGTTTTTCATTGTATTTTGCATCATCTGCATTTTCTCCAGAAGATTGCAGTATGTTTCTGCAATGGTGACTTATAGGCACTCTGCGATGGTTTAGACTCAATGGTCATTATTGACCTCTAACTCTGTATGAATATAACATAACTAACTCTGTATGTCATAGTGAAGACTAGCTTCGTGCTATATTAGAAGTGGTAGTTCCGTGTAAGTGCTAGAATTTCATAATAGTGTGAATTTGCAATAGTTTCATAATCAACAAAAAAAAATTCGAAATTCTTTTTAATGTTTTAGAGCTTACAGTAATTACTTTAAAAAGGTTAGATGTGAAACTTTTAAAAAATAAATTAATAAATAACAAAATAAAATAAAAATAATAATAAGAAGAACACAGAAGGTTAAAATATTAAGCTAATCAAAAAATAAGCTGTTAAAGTTGACAGTGTTATTGTTAATGAGTTACTTGTTATCTCTTTGCATGAATTAATTGCGTTGTACGTTTTAACTAATATCGATACAGAAAAACTAAAACTATTTTCAATGTTTTAACACATAGATGAAAGAATTGTATTTCTATTTGTTATTTTTCTTAAAAAAGCTAAGATAAAATATGTTTTGAGTAAGGTTTTCATCACTGAGTCGACTTCTTTGTTTTATCACATCCATTATTATGCAGTTATTGAGTCTCGGTGTTACCTTTTAATTATTTAGCATTCGTTTGGAAATTTGAAAATTGCTCTCTTGACTGTGAGTTAATTAACCTTTAAACTAAATTCCTTAACAACCAGGTACTAATTCTGTACTTTTCTTCTACTTTTTCAATAGAAATCTTTTTTTCCATAATTTGTTTACATTGAAAAATTACATTAATTCGTTCAATTACAACGTTAATAATGTTTCAATTATAACTTATTGGTTATATTTAAAACTGTATTAAATCACCGTTATTTAGCCACTTTAATGCTTATTGTATAGTTTTATGTAACCGAATTTACAAACATATAATGTACTGACTGCTAGATGCAAATCTGAGCGTTACAACGAGCTAGCCTATGCCGCTATGAATGGGCTACCACCCCGTTCATAGCAATCATACCAAGGCTAATATTTTCCGAATTTGTTACGAGTTGTACAATAAAATTGCATGATACATGATTTATTGAAAACATATGAGGTATAGTCAAATCTACCGCTGCCTACGAATTTAGCAAACTATCTGGCTTAAAAAAAGCAACCCGTATGCATAGGCGTGAGAGGTTGTCAATTTTTTTTTTAAAGTTCGTCTATTTTAAGTTTTGTATGCACATTTATGTACATAAATATACAAACATAAAAAAAATGATTATGCATATATTCATACAACTGAAAATAAACGAACTGTTTTCTAAAAACAGAAATTGCCCCTCCCCCTTCATGCTACGCCTGTGCCCATATGCATAGTATGGAAAGAAAGAAATGGCATTAGCGCGTACAAAACCTTATATAAGTGGCAAATTTATCGTTTTTAAAGATCATTTTGTTTAAATGGCACATTGATAGTAAATTTTCTCTACCTATATTATGAATTTGCTTTTGAAAAAGCATATATTTTTCAGTGAACCATGAAGTTAAAAATTTGAAATCGTAAACAATATAAAAGCAGTTTACTATTTAATTAAATTTAATATGTTTATGTGCATGCTGATCAAAACTAATTCATCCTTAACGACAGCAATATGTATATGATTTTATGACATGAAAAAAAACGAATACTGTAAAAACGTTTGTAAAAAAATATCTACCAATTTCTCTATAATTATTCTTTTATTGATTCCGGTTAGAAATTATAAACTTATGCCAAGATGTTCGTAATAATCACAGATCTTATTTTAAACGTTTTAAATTTCCCGTGACTGTCTAAACTAAAAATGAACTACAATAATAAAAATAATGATGCAGGTGCATAGTAAATGGCCAGAATGATGTTCTAAAAAAGATAAGCAACTAAAAATTAAATAACGATTTATAAATTGTATGAAAGGTGATTTCCTGGCTTGCTGTAATTTCATAATACCTTATTTTTGTTAGTTAGAAAAAGCACTCCGGGCATAAAAAAGGAAAGAATTTCATTCGAGTGTTCGCCAATTCGCCAAGCTTCGGAAAGAAATAACCAGACGTTCAGACAGTGAATGTCCCGCGACCAGACAAAGAAAATGCATGGTCGTTAGCGTAGATAGATCTGGGAGGAGAACTAGAACAATCAAATAAAAGTTTAGGAAGGGAGAGTGGCAACAATGAGAATGTGTCTAGAATATCGTCTAATTTAATACATTCGGAAAAGTTGATGATGTCATATTGTTATAGTTAAACGAATAAAATACGTGTTTCATAATATTTATTATAACTTTAAAGTAGAGAACAAGCGATTTGTTTAAAAGTAAAACTCAATAGAGTCGTTTTTAAGGATAGACACAAGGCCCCCGAGTTCTAATGGGACTTCCAAAATCTATAAATATAATTACGTTTTTTATTTAATTTATCCTTTTATTAATATGTAAAAAAATTGAGGGTAAGAGGGAATTAAATAAAATATTAAAAAGAAATCCGGCTCAACAAAATATTCATAAACTTCATAGGTATTATCGATAATATGTTGCATATGGAATCATAAGAGGCAGATGGAAGTAATTTTTCATTTTAAAATACTTCTTAATTTAGCTTTTAATTTAGTTTTTCTAGTGAGAAGGAAAAAAAATTCTTGTTAATTTGAATTCGACAGTTTACATTTACAGAGTTCAAACTTTTTAATCGAGACAGTTTAAAAGTTTTATTTGCATAAATTTTAATTTCCTAAGAACTTTATGTACATAGGCTATTTTAGAGAAAAAAATTCATAATTTAGATAATTTTACAATTTTTTTTAATTTTTGAGATAATTTTGAAAAAAAGTTGCGAGTTTTCCTTCTGTGCGGAAAAAAACAACACTTTTTGCACTTTCAACAGAAGCAAAAATTTTGAAATAGCAATTTACGATGATAATTTGCAATGTAACGAAAAGCTTTTTAAACGAATTACTTCGATGAATGTCTAAAAGATGGACCAAAAGTACGTTTTTTTATGTATTTTTATCACCGTTAACGAACAGATAATAGACATAGTGAATATATTGTTCTTAATACATCTCTTCAGGACTTTATAATTTGAATTTAATCCAGATAATGAAGGACCTATTAATAGGACCAAATTACCGAATTGATGAAAAAATTTCAGAAATTCACTTTGAAATAATAAAAAAACGATTTACTCATAGGCAAGCGAGTACTTAAGTTTATTACTGCAGTGGGGTGATATATACATAGCGAGAAAAACTGTTGCCATTTTCCCTCTTTTAAAATAAAATGTTCATCTTTATAACACGCTCTACATTAGAATGGAAACTCGAAGTACTTTTTTGTTAAATGTTATTAATTCAAATAACCTAATCATATTAGAGAATACTTATCAAAGTTGGAAAAAAATTTTTGTCAAGTAGGAAAAAAATTCTTTCCTTATAATCGTTAAACCAATATGTCATTTTAGCAAATTGATTGAAAAAAAAGGAAGCCTAATTTACCTCATTGCAGAAACAAATGATAAATAGACTTCTTGTCTAGACATATTATTTTAATCGTCTATTTTTCGTATTAAAGAGAGCAAATTAATGCCCATAAAATTAATTTAAAGATTCATTACAGAACAATGGTTACCAAGGTCCCTACAAATCATCATAAAGAATTAATACAACACAGTCGTTTACTAAAACGATTTTAATGCTGTAACTGATGGTGGAGGCAAAAAATCGTTTGAAAATAAAAATGAAACACGTGTTCTTTTAAATCAATCAATCAGACTTCCACTAATGGATTTTTAACGATCTTTAAATTTTGCCATTAATTCTTATTGCTGCTCAACTCTACTTTCATTGACACGTGTCGTAGTGGGGGTGTTGAAAATATAATTGCGGTGGTCAGTTAGGAGATAAATTATGAGATAGCGACATGAGATTTTAAGATGTCATTTATGTGATTTGTGTCTCTGGAGAATAGAATTCTATCAATGAGAGAATCGTAAAAATCATTGGGATTTATTTTTAGATAGATGGAATAGAAGTGTTGCCATTTTTGGAAGAAAAATATAATCGTTTTTGTTTTGAGTTTGGTTTGAGCTATCTTTATTGGCTGCCAATGATTAATGATCTTTTTCAAGCTTTCAAGTCTTAATAGAAAATTGATTAATATTTATTTCTCTATTTTAAGAGCACTTTATTCTTTTCAGAAACGGTTAACTCTAAAGAAGCGTTGGAAATCAAAAATAAATGTTGAGATTTTTAATCGAAGAATTACAAATTTAAAAATCGAAGAATTACAAAAGGGGCGAAATGAAAAACAATCTTATATATATATATACATGATATCTATGCAAAAAAAGGCGAAATCTAACTACATTTCACCTTAATTTTTAACCCTATATGTTTTTTTATAACCGTCGTTGAACAGCCGACACAATTTTGGGTTTACGACGACTAATGTTCAACTCCGTATCCTTGTATTTTTGAACCCAATTCAGAAGACAAGAGAGCTCCCGGATCAAGTTTTGGGAGAAATTAACCTTCATGGAGGGCGTTTTGATGGAACTAACCCGCGCTTGCGTTGCATGGAGAAGAAAACCACGAAAACCTCCCACAGTTAGCCTGACGGCAAGAAGACTCTAACCCATAATACGTCTACCACTGAGAATATTTTACGGCAGCACAATGGTCGGTGTGAGTCGGGTGCAAAATTCTTATCGACCAGCCAAACGGAAATTCCTCAAAACCTTTAACCTCTAAACCTCCTTGTTCGAAAATTGGCCGCTGTGAAAGTGTTTTATTTTTGAAAATAATTCCATTATCCAAGTGAAATTTATGTAATTACTCACGATAAAATCATTTTCAATACTTATCGTTGCCGATAGTGATTGTGATAATACCGTTTGCGGATAATTATCCTACATTTGATATTTATAGAAAAAGAGAATAATCACCATATAATATTCATAACACAATTTTTATTGAAATATCGTTGTTATTATTACGATATATCACCCAGCTCGATACTAATGGCAATAAAATAAAACAAGCACTTATACTGATTTTTTTTTTTTCTTTAAAAAGTTGAGTAAAGCAGAAATGATGACAACCCGCTCTCATGCAGAAAACATCATTCTTACATAATTCAGCAAATAAAATATTTTAAAAATTTTAAAAAAAAGCTTTTATTTAGTTCTGCTCAAAAAAAGTAAGAAATAAAATATCAGGCGCAACTTATGAATATTTTTAGAAGCGTGAATGATAAGTTAAGTTTTTTTTTTTTTCCTTTTTCTTTTCTTTTTTAACGGTATGTTAAAGGTAACGGACTAAGCGAAAATCGACCTAAATTTTAATAACTTTCTTACACTAAATTAAATGTTTGTTTGTTTATTTGTTTGTTTTTTTTTCATATTTTTTTTAATAATTTTACCGACTAGAAGGTCATCCTCATTATTTTATACCATATTTGGAAATGAATAGTTTTTTTTCACTTTCTTTATTCAAAAATAAAAGGATTTGAAAATTATTTATTCTATCTATTTATATTATATTTTAAAATACATAATTTGTTTTACGCATTTTTTTATTTAAAACTGAAAGAATTAAAAAATTATTTATCCGCATTATTTAAGTCATATTTAAAATTAAATCGCTTTTTTTCTTCACATTTCTTACTAAAAACTAAAAAGATTACAAAATAAATTATCCTCATATGTTAAATCATCAACTGTTTTCTTTTTACATCTTCCTCATTCAAAACCTAAAATGTTACAACTTATTTTTATTTTCACAATTTAAGTCATATTTTAAATACAAATCGTTTTCATTTCAAACTATTGTTATTCAAAACTAAAAAGAAAAAAAAACTAATGTATCTTCACTTTTTGTGCTGCATTTTAAATCTGTTTTCTTTTTACAACTTCTATATTCAAAACCTAAAATGTTACAACTTATTTCATTTTCACAATTTAAATCATATTTTAAATACAAATCGTTTTCATTTAAAACGATTGTTATTCATAACTAAAAATAAGAAAAAAAATACTAATTTATCTTCACTATTTGTGTTGCATTTTAAACTAAATCGTTTTATTTTTACACACTTCTCATTCAAAACTCAAAAGATTCGAAAATAATTGAATCGTGATTTAAATAAAACCGTTTGCGTTTCATACTTTCACTACGAAAATAGTTAGAACTAATTTATTCTTAGTATTTATTTTAATAAGAAAATACAAGTTTTATTCTAAACAAAAAATGTGAAGGTCGTATTCATATGATGTATCTATTCTTCAAACACAGCTGATGAAAACTCTTTATTAGTTACTCACTTGTAAAAAAAAAATGATTTCTGAGAGACTGAAACAGACCTTGATGCTGAAAGGATTGCTGTGCCAACGCCACTTGTTCCACTCCGGATTTTTTTTTTCCTTGTTTCTTCGGGGTAACTCCCTGTTTGTCTCGATATTTAAGTCTAGACTAGACATTCATAGGAAATTTATCGCAAAGATCACTTTTCCGGGTAGGTTGAGTTGTATACATTGCTTCCTTTATGAAAAACATGTGTTGATTATTTTGATAAAGTTGTTAGTGTGTTAGTTGATAAAGTTAACAGCGAAAATTAAATAACTACAATCAAAACCGTTTACATTAATTTTAAGAAGCCAGTTTTTAAAAATTGGGTAAATGATGCTGGTTTGGATGCTTGAAATTTTTTATATTCCTGAAATTTTCTAGATATGTTCTTAAAACAAACTATTAAAAAAAATTCTAGAAATTTTGGAAAATTATGAGAAAAAACACATTGATTTAAATGTGAAATAAGTGAATCACAGCACTGACCGATATTTTATGTTCTACTACTAACACACTAATTATTGAGAGACAAATGCTTTCAATGGACAATTGCATTGAAGGTCAAAGGTCATTCGAAAATTTTCGAAAAATGCTGTTTTCTTAGATTTTGGCCTTCAAAATCTTCTAGAACCAACAGTGAACCACAAAGGTATATTTTTCTGTGAATACATATCAATGTGTAGTAACTAACAAAATTAACATATGTTTGACGTATATTTGGCTTGACCTTAAAACTGGCTTTAAAGTAGTAAGAAACTGAAAGTGACAAATAGTGAAGTATTTTTTATGCTGACTAGAATAAAGCCTTGTTCATATCGATACAACTAATAGACCTAACGTTAAAAAAAATTTCTTTTGGGTAAATAGTACAGTACATTGCTATGCATATAAACAAAGTTTTTGACTATATAAATTTCTAGGAAAAATGAAATGAAATACATTATTTCAAAGAACGTAATTTTAAATGGCAAAATAAAAAATTTGTGCGAAATCGGTTGAATAGTTCCTGAGAAATCGAACTTTAAAAAGTCGTTTATTTAAAATACAATATCTCAAAAACAATTTGACTGATTTCTCTCACATGCTGTATTTTGCCATTTCCAATTGCGTTCTTGAAAATTATGTAAAAAATTGTTGATCCGGAAATTCAAAATTTTTCGACCATAATTAAACAAATTAGTAAAAAATAATAAAAATTTATTAAAAATTATTTTCTGCAGGGAATTATCCTTGTATAAACGAACACTATGCGAACAAGTTTCTAGATATAGCGAAATACGCATAAAATAAAATTAACATAAAGCAGTCCAAACCTTGGGTCGCTGATTTCGTAACTTAAAATATTATCTGCTCTAACTGATTAGCATATTTAAAGTTATCCCCTCAAACTTTTAAAATTGACTCATAATACGTGTTAATCTGATTATTAGATCGTTATCGTAGGCCATTAAGGCAAAAGGATGTGATTGTTCTTGTTTTTCAGTGGCGCCATCTATGGCCAAGAATTCGACTTCTGCCACATCCATACATCAAACACCCGTTTATAGGGCGGACACATTCATACATCTACACATCGTAATTTTGGCCTCAACCAGAGAACGATCGATCTCTGATCCAGTACTCCCTGAGGTATAATTTGCTATGGGAACATATAGGACTTTGCGACCAGATAGAATTTTTTATTTTTTATTTTATAACGGTAGATGAACAGCCGACGCAATTTTATGGGTTCACGACTGCTAATGTTCAACTCCATAGCCTTGTAATTTTGAACCCAATCTAGAAGACAAGAGAACTCCTGGATTGGGAGAAATTTGCCTTCCTGGAGAACTTTTTGACGGAGCTAACCCGCATTTGCGTTACATGGAGAGAAAGATCACGAGAACCTCCCACAGTTAACATGACGGCAAGGGGACTCTAATCCAAGATCAGTCTACCACTGAGGATATTTCACGTCAGAACTGTGGTCGGTGCAAGCCGGATGCGGAATTCGTATCGACTGGAAAGCGAACGCTGTATCCCCTGAGCATTGTCTGATTAGCATATTTAAAGCTATCTCCTCGAACCTTTAAAATTAAGGAAGAGGGATGCGATTGTTCTTGTTTTATTATGGCGTCATCTATGGTCAAGAATTTGACTTCAGCCACATCCATACATCACACACCCGTTTATAGGGCGGACACATTCATACATCCATTCATTCATCCACAGGTCGTAATATTGACCTGAACCAGAGAACAATCGATCTCTGATCCAGTGGTCCCAGAGCTATAATTTTGTTATGGGAACATATAAGACTTTGTGACCCGACAGATTAAAAGTGCACCAGTCACCAATGGGAGTCTTCAGCCGGCTAGATTCGAAGCTCCGTCCACACGGACCTGAGTCCAGCGTCCTGCCAACCAGGCTATCCTGGCCAATCATTAGATTAAAATTTATATATGGTGTTTCGTTCCTCTTTTTTAGGACAGTACTTGCAATTTACATTGTAAGAATTGTAGTTTGGTTTTTCCTCATCCAATTTATAAAAATAATTATTATAATTCTATTAACGATAAATTAATTAAGTAATTAAGTTGTTTAATATAAATAAATTTTTTAAGTTGTTTAATATAAATAAATTTTTTAAGTTGTTTAATGTAAATAACTAAGCACATTTTATTTAATATAATTAAATTGATCTAAATATGACGATTTCTATATTAAATATTATTCCTTTTCCAACTTAACAGCATTCTAATAATCGTGAAACATTTCATTACCTCATTTTGTAAACAAAGATAATGAAATTTCCGATAATGAAAAACAATATTCTATGCCCTTTGTAAACAATAATGTTCTTTTTCAGCGAATTTAAAAAGGCGCAAAGGAAGAGTCTGAGACAGGTGCAATAAAACAAATTGCTTCGCTGAACCGAATGATTTCATAAAATTTACCAAAAATATAGTTTTTTTTTAAAAAAAAACATCTCTGTTTTTGAGTTTCTTTGTTCATGAAAAAGAAATCGCGAGTGGATAAAAAAACGGAATGACAGACGCTTTGTGGCATGTGATTTGTCAGCTGGTAGTTCATATATCGTCTGATTCTGTCAAAACTGTCGAAATTGGCGAGAAAACAAACTAAGAGATATTCTGATTGGTTATAAGTGATTCATCTGGCTGGCTCCTTTCCTTTGCTTAAGCAGTAAACAAAATCATGATTTTTTTTTTGTTAGTTACTAAGAACAACGGGTGCATTTCGGGCGTTACTGTTTTTAAAAGAGAAAAGTAAATAATTTAATGCATATGGTTCTTAGAATTATTTGAAAAGAAGCAAAGGTCGTTTTCGAACTAAAATAATATTTCGCTGGAAATACATGTTTAAACTTGTTTACTCAATTAATAAACCACGTTCTAAGAACAGTGATCTAAAGTTGATAAAGGGAATATAAGTAAAAATTTAGTTTATAATTAGAAAATTCTTCCTATTAGTTTAGATCTTCACTTAATTGACGAGAACTGTATATATCCTTAAAGCAGTGTTTCCCAAACTTATGACTTTTGTGTACCCTTTCTAAATTTTTCGTAACGCTGTGTACCACTAATAAAAAAATGAATGTATTTTTTACTATTAAGAATAATTGCCCAAAAGTTAAAAATCACAATTATTTGCAGACAACTGGAATTATAGCCAATAGAAAAATATGTAATCGTAAATTTTCATGGCTAGCTTTGTTTTTAAATAAAAAAATTTTGTAATTTTCGTTTATTTCAAGATATTTCGCATAAGAACGCGTACCCCCGCTCAACTGTTCCCGCACCCTTGGGGATACGCTTACCCCACTTTGGGAAACACTGTCTTAAAGGAAGGGGGGGGGGGCATTATAACACCACTGCTTCATGCTTCAGGTTGTATAAGATAAAGATTGTATTAAGGGGTATAAGATAAAGGTTGAATTAAGGGGTATAAGATAAAGGTTGTATTAAGGGGTATAAGATAAAGGTTGTATTAAGGGTATAAATTGGTTATAACTAGCATTTATATTATTATTCGTTTATTAGGAATTACTAAGTTATAAATAAATTGTTTCATATTTTTATTAAAATCGTAATTTCACCATTTGCAATTTTTTTGGGGGGGGAAAACATACAGTAAAATTAAACTGATTTTTGGTGGGGGAAAAGTTTAACAAGAATTATATAATATTAAACGAAATATATAAAAACAATTGACAATTGTTGTAAGCACGTATGAACCAATAAAAGACTACTATACCTGTATATCAAAAATATTAAAGAAGATTAATGGTTTGTAGTGTTGTTTTATCACTTAATTAATCTTAAATTTGGTATTAGTATGACTGTTGAATTAGCAACCCTTGAACTGAATTTAGTCTAGTTATAAATTTGTTTTTGGTGTTTATGCATATGCTGACGTGTGCTTTTCATAATTTATTC
The DNA here is from genome assembly GCF_982258835.1 of Parasteatoda tepidariorum. NCBI lineage: Eukaryota > Metazoa > Arthropoda > Arachnida > Araneae > Theridiidae > Parasteatoda > Parasteatoda tepidariorum. The sequence goes on from NC_141758.1 coordinate 76,672,199, forward strand.
AATAAACTGTACATAAAGAAAAATAAATTTTTAAAAAAAACTTGCCATTTTTTATGGGCATTTTACTTTCAATAATTTTGCAAAGGTGACAGAAAGATAAGTAAATATTGATAAATGATTGGATCTTAATGTAATTTCAGGTTTCTCAAGAAAACTATTTGAAATAAGTCTTAACTCTCGGAACCCCTTAAACATTTCCACGGAAACCGAAGTTTTCGCGGAACACCATTGGGAGCAGTTAACATAGATTATTGTAATCCCTCAACATAAAAAACATGATAATATTCATTTAAAATGCATACATAGGAAGAGATTTATATTTAAAAAATTTTAAGATATAACTTTTATTTTTATGATTCCAAGTAAATTTTCCTATATTTATAAACTCCTTTATTACATAATACTAATTTTGAATGCAGAAATTTTATTCATGTGAGCTTTTTTTACTTAATAGCATTAAAAAACTTAATAAATTAAAAAAGCAATAATTTAAAAAAAAAAATATGTATTTTTATCAGAATCTTCGAATACTTGCGGTTCAACTTTGAGCGGTGTATGAGACATGCCCGTATTCGTCCTATAAATTGATTCGCAATTTTGATTGTAAAGTTCTATAGCTGACCTTTCCGAGTGTACAATTTGATTATGAAATCAACAAAAAAAAGAAATAAACTCGTAATATATCAAAAAGAAAAAGCGAATCAAATTAGCTAATTTAAAGTTATTACTTCCAGAAATCTACTTATTGGAGCTTCAAAACAAATATTTAATTTATTCAAACAGTGAATGATATATTTGATTGGATTGTTCGAATCATGCAATATTCTAATTATTAGTCACCAATGTTTTTTATCCGTTTCACTTAACGAAGATTTATTACTACCACAAATCAATCGAATTATACTTACCACATTAAAATAGTAATAATAAGGTACACTAGACTGCTAGTAATAATAAGATTGAATTTAAATTAGTAATAATAAGAAGGTAAGTCAAGGTTAGGTTAGGTTTTAAAGAGTGCCTACTAATAATTCAAACTCAATAAGTGTTTTCTGTCATATAATTGAAATGAAATCAATTATCCTATTCTCAATTGCGTTTTTAAAGATTTCGCTTAATCACCTGGAAAAAAAAAGAATTGTGTTCTTCTTAAATCAGTTTTCAATGTCAGCATTTAAATAATAATAATAACTGTTATTATTTATTATTGTAAAGTACTTCTTTGCGGACAAGCGTACGATGGCCACATTGCTTATGCCTTTTCTTAACTGAATTTTTTGCTAAAATGTTTATGCTCCATAAGAGGTTAGTATCACTTTCATTATGAAAAATTAAACATATTAGTAATAGCCCTACTTATGTAGCAAGTCACACTAGAGCTGCACAATGGGCGACGGTCTAAGAAACATTCCTGAGGATGATCCGAAGACATGCCATCACAATTTTGACTCTCTAAAGAGGGAATAACTCCTCTGTTTCGGTAGACCATCGAGCACTTAACTGTAAAACAGTTTAACAAAACCCGATAACACGCACCCTCGGTCCCTTTGCAATCAGATCAAAGTCTTCATCCACCTGTTCATTGACCGCAGCCATTGCGATGGGACTACGGTGATCTACTGAAAACCGTATCCTACAATCGATCCACTGGTGGACAAACTAAACATAGAGTACCGTTATTCACTATAGCTTAAACCACTAAAAGTTCGGGAAACATCCCTGAAGATGATGCAAGGCTTACAATTTTGTTCCTCTGCAGAGGGGATGGCTCCACCATTTTAATAGCCTGATGAACCCTTTACAGTAGATTAGTTTAACAAGGATCAATATTGCTCACCCTCGGTTATTTCGCAGGTTGATCAAAGTGGTCACCCACCTGCTCATTGACCGGAGCTGGTGATATATGTATTGTTAATGTACGATAGCAGTCCCGATTACTATATACTATCCCGATGAAAGCACCGTTTACTATTATACTATAAATGCATAAAATCAAATAGCTTGAATAATTTATTTTAAGCAATTTACTTAGTACTTTTAAGCAAATAAGGGTGTAAAAATAAACTCGATCGAAATACTCCGAAAGTATACCCTAAAATATATGTAGAATAAATTTTGGAATCGATAGATAAATTACACATGTTTAAAATTCAATCATTGTATATAGTACCGGGCTTATATATTACGATACCAAAATTAAAATAATCAAAATCGACGATATCAATCTATCAATTACGAAATCACATGCTAAAATGAGCATATACTTTTTACATGTGTATTTCACTTTAATTTTCTATCACAATCAGGTTCATATAAAGTTCAAGAATTCTAAACACCTCTTGCTACTGATAGTTTGGAATTCCATTTTAAAATATAATTGATCAAATTGATGAAAATTATTAAATTGCACTTCAATAAATCAATTACACATACTTAAAATTTAATCATTGAATATAGTGCCTCACAGGCTCATAAATTACGATATCAAAATTAAAATAATCAAAATTGGCGACGTCAATTACGATATCACATGCTAAAATGAGCATATACTACTTTATACATGTGTATTTCACGTTAATTTTCTATTACAATCAGGTTCATATAAAGTTCAAGAATTCTAAACACCTCTTGCTACTGGTATTTTGGAGTTCCATTTTACAAATATAATTGTCCAAATCGATGAAAGTCATTAAATTGCACCTCAATAAAGTAATTACACATGCTTAAAATTCAGTCATCAAACATAGTGCATCACAAGCTCCTCTATCACTCTATCAAAATTAAAATAATCAAAATCGACGATATCAATATGATATCAATTACGATATCACATGCTAAAATGAGCATATACCTTTTACATCTCTATTTCACCTAATTTCTCATAACATTCAGATTCATACGGAATTCTAAACACCTCTTGCTACTGGTATTTCGGAGTTCCATTTTAATAATATAATTGTCCAAATTGGTGAAAGTTATTAAATCGCACCTCAATAAAGTAATTACAGCTGTTTAAAAATTAGTCATCAAACATAGTGCCCTCATCTATAACAATATCACGATTAAAATTGTTCTCTTTCTGCAAAATGGCTGAGCTAGACACACAATGGAGAAGTCGTACGACTTTTGAAAGGTATGATCGATTTTGATAAATTCGACAAATTGTTTCTTCGTATAGAATACCTAATGAATCACCCATAGTATAGATTATAAATATTCAGAGACTCCTAACGGGTGTGGTAACAGAAGAGTGTTTATTTTTTTAATTGTCTCAGAATGTTAAAAGCAGACACAATATAATAGAGAGTTTGACTAAGATTGATTACAAAAAAATTAAGCAAGTCAAAACGTGATTGTAATTATTTAAACTTATAGTTAATTCAGGTGCATTTTTTTCCCTAGCATTTGATAAAGATTTAGTAAAAGTACATCGATAATACTAAAGGTATTATTAATATCTTTTGTTATAATATAATTATCAACGTGCTGTCATATCGTATCTGATAAGTTTTCAGAAGTAGTGTAAAATGATTCAGATCTTGTATAAAAATATGTATTTTTAACTGAGCTACTATGTTTTTATATATACTTTGATATGAGTGAGATACTTTGATTTAATGTATGTACATGAATGAGGTTTGTAAAACTGCGGACTATGCTTTTATATAGGGGAGAGTGGGGTCAATTGTAACAGGGTACGATTGTAACAGAGCAAAAATTTCGAGTGTCGGGTTCTAGATTTGGTTCCTAGGTGGTGGACAAGGTGTATTTAACAAATCTACATGTACACCCCTGATGGCAACCATTTTTATGTACTTTTGAAAGAGTTACATCACAAAAGATATTTTCACGTCACGCAAGTATTTTTTTTTGGTATTAGAATATTTTATTGTAACAAAGTAATTTTGTTTAAACAAATAAAAATTAGTAACCGAATATGTAAGTGGACACCTTAATTAACATTTCAATAAAAAAAAGATTAGTTTTGCTAATTAACTAGCACTGTTTTTAACAAATGAAGCTGAAATGGCGTCTTGGGGACAATTGTAACAATAAGTAAAGGGACGATTGTAACAGCTGAAAATAAATAATCTTATGTTTACAAACCATTACTTAACTCTTTAAGAACCACCAATAGTTTCCTATAGCATTTATATTATGTTGCATGTGCATTATTTTATTTGTCACCTTTCACAGCATAAATTAAAATTTTTAACCCCTTAAAGTTAAAAGTTTAACCTTTTAGGTCTCTGCTCATTATTATTTTTACTCCTAAAATATCACTACTATTTTGATCAATAAAAAAATATATCACAACTATGATAATATGTATAATTAACTATGTTTTAGTTGAATTTATGAACTGTTACAATTGACCCCGTAAGTGGGGACATTTGTAACAAGTGCACGACTGTCAAAAATTGTTAATAACTAATATAATAATATTTAAAATCAGGTATTTATTATTTTTCTAGTGGAGGATAGTCTACTTTACTCGTCTGTCAATTAATACTAATAATATATTGGATTTTTTGTTAGTTAAAAATAGTTAAGTATAAAATGTTACAATTGACACCATTCTCATCTATACTTTGATATGAGTATGGTACTGTAATTTAATGTATGTACATGAGTGAGGTTCGTACAACTGCGGACTGTGCTTTTATATATACTTTGATATGAATGAGATACTGTGATTTAATGTATGTACATGAGTGAGGTTCTTACAACTGCGGACTGTGCTTTTATATGTACTTTGATATGAATGAGATACTGTGATTTAATGTATGTACATGAGTGAGGTTCGTACAACTGCGGACTGTGCTTTTATATATACTTTGATATGAGTGAGATACTGTGATTTAATGTATGTACATGAGTGAGGTTCTTACAACTGCGGACTGTGCTTTTATATATACTTTGATATGAGTGAGATACTGTGATTTAATGTATGTACATGAGTGAGGTTCTTACAACTGCGGACTGTGCTTTTATATATACTTTGATATGAGTGAGATACTGTGATTTAATGTATGTACATGAGTGAGGTTCGTACAACTGCGGACTGTGCTTTTATATATACTTTGATATGAGTGAGATACTGTGATTTAATGTATGTACATGAGTGAGGTTCTTACAACTGCGGACTGTGCTTTTATATATACTTTGATATGAGTGAGATACTGTGATTTAATGTATGTACATGAGTGAGGTTCGTACAACTGCGGACTGTGCTTTTATATATACTTTGATATGAGTGAGATACTGTGATTTAATGTATGTACATGAGTGAGGTTCATACAACTGCGGACTGTGCTTTTATATATACTTTGATATGAGTGAGATACTGTGATTTAATGTATGTACATGAGTGAGGTTCGTACAACTGCGGACTGTGCTTTTATATATACTTTGATATGAGTGAGATACTGTGATTTAATGTATGTACATGAGTGAGGTTCGTACAACTGCGGACTGTGCTTTTATATATACTTTGATATGAGTGAGATACTGTGATTTAATGTATGTACATGAGTGAGGTTCGTACAACTGCGGACTGTGCTTTTATATATACTTTGATATGAGTGAGATACTGTGATTTAATGTATGTACATGAGTGAGGTTCGTACAACTGCGGACTGTGCTTTTATATATACTTTGATATGAGTGAGATACTGTGATTTAATGTATGTACATGAGTGAGGTTCTTACAACTGCGGACTGTGCTTTTATATATACTTTGATATGAGTGAGATACTGTGATTTAATGTATGTACATGAGTGAGGTTCTTACAACTGCGGACTGTGCTTTTATATATACTTTGATATGAGTGAGATACTGTGATTTAATGTATGTACATGAGTGAGGTTCGTACAACTGCGGACTGTGCTTTTATATATACTTTGATATGAGTGAGATACTGTGATTTAATGTATGTACATGAGTGAGGTTCTTACAACTGCGGACTGTGCTTTTATATATACTTTGATATGAGTGAGATACTGTGATTTAATGTATGTACATGAGTGAGGTTCGTACAACTGCGGACTGTGCTTTTATATATACTTTGATATGAGTGAGATACTGTGATTTAATGTATGTACATGAGTGAGGTTCTTACAACTGCGGACTGTGCTTTTATATATACTTTGATATGAGTGAGATACTGGGATTTAATGTATGTACATGAGTGAGGTTCGTACAACTGCGGACTGTGCTTTTATATATACTTTGATATGAGTGAGATACTGTGATTTAATGTATGTACATGAGTGAGGTTCGTACAACTGCGGACTGTGCTTTTATATATTCTTTGATATGAGTGAGATACTGTGATTTAATGTATGTACATGAGTGAGGTTCTTACAACTGCGGACTGGGCTTTTATATATACTTTGATATGAGTGAGATACTGTGATTTAATGTATGTACATGAGTGAGGTTTGTACAACTGCGGACTGTGCTTTTATATATGCTTTGATATGAGTGAGATACTGTGATTTAATGTATGTACATGAGTGAGGTTCTTACAACTGCGGACTGTGCTTTTATATATACTTTGATATGAGTGAGATACTGTGATTTAATGTATGTACATGAGTGAGGTTCTTACAACTGCGGACTGTGCTTTTATATATACTTTGATATGAGTGAGATACTGTGATTTAATGTATGTACATGAGTGAGGTTCGTACAACTGCGGACTGTGCTTTTATATATACTTTGATATGAGTGAGATACTGTGATTTAATGTATGTACATGAGTGAGGTTTGTACAACTGTGGTTCCGATTTTTTTTCGACTGTGGAACTATAAATGATCGATTTTCTTTTGCCGGAACCCCGAGATTTAATGAATAAATTTCATCAGCAATTGTGGAACATATTAGTAAATGAAATACAATTAATTACTTTTTAAATATGTACTGATCAAATTTAATAATGATTTTGAAAATATTTAGTAACTGACTGAAGAATGGAATTTTTTCATCATGTGTTTTTATCAATATTAGTCTTGAAATTGGGTTTTATGTAAGACAGTTGAATTCACAGGTCTGGAGAGGCATTAACTCTAGTTTTTTTTAAAATTTTATTTTAGTGTATGTATAAACTGAAAATGATTGAGATAAAATGTGGTTTCTATTAAAATAATAACCGAAAAGGACGAAAATAACGGTTGACAATGATTATTAGACGGAAATACATGGTAAAAATTGGTTATTTTTATTAAATGCAAATATTAATGCAATTTTTCACAAATGCATATCGTTTTCATGATTTATTCATTATATTGTTATTCGAAAAGGAATTGTTTTGAATTTTCTTTTTACTCAAATATTTTAATTAAATAATTTCATATGAATAAAGGAAATAATTTATAAAAAAGGATAATTAATTGGATATAAATTTGATCACTTGTTTCTAAAATTATAACTTAACAAAGCTCTAAGTCTCGGAACCCATGTGGCCATACCACCATTTCCTCCTTCCTTTCCAACATTTAATTAATTTCATACGAATTAAGAAAATATGAAATAAATAATGGCAAATTCGTTGGATATTAATTTCATTACATATTTCGAAAATCATAACCGATTAAAAAACAAAAGTCCTTGTAACCTTTCCACGATGTCCTCCAGCCTTCCATTTAATTAAATAATTTTATAAAAATTAAGGAATTATTAAATGGATAATGGAAAATTAATTGGATATTAATTTAATTACATATTAATTTAATTACATATTTCGAAAATCATAACTGATTCAACAATAAAAGTCCTAAGACTCGGAACCAATGTAACCTTTCCACGATTTCCTCCAGCATTTCTACCATTTGGGAACTGTTGCTCTGGACATTTTGGCAATGACTTCATTAAATTAGAGCAGATATTTTTAATTTCATCATCATGAAATCACACTTTTTCTGCATTATTTATCATGATATCCATCCACCTTTCCTTAACAATTTTTCAAATTATTCTAACAGTATTCAATTTGATTTAAGTCGGATGAATATCTAAATCAATAAAGCATACTCCAGTGTGAATCTCTCGACCATCGACAAGTATGGAACAATCTTATATTACATACAATGTAAAAAAAAAAAATTATATTGAGATCAGTTGGGTTGGTCGTGCAATACCTTAAAATTGACGAAGTAAATCCGTAACTTCTACGATTTTTTACCTTACAAGTTTCGTATCGCAGAAATTGCCAAAAATATCCGTAATCAAGCGGGGATTTTTTTTGCTGAAATAGAACAAGCTTTTACAACAAAATTAATTCTGCTGTCGCAACAGACTTCTATTATATGGGAAAGCGTTTTCTCTGTGAAAGTTACAAAATAAATTTTTACTCACACCAGATGTGAGTATTTTATGTCGGTAGAATTTTTATCAACCTGTCATCGCCGGGATTCGAACCTTAGTCACTTTATTAAGAAGTTCACACTCTGTTCCCAGAGCCACTGCGACTCATGTATTCATAATGCAGAAACTGTTATAGTGAAAATTTCGCTTTAGTATTGTATTAATTTGATAATTAAGTCGAATAGCTGTTTTATTTATACGATGTTCAAAACCATAAAACCATGTAAACCGTTCGATTACCAAATATCAAATTTAGAAACTATCGTAAAATGATTGGAGAAAATGTAAAGGTTTATTACGGAGGGCAAAACTGTACGGAGAAAACTAGAATTTCAACTGACTGTTTTAATCCGTTTAAGATTAGGGTAAATAACCGTTTTATCAATAAAACGGTTTTAAACCAATAAAATTACTGTAAATACCAATAAAAAAACAGGTATCGTTTAGTTTTCTATTTCAATGTACTTGATTGACTCCTTCGTGCCTTCAGCAAAAACTAAGCTTTTAATGTCATTTGCCGAAAAAAAAACAACAACACCAAAACATTTGTTGTGAAGGTTTCACAACTAGTTGGCACATTGTCACATCATCACACTACATTAACTTTGTAACCCTGCACAAATAAATGAATTGCATCTCTAAAAATTACCTTTTATCAGTCATCCGACATCAGTGATTTATATTTTTTGGACCAAGATAATCGTTTTTTCATCATTTTAGTAACTTTCGCTTCTTCTTTTGTTTTGTTGTCTTCTGGCCAACTTCCCAGAGCCGACGGCGTGAAGTTGAGCAGTTAATATCAAAAGTCAACCGCTCTCTTAAAAGGACACCATACAGCGGGAAAAAAATTTTCATAACAAATTTTGCTTCACCTCCATGACTAATTTAAAACTTAAAGTGTAAAAAGAAATAAGTTCAAGCAAACCTAGACTAAGCCACGAAGTTTCAATTGCAGAAAAAAATATTTCAAAATAGAAAAATGCTTGAAATATATTGAAAGAGAACTTTCCTATTACGTTGTATTAAGTTAACCTCTCATAATTGGTTTTAGTTTGGTTATTTTGACAATTTCTTTTCAGTATTTGAAACTTGATGATTTACTCTAGTTTAACTCTCTTTTTCTATGCATTAAATTTTAAACTTCTCATGGAGGGGAAACAGAATTTGGATGAAAAGTTTCTCCCGTGTTATAGCGCTCTTTTTAATTCCTAGATTACTTTCCTTGTCTTAATTTTGTTATTCCGTAAAATAGTTTTGTCAATTAAGTTAACCCTTCGTAGAGCCTAAAGATTTGTCATGTCATGTTATGTTATATTAAGTTATGTTACGTTAAGTTATGTTATATTATGTTACGTTATGTTATGTTATGTTAAGTTAAGTTATGTTATGTTATGTTATGTTAAGTCATGTTATGTTAAGTTATGTTATGTTATGTTATGTTATGTTATGTTAAGTTATGTTATGTTAAGTTATGTTAAGTTAAGTTATGTTATGTTAAGTTAAGTTAAGTTAAGTTATGTTATGTTAAGTTATGTTATGTTAAGTTAAGTTAAGTTATGTTAAGTTATGTTAAGTTATGTTAAGTTATGTTAAGTTATGTTAAGTTATGTTAAGTTATGTTATGTTATGTCAAGTTATGTTATGTTATGTTAAGTTATGTTATGTTAGGTTAAGTAAAGTTATGTAATGTTAGGTTAAGTTAAGTTATGTTATGTTATGTTAAGTTTAGTAAAGTTATGTAATGTTAGGTTAAGTTAAGTTAAGTTAAGTTATGTTATGTTATATTATGCTAAGTTATGTTAAGTTACGTTAATTTATGTTAGGTTAATTTATGTTACGTTAATTTCTGTTAAGTTATGTTATGTTAAAGTATGTTCGGGATTAGGACTGATTTATAAATTTTTTTTATTTTCAAGACCATTTTTTTTGTGGGAAGGTACGTGGGATTTTTAAAATATTACTTACTGTAAAGAATTGGGTATAAACTTTAACTTCTGTGTTATACATATCTGAATTTATGAATTCCTTATTTATAACAACAAATAAACTCAATCAGAAATGAAGTGATCAACAGAACGAACGCATTACACACAACAGAAATTAATTCTCCAATGTTAACTTCTTTTCTTGGCCCCATGCAAACCCTTACTATTACCTACATTTATGGAAACAAAGCCTTTTATTGTTTTTCATATATATTTTCTGAAGTTATCATCAGATAACCACTCAAATCATTTATGAAAAAATAGCTTCCTCTTGATACTTAAAACTTAACGAAATAGGCGGGAAGTATACTTCCCTTGGCCTTTTAAGGGATTAAAGCACAGTTTTTAATTTATCCTTCTTTTTCTTTCCTTTTTATAGACGACAATCCAAATTTTCTCATATTAACTAAATTTCATTGATAGTTATGGAAACTAGTAGCTTAATTAAATCTTATAGTTTGCTTGTAATAATCATTCCATATGATTTTAATGAACTTTAAGCCAGAAAAATAATTTCAGTGGTTATTATATAAGTCTATTAATAAAGTTTGTAACTTGAATCTGTTTAATACTTCAAATCTGTTTAGCAAATCTAAAATAATTGTGATGCTATTGTTATCAACACAATCTAATAGCGCCACCATATTTATTGTCTTTCTTATTCTTCTCTAAATAATAAAACCTTAATTTTTTGGTTGTTCAACTTTACAGTTCATGTTTTTTCACTGCCATAAAAACACTATGAGACTTAGTACCCTAAAAATAAAATAGTATACAGAAAAATATATAGAGAGCACAATGGAATAAAAAAAATTAATAGAGTTCTCATCTCAATGTTCCATTAGGTGGTGTACTACTCCATCGCGCACCTTTGGAGCCATAACTTGAATATCGCATAATATCGTATAATCTATGTAAGCTGTTGTTCGAAAAAGACAAGTTCCGTCGCCAACAGTCAGTATTCGGCACCATAGTTAAATGTTTCAAAATTCTACAGCCCTTTTAGGATGGATCAAAAATAAATCTAAATAATTACTTCGTATTTAATTTTTTATTTCTATAAAAATTCAAAATTATTCAAAATAACCACTTTTAACGCGACTTAAAATATTAAAGCAATTTAACAAAATGAATCTGAATAAACACTTTCAGTAAAAACTACTTTTCAACACTACCTAAATTATTAAGACAACCTAACAAAATCAATAATAACTCTATTATGTTGCCAATAGATGAAAAATACCCGAGTATATGGTGCCACATAAGAGAAATATTTATATAGATTCTAAATAAATATGTAACGTATAACTAATTATTTAACAATGCTTAAATTATTACTTCAGACAGCCTAGTGAAATGAATAACAACTGTAGTGTTGCCAATAGATAAATAAATATTCGAATATATGGAGCCAAATAAGAGAAATATATATATATATACAGTTACTAAATAAATACCTCAAGTGTAACTAATTATTTAAGCGTATACCTAATCATTTAACAATGCTGAAATTATTACTTAAGGCAACCTAGTGAAATTAATAACAACAGTAGTGTTTCCAATAAAAAGAGAAATACCCGAGTATATGGTGCTCATAAGAGAACTATATATATAGATTCTGAATAAATACCTAATGCAATTATTTAACAATGCTTAAATTATTACTTAAGACAACCTAGTGAAATGAATAACAACTGTAGTGTTGCCAATAGAAAGAGAAATACCCGAGTATATGGTGCCTCATAAGAGAACTATATATCCAGATAACTGTAATATGCAACAAAAGATTCAATATTGCTCAAATGTTGCCAACTAACACACGGGAATACCTGCGATTTCAGTGCAGCATGAAACAAATGTATACCTATATTCATAAATTAAAGAAATTAACAAAGGAACTCGAATGTCACAAAAATTCTTCTGAAGGAAATTTCTCATTTTCACGTATGATGAACGCATAACTGAGCAATTCTCGTAAATTAGAAAAACGCAAATTTTTAAGGAAAAAAACATCTATTTTCTGATTTTCAGAGAACTTTATCTGTCATTCTATCCTCTTATAATCCATATTTCACTAAGCATTCTTCTAAGTGGACGCATTCTGTTCAAATAGATTTATGTGGAATTTCGAGATATAATACAGTTTTGGCGAAAACTTAAGCGAAGGCTTAGCAACGAATTGATTCTTCTTAAATGAGTGAATCACTCTCATTCTCTTGTCAGATAAAGTGATAAATTTCAGGAGAGAAGCACTCCTTTTAAAGGTTAGGAATTCGTAATTTGACTTGCTCCGCATTTTTTTATGTGAGTGTTGATTTTGTTCCTTGCCTGAAATTTTATGACTACAATTATTTATTTTTGACTTTTAAAAAATTCCTCGTACAGTGAGTCAAAAAATAAAGTATCCCTTTAAATAATTTATGTTCTTATGATCAGATTTTTACGTATTAAGTGTATACAGCGCAAAAGAAAATAAAATAAATGTAGATAAATAAAGAGATAAAATAATAAATGGACCACCCAAAATAACTGTTAAATTAATCATCGGATCTTCACTTTCTAGGACTTGATCTCTAATTGTTCACGGGGTTTGAATAGTTTCTGAGAAATACAATTTTGAAAAAGTCGTATTTTCAAAACTCGATTGCTCAGGAACTATTTGATCAATTTCTCTCAAACTTTGTAGTTTGCCACTGAAAGTTGCATTCTTTAAAATGATGCAAAAATGTTTACCTCGCAATTCAAAACTTTTTAGACTCTCATTAAATAAAATAATAAAAAATAATGAATATTTACTAAAAGTTATATTTTGCATATCTTTAACACTATATTGCCTAAGGAAGTCATTTTGACTGCTTTTAATTTCAATTAGAAAAACAATGATGTATATAATGACACAATTTCTTAGAATTTTGTACAACATATAATTTTTTTATTGTTGATATTTACTAATAACTTGTTATATAACTGTAAATAATATAAAAGTATTAAAAATGAATTTTAAACAAATTTCTTTACACATTATTTATTCTTTTACAATCCAGTCATTTTGACTGCTTTTGGGCAATATAGATATATACTAAGTTTCAGTCTTTCTAGTGTTAAATAAACTAATTATACAATTGTGTGCAAATTTTTTAAAATTCGCTTAAAAAGTTCTAGAGATACGGGGAAATACGTCAAAAGTAAATTTAATATTAAGGGGTCCAAGCTTAGAACCGTTGTGACCGTTTCGATAAAACTATTGGGACCATATTTCCTAGATAGCGGCTACCCCCTTAAATTCTGGAAATCTGAAAATCGATACAATCTAAAAAAAAGGGTATGTTTATTCAGAAAAAGTACGCTTTTGTGTCTGATTTCGTAACTTAAAATATCGTCTGCACTAATTTTGAGGTCAAAATCTCGAACCTTTAGGATTGAGTTCTGGAACATGGAGATCCGATCATTATATCCAAAGGGTGGTTTGTATTTTGTTTTGTGCAGTTTACATTAAGTCACGAATTAAAATACGTACCTTTTTTATGGATTTCAATTTCTTTCGCCATCAATACTAGAGTGACGTTCGAATTTATAAAAATTTTCTCTTCTTTAATGTGCATTTTCCAAAAAAAAAAAAAAATGACGATGGTATTATCACCTGTTGCATTTTGAGGGCTACTAAGTTTAAACAAATCAATGGACCGGCATAATCTGACTGGTTGCGTTGGGCCCGTGTTCAAGAGGTCGTGTGTCTAATGACTCCCCTAGTAGTAAATGGTGACTGGTGCATGTTAAAGTCGGATCACAAAGTCTTCAATGCTCCTATAACAAATCATAACTCTGGGGCTACTGAATTGGAGATTGATCGTACTCTGGTTCAGGTCAAAGTTATGATTTGTAAATAAATGAATGAGTGTATCAGAAGTTCCGCCTTATAAACGGGTTGTGACGTGTGTGCTGCTTTATTAATATTCTTGACCATAGATGGCGCCACTGAAAAGAAAGAAACGCAAATTCTAACTAAAAATTCGTTGATGACATTGGCAAGTTTCATGAGAAGCAACTACAATCAAAGTCTTCAATGTTCTCATAACAAATCATACCTCTGGGGCTACTGAATAGGAGATTGATCATACTCTGGTTCAGGACAAAATCATGATTTGTAAATAAATGAATGAGTGTATGAAAAGGTCCGCCTTATAAACGGGTTGTGACGTGTATGCTGCTTTATTAATATTCTTGACCATAGATGGCGCCACTTAAAAGAATTGAACGCAAATTCTAACTCAAAATTCGTTGGTTTCAACAAGCAGGTTTGATGATATTGACAAGTGGCATTAGGAACAACTACAAACAAAGTCTTCAATGTTCCCATAACAAATCATACTTCTAGGGCTACTGAATTGGAGATTGATCGTACTCTGGTTCAGGTCAAAATTATGATTTGTAAATAAATGAATGAGTGTATGAAAGTGTAAGCCTTATAAACGGGCTGTGACGTGTGTGTGGCTTTAGTAATTTTCTTGACCAGAGCTGGCGCCACTGAAAAGCAATAAACGCAAACTCTGCCTAAAAATTCGTTGGTTTCACCAAACAGGCTTGCTGATATTGGCAAGTAGCATTAGAAACAACCAAAACATATAAATGACGTAAAAAATCTGTCCTTACGAGTGAAGATGAGCCGTACTTTAGAAAAGCCCTTCCCTTACCACGAGCAAATCATTTTGTTCCAAAACAGCTCTTATGTACATAAACTGTTCATCCCTCCGGTTCTTCAATTGTCCGCTTTATGATATGTGATATAAATAACTAAAATATAAAGACAGAACATAAGTGTTCAAGTACAAAACAACAGACACAAGTACAAAAATTTGATTATTGCCAACAAAATATTCCCTTTTTTCCCTCAAATCAATCAATCAATAAATAATATAAACTAACTAAACAATGCAAAATAAATAGATAATAAAAATTCCTTGTGCTGCCCACCTGAAATTTTGTTTCTGTCATAACGACCTTAATTATCATTCACAAAAAAATAAGATATTTTTGACCATAATAGAAGTAAGAAATACACCAAAGGTAGAAAATGAGGCATTGTTTTGTACCAAAAATAACCTCAATTTCAGTCTCATTTACACTTCACCTCATAAAATCAATCTCCTATATAACTCCGCAATACTTTTAGTGGAAATCAAGGGAAATTATTTAAACCTCAATTTCATTTATTTGCTTGAAGTATAGAAAAAATAACGTGTACACCTCAAAAACAACCTCCCTTAGCTGGTTGCTCAAAAGCAGATTTCTATCAACCTCAAGTATGAATAAAATACCTTCACATACCTTGATTATAAACCTCGGGAGGTTGATTCTTTAAGGTAATTTTTAGTCAACTTCAAGTAAACCTCAAATCAACCTTAATATCTCAAACCAAAACCTCAAAAACACTTTAAACGTTTGTAAGGGACATTTGTTACACATTAGCACCACTTTGTAAAAATCTAATTCGGTCTTCTTAAACAATATTTTCGGATTTTACAAGTAAGCACCCAGAAAGCCTGTAACCTTACGGCAATCCTGTGTCCTATTTTTTCTTATTGTCACGGAAATGTTTTTAATAAAAACCTTTTTTCAATAAAGTAAAAATACTGCAGTTTCAAACATTTCATCCTAAAAGGATTACAAATTATTTCTTAAAGCTTTTTTAAAAAGCATTGTCACTTAGATCCATGATGACGTTTTAAATGACGTCACACTAGCGATAGGATCAAATTGCATTGTCCATTAAAATTTCATGACAGGGTGGATTTTAGCTGAGCATGCAAGACGTTGGGAAACGAAACCTTATAATTACCTAGATATAAGATTATTCTCACCTTGAGACAAGCTTTATTAAAGGATTTTTTCACGATTTATTAAGGGATTTTTAGAGTTTTCAAACCCTAGGTCAACCTTGATTTAAGGTTTTTATATAGAAGGTTGTTTTCCAAGGTTTTGGATTAGGGTAATGTGCGTAGAATAGAGTAGATTGTCACAAATCTTGTTTTAAGGTTAGAAGGTTTACATGTAAACCGCATTACAAACCTTTTTAGGTTTGCATTAAAAAGTTTTTGCTGAGTTAAAATAAACTTATTTTGCTATCTGGGCATTTATTGGTTGACGATGACGCACTAAATTTACGCTAAATTTCACCTTGTTTATTTAGAATCTAAGTCAGTAAAGAAGTTTTCTTCTACAAAACAGAGCAATCAAAGAATTAAAATTGCTCGCTTTTGTAAATCTTAGATAAAGATATTTGTATGTTCAAAAATTATAAAGCAACATTTTATTGAAAAAAATACGATATCTTGAAAGATAAATGACAAAAAAAAGCACTGAGATTTAGTTACGAAATATGATTAAAACAATTAAAGTATTAATAAAACAACTTCACACACCTTGATTGGTTGATTTAAGGTAATTTTAGTTAACTTCAAATAAACCTCAAATCAACTTTAATACCTGAAATCAAAACCTCAAAAACCCTTTAAACGTTTGCAAGGGACATTTGTTACACATTAGTATCACTTTGCAAAAATCTAATTATTATCTTGAAATCTAACAATAATTTTCGAAATTTACAAGTAGGCATTTATTGGTTGACAATGACGCACCAAATTTACTTAAATGTTACCATGTTTATTTAGAATCTAAGCCAGTAAGGAAGTTTTCGTGTACAAAACAGAGCAATCAAAGAATTAAAATTGCTCGCCTTTGTAAATCTTAGATAAAGAGATTTGTACGCTCAAAACTTATAAGCAACATTTTATTCAAAAAATACGATATCTTGAAAGATCAATAACAAAAAAAAGCACCGAGATTTAGTCACAAAAAACACATTCAAGTACATTTCCATTGTTTCATTCTCACACTTTTAATTACTCTCTTAATATCTATATCTGCGAACTTCACAAAGATACATTAAAGACACTAAGTATCAGTACAGCAATTGTCCTTTTATCGCAACACCTTCGATAAAATCCCATTCAAAAACAACATCCCATCTTGTCCTTCAGAACTTTGCCGCCATATCTGTGTGTTTCAACAAAAAAAAATTAATTTCCCTAAGAAAATACACAGATAAGACATCAGTGTTAAACGTAGTTATGAACTGTGAAGGAAAGAGATAATTCAATTGTTACAGAGTGACAAATCTTTAGGTTCAGAAGGGAGACGTTTTTTTTTTTTGAACAGATAAAATTGGCCATCAAACTTAAAATGGAAGGTGAAAGACCTACAATCTTGAGGGATATGCAAGTGTATCAGTTTATTCACCCATTTAGCGTATCTGGGATGGGAGAAAACAAGACTGTACCTGATAATTTCAGCAAAGTTTAGTGTATCTGTCAGTACTGTTACTTTTTCTCAGGCACTGGCAGCTGTTGAAGAGATGTGACGGTGATGAAATCTAAAGCACTTAGGTGGTGGTGTTGTTTTAAAATTCGGTCGATGACTGTATAAAGCAAAAATGAAGTTCATATTGTTCACATACATGTTTCACATTTTTAATTTTGTGGATTTTGATTTTAACATAGCGGTGTAATAGTTGTAACATTTGTTGTTAGCTTGGAGTAGCCGTAAAAATATGATTAAGAAGGCTTTTAATATTTTTTTAAGAAACAGAGCAAATTCGAATCTATTATAAAAAAAATGTATCTATTACTAAGCTAACTAAGAATGTTATTTCACAAATCCTAATCTAATCAAACTAAGTAAAATTAAAAATTTATTATATCTTTTAAAAACCAATTGCTTATTTTTTATTTTCAAAAAATTATGTAAGGAAATTTTTAAATTGAATTAAAATATGATGTCTTAAAAATTTGATTAAGAAAGCTTCTAATATTTTTTTAAGAACAAGAGCAAATTCGAATCCATTATAAAAAAATTTTTATCTATTACTAAGCTAACTAAGAATATTATTTCGCAAAAATTAAAACCGAACCAAACTAAATAAAATTAAAAATTTTAGATATCTTTAAAAAAACCAATTGCCTATTTTAAATTTTTAAATTGAATTAAAATATGATGTCTTAAATATATGATAAAGAAAGCTTCGAATATTTTTTCAAGAAACAGAACAAATTCCCATCTATTATAAAAACCTTCTATCTATTACTAAGCTAACTAAGATTATTATTTCACAAATCCTGAACTAACCAAACTAAATAAAATAAAAAGTTTAATATATCTTTAAAAAAACAGTTCCCATTTTTTTTATTTATGAAAAAATTATGTAAGGAAATTTTTTAAATTGAATTAAAATATGATGTCTTAAAAATATAATTAGGAAAGCTTCTAATATTTTTTAATTAACAGGACAAATTCAAATCTAGATATTATAAATACTTTCTATATATTGCTAAAATCTAACAAAGAATATTATTTCACAGATCCTAATCTAACCAAACTAAATAAAATTAAAAATTTAATAAATCTTTAAAAAACCAATCGCCTATTCCTTATTTATGAAAAAATTATGTTAGGAAATTTTTAAGTTGAATTAAAATATGATGTCTTAAAAATATGATTAAGGAAGCTTCTAATATTTTGTAAGGAACAGGACAAATTCAAATCTAGATATAATAAAAACTTTCTATATATTACCAAAATTTAACAAAGAATATTAATTCACAGATCCGAATCTAACCAAACTAAATAGAATTGAAAATTTAATATATCTTTAAAAAACTAATTGCCTATTTTTTATTTGACAGAAAATTATGTAAGGAAATTTTTTAATTGAATTAAAATATGATGCGTCAAAAATATGATTAAGAAAGCTTGTAATATTTTTTTAGAAACAGAACAAATCGAATCTGTTATAAAAACTTTCTATCTATTGCTAAAAGCTAAACAAAGAATTTTATTTCGCATATCCTACCCTAACTAAACAAAATAAATTTAAAAATTTAATATATCTTTTAAAAAAAACTAATTGTCTATTTTTTATTTATGAAAAAATAATGCTGGGAAATTTTTTAATTGATTTAAGATATGAAGTCATGTCTTAAAAATATGATTAAGAAAGCTTCCAATATTTTTTTACATATTATGGGTTATTTACATATTTTTTACATATTATGGGGAAACGTTACATATTATGGGTTTCAAATTCATGATTTAGCAAATGAAAACAAAAACTATCGAAATCTGACAAATCACAATTGAGGGAGGCAGTTGGATAAAACACTTAAACCTGCTTTATTGCCGAAAGAGACAGAGGAGATGAAAGACGTTTAACCACCCTTATATTTCAGCCTGAAATCAAGGAGGGTTTGATGCATATGTAAGTACAAACGCTTTTTTTAAATGTAATTTTGAAGATATCTATTCCGTTTTTGCTTTTTCATTCCTTAAGAATTTCATTCCGACTTCAAATGAGTATACTTTTTTGTTTTAGTTTTTAATAAGAATTTTTATTTAAAAAAAATAATGTTTTACTGTGAATTAACATTTTATGACAGTTGAGGACTGAAAAATAAAAAAAAGCTAAATTTATTTCTGCAAATAATAAATACTATTTTAAAGTATCTTTAGAGTAAAATACTTTGCTGAATTATTTTGCCTTATTTTTATATTATATGCGTTGCTTACTTGTAAATAATTGCTGTGAATTCTTAAGAGCTTATTTTAAAATATAAATTTTATGAATGTACCAATAATTTTCTGTCTATTTTCTTAACTTAAGACGTATTTTTGTTAGTCTCGTAATCATTTTCGCATTCAAATGTATCATTTCTAATTTTCCAACAAATGATTAAATCAAATATTTCTTTACATATTAGAAAATAAGAAATGATACATTTGAATGAGGCTCATTCTTTTGATATTAAGAATAGTTTTGATGAATCATGATTTAAAAGTGAAAGGAAAACTTTTGTTATAAAATCCTTTTCTATCATGAAATGCAAATAATATTGTTTCATAACATCAAATAGTCTTAATGTTCATTGAGTTATAACGTCATGCATATTATGGAGTTCTAATAAAAAACTAAAAATTCTAATAAAAAACTAAAAATTCACCACTAAAATATATTTAGGTCCCAGTAAATTACCTAAAGAAAAAATATTTTACTTCACTCATAAACGATTTGAACTATTAATTATAGTCCAGGAATGACGTCACAAAATTACTGAGAGGCCTTGACTCTCGGTGGCTATGGTTAGAATTTCCTTGCCGTCAGGCTAAACGTGGAAGGTTTTCGTGATTTTCCTCTCCATGTAACGCAAATGCAGATTAACTCCATAAAAAATCCTCCACGTTCTGGATTGGGTTCTAATTACTAGATTACAGAATCGATGTTATTGATGTTTCTAATGCCACTTGCCAATCCAGCAAACCTACTTGGTGAAACCAAGCGTATTTAAGGCAGAGGGTGCTCTTCTTATTTTTCAGTGGCGCCATCTATGGTTAAAAATAGGATTTCAGCCACACACACGTCGCAGCCCATTTATAGGGCGGACCCATTCATTCATCCACAGGTCGTCATTTTCATCTGATCCAGAGAACGATCTATCTTCAATTCAGTACCCCCTGAGGTATTTGTTATGGGAATATGGAGGACTTTGTGACACGACAAATTTAACGTGAACCATTCACCATTTACTACCTTACCAGTCACGATCCTTACCAGTCTTCGGCAGGTAAGGATCGAACTTACGGAATTGGAACATTGGTAGTCGTAAACTCAAAAATTGGATCGGCTGTTCAACGGTGATTATAAAATAAAATATTGGAGTGATTTTTAGAGTTATTTTTAAACTATTACAAACAAAAGGAACGTTGTACATAGTTATACTTCGTATGCACAAAAATTTAAATATCTTATTACGTCACAACATATACTGTTTTGATAAAACTCCGTTGACTCAGCTGCACACTCAGTTGAGTAATTATTTTCAAAACAATTACTAATCAAATAGTTCAATAAAATTTTAATTTTTATTTTAATTCCAAATCAATGATAAAAGTGTACATAATCACTGCGTTTCGAAATAAATTGCGTCTTTAAATTTAAGGATACTCTTGCTTATATTTTCCTAAAAATCTTACATATAAGGATAAAATAATAACATATTTCATTACTTAGACGATACAACCAATGTTAAGCAATTCAACTTACTATCTTTATTGGAAGCAATATATTTACTTGTTTTGCTGTGAGCCACTATTTAAATTTGAAGGATCAGCCAATTATATCAAATGATTCATAACATTTTTAGATTAGAAACCGAAAAACTATGAACTTCACAAGATTTTTATTTAAAGAGTAAAATTATAATAACAACGACTTTTTTTAAATCACTAATTAACTAAGATTTTTATCTTAAAAATCCAGGAAGCAATTCTTAGTTCTTATCGTAGATTTTGATTTGATTTTCGATTATTAGTCATTGTATTGTTTATCTATTTTACTTTTTATCAACAATCTGATAAAAAAATTGTATTACGAAAGAATATAAAACAGTGTTGCAGCTATAAAAGAGTGTTATAAGCTTTTTATGCACTAATTCAGCTGGGAAAAACACACAAATCATTAATCTTTTTTACTACGTTGTATAGGCCGGGATAGCCTGGTCGGTAGGGCGTTGGGCTCATGTCCAAGAGGTCGTGATCCCTTTAAAGAGAGTTTGATCCCTGCTGGCCGAAGTCTCCCTGCGTACAAAATGGTGATTGGTACACCGTTTAGTCTATCGGGGACACAAAGTCCCCCAAGTTCCGATAACAAATCAATATCTTTGAGGGTACTGGATCGGAGATGGGTCGTGCTCTGATGATGTTCAAAATTACGATTTGCGGATGGATGGATGTATGAATCGGTTCACCCTATAAAATAGGCTATGACGTGTGTGTGTAACTAAAATCGTATTCTTGGCCATAGATGATGCCACTAAAAAACAAGAAACGCACCCTCTGCCTTAAATTTTCTTGATTTTCCAAGCAGGCTTGCTGGCATTGACAATAGAAACAACAACACTACATGTAAGGAAATCGCTTTTAAATTTAGAGGGGGGAGTCTCAAAATAAAAATTTCGACCACTTTGCAATTAACTTGAGCTCTCAAATCTTTACCGAGCTCCGTGTTTGGTGACAAGAAGAATCTCAATCGTTTTCAGGCCGCAACCAATTGAATTTATCGTTATTTTTATCTCCAAATATCATTAATCAAAGTTCTGAACATTTTCCGACTAACTAGAGTGTTCAAACCACATCTGAAGCTCCGTGCCTGAAGCCAATACAAGTTTCAATAGTTTCTCAACTAATCGTTCAACTACAAGTAGGTATAAAACCGTCATTTTATCAAGTACATTTTAATGTCGCTCAAAATTTCAGTCACTGTTTGACTAGCTAGAGTGTTAAAATTTCAACTGGAACTTTCCGGAGTCCTATGAAAGTTACAATTATTCTGTAAATGGTGCAAGAAAAATTTATCCTCAACCAAACTTTTGATAACTTTCCTATTAAACAAACTAACAGACACAAAAAAGTAAGGAAAGAAAAGAAACATTGTAAAAATTAAGTCTTTTAAATAAAGTAAAAAGGAGATAATAATTTTATTACAATCCGACCCAAAATAAAAATATATAGAGCGCGTATTACAGTTATAATAATCTTAAATCACATACGAAAATCCTCCATGTCTTTCAAGAGTGATGCACCCTACGCTTTTCGTTTCAGGTCTGTTAATGTTATTGAAATACGCAGTTTTCAAAATTTTTCAATTAATATTATAACGCTGTTTTTAAACAGTTATATGCTTAATACATCAATTATATGCTTAAACAACTATATAAGAACTACTTTAAATCGTGGAAAAAGGAAGTAAAACTCGTATATTTAGAAATGTAAAATATGTATTGTGTTGTTTGAGTTTCAGCATCAATGTTTCTTTTAGAAAAGAAAACAATTTTTTTGTTATTTCCTAACTTAAAAATATTTTATTTCTTACTATTTGTTACTTGGTATCCAAAAAAAGAAGAAGAAAAAGAATTACTTGAATCTGAAAAATCAATTTATTAAAATAGAAAATAAAAGTAAAGCATGATTTGATTAGAAAACAAAAACTTCTTCTCATCAAGTTTCCGAAGTTTCCTTAGCAGAATTAAGAAAATCTCGTATATCCATTTCAATCTTCATTCTAAGTTCGTCAGTAATTTTATAACTTTTTCAAAATTTGGACCTTAAAAACACTTGCATCCTTAAAATTAGAAAAGCAGGTTCAATTAAGCACATTTCAGTAAATAAAATTAAGTACAAAAATGTAAAAAAATATTTATTAGTTTTCGCAATAAATAAAGAAATTGTCCAGATGTTCAATCGTGGAGGAAGTCGTTTTTGTGTCATACTATTGGCTTTGTCGTCGTACTGTACTAACTTGTCCTTCACAGTTAGAAATTTCTCTATAATGATAGTTGAATATCAAATGTTACTACAATTAATCTTTATTTTGAAGGAATGAACTGCTAAAAACGTGTTTTGCTTAATGTAATAATGTAAAGCCACTGAAGAGGGCAATAAATAATAATAAATTTTAAAAAAAATTGAAATTATTTTAGCTTTATCAATAGTATTGGTGTATGCCTTCTAGTTTTATGACAATGTTGTAGTGATGATTAATAAAAATGATAATTTCAGGTATTCAGCTAGTATTTAACGAAATAATGAAGTTTTTAAGAGCTCAAATCACAACCCTTCAAACAATCTTAGCAGTTTTAAAATACATAATTCAGTTGTGGTATTGTTGGGAGTGAAAATACTGTTATGGAAATATTGATGAAATGTGTAAAAGCTTCGCTTCGCTGATATGCGAAATGTATAAATTAAGTGTGTAAAAGCAGCTACTTATGTATGGCAAACTGTTATAAATAGAATAAATAAATATCATAAGAAGAAATATGAAACAAAACTTTCAAACAGAAATGATTTTCAAAAATATACTTAACACTAGATTGCCCAAGGAAGTCATTTTGACTGTTTTTAATTTAAATTAGAAAAACAATGATGTATATAATGACCCAATTTCTTAGAATTTTGTGACTTTTGTAATTATTTTTATTGTTGATATTTTCTAATAACTTGTTATATAACTGGGAATAATATAAAAAATATTAAAAATTAATTTTAAATAAATTTCTTGACACATTAGTCATTCATTCACAATCCAGTCATTTTGACTGCTTTCTGGCAATATAGGTATATGAGTGATTCTCACGAAACATGACAATTCGGACCAAAAAATTTCTTCAAATTTAAAATCTTCAAAATAATCTAAAATTTTTTTGTATACTTCTTTAGCTACACTTATTAATATCTTATAGACAGCAGTGTAGTTTATTGACATTTGCTCGAGAAAAAAAATAAATAATATAGAAATTCACCAAATCTTGAATGGCAGGAAAATGATATATTACCTTAGAAGTTTAAAAAAACAGTCATTTTAAGTTAATAGTATGTAAATCAACTTAAGCCTTTATGTTAGATGGATCATAAATTGCTTAAATTAATTCTTTTTATCCACTGTAGAAAGAAACAAAAAAATTTCTGTTGCTGATATGTACAGAATAAAATTGTGTTTAATAATCAATCATTGAATAAATAAATAACTTTGATTACATCCAAGCATATTACAATCATACATAAACTTGGTATTAGGTTAATATTTGCTTTACCTCTTTACAGTATTAGCTGTTAAAAAGAATTTCTGCTAACACTTCCATGTCCTGGCATTCATAAGCCATGAAAATGACAGCCAGGATAATGACAAATTCGCCATTTTACAGCATATAACTTTACTTTAATTTAATATTTTGGCCGAAGACGTTTATATTCTGCAGAAAACAACAGTATTTCTTAAAATAACTCAGATAAATCTATGTAGTTTTTGTTATTAATGATTTCAAGAAGCCAGGAAAATGGCAGCATGAAAATCTACTCACCTTGAAAAATTTTTTGAAATAGATTTTTAGCCAAAAAATTGGTTCTTTAATCATGCAACAAGACATGTTCAGATAGGAGGGTATCTAAACAATCTATTAACATAAGATATTGATTCCTGGCGCTATCTATTTTGGTTATAAATCACTAAATAAAAGTAGCCAGGAAAATGACAGATTTTCATGGGACAAACAAATTATTGACAGAAAAAATTATTTTAAACGAAGTTTTAGTAAACAATACCCTCTGCGTATTTTCTAGAAATGCTTACATAGGATAAGATAAAAAAATTAGATTTTGAAAAATGTATGGGAAGTTTTGAAGCTAGTTATTATTGGAAATATTGTTTGGGACATGCCAGGAAAATGACATTTTGAAATTCAATTAAATTTTTTAAGTATACAAAACAGTCAATGCTAGTGCAAAGTCATTTTAAAATGCTAACAGCAATGCTATTTATTAATTTTTTTTTGAAAAAAAAGTTCTTTTAGTATTATAGTACTAGATCTTGGAGCAAGGGACAGTGAATTGCCATGTTTCGTGAGAATCACCCATATACTAAGTTTCAGTCTTTCTAGTGTTAAGTGTGCTAAGTTGCATTAAATAGTGCGTAGATTAGTTTTGAAAGGAAGCCGGCTAAAAATCATTAAAAGCTAAATACAGGTTTGAAGTTAAAATTCAATGGTGTTTTTGTTAACAATATTTCGTGTTCGTTTCTGTGACCAGTCACTTCCTCGACAATCCATTTAATTTACACCTCTTCGCCAACAGATCATTTCATTGACTAGGTCAATTCGTCTACAAGCCATTTCGTCGGCGGTGTAATTTTCGTTAACAGGGTCCTTGGGTCGATAGGATTGTTGGGTCGACAAGATCATTTCGTCGACAGGGTCGTTTCGCCGACGGACCACTTCGTCGAAAGGTGATCCCTTTTTCCTATCTCTTTCATTTAATGTGGGCTTTGACTTTCCTCAGAATTGTACTCCTAGCTGCTTTATCTTTAACCTTGGTTTTTGATTCGGTTACTTTGAGGATACTCAAGCCACTTTCAAGACTGTCTACCTATCTTGAATCTTGAACGGCCTGTTTTTCGAGTGCCTAATGGTATGGCTAAGGAAAAAAAAACATTTTTCGTGATGGTGGGATGTGACTAGCACAATTTAATTTTTAGATGTTATTGTAATTTATTACATCCGAGTTTTTGTGTATTTTTTATTGTCCATTGTTTACTCGTTTTCTCCAGATGTCTTAAGCATTTCCTCGCAGAAACTGCCAGTAGTTCTCAAATTTTGCAGCCATTGTCAATGTTTCAGCTACATATGTTAAAATAGATCTGATTAAATATTCATAAATAGTCAGTTTAGTTGATAAAAGAACTGTTTTAAGATTTATTTATTCAAAAGAGCATCTGCAAGCAAAGGTTATTCTGTTATAGATTTACGCTTTGATATTATTTCCTAATTTGATTTTAGAACCTAAATATGTAAAAGTGTTTAACTACTTCAAATGTATCGAACTATCTAAGAGTGGGAATTTTTAATATCACTATTTTTCTTTCGTGTGCTTCAAAAGAATTTTTTTTATATTTTGCATAGCAAATAATTTTTTTAAATTTATAAAAATTCATAATAGAGATATCCCGATATTCTTTTACTTTACATTTTGAAAATCGACGCGTCTTTTATTTTTCTTTTTTCACACACACATTCCACACTACAACCATTTCATTAAACCCATTTTATTTATAATCCAAATATCTAGACACGTATTTCAAACGTTTTCCAAAATAAAATGTGCGACTACGGAGTTGAGAATTCCGGAGTGCTCCGGTTACGTAGTCGATTAACATCGCTCACTCCGCTGGTTGGTGAGCTAATGGTAGTGAGTTTGATCCTTACAGCCGAAAAAACAAGCGGCATGTATATGCATCAAGGTGCACGTTATATCTGCGGTGGCTGAAAGTCCTCTGTTTGCGGCGAGGAAATTAGGAGATAAGAGTACCAGCTCAGGCGTTGTCCATGTCATCTGACAAGGGTCAGAATTACATAGCATTCCTAGGGTGGACGTTAAAAGATTGACCACAAGAAATGAGGCGAGATGCTTGGCTGATGTTGAGGATTCTGTATTAGTCGTTAACAACTTAACCAAAAGCTTGAATTTTGGAAAAAACTTTTTACCACCAACTGCAAAAAATAATGAAACCATTACAATGCAGAAAAGAAAAAATCACTTATTAGAAAAGTTTAGGATCGAATTAACACTTTCACAAATTTATTTTTAAATTTTTTTAAGAAGCTCATAAATCTTGTTTTATTACGCTGTCATATTTACATCAGTATCTTGCATAAACAAATAATGTTTTTCCATGAATAAGATAAATTTTTATTGCTTAAAGTACTACGTTTTATTTCCTAGGTAAGCTGCAAATAAATCTTAAGGTACGGTATCATTTCGAGTTAGGAATTTCATATCTCAGGAAAAAGGTTTTCCCATTCCTTATATGTCTTAATATCTCCAACTCTCAGCACTCCCGGAATTTGAGAATACGATTTACAAGATTATATATTTTAATCGTCTAAGATAAAGTGCTCAGCAATATATCAAGCAGTAGACTTTGACCAAAATTCTCACCGACATTTTCCAATTACTTCTAACATAAACCTGCCTCATAAATCCGGACCTAGGATTTAAGGCCTTCAAATTTATAGGGGCATCATAAATTTGCAAACATTTAATTCCTTACCCTTTTTAAAATAAATTCATTACCTTTTTTACTATCAATATCAATCTGCAATTAATAGCATCCTTTTCGGCGCCAAATAATTCTAAATTAAATTTTTTTCTTATCAATCTGTAATCAACAGCATCATTTTCGGTGCAAAATAATTCTAAATTAAATTTTTTTTTCTTATCAATCTGTAATCAACAGCATCCATTTCGGCACCAAATAATTTTAAATTAAAAATTTTTTTCGTATCAATCCGCAGTCAATAGCATCATTTTAGGCTCCAAAAAATTTTATAGAAAATTATCAAAAAAATTAACAGAAATATTTCCTTTAATTTATTTATTTATTAAAAACTTCAAAACACTTTTACTACTTCCAAAAACGTGTTTTTTTCTACTCTAATAGAGTAGCAGAAAAGAGCAATAACGAATTTTTTATTTTGTCGATAACTTTTTTCTCTTTCTTTGTGTATGATTAAGTAGTGTTAATTGGTACTGAAATTGATAAAAAAATTTATTTGTGGTAAATCTTGACTATCATCTGTTGGTCGCGACCAATAGCATCCTTTCTGAAGCCAAATAATAATAATTTTTTCTTTTTATTTATTTATTTAATAAAAGCTCAACTTCAAAAAATGTTTTTTTTTCAAACCTAATAAAGTTGCCTAGAAGAGCACAACAACGAATAAAAATAAATAAACGTTAAATTTTTAAAATTTTTTTGATTTAATATTTTTTTTCTCTTTCATTTTTGTGCTTAATTATATAGTGCTATTTAATACTGATTCTTTCATTATTTAAAACTTTTTTTAGTTACACGAAGTTGTTTAGTTACAATTCTAGTAAAATTACTGTAACTGTATAATAATGACATTTTTGGTAAAAAAAAAAAAAAGTTTTTCTGGTAATAAAAACTATAATATACGGTATTTAAACCATTCCTTCGGTATTTTTACTTTCATATGGTAACAGTTTATCGGAAATTCTGATTTTCAAAAATTTGGTTCTTATTACATACATTTACTAAAACATACAAGCCTGAAAATTAAATTTAACCGAATAAAAGGATTTTACCCCATGTATTAAGATATCGTGATAAAATTACCTAAGTTATACATTTTAACAATTTTATCACCCATTTTTTACCCATATTTTATTGTTAATTTTACCTAAATCATTACCAAAGCACTTCTGTAAAAATTGTCGAGCTTTTTGGTTTTCCCAAAAAGTTTGAACATGGCCAGTTTAACTATATTTTGGTAGTTTTGACTATACTTTTTTACTTTGTCTATACAGAACTGGTATAATTGATATAGCGAGCGAATAATTCATTTATCTTAAGAATTATGAACGTCTTTGGCATCGTTAAGTTTAAAGAGGTTTTTAAATTGCTGGAAGAAAAATTGACATTGTTCACTAATAGAATAAACACAAAAAGATAATATTTTTTTTCTGAAACATAACAAATGAAAACTGTTAAAAAAAAAAGAAATTTAAAACAACACTAACAAGCAAGTGATGGCAGCATATCTGCTGTCGCTATCTTTATTGATTGTCACTTAGCACGAAGCTTTTATTTACAATCTCGATATGGTGTTTGATTAATCTGTTGTCAAACAATGTTATGAACATTCTGAATGAATATCTATAATAAAGGGGAAAAAAGGTGTCAAGTTTGCTTTTATCTATCATAAAAGTTTCAGTAGTTGTGGAAAAAAATATGATCAATAGCTGGACTGATAGTAATAGTTAGAAGCGCCAACAAATATGAATCACAATTTTTTTTTTATAATTCTCTGATTTATTCATAGATTTTAAAGATATTTTGGTTTGCTTTTTTACATCTTCCTCTATTGAATGTAGTGGTGTCATAAAAAAATGCATTTTTAATTAAATTTGACCTAGTCTTAAGGTAATGATCTGACAAGTTCCTGTACAGTATAAAAATTTCAATTAAAAAAATATTCAGAAATCTACATTTCTTAATTTTTGCTTCTTGGAAACTATATAACCGATTTTATTAAAGAGTTTTGAACTTGGCACTAAAAAAAGAGAGTAAAATTTGTTTACTAAGCAATTCGTTTTTGCAAAACTAAGATTAAATTAAATTAAAAAAAATAATTGTTAAAAATGTTTTTGTATGGTTATTTGAGTATTATAAATATTTGCAAATATATTTATCCTAACTTTTAGCCACTCTCCTGACAAAGCTATTTGTGCCATATTTTCTAGGTTCTGGACAACGTCCCTTCTATTTTGAACATTAAAAATCCGGTTTATTAAAAAGTTTTACGTTTACCAAAAGAGAGTGTCCTGCATCTGTACTTATCAATTCGCATTTTTGAAAGTTAGCCTTTTAAACTATAAACATGGAATTTAAGTACATGAAAATCTAATCATCAGATCAAAAGTTATTCGAGATGATGCAATTTATTTTTTTTGCATTGTAGCTATTACTAGATTTTCTAGGTCCTTCGATTTAATTCACCATTCAATCCGATATCGATACATTCCAGTATAGAACTATTCAATCCAATATCGATGCATTCCAATATAGAATCATTCATTCCAATATGAACCATTCAAACCAATGTAGATGGATTATACTATGGAACCATTCTATTCAATAGAGATGCATTCCAATATAGAACCATTCAGTCCAACAGGGATGCCTTTCAATATAGAAAAATAATTCAAACCAACAGGAAAGCCTTTCAGTATAAAAAAAATAATTCAATCCAATATAGATGCATTCCTATATAGAACCATTCAATCCAATATAGATAGATTCTACTATCCAACCATTCTATTCAATATAGTAGATAGATGCATTCCAATATAGAGCCATTCAATCCAATATGAATGCTTTCCAGTACAGAAAAATTCAATCCAGTATTGATGCATTCCAATATATAACCATGCTTTCCAATATCAGACCAATCAATCAAATTTAGATGCAATAAAAAAAATTTATTTGCGAATTAGAAAGCCTTCCTTTTTTTCTATTCGATTGCTTAAACACTGGGCCATTGCCGCAAGTAATATTTTCTACAATTAAAGACCAAATAAATCTATTACAATTCGATTCAATTGATTCTTGATTGAATTCAGTAATTAAATGTGATTTAAAAGGCTTTTACTTTTTTTCAAGTGGTATAGATTTTGTACTATGATAGCAAATTTCTCTAACGATAATCATATAGTTTAATTGAACAATTCCATCAAAAATAATATAAATAGAGTAAAGAAAATATTAGTGAGCTAGGAAGTCTTACTTCCTTTTTCAATTCAACTATACAAAAAAGATTTGAACTTTATTGTGGGCGATAAATTTATTGTGGGTTTTATCTATCTGTTTATAAATATACAATGTTAGTTACATCAATCTCGTTCATCCTTTCTTAGTTCAGGAGCTTGAAATTTTACAAAACTTTGTTTAACAGTCGTATGCTTTGTGAACTAAATTTCATTGAAATTGAAAATATCATGGTAAAAATAGACGTGCTTGACATTGAATGACCCATGAAAATTTATTTAAGTTTAACTTCAAAATAAAAAGTCGAAATATGATTTGTAAATTTTAGGAATCGGAATAACAATTGTTACAAAGCAAATTTGCTTCCTGTTTCCTTTAAAACAAATTGTTTTACAAATTTACATTTACACCATCGAAACACTTCTATTTTTGGAAATGTTAATTTACTTCCTCAACACCACAATGTATGTTTCTGCATTTTAAGTTTTAATACACAAACAAAACAACCTGCAACTAGAAATTTGAAAAAGAATATATCTGAAAGAAGAACCGAATGAAATTTATAAAATTCCCCATTTTAAGAAAGAAATTTTTCGTAAAATGTTTTTCTTCTTAGCTCCTAAGCTATTTCATATGCTACGTATTTCGTTGAAGTTTCTATACACATAATCTGCAACTAACTACAACATAATCTAAGCAAACGTACATTGTATGAATTTATTATTAACTGGACGATATAGATTATTTTTCAATCTTTAAAAAAGCAGGAATTTTTTTTTTGCTTCTTTTACCCAGCTATCAGGCAAACAGATATATTTTTTATTAAATATATATATTCAGAAATATATATATATAGCAGATATATATTCTATTAAAATATATAATATTTTATACTTCTTATTATCATTATTTTATTTATACCATGTGTAAAATGATTGTACAGTGCATCAAAAAAAAAAAAAAAAAAAAAAAAAAAAAAAAAAAAAAAACGGGCCACCCTAAATAATTGAATAATTTAGATCTAATGATTGATTCTTCACGTTCTAGGTCTCAATCTTAATGGTTCGAAGGGGTGACATCAAATATGCTAATTAATTGGTGCAGACGATATTTTAAGTTACGAAATAAGACACAAAAACGTACTTTCTCTGAATAAACATACCTTTTTTTAGACAGTTTCGATTTTCGGACTCCTAGAATTTAGAGGATAGCCGCAATCTAGGAAATATGGTCACAATAGTTTGGACAGAAGAACGGTCCAAAGTTTGGACACAGTGATGTTAATTTCACTTAACGTGTATTTTACCTTATTTCGAGATTTTTCATGCAAACGGGAAAATTTTTGCACCCAATTATTAAATTCATTTATCCAAAGATAATTCCATGCAAAAAATAAATTTTAGGAAATATTTATTATTTTTTTACTATTTTATTGAGTAATAGTTGAAAATATTTCGAATTGCGAGGTATATAATTTTTTAAGTCCTTTTAAAATATGTAATTTTGCATAGCAAAATGCAAAATTTGAGCGAAATCGGTTCAGTAGTTCCTGAGAAAACGAGATTTAAAGAAGTCATACATTTAAATAGTCCCTGAGAAATCGAATTTTAAATATATGACTTCTTTAAAATTCGATTTTTTAGGAACTATAGATCCGATTTTGCTGAAAATTTTGTGTTTCGCTGTATGAAATTAAATTCCTTAAAATGAAGTAAAAAATTTTATACCTCTCGATTCAGAAATTTTTCGTCTATCATTTAATAAAATAATAAAAAAAAGATGGATATTTTCAAAAAATTATTTTCTGCATGGAATTATCTTTGGATAAACGAATTGAATTGTGTAAAAAATTTTTTAATTCGCTTAAAGAATACTCGAGATGTGGTGAAATACACACAAAATAAAATTAACATTAAATTTGACCAAATCTCTCCTGACCAAACTATGGGGGCCATATTTTCCAATTTAAAGTTACCCCTTATATTTGGGGGTCAATAATTCAAATCCGTTGAGAAAAAAAAAGCATGTTCGTTCTTAGAAAGTACGTGTTTGTGTATGATTATCGTCTGCACTAATTAATTAGCATATTTGAGATCACTTCTTTGAATAATTAAGAATGAGTCCTAGCACATGTGTATTATCCGTATAAATATTTGGCTATACTTTATTTTCTCCATGCTTTTTTTTATGTTTACTTTTCTTAATGTTTACTTTGTGTTACTTAAATGTATTGAGAATTCGATTCTTAATCGCGCCTGGACAGGATATATCTTCTTAGTGGTAAATGTATGTTTATTTCACTTATTTATTTGTTAAAAAATAAATAAGAGTCTTAAGTTTTTTAGGAAAATAATTGGATTTTTGAAATTTCGTACTGTTGCATTTCCTAAGCAGATATTCAATTTGATTTACAAGCCCTTTATCTGTATTTCCTACCATTTTTCCATTGTCATACAAATGTATTCTAAACATGGTCAAGAGAGCGCTTATCAAGCATTTTACAAAATGTCATGCGTGACTTAAGTTCTAAGATGATATACTCATCTTTCCTTTCTTAAGTCTTTGTTTTACGATTCAGCAAACTCAATTGTACCATTTTTCATCAAGTTCCTCCTGGTCGCTTTGATCTTTATCTCCATTATCTCGCAGACTTGGGTAAAAATTAGAGCTTCGGAAGTGGTATGCTATCTATAATCACGTTCGCCGACACAGTAAGGCGGTGCTAGAAGATATTCTATTCTGATAAACCCCATCACTCATTCCATTTTCATTTGATAAGAACGAACAACTAAAGTCGAAACTTCCTTTTCATATCATCAAGAGGTTAGAATGGGGAGAAAAAAAATAGATCCTTTGGAACATAGGATATCGATTGGACATCTATAAAAAAAATGGTGCATCGAAAAGGAGGGGGGAGAAAGATTGAATGAGATTGAAATGAATGCTATCCTATCTAAGTGTGTACTAACTTGTTTATCTTCTTTTTTTTCTTATACTAAAAATAAAAATATGAGGATGTTGATGTATTGGCTTTAGACGATTTTGGAACAACGCTGCAAGTATTATCACTAAATAGAGACCACAATCAAAGTTTTATTATTCATCAGAATAAAATTAAACAAGGCATTAAAAAGCAACCATGGTTTTAGTCTATTTTGAAACAACATTCCATATTATCACTGAATAAAGATTTCAATTCCTGTTATCGTTCAGAATAAAATTCAACTATGCCTTAAATTATTAACTGAAATTTAACTTTAAATTGGATTAGTCGATTTTGGACCATTACTGCAAGTGTTATCACTGAATAAAGACTGAAGTCAAAGTGTTGCATTTTATGTATTTCAAAATAAAATTAAACAAGGCATTAAAAATCTATATATAAATGTTTAATCTATTTTGGAAAAATATTCCATATTATCACTGAATAATTAGTGTGTTAATAGTTGAGAATAAAATTCACTGTGTGTTAAACTATCTATTGAAAATTAACTTTAAATCGGTTTAGTCGATTATGGACCATTACTGCAAGTATTGTCACTGAATAAAGACTGAAGTCAAAGTGTTGCATTTTATGTATTTCAAAATAAAATTAAACAAGGCATTAAAAATCTATATATATATGTTTAGCCTATTTTGGAAAAATTTTCCATATTATCACTGAATAATTCGTGTGTTAAAGTTCAGAATAAAATTCACTGTGTGTTAAACTATCTATTGAAAATTAACTATAAATTGGTTTAGTCGATTATGGAACAACAATGCAAGTATTATCACTGAATAAAGACCGATATCAAAGTGTTATATTTTATATATTTCAGAATGAAATTAAACAAGGCATTAAATATCAACTATGTATAGGTGTAGTCTATTTTTAAACAGCATTCCATATTATCACTGAATAAAGATCTCAATTCATGTATAATCGTTCAGAATAAAATTCAACTATGCATTAAACTATTAATTGAAAATTAACTATAAATTTAGTTTATTTTGAAACACTGCAATTATTATCCCCCAATAATAATAAAGACTATAATTAAAGTGTTATATTTAATGCATTTCAGCATGAAATTAACAAAAGCATTAAAAATCAACTATGTTTAAGTTTGGTCTATTTTGAAACAACATTGCATCACTGAATAAAGATAATAATTAGTATGTTATGATTTTAACATTTCAGAATAAAATTCACCTGTGCATTAAACTATTAATTGAGGTCATGAGATCAGCTCCCTGACCTCATGTCAGAGAGGTCCCGGGTTCAAATCCCGGATACAGCATGGATGTTATTTTTCCTTCGCTTTTATGCACTATTTGTCCTTACTGTGGGAGCAACGTTGGCCCACCTAATATGGTGCCCCTGAAAGAGTTTTCTACAAATCTACCCTACTGATACTTAAATGAATAGTGTCAATCGGGTGGACATTGAAAAAAAAAATAAACAAATCTTTACAAACTTAATTTTGTCTCAATTGACGTTAAAGTAGGGAAAAAATTTAAATACGCAAAAGATTTCTTTTTATTTATTTATGCTCCCAGAAATTTTCAGCAATATTACTTTCATTTTGTTTTTAAGAAATAAAAATATCTAAGGGAATCAAAAAATCTAATAAAATAAAAATAATAATATGTAAAATAAAAATATCTAAGGGAATCAAAAAATCTAATAAAATAAAAGTAATAATATCTGAAACAAAAATATCTAAGGGAATCAAAAAATCTAATAAAATAAAAATAATAATATCTAAAATAAAAATATCTAAGAGAATCAAAATATCTAATATAATAAAAATAATAATATCTAAAAAAAATATCAAAGGGAATCAAAATATCTAATATAATCAAATTATCTAATATAGTCAAAATATCTAATATAATAAAAATAATAATATCTAAAATAAAAATATCTAAGGGAATCAAGAAATCTAATAAAATAAGAATAATAATAATATTTGAAATAAAAATTAAGGGAATCAAAAAATTTAATAAAATGAAAATAATGATATCGAAAATAAAAATATCTAAGGGAATCAAAAAATCCAATAAAATAGAAATAATAATGTCTAAGGGAATTCTTAAAAGGCCTTCCTTCTTGACTCAAAAATCATAAGATTAATTTCATCAAGACTAAATTTTTTATTCGCTTTTTGAGATTAAAAAGACGCAATAAAATGATATAGAAAAATTTTTTTATACCGTTGTACAGTTTCTAATCATTTGAACGCTTATCGTGACGTCAACCTGCGTTAGCAGCCTCATATCATCAGCACAAGTTACAAATTATAAAATAAAATAATAAATCATTCTTTTATGTTTGAAATACATTTTCATATTCGAAGAAATAATTTATTGACTACATAAAGCAATAAAAAAATTCTGATGTATGAAATAATGTGCAAGATGAAAAAGAATTACTAAATACAATGCGTACTATGGAACGAAAAGGAAAGTTCTAGATGGATCTTATTGCCCCCAAATAATGATTGTTTTGGTTTTATCTTTCTTATCTAATTTGATAAGAAAAATATATTTAAATAAAGATGAAACTTTACATTTACTCACACTTTGGCCGTTTTTATTATGAATTATAACTATTTGTTTATACTCTTAAAACAGTCTCCCATGCTTTATCTCTAATATAATTGATTTAAAATGATGTAATTGAGAAGTCCAAATCAGAAGTTGAACTATATCACTTGACTACTATCATTTAATCATTTGTCGTAATATTGTGGTTGCTTATGGCAACCAGTCGTTTACATTTTGAAATGAAACATATTCCAATTGATTGATCAGTGATAATTATTTCAATAAGCAAATATGTGAAGTGACGTCAGCTTTGACAGCTCTATAAGAGCTATTGATTGATATATATCTCTGAATGACAGAACAATCAATATCAATGATTGGGATAGGAGACGTGGTGGCTCAGGGAATAGAGCGTTCACCACCCAATAAGATGATTCGTGTTTGAATCCTAGCTGTGGCTGGTTCATAAGAATTCCACACCCGGTTCGCACTGACCACAGTGCTGACATAAAAATATACTCTGTGGTAAACGGATCATGAGTTAGAGTACCCTTGCAGTCAGGCTAACCGTGAGAGGTTTTCATGTCCTCTTCATGTAACGCAAATGCTGGTTAGTTCTCTAAAAAGTCCTCTACTAAGGCAGAATTCCCCCAATGCTTGATCCAGGTGTTCCTTTGTCTTCTGGATTAGGTTCAAAATTACAAGCCTATGGAGTTGAACATTAGTAGTAGCAAAACCAAAATTGGGTCTGCTGTTCAACGACGGTAATAAAATTATTGGAGTAGAGTCACCTCAGCTCAAAGGATAGACTGCTTGCCTCCCAATGAGGTGACCTAGGTTCGAAACCCAGCGGGAGGCAGATTGATACAAATTTTGCTACCGGCTCGCCCCGGCCATAGTGCTGACGCAAAATATCTGCAGTGGTAGAAGGATAGCGGGTTAGAGTCCCTTGGCTATCGGACTAATCGAGGTGATTTTCCTCTCCATGTAACGCAAATGCTAGTCAGTTTCCTCAACAACAAAAAAATCCTCCATGAAAGCAAGTTAGTCCCAATGCTTAACCCACGAATTCCCTTGTCTTCAGGGTTGGTTTCAAAATTGTAATCCTACGGAATTGAACGTTGATAGGCGTAAACTCAAGATTTAATCATCTGATGTTCAATGGTTATAAAATTATAAATTGATTGGCGAAAAGCAGCGGTGCCTCAGGGGATAGAGGACTCGCTTCCCAACAAGGGGACTCCAGTTTGAATCCCAGAGCTGGCTGGTTGATACGAATTCTGATACCGGTTAGCATCGACCACAATACTGACATGACATATACTCAGTGGTAGACGCATCATGGGTTTATGTAATGCAAATAGGTATTAATTTCATTATAATGTCCTCCAGGAAGGCTAGTTTGTCCCAATGCTTCAATCAGAATTTCGTTTGTCTTCAGAATTGGGTTCAAAATTACAAAGCTACGGAGCTAAACACTGATAGACGTAAAATGAAAATTGGGTCGGTTGTTCAATGCCGGTTATAAAATAATCGGAATCGCCGGTTATAATATCGGAAATATTCAGCTCATCTCACATGATCAAGGAGTGTTTAGGTATAGATATATTTAGCATTTTCAAGTACTATCTTGTACGTTCACGTACATAAGTTCTGAACTAACTGCCTGTAACACCAAGTCCTTAAAACTTACTCGGTTATTTCAGAAAGTCGTGATTCAGAATGTACATTGAGTTTTTCATGATTATGCTGGACAAAACTCTAAATCTGTTTAACATGCATTTATTGTACTTTCTAGGAAAATTCGACCCACGCGATATTTTGTTCAAGAATAATTTTGTACTCCTGAAAATTCATCAACGCGATATTTTTTGTGACATTTCAATAACACCTTTTTAAAAAATAGAGCTTTATTAATAACGTTTTTATGATTACGTAATAACAATATTCACCACAATTCGCTTGAAAAAAAAACACATTATTATTGCATAGAGAGGTATTTAGCGCTTTCATGTACCACCTAGTACGTTCACTTCAGTTAATTATGAAGCAACTGCACATGCGCGTGACACTAAGTCCTCAAACTGCAGCTACACAGTTATTTTAGAAAGTCGTGATTCAGAACGATTTGTTATTATGCGGGACAATACTCGAAACCTCTAAATATCTCTAATATGCATTTATTGTACTATCACGCCAAATTTGACTTATCGATATTTTGTTTAAGAACAATTTTGTACTCCTGTGAGCGACATTTTTCTCTGTAACCACTTTAATAATAACGTAATAATTAGAGCCCGGATTTTGATGACCTAAAAAATCTCAATTAATGCCCTTAAAAAGTGCAAAAAATGCCCTTAAAAAGTACGAAAAATGCCCCTAAAAATGCAAAAATTGCGCTAAAAATTCCCTATGGCATGACTTAAATTCAAAAAATATATAACAATGCAATACTTGTTCCACGTTCATTGAAGTTTGAAAAATATGTTTTATATCCTAAAATAACAAAAAAAAGGAAAATATATTTACTCCAAAACATTTTCCTTTTCTATCGAAGCTTTAATGAATATAACAACTTCCATCTCATAATAATTACTAAATATCAGAATTACATTGGATTATTAAATTTTTTTTGAAATGTAAACGAGCGTCTCTTGTCTGAAAGTAAATTTTTATACCTGGAGAAGCTTCTTTCAACGTCTACTCATGTTATTGGTGCGTACTTGAAAAAGACGATCTCACTTACTGACAATTCTTCTTCAATTTGAAAAGATGTTGCTTCACCTGTTAATATCCTAGAGATTTTCTTCATTGTTTGGAATTAAAAAATGATAAAAAAAAATAATAAAAATTGGAAAAAATTAACAAAAAATTTAAAAAATGCTTCAAAATGCAAAATACGCCAAAAAATTTAGAGAAAAATGCCCTATAAATCTAAAAAAATGCTCTAAAGGGAAAAAAATGTCCAAAAATGCAAAAAAATACAAATGTCATCAAAATCCGGACATTAGTAATAATATTAAAAATAGTTTAAAATTTTATAACTCATAGTGCGTTTAATACTAAATAAATTATCATATTTCTAGATTTAATTTCATTCATGCACGAAAATGATCACTTAAACTTTTAAACATTATTTGCACACATAATCCTTTGATGTTTATTGCCGGGAGTTAATTCAACTGAATTATTTTTTATTAATGAAAGTAAATTATGTCGGGGGAACTAAAGTGTCTTCAGTTCAATGAGGCATATTTCGCTTGAACTTAATTATCGTAACCTAATTGCACTTTTCTTTTGCATTCAATTAGATGGTTGAATTTACTTCCGGTAAAACAAAAATTTGTGAAATATTTCAGGAAGGTATGCCTGGAGCATATTCCCCTAAGACTGAAATGATGTTAAATAGTTTTCTTTTTTAAATGATTATCTCATCACCTGTCTTTTTATGAAATCTAGACTTAAAATGAAGACTTAATTATCTAATTATAATTATTTACTTTTTTTATTTAAATATATAGGTTATTCTTAGATAAAAAGGAAATGCGAATTTCCAGTCTTTTAGTCATTTATGTAAGAGTTAAAGAAATTCAAATAATAAATGTTTTATTAATACACTCTGTAACAAAAAACTCGAAGCACCAAGAAGCAATCATCCGATTGCTTTGAAATTTCGTATGCATGAATTTTTTCAACAGATATGGCTGGAATGAAGCCGACTGGGGACGTATAGTCTTTAGCGACGAATCCCGCTTCCAACTGTGTCCTGACGATCATCGAAGACGTGTTTGGAGACGACCAGGGCAGAGGGGGGATCTTGCCTTCACTACTGCACGCCACACCGGCCCTCAACAAGGCATTATGGTCTGGGGTGCCATTTCCTTTGACAGTCAGACCCCTTTGGTCGTCATTAGAGGTACACTTACTGTACAGCAGTACGTCGTCGACATCCTAAGACCTGTTTTGCTACCGTTCCTTTTGCAGCACCCTGGGCTGGTTTTTCAGCAGGACAATGCCAAACCACATACGGCTCGTGTTGCTATGAACTGTCTGCAAGCTTGTCAAACTCTTCCTTGGCCAGCCAGATCACCAGATCTCTCTCCCATCGAGCATGTCTGGGATATGATGGGAAGGCAATTGCATCTGGCACGGAATGTTGATGACCTCGTTCGACAATTGGATCGAATTTTGCAGGGAATACCGCAAGAAACCATCCGGGAGCCATCGGTCTATGCCACGCCGTGTGGCAGCTTGTATCCAGTCTAGAGGTGGGTCAACACCTTATTGAACTTGTTACTGTAACTCTGCAATAAATTATTCAATAGTTCTGAAATTTTAATCATTTACTATTCCGTACATTGTCTTTCTATCCACCAATTTTCGTTTTAATCGGACAACTCTTTCTTGGTGCGTCGATTTTTTTGTTGACGAGTGTATATATATATATATATATATATATATATATATATATATATATATATATATATATATATATATATATATATATATATATATATATATATATATATATATATATATATATATATATATATATATACATAAAAAATACTTATAATAAATATTTAAAGTAAAAAATATTTTCAAAAATTTAATTTTTTCGTAGAATTATCTTTGGCTAAACAAATTTTATAATTGTATGCAAATATTTTTCAATTTGCTTTTAAAGTTCTTGAGATATGGCGAAATAGACAAAATATAAAATTAATATTAAGAGGTCCAAGCTTTGGATCGCTTTCTTGACCAAACGATGGAGACCATGTTTCCCAGATTGCGTTTACTCCCTATATTTATTACTGTAAGATATGTGGTACCTTAAAAAAAAGCATAATGTATCCCACCTCTGTTTCTTGTCCTTAAGCTTCCAAAAGTAAACATGCATGATTGTACATGATTGAACTTAGTCACCTTAAGGCCTGGTTTCTTAGGACAGGACGCCGTCAGCTGGAAATCAGCGCTAACCTCTGATTGGTCCATTTGCGAGTTTGATAGTATACGTCATCGAATGCTCATCTTGAACTACAATTGCCGTCCAACTCAACTGCAGTTGGATTACAACGTGACGTTAACCACAGAAGCAATGGCGGACAACATCCAACAGCACATTCAAATCAGCCAAGATTTTGATTTTAACATTAAACATAGCACTCTTCATTTAGCTCAGCTATAATGTGTTTTTTCTTGGACAAAGTCATTATTTGTTCTCTAAAACACTGGTCGACAAAAACAAAATCAATACAAATTCAAAATAAATATTTGTTTACGTTATTAACCCATGCACAATGAGAGATAATGTCTGCGTTGGACCGACTGCTCACGCTGAGCTAACAAAAAAGCATTTTTTTGGCGTCAGCTCTACGTCAACTTTCCGCAGACGCCCAGATAAGGCGCTAGTTCTAAGAAACCAGGCCTTGAGCTAGCAAACCAGTATTTTGTTGGCGTCAGCGGGACGTTGACGTCCCACTGACGCTCAGATAAGACGCTTGTCCTAAGAAACCAGACCTTTGGTCGAAGTGTCCAACCCAGGCTGAATTATACTACTTGATAATTATCATATAACAGATTGCCTTAATAATGTGGTTGTCGATGGTAACCAGTTGCTCACAATATTGTACTTTGTTAAATATTACACTATTTTACTTTGTTAAATTAAATGTATTTCAATTGTAACTATTTTATCATTGATAAATTGTCATTAGGCAGGTAAATGGAGTGACGTCAGCTAAGGCATATCTATATCATGGTAACAATACCATAGCCCCTATCACCGTGGCAATATTTTTCACTTGACAAGCATTTTATGTATTCCACATGAAGTAACACACATTTCTTAATTTAAGCTTTGTGCTCCTTGTAATTACCGGCAGAGGTCGCTGCTGAAATGTTTTGAAATCTCTTACTTAAAATATTATTCTAACTACACAAGGTAAATAATCAAAGTGCAATTGCTTTAGATACAAAAAAAAATTATTGGTTCAAAATATTGCCTTTATCATATAATTCGATTGATAATCGATATATAACCGATCGATAAAGATGATGGCCGACTTTCAAAATATACTTTTGATGGTTAGCAAGTGCATTAACATTTACTTAAATATTTTAGCTTTGTCAATTTACTTAAGATTTATGAGATATCTCATTTTTTATGAATCCTCATGATTTGCAAACAGAGATGCATGATTGAACTTACACTCCTCAATAGAAGTGTCCAATCAAAAGGCTGAACTATATCATTTGACTATCATTATGTAGTCAATTGCTTTAATATTGTAGTTGTTAATGGGTACTCGTTGTTTACAGTATTTTACTTTGAAATTAAGCGCATTCCAATTAGTTGCTATATGTAACTAATTGATCCATTGATAAATTTTCAGTAGATGGTAAGTGAAGCTACGTCTACTTAGGCATCTCTATGTCATGGTAACAATACCGTGGTTCCAATCACCATCGTAACAATACCATAGTACCAATCATCATCATAATATTTTTCTGTTAACAAGCATGTTAATTATCCCAGATCAGATTACACATATTTTTTGACTCAAGTTTTATGCCCCTTGTCCACGCTGACGCCGCCCGTGGTCGCTGCTCCAACGTTAATCTCCAACATGAAATCTCCAACGTGAAATGTTTAACTGAGTACACTAATGAATCAATCGAAATACAATTGCTTTGGATACAAAAATACAATTATTGGCTCAAAATATTACTTTTATCATAAATTTCGATTGATAATTGATGTGCTATAAAACTTACCATTTGATAACCGACTTTCAAATTCCACTTCTGAAAGTAAGTCCACGTGCCTGTCCTTGAAACGGTTAAAAAAATATCTGGTTTTAACCTCATTAAATTAAAAGAAGAGTGAATTAAGGTCATTAAATTACCGACGAAAAGTACTCATGAACTTGAAATAACTTTGCAGTCATTTTGACAGTAAAGATCCCTCTCATTAATGGAGAAAACATTTTAACTACATGCTATCAGAACTTTATGCATAAATTAATGAATGAAGGTGAAAGGAAAGTTTTATTCTTTTTAAAAAAATTCTTGACGTAAGTGACGTCGTTTTTTTTTATTTTTGCATGTCATTACTTTTATTTACTTCGAAAATTTCTTTTGCTATCTTAAAAAATGTATTAAATGATAGCTGATGAGTTCATTAATAAATTCGGAAGCTTTTACTTTATAATAGCCATTTTTTATTTAAATAGT
Source organism: Parasteatoda tepidariorum (assembly GCF_982258835.1). Classification (NCBI taxonomy): domain Eukaryota; kingdom Metazoa; phylum Arthropoda; class Arachnida; order Araneae; family Theridiidae; genus Parasteatoda; species Parasteatoda tepidariorum. The sequence goes on from NC_141758.1 coordinate 76,716,265, forward strand.
AAAAGTTGAATTACTCACTTCGTGAAATCAGAACTCTCACAAACTTGATAGCTGAATGAAACAGAATTAACTAAACACATTTTTTTTCTTTTTGCATTTTATTGCACTGTAACAAATGGATACTACTTAAATATCACTTAACTCGCTTCGTTTTTGACGAAACCGTTTCCTGCATTTGCTCCGAGCAAAAACTTTGTCAAAGTGACCTAATAACTATCGCCACTTCTTAAAAAATAATTTGCCATTCTATTTTTTCTCAAAAACAAAGGAATGCCTAATGTATCAAAGTTCTCTAACAATTACTTTAACGTGGGCACCATATAAGCGGCTCATCACAACAAGAACAGATAGATAAATTACACCCATACCGGGACTCGAACCGTGAATCTTCCCGGTACGAGGTCAACTCCCTGACCACAATATAGACCGGCCAGCTTAACTCTTCACTTTACTTTCGATTGTCTAGTTTCGATTGTCGAAAAATTTTTTTGTTATCTTAAAAAATGTATTAAAGCTGATGAATTCATTAATAAATAAATTCGGAATTTTTTTTAAGTTAAAATTCTAGTTTCGTCATTCTAGTACAATCTACCACAATGCTCATCGATGAGGTTTCAGGTTGAGGAAACATTTTCGTCTTATATTTGAGAGTTCGCGTTTCGTCACAAATCACGTGATTTCGTCCCGAAATTATTCTAAAAATCAACGTAATGCTAGTCAAAGATTTCTGAATTGTCAAAAGTGAGAGTTTTATATCTGAGAGTAAATAGCTACTATTTTTATTTATGTAGAAGTAGTTCTGAAAATTTTGTAAATATAAATTTCTTTAGCAAATTGAATTCTTCAAAAAAAAATTAACATTTTTAACTCTACGCTACTATGCAGAAAAAAATCTACTCGGGCCTACTTATCTAACCAACAAACTAGAAAATTTCCTCAAAAAATCAACTTATCTTAAAAAAAAAAAAAAAAATGGTTAATATCTAATTATTCTTCAAAAACCATTAATTTTCCTCAAGTCAACTTATCTGTATAAAATTGTATTTTCTCACTTATTGTGCGTTAAAAACCATTAATTCCCATTAAGCCAATTTATCTGCATTAAAATTGTATTTTCTCACTTATTGTACGTCAACAAACCATCAATTTCTCTCAAATCTACTTATCTGTGTTAAAATTGCATTTTCTCACTTACTGTATGTCAAAATCATCTAATTTCTCTCAAACCAATTTATCTATTTTGAAATTAAATTTTTTCACTTATTTGTAAGTAAAAAACTATTTATTTATCCCCAAGTCAACGTATTTACATTAAAATTATATTTTCTCATATATTGGGCTTCAGAAAACCATCAATTTCTTCCAAATCAACTTATGTTAAAATTATATTTTCTCAATTATTGCACTAAAAAAAAACAATAATTTCTCCCCAAGTTAACTAATCTGCATTAAAATTATTTTTTCTTACATATTGTGTGTCAAAAATCCATAAATTTTTCACAAATCAACTTATGAAAAAATTACATTTTCTTATTTATTGTACGTCAAAAACCAATATTTTCCCTGAAGTCAACTTGACTATTTTAAAATTATATTTTCTCAATTATTGTATGTAAGAAACCATTAATTTCTTCCAAGTCAACTTAATTGCATTAAAAATTATATTTTGTATCATATTGTGGGTCAAAAAATCATACATTTCTCTCAAATCAACTTATATTAAAATTACATTTTCTCACTTACTCCTTTATTTCAATAATATATTGTTTAATCGTTTATCTTTATGAACTCTTTTTAAATTATTTTTTTCATAATTCTCTCTGTAAAAATTACTACCGTGAAAATTACTACTGTAAAAATTTTTTTTTTTGATAAATTAATTACATTATTTAAAAGATGTTGTTATGCGTGGATTTTCTTTTTACTATTTATTAATTTAAATTTCAGAAAATTTACATTTTACAAGAAAATATTTCCACCAAATAAAAATAAATTAAGATAAATGTTTACAACAAAATAAAATTGAAATGAGAAAATTTTTCTTTTATCTTCTAATATAAATTTCAAAAAAATTTACAATTTTTTTTAAACAATTTAAAAATGGCACAAATTTACTAATATCTGTTTATTTGAATTTCAGAAAGATAAAAAAAGTGTTTTTAAGAAATAAAGCTACACTGTGATAAATTTTTTAATATCTATTTATGTGAATAATATAAAATAAAAAATAAAAATATTTCTGCCAAATGAAAATATAATAGGGCAAATTTTCTACTATTTATTCCTTTGAATTATACAAAAATTTTTATGACTGATAAAATTAAAATAGGATATATTTTCTTATGTCTTTAAATTTCAATTTTAGAAAATTTACCAAAATGTTTTAAACAAATTTAAATAAAAATGGGCTAAATTTTCTTACTTGTATTATTTCGAATTTCAGAAAATAAAAAAAAAATTACAAAGTATAAATAAAATAGAGTATGCTTTTTAATATCTATTCTTTTGAATTGCTGAAAAATAACAAAGATTCCAATCAAATAAAAATAAAATAGGGTATATTTTCGTTTCTACTTATTTTAATTTCAAAAAGCTGCAAAAGGCTATTTATACAACATAAAAATAAAAATTGGATACTTTTCATGAGATCTATTTATTTGAATTTAAAAAAATGATAAAAATATTTCTCCCAAATAAAAATAAAGTAGGATATATTTTCTGACGTCTGCATATTTTAATATCAGAAAGCAACAGAAATGTTTCGACCTTATAAAAATAAAAGTGAGATATATTTTCTGACATCTATTTATTTGAGTTTCAAAAAAACAACAATAATATTTCTCCCAGATGAAAATTAAGTAGAATATATTTTCTTACATCTACATATTTTGATATGAGAATGCTACAAAAATGTTTTGTAATAGCTTTTTTTTTTCGAAAAAATGAAAAATGACTTTTCGAAAAAATGAAAAAAATATTTTTAACAATTAAAACATAAAATACGATACACTTGAAAACCTTGATATAATTAAAGATTTTAAGAACTTATTTTTCGAATGATAGCCAAAATTCTTTGGATAATTCTGTAAATGATGGGTAGTAAATAGAAAATCACGTCTTCCTTCTTAGCAAAATATAATTAATCATTAATCGTTTTTTCCTCCCGAAAACTTTAAGAAAATTAGATATTGGAGCTGCAACTAATTCTGTGGAATATGAACATCAACGAAACAAACGAAAAAAATTCATGCGACAAAAAGTAAATTATAGATAAGTCTAATGACATTTCTAACTGCAATAATCGTTTTCTTTAATTCTCTTTTCCTTAAGTTAATGGAGATCGAATCATTCAGAAAAATTATTTATTTCACCGCTTTATATCCAAAGGCAAGTGATAAAAATTACGAATGCTATTAATAATGCATTTTTGTATGCGTGAACAGTTCTTTCCGACCATTCTTTTGTTTAAAGTTGTTTGAAAGAAAGGATTTTTTTTTTTTTTTTTTTTGGTAGAAAATTATAAAGCCCTTTACACAATTAAGAAACACGTGTGAAAATACACGTGAAAATAGATAATGGTATAATCATGACGGAAAATAGAATTCATGTATTGTATACAATATTGCAATCGCAATAATTTGTAAATTATAGATTTATGATAAATATCTATAGTATTTCCTTAAAAAAAGGCAAAACTGGAATAAACTGAACTCTTCCTATATAGAGCGAAATTAACGCGCTCTATAGGCCTTAGGATGACTAACTAAAACAAATGACGACTAAAATTTTATCTATCAATCGCACCCAAATCGCCATTTTTTTTCGTCGGAAAAGCATTCAAGCCGTGGTGTCTCTGTTCCAAGGGATAGTGCACTCGCCTCTCAACGAGGTAACCAAGGTTCGAATCTCAGCAACGGCTGGTCGATATGAATTCTGCATCCAGCTCGCACTGCACAGGTCTGACGTAAATATTCTCAGGTGTAGACTTATCAAGGATTATAATCCCTTGGCATCGGGCTAACCGAGGGAGGTTTTCGTTGTTTTCCGCTCCATGCAACGCAAATGTGGGTTAGTTCATCAAAATGTCCTAAGTGAAGGCGAGTTTGTCTCAATGCATGATCCATGAGTTTCTTTGCCTTCTGGGTTGTGTTTAAAGTTACAAGGCTACGGAGTTGAACATTGATAGTCGTAAACTCTGAATTGAGTTGGCTGTTCAAGCGGTTATAAAATAAAAGAAAAAGCCCCTGATGCGCAATTTATTATTAATATTTTATTAATAAAAATGGAATTGTTATAAATATTTCAAAATATTCTGAAAATTACTTCCCTTTTCGCTTCCAATTTTTCTTTTCTCCCAATTTTTCTCAAATTTTTCAATTTGTCTTCCTTTTTAAAAAATGTTCGCACTAGCACTCTCTACCCTACACTGTAAAAAATGTTCCCACTAACTCCTTCTCCCCTACTCTGCGAAAAAATGCCCCCACTAACTCTTTCTCCCCTACTCTCTGAAAAAATGTCCACACTAGCTCTCTCTCACCTGCCCTGTAAAAAATGTTCACACTAGCTCTCTCTCCCCTACTCTCTGAAAAAATGTCCACACTAGCTCTCTCTTCCCTGCCCTGTAAAAAATGTTCACACTAGCTCTCTCTCCCCTACTCTCTGAAAAAATGTCCACACTAGCTCTCTCTCTCTCCTGCCCTGTAAAAAATGTTCACACTAGCTCTCTCTCCCCTACTCTCTGAAAAAATGTCCACACTAGCTCTCTCTCCCCTACTCTCTGAAAAAATGTCCACACTAGCTCTCTCTCCCCTGCCCTGAAAAAAATGTTCACACTAGCTCTCTCTCCCCTACTCTCTGAAAAAATGTCCACACTAGCTCTCTCTCCCCTACTCTATGAAAAAATGTCCACACTAGCTCTCTCTCCCCTGCCCTGTAAAAAATTTTCACACTAGCTCTCTCTCCCCTACACTGTACAAAATGTTCACACTAACTCTTTCTTCTACACTGTGAAAAATTGTAAAGACTCTCTCTCTCTCTCTCTGCCTCTCTCTCTCTCTCTGTCTCTCTCTCTCTCTCTCTCTGCCTCTCTCTCTCTCTGTCTCTCTCTCTCTCTCTGCCTCTCTCTCTCTCTCTCTCTCTCTCTCTCCCTCTCTCTCTCTCTCTCTCTCTCTCTCTCTCTCTCTCTCTCTCTCTCTCACACACACACACACGCTGTAAAAAATGTTCACACTAGACCTCTCTTCCCTACACTGTAAAAAAATTTGGTATTGTTGTATTTTGGTCTTGAGGTAAACTAAATATATTTTTAAGCACAAAACTGTAACTTTAATGCAAAAAATTATATAAAATTCACCAAAAAATAAACAATTGCTTAAAAAAAATTAGGGCGAATATATTGCTAAAAATGTGGTTGTTTTTGTAACGAAATGTTTTTGCAATGAAGCTATCATATTGATTCTAATGTGCATGAAAATATGACTTGTCAGTAAACTAGCGAAAAAATTAATAAAATATATAAAACTATAACAATGAAATTGTAAATAGAAAATGATGCTAAATGCCCTGTTAAAAATGTTTGTTTACCTCAGCACCAAATGTGGTGGGAGCTATACACCAAAATATTTTACCGTGTACAACCTTAAGGTATTCAAGAAACATATCAATTTCAAGGTGATTGTCACTTTAAAACGAGTTTTATGATTGCCATACGAAAATGATTGGTGAACAGCTCGGAAAAGATGGCATTATGTCTAGACTCTATTGAGTTTTTTGTCTCAAAAGAAAAGGTTTTACTTTTCTTTATTTTGATAAAGCTGAATTTTCTTTCACAAATCGATATACTTTGTATTAAATAGTCAAGAATTCAGATTAAATATTGATGCAGTGCGCAAAATAATAACAAAACAAAAAAATGGAACAGGTGTATAACTTTAGTTCTTGTGATCGGATTTTCAGGTACTGTCTTCTCGGGTGCAATGTAATCTGTGAAAGTCTTTTGTCCAAAGATAATTTCATGTAGAGTAAAAATTTTTACGATCATTTACTATTACGGTGTTACTCTTATGGTTATTTACTATTATGGTTATTTACTATTATGGTTATATACTCTTGCGGTTATTTACTGTCACGGTTATTTACTCTTACGATTATTTACTATTGCGGTTATTTACTCTTATGGTTATTTACTATTATTGTTATATACTCTTGCGGTTATTTACTGTCATGGTTATTTACTCTTACGATTATTTACTATTGCGGTTATTTACTCTTGTGGTTATTTACTATTATGGTTATATACTCTTGCGGTTATTTACTGTCACGGTTATTTACTCTTACGATTATTTACTATAGCGGTTATTTACTCTTATGGTTATTTACTATTGTGGTTATATACTCTTGCGGTTATTTACTGTCACGGTTATTTACTATTAAGATTGTTTACTATTGCGGTTATTTACTCTTGATGTTATTTACTATCACAGTTATTTACTATTTTTTACGATTATTTACTATTACTAAATTTCTGAATGATCGAACATGTTTTGAGTTTAGTGCTTATAAACTTTTATCTGATTTCGAACTATAATGTTTTATTTGATAAAATCCATAATCTTAGTGTAATAAGCTGAAGCAATAAAGAAAAAAACAATGGAAATAAAAATAGAAATAAGAAATTCAAAGAAAGTTCTGTTATTATAGAATTAAATATTTTGTATTCTTTTACTACTGCAATAAGCTGAATAGTTTTCTGAAAATTTTAAGTAAGACTTTTTTTTAATTCTATTACTTCTGAATTTAACGCACTTTCGCTCAATTTGCGGATTTTATCGTTTAAATCATTTAAACTATTCTTTAAAAATATGTAAATTTTTTAAAAAATTTCTAATTCTAATTTCTTTTGCTTATATACGAAATAAATAAATAATCGTAAAATAAACATTCAGTGTTTGAAATTATATATAAAAAAATAATTTTTATAAATGTGTGCAATTTTTTTAAAAATTTGTTAAAATGTTTTAAATATATAAATGAAATACACAAAAAGTAAAATTAACATTAAGAGGAGAAGTTTTCGAATGCTCTACTGACTAAATTATTTTTCGAACCACATTTTTCAAATTCTAGATTGAGTCAAAAAATCGAATTCGTCGAAAAAGTTTGTACGTATTCAGTGAAAGCTCGTTTTTGTATTTGATAATTTTTTACAATATTTTGTTTGCACTAATTATCATATTTAAGGTTAGACCCTCAAGCCATTTATATTGTAACTTTATTACATTAAAATCCGTTCATTAGATGAAAAGTTATTTGAAAATAAATATTTTAAAATTTATAAAAAGTTATTATTATTATTATTATTGAGAAGTATATTGATGTATTGGTTTTTAAACTTTTTATTCCTAATTTTTTTTCAAAATTTACTTTTTTAAATAAATATTAGGAAATTCTTCTTATAGGAATTATGTTACTTTTCACTTTTCAAACATATAGTTGTGATTGAAAATCAAAATCCAATACAATCTTACTTGTCATCAAAATATATTTTTAATAAAAGAGTAAGATAAATAAATTTAGTCTACTTACCCTCAGTGCCCAAAACGTAAAAAGTTTTTACAAATTTGGTACGTTTTCACTATTACCGGGAAGATATGAGAAAATCAGATCCATCATAATGTACTTAATTTATAACTTAACAGTGTAATTTCTTCACATGACATTGACTTATAATGTAAAAGAGTTACACTTTCACTACAGGGCAATAATGTACCACTTTTATATATCTTTATGCATTTAATGCAATCCGTTCTTCCAACTCCGACTCTAGGTTTCAAAAATTTGTTTGACAATCAATAAAATAGTTTAGAACACATTCTATTGAAACATACAGAAAATTCATACGCAAAGATTTAAAATTCATCAGTAATGAAAAAAGAATATTTCATGTGAAAATATAACTTATTGGTTGAAAATTATAAGATTATTAAATATAGACTAGGAATAATAAATATAAAATATAAACTAGGTATAATTCTATCAAATTATACCTAGAAAATTATACATACTTCGAACAAATCGGAACCTAATTTAAGAGTTCTAAACAAGATGGAAGTTGTTCATTTCTATAAGACAAAAATAAGTTACAACGATATTAAAACTTTCGACACTTACAAAAAATATACAGTATGTCTAAAAATAAATACACTATGTTTATAGAAAACATTTGTAATTAAAAAATTATATCGAACGCATATTAAACTAAATAACTAGAAACCACTATTATAGACAAATGGTGATATCATGTAGTAATGATCGAGATGATTTTTTTAAAAATATCATTGAATGGTTTTTAAGATACCACCATAAAAGTGCTTAACATAAAACTATTTCATAAAATTATTGATTAACTATCTAAACTTAATAATTTTTTTATTAAATAAAGAATAGTTTTTTTGTTAATTTTTAAAAAAAAAATAGTTTTAGAAAAATTCAGAAGTTTTGAAAAATTATTAGGGGGGGGGGGCACTTGCCCCCCTGTGACTCCCCTCCAGATCTCTGAGCCTATGCTTTTAGATCATACTATGGAGTAAATTATCTTCAAACTATATTAGCGTGAATATATAATATAGTTTGAAGTTTAGGAACCACGCCAGTATAGTGTTGAACTATACTGGCTTGGTTCCTGAACTTGATTACTTGATACTATGAATCAACTTGAACATTAACATGCTTCAATTCCGCATTTTATCATGGTTTTGCACTGTATTTTGGTTCTAGGTACCGATACTAAACATCAATGTTGAACAAATGTTTTTTGAAAGTTTTATTCCTCCTGTATTTTGGTTCAAGGTACTGATACTAAACATCAATGTTGAACAAATATTTTTTGAAAGTGTAATTCCGCCTGTATTTTGGTTCAAGGTACCAATACTAAACATCAATGCTGAACAAATGTTTTCTGAAAGTGTAATTCCTCCTGTATTTTGGTTCAAGGTACCGATACTAAACATCAATGCTGAACAAATGTTTTTTGAAAGTGTAATTCCTCCTGTATTTCAGTTCAAGGTACCGATACTAAACATGAATGTTGAACAAATGTTTCTTGAAAGTGTAATTCCTCCTGCATTTCAGTTCAAGGTACCAATACTAAACATCAATGTTGAACAAATGTTTTTTGAAAGTGTAATTCCTCCTGTATTTTGGTTCAAGGTACCAATACTAAACATCAATGCTGAACAAATGTTTTCTGAAAGTGTAATTCCTCCTGTATTTTGGTTCAAGGTACCGATACTAAACATCAATGCTGAACAAATGTTTTTTGAAAGTGTAATTCCTCCTGTATTTCAGTTCAAGGTACCGATACTAAACATCATTGTTGAACAAATGTTTTTTGAAAGTGTAATTCCTCCTGTATTTTGGTTCAAGGTACCAATACTAAACATCAATGTTGAACAAATGTTTTTTGAAAGTGTAATTCCTCTTGTATTTCAGTTCAAGGTACCGATACTAAACATCAATGTTGAACAAATGTTTTTTGAAAGTGTAATTCCTCCTGCATTTCAGTTCAAGGTACCAATACTAAACATCAATGTTGAACAAATGTTTTTTGAAAGTGTAATTCCTCCTGTATTTTGGTTCAAGGTACCGATACTAAACATCAATGTTGAACAAATGTTTTTTGAAAGTATAATTCCTCCTGTATTTTGGTTCAACGTACCGATACTAAACATCAATGCTGAACAAATGTTTTTTGAAAGTGTAATTCCTCCTGTATTTTGGTTCAAGGTACCGATACTAAATATCAATATTGAACAAATGTTTTCTGAAAGTGTAATTCTTCCTGTATTTTGGTTCAAGTTACCGATACTAAACATCAATGTTGAGCAAATGTTTTTTGAACGTGTAATTCCTCCTGTATTTTGATTCAAGGTACCGATACTAAACATCAATATTGAACAAATGATTTTTGAAAGTGTAATTCCTCCAGTATTTTGCTTCAAGGTACCGATACTAAACATCATTGTTGAGTAAATGTTTTTTGAAAGTGTAATTCCTCCATGAAAACGAAATTTGAAATTCTTTTAAATGCAATAGATTTTAAACGTAATAACAACAAAATGAGATACTGTTATATCAAATCAATCAAATTGCTTAATTCTGAATTAACAAAAATAAATCTAGAATAATTTCTGCTTTGAAATGAGTATATTATCTCAGATAAAAAACAGATAAAAACAAGTTGTTAATCAATATTGCACTTTGAATCAGAAAAAAATAGGTCAATATTTCTAAATAAAGGTATTTAAATGAATAAAAATATGAAATATGTGTCTTATTAAGAGATATTATTGTACACATGAAGACAGATATGAACGGACAAAACATTGTCTGTTCAACTGATTAATGTATGAATGGTATCATTCACTTTCATTTTTTTTTTAAATTTTATCGCGTAACCTTGAATGTCCTTTACAAACCCTATGAATGAGTTTCTGTTTTTAGGTATTTTTACAAAATATAAAATCTTTTAAAGCTATTGTTTATTGTTCCAAGTTTTTAAAAATATATCTGAACTTAACTATCGAGAAATTAACTTTATATATTTGAAAAATAGTATGCGTTATATGGTATACATATACACCGAAGACCCATTACATTATGACCACCCTGCTAATAACATGTAGGACCACCTTTAGCCCTCAAAAGTGCTAGCACCCGCCGTGGCATTGATTCCACAAGGTGTTGATAGGTAGTCTGAGGTATCTGGTACCAAGCGCTCACTGGTCCTGCAATTCCCTCACATTGCGAGGGGGTAGCGTGGCAGCATGAATTTGGTTTTCCAAGTAGGATCACAAATGCTATATTGGATTAAGGTCAGGTGAATTTGGGGGCCAAGACATGACTTGAAAGTCACTGGAATGTTCCTCGAACCAATCCACGACGATTCGACCCTTATGACATGGTGCATTATCCTGTTGGTAAACACCATCCCCCGCAGGAAAAACTGTTGCCATGAATGGGTGAACCTGTTCTGCAACTATGTTCAAGAAGCTTACAGACGTCAGGGTTTGTTCAATGAGGATTATGCCTCCTAATGTGCCCTATGAAAACATTGTTCCTGGGTGAAAAACCATGAAAACCTGGGCGAGCCCATTGTTATAAATAGAGGGTGGTCATAATGTAATGGCTCTTCGGTGTATATATGTGGACGCATGGTATATAATGTGTATATGACAATAGATAATCGTAATCGGAGATCAATTAGAGAAATTCGCTTTTCGGTAACTTTTTATTTCTTTCTCATTAAAATATCATCCACGATTTTAAATAGATTTCATACATTATGTAAGTCACTAGTTATTACACATAACTATACTCAAGTTTCTTTATTTTATATTTATTATGCTTACTAATAAAATCTCTAATGATTATTTTATAACTCAATTACAATATTTTCTAAGTATTTACACTAGAAATGAACAAGGTTTATCTGCTTGCAAATGTTTTTAGACACAAGTTGTTGTCTTATTTATCTTAAACAATATAGTGTACCATATTTTTTTTATTTTAATAAAATATTAAGCAAATTGAGGAACTATTATGTGTTGTTATATATTTTTTTTCAAATTTTTATTAAAAGAAATGTTATTTGAAAAAAATGTATAAGATAATGCATAAAAACATAAATAAATTAATTAAAACGAGATACTTTGGTAACAGAACAATCCGATAAATATTTTATCCATTTTTACTCTGTTAGAAATTTCTCGGAGGAAATGGTTAAATAACGATTTATTTAATTGTTATTTCATCACATTTAACTGAAACAGTTAAATAACACTAAAAAAATGGTATTTAAACTGTTAACTTTGAGAAAAATCGTTTATTGACTGTTTTCACATTAATACGGTTAAACAACCAGAATTTTATCAGTACCAACTAGTCCCACAGCCAATGAGTATCGAGCAAACGTTCTTCGAAAGCTGGAAGCTTAGTCATTTTAAAAGGATTCATATTTTTATAAGGATTATATTTTATATTATTAATATTTTAAAGGATTCATATTTCATCATCGGATGCCTGAGATAAAAGCAGATGCCTTGTAATCTTATAGTGATAAGTGCGCGGTGAACACCTTATGAAACCACTTAGTTCCTTGCAGCTGGGTACATGGTTTGACATACAGGGCAAGTCTACCAATCTCATGACACAGGGTATCAAATCCCAGCATTGCACCACAATATTTTCTCCATTCCTTCAACACCTGAAGATTTTCCAGTTGCACTCCTGAATTGGTGACCCTGGAGTATTAGAAAACGAAAATCTTAGATGAACGCACCACACAGCTGCTTAACACAAGAGAGTCACATATTACTCATCTTTCACAATACACGACAAGATACACTATTAACGACAAGATTTTCCTTATACGGTTTTGAAACCATGTTAGTTGGAAATTGTTACAAAACCGTTTGTATTTACGGTTTTTTAACAATACCAGTTGTAAACGGTTCAAACCCGTACAGGTAAGGAAATGCTCATCACTGTAAATTTTGCGTTTAATTGGACAGACAGTCACAACTTCAAAAACCCCTATGCACTACGCGTGACATCATTTATGGATTGGCCCCTTAAATTATTTATGCATATTTTGGGGAGAGGGCTGAAAAGTGTGTTTCAGAAAATTTCAAGAAGTGTGTAAACAAAATAAGAAAATAAACTCTCAAATATACATATATGTCTTTCTTTTTTTGTCCCCACTGTTTAATAAAAATGAGAACGATTTGCTTCTAATAAAATAAGCGATAAGTTTACAGCTTAGCCTTTTTTTTTTTTTTTTTAAGAATATTGAAATATAAGTTTCAGAAAAATCAATCTATCAGTTTATATGTAAAAAAAATATTCCTATCGCTCAATAAAAACTTTAATGATTTACTGCTAGCAACATTGAATAACATAAAATAGAGCAACATTGCAACTTGTTTTTATCTTTAATTCACTAAAGTTGAAGTAAAGTTTGATTACTTCAAATTCGGTAATATTTTTTTATTTATTTATTTATTTTTACTTTTATCATTCCCTCGTGTTTTTTTTCCTTCTTTTTTTAAGTAAAATAAAATAAAAATTACCTTAAAAGTAAATCATTGTAAGCTGATTTCTTGTGTGAATAAATTTGTGATTGATTTCGAAAATCAATTATGCCCTACAACCATATTTAAAAAGTAATATATTTATCATTCTCACACTTGTTTATAAAATGAAAAAATTATTCAAAAGCATGAACAACTGAAAGGATAAGTCTCTATAGCTTAAAATTATGTTTTTTTTTACTCGTCTGAAAATAATTAGAAATTATAATAACAATAGAAATTACAATTCAATTTAAATATTTTAAATTTCGTTAAATTTACTTAAAACGACGGCTTTCAGAAGAATAACCCATACAGAAATGTACCTTTTACTAGTTTATTTGTGCTTTATGCGTTATTTACGCATTTATTATTGTATTCCATGACAAAACTTACCTTTTTCTTCTTTGGTTATCTAATAGCCCTAAAATTACACACAGAAGCAGCAAAATGAAAGAAAAAAATAATTATGATTAAGAGACGTGAAGATTTTTTTTTAATGTTTTTGCAATTAATACCACATGACCGTCATTTGCATATTAAGAATAACGCTAAACGTAAAAGAGAAAAGAAAATCCTATTACAAAATCCTTTCGTATATCTTATTACAAAATTTAATACATAAATAAATATAACTAAACAACCTTAAGGAATTTTAATTAAATGCTCAGATAATTATATGTCTTGAAAAAATTTCTCTGGTACATCCGAAATCTGATCTTTATTTATTACAAAATGCTAATTATGCAACAAAATGAAGAAATTTTAACTATAATTACAGAACTCGTGGAATTTTTAGCCGTTCATTCTATCTTAGGACAAATTCTTTGGGTTTTTTCTTTATCTTAGTAATTTCTGTCTTATTTCTTATCTTCATTTGCAGATGTTTAAACTGATAGTTTCATCTTATTGACAATTATACCTTGTTCAGACGAAGTCTCATAACAAAAATAAATAAATAAATAAAAGAGAATTAATGAACTTATGAAACTTTATCTGTTTTGGGGGGCCGTAAAGAAATTACCATTCTATTTTACAATGTTGACGCCAGCATTGCTTAGGGCTGTTTTTCAAAAGGTCTACTGTCACGTTAGATAACTCTTTTTAGCGATTTTGCATAACTGTTACCGATTTGTGACAATTATCCATGATTGCTAAGTTTTGTCTGTTGTTTAACATCCTCTACGCTAGTAGTTAAAATGGTGGAAAGTATCAATTAAGGGAAATTCTACAATTACGTTAAAAAAAAGCGTTTGCAATCTAATTTTTTAATAACTGGAAAATTAATTGTATTGTCTGATCTTTTTTAAAAATTAACAAAAATAAAGATCTATTAATTTTTAATACTCACATCTGGGTGAAAAAATATTGCAAAATTGGCAGTTTTTAAAAAATGATCTATAATACTTGAATATTTACAATTGTTAGTTACGTGTCCGTTTTAAAGCTTAGATATTCTTTACTATTCTTTTTATTCTTTCTGTACAGTTTTAAATCAAAGCTTTGCTTTGAATTTAAAGCTTTCATGTAATTTTTTTTCTTGTCGAAAGAAAATTGTGCATCGTTACATCATTTGAGCTTAATAAAAATTAAGAAAGATAAAGAATTGTTAATTTTAAATATTTTCATCTAGGTAGAAAAATTTCGCCAAATGGTAAGAATTTAATAAAATGTTCGATAATATTTTAATATTATAGAATTATTAGTTATGTGTACTCTTTAAAGACCAGATAATTTTTTTTACTCTTTTGTATAGATTTAAAGCTTTTTTAATAATTTTTTTTCTAGCTTCTAAAAAACACCCTTAATGAATTGCGGAATTTAATAGATGCTGTGGAAATAGATACCTAATATAAATACGCAGTTAAGTACAATATTATTAGTTAAATATTTAGAGAATTACATATATTTTAAAAAACGATTTCTGTCACTTATAAAATTTTACTTTATTTCTTGAAAAATATTGATCATACCACAAAATGCGGAAAATCTCAATTAATTAGAGAATTAGATATATTGAAATATTTCAGCTGCTATTATAGCAACCTTAGGAGAATTTTCGCTTAATCTTACAAAATCTCATCTATTTCTCTCTATATTAAATAATTCTAATAACTTATAAAATGCTGATAACATATAGCAGCGACTCCATCTACGCTGTTTTAATGTTTTAACTATTCAACTTTGCGTTGCGGGCCGGGATAGCCAGGTCGGTAGGGCGCTGGGTCCATGTCCGAGAGATCGTGGGTTCGAACCCAGCCGGCCGAAGATAGTTGGTGACTGATGCGCGTTAAAATTTTGTCGAGTCGCAAAGTCCTCCATGTTCCCATAACAGATCAATACCTCTGGGGGTACTGGATAGGAGATCCGTCATTCTCTGATTCAGGTCAAAATTACGATCTGTGGATGAATGAATGTATGTATAAATGGGTCCGCCTTATAAACAGGTGTGACGTATGGTGCGGCAGAAGTCGAATTCTTGGCCATAGATGGCGCCACTGAAAAACAAGAATCGCACAGTCGGCCTTAAATTTGCTCGGTTTCACCAAGCAGGCTTGCCCGTGTGGCAAGTGGCATTAGAACCAACCAACCACTTTGCATTACACTCTGTTTCGCAGCGCAAAAACTTTGAAAAATTAAATAATCGAAATTATTTTTAATTATTTATAATTATTTTAATTATTTGAAATTAATTATAATAATAACAGGGAGTACAATGGAATAAGAAAAATCAACTTTCAATAATTAATTCAAGAATTTTTACTTATTTAACTTGCTGTATAAAAAAAAACCCTGTGGGCCTCTCTGCAGTCAGCAGAAATACAACTACAAGTTAAAATTTTACCTGCTAAACGGGCCATTTTTAATTTCAATATGTGTTTTTTTCTAAATTCCAATTGGTTCGAAATTTATAACAATTTTAATTGCTTTTTCCTCGATTATTCTTTAACAATGACAAATATCTACTATTACATGATGACACAAAAATGAATCGAAGCAGAGAGATATTGCCTGATTAAAAACTTAATATTTATATTACATTTATAAAAAATATTTAAAACAATTAGTGAGAGATAAAGCTCGTTTCCTATTAGAAGAGATGTAAATCTCATTAATGAGTACAATTATTTCTCATTTATTTCTTAGTTTTCAGTACTGCAATATGCATTCTAGTGTTTATTTTTTTATAAATTAGTTCATTATTGTTCAAGGTTAGGTTTATTTCGTGACGATTAACATATGGGCCCGGGATAGCCTGGTTGGTAGGGCGTTTGGCTCATGTCCAATAGATCGTGAGCTCGACCCTCCATCGGCCGAAGACTTCTCGTGTAGTAAATAGTGACTGGTGCACGTTAAATCTGTTGGATCACAAAGTCCTCCATGTTCCTATAACAAATCATGCCTCTAAGGGTACTGAATTGTAGATTCTCTGTCAGATGTTTGTTCTCTGGTTCAGATCAAAATTACGATTTCTGAATGAATAAGTGGGTCAGCCCTTTAAGTGGGCAGTGAAGGTGTGTGTGTGTGGCTGAAATCGTATTCTTGGCCATAGATGTCACCACTGAAAGACAAGAAACGCACCCTCTACTTATAATTCCCTTGTTTGCACCAAACAGGCTTGCTGGCATTGGCAAGTAGCGTAAGAAACAACAACAATACGATTAACATATTAAAAAAACTCCTCTTACATAAAATTATAGAAAATTATATATCAAAATGTTCGTTATTGTTATGCTTAAAATATCGATTTTTAAGAAAAAATACCAACGAATAATTAGAGCGGAACGAGCCTAGTAAGTAAAGTATCCTAGTCTTATTATGAAAGTTTAAAAAATATCATTAAAGAAGTCAGGATATCTTAGTTAATAGTTTAAACAATAACGTATTCCGCAAAATTTTCATTCTTTTTAAATTTCATCTTATTTCGTATAAAATATTAATATAAAGATATAAAATAAATGATAATCTGATGGAGCATGGATGGAGCTATGAGGGGGATGGCAAATTGCTAAATCTCGTGTATCTTTAGAAACACTTACGAAATTATTGGAGCTTAGATGAGAAGTGTTGTTGCATCCTTTATATCGTCTCTACATTGCGCCATCGAATTATAGGTGATTACAAAGTGATACAAAACTTTTTAACTGTTAAAAAATTCAGTGATAATGATTACATCTAATTGCACTGCTAATTGACATAATGAAGAAAGGTGTTATATCAGTTGCGACTAAAAAAAATAACAATAAAAATTAATTATAACAGAAATTCAATTTTTTATGTCCTTATTAAAAGCTTCCTTTTATCTTTATTCCCATTAACTTGAAATTAAAACTAATCAATGCAAACTATAATATTATCTTAGTTCACTAATAATTAAAGAATATTAAAAATATTGTTATTGACAAAAAGCATTTTTATAAAATGGCTTAGTTGGTACTATATAGTAAATTGTGATTTATTTTTAAATTTATATTTATTACAAAATAATATGAAGTTTTTTCGTTTTAACTAATTAAAATAAAACAAAAAAGTAAATGCCATGAATTTTTTTAGCAGAATATTGAATTTAAACAAATTTATTCTTATATAATTTTTTTAATAATTTACTTTTGCTGACGTTATTTTATGATATCAACAATGTTTATCAACAAAGTATATTGTATTCTAAAATGAATTAAAATTGTCTGATTCAATGGGAGACAAAAATTTATCATTTTTATAATATTTTATGATACCAATATTGCATTCTAAATTTCTGAAATATCACTTGATTTCATGAAACACAAAATCTTTCCGATTAATTTTGTTATTAGAGTTTGAAGTTGTTAGGGTAATTTTATGTCACCAATACAATTTAAGTTGCGTTTTAAATTTAAAATAAATCATGTGTATGTTTGAATCAATGAAACACAAAACCCCTTTTTTATTACAGTAAGATTTTATGCGTTACATATTTTATAACACCATACTATTAAGATTGTATTTTATATTTAAATCAAATCATCTGAATCCATGTGCACAAAATATTTAATTTTCTTTTCTTCTTTTTTTTTATTGGGATTTATTGTTTGTTGATGTTGTTTACAATTCGATGCAATGTAAATTGCATTCTAAATTTGAAATAAATCGTCTGAAACCATGAAAAACAATTTTTTTTAATCTTTAATTTTTTAGACTTCATTCATAAAACAGAAGCAATTTTTTTCTAACAACCGTAGTTGAACTACTCATTCTGTTGAACATTTTATGTTACCCTTTGGGCACCTGTGAATTTAGATCGTGGAGGCGAGCAACGCTACCCACGTCATAGTGCCATAGATGGACTGTTCATAGGATGGGCCACATTTACACATCACAGAACAACACACAGATACATTCATACTCAGAACGAGATTCGAGCCCGCGACAGCTGGGTTCGCAGTCCAGCAGCATAACAGCTCGGCCACCTGATCGACCCGAAACAATTTAAGTAGCACTCTAAATTTGAAATAAATCATCTAAATCCATATAACACAATATTCTTTTAGTATAATTTTTGTTGACGTTACTTTAAAAAACCAATTCAATTTAGATTACATTCTAAATTTGAAATCAACCTTTTCAATCAAATTTTTCCTTAATTTCTGTTGACGTTTTATTATGATATAAATTCGAAGAAAATTGCATTCTAAATTTGAAAGAAACCATCTGAATCCATGAAACACCTTTTTCTCTTTAATTTCTGTCGACGTTATTTTATGATAGCAATTTATTATAAATTGCATTCTAAATTTAAAATAAACCATCTGAATCCATAACAAAGTATTTTAGTGTAATTTTTATTGTTGATATTTTATAAAACCAATTCAATGTAAATTGCATTTTTAATTTGTAAGAAACCATCTGAATCCATGAAACACTTTTTTTTCTTCTTTAATTTCTGGTGACGTTATTTTATGATACCAATTTATTGTAAATTGCATTCCAAATTTGAAAGAAACCATCTGATTCCATGAAACACTTATTTTTTCTTTAATTTCTGTCGACCTTATTTTATGATACCAATTTATTGTATATTGCATTCTAAATTTGAAAGAAACCATCTGAATCCATGAAACACTTTTTTTTTCTTTAATTTCTGTTGATGTTATTTTATGATACCAATTTATTGTATATTGCATTCTAAATTTGAAAGAAACCATCTGAATCCATGAAACACCTTTTTCTCTTTAATTTCTGTCGACGTTATTTTATGATAGCAATTTATTATAAATTGCATTCTAAATTTAAAATAAACCATCTGAATCCATAACAAAGTATTTTAGTGTAATTTTTATTGTTGATATTTTATAAAACCAATTCAATTTGAAATGCATTCTAAATTTGAAAGAAACCATCAGAATCCAAGAAACACTTTTTTTTTCTTTAATTTCTGTCGACGTTATTTTATGATACCAATTTATTGTAAATTGCATTCTAAATTTGAAAGAAACCATCTGAATCCATAACACAGTATTTTAGTGTAA
Organism: Parasteatoda tepidariorum; assembly: GCF_982258835.1. Taxonomy (NCBI): domain Eukaryota; kingdom Metazoa; phylum Arthropoda; class Arachnida; order Araneae; family Theridiidae; genus Parasteatoda; species Parasteatoda tepidariorum. Next base: position 76,735,898 of record NC_141758.1, read on the forward strand.
TTTTTATCGTTCATATTTTATAAAACCAATTCAATTTGAAATGCATTCTAAATTTGAAATAAACCTTCTGAATCCATGAAACCATTTTTTTTTAATTCTTTAATTTCTGATAACGTTATTTTATGATTCTAATTCAACGTAAATAGCATTCTAAATTTTTAAAATGTACCATCTAAATCCATGAAGCACATATTTTTTATTATTTTTATACTGTAATTTTTGTTTGCGTTATCTTATAAAGGCAGTACAGTTTAAATTGCATTCAAAATCTATTATAAATCATCGGAATTCATGAAACAAATCTTTTCTTTCTTATTTGTTTATTGCTATCAGAGCTAAACAAATACAAAATGAACGAACTGTTGACCCACACTGCTCAAGGAGAGAGAGAAAAAAAAAATAAGTAACACCATACTGAAATAGAGAGAAAGAGAGAGTTTTAAACGGCATTCATTAAAGTCAGAGTTTATTGCCCTCACAATTCAATTCTTAATAATTTGTGCAAGCGTACTTAAGAATTAAAATATATATATATAAAAAAAAGAAGGACGACCGAGGAAAAAAAAGTTAGGGCGTTGCCATGCATATAAGTTAGCAATAAAGGCGGTTTTAGCAACTCCAACATTAGTTCTCGGCAATCGTTTTTGTCTTCTTTTTTTTTTACATACTTTACTTCAGTTGATTGAATAGGTAAAGCCATTAGCAACCTGTGCGACGTTTACACCTGTTGCGGCTTTGGAAGTACCCAATCCTATCTTTTTTTTTTTTTTCTTCTTTTCTCTTCTCCTTCCCTCTTTTCCCAAACGCATTTAATAAAAAACTGAGTTGCTTTATTGCTGAGGTTAGTTTATTCAAAATCGTTTGCGAATTTTTCATTTATCGTTTGCGCGCGTGTCATTTTTCCATTGTGATAAAAGTTCGAAATTTGTGAAATAAACAGTTTTAAAGTTGTTGCCTCCATATGTTAACGTATAAAAATTCCCCCAAAAAGAATGTAAATAAATAAAAATAAATAAATAAATAAATAAAAAAATAGCGTTTTTACTTCTTATAACTATTGTGTGAAATTCAATTTTTAGACTTTTTAAAACTTAAAATAACCTGCTATCGAATTATTTTTTTTTAATAAACTGTCCTAAAAATTAAAAATTTTCTTAATCGTTTTAGTTTTTTTCTCCTTTTAAAGGAAAATATTGTCTCCATGATTAAGACACTTTCAAAAGTGCTTTGTAGTTTTAACGACTTTCAAATTTGAGGATTTTTTTTCCCTTCAAGAAGTTTTGGACATAAAATCTGAGTTTTAAAGTAAGTTTCCAAATTGATGTAGTAGCATTTTTTTTTCACATTAAAGCAATATCAACAGTTTAAACATGTATAACTAATACTGTTTATGAACAAATATTTATGTTGATGAGATAAACAAAAATAATCAAAAAATTATATCTTTTAAGGTTTACTTTGTTTTAGACTATAAATTTTCACTTATAATAAATAAAAAAAAAAAATCATACGTGTTCCAAAATACCATGAGAATATACTATATATTAACGACATCGTTAATTTAAAATAGATGGACGTCTTACGATTGACCGATTTTATTGTTCAGGTTTAGTAAAAGAGTCAGATATTTTTTATTTACTTACCTGAATGTTATTAAAATATTACATGTGGCTATGTAATTATAATTAGTTAGGCTATGTAATTATAATTAGTTAGGCTGTGTAGTTATAGTTAGTTAGGCTATAATAATTCTAGTTATATTAGCCTATCTAACAAATCCTTGTTCATTATATTAGCCTATCTAACAAATCCGTTCTCAACGTTTTCATTCATATTTGGAATAAATATCATGTTTTAATAGTTAATCATCATTTTAATATGATTATCAGTTTACAGTGGTGCCATGTTTTTGTTTTATCGTAAAATTATTTAAATTTTACTATCGTAAAATATTAATAATTGACAGCACGATATTTTTTCAATTCATCAAATTTACATTATTTTTACAATTGTCAATATTTCTGTTACTTAAATGAAATTTATAAGTACTCGAAATAATATCGTATTGTATAATTATCATTCTCGATAATGCTCCAAATATTATCGTTCTCGATGTTTACATTTGTTGATAATAATCTCGGCATTAATATTTAATAACATTCACCACATTATCACTGCCGATAATGATTTCGCAATTATGACAATTATCGTATTTTTGATATTTGTAAAAAAATATGCTTTTAAAAAAATACCGATATTTTGCGATACATTGATACTGTTCTAACTAAGACAATTATAATAGAATTATATTATAATTGTGTAAACTAGAACAGAATCAATGCATCGCAAAATATCGGTATATTTCAGACATCGTCTAAATATCGTCAATGACATGTTTTTCTTATAAATATAAAAAATACGATAATTATCAGCATCGATAACACTGGCAATATAATCACTGTCGATAATGATTGCGATATAATCACTGTCGATAATGATTGCGATATAATCAATGCTGATTATTATCGTACAGGTGATATTTAGGTAAAAAAAATGTTATTGACGATGTTTAAATAAAATACAGTTATTTTACGATACATTGATACTATTCTAGTTTATACAATTATAATAGAATTACATTACGTTTGCGGTCACGAGCAACGAGTTGTACGGTTAACATTATAAGTAATAAATCATATCTTAATTTTTAATGCATTTTTTTCTTCAAAACACTCAATGTGAAGAACAAAAAGCGTGTAGCATATTATTCACGCAAATATTAATCCAGCGCATATAACAATGGAAAAAAATCATTTATGATTTTACTTTTACCATTGAATGTCCTGGTTTAAAATTATATTAGTAATATTTGCATATATAGTAGAATTATATAGTAGAAGTTGACATCTTCAATTCATAATTTGAATTTTATAGCGTATGCTGCCAACATCCATCGCCGCTAGAAAATAAGAAGTTTCAGAAAAATTCATCACAAATTTTCATTTGCAAAAAGAGAAACTTACCTTTAAAGCGAATTTTAAAGCTCAAATACTTAGCATTTGTTTTTAAGGCAATATTGAAATCGAAAATTTATATGTAATGAATTTATGTATGAACAATAAATATGACACTGATATATATATATATTTTTTTTTTCAATATTCAGAAACAATATTAAATGAAACAATGTAACTATGTTTGTTAATTTTTTTCATCATTTGCATTATACTTTTTAAGAGAAAAAAACATAAAGGTGAATTTGATGGTGAAAGGTGAATGCATAAAGGTGAATTTGAGACTTAGTATTTTTTATTTTATGTCATTTTTTTTAAATACTATCAATGAAAAATATAGAGTAAAATTGATTATTTGCTGAAGAATGAATTTGGTTCTAACATATTTCGTACTTCCTTTGTTTTAAAAAATAAGAAAAATAATGCAAAATGATAATATCCAGAAGAATAAATTTGGTTCTAATATTTTTTATATAATTTATTTCAAAGTAATGCTTTAAATGAGAAAAATTTTGCTAAATGATTACATGAAATATTTTTTTTAATTTTTTTTAAATTAGAAAAAATATTCCAAATGATTATCTGAAAGAAAATGAATTAGGTAACATTATTTTTTGTTATCATTTGTATTAAATGAATACTTTAAACGTGAAAAATAATGTAAAGCAGAATACTTATTTATGTGATTAAATGTTTTTAATGAAATAAATTTCTTTTCTGTTAATATCAAGCAACAAAAATTTTTTTAAAAAATAATAATCTTTTTTCTTTGCTTTTAAACCTCTTACCTACTTGTTATTCATTTAAAAAGACTTGTACCTCTTTTTATGTCAAAACGAAACCTTTCTATTTGATATAGCCCATCCCCCTCTGCTCCGCCCTCACCGATTCCTAAATGTCTTTAATCTGAAACTCTCTTTACCTGTGGCAATGTAATTAAAGAACGCATGCGCACTCGAGACTCAGCACTTGACGAGTTATTTCGGGTTATGCTCCCCTAGCAACTGGGAAGTTTTGTATCTCCTCCGTTGTTCTCACTCACTGTACGCGTTTTCATAACCCCCTCCTCTACCTACCCGACGAAAACCGGGGCCTTGGAGTGAACGAGTCACGTGGTGTGCTTTAGTTGCCGGGGTCTATCCTCTCGCGTTGCTTTCCGCTTGGTGACTCTTTCGTTTTTATCCTTTTTTTTTCTTTCCATTTTTTTTCTTCCCTTTTCTCTCTTTTAGTTTTAACGCGTTTGTTTGAAGGTTGTATTATTTGGCGATAAATCGCGCTTTTGGCGCATTTGGATTTTTTTTTGATCAAAGCTTTTCTAATAGTGTATTTTAAAATGAAAGTAATAAATTTAATTTATTTTATTTTAGATTATACTATTAAATTAAATTACACTATTATAATAATTAATTCTTCAACTATTATAATAATTGCGTAAAATGATGAAATTATAATTATTATCATTTTAAAATTATGATTAAAATTTTAAATTATAATTATTAAAATTATAGTTATTATAATTTTACTTATTTACTTTTAAATTATCATTTGTATTTGTATGAAAATGCGTTATTTACTTATAAATTATTAAGTGTAAAAAGTTGTATAAGTATTTAGGTTCATAATTACATAATTAATTAGCTAACTAGAGTTTCTTAATAAATTAAATAATTCATATTATAATTATAAACTTATTAAGAAAATACTAATTTCATACATTATTTTTCTTTTAGAAAAAAACTGTATGTCTCATTAATATGAAATAATAATAATTGTTTATTTTTCCTTAATAATAAACAATTCTAAATAATGTTGCCATTCACAAAAATATTTATCACTGAAACCGTACAATATTTTTTTTAAAATTGTTAACATTAGAGAATAAAAGAATTCTTTCTGTCATTTAAATCATTATTAATTTAACGTACATAGCTAAAAACATATGATTTAATAATTAGGTAGCTTAAACTTAAGTATTAAATATGTTGTGATATTATTAATAATTAAACATGTTAAATCGAAAAGTTTTCATTAAAATATTTTATAACATAGTTGCTAACAGTTTTATTGGAATTCCTATTACTTAATAAACTGTTTACATTTAATTTTTCCCATTACTTAATAAACTGAAAGCTCTCGTCTCTATTTCTTCTTTTTAAACAAAATTATCGAGGCAAATATGCGTGTTATAAACTGATTGAATTAATTACGATTGTGTGAATGTAATAAAATTTATTACATCAGTACGAAACTGATAGAATTTTCTTCATTTCTCCATTCATTTGTTGGCAATTAATCGTGTTTTACAATTTGATTTAGTTCTAGTTATAACCGAGTTAAATTAGCTATTTTAACCTAGTTGTTCTGATTTTAACCAAGTTACAGTAATTTTAACCTAATTTTGGGCTCGGTATAGCCAAACCACGGCTCTTGCGCCAAAAATTTCAATCAATCAATTATTGGCAATTAAATTTAATTACGAAAGGTTGTGTTCTTGAATTTATATGTTAAGTTTGTTCTTATTAAGCTGAAGGTTCTATTGTAGGGGGGGGGGGGAAAGACAATTGTAGATTTGAGATTCAATTCTGTTTTTTAATTTTATTTTTCTATTTTCTAATTCAATTCTATTTAAAAATTCAATTCTATTTTTCTTCTCTGGAAAAAAAAAGTAGAAGAAAAACAAAGTTTCTTACTTTCTCTCTTTTTTCTCTTCCCCGCTTGTAATTGTAAGAGTGTGAATACTTCCTTAATAAAAATAAATAAATCTGCAAAGAAATATAAAAGAGAAATTTGCTTATTCTCCGTTAATCTTGCATCGAACTCATAACTCATTTCATAGATCAGTTTGATTACCATGATTGTGTACTTGCAACTCGAAAAGAAGTGATTATGCTTAACCACGTGATTTGAATCAGATTTAATTACATAAGTGTGAGTGACGTCACGCATGTGTGACGAACCTGATTGGCTTCTAAATCGACACATGTCTCGATCTACCTACGATGGCGTCACTTGCAGGAATCCAAAAAGTCATCCACCTCTAACTTTAGATTGTTTCCTCTGTTGACTAATTACAAAATTACTAATTTTTGGGGAAAATCAAAATCCACTTAAGTTGGCAGCACTCAATATGTTTTTATTTATTTCTTTTAAGCAAGGATTCTTATTTTTAGAATTGATAGATAATTAACTACGTTCCACCAAAACTTCTACAAAAACCTACCGTCCGCTAAACGTGATTACTATTATTTCTTATAATTTTTTCCCTTTACAAATCCAACTGATTTAGAGGAATTTCCTCTAATTTGGCATCTAAATCACTAAAGATGAGCGTCGCGCCCGCGGCACGAGTTCTAATGTTTAAAACTTTTGTCGTATCGAAACTTAGGATAGACTTGGGGGTTTTAAAACTTATTTCATTTTTAGTAAATAAAGAACTTCATCGTGAATATGGAAAAAAAATTTCTTTTCTCATTTTGAAAGTTATTTATTTTTATTAGAGAATAAGGTATAGAAATCAACAACCTTTTTGAATCATATGATAGATTCATAAAACTTTAATTATTTTCCTTTTTAAATTAATTAAATTATTTACTGCACAAAAACCTCAGGTTTTCTATCCAAAGTCCGGAAACCATTTTAACTAGTTCACAGTTTTGTTTAGTTTTTAACTAGTTTTCCAAAACCTATCTGATTTACAAAAAAATTAATTAAATTAGTATTTAAAATGTTTTTTTGTTGTGTTTTCTTTTTTTTTTTTAAATTATAATTTGCGCAAACCTACTAGTGAACAATACTTCTCAAGAAATCAAATTAGAGTAGGTATTTTCCTTTTTTTTAAATCTTTTTATAAAAAAAATCTATTTGGCATTTTTCAAATACTCATTTTGAATCCATTCTTTGCCTCATGGCATTACTGGTTCAGTGACCGGCCATTTATCAATATTTCTCATCAAATACAACTAATTTAAAACAAATTTCAATTGTTGAATTAAGCATGACATTTTTAATTAAAATATTACTAAATTAATTAATGTATACTAAAAATATACACTAAAAATATAGCATAGTATTTGATAACTCCCCCCCCCCCTTCTCAATTGGCTATTTGTAACTTTAGAAGAAGGGATGTGATTAGGCAAAACCATGTGATTTAAATCAGATTTAATTGGATACCAGTAAACAACGTCACGCGTGTGTGTCGAACATGATTGGCTTCTGAATAGACAAATGCTTCAATTAACTTACGATTCAGTCACTTGCAAGTATCCAATTGGCGATATTTTAATATTAAAATAGTTTTGATGATGAAATGTAAGAAAACTAAAATAGCAAACTTTGAATACAGTTACATCATTTTATTATTTGATAAAAAAAAGAAGAAAAAAAGCGTTCATCTTAACTGATAAGACGAAATTAATCTATATCTTCTGGAAGTTAAGGATTATTGTCTATATTTAATGCCCTTGATAAGTTTCATCATATTGCTCAATGAAAACAAAATACTCATTGAATCGGCTAAATGATACCAATTATTATAACTTCGTTTTATAATTGTTTTGAAAATAAAAATGAATCATTTTTACAGTTACTTTTCTTTTATTATTGAATGGTGCTTATCAATAAATGTTTTGTTTGTAACTTGCTAGAAATAAATAATAGTACAAGCAATGGCGTGCAAAGAGGAGGGCTATTAGCCAAGGCATCTAGCCGGAGTGGGCCTCCTATAGACGACTGAGGATTCTAAAATTAATAATTGATAAAATAATTAATAAGATTAATAATTTTCCCCTGGTAAATATTTGGCTTGTGCACAAAATTTCATGAAGAATAATACATGATATTTAATATTGAAGTTTTATATTATTACAGTTTAGGATTTAAGAAAAAACAGAAAAAATAAATTATTTTTAGTAAATAACAAAATTAAACTATTTAATAAAATTAATATTATTAATTAATAAAATAAAATTGCGTAATGAAATTAATATTAGTAAATAATAAAATAAAATTATGTAATTAAATTAATATTAGTAAATAATAAAATTAAATTACATGGTAGAATTACAATAAATTAAATATTAGTGAGTGCTAAAATAATATTGTGTAATAAAATTGAAATAAAATTTATATTAGTAAATCATAAAGTAAAATGATAATGTTTCATCATTGTAGTTTACACTTACGGTTCATATCCACTTACATTTTTAATTCTAACATAATGGATTTAGATTTTTATTTTGAATGTTTTTCCTTAACTTTTTTTTTCAGAACTATCTAATATACCCCATAATTGAGGAGTTTGCTCTGGGTATCCAAATGCCCGTGCACGCTGCGGAATTTTAAAAAATGAACATAATTACTCAGGAAAATAAAAATTAGAAATATATGATAATAACCCTAATTTTTATGGTTGTCCACCGTAAATTAATGGTCTAATATTGCTGGATACATTTTAGTCATATTTGAAATAATGTTTAAAAATTTAAATTTTGTGCTCTTAGTTTAAAAATTAAAATGAAACCAGTCGAAAGTTTTTCTAAGAATGAGATCTAAAATTTAAGGACTGTGTCTAAACGCTTTTCGGTTAAATCTGTCACATTGACAGTTTTCTTTCAGAAAAGTTTTATGATTATATAGTTTATTATATTTTTTCTAGAAGAACTGAAGAATAACGCATATTGCAATGATATTAATGTGAAAGAGATTAAAAAGATTGCATTAGCATAATTTAGATAAAATGAAATTTATGAATTCATTCGTATTAAATTATACTTGATCTACGTATTTCTTAAAAAATGTAATTTTAATGCATGCAAATTTTTTCACTAAATTTTAAACTTCTCATACTATTTAATACATAAGTATACTTTATTATAGTTATTATATACTATAGAAATATAAACTATTTTATACCTAGAAATTATAATTTGCTTTAAATTAGGGATTTTTTAGTTTAATTAACCCGTTGACGCTGATGAGATCACGGAGTCCCTTTTATATATTTTTTTCTGACCTTCTAATTACGAGTAAAAATATATTTTGGTATTTTTTAAATGTAAAAAGCAGTCTAATAGCTAATAAAAAATTCAGTTAGTTTAACGGAATTATATTTGTACTAAATAATAAAAAAAAGCATAGTTTGAAAAAAAAAATTTTTTTTAATTATGTTTAGAAATTTATAAATAATTAATTTTGAAAATTAAAAAAAATTTCAGTGATGAATAGCTGTCTCTAGTTGCTTTAAATGACAGCAAATCAGTGAAAATTAAAAAAAATTGTTGTTTGGGAGTGAGTAAGATGTGTTTGGAAGATTTTACTTTTAAAGCAGAAAAAGACAACGATGTTTCGTGCTGTATTTCATAAGCATAAGTTATTGAAATGTTAAATATAATGTTTCTCACTTCTTTTTGCCAAAATTACTGCTAAATAATAAAAATAATATGAAAAATATGTTAAATAAAATTTCTGCCTTAAAAAGGTTAATCAGCAATAATTAGTTTAACAAATTTGTTAATAACTCAGTACTAGTTTATTTAACTTTTACTTTAATGAATAAAAAACTCGTTACAACGCAGAAAAGTAGTGAAAAATTCAATAAAAATATTAAAAAAAAAATATATATATATAGGGGAGAGTTGGATAAAACGGGATAGTCGGACAAAACGGGATACGTCGCCTAGGGACCAAACTATTGCAGCTATCTAGTGGACAACGACAGAAACGTGTTATTCGACCGTGATTATATCATTCTCGGTGCGTCCCGCCTCGAGATCACTATTTGATAGAAAGTTGTAGATCTCAGAACTTTTTTACTCTATTTTTTTGCCATTTTCTACATTTACGTGCGTTGTTTTTTACATTGTACTGCCTACATATATGGGAATAAAATTCCGGTGAGTATTAAATTTAATTAACCATTTATTTACCAATATTTTTATGTGCAGTCTATCTAATTTTCTTTTCACATTTAGGCAGCTGTCATGTTTGTTTCAAAAAGTGTCGGAGTCGGACAAAACGGGACACTTGTGAGTTGGATAAAACGGGATAGAGTCTTTATGTCCCGTTTTATCCACCTATTTATTTGTTGGATAATTACATTTTTAAAAAGGCATATATTAATGTAGGCCTATTAATGTAGACCAACTTATTTATATTAGCTATATATATTTTTGAAAAATTCAGTCTCTTTACATAGTAATGCAAAATTTGTTTATTAACGTTCATTATTAAGCATTTAATTTTCGACTCTAGGATTTCACATCTTTCTTTAGAACTAATTCTAATGCATTTCTCTGATGAAGTCCTGAGCTTTTTTATATATATATATAAAGAATATTATTTACATATTTGAATTTTATATTTATATATATGCAAAAAATTAAAAATTGTAAACCCTATCCCGTTTTATCCAACCCAAGTATGCTAAAACGGGATATGTAAGAGTTTGGAAATTAATTTTTTTTTCTATTTCGCAATCATTAAAATTAGTTGAAAATATGTTTTTTGTGTGCTTCAATAAATGTTGTAGCTACAAAAAAATAATGTATGGTTTACCTTAACAGATATTCCGTAGTAAATAAAAACAATAATGGTATCCCGTTTTATCCAACTCTCCCCTATATACTTTGGCCATACCTTGCAAAAGTGACCAGGTTATTGTGATTAGCAAAAATGAAACAATGTGCGTAATTTTTAACTCCTATTACCTTTCTGGGAAATAAAAGCCCAAATTAATATACTTTGCTTTAGGCCAGTATAATCAAGTTATGCATATTCACTTGTTTTATTTTTTTATTTATTTCTCAAAAAAGTAACATGCGTGACTCAGATGCGCATCATATAGCCAACCGTGGTTTATCACTTGGCCATTTCAGAGTCTAATCTTTTGGAAGCAATGGAAGGAATGCCACGCAATGTTGACCCCAATCAGACGACAAAGGCAGCACCTGAGCTGGTACCTCTCTCTCCGAACTTATCAAATTATTTCGAAATCATTTCTCGAATCTCTCGAAATCATGTGTTTGATAATATATTCGACTCATTATATTATCAAATTATTTTGAAAGAAGCATCTTCTGGCAATAAAAATTCCTGGTCCATAAATTTTTGCAATTTTTTAGTTTTTATTCAATTTTTCAAAATTCAATTTTTTAATTTATTTATTATTTATTTATTTATTTGATTTTTTTCCTGTCAGAAATCCTATTGATTTATTTCAGGATTTCCTTACTTTTGAAGTCCTGTATATCCGATAGTCAATAATATCGAATACTTATAATATATCATATAATCAATAATATATCAAATAATCAATAATATACCAAATAATCAATAATATATCAAATAATCAATAGTGGTATAATATCAATAATATCGATCGATATTTGAACGCACAGAAATCTGTAAAGTATTTTTTTTTTTCCAATTTTCCCCCCGTCAAAACGCGCAAATATGATTCAGTCAAAGAAATTACGATTTATTTTAATATGTTTTAATTTCTCCTTTTCTTTTTTGTTCTGCATTTTTTTTTTCAAAGTTGAATATAACACGTATTAACATAGATGACATGCACCATTATTCCTTTTAAACTTATGGAAGAATAATAAATACAAAAAAGCACGTTATTAATGATGATTTTCTTCTTCTTCTGTTTATTGTAAAATTTATTATATGACAGAGTAGAAATAATCGGGAGAAAACGAAAATTTGAAAGAAACATTTTTTACGCGTATAATAGAATTAAGTTCTAAAATAAATGTTTTTACATAAATGCAGTGTGTGATAAAGTTGCAAAACACTAACATAAACACGCATCCAATCTTAATTCAAACATTTTTATTGAAATAAAGCATAGCATCTTAAGTTTAAAACAATAAATCACAAAGGATTGTTTTTCATTTATGCTACAAATTTAATTGTACAGAAAATACAACTGTGACAGAAACACTACATAATGTATTGTTGAGTGACAACTATTCAAATCTACTCTATCAATTGCCTATTTCTTTAAAGTGTTGCCCTGGGGCCGGTATGAGTAAGAGAACGTCAGAGTGGATCGTCCCTAGTATTATCGTTCATACTTTTAAAATTTTAAAACAAGCTTATACATCTTAGAAATTGCAAAACATTACGTAATAGAAGGCGAAATGCGATTCTAAGACGTATGTTTCAGTTTCATCCAACAGTTGAAATGGTTTAATTGCTTTCAATTGCTCCTTTACTGTGATGTGCCTCAATAATGATTCGTCAAATTTTGAAAATGTTTATTTCGGACTTCAATATTAATTTCAGATCATTAATGTTTATACAATATACTTCAGTCTACTATATATTTCATTTTTCACAAATAATCGAAAATATAGGACAATAATTATTGAACACTTTGTAAAAAAAAAAAAAAATGTTCAGTATGTATTCTTATCTATTTGCAAATACTATGATTTCTATAATTTATCCAACTCTCTACTCTCCAAAAGGGAGTTTCACTTGGAGAGGGTGGGTGTGAGTGCCATAATTAATTTGAAACAAAAATTAATAAAAGGAAATTATTCTTTTTTCTATTATCTTTTTTTAGAATTAAGAATAATTAAAGTTTTAACTTTAAATATCAAGTGATGGTATGAAAATAATATTATCAATTATATATTACTAAATATATTATTATATATTACTAAATATATTATTATATATTACTAAATATAATATTATAATATATATATTAAATTATTATTAATTATAATATTTTATTTATCAATGTCTTGTTATTAGTTTCGTGCATAAAATAATCTTTTTTCCTCACTACTAAAATTACTAATAATTTAAATTTAATTAGATAAATAAATTTAATTAGTAATTATTAATTATATAATTATAAAACTACAAGCCGTGAGACGATAATCAAAATCTTTTTATGTGTAGATAAAATATTCTTCCATAGAAACGTTCTTCACGATCTAGGCTGCTTGGCGACAAAGAGCAGTTCACTTTTAGGCGACAAACTTACTGCAACAACCCTATACATCGGGGAAGAAACTGAGAGCGAGAATTGTACACTCATCTATAATTCTTTAAACCAGCAAGGCTTATGGAAGTGGGCAATAGTAAACAAGTTGCTGCTGAATTGTATTGAAGTGTTTGTATTCTTGACATCGTTACGTTTGCCGGGTGATTCTTATGTATAAAATCTTCATGTAGGATTGGATTAAATACCATTTGTGTGCTAGCTTGGACAGAACACGCAAGATCGTGTTTATCAGTGTGAACCGATTAAATCCCAAATTGGAATATCTGTTTAGTCTATAAATTAAGTGCTTTAAGGATATTACTCAAAAAGTAAGTTGTGTATTATTATTTATACATTTAATAATGTTAAAATAGCTTTCCATGTTGTTAATTACGTTGGCCTTGGAAGTGCATGTTTCTTTAGCTTGTTTATTTGGGCCTGAAAGGAGTTAATCCAGACTATTTACGTAAACGAGACCAGCTTGTATTTTTAAAATAACTTATGTACTAGTCACATAAACTGTTTTTAGTAGATTTTCAATGTGAATAAAATACCTTACGATATGGGAGCTATGAGTACTGTGCTATCAGTATACTAATATAGGTATGTGCTTAAAGAAGTAATATTAGAAAAAAAATAATTGAATACTGATTTTGATTTAAAATAATTTTTTTCGTGTTATATTAAAACATTTTTAAAATTTAGATGTGATTAATATAAATTTTAAAGCCACGTACAATTTTTCTTACGCTTGTAGTAATTTATCTTTGTTTATTGTTAAATTGCATGTTTTATTTTATACAAGGAATGCACTAAAATCATTTCGCTATATGTCTACATTTCCCGTAGTGTAGTTTAATATTTTCTTGAGTGTTTCCATAAAATAGCTTGACTCATACTAGAAACTTCCTGGTTTCATTAGGATTAATTAATATGTAATTTAATCGGATTTATCACTGGTACTTAGAGGATGTAATATTTTGCTTTGCATTTGTATGTAATATTTTGGTATTAGCATTTTCAGTTAGTTTAAATTTGGTAATACCTTGAATAAGCAAACGATTTATTTGAAAATTTCTATAAAAAATTCACCATTTACAAATCTTGTTGGGTTCATTTGTGTATGGTATAGCGAAATATTCTAATCATTATAAATACCATTGTATTTTTCAAGTGTATGTCACGATCTTTGTGGTAGTTAAATATTTTAGTGAATACAATGCTCATATTTATAAGCGAGACATTTATTCTTTATTTTTCGATCGTTACATAATCGTGAAATATCCAAGTTTGAATAAACGCAATAGATTCCTTCTTTTTAAGTAATTCAAACGATAGAAGAATGGAAATAGTTAAGCGAATTTGAGACCTGTGTGTGTTTTTGAAATTTTTTTCTTTCGTTTGCATACAAATACATTAATTCATTTATGATTTCTTAGCATAAAATGAACTTTTTTTTTTTAGGAAAAAAAATCTGACCAAATATTTGTAACTGTTAATTTGAAATATGATTAATTTTATCCATTTAATGAAACTTTTCTTGTTAAGTAGATGTAAAGTTATATAAATGTTTTTGCTTCTAAATAGTAATCTGATATTTTTAATATTCTAAATTGTACTGTATTATGTATTTGTCAGATTGTGTGTTGTCTAATCATGTTGCCTGAAAATTCAACTAATTATGAGACTGTATTTTATAATTTTGCTAATAGTGCGTTTTTAGATTTTTAATCTATTCATTGTTGCGGTTTTAAAATAGCTAAGAGCATATTTCTGAAGAGTATAAAAAATACTTTGTGAAATGTAGATTAAAGCCAAAAAAAAAAATGTGAATAGAGTACAGATTAAAGTACAAAAATAGACATACAATAATTTCGATTCTATGAACAAGAACCTATTTAGTGTCTGTACACTGAATGATATACTATCGTTTGGTGTTAAAACACTGAGGATGGTTCTTGTTTATAGAGCTTAAACTTATGTATGTCCATTTCTGTACTTTCATTTTTACATTTATATTTTTGTTTCAAGAGTTCATAATTTAAAGATAAAGATTTTAGATTGTAAAAATTGATCCTTAAAATTTAGCAGTGATTATAGCAGTGAAAATTTAGCAGTTAATATTTTTAGCAGTGAAAATTTAGCAGTTAATAGTTAATATTTAGCAGTGAAAATTTAGCAGTTAATATTTTTTTGCCAATTAGAATGTGGATGATTTACTTAACAGGTGATTATGCTACGGGATAGGTTTTATTTTTCTTCCAACATTTTTAGTTGTATATGTATGCGAGTCTTAAAAGAGAAGTTTCGAAGAAAAAAATTATCTTTGTATTTTTTTATGGTACTTTTAAAAATATGCTGAGTTAATAATATTTTTTATTTCTTTATGAAATATTTTTAAACAACTAAAATAATAATTAACTAATTGAACTTTAAGAAATGCATGTAATAATCTTGTTAACTAAGTAAACTATGATCTAATTAAAATTAAAAATGTAAACAAAATGATTTAAGCGTCTAATTCATTTGGTTCTACTATTTCAATTGGCTATTCTCTCTCAATTGGCTCTAATTTAATTGGCTATTTAATTCAATTGGTTCCTTTTTTTTTTCAAGATTTGAGTATTTCAGTTCATATTTATGTTTAATTTATTTTAAATTCATATCCATCTTAATGTTTGTTTTTTGAGTTTTGGTGTCCTTTTTTCCTATTATTAGCTATACCAAACCTGAGAATGTATTTCTTTATGTAGATTGTAAAGACGCGTTCCCCTCCCCCTTAAGGATTTAAGACTAAGTGTAAACAAATTAATTTTAACTTGAGCAATTAATTAAATTATTTTTTAAAAAATATTTTTGAATAATGAAATTATATTCGGTTAAGAAATTAATAAAATGTTCTAGACAACAGCTTAAAATAGAAGTACTGGAAATAATTTTTACTTAATGACATCAAGTGCAACTGTAGCATAAATATAGCTGCGCCTCAAAAAGTAACTGCAATATTTATGTTATTTAAGGTTGCTTTTTTTTTAAAAGATTGCTTAAGGTTACTTAATTTAAAAAAAAAAAAAGTTTTAAGTTGGTTTTTCTTAACCTATTGTGTTTTTCTCCCAGAAAGCCATAGCAATCATATGACTAGGATTATGGTGTATGTGAATAAACTAGTTTATTTAAAACCATTTTTGAAGAACTTGTTTAAATAATTACTTTTTTAAAATTGAAGTTTACAAATAATAAAACTCAAATTTAATTCAATAGTAATTTCAGTTTTATCTATGTAAATTATATAAACAAAAACTTCAGACCCTGAAAAGGTAAATTTCAATAATTTAAGAAATTTGTTTGTTCATATAACAATATTACTTGTACAGTTTACTAATGTAAAAATATATCTCACACATTATCTAATTATTTTACAAGTATTAATTTTTAAACTAAAGACTCATAGCTAGTAAGCTTTATGTAACATAAAGCTCACAATGTTATATCAAACATTGTGAGCTTTATGTTACATAAACTTATGATAAGTGTGGTATATGCATTATGGGTTTACTAAAATATAATTAGGTTTAATAAATACTGCTTTGTTTTGTTATAAACTGTAACAGCATTAGGTTTTTAAATTCTCTTCTTCTGAAATATTTTGACCAAATATTGATAAGTATCTTGGTCGTTTTTGTTGGTTCATAATTAACACGCAGAAAAGTTCAAAGTGACAGTTTAAAAAAAAAAATCCTGATTCCTGATCCACAGTCTTGAACTTTATGTTTCTTAAAAATTCTTAAACAACAGTATCTGTTTTAATTCCTCTTCAACCTTTTGATTGTGTTATCGCTAACAAGAATATTTAAATCATCCAATTTTTTTTTTCCTGGGAGATATTAAAATTAAAAACAAATGATAACACACAAAATTCGATTGATGAAAAAAAAATGTTTAATGTTTAAATTTCGTTCATCTGTTATATATTATAGTGACAAAATTTCATCTTTTTAAGTATTTTTTTAACTTAATTAGAATTTAAATAGTCGACAATTTGTGAAAATTTTCTAAATTAGTTTAAAATATTGAGAACTTTTATAGAAGTACCCAGCCTTCCCCATACCAGCCCAAAATTACTCTTCATTATTTGTGATGTATTAAATAAGCGTTAAGCCACATTCTTTTAAACAGGGTCCTGCTATTATGAATTTGTGCAAATAGGGTCCGCTTATTGCAAAAAACTTTTTCAAGGAGTTTTTAAATTGTAAATGGTGACAAAATTATGCTCAGCACTGTAAAATTATAATTAAAAAAATTAAATTTACGAAAATAAACAACAATTGCTGCTTCAAATTAGAGATGCTACATGCAGCAAATATTTGGTATTTAGCCTATACTGCTGAACGCAGAATATTCATTTTAGACGAATAAAGGAAGAAGCGTCTGCTGAAGACAAAACTTAGTTCGTTTACATCTGTCTTTCCCCCCCCCCCTTCTTGGGAAGGGTTTATTCGATTAACAAAACAATTATGAAGATAAACAAATTTTTGCAGGGTCGGATTAAAAGATAAATTGTTTTGTGAAGGGTCCGTTTTTAAGTTAAAATATTTTGTGAAGGGTCCGTTAACTGACCCAAATTTCTTCTAAACAGACCCCTGCCCATGCTAACAATACCCAAGGTTTCCCAGCAAGAATATATAGAAATTTAATATTTTGGACTTGCAATTTATGCCTAAACACTTCCTTCTGAGAGTTGTCACTGGTGTGACAAGGCATCTTTAATAATTGGGCAAATGGGAAATGACGGGCCATAAAATTGGGGCAATCTTGAGTTAAAATAGTAGATCCCAATAGGTCTTGAATTTGGAGAAAAATACATGAAAGTATTACTCTTGTCATTATTACTCTTTTCTTATATGCTGAAGTTCTATGTGAATTTTAATATGATAAAACTTTATTTTTCTTCCTTCAAATATTGTCTGAAGTGAGAACGAACTTCTTCTTAGACTTTCAAACAAATCTCAAAACCCGAGGTCAGTTAAAAATTCAGCTATTTTTATGCTAAATACCTCAGTTGTCATCATTTTTCTTTCACTTATTTAACTGTGGGGTCCCTGAACAGGACAAAAGAATTATCTTCATTATGCATCCTTTAAAATCTGACTGCTGAATCTTTCTGTGAAATGACAAAAGCTTGACATTTCTTGAACTCTTTAAAATAGGTAATTAATTGCATTTAATCTTTTTTGTTCAGTTTCTGAGTTAGAGTGTAAAGAAATTTCTTTTATACCATTTCTAAAATTCTGTAATCCTCTTTTTGAGAAGAGACAAAAGCTTGGCATTCATTATGAGAGTCTTTTACGATGGATAATTGTTGACAGATTTCTTTTATTCTAACAACATTATTGAAATCTAGGCTTTGCTTAATTTCTTTTAAATACTAAAATCATTGATTAAAATTAGAATACAAAATTCGTTGTGTTTGAAAGAGATTTTATTTATTGTGAACTAACATACCAGGGGTCTGTCCTAGCCAAATTTACTACCGTTTAGTGGTACCTTCACAAATTCAACTTAAAGAAAACACAAAATACTTTTTCTTAAAATTTTATTTTTGTGTCTCGTAAGGAACGATAAATCCATATTTTTACAAACAATACTTTTGTGTTGATTTTTTAATATAATTTTTAATCTTCACAAATTATGTTTAAATTTTCACAAAATAGGTACCTCTCAGAAAAACCTAGACAGACCCCTGCATATTTAATTTGTACCTGACATGTTTACTTATAACTAACTGATGTTAAGAATTTTTTTATCAATGCTAAGTTAGAGAGAAAGAGATAGCAGAAATTAGGTGCATATTTGGCAAAAATTTTACCTTTGCTATACTTTAGTTTTATTTTTTTATTTAAAACGAAAAAAAAAACTCTTGTAAAAACTGCAATTATTTTTTATTTCGTTATATTATTCAAAATTTTATAACAATAGTTTTTTTTTGTATTGCCTCTTTTAATATTTAAAGGTAATCATTAAAGTTCTGAATATAGTAACATTTAATTGATTGTTTTAGTGCCAAACTGCTAATTAATATAATTTGCGTGTAATTTCTGATACCTTTAATTATTGAATTGATGCAAAAAAAAAAATGAATGAATTAAACAGCATTTATACTCCTTTTATATCAAAATCTTTTCTGACTCAATTGCCTTATTTTTACTCATAGGTGTGTAATCTACGTGATATTAAATTACTTAGTTTAATATTACATAATTTTAAAAGTTTTACTTTTGAAAATTTTAAATGTTTTCGATAACTATTCAGCTGTTATCAATACAACTTTATAAATCAATAATTGAAAACTCAATAAATTCAACATTTTGGTTAATAAAAGATGGCAAAAGTAAAAAGTTATATACATATTTCGTTTATTCTTAAATCCTTATAATCAAACGAAACTTTATTAAGAAAAGTTAATGATTCTGATTGCAATATATTTTTAAATTTCAAATTTTGCTCTCATAGTATTATTTAATTTTTTTAAATTAATCCAAATTTATACAAAATAATATAATGAAAGGAAATATACAAATCTTTCATTACACGAACTATACTAACTTAGTCATTTGGATTTTTTTTTTGTTTACATCATCACTAGAAAGTCTTTTAAAAAAAGATACATAATACAAGTAATGATCAATTTAAGAGTGCAATTTTAGTTACGTTTTTCAACAAGTGAAATAATGTTTCAAGATATTTTTCTTGACCTACTTTCAAGTTCAAATTTTCTTCTTGGTGATGTAATCAAAGCGATCTAAGAGATGATCTGCCTATTGATTGACATATTGGCGATGCTCCTATGATTTTTCTTTTTTAGCATGAAATTGGTATCATTTGGTCTTTATTCTGCTGAAATAATTTTTTTTTTCATATTCTTTTTCTAAAAAAAAGAAGATAAATATGCATACAGTGTATCAATAAGACCATAAATTTATGAGGAACATTACTATTATTTTATTTTTGTATGCTTATAAATATGCATCTGCTTTCATTGTATCAAATCAAAAGGAACAATGATTATTTAGGAGCATTGATATTTTTATTTATTAATTGTGTTTATCTGCTTTGAAAAACTAGTATAATTCATGTTTTTTATTTTAATTATTGTGAAAAAGTTAGTACATCCAGACAGACACTTACATATACTTATAAATTAGGCTTATATTTTCTTTTTTTAACCATTATTGCAAATTTTATCTTTGTCAGGGTGCTTAGCGTTTTTAAACAGTGCTTAAAGGTGCTTTTTTCGAATTTTATTTTTTAAAAGCCCTTAAAGGTGCTTTTTTCATTGAGTGTTTTTAAAAAAGTGCTTAATTTTTCCTCTTCCAAAATAAGATTTTTTTTTCTTTTCCATGTTGATTATCACCACGAATTATGCAAAAAGACATAGTTTACATTGTAAGAACAGTTTGAAATTTCGGTCTAAAAACTGAAAAATGAACTTGGAGTACTGAGGGCAGAGAAGTAAATGAAAACTGATTTTACATAAAAAGAATATGATTGTTAAGTGTTTTTTTTTTTAAAGATAATTGTCTTTGTATTTTTATCCCCAATATTAAGCAAAGTAAGGGATTGGATTGATTGCAATTTGACACATTTTTATTTAAAATTTTCTACAGCAAAATTTGGGTTTTTAACAGTAATTTTCAAAACAAAAAGAGTTTAATGTTACAATAATTCAAGAACATAATTGTTGAAGCACTTGTAATTTTACAAATATGTTAATTTAAAATTGCTTAATATTTATAACAGGGTTGGGTTTTTGACGTCAAAAAGTGGTTTTTGACATGACAAGGGTATAATACTGGTTTAAACCGTCAAAAACCCGTCAAAAATGTCAAAAACTAAAGTTTGCCAAAAAAATATATAAACTTCAAAACTACCAACTATTCAAACTACCATGCATTATATTGAAATTTAATTATACTATAGGTAATCAGCAGGTTTTAAAATATTTTTTAATTAAAATTAAGGTAAAATAACAGATTTAAAATCTCAGAAATTTATATTCAAATGCATGTGCAGAAAAATTTTGCACAAAATTTTTTTAAATATTTATATTTTGAAAAAAAAAAATTTTTTTTTTTTGATACTTAAGAAAATTAAAAGTTTATTACTATGCATTTTTGACATATAAGGAACATATAACTAATATTTATAAGGAACTTACAAGTTATGTTGTATAAATACAAACTTGATACAAGTGTATGAAAAAATTTTTTAATGTTATATCGAATATCTTTATTATCCAGATTGTTAATTTGAATTTAAAAGTAGTTATATTTGTGAATAATGATAAATATAATTCATATTATTTATTACATTTATTTATAATTATTACACTTATCATTTTAAAACAATTTTTACCTCTTAATTTTTTCCCTCACTTGTATTAAGAATACAAATAATGCATATCTTGAAAGCAAGAAGTAATTATTCAACAGCTGAATATTTAGATATTCAACAAAACTATGTATATAGTATTCAGCAAAATGAAATTCACAAGTATTTGGATAAACTAAATTTTCAGCATAGTAAATGAATAGGCTGAATATACTGTAAATCGACGGTAACTACTCTGTGTATTTAACAGAAAGCACTTAAATTTGTATTGTCTTATGTTAAAAAGATTAAGAAGATTTAAAAGAATATTAAAAAGATTTTTCTTTAAAAGATGTCTAATGTGCAAAACTGCTAATGTTTATCTTATGTTTATCTTATGCTATACACTAAATTTGGTTATAAATAAATTTCTTAATAATATCACTGCAGATTTTCAATAACACATGAAAATGAATACATAATATTACAAAAGATGTGAGCTTTCAAAAGTACAAGATTTTGGTTACTATTCAAAATATAAGTGTTTCTTCAAAATTTTAAATTTATTTTTTCTAGAACATATTTAGAAACACTATCCTTTATAAAAAATATATAAATTTTATGTATTAATTAAATTTCACATATGAATATAGGTTTTTGACATTTTCGACATTTTTGACAGTGAGGTTTTTGACGTGACGGTTTAAACCATGGTTTAAACTGTCAAAAACTGTCACGTGTCAAAAACCTGCCAACCCTGATTTATAATAGCTAATAGTTATCCTTAGTCCAAAATTTTGGGTTTTTGACAATTTTCAAAAATTATCTTAAAAGTTTTTTTTTTTTTGACATGATGGTTAAAAAACCGTTAAGTGTCAAAAATTTGCCAGACCCTGCCTAATTATGATATATTTTTTTTTAAGTGCTTAAAAATACTTTTTGAGTGCTTGAAGAGTGCTTAATAGGTACTTAATTTTTGTTGAAAATTTGGCTACGCACCTTGTTTCTAGGTTCCTTAATTATTTTATTAATGTAAGCATTTTTCTCGAATAATTTAGAATTTTAAAATTAGAGCCTGGTTGCCTTTTTTTTCTAAAATAGAAGATTAAACATTAATAATAATGTAATTTTAAGGCTTTGCAATTTAAAACATTTTCGTCAGATAGTGAACGCACTCGATAGTAAGAATTGTAATTAGTATCACGTTAAATCTATGCTTTGTAAATGTTTTATATCGTTTTAAGTGCTTTTTTTTCCTTAACACGTTTAATGCCACGGGTGTCACCGGTGACCGGCGAAGCCAAGATTATTAGAAACACATAATTCGAGTAAATTTTTAATGCTTTTAATTTTTTTGATAATATTATCGTTAACAGGGGTCTGTTTAGAAGATATTTGGGTCCGTTAACGGACCCTTCACAAAATATCTTTTCATAAAAACGGACCCTTCACAAAATATTTTAACTTAAAAACGGACCCTTCACAAAATATTTTAACTTAAAAACGGACCCTTCACAAAATGATTTTTCTTTTAATCGGACCCTTCACAAATTTGTTTATCTTCATTATTGTTTTGTTAATCGAATAAACCCTTTCCAGGGCAGAAAACAAGAAAGATGGATGTAAACGAATTAAGTTTTGTCTTCGGCAGACGATCCTTCCATAATTCGTAAGAAATTAATATTCTGCGTTCAGCAGTATAGGCTAAATACCAAATATTTGTATTTTGCATCTCTAATTTAGAAGCAGCAATTGTTGTTTATTTTTTAAAATTTAATTTTTTTAATTATAATTTTACAGTGTTGAGCACAATCTTGTATGTCTTTACAATTTAAAAACTCCTTGAAAAAGTATTTTTTTTTGCAATAACGGACCCTATTTGCACAAATTCATAAAAGCGGACCCTGGTTGAAAGAATGTGAGTAATTTTTTCACAATTTCACGAAAAACGGACATTTCACAAAATGTCTGGACAGACCCCTGGTTAATAAAATAGTTTGAAGAAATTAATGCAATACATACTGAGAAAATCATTTTTTCCAGACGGGCAAGCCATGTAAAATTAGCGTGGCATTCAACGTGTTAACCTTTGTTTGCCATGCTTTTCTAATGTTACTAAGTTTTAAATTTTAGTGTTTTTGTGAGTTTAGTGTTTTTAACTGACTGACTCTATAAATTGACTGCTTACTAATACCGATTTTATTTTGCTTTTTAAATATAAAAATTTAGAAATGAGATTTATTGTCGAAAAAAAAAAAGATCGAATTTACTGTTCAGCTAATCTTGGCGCTCCTAATGCTTTTGATTTTCCTCCATTTCCTGTAGAAGTACAAAACAGCTATCTACTAGGGCAGGGGTTTCCAACTTACATGAGGCCGGGGGCCGCAATTAAAAACACCAGTCAAATGGCGGGCCGCAACTATATCAAAATGTTATATAGTACTCTTTTATGTTTGAAGGCACATTAAATATAGAAAATTTCTGATACTCACATGCTAAATTTAAATTATATTCACAAAATGCAAAGAAAAAAACGAAATAAAAAAGGACAACATACATGATTATTTTTGTATTTGAATAAATATTTTCTTGGATGCAAAACCTGTGACCGAAAAATCTTTTGCACCGTTAGTATGTTAAATTTCACAGAAACGAAGATTTTTTTTTTTTTTACGAAAGAAAAGTATTTAAACTCTTATAGATTTTCTACGAAAATTGTCCGCAAAAAAATGACAACTAATATATTTTAGTTCACGTGCCACAAAAAAACATTCGTCGGCGGATGCGGCCCGCAATCTCCCAGTTGGTAACCACTGTGCTAGAGAAAGAGTAAATCATCTCAATTATCACATGGCGCATTTTTGTCTCCTCCAAAATCGCTGATAGCACGTGACAGGGGGCCATGTGATCCTTGGGATCGAAGAGAGATGGGGAAATAAAAGAACATGCTGGCTGCTAAGGTGTAAAACCTATAGTAGAGAAAAATTACCGCGCTAATTAAAGTACAAATTGCCTTTGTATCAAAAAATACGAATGTTATATTCTAATTTAGACGAGGCTAGTGTTTTTGTGGAATCCGCACTCTTATGTGCGTGATCATATTCATCATTTTTCTCTTATATAAGTAGTGCCGTTAAGTCTACCTTTTACAAGCTTTACTTTAATAAAGTAATAGTTGAAGGAGCTATAAAACTTGATCGATCTCTCTCCCATTTTTTATTGACTTATTCTGAATAGATACTTTATGCTTAAAACAGCTCTCCAAGCATGATCGATGACTCAATGCCTTTCTTTATGACCTTCCATAACATCTTTCCGTTATTCTCTCTCAACTTGTATTATATCTGTACTACTAGCTAAATGCCTTGTTCATACAATTTTCAATGTATTAAATTTTTTTTTGGTGTAAACCGAGTTTACACAAAAAAAAAAAAAATTAACTTTACACTTTAAAAAAATTTACCTTACTTCAATTTTATTATCATTTGGCATTTTATCCGGTGATTTTAAATTGTTTGATTTAGAAAAATATCTTTTTAGAAATTCAAATAAAAAACTTACTTAAGAATTATATACAGGGTGTCCCGAAACGACCGCATAAACTCTGCGCAGCTAGATTCCTCGTTGGGAGTACATAAAAACTGCCCGAAGAAGCGTTCCTGTACGATTCATAGTTTACGAGAAAAATTCGAGAAACAAAGTATGACGTCACAGCCGGTGCAAGGGGAAAAAAAACATTTTATTGGACATATCAGCAACAGTATTTGAATATCTTTTCAGACGATAATGTTTAAAACGGGCACTTTGAACATCTGATTTAAATTGTGCATTGTATACTGCTGTTGCAATAAAGTGTTTTTTCTTGCACCTGCAGTGACGTCATACTTTGTTTCTCGTATTTTTCTCGTAAACTATGGATCGAACAGGAACGCTTCCTTGGGCAGTTTTTATGTACTCCCAGCGAGGAATCTAGCGGTGCAGAGTTTATACGGTCGTTTCGGGACACCCTGTATTTATTATATTGGTGCTTTAGTACTAAGTTCCTCCACTTTTTTATCTTCGCAGAACGGCCAACGTTTGATAATTTTACCGCTGGAGGTGGGGTAGGTGGAAGGTGTATTTTAGATTGCTTTGATTTCATAATTTTAATTTAATTGTATTTAAACATGCCCTCAAAATGAAATACAATTGGCTGCGCGGTATTGGTGCGGATTTAGGTAACGTATTTATTAAAAATAATAAAAATTTATAATTTTTTACTAAAAGTTATTTTTTGAATGGAATTATCTTTGAAAAACGAATTTTATAATTGTGTGCAAAAATGTTTCAATTTGCTGAAAAAGTTTTCGATGTATGGTGAAATACGCAAAAAGTAGAATTAGCATTAAGAGGTCCAAAATGTGGGTTGCTCTACTGACCAAATTATATGCTACTTAACGGTATGTACAGTATTCAAATAAACGCTAGATTTGATCTACCTTTATGTTTTTTTTTACAGCTTTATAAGCGAGATCGAACCTGAATGCTTTACTTTGCTACTTTTTAGGATATAATACGTCTTTTCTTTCGTTCCCAAAATTAATTTTGTTATTCTTAAAAATAAATTATAAGCCAAGTTCCCCCTTCCCTCATCTGCATGAAATTGTAAAACCGTGTTTTGTGATTACTTAGCTGTTTTTTTTAAATATTTTTTTAAATTTTTTTTTAGCCGAATGTACAGAATTTAGCATGCTAATTTTGATCACCCAAATACTATCTACAACGGAAGATAGTACCTAATAACGGCTTTGTAAGCTTGATCGAAACTAAATCTTTATTTTACGACTTATCGTCTTGTGTTACATTTTCCCCCTCCAGTTTCCTTAAGCTTGTTACACTTATTTATTAGTTAATTACCTTAAGACATAAGCTTTTTTCGTGGATTTGTCTTCTTAAGTTGAGGGTCGATTACATGCTTAACTTTTTATGTTAGCTT
The DNA here is from genome assembly GCF_982258835.1 of Parasteatoda tepidariorum. Classification (NCBI taxonomy): domain Eukaryota; kingdom Metazoa; phylum Arthropoda; class Arachnida; order Araneae; family Theridiidae; genus Parasteatoda; species Parasteatoda tepidariorum. The sequence goes on from NC_141758.1 coordinate 76,762,257, forward strand.
CTTACGTTATTATTTTTATCTTCTGGCTGTTATTATTCTGTACAATTATAAGGTGTTCTTCAGTTTATTATGTCTATTTATGTTAACACTAGAAAGACTGAAGTACCTATATTGCCCAAAAGCAGTCAAAATGAAGTCTGCATTGTGAAAGAATAACTAATATATTTAAAAAAAATTTTAAAATTAAATTTTAATATTTTTGGTATTATTTTCTGTTTAATAACAAGTTATAAGTAAATATCAACAATAAAAATATTTATAAAAGTCACAAAATTCTAAGAAATTGTGTCATTGAAATTAAAAAGTTTTCTAATTGAAATTAAAATGCAGTCAAAATGACTTCCTTGGGCAATCTAGTGTTAATGCTGTTTTTCGACGTTTCTGTCACCAAGTATCTGTGAGTTAGCAACAGTTACTTATAACTGTCAGTTCAAATTTAGCATATTTTTGACCAGCCCCCTTTACACTATTTTTTTTTCCTTTGTTTAATTATTAAAAAATTACTCCCACTCTGCATTATCTGGACTCATTGGAAAAATTGAGAATTGGATACCTAAAAGTGACATCATAGGTAAATCTTGGCATTCGTTGATTCAAAAGCCAATCAGATTCGACACACGCTCGTGACGTCGCTTACGAGTATCCAATTAAATCACTTAGTTAGATATGATCACTTCACTTCTAGAGTTGCAAGTACCCAATTACTCATTGATTTTTGATAATTTTCACCTAGATGGGAAAATTCCTCAATTATTAAAAACATTTAATAATTTTATTTGAACACGTTGAATGCCACGCTAATTTTACATGGCTTGCCCGTCTGGCCAAAATTATTTTCTCAGTATGTATTGCATCAATTTCTTCAAACCATTTTTGTAACGATAATAATATAAAGAAATTAAAAGCATTTAAAATTTAAAAGAATTATGTGTTTCTATTAATCTTGGCTTCGCCGATCACCGGTGACCCCCGTGGCGCTACGAACAAACTCAGTGCCGGTCACCGGTGACCCTCATGGCATTCAGCGTGTTTAAAGTTTTTTGTCCGTTCTAAAGCCTATTTGATTCTTAACGACAAGATGGTAAATTTAGTTTAAAATTTAGCCTTACCTCAAATGTAAATTACTTAAACTTTTGTTTGTTTATCTATTTTTATTTCATCTTTCTTGGCGAATGACTTTTGAAAAACCATGTTAATGTCTTACTCTGGCGGTAATTGTGAAAATTTTGTTGCTGTAGATTGACCAATGCTGAATGTAAGTGAAGAAGAAGATTGGAAAGTTGGCGAGTGATGCATTTGCACACCTTCACGCATCCTGATGGCAAAGACAAATGCTGTTGCCTATGTAGAAAGGACATAAGACAATCCTTCAATGTTTCCAGGCCGTGGCTCTACACGTCCTTGCGCGGATCTGAACTCGTCAATAGAATGCCCTTTGAGAGTGCCGTCTGCCAAGATGTGGTGAGTACTGAAAAACAATTGCTTCTATTGCCAGTTTTACAAGAGATCAACGACTCTAATCTAAACTCAAAAAATCCTGTTAGTGCTGAGAAATTACCTAAAAATCTATTGAACTACATGAAATAAACTTGATAACTTACGAGCCACTGACAACAATCAGTTAAAACTTGACGTCTAAATGCAAGGTATTTTGGATTTTTTTTGTAAATGCACTCTTATTGCACAATTTACTGTGAAAATGTCAAAGCACTTCGTTTCTTTATAGGTATATATTGATCATGAATTCCGCACCATTTATTCTCTTAATCCATTTGACTAATTTTTAAAACAGTTAACGCAAGTAATCTCAAAAGATTCTTTACTTTTAACGAGTTATGCAGAATTTTGCACTTTGTCTCGATCATATATTTCTATTGTATAAACATGTTCATGAACTAGTTCTAAATATCTGCAAAAATGTTAAAACTCGATAGTTTTGGATTTATTTTTTATTTCATACAGCACAGTAATAGGAACCCGGAGTCGAAAAATTTTCGATGCCCAACTCCGTTCCAAGATAATAAGCTAGGCTGAAGCTCCACTTAGGTTCTGGCAGTTTTAATGTATGTTTATGCGTGTTTCTGAGTTTTAGATTTCAATTTGAAATTTTTATTACTATAAGAAACAAAAAAAAAAAAAAAATAACATAATCATCAGCTCACACAGAAAATACAAAGATTCATTCACATTTGAGTTATTTGTCCATTTTTAAGAAAAATTTTGACTCTATTAAATCCACCTTCATATTTGATCTCAAATGATTATAAATGTATCTAAATGCCGAGAATAGTCTTTCTACGGCAACTTAGCAATTGGCAATACCGTTCCATTGCAGCATACCTCTTAAATTTCTGTTTGATACAATGAAATTGCTGGAGCACGGGAAAGTGTAAATCCCCAGCTCCGGGTCTCTGCACAATAATTCCTACCTTGTATTTTTGAATGAGGAAGTCTGTTTAACTGTACACAGTACTTATATTTTTCGGGAATAGGTAGAAAGTTGGGCACCATCTCTTAACAGATCCAGTTTACAATCCAGTTTTTTTTTTTAAAATATCTGGAATATTATGGTTGTTTTGACTCTAGAAAAATATTTATGTAACAACAGTTGATCATATCTTTTTGGTTGTCACTCTCACTGACGCGTGCATTATGACTTGACAGCTTTGTTCCAAAAACTTCCACTTCTTAAACATTTCAGAATATTCTGAAGTACACATTGAGATTTATCTGCCGCTGCGATCTACTTTTTCGAATTAATATTTTTCTTACTTTTTATTTATAAAAGAAATGTTAGTAATTATGTCCATAAGCTCTTTAATAAATTTTTCTGTTACTTAGATGAACTTAAACTATGAACATCTAGGTAATGAAACTTAATGGCATTGAACTGATTTTTATTTGATGATAAGTTGTGTTTTTCAGATTAATAAAATATGTATTATCTAATTTGTTAATCTTTTTTTATCCTCATTATATTCGAAAATGCAAATGGGATGCGATGCGCAGTCGTTCTACGTTTTGTGTTGTGATATCAGTATAAGCGAGTATGAATCACTGTGCTGTAAATCATTGCGCTCTATTTTTCTGTAAACTGATAAATGCATGCAGAGCTTTAATATAGTTGGATGTTTCGAAAATTGGTTTTTGTCGCAATACTATTTTACTTAATGTTATTTTTTATATTGCTACATCATTTACGCGAATACTAATCTTCAGTAAAAATTCTGAGCTGTAAATTAGTATGCTGTATTCTTTATGAACTGATTGTTTGCGTTATAGAGGTGTATATGATGAGTCGTAATGTTAGTGTAGTATTATCGGAAAAATTATTTGATGCTTCGTCTTAATAACAACGTTACCCTTTGTGTTGATATGCATCAAAATCATGACGTAAAATTTTTGAGCTGTAAGTACTAATTTTTGTGAACTTATTATTACATAACTATGCGACTAGTCATAATATAGTTTCATTTGCTAACGAATAAAAATTTACTTTCATGAAAGCGACGTCTTTAAAAAAAAAAAAACAATATTGATTTCAGTTTAATTTAATTATATGATTTTGTTAGTAGGTTACAAAGCTAATTCTTGGTTATTCTATTTATTCGCTTAATCATAATAGAACCTTACCAAAAATCCAATCCTTTGCTTCGTTTCTACATTAATCGCGGAAGAGGTTGACAAGTTTCGTTCTAAGAAAGCTTTATATTGTGAATATTTAAGTAACTTAGGTAAACAATACAATCTGAACGGAAATATATATTATATGAAGATTTGGCTAGATAAGCTTTTACACGGAAAATAGAATAGCCTTTTGTTCTCCCCATTTTTTTTATTATTATTTATTTATTTAGTTAGGTAATCGCCAATCTGCATTTCTAATTTTCAGACCCTTCCGCGCGGAAAAGATTCGGTAACTCTTCCGGGCTAAGCAGTTGTAATCTGCTTCACGCTGTTAGCTTTTGTCCTTGGACGTGAAGTGCGGTGAAAAATAAAAATGAAGTCCAGATACTTCTTGCCCAACGACGAATTGCCATGCTGTGATGAAGTGAATAAAAAGAGGCTATATATTTCTATCGACCTTGAGATTGAGATGGGGAATGAAGGGAAAAAAAAGTATCCAGGAAATGCTGGCTGATGAGTGTGACTGTTATTTTCAGCTATTATCGGAGCTGCGCTTGCGCAATTTAGGACACACCTTCGTGGGCGGAGTTGTATCTAATATACTTGAAGCTAACCCCGCGAAGTATTTATTAGTAGTCAATTTAGTTTAGTTAATACAAGTTAAATTCTAATTAGAACAAGAAGTCGATTAGAATTTTTTAAATCTAAATATTTCAGAAATTTTTTTGTTATTTAGTATGTAAATGTGATATAATTTGTTCCAATGACTTTTTTAGGGTAACTGATAAAGTATACTATGGAAATAGTTAAAATTACATTCCATTAAAAAGAAAAGATTTGTTTCATCAAATATTCTGTAGACTCTTATTTCACAAATTTTTAAGATGAAAAATTTGCAATAAAAAAAGTTTGAATTCCTTAAAAGGAAAATAAAGAGTATTCTGCAAACTTATTGAAGTTTTTTATTGAATTTGACACCAATTGTGGTGTCATGAAATTGCCCCAAATATGCTAAATTTCATCCTAGTTGTGCTCCAAGCTGCTACAAAATGAATATTTTTGAAAAATTTGCCATAACCGCTTGGAGATGGTCCCCCAACAAATAGAAGTAATTTCTCTAAACCCTCCAAAACACGCCTTTACTGTTGCTATTACTTGTTCTTCAATTGCATAATGTTTGTTGAGATTACAGTTCGCATTATTTTGCAGTTTTAAAGTTTAACATTTTTAATCATTTTTATGTTGTTAATTATTTAGTTTACTACAAATGTTTCATCGTGTTAATAAAATGTCAAACTTTTTGGCTGTTATCTTCGAATGTAATTGTGTTGACAAACTAGCGTTCATTAATTTTTTTAAAAGAATAATGCTACAATTGGCTGTAAAATTTTGTACATCTTAACGATTATTTTTGTAAAACAGATTTATTGTCTTCTAATGCATTCGTAAAAGTTTCTTTTCAGAAAATTATTTAAATTTTATTTGCTGTCAAACTTTGTTCATCAAAAAGTTAATTGTAAAATTAATTGTTGTCATTAAATGTTATAGATAGGTAAGCTAGCATTCTTTTATATTTTCTGTAAGAAAATACTATTAGCTTTCCAATATCGTTCACCTGGTAGATAATTGTTATTAAATAATTTGTTACTGAGGAAATTTTTTCATGCTTTCAACAAAACAAGTTTAAATGGGAAAAGTAAAAAGCTGTTTCAAAATTCGCTCTTTACTATCAAATAATTATAATATAATATAAACTGCTGTTTGTAGAAAATGCAACACCATGAAGGAATCATCAGAATCAAATGAAATTCGCAGCAAATGTCAATTATAGGATATTATGCAAATTAATAAAGTTTCAGAGCCATCGCGCGTGCGTGGCGCGCGCAGCGCCCTCTGAATTGATGCTGAAAGCGTATAAATAAAGTGCTGTAGCGGGACGTTGAAAATAGTCTATGATTATTTGTTAGTGGCAAACGTTTAGTGAGACCTGAGTATGCCTCCACGACGGAAGAATAAGAAATTCAAGCAACTTACGGAGTTTGAACGAGGGAGGATAATCGGCCTTCGAGAAGGAGGATTTTCCTATCGCGCAATAGCAGCTCGTATGCAGCGGAACAGTTCCACAGTGATGCGAGTTTGGAAGCAGTGGACCGACGAGCACCGAACAACTCGAAAAACAGGCACTGGACGACAGAAGGTGACGTCAGAGCGCGATGATCGACACCTGCTCCGCATGGCGGTGAATGATCGCACAGCTTCCTCCAGGCAGCTGGCAGCACATTGGTCTACTGCTACAGGTGTACAATTGTCGGCTTCGTCAATTCGTCGTCGTCTGCTGCGCCGTGGATTGCGTGCAAGGGTGCCATTATACAGGATTCCCCTCACGGCGGATCATCGACGGCTGCGTCGGCAGTGGGCTCTTGAGCACAGAGACTGGCGAGCTGATTGGCACCAAGTTGTCTTTTCAGATGAATCACGCTTCAATTTGTGGACCCATGATGGCCGTGTTCGTGTTAGACGTTATGCCGGTCAACGCTGCCTTCCTGAGTGTATTATTGAACGACATAGTGGTCGAACACCCGGAGTTATGGTCTGGGGTGCGATTTCGTATCATGGACGATCCAATTTGATACGAATTGAGGGTATTCTCAATAGCAACAGATACGTCCGTGAAGTGCTACAGCCCGAAGTCGTTCCTTTCCTTCAAGGCATCCCTGGAGCTATCTTTCAGCAGGATAATGCACGCCCACATGTTGCGCGGACTGTTAGAGACTTCTGTTCAGCACAACGCATGCAACTTCTTCCTTGGCCTGCTTATTCGCCGGATATGTCGCCTATTGAGCACGTGTGGGATATGGTTGGTCGGCGTCTCACTCGTGATCCGCGTCCTGCAGTTTCCAAAGACGAACTTTGGTTGCGCATAAAAGCGATATGGAATTCTCTTCCTCAAGCAGATATTCAACATCTGTTTGACTCCATGCCACGTCGTATAGCAGCACTTATTGCAGCGCGTGGTGGCTGCACCAAATACTGATTTCGGACGCTTAATTTGTTTCTTTTGTTTTGAAAATTTCATCATTTATTTGTATCAGTACAAGTCGTTTCTGCATTAAATTTCATTTGATTCTGATGATTCTTTCATGGTGTTGCATTTTCTACAAACAGCAGTTTACATATCATTGTGACACATTACTTTCAAGTATATAAGTTTAAATAGATAAATTAAAAAACAAATAAAATTTCTCAAATTTTTTTGGAAACGAGTTAAAGAACAATAGTTTGTAAGCTATACGAAATTGAAAAACTAATTTTAATATATTTCTATCAAAGAAAATTAAAATTAACGCAGTGTTTTCCTATACTTATAACACTAAGCATCAAGAGTCTTAAAAAGCTGCATTATTTGAGATCTTCTGTAACCCTTTGAAGCAGAATTTTATTAAACATAATTTTCATACTTTTTTCATTATTCCATAATAATTTAGGTTAAAATAAGTGTTGTATTGTATTTAGCATTTTAATAATTTATGGTTATGAAATATAGTAGGAAACACCGGGGTCTTTTTCTGCGTTTATGGTAAAAGCTTCTAAACACGACTCATTTCTATACAATATTTTTTTTAAAATTGCACTTATTTGCAGTTATTTAAATCTGAGAGAAACGGTTATTCATCATTGAAATTACGTTAAAAAATCTATTAGTGATAAATTTTTAAATATAAATGAATTTTCAAACTACTTTTTTTAGAATTTATTGTTTAGTGCAAATATAATTTTGATAATCTAAAAGATTTTTTTAGTAGCTATTAGACTTTTTTTTTATTTTTAAAAAATGCCAAAATATATATTTTCTTGTTTATTAGACATTAGTGCGCCAGAACGAAAATATATAAATGGGAATATCAAATACAGGGGGCGTAGCGTTTTTAAAAACTGCCTAAAGTTGCTTATTTTCGATTTTCGTTTTTTAAAAGCCCTTAAAGGTGCTTTTTTCATTGGGTGTTTTTAAAAGGAGCTTAATTTTTTCCCTTTTTCAAAATGAGATTTTTCCTTTACTATTTTGATTTTCGATTCGAATTATGCAAAAAGACACAGTTCACATTGCTCGATTCAACGTTTTCACAATTAATTCGACCCCAATCTATTTCGGCGTATTGTCAGTCCGTAGCGTATGAAAACGCCATTCGTTATACATGATTCAAAATTCCATGATTTTTGACAAATGTCAAAAACGATGTCAAAAGCTTTTTTTTTTTTTTTTTTTTGTCATGACGGTTAGAACAAGATAAAACCGTTTATTGTCAAAAACTTTCCAACCCTGCCTAATTATAAGTGCTTAAAAATATTTTTTGAGTGCTTGAAAAGTGTTTAAAAGGTGCTTATTTTTTGTTGAATAATTTGGCTGCGCACCCTGAAATAAATAAAAGAAATTATATAAAGGATCCCATCTGCAAGGGGGAAAGGGTTAAAAGAAATAAATACGAACTCTTATATTAGAATGGCATCACCCCTTCAATAAAAAAAGACCTGCCAAGGCAAGAAGCGTGTGAGAAAGAAGAAAATGTTCGATCACTTCCGTGTATTGTAGCACCTGTTCACCTGCCTAATGCAATTACTTGGGATTAAGGGGAAACCAGTAAGAGAAGAGTGAGGATAAGAATTAGAACAGCGTTCATTAATTGCGATGCTTGTGTGCAGGAGTGCTCAAAGGGTGAAATGACCCGCATATATTCTTTCCTTTTGCATCTCATTTGGGTGGAAGATTTATTTAAAAGTTTTTTTTTTCTTTCTTCTCTCGATGTATTTATGAAGTCCAGTTTAAAAAATTTTGACGGCATTATAGATTCAAAACTTCATGGACACTCTGGCTTTTAGTGTCCTATTTATTGAGGACATGTTAAATGATTAGGCGTAGTGCCAAAACTCCTGGATTTAATTCATGTTAATTGTATTGGCGTCGTTTGTAGAGTATCGGAACAAAAACTGATAATTGGAGAGCTCTTTCGCCGAGAAAAAAAAAAGTCACAGTTCAAGTTCCTTACACTCGAAAAAAACCTGTAATTTTCAACTGTATAAGCCATCTTGCTGTAAAGAATTACCTGGGCTATAGAGCGGACAAATAACTAAGACCAGAATATTTTAAAGTTATTAAAATAAATGTTTTTTCTTTAAAAATCGTCAATCTGGCGACATTTTTCCATCAAGAAAAATTAAAAAAGTCACAGTTCAAGTTCCTTACACTTGAAGGAAAGCTATAATTTTCAACAATCTATGTCATCCTTCCGTTAAGAATTACTTGGAGCTTAGAACGGGCAAATAACTAAAATATTTCAAACGTTATTTAAAAAAAAAAAAATTCAAAAATCATTGAACATTTTCCCACCTATATGAAAATAATCTAAATCCTATGTTTTATTGTTAATTTTTGAAATTTTTTGGAGTCCTGATAATGCAGCATTGAAGCAAGTTTTAAAATAATTAAAAAAAAATAGAACTCTTTTCATTTTCTCCATACTGACGTTTTGCGCCATTTTCAGAATAAACGCAGAGAGTGCTGGCTGAAGGTAGGGTAAACTTGATCCAACAGTTATGAGAAATTGTTGCAACCTCACAATGCTAAACTTGATCCAACAGTCATAAGAAGTAAATGTTGCAACCTCATAATAGTTTTGAAAATGGGATATTATTCGTAAAAAAGCATCATTTCATACGACTACAAAGCTTTCGAAAAAACTGTCTTAAAGAACTGTGTTGAGTGACATTTAACGCAATTGGAGGATCTGAACAAAACTTGGGTATTAGAGATCTCATTTGAAGACGTAAAGCAAACGTAAAAGTTAACTTAATTTGATAGTTATAGTTATCAGGGATTGTGGTGCGGTTAGGGACAGAGGCTGAATATTGGGAAACTTATTCGAAGAATATTTGATATTTTACGTTACCGCAAACTAACATTTTAAGCAATTTCGAACTAAAACTCATAATTGATGAGCTTATTTAAAAATGTGACATTTTTCGCAATTGTGTTGGTAGTGACCATTAAAGCAATTGATGAGAAAAATCTGATAGTTGAATATGTTAAGTGACATTGTATGCAATTGTATTGGCATGCATTGTGGAGTGTTGGATCAAAAACTAAAGAGCTTTGTTAATGAACATGTTAAGTAACAATATAGAATAAAGTAGACCCAAAAGCGACCAACAAGCCCTCCAGTGGTGTATTCTGAATTCAAAGACGATGAGTTTGAGTTTAATCATTCAATCATTTTTAAAATATTGTGAAATTAGGAGTAAGCGGAGATATGGCTGGACAAAATATTTCGAATTAATTTGAATTGTATTTACAAAATTAAATAACCGGCATAAATAAATTCTGTTATGTAAAGAAGTTACCTTATTATAAATACTTCAAGCTATCGTTAAAGACAATTATTTATATTAATCTCAGAACGTATGCAGAGAAGCATTATTTGCAATGACAATGCAAGAAGTTCGAATTAACGTAGGGTTAAATGACCTCAGCTCGTAACTAAGCCTCGTCTTCTCTGTATCTCATTTAAATTGAAGATTAGTTGCCTTTTTTGTTATTATTCAGCCATCGCCCTTGTGTTTAAAATCCAAGGATTTTTTTTAATACTTCATTTTGATGCATTGTGCCAGGTCTTAAATGACGACTGTAGCAAAAGAATAAATCTAAAACTTAGTTGACATTTCTGGATTTCTTAGGTTTTATTTTGTATCGTGTAAGATAGTTGCCGCCTTGATTTTAAATCCGCGACCTACATTGTGTTATCTAGCAATTTAACAGATTTTCTCTTAAGTAGTTTTATAAGTGTCACTTACAGTAACTTTATTTGATTTAATTTACATACTGTAAGTACGATTTAATCAAAACTATAACTTAAAAATATAAATGATATGTATATATAAATTAATTGAATGTGAACATTTTCCATCCTTTTCAAATTTAAATTTTTTTTAATAAAATTTAGTCAAATTTTGAAGAAGTTTTAAATTACCAATGTAAAGAGATCTTTTATTGATATTAGTGTAAAAAAGGAGATATTTCTTTAATGCTAAGGTTGATTGTTTATCCAATTTCAGTATTATTTAAAATTAATAAAAGTCTATAGATAGACTTTTACCTTATAGACCTTACCACTGCATAATGGAACTCAATAATTAATAATGGAGAATTTTTTTATTTTTTATAAAACCATACATTTTTAGACATCTATTTGATCTATTTCTTTTAGAAGTCTATTTGATCTATTTCTTTTAGACGTATATTTGATCTATTTCTACCACAGTCTGTTCTGTGCAAATATGGAACTTAAACTATTTTTGCAATTCACTAACTTTTCTCAAAAATACACTAAAATAATAATTGTTACATACCATTGAAATGTATGTTAACTGAACATTTTATGAAAAATAATTTAAGATGTTAATATATTTAATGACTGAAATTTAAAATATCATTTAAATACTAGGAGTAAAAGATATCGAACAAAAATAGTTACCGCTTTTAATTTATTCAAATATAGAACTAATCAGTATTTGTGAAACTTTTATTATTAAAGCTTTAAATTTATTAATAGCAAATGATTAATAATAACGAGAAATATTTACTTTTTTGAATTTATTCCAATATTCAGTAAATTAAGAACAATATTAAACGCTTTATAGTTTAAAATAACATAACTTATAGAGCATTCTAATAGGGTTTGAATGATTTATTGTAATAGTCCATACGTTAATTTAGTTTTTTTTTTTTTTTTTCCTTTAAGTAATCTGTAAAAATTATACGATTTTAAAACTTAATTTAGTGTAGATAAAAAAGAATGTAAAAAAATCTTAATCATGAAACAAAAATAATAAACCATTCTAAACTTCGCCTTGGACAATTGATGTTCAATAGATAGATATTCACAGCACGTCCTCACACCACGTGACCTTGCTGAAGATATCTAAGCTGCATATCAATATACCGCTTAGAACTGGTTCTCTCTCTTGCCCCCTCTTTCTTTTTTTAACGTAATATATTTTATTAATTTTTATTTATTTATTATGTTTTACATTACGAACGTTAATTTCAACAGGTCATATTCAACTCTGTAAATCTTTGCTACGAGTATAAATTGAAATTCGTAGCGCTCTTGTATATCACTAATAATTTTCAGTTACTCGTTTTTTTTCTTACTGAATCTTCAATAATTCACCTATTTATTAAATAATAAGTTATTATTATAGCTTTCTTACAACTTCTAAGTGTTCAATTATATTTTATTGCTGCTATAAACTTTTAAGTCATAAAACATAGGTAACGTGTAGGGAAACCACGTTTACTTGCTTAAATACAGCATGCTATTGAAATTTATATAACATCGAATATTCGGAAATATTGGTGTTGATTTGATATATTATCTGTTTAAGGCGTCAAGAATTGAGCGTCAGATTTAAAAATTTTTTTAATGGTTACGATATCTGATTGTTATTAGTGAGACTTTGCATAGATTAACCGTAAAGATAACTTTATTTTATAAATCCTTAGCTACCCTGCGATTTGTTTGGAAATTTTCACGCATGCGCGGTGAATCTGAGTTACGGTAAGCCACAACTCTTTCCAAAATCTCCATTGTAATTAATCAGATTGACAAGTTGGCCTTAAATGGCTAAAAACATGGAGTTTCCTCATCTTCTGGGTTCGGTTCAAAATTTTAAGTGTATGCATTGAAAGCTGCAAATTTAATGATATGGGTTTACCGTTCATTGTCGGGAATTAAAAAGATCTTCTCAAGAAAGGCTAATATTTTCTAATACATCATTTATGAATTCTTTTGTTTTCTGAGTCACGTTTAAAACAAAGTTACTGAGTTTTTACATTTTAAATGGCACATTTATGATGCCTGTTTATAATTTTACTGGATTCCCTTTACGTGTAATAATAGGAAGTTTTCTTGTCTTCTGAGTTTGATTCAAAATTAGTATAATTCATAAATGAAAATTAATTACCTCAAACTCTTACTTGGATATATTGATTAATTGAGGAAAAAGAACAACGCGCGTAAATAATGCACCCTTAATGTTTTGTTAAGATATCTTTAACACATTGAATACTTTTTTAATTGCATGTTTCTTAATTAAAAAATCAATTGGAATTAAAAATTGGTAAAAAAAAGGACATTGACTATTACATTATATCTATGTCGATTTCCAAGTTAATTATTTAATCTTAAACCTTACTTTCACCAAGGCCGTTGAACTATTTCAACCGAGTATCGTCTTAAGTGCCACGTTTATGAGGAGATTAGATATTCCAACAGTTCGTAATATACTGTATGCAAAAAAAATGAGGCTCTCTCTTGATTCATTTCACTCAATTTTGCCTCAGTAGATGTATTCATTTTTTTTTCTTCCTCTCTCTATTAAAGTAAGTTTATCTTTACTTATTGATTTATGTGCTATCCCGGGCTTGGTGTTTGAAAGCTTAAAAAAACGAGCAATGTCCAAGGCCTTTCTGTATCGCTCTCGGTTGATTTGTGAAAGCTTTTTTTGTATGCGAGAAACTTTTTATCGCTATGGCAGTGAACTTTAACCCTCTTTATCTTGGTCACTCTTCTCTCTCAGCAGCGCAAACGGGTCGAGTCTTTCTGCCACTACCTGATCCTTTCAATCCTTTCATGACTAAAAATTCTCATCCGTTTTCGGATGAGTCCGAGATTGGATCCTTTCCGACATTGTCGGCCCCCATCTAGGTACTCCATTGCACAGGTTCGTTTTTAATTAGTGTTATTAAAGTTAAATTTAATTTTTAAATATCGTTTGATTTTTTTAAAAACTTTATTATGATAATCGTTTTCTTTTTCTTTCCTTTTAATCGTTTTTTTTTTATTTTTTATTTAAGCTTTTGTAAACCCCATATGTCTTGTTATTTATTTAAACTTTTAATTCTGATACTGTAATAGTTAGGTTTGATTCTGATTAGATTTTGACGCTAATCAGCGTGTAATATCTGTTTTAGAAAACAGCTGTTTTGCCGAATCTTTAACTGTGCTGTTTAAGAGTGTATTCTGTATCATTCGGTTTCGCAATTAAAATCAAGTGTAATTATTTTAAAAATTTATTATTTTGAGAAATAATTAATTTTTACAAACAATATATGACATGTATACTTTTACATGCACGTATTTATGATTTAATCGAACTTGATATTTACATTATTTAGTTTACTATTTAAAACGTTCGTTTTAAATCTTTGGTTTTTCAAGCTTCTAAAATCGTTTGGTTTCTAAACAGATTCATTATTTAGTATTTCAGGCCCTAATTCTTTGGTATTACATTACATTATTTTGTATTTTTATGTGGAAGTCTATAAAATCGTTTGGTTTCTGCTAACAGCTGTTTTGTACCTAAATTTGTTTGTTTTTTTCCTATCTTAAGTGGTTGTTTCAAATATTTTGTAATCTGATCCAATAATAATGATTTGTATATAGTTAAGTTTGATTCTAATATTGTTAAGTATCACAAGGTTTTATAGAAATTTCTTTTATTTATTCATATCCGTTTTTCATATTTAAAACCAAAATATCTAGAACCAATCTTTTTTTAAAAAAGTTTTACAAATTTATTGAAAAAAATTTTTAATGCAGGTTATTTCATTAATTGTATTTTCTTAATACTGGACCCTATTAAAAAAAATTGATTTTTTTTGTGCGTTTGTTTAAGACAGAGGTATTTATTTTATAATTTTTATCATTACACTTATTAAAACATTATTCTGTTGTAAAAAAACTCTTAAGTTACCTTAATTTATATAATCTTCAAAATTTTAAATTAGGATGAATTAAGAAATTAAAAAATTTAATACATTATAAATATGATTATTTTCTATTTCAGAAAATGGGCATTAAAGAAGAATATTACCAAAAGGCCATTTCTGCTGGGGTAGAACACCTCAGTTGTGGTGCTGTAAGTATTTATTTTTTTCCCCTTTTTAATTCATTGATAGCAAAAACTTTTCATTTTTTGTCGTAAATAAATCTAAATTTAAAAAATATACATTCTTTTTTTAAATTTTATTTATCTAAGGAAGAAAAAAAACAAAAAAGTTGTATTTTTCGTTACTCCTGGATGTAGATATCTTTATTCAAATACTTATTTTATTATTTTTTAAAAAGTTGTGTTTGACTGTTTAATTATTTTGTAAATGTATCATTATAAGTAAATGTAATTAATATTTGACTAAATGGATCATTGTAAATAAATATTGTTGAAAAAACAGTAAATATTGTTAAGACATAGGATATTTCAGGTCTTAAATCTTTTATCTGTATTTGTATTATCTTAGTATTCATTCCTTATGTCCTTTTTTTCTTGACATTTATGTATCTTTTTTAATGCAAATTATATGTTTTCATTTTCTGTTGAAAAATTTTTAAACTTAATGTTTATTGTATTAAAACAGTCAAATATTGTTGATTTACTTGCAGTTTTTAAGATTTTATTTATCTTAATAAAGTTTTAAAATTGCGTCTTAATTAAATTTCAAGATTTAATTATATTAAATCATGTACAAAGTGTTGAAAAATTTAAGAAAAAATTTATTGAAATAATTAAAATTAAATCATTATTATTAAAAACTAAAAATAACAAAAAGAAAGAAATTGATGGGAAAAATTTTATGAGTAAATAAAAACTTCATAGCTTGAAAAGAATAATTCAAATTTTGAATAGTTTCATAAAAAATGCCAGTATGAAAAATGTCCTTTGGATATTACAAACTGGAACAAAAAAGTATAGTTTATTTTTCAAAAAATAAAATGTGAAAATCTAAATTTAGTGTACACATTTTTTTTTGTTCAAAATTTTATTATAATACAATAATTTTATTATTTCATATTATGTTTGTCTTTTTTAAGAACATTAAATGATAATGAATTTGCTTACAATAATTTTATTTTATGTATTAGTTGTATTTTTTAATTTTTTATTTTAATATTGAAATGATCATGAATTCGATTATAATAATGTTATTTTATGTTATAATTGTATTTTGCAAATACAATTTTCAAAGATTTTAAATTAAAAAAATTTTATATAAAATTTTTTTGGCTTTGAAATTTAATTACTTGTTATTAATTTTGGAACTGACATCATATTTTTATTCAATTTAGAATCCAATGCAAAGTAGTTCATTGTTCAAAGAAGATAGTAAGTTCCACTTAATTATTTATTTTAATATATTTGTTTTATTTATTTTTTACTTATATCTAATTTATGGTCACATTTTTAGGTGTATCTTCAACTACTAAACTTTTTGAACCATCTTTATTGCACTGCGAAGAGTGCCATTTACGTTTTTACAACTTGATGCATAAGACTCACTTGTGTCAAGGTTAGTTGTTTTAGTTGTAGAGTATAGTAGTTCTTTGTCTTATTAATTGATGAAAAAATTAACACTTCTAATTTTTCATATAAAAATCTGCTTTCATTCTTTGCAGCAGTAGTTTTATAATGAGCTTTATAGAAACTTTTAACATTCTTAAAAAGCTAAAAATTTCATTACAACTGCAAAATTTATATTGGCACTTTAAATTAAATAAACATCTATAAAATGTACCACAGCTATAAAATGTACCTGTTCTTAAAAAATATTAGTCAATTTTTTTCTTATCATTATCTTGTAAATTTACTAAAAACTTTTGCATTCTAAAATAATAATGCATAAAAACAATGATTTATCATACTATAGTGTAATATTTTAAAAGAAATTTTAATTGAAAATGATTAATTTCCTGATAAAATATTTTGATTTATAAATAAGTTTTTTACAGGAATAATTCATTACTCTTTTTGCTGTAATAAGTAGCTTTAAACTTACATTGCCTTTCATTATTGCAGAAGTAAATTTCTATTAATATTTCTTTTATTATTATTCTTATGTCTGCAAAAATCAAAAGTATTTTAAAAGTAAATTTTAAAGTAATGTATAAAAACAATGATTTATTATACTATAGTGTAATATTTTAAAAGAAATTTTCAAAATGATTAATTTCGTGATAAAATAATTTGATTTATAAAGAAATTATTAATTATCTTGATTTATATAGAAGTTATGATATATCTTCCATTGATTGAATATTAAATATTTTTAAATTAAAATTTATTAATTGTATTAAAGTTAATTAATAATTAGCAAATGTTTTGTTTTTAATTGTGATCACAAGTTTATTAAGCTATTTATTGGCTAAAATGTATCTTAAGAATTTCAAATAATAAGAATATTTAGCTCTTTTCATTTTACAAATATTGATTAATTTAACGGAGATGGAAAAATAGTGATTAGTGTAAAAGTTCCTATAATTATATAACAATGATTCCATCTGAAATCTATTGGCTGCCTTTTAGTGAAAAAACATGAGAAAATGTGATAAACAATTTATATAATTCCAATTTGTTACAAATTTAATAGAAATTTTTATTCTTTATTTTAGTCTGTGGACACTGTTCACACAACTCAAGCAATTTCAATACACTCTGCACTTCCCAGAATAAGCATGAGAAAAATTCTGCTGGTAAATGTGCTTTTTTTCTATTCACTGACTTAAATTATGATGTAGTGATTAGGTTTTGCTATATATTTTAGTTTATTTCTATATGTATTCATATAAATTATTTTTAGTTCATTTGGTTTTTACGAATAGGAATATAACAAATTTTATGAACTAACAAACATTCTGTCTCATTAAATAATCATTTTGTTTATTATGTATGGTTATTGCCAGTTAATGGATATCCATAGTTATCCAATCATTGCTAATCCCCTACGGCTGCTTTTTGCAGACTCTGCCTTTTGATCTTGGTTAAGCAATATGGTTGTCCGACATAGTTGGAAGATATGTCACTAATTCATTTAATTAATGTTTGGGGTTTGTTCTTTTAGAATGTTTAAAGTAACAAAATAGCTTTTTTGCTAAGATATTAGCTCTCTTAATTAAAGTTATTCTGCGTTTATAAAATATTCTTGGTTATTTCTTATGTATGTGGACTCTTGTCAGGCATTGTAAGTAAAACATTTTAAGAAAATTTTAAAAAAAAATTTAAATTCACATTTTAAATTCACTTTATGTTTATTGTAAAAAAATATTTAAAAGATATAAAATTCCCATAATTTAAGAAAATGAAAGTAAAGACCATTTTAGACAAGAATATAAATAAGATATCGAAAGGAATATAGTGGAATATAATGAGTAATGAAAATAAAGTCCTTAATGGTTACAGGTTTTGAAGAAAATTGTCATAAAAGTGTTACTAGTTTTATTCTTCTTTTTATTAATCTATGTTTTAGTATTATTAAGAAAATTTAAAACTAAGTGTACGTACAATGTATGTATTCATTTATAAGTATTGAATTAATTTTTATTTTACTTGTTTGAGTGCTTGTTTAAAATAAACTATCTCTAAACACATTGCGAACAGTCTGTAGCTGCCATCTGGTGTATAGATTCAATCTGGTGTATAGTTCAGATAGCAAGAAGTAAGGGATTAAATAATCTAAACATTTAAAACGCCACTAAAAAACATTTATTGTAAATTTTTTAAATGAGTGAATGTAAAAATAGGAGTAAAAATTTATTAATCTAGCAAAAGATAAAAAAATATGCACCTTAATTTTGAAATATTTAATTAAAAATTTCATCAGTTTAAATAAAATAAAAATATAGAAGTTGAAAAAAAATCCTGCAATACTAAAAGCACTATAATATTCACTATACTGCATTTAACTTTTTGTGAATCTAATATCTATTAAAGTTATTAAATCCTATTTATGTAATACTATGCATTACTTTTTAATATTAAAAAAATTAATAATAAAGTTGAAATGAAAATTAAGGAAATGTAAAATAGCCGTTACTGTTAAAAGGATTCTTTTTTAACTTACTATGTCTTTGATGTCTTAAAATAACTTCATAATAATATTAAGGGTGGAAGTTGTTTTTTTCGTCAATTTTATCAGGAGAATATTTTAAATTACAGAATTTGTCTGATCATTAAAAAACTCAACAATATTGTTCAAAGTAATTACTGTATGCAAATATCTGGAGCAACTAATAAATATTTTAAATTAAGACACTTGGTTAATTCTGTTCTGTGTGCAATTGTTAAATTTTTGGTTAGTTTTAATGAGCATTTTCTTAAGTTTCCACCTGTGTTAAAAAAGATAAATGCATGTGTGCCTGTGCTTAAATTTAAATATTTCTGAAGAATGTATGCATCATTGAGTGCTAGTCATCCAACCATTCTGCCTGTTGCATCAAGGGATTAAACAGGTTTTTTTTCTTCTACTTTTTGCATTGAATCCTTTTTTGATCACTTTTGTCCTTGAAAACACACGCTGACTTTCATGAAATGAATATAGATGAGATGGCAAGGTCAGCATATTTTTAAATTTAACCCTTTCTACCATTTTTTAAGCTCAGCTGATTGAGTGGGATTTTCAAGTTGTAACATTTCTGTGTAAAAGGGTTTATAAGCTGAGTTTAAGAACTTTCTTGAAGAAACTATATTTCAATTGGTGATCATTAATCTTGTGGTGTTTTGTTATACATAGAAAGTGCAAATTTAAAACTAATCTGGTATCATGCAAATACTTTTTTTTCTGTTAGCTACTTAAGTTGTATCAAATATTACATCACATTATAAATTTCATTTACACACAACAAATTATTTTTAATACCTATTTTTGGCTTGATCACTTAATTCTGAAATAAGCTTCTAATAATAACTTATATTAATTTCTTTAATTCACAAATAATTTAAATTCTTAAACTTGTTTTATATTGAATAATTATTTTTTACTTCTTTGTCAGAAAAACTTACTAACAAGAAATGAATTATAAATTATACTTACTAGCAAGAAATTATTTTTAAATTCTTATTTTTAACTTTATACTGAATAATTAATTATAAATGATTTGTTAGCATTTAATTCTGAAATTAACTGCTTATGATTAAAAATCGAATAAGGCACAAATATTAACAAATATTTCATTAACTTAAAACAAATTTTCATGAATTTTATTTTGTGTAGACAAACTAATTTTTTCCTTATTTATTTATTATATATTTTTTTTGGTGGGGGGGGGAGTACAATCTTCTAATAACTAGACAAGCCATTTAATGAAGGTTTATTAACAAATCGAATTAATTACTTTTGTTACTTTTACTACTTATCACCATATTTGAATAAAAATGACATTTTCATTGTTTAAACTTACATGAAATATGTATTCCTTTAATGTTAGGGAATTTCCATGTTGAAATTTTTTCTGGAGTTTAAATTTTAGTTTCTCCGGAATTATATTGATAGGAATTTAATTCACTATTTTCAGAGATCTTAGGAGATATGTTCATTTAATTTATTTACTATTATTTTATTAAAAATTGCACTTTTATTCTTTAAACTTACGTGAAATCTTAGCATTTACAATATTTACTATTTTGTGAGCTTTACTGTTATTGCTTATTTTATAGCTTAAAATTAAAAAAAATTTCCAGAATTTATATTAAAAAAAAGAATTCTTTTTTTATTACCTAGGCAAAAATCTTAATGCAAGTGTTTATTTTATTCCTTATATTTTATGGTAAATAATTGGTATTTTACCAATAATTGAGGCTTTATTAGCTTATTTCCTAAAGAAAAGAATCTAATACAGTAGGGAACCGATTATCCGGAACGATCGGGACCATAGCTATTCCGGATAACTGATTTTTCCAGTTTTCTGAATCGCTACAAAAACCGTTTTTTTTTTATTGCTAAACCCAACTAAAAAAAACAAATATTTTTGGAAATAATCTTAAAAAGAAGAAAAAACGATGAAGTAATACACTAATGATTATTTCCAAAACGATGGTAAGGTAAACATCTTTCGAAAAAGAAAGAAAAATCCTAAAATCCTATGAGGAAAAAAAATTTTTTTTTAAAAAAATGGCGGGAAAACTTATTGAATTTCGTTCCGGTTTTCTGATTTCCAGATAACGGGTTCTGTACTGTATTACTTTTTTTTTCTTTTCGTTTTTATTTTGTCTGAAGATTTTTTCAGTTAATAAATTAGCTGTTTTACTGTTCATCTGATATTATTCCTATTAATTAACAGTTCGGATGATTAATTTTTTTTAATTAACTGGTTTTTCATTTTTTCCAGCTTCTTTGGGACAAGATTTGTCTTTAGAATTCAATGTGGCTGATCAGCATGCCCCAACACTAGTCCTAAAATATATTCAAGAAATTGAAACCCTAGCAAAACAAAATAAAGGTAATATTTTAATATCAGTAAATTTATTTTTAGAGTTTTCAAACTTTTCTTAGTATTACAGATTGAATGTAAATTTAGATTTAATGAGAAATTATATTATATTTACAGTTTTAACTTGATTCAGAAAAAAAAAAAAAAATTTTTTCTGTATTCATTTTTGCTAAAAAATTTTACAAGTTATTTCTATGTTTTTTTAAAAAGAAATTAACAAATAATTTATCAAAAAATTCATCTTAAACTATCTTTACCGCTTAATTCATCTTAAACTATCTTTACCCTTAAAGTCCCTGGATAGAATTGTACAAAAATTTTCCTGCTATGCACTACTCTCCCATTAAATTTCATAGCAGAAACCATTTTTTATTTTATTTTTATTTTTTAAATGCGGGAAAGCTTGCAGCTAAAAGTTTTAAAAAAAGCCGAAACTCATGCTCAGCAGGGTTAACAAAATATTTTTTATAATGTATTTTTCATAAACTTTTATTCAGGGCCAAAACCTAGAATAGTCAGGGAATTTTATTTTGACTCTAAAAATCAGTGAAAGTTGCATTTCTTTTTTCTTTGCAAAAGCCTGAAAAATACAGTAATCAGTTATTGAGATTCAAGTCAAATAATTCTAACATCCTTTATAAATATTTATTGTTAAAAATTTCACATTTTTGTGAAGCTTTTCTACTTTTCCATACTCATCCAATATTATTTTGTTCATAAAATCGAATATTCGACATTACAAAAAGGAAAAATCAAAGTTTTCTGATAAGAAATTGCATAGTGCAGATTAAACATGATCTGGATTTTCTTTGAAATTTTCCTAATATACTTGGAAAAGTTACGGAATTTTATTTTTTCTGAAATGGAGGGGGAACTCTGATGCATGTATTATGAGGAAATTAAATTATTTATGCCCTATTTTTAAGAATTTACTTAATAACCAATGTGTGCAATGGGCAAACAGTTATATTTTTTCCTATTTGCAGATATTGATTTATACTTAGCCTATAAAACACACAATCATAGTCACACTCAACTTAAAAGCAAGCAAAGACAAAATGAAGGTAAATGTAATTCTGCTATTATTTCTTTTCAATCTAATGTTTTTAAGTAAAAATTATTTTTACATTTGTCATTGATTTTATTTAAAGGAGTTATTATTTATCCTCCACAGTTTTTGTAGATAAAACATCCTCGCAAATTTTTTTAACTCCATTATTGAAAAATTACTGGATTTTAATTGATTGAAAAAAATTCTTTCCTTAAAATAAAATTTAACTATAAGGATTTTTAACTGCAAAGCTACCATGCTTAATTACTAAAGGGAACATAGGCTATAAGTTGCGAAAATATTATTATTATTATTATAATTTTTTTTTCTTGCTTCACTAAGATTTAAATTACTTTTTTTTGTTAAATATTACAAATTTGACTATTATTAGTTACATTATTTTAAAAAAGGTAATAATTAAAATAAAATATAGCTACTCTACAAAATTGAACCCTTGTACTTAATTGAAATACTATATCCATACATTATTTATTATAGGTTTATATATAGTTTATTATAGTTATTAGAAATTAAATTTAAATATAGTTAATTTTTAATTAAGGAGCTATTCAAATATTATACTTACATCGTAAAGGAGAAGAAATTTGCAAATTCATTTTTTTCTTCCTTTCTTGCAGTGGGTATAGTTAAAGTGATGCCTAAATTTGACTCAAATTGCCATAGTATAAAAGAAGAAAAAAGAAAGAATGAAACTGTAATTGTAAAAAAATTTGTGTAATATAGTTTATTAAAAAAATCTTTCAATGCATAGAGTAGTTCAATTTTGTTGAAAATGTGCATTTGTAATATTTAAACAGCCTTTTTTATTACATTAACTTATGTCACTCTAATACAAATAAAAATTTAAATTGCAGATACCAAAAACGTAGAGTTCAAGGGATATCCTCTCTCTTGCATAACCAGTGCCTTAATCAAATACCTTCGGGAATTGCCCAATCCTGTGATACCTGTTAAAAGCTATGAAAAATTTGTTGATGCTTCTAGTAAGTAGATTCTTTTTTTTGAATATGTCGCATATTAAATGTGCTAATAGTTCCTGTTTAAAAATTCTCTGCTATTCTTTCAGAAATTCATAATGACAAGCAATGTGCCATGTACTTAGGAGAACTTGTTCAGAAATTGCCAGTACACCACAAAGTAACTTTGCAAACATTGATGGCTCATTTCTGCAAAGTGTGTTCTTTGCAATATTCCAGAGGATTTAAAAGTTTTCCAGATGCCATGATTAGAATCCTGAGTCACACGTTGCTCCGTCCAGCTTGGGATAAAATTGAGTAAGTTTCTTGTGTATTTATTTTGCTAATTTCCAATCAATCGTCAAATGTAACTTATAAAATTTGAGAAAAATCTCTAAATTTGTAAAGAATTAGTCAAAGTTTAAAATGCTAAAAATTATGTTTAAATTTGCTTAAATCATCCTATTCAAACTTCTCCAAAGCTCACATTTGCTCAAAATGTTAAATTAAAAATAAGATTTAACCTACTGTGTAATAGCTATCTTTCACAAAATTGCAAATAATTTATTTTTAGGCATATATGTCAGAAAGTTGGTCTTTTTTATTTAAATTTCTGACATTTTTAAATTATGTAAGGTGTATAAAAAAAACTGTTTTGAATTTTAAGTTAATAAAAATTTATCCAGAAAAAATTTGCTTCAGTATCTAAATTGCTACTCCCAACACCATTAAAAAATGCTGTTCCCCAACACCCAATCACATCACAAACATAAATTTAATTAGTGTTTCCAAAATTTAATCTTTGTCTCAATTTGTTTTGCTGCATCAGAAAAAAAATTATTTTTCCCTCTATATTTAATTCAATTATTTTTTCATTTCTGTTTGATTGGACCTTCTTTCCACTTTCCACTTCTTTCCACTAAAATTTTGGTAAATATTAGAAAAAAAGAATTATAATAAATATTTATTTAAGAATCTACATGCCTGTCTATTAAAAAATAATTAGTACAGTAGGGAACCGATTATCCGGAACGATCGGGACCATCGCTATTCCGGATAACAGATTTTTCCGGTTTTCTGAATCGCTACAAAAAGCCGTTTTTTTTTATTGTTAAACCCAACTGAAAAAAAATTTTTTTTGGAAATAATCTTAAAAAGAAGAAAAAAACGATGGAGTAATACACTAATGATTATTTCCAAAATGATGGTAAGGTAAACATCTTTCAAAAAAGAAAGAAAAATCCTAAAATCTTATGAGGAAAAAAATTATTATTTTTTTTTTTAAAATGGCGGAAAAATTTATCGAATTTCGTTCCGGTTTTTTGGTTTTCCGGTTTTCTGATTTCCGGATAACGGGTTCTGTATTGTGTAATCAATGTAGAATAATTAGTTTGTTAAAAATTTGAGGCTTAGTTTAACTTTAAAAATGTCTGTTGATATTTTAATTAACATTTCATAACCATTCAAGATAATATTATATATTTGGATTTTTTTAAATTTATTTTAATCGATGCCTTTTGAGAGATTTCAGGTTATTGTATTTATATAAATTATTTCAATTCTTTTTTCCTTAAAAATACTCTACTAATGCATTTTTAACTATTTTGCTTTCAATTTTAATTATTGCATTTTAGAATTCTCTGTTCTGTGAAGTAACACTTTTTTTATTTGGAATGTTTTTATTGCATTTTTTTTATTTAAAATTTTTTTATCGTGAGATTTTTTTGCAAATTTATTTAGCATTGTGTATATTAACATTGTTTTTATGATATTGTTTTAGGCAACTTATTTCAAACTCAGAAGCTCACATTAGGATTATTAAATTGCTTCTTTTGAAAGGAGAGTGGGGAGAAAAACTACCAGATTTTGCATCCCAACCAAGTACATATGATTCTTTATTTTGTGTTCTTTTCATTGGTAATATCCTTATTAATTTTATTAAATAGAAAACAAATTTTTTTTAATAGGTCAACTACCACACATGGCTGTAGTTATGGCAGACAACATGCAAGTTTCCATTCCAATGGACTTCGAAAAGCTTCAAATAGCCGAAGATTGCCATAAATCAGAAGACAAAGCTCTTCAAGAAGCTGAGTGGTTTTGGGGAGACATTTCACGGTAAGATTTTTAAGGTTTGATCTTTAACCGAGTCTGCCTTGCTTTCTTTTATCGATACAGAGCTATAAGTATTCCCTCTTCTAAAAAAGTATACTAACGTTTTTGAAAGAAGGTTATTTACCTTTCCAGACTATGCCTATACTCATTCAGTTTGCGGGTAAAGAGATCTTCGATCTTGGGTCTTTTGCTTCAGATTAGACTGAACATACCCTGTTTGTGATGCTGTATCTGCTTAAGACTATTAAGCTCTTTTGGATATTGGGGAAAACACTATTTGTACAGAACTGTCTTTTCTTTGTATTGAAATTCATACAGTTTTTCTAATTAACATAGAATTGGTCAGGATGCAGTCTAGCTGTATAGCTGCTATCTCACATCAGTTGTAAAAATTGCTTAGCATTCATTAAAAGTGTTATTTAGACAAAGCCATCAAAGAACTGACTTAAGCCCCTAGTTTTAGAATTGTATTTTAATTCTTTTGATAAGTATTTTTTTTATATATATAATTAGAAAATGTTGATTTGACTTTTTAATTTTTTCATTGCAGGGAAGAAGTTGATGAAAAATTGTCCAATACTTGTGATGGTACATTCCTTGTGAGAAATTCTTCTAATAAAGGTTCTGGAGAATATACATTAACATTAAGGTAAGAATAGTAAAATATAATTACTGAAACTTAATATTTGCTATATAATTCAAAAGTTGTGAATGTTGACAGATGATTTAAATTTCATTGATGAAATGCAATTCAATTTTAAACTAATGTGATTTAAACATAATTATCTATAGTTCTTTTCTTGACAGAATTTTGTTTATTTTAATATTATACTGTTTAGTGTTTTATTTTATTGTGATTAGTGAAATAATTTCATTAATCTAAAGTTTTTTGTTTAAAAAATGTCCCCTCGGAGCACTGTTAACAATAAGAATATGTATATAAAGTACTATATGTCTATGAGTATTACGAAGAATATCTTTTTAAGATAAAAAAATCTTCTAAAATAGTTACAATTTCTTTAAAAGTTTTAATAATAGAGGGAAAAACATTTATTGACTTAGTATTTGTTGCAGTTTTTTTAAAAAATAATTTGTTTTTCTACTATGACATAAATACTAAATATTTTTAATTGAACAATGGCAATATAATTGATTGTTTACAGTGTGATTTCATTTGCTTATAGTGATTCCGCTTATGCGCTATACTACAAATATACCAAAAATCGTAGGGGGATATGAAAAATAAGTTAACAGTTCGTGGACATAATAAAGAAATGTCACTCAAATTTATGTACTCAAAATTAAAACCAAACTATAAATATAAATACAAGAACATTTCTTTTGTTGAAAGAAAAAATTAGACTTATTCTGAGTATCAAATTACAGTTGCTTTTCCTTGATCAGCCCTTATCAAAACCGTTGATTGCTCATGTATAACTTTTTTCTTGTTTTGAAATTCTTTATTTTTTTCTATCAATAGATATAATAGTTATGAATATGCATATTAATATATGGATAAAGAAGTTGAGAATTCATATTTTGAATAGGGGCAAGTTTTTAGTAAAAAGAAATGTAGAAATAAGGAAGTCTAATAAGGTTCTAAGGACCTTAATTACCAATGTTATTAAGTCTATAAACTGCCAAACCAAACTGAAAAAGTTTTTGGTGTGTTTTAAAAATATTATACTTGCTTTGCATATAATTCCTATTTGTGAATTTTGGTTGTTTCTTAGTAAATGAAAGACAATTTCTACTCATCAAAAATTGAAAAATAAATATGAATTAAATAAAATTCGCTCTCAACTTATAATAAATTATATAATATAGTATTTAATTTTTTCTTACTTTGTTTAGTTAACAAACTTATGCTAAAAATGTGAAGCTGATAACTTGTATTTAGCATATTCTGTGCATTACTATTAAAAGTGATATCATATTTCCACGTGTGATTCATATTCCAACATTCGTTTACAGGAAAGGAGGTAGCAACAAACTAATAAAAATCTTCCACCGTAATGGTAAATATGGCTTCTCTGAGCCCCTGTCCTTTTCATCAGTAGTAGACCTCATAACACACTATCAGCATGTCTCTTTAGCTCATTACAATCATACATTAGATGTTAAGCTCATCCACCCTTTCACCAGGATTTCTCAGGTAAGGCTTTTTTGAAATCTTATACTTCATACCGTTAAATAAATTACAATAATCATGTCAGTATCGGTAGTAATTCACTCTGCTTAAGTAGAAGTGGTAAATGTTTGAAGTTATACAGCATTAGAATATTTTGTTCAATTTCTTAAAAGATTGTTTTCTCCTAACGAATGACCCATGTGTGTATGAACCTTTATATACATAGGATATACGTGACTTATGCATACAAGTATAAGGCCTACGTCTGATTCTGCCACAAAATGTATCAGATCTGGATACCCTAACTCGATTCTGGGTGCATTAACTCGATTTTGCTCATAAGTGATATTTAAAAAAAAAAAAAAAATTTAAATAGAAACGACCAAAAAGGGAAAATTTTCTGTGTAAGCCTTAGAAATAGCAATACAGTACAGAACCCGTTATCCGGAAATCAGAAAACCAAAAAACCGGAACGAAATTCGAAAAATTTTCCCGGCATTTTTTTAAAAAATTTTTTTCCCCCCATAAGATTTTAGGATTTTTCTTTCTTTTTTGAAAGATGTTTACCTTACCATCATTTTGGAAATAATCATTAGGGTATTACTTCATCGTTTTTTTTCTTTTTAAGATTATTTCCAAAAAAATTTATTTTAGTTGGGTTTAACAATAAAAAAAAACGTTTTTTTGTAGCGATTCAGAAAACCAGAAAAGTCAGTTATCCGGAATAGCGATGGTCCCGATCGTTCCGGATAATCGGTTCCCTACTGTACTAATAAGTAGCCAGTGGAGTACAAAATATTAGAGTCAGTAATTTTGATTATCAAAATTGAGCTAAAATATTGCATTTCATACTATTATGACTTCTTATTACCTAGGTTTAAAATATAATAATAATTATTTGTATTTTCCTTGTACAATCGTGAATTTTTCTAAAACAATATTTTTAACAAGTAAATCTATCAGGGCAAGAAAAAGGTATATTTTTTTTTAATTTAAATTTTAAAAAATATTAATGCTTCAGATTTGAAACATTTTGTAAATTAGTTTCGCTATATATAACTATACCTATTTGTGTGAGCAATGAAAATAGTGATACAGTCGGACCCTGTTCCAGTAAACTGTCTGCTAACACAGGAATAGGTCCACTATTGTGGTTCTCCATTACAAATTTTTTGAAAAATTATTTTTTAGCATATGACAATAATATTGTCGGAAACAGTTATTAGGATAGTATATAATTTGTTCATATATTATGCATTTTTGCAACAACTTCAAATAATTTTGCAGGACTCCAACAGTAGAATATTGCGGTCATTGAATCAGGATTTCCTAAATGCTGCTCAATTATATGACAAAGTTTACAAAGACTTTGACAAAATGCAGAATGAAATACTTCTGAAGGAAAACGTCTTAGAAGCAATTAGTGACTGTATTGGACTGCTTGAAAGTCAGCTTGAAGAATACCAAAAAAAGCCTGGTGAAGTTCCGTAAGTCTTTATTTCTTTCTGCTTCTTTCTTTTTCTTACATGAATAGCTCCGCTAGTTTTTTTTCTTACGAGCTCCATGTAGTTTTTTTTTTCTTCTTTTCTTAAATTAAAAAAATTATTATTTATAACCGATTAAGTACTTATAGAGTTTAACCGGAAGAAAGTTATAAAAACGATTTTTTCATGCAAGAGATTTCTTGGGAGGAAGATCTTATTTGCCTCTACAACATAAATTTATTTTGATTGAGTTTAAAATTTTGTATATATGTACAGATCTGGTATACATACGTACAGTGAAACATCACGTTACGGACACTTCTACGAAACGAATTCCTTTTATTTTTGATCTTTTTTTTGTTCCCTGTGAATCTTTTATGAATAAAAACCATTATGCACTTTCTGCCAAAAGCATGCATAACTGGATGCAGGCAGTCCCTTTGCCTGAACTTTTTCAACAGCAAATAATGGCTACAAGAGTGATAATGAAGAAACTGATGCTCAATTGATGCTTCCTGAAAAATAAGCGAAGGTTGAAACTTTATGTGATGATGAAATTTTTATTGAGGAACTGGGGCATTTTTTCTATCCAAAAATGATTAAGTTTGTGAAGGAATGATAAATGATTTTAAGAAAGTACCATGAATGATATGGTAAGTCGCAGCCACTTAACATGAATATCGAGAATCCAGAATTCAAGGATTACTTAATTGCTGGGCAGGGATAATTAGCATGGAGGATTTTTTCATAGGAAACGTGAGAACTTTGTCTATTCTTTCTGTGCTGTAAATAATATAATTTTAGTTTAAATAAATATCAGTGTAAGAAGTTATAGATTATTTAGCTATTTCTATATTTTAGCAATTATTTCAGAGTTCTTCCTAGGATTCAAAAAGGGCAGGGTGCTGCCATTCAGAAAAGGGAACTCATTTGAAACTGTAAAAATTTATCAAAATGTGTAATATTTGGTGATAAATGAGTTTAGACAACAGTAATTTTAAAAGTACCCTCTTAAAATATTTTATCTGTATATTTCAGAAAATAGTTCTTTCTTATTATGAGAAAAATTTGTAGTGTATAAAATAATTGAAGACATTCTAATAGACAATTTCTGGACATAAATATTTTTCAAAAGACTGAACTAAAAAAAAATATTTATTGATAAAGAACTTGAAAGCTTTTTATATAATTTAAACTGGAATCTATCAAAAATAAACATTTAAAGTGATATTTTTTAAAGGTATTTATTTAAAAAGTAATTTTAACAATTAAAATTATTCAAAAATTTATTAATATCCACCCCTTCTTGAAAAAGAGAGATACTTATAAACATTTTACGAGTTGAAAAAAATCCAATCAAAGTAAATATTTGTAACAGTATTAATTTAGCAGAATTAAGCCTATAAACAAAGATAATTTTACCGGTGTGTAATTATTATTTAAACAGTGAATATTTTTTTTAAAAAGTGGAATATGAATAAAAAAGCAATGTTTTTTTGGGGGTGGCAAATTTTTTTTTTTACATAAAGCACAAAGAGGGCGCATTTATGGAGATCAAAAGGCAAGCAGGGCTGACCGCTCTTCTAAAAACGCTAATGGAGAACATTGTTACATTACAAGCAATTAAAATAAGCTTTAAAGATTTTTCTAATGAGAAGCTAACTGTGCATGTTTTTATTTCTTACAAAGTGTGCTTTAAACTATGTAAGACACGCCTTACTTATTAAATATTTTAAAGTTTGATATTAACAAAATAAAAAATTTTTGGTAGATGCAAAGATATTGAATCTGTGAAGAGAAGGATATTATCCCTTCAAAGTCACCTTCAAGAGCAAGACGGTGCCCTTAAGCCTCTAATGTCCTTTTACCGCACATTAGAAAGGGAAATTTCTGCCCAGAAACCAAATTTGATCTCATTATATAAGCAAAGGGAACAAGCTCAAATGTAAGTTTTTTTTTATGGAATCAGTATTACTGTAAATGTAATTATCTATTTTCTTTCCAGTACGAGTATTTTGTTTTACTACAATATATTTTTTTTACAATAAAATAAACTTCAAAAATCATAAAAACAAACTTTTTGTTATATCAGTGATATCCTGCTTTTTGAAAGCTACAAAACACAATTTTTGGAAGATTATGAAACAAAGTTTAAGCAATTATACTTCACAAAAGCTGTGCTTTAAAATTACCATTTCTCAAAAACTTCTTAAATGATTTTGTTCAAATTTTAGATTTTATAAAAAAAAATTATTAATTAAAGAATGATTAATTAAAAATTATTAATTAAAGAAAAAAATTATTCAAGAAAATCCTTTATGTGCTGCTAAAAACTTACATTAAATATTTATATATTTAATTACAATAAATGATAAAGTTATAAAATCTACAAGTAAATTTACACAAGTAGCATGAAAGATCAATTCAATATTTTCCTTCTTTATCGTTCAATATATCCTTGTATTTTTGTGTACTTCAATATCTACAACTAAAGCCAAAAAATTCTGTTAAGATTTTTCTTATTTTTCCAAGACTAATTTCAAATAACTAACTTTTCCAAGCTTATAAGTTAATAATTTTTCCAAAAATTTATGGAAAAATAACATTTCCTTTAATTTTTTCTTATAAACTGCAATAGTCATGATAATTTTTTTCTTGTTTTTACAAGCATCAGATTTTAATTTTGCTAGTTTAGAAATAAAGATTTTCTATAAATAACATAGTAATATTTTTAACTGTCGAATTTTTATTGTAATTGTTTTTGTTTCAACAATTGTTTTAGAATTGCTCAAATTTATCCTAACTTTTGGCTTTTTATAATCGTTATTTGTTTATATCTTAAATTTTCCTTTTTATAGTCATATGTATATGTTTGTTAAGATATTTACTAAGTTATTTTGATATATTTAGGCTGATTTCAACTCAAGATCAATCTAAGGAAAGTATTAATCAATTCTTACAAGATCCATGCAGTACGAAAAAAAGTACCTCGAAGTAAGTTAATTTATTAATGTGTTATGAATATGTACTTAGCCCTTTTTTCACAGCACTTAGCCTGATGAAGCTTATCATTCTTCTTCACTTGAACCAGCCGTAAACAAAAGATTAGATTTTTCCTTCTTCAATTTGTTGATTATAAAGTTTATTGTTTTGAAATCGCACTTTAGTGTAGAATTAAATTTGCATTTTCAAATGATGTGTACTAAACTAAATATTATACCTAAATGTAAGCCATTTAAAACTCCAAATTCTTATTATATGTTAAATAACACTTTGTTTACTAGTGGCTTAGAATAGATTTTATACCTAATATATATTATAATAAGTAGGAATTAGGTTGTCAAGATTTAGCCTGATTGTTGTACCTTTTAGATGGTTTCAATTAGTTTAAGAGTTAATTTTTTCAATTAATTCATATTTAGTAATGAAAATGTTCATCAAATGCTTATTTATTAATTACTTTTTACATATGTCTTTTTACTTTGGTATATTAAACTTTCTCATTTTTAAAAATTCTGGGTAAATTAAAATAAAAATTAAAGATCCTCCTATGACTATCATAGTTATAGAACTATGCCACATTAAAAATATTTGAATGATTTTCAAAACTCTTGCAAGAAATTTTTTTTTCAAAACTGATTTAAAACTTTTAACTGTACATTATATTTTATTTTTGATTATTATTTTCTTTCAAATGTCTTTAATTTCATCTTAATATTTCAAAACTGAAATTTTTTATCTATTATTAGTGTTGCTATTAATTATTATTATTATAAGCAATTGACTTTTTAGCATTCTTATGCTTTTATGTTATTTTGTTTGTTTTGTGATTAGGACTTGATGTTAGACTTTAATCAAAAGATGATTTTATGAGGCATTAAAAAATTTTGGCCTTTGAAAATTCATGGTTTTTCTTCTAATATTTTTAAGGTGATAAAATTTTGTTTATTAAAAATAATTTTTTTTAACTGTGGAAATTTGTTTATTAGGCGTAAAGGAGATTTCGGACAGTGATATGCTAGAAAATTTTATGCTTTCATTCAGATATATATAGATTTTAAAAGAGAAATACCAAGATAAAAAGGTTAAAAGTTGATGGCATGAAATTTCATTTACGTTTGTTTGTGTGTTATGTTTCAGGTTTTGACATGATTTTCTAAGTTCATAATCTTATTTTTTTTTTCATATTTAGAGTTGTCTCTGTTAAAGAACTTCCTCATAATAATGAGACTACGTGGCTGCTGCAAGATTGCTCTCGAGCTGATGCTGAGAAATTACTTGCTGGTAAACTCAATGGGACTTTCCTAATCAGAAATAGCCGAACCGGGGATTTTGCTCTGTCTATTGTGTAAGTTGTAACAGTTAGAACATTTTTATTTTTGTACTTAACCAAGATTTTAAATAAAATAACTTTTAGATATTTATTATTGCTTTTTTAGGGGACATCTGTGAAGTGAATAATACTTCATGTTAAAACTATTTTTTTAATGCTGTTATTTCCTTGACACTCGGTATTATGCTTTATTACAAAGCTTTGAAACTGCATTTTTTCACAGTATTTGAAACATCTTATAAAAAATAAAAATATAGGTAATTTCAATTTAAACCAAACGAAATTAAGTTTTAGCCTTTATTTTTTAAAATGCATTAAAAATCTTTATAATTCAAACCTTGAAACAAGTAGATTTACTGTATAGTGTTTTGTGTTATATAAATCATTTCACATACTTTTAAAAGTATCCATTAAGCATGACAATATTAGTATGGGAACAGATCAGTCTTAAAATACTTTCAAATAATTTTTAGATAGAAGTACTTAAAGGCACAAGTACCCATTTTGGTATTTAAACAAATTGTAAATTATTAACAAATTTATAAATTTTGCTTATCTTTTAAAATTATAATCTTGTAGCAAATAATTAAATGTAAAAATTTAATAGCTCCTGCCTTAATTGGAGATATTACTTAACAGGAAATTTCATTAATTGCACCTGTGAAATTAATTTACCTGTACTTATACCTATAACATTAATGACTTATGGAGAATGGCAGGTTTTCTACTGGGACACTTTAAGTAGTTTCAGAACTTTATTTATATAATTTACTGTTAATTGCAATTTCTTATCTAGAGATATTTGCTTGTACATAAATAACACTTTTATGAATTATTAATTTATCGAATTGATTGAGGTTTGAAATATTTTATGTTTTCTTCTTATACTTGTTTTTTAATTTTTCAGTGTGAATGGTTCAATTGGTCATTGTTTGATTCGCAAGACGGATGATGGGTATGGATTTGCTGAACCTTACAACGCCTTCCCAACCTTAAAAAATCTTGTTCTTCATTACGCACAGACCTCTTTAGAGGATCATAATAGTTCTCTAAAGACGACTTTAATGTACCCAATATTTTCTTCAGAAAGTGAACAATACGTGAATATTGCCAGCTAGGTTTTGATCACCTTTTTTCTATTACTCATAAAACCTAGAGTTTAAAGAAAATGGAAGTTTTCTATTGCCATAAATTTTGAAAACTGAAAATTCCCTAGAGTGTGAACAATTGTAAATTTTCTCAAATGGCATCTGTTACGACATGTTAATGGTTAAAGTTCATATTTTCTGTTTGGACTACAAACTTAGATAAATTAGACAGACATTCACTATATTGCATATTTTTTGTTATGATTGCATAAATTTTTTTGGGTAAGATTGTGAATAGCAAACTGAATGACTGATATATTTTGTTTGAATTATCTGATGGACTTGATTGTAATAATTTCAACAAATATCCTATTAAACGGTGATAGTCTATATCAGAACTGCTGAAATAGGCATGACAAATCTTTCAGAGAAGAAAAAAAAAACTTGTCCCAAAGAATGTGTTTAAAAAAGAAAATCTTTTACTGTGATAACCACTAAAGCTTAAGAGAGTACTTATTGGTTTATAATTATTTTTTGTGCAGACTTTTTTCATTGCTAGAGGTGCAGCTGCTTCAAAAGAAATGCCAAAGGCATAAAAATGTGTACATATTTTTCACCATGTTTCACTCTTGGACTGATTTGCATCTATTTGATAGTATTTTTTACTATAGAACAGATAATTGATGTCTTTTTTCCCCCTGCTGTATGTAATCTATTTCAAAATATCATTTTGCATAGCATTTGATGGCTTTTTTATTAGTAAATGTGGCACCTATAGAATTCTTGAAGATTTTTTTTAACTGTTTTTTTTTTTATTTTGTAGAAACAATAAAAAAATGTAGTTGGTTTGCAGTTTTTCTTGTAAAATATTGTTTATGTAATCAAATGGAATATTTATATTTTCTTTGAAATGAAAAAGTGAGCCATTAGAAATAAATTTATTGGTGCATTATGTATTTCATTTTTTTATACTTTTTATGATGTCAAGTGCTTGATGTAACTTCATTATCAGATCTGTAATGTGTCCAATAAATTTTCAAAAATGCTACACTTCTTAATTCCAAAATTTGTGCAATCGAAACTTTCTTTATGTGTCATCTTTATTAGTCAAAGGTAAAAAAGAAAATTTAATATGGCATGCTATATATATTGTTATGGAATAAAATGTATAGCTTTTAAAGTTATTTAAAATTTTTGTCTGAAAATTTTATGGATTTACTTTATTTTTAGTTATTTTTTCCCCTAAAAATTCTATGCTCCACACTATGTATAATCCTTATACAGAAAATGTTTTGCTAGTCATTATGTATTTTTTTTTTAATGAAAAAATGTAAAGCTGTTTAAAAAGAAAATGAAATCAAAATCTGAAGTGTGTCATGATTCATTTTTAAAGTGTAGCATGATTTTTTTCAATGAAATCCTGTAAAAAAAATTTTCAATTGTGATATGATGTAAAGTTTTTGAATGCTAATCAAAAGCATTGAAATTCTGACTTACAGAATTATAAGAGCTGTTCCAAAAGCAATCTGGCAAGTGTCCCATCTTTCTGTGCAGAGTACAAAAGAACTGAGGGATTTTGCCCAAAAATTTCATAAGTACTTTAATAAAAGCTGTTTTTTTAAATCATAGATTTGGTTTTATTTATTATCTTTGATACTATCTTAAACACATTGATAATTTTAATTATAATTCTGAAATAGTTATTTTATCTAGTTTTCCAACTAATATCTAATTTAACTTTTTTTTGTTACCATGTTCTTTT
Source organism: Parasteatoda tepidariorum (assembly GCF_982258835.1). Taxonomy (NCBI): domain Eukaryota; kingdom Metazoa; phylum Arthropoda; class Arachnida; order Araneae; family Theridiidae; genus Parasteatoda; species Parasteatoda tepidariorum. The sequence continues at coordinate 76,798,134 of NC_141758.1, forward strand.
TATTGGATTCAACTGAACTAAATGTTTCGTAGTGATGTGGTACATTTAGTTTTTTTGAATCCAATGAAATTGGGAACTTGAATCCTTTGAAACTGTGCTGGTTTATCTTAGTAACTGCAACCTGTTCCAAAGTAGGACATTTTTACTCAATATTTTTCCTAACGTATTCTAATCCTGTTTTAAACTGCAAGCATTTTTTATAATTGCAAAATTGTTTTCACAAATATTTTTCATAATTGCGAAACAGGTATATTAACAAAGGTATATTAGTTTTTTTTCTTTTGCGAAGTTGCGATTTGAAATAAACATTTTATAATTGTTAAATTATTTGTGCTATATTCAAACAAAAAAAATATTGAAATTGTGAATAGAATAAAAATATTATAGATATATGCATTTCATTGTAACTTTTCTATTTGTTTTTTAAATCCTTTTCAGAAATGAAATCCTTTATTAACATTTAAGTGAGAAAAACAAAGCAAACAAAAATGCTATCATAATCTAACAAATAGTAATTATTGAGGTAAACTTAATTAATTTTAGAAATAAAAGCCTTAAAAAACTAGTTATTTTGATGAAATTGATAAATTAACACCTTTCTATGAGAATTACAATTCAATTATACCCAATAAATAAACTGGTTTCTATTTACTTTAATTCCATTATTACCTTTATTAATGATTTTGCAGTAATTATCTTATTTTAATTATTTTTTCATTAAAAATTATTTTTTCTCAATGAAATATTTAATTGCGACTCCTAATGCTTCCATGTATTGATTACAAAATGTCCTATTTTTGAATAAATATTTAAATTTACATAGCTCCTTTCAGGCAAGACGAACCATGTATTGTTAAAAATTAGTGTTGCTTGCACTCGTGGTATCTCTAATTAACATGTGCTTCCTGGACAATGTTAATTGAGTTACAGATGCAGCCCAAAATCACTTCCATGTCTGCTCTCTGTTCACAATCATTGACGGCCTTCACACAACATTTAATTTACTTTGTATGTACTATGATGTTAAATGGGTAATAGCCAACATCGCCGGGCCCTCAGCATGAGAAATAAAGTAGTGTTAAAAATTTTTTTTGACAATTTAAATTACTTAGATGCTGTACTTACTAAATAATTGTGCAGAAATGGCTTAATTTTTTATGTATTAATGTGCTCTTGCTTAAAACCTAATCTGAAAATAGAATTAAGTATTTGAGGTTTACAATTATTCAATTAGTAACTTCAAGAATGGTTTTGTTTTGTAAAAAAAAAAATCTTTTTATATTTGTAAAAACAAACTTTAATCTAAGCATCTGCTTTTAAAACTTTTTAAAATACATAGTTTAAGCGTCAGGCCTTTTTTTTTTCTTCTTTAGTTTCCTCAGAACTAAAACTTTTACTGGGTATGTAGCGTTTTTAAAAGATGTTTTTTTCGAATTTTGTTTTTAAAAAGTGCTTAATTTTTCCTCTTCCAAAAAAAGATTTTTCTTTCTTTTTCTTGTTTATTATCACCATGAATTATGCAAAAAAGACATTGTTTACATTGTAAGAACAGTTTGAAATTTTGGTCTTATTCATACAAAACTGAAAAATGAACTTGGTGTACAGAGGGCAGGGAAGTAAATGAAAACTGATTTTACGTATAAAAAATAAGATGATTGTTAAGTGTTTTTTATAAGATAATTATTTTTGTCTCCAATAATTAAACAAAGTGAGTGATCAATTGCAATTTGACACATTTTGATTTATAATTATTTAAAATTTTCTATGACAAAATTTGGGTTTTTAACAGTAATTTTCAAAATAAAAAAAACTTTTATGTTAAAATAATTCAAGAACATAATTGTTTGAACACCTGTTAATTTACATATATGTTAACTTAAAATTACTTCATATTTATAATAGCTAGTAATTATCCTTCGGTGAAAATTTTGGGTTTTTCACAATTTTTAAAAATTATGTCAAAAGGTTTTTCTTTACATGATGGTTAAAACCTTCAAGTGTCAAAAATTTGCCAATCCTGCCTAATTATGATATTTTTTAAAGTGCTTAAAAATACTTTTTTTGAGTGCTTAAAAGGTACTTATTTTTTGTTGAAAAATTTGGCTACGCACCTTGTTTTATCGGAATCACTTGGTTTTAATTTTGTACTATTGTTTTTGTAAAATAAAATAATTTATTAAAAAGAAAAGGGAATAACGTCTCAATTTAATAAATATAGATGACTTTGCGTATGTTTTCATCTAATATGCTATTCTACTACAGTAATAAAATATTTAATATTTTACCGATATTTTTTTTCTCTATAAACTGGTTTTGATATTTGAAAAACATGAATTAACCATTGCACAAATAATATGAGTTGAAGTTAAATAGCATTCATATTTCCCTTTATGCTCACTTATTTACCACTATTATTTTGCCATTCCTCCTAACTTAGATTACTGCCAAATGTTCAATATATAAAACCAAAGAAAAGTTTTTTGCAAATAATTTTTTTTATGAATCTTTAAAACGTTAATTTGAAAATTCAATTTTTTTTTTTAAAAAAAAGCTATGATTGAAAAGTGACACTTATTAGGATATATTTTATTAAAGAAAAAGTTTGTATTACATTTATAGTAGTTACAAATAATTTGTTTTCATTCCTAAAGGAACAAAACTAAATACTACTAATGATGTGTTTCTGTATATGTTTGCCTATTAAATATTTTGAATAATATTTCAGTTAGGCGAGAAATAATAGTTTAACATTATACTGTTTGTTTTTGTCAGTTCAGAACGAAAATTTGAAAGAGGAGTCGTTTTCTGGTGATTTAATACCACTTGATCCACCAAAGTTGAAAACAAAGTCAGATTTTTTGTTACTTTCATTGTCGTTTTTGCTGGCATCTGCAGCAAAAAGAGGAAAGAAATCTTTTGGTTGTGCTGGAGATTTTGGGGAATCTTGTCCAAATGAAAACATAGATTTTTCTTTCCCTGTTTCTAATGTTAATGGTGGGGAATCAGCCAAATAATCGTAATCATCAAAAGACAAAAATGTATTTTTTTCTTGGTTTTTCTCAGGCTGTAAGTTGTTGCTCAAGTTAACCATGTTGATGAATGGCACTGGCTCAAACAAAGTATCTACGGATATATCTCTCAAACTGGCATCTTTTTGGTTTCCTTGTACTGATGTTTTTGTGGTGTACATAAAGCGAGATGGATAAGTGAAATCTGGTGATTTATTAATTTCATTAATAACCTGCCTGTGTTTCTCTAAATCAAAAGGACTTATTCTTGGTGCCATCTGTTCTGATTTATCTGATTGGGGTCTCTTGCCTGAGGAGTTATCTTCAGCTTGTGGTGTATTATATACCTCAAGGGATGTGGAGTGATCACTAACTGTAGAATTCCCTGTATCATTAGTTTCCATTGATGTATGGAATGTTTGTTTATTTGCCTCACTACTCACTGGTTGATTAATTTTATTTGTCGTTTGTTTGATCTGTTTAATTAATGGTCTGTCTAGTGAGGATCTTAATTCTTTAGTTTCACCCATAATATGAGATGTAAAAGGTATTTCCATAGGTGTGTGGAACTCTTCCATATTTTCCTCATCACTTGCTGATTGATTATGTCTGTTTATTTGTTTGTACTGGTTAATCAATGGTTTGTTTGATGAAGACTGTTCTTTAGAAGCTTCTGTAATAATAAGCGAAGTGAGAGATTTTTCATTTGATGTATATTTGGGAGTGCTTGAACATTTTGCTTGGTTATTAATTTCCATAGATATGGAGAATATGTGTGTGTCGTTCTGTACATTCTTAGTCATTGCATTTGATATTTGAGTTTCTTCAACTTCCATTGGTTTATCCCTTGGAATCATTTGTGACTGTGTTGTTGGAGAATATTCTACTTCCATTGATTGATGACTAGAAGCTGATTCTTGAGTAATAACATTCTCTTGAGAAGATTGTGTTTGTTTTTCTCTACTTTCCATGCCATTATTAATATCAATTAGATTCTCTGACATATTTTGGTCCAGAGGTGAGAAAACTGTTGTTATAATCTCGCCATCGCCATTCATTTCTGAATATTCTTGTCTGTTGGTTTGTGAGGAAGCGAATGGTTTTAGCAATTCCAATTTATCAACCGAGGATGCCAATTCATTGTTGCTTATTTGTGAAATCTTGATATTTTTTGGAGCACTTGTCTTCTGATTTGACTCCTTGTTAATATTGCTGATTTGTTGCTTTACAATAGTAGCACATTCAATATTTGCCGTATTAGCTTGATTTTCTGACATATTTAAATCTTCAGGGCTTGCATTAGTTTCTAAATTTTTGTGCGTTTTAGTGCTTGAAAATATCTGTAAACTATCCTCTGAAGTAATACTTATATAGTTATCTTTTGATTTTTTATTTTGATTGTTGATATCTCTTTTTTCGATATGATCTTGATTTTCTGACTTATCAAAGAGATTATTCGGATCTTTGAAACTTGCACTATTTTCCCCTTTATTCTTTGAAAAATAGGGAGAGGTATCCTTCAATTGTATTTTACCTATTGAAGAGTTTCTAGTTTTGGGGGATTGGTTAATAGAATTTTCTTCTTCATCAGTATGGGTTTTGTTTAAAGGGACAAAATTCATTGTCTTCAGAAATTGAGTTCCAGGTATTGTTGCATACATATTTTGATCTCTCGTTTCTATCTCTATTTCATTGCTTATGGAATTCTCTTTATTAATAAGTGCAAAATCCATTCTCTCTTGAAATTGACTTTCAGGCATTGGTGCATTCTTATTTTGATCTCTTCTTGGACTTGTGTGATTTGTTTCTGCTTGAAAATTTGTTCGCATTATCCTTATTTTATTGGGTTCATTGTCTTCAGGAGGAACAGGATAGAATTTCTCCTGAAACTGCATTTTAAGCATTTGTGCATTCATATTTTGATATTTGCTTGGAATTTTGTATGTTGATTCCTGCTGTAGATATGTTTTCATTATTTCTATTTTATTCTGTTGAATTCTTTCTGACTTCTCTCCTTGAGGTGATAAGGTTTCTTCTTCATTTGAATTTTCATAAGAAATTTCCATTCGATCTTTTGATTTTTCTTGTTGGTTAGTGATGGCTTTGTTTTCCCTGATGTATGTTTCACTTCCTTTAATAGCTTGTGGAATTTTTTTTTCTTGATATCTTATTTTCTTCCCCAAGGTAGTGTTTTCAAATTCCATCCTATTTTCACTTGTAATAGCGTTTGGTTCAGTTACCTCATCAGTCTTGCTCAAGTAATTATTTGATACTGTAGTGGATGATAAAGGGTGTCTTTGGGAAATAACTGTTGCTTTACTTTTATGCTCATCCTTTGCAGGTGTTGGAAAAACATGAGATATCCTTCCTGGGTAACAGAAAACGTTAGAAATTGATGCCTTTTCTGTTGGAATAGATGGTACTCTTTCTGTTGAGACAGTAAATGATTCCTCTATAGGCGGGGAACTGAATACTGGTGTGTATAATTTTAATTTTTCCATGCGTTGGCGTATTTTACTCCCTTGACAAGAAATTTTTCTTTCTGTAGTAACTAAAGCATTTGCTGTATTTATAGTTGGAATGCAACTGTTTGTGCCACTAGTCTGGACATGATTGTTTCGTTCACCGGTAACTAATACTTTTTGTGTATTTGTAGTTGGAGAGTAACGATTTCTCATCAATGCTTCTTTTTGATAATTATAAGATTTTGAATTGTGTATCATTGTAGGACTTGTGCACTGGTTGCCCATGTTTGGTGTTATTTTATCACAAACATTAACTTCAGTCCTTTTTGTAGTAAAAGCAAAATCTGGTTGATTTTTCGAATCATAAACATTTTGAATGGATTGCGTATTCATGAATGCATTTGAAATGCTGTTTTCCGTTGATGTATGCGTTACAGTTTCTCTCTCAATTTGTGTAGTCTGCTCTTTAAAGGCTCTACGGACACCTATTTCTTCTTGTAATTTCGAAATTTCTCTTGTAAGTGTTATTTTATCACTTTTTAATTTAAATATTTCAGTTCCTATTCCAGCTATTCGCACAATAAAACTTTTTAAAGGATAGAAGCCACTTTCTTCTGCATTCCTTCGACCTCTTTCACACTTCGCCTTAAAAACGTCTGCCTGACATTGCCTTAATTCTGACTTCAGGCATTTGAGCTGCTCTGTTGCTTCGTTGAATGTTTGTCTTGCTTGTTCAAGCTCTTGTATCCAAGGTATTTTAGCATAACGATTATTATACCGTTCATCCCATTTTGCTTTATGCAATGAAAGTGCATCTTTTAATTTTTGTTTCTTTTTTTCTAATTCTGTCGATGATTTTTCCTCTTCTCTACGTAGTTTTAGCACATTTTTCTTTAGCTCATTATTAGACTTTCTCAAAGTTTCATTTTTGTTTTCTGTGCTTCTTAACTCTTTTTCCAAAAGAGATCTTTTCTCATTCAACCTCATTATACTTTCTTCTGTAACCGCAATTTCTTCTTTTTTTGAAATGGCTATTTCTTCGCATTTTCCGATTCTCTGCCATTCTGTATCTATGTTATTAATTATGCTTTGAGTCAGACTTAATAGGGAAGCATCGAAATTTTTAAAGTATTTGTCTATGGACATTTTTTCTTCCTTAAAAAGCAAAAAATTACCAATGAGAAAAAAAAATGCTTGATAAGGTTATTAATATTTCAATTTTATTTTATTTTAGTTATATTTTATAATTTAAAATTATTAATAACGTGTCTACAAGCGGTAAAATATTAATTCTGATCCATAAGTTTAGACATTTAATGAACAGCTCACATTTAAGAACTTTTAAAATCACTGAGAAGGCTTACGAAGTATCGTCTTTTTATGGATCAATTTTTGACATGATAAATCTGTTATGTCTATACACACACTGGACTGGCCAATGAACTAGAAACCTTAATATTTTAATGAACTTCTTTTTGCGTGGACAACAACCTGTATTCTAGAGGGCATAGATTTTAAAGGCTTCTGAAGCGCACTTATGCCCAAAGAATATTATGCATTGGTTAGTTTCCTCAGAGAATTTATATTTTAAAAATCTTGTAAATTAGATGAAAGAGAAAATTGCCGTCGGATGTGTCCTTAACATGTTAGGTTCAGATCCGATCTTTGCAGTCTCCAGGAAAAAAAAGTGTTGAAAGTCGTTTCGGAGTTTTGAACGCTTCTGGCACTATGTATTGTACACTATCTTTTGTGAAGTATCCGCAAACTTCGGAAGAGAAATTCATGCCTTTGTGGGATTCAAGCTGAATTCTGCTTGTTCAATCAGAGAAAAACACGATGTGATGTAGCGTGTATCATTAGTCCAGATAAACCGTGTAGTCGTTACTGTGTAAACGAATTTTGGCATTCTAGGCAGAATGAGAGATTTCCTGACAGGCATCTGAATAAGTATTCGCCTCCTCTGCAATTATCTGCGCATGGCTCACCCCGAAATCAGTTTGGATAAACCTTGTTAAGACGATGTCCATCACCGTGTTCGAACCTAATTTACGTCTTCTAGACTATGACTTTTTTTTCCTCTTTTCTTCCAGACGTGGACACGTACCTATAGGTTTGCAAAACCCTTAACCGTATAGTCCACGTCTGGCCGACAGTCTAGCTCGCACAATAAACAGAACATAAGCAAACAATTACAAAATTCATAACTTCGCCACAAATACAAAGCACAATTGCGTTATGCAGATGACAATAATGTGTATCACATTAGTTAATAAAAAATAAATAAAAAAAGTGAAACAACAGATGAAGCAAGAACAATAGTGAGTACACCAGTGAACAGCAAATGGATATGAAAAGTAGCATATGTAGTTGTTGACAAGAAGAAACGTATTTCTAGACTATAACTGTGGGTTCTATTTCAAACTTTTGATGTGGTCGGTTTCAAGAACCCAACGGGTTCTGTTGTCTCCACGATCGTGCCACCTGCTCCCGCTATATATATTGGCACCAACAGTAAGCTCAAATTCAAATGATGAAACATCTGTCGTTTTTCTCCAATCATACTGTGATTATTCTGAAATGCACCTTAACCATTTTGATGAGATTTACCGCTCGTCATAAACTGATTTTGCTACTAACGATAACAAGCAATTAACAGAAAATCTCGATTGGTTCTAGTACATTGGCCATCATGTGTATATATTAGTTAATAAATAACAATTCCTAGTAAAAATTAACTACTTATGTAGACATATCTTTAGATGCCAATTTATAACATATTTAGTAGTCATTATTCATAAAAATTTGTGAAGCTCAAGCACCGGAGTTGCGTTTTTTAGAAGCAATATGCGTGAAAGAATTAAAACGGCATTTGAAAAGGGAAAAAGTTTAAATTCGTTAGTTAATAGCTCTTGTTTTGGTTCATAAAAATTTTAATTAAGAAATAGAAAGGTATTTGATGAGACTTTTATTTTCGTTTACAATATTTATTAACTTCTACTAGTTAAGATCGTAAAAAATATCGTGTGAAGTAAAAAAAAAATATATAAAAAATACATATAAAATAATCTATTAGTATAATTATAGATTTGACCATTAATATCTATCTACAAACACATATCCTAAAAAAATTACAGATTTTTTTTGTTTTTTTTTGTTACGACATCTTGCTACACATGTATCAATTTGCAGCATTGGTAGGATAGGAAAGCTATAGAAATTTATTAAGGTATCTTGCGCTCTTTTGCAGCTAAGAAAGAGAAATGCAAATTTTTTAGAATTGGAGGATTTGAATTTCTTAAACTATTGCAAGCCGTATAAATATTTTTTAAAAAATCAAGGGATTTGTTACAAATTTGACAATATATAGCACAGCTTTCAAATTTTCTTAGTTATTATACTAATAATAAAATCTACTAATAAAATATTTAGAAAGCAGCATCCTTTTTTCTCTTCTTATTCTTTATATCTATTATTAATTCACCCACCGGCCTGTGTAGGGGTTAGGGAATTGCATCAGAAATGTTCGGGGTTCGAATCACGGGCAGAACAAATCTGCCTTTACATGCCTGTATGATGCCCAAGTGGATCATTCTAAAAAAGGTGGTCATTGGAAAAAAAATTTATTCACTTCTCTTAAAAAAATCTTGCAGACATTTTTAAAATTAAATTACAAATCAAAAAATCGAATTTACACAGGATTCTTCATTTTTTAGTGAAATAATATAAAAAGGAAATATAAGATGTTATATTTCAGAGTTATTGTTGCTCAATATACTTCAATAGCTTTGTAACAAATGCATTTAAAGATATTTTAAAAGTAGCAGTATTTGTTTAAATAGTTCTGTTAATTTAATTCAAACAATTCTGGATAAAAATAAATAAATTAATTAAAAAATATATAGGGTTATTTTGAGATATATAAGGTCAAACGTTAAAACAGGTTATCTTCATAATTTGACCTTGATACAGAAGGTCAAATAGTTTAATTTTACTTTGCGTCAGAAGGTCAAATATGGCAAAAATTGAAAGGACAATTTGTTGGCTTTGCAATCGTGTTTGAAATTTTCTTTTACAACAATTAGGAGAAAAGTTACAATCATTTATAAATTATGCAAGTTTGTAATTTTTTGTGAAAGTTTTAGTTTTTCACAAGTCTTTAACTTGGACAATTTTCAAATTAAAATTCTAAAAATTGGCCAAATTTTATACTTTATCGAACCATTAAGATTAGTTCCAATTCAATTTGTCTTTTTGGTAAGTTAAGCAAACTTTAATTTTGAAAAACGAGTTTTATTTTTGCAAAAAGCTGACAAAATATAATATGCATTTTTGTTGTAGGTAAAATAAAGAATAAAAACTATAATATAAGTGAAATCAGGAAGGAAAAAAAAACATACTTTTCCTAAGAGTTGAAATAGAAAAATTAAAATTCTTTTTTTTCTTCATTAAGAAAAAAAAATTTTTTTTTCTTTATTAGGAATATAAAAGGTAAGATAATAAAAAAGAAAATCTGAGACAATTAAAATTTGTCTTAAAATTCCGAAGACAAATTTAATAAAATTTCGGCCACTGATGTTTCATTGTAACTAAAATCACAATGCATGTGAATCAATACAGTTCACAATTAATACGCATGATGACGAGTGAAATTACTTAAATGCGAGCAGAAATGATCTTTGAATCATCAAAAACGACGATAGTTAAAGGGAATAGCTAAACAGTGCACCTAACTATAAATATTAAGATAAAAAATTTCAGTAACATAGTAAGAAAATAAATGAGTAAAAAAGTAATTTTTTTAAATTGGGAAATTAGGAAAAATATAAAGTGCACTAAATGAAATTGTTTTAATTACTGAGGCAATTTTAATAAAAATTTCGGCCATCATTGTACGTTGATCACAGTACATATACATTGATACAGTACTGTATTTAATGAATAGTCTTAATAGTAAGGAAATATAAATTCGTTCAAAAATAATTTTCAAATGATTGAAAATTTGATAATGATGAAATTGCTAAACATTCCAAGGAACTATAAATATTAAGATAAAGTTTTTCAGTAATAATAAAGTGAAATAGTGTAAAAGAAATTCTAAATTGTCAGATTTAAAAGGATTTTTTTACATTAGAATTATTCTAAAATTAGGATAAACATAAAAAGCACAGACTTAGGTGTTATCATTTTAATTACTAACAATAATTTTATAGCTAATTAACAGCAATGCAATCGCAATTTTTATTGTGAAAACCCAACTTTTTTTTCATTTATTAAATATTTTGAGCAAACTTATTCATACCTTATCTTTCACCAACTTGATGACTAGAACAACCTATTTTAGTACAGAGGAAAAAATGTATAATAAATTTGTAAAAAATCGTCTGAATAGTGAAAAGTGTAGAAATATTTTTTCTGTCCCTTTTTTTTATGCATTATTTATAATTATGCATAATAAAACTTTTTTTCATCATAAAACTGTATAAATTTATGCAAGATCTTCGAAAAAAATTTCATAAAAAATTTTGTTGAATGCAAGAAATACAAACAAATAGTATGCAAATGAATATTCCAATTTAGATTGGTGTATGCCCATCCGTAGTTAAGCTAATAATTTTATAATTCCTTGCATACATTTTCTAAATATCGTTCAAAGGTCACGCAGCGTCACTGCGCGAGAATTTCTGAAAAAAAAAAAAAAAAAAAAAAAAAAAAAAAAAAAAAAAACGCAAGTGCTGCTGCAAGTGAAAATGCTCCCGCTAGTTTGTAAGAAAAACCTTAATGTTTACAAAAACAAGTAGTTGAAAGCGTTTTACTTCACTAAAAATGTAAACAACAACATGCAGAACGAAAAATTTATTAGAATGAATATTTTCAACGAGTTATTTCAGTAATAGATTTTAGTAAGAGTATTATCAAATAAATATTGAACTGAACAAACCTTTCAAATGTATAAAGTTTAAAAATTTGAATATATAGTCTGAGTGTTTCATTTCAGTGATTTAAGGACATGAATATGTGAAGTAATTTCAATAATCAATACACCACATTATTATATTAAATCACAGCGACCATGTTTAAATATCGAAGATTACTTCAGAAAGCTTCACAAATACTATATATTTCATCTTGCAGGCCTTTACAGCGAAATTTTGTAGATATTGCTGAATCTACTAATGAAAAGCCGAGCTATACCATACCACCTTTTTTAAAATTACCACCTAGAAGTGCCGAAATAAAAGAACAGAGTTATGATTATATCCTGGTTTTAGACTTTGAAGCTACATGTGATTCTCCCGTTAATGTTGTCCCCCAAGTATGTGTTTGATTTTAATAAAATTCTTTTAATATTCAGATTATATTTGCTTTCTTTTGCCCTCCTATACAGTTATGTCTGTTGATGATGTGTCTATAATTTAATAACTTCCATAACTCTACCCTAAAGACTGCTTTTTGATTTTAAGTTCATATATAAATAGCACTACTTTCATTAACCTTGTAATATGTAGTTGTCATTTTCTATATCCTGTTATTCATTGTATTGTACAATTTTTGTGTGATGATAATGCATTATTAATCTCATTAGTTGTGGTTAATTCCATAATATTTTTAATGTTTCTTAATTTTTAGAATTGTATTTTGCCTTCTTAATTTGTTTTTTTTTTCCTTGTAGGAAATTATAGAATTTCCAGTTCTTAAAATATGTGCAAAGACATTTGATATTGAATCAATCTTTCATGCATACGTGAGACCTATAACCAATCCAACTCTTTCAAAGTTTTGTTCCCAGGTAATAAGAATAATTTTTGTTTATTGTACAGAAAACAGTTTCTTTCAAGAAACGCATAAACTTTTAATGAAATTATTTATTTATTTTTTTAAAAAAATAGTAAACCTTTATTTATTCATTTTGAGTAATTCATAAAATATACGTAATTTTCGGTACAATAATATTGAATAAGTTTCAATTGAAAAAATTAACAATTTCTTTCTCACATTCATGTTAAATCTTATAAATAAAGTTTTAAATTGTGCTTTGAAATCTCTCTAACTGAAATTGACAAAATCATGAAAATTTTTAGGATTTTATTCTGGGGATGTCAGGGAGTTTTGTTTTGTTCGAAGAGTGGTCACGTTATTTCTTTTATGCTACATATTATGATTTTTATTTTATTAACACATTGTACAAGTTTTGATATTTTAACATGATGTTTTTCAATTAGTTCATAATGAACATTGCAGGGATCCAAGTTTTGTAAAGGGCAAGATTAAATTGCATAGTCATAACAGTTCTCTGAATTTCACACAATTAAAAAAATAAGAAGTAAATGTACGAAATACCTGCAAAAAGATTAATTATTTTATCACTTTTTAGTTTTTTACTTTAAAAAAATTAAATTGATGATAATTCATGAAAATATTCTTTATTTCTCTGACATATTCAAAGAGACTTTCAGAGTTTTAGTAAAGAGGACATATATATATCAGGGTTGGGTTTTCGCCGTCAAAAACTGGCTTTTGACATGACAGGGGTAAAAACCGTGCTTTTACCAGTAAAACCGTCAGAAACCTACTGTTTTCTTTAATTTATGGCATATAGCGGACAGTATATTATTTTCACTTAATTGCCTTTATAAATATGTGTTGTAAATGATTGCTATTGATTTTGCAACTATATACACGTATTCTTATAGAAGGATATACATTCATACAGAAATATTGTAGCATACTTATTGAAAATAGTGATACTTAACTTTTATCATTATAGCTTGATTTGCAAAGGATTCAAAATTTTGCACTTCTTAATTGTTAGAAATAAACAAACAAACTAAAAAACTTGGAACTATTAATAAATTCAAGAACTAAAAAGAAGAATTTAAAATTTGGCTTTTCTTAAATATTATAAATAAGCTAAACAAAACTTTCAAAACTTGTAACTACTAACAAACTCTAAGTCAGGAATGACTTGACATTCTTCAGTAATGTAATATGCCAAACAAAATGATGCTTGGAAATGTTGAAAATTTTGTTTAGTATCCTAATATTTTACTTCAAATAGTATGATTTGATATAATCATGTTGGGAAAATGCAAAAATCTGTTCTTAAATATCTTTTAACAACTTTTTTTTCTAATTTTATTGCCCAAAAATGAATTAATTTTAAATCTTAAGCAGTTAAACTCAAATTAAAATACAGTTTTATCAAAACTATGGGTTTTTGATGTGACGGTAAAAACCATGGTATAAACCGGTAAAATCTGTCATGTGTCAAAAACTTGCCAACCCTGATATATATATATTAAAAAAAAAGTGATAGCTTTCATTAATATTTGAAACTCTTTAAATAGCAGTACTCCATTTCAGCGTTCTAAAAAAAACTTATTATTATAGTACCTTGATTAGAAACTACTAAAATACCGAAACAAATTTTTACTACAATTAATTCTGCATTGGTAGCATCAATAAATGCTTAGTAATTTTTTTCTACCCCTCCCCCCCCCCAAAAAAAAATGAAAACAGATAAGTACCCTCTGATCATTGTCCTTTTCTTAATTTGATGTGTAATTTCCCTAAGTGATAGAATGCTGAAATAATTCTTGTTAGAGGAGAAGTGTAAATAAATTATGGAAATGAATATACAGTCGAACCCCGCTATAGTGAACCGTCTGCGGACTCAGTAATGTGTCCACTATAACCGATGATTCACTAAATCCAAATTTTTTGAAGAATATTTTTTGCATAAGACAGTTGAATGATTGAAAATTGGCTTTGCAATTTTGCATAAGTTATTTAAAAAATTATTAACTAATTAACAGATAATAAAGCAAAAATTGATGGAAAAAGTAATTATGTCGCTAAATATTAGTTTTATTTTCACTTTTTATGAAAAAAATTTGTGATTTTTGATAAACACAATTTGATTTTAAATTGAGTTCATCAATTTTCTTACCTACAGTGTGCAAAGAATGCAGGATTTTTACATTTTGAACAAGATTTCGAACCATCTTAACAAAGCATCTTCTACGTTTTCTCTTTCAGCTACACGCAGTTTTTTCGATGAAACCATGTTTTTGTCGTATGCCGCAAGAATTGCACTTCGATTTTTCCAAATGTTTGAGACTGTAGATTTTGACAAGGAAAATTTCTTACACAGTGTCGATTGATTGGTTCCATCATCAATACGCTTTACAATTTTAACTTTGTCCTCTATCGAAAACGCTTTTCTCTTTAGAGAATTTGCCATTTTCACTGCTTTTGAAATAAAAATCTTGTCTCAAATAGATAATGTAAGAATATGAAGAGAGCAGCTGTAGAATGAGTTAAATTGTTCCCCTTCTTGATTGTCAAGGGGTGATTTGTAAAGAATATGGTTTGAACAGATAAGAAAATTCCAAATATTCAGCAGGTGGCCAAGTTAACTAGTTGTAGAGCAAGCTTGGGGAAAAGAGGTAAAGTGAGGCTTGTCAGGGAGGGGGGAGTATAAGATAAATGATCTGTTTGACATTTATTACAGTATAGTTAAAAGTGATAAGCATAAAGGAGAGTAATATGACACATTTTATAGGAATGCATTCATTTTCAGTCCCAACACCTACAAGTTTAAAGATGGAGGACTGAAAAAGATATTTGAAAAAATGAAATTTGAGTCCACTATAACAGAGTTTCTAAGTTCTAAGCTGTTCACTATAAGCGTTAAAAATAACATTATTCAAATTGGAATGCGGACGGGACCGCTAAAAAAGTTCACTACATCCGAGTGTTCACTATATCCCAGGTTCACTATAGCGGGGTTCGACTGTATAATTGATTATACAGCAATTTTAATGTAGGTTATGCATGTAAAAAATATTCTGTTTTAATTTATGGGATGGCTTAATGCTTCTAACTAAAATATAATATTTCTTTAATTTGCTTATTATCATTGTGACAATCCACATTTTTTAAATTATTATTTTAAGAATTGCTACTGTTTCATATTAAACGGTTTATTTTGATTTTTGTTTTTAGTGCACTAGTTTCTTCTTATATGTTGATTTTAAGTTAAAAAGGTTTTTTAAATATTTTTTCTTGTGTTAACTTTTTTTTTTGCATCCATTGCTTTGGAAATAAAAATAAAAAATTTATTCTAGTTAACAGGTATAACTCAAGAAATGGTTGATAACAGTCCAGTTTTTGAAGATGTGTATGAGGTAAAAATATGGTTTTTTTTGTCACTGAAATTTGTAATATTTATTGAAATTTATACACTGTTTAATTAATATTTGTTTCATTACTTTGCTCTCTGCTTACACAGTAAGTCCCTGTAACTATCTAGTATAATATGGTGACAGGATAGGATAAAAACAAAATGGTTCCACTCATTATCCCTTCTTCCAATCAAATTAAAAATTAATGAAATTGTATAATTAAAATCATATGTTTCACATTAATGATTAATTAAAAAATACTCATTGTTTAGAAATAAACTGCACAAATTAAAAAATTATGATTAAGAAGACTCAAAATGTACAGATGACTATTTTAACATTCAAGTTTTGTAATTGTTCTGATTTTCCTAACAAAAAATACTTTATCCTCGTTTATCCTGATTTTTAGTTTTTAGTCTTGATACTTCTGATTTTTGTATGTGTTCATAACAGCTCATTTTTCAAGAATACAAAAGTGAATTTTTTAAAAATGGATTTGAAGAATCACAAATTTTTGATTTGACATCTTTTTATTTTTTCATCACGAATTTCAGTGGTTCTAATTCAGGGACCGTCTAATAAATATATACATGGCTCAGTCATTTAGCCTTTACCCACAGGGTTCTTTGTTTCAACTTTTTTGAGAATTCACTCAATTTATGTAAAAGAAACTCTATTAACAATTTTATATAATCACATATTTATGGCGATGTATTCAGGTGTCATATGCTTATTTATTATTTTAAGCAATTTCAGTAAGAAATCTTATGGATCATTCTTCAGTAATTTTACAATAATTAATTTGTCTCTTTGATGTAATTTTAAAAATGGTTGATTCCAATCAACAATACAATAATTATTTCATTCACTAAAATTACTTTTGTACAAAAATGTTAAGTGACATATTTACTGTGTTTTCATTTCGAGATGATTGAAATCCCACTTTAAAATTATTTTATTAGGAAAATTTTAGAATAATTACAAATTTTTAATATATATTAATATGAAGGAGTATTAACTAATTGATATTGATTATTTTTCTTAATGCAACAATATAGACATTTTCCATGTACTTATTTGAAATTACTATTATGGGTTTTTCAACTCATTATATTGCAAAATTAGGAAATTTTGTTTCTGGAGAGTGGCCGGCTGTGACATTCACTTTCGCCAGCTGTGACAAGGCAAATTTCTCCCAATACTTGATCTGAGAGTTTCCTTGCCTTCTGGATTGGGTTCAAAATAACAAGGCTATGGAGTTGAACATTAGTACAGCCGTAAACCCAAAAGAATTGGGTCAGTTGTTCAACGACAGTTATAAAATAAAATATAGTTTAATTAATTATGAACAATGGTTTAAAATTTTTACTTAGATTAGGTATTATATACATATTTTTTACTTCACTAAATGTAAGTGCTTATATTATTTCCAATTTTGGATTTCTCTTTTTGACTTACATGATAATGCATGATGTATCAAAACTTTACTCGTAGCCTAAAAAATGTCGCTAGTGAAATCTCCACTATTTTATTTCTCCAATGTTGGGAGGTATGTTAATGTAAGGCGAAAATAAAAATTGATTTAGGGATATTTGCTTGCTTTTACAATACTGGGTTATGTGTCATTTACACAATGCAAGTGTAATGTAAGTTACACCTGGTCTGGTTAGTAGGACACTGGGCCCATGTCCAAGAGGTTGAGGTTGTGGGTTCGATCCCCACTGGCCGAAGACCTCCTTTGTAGTAAATGGTGTCTGATGCACGTTAAATCTGTCAATTCACAAAGTCCTCCATGTTCCCATATCAAATCATACCTCAGGGGGTACTGATCCAGGAGTTTCCTTGTTTGCTGGATTGGTTCAAAATTACAAGCCTATGGAGTTGAACATTAGTAGTCGTAAACCCAAAATTGGGTCTGCTGTTCAACGACGGTTATAAAATAAAATAAAGAAATTCAAGTTCAATGTTAAAACTTGAAATAAGATAATAACCTATATTCCAATTTAAACAATGGAGTAATGCTTTGGAATTAATAAAAATTTGAAAATATTGGTAATTAATTATGATTTTTTTTAAAAATATTCATTTTTGTAATTTATCTAATTTCATAAAAATTGAGCATATTACATATCTTAAATAATTTTCTAGTTTTTGATAAATTTAATTCTATTCTCTATTCTATTCTATGGTGGTAACTGTTTTGAAATTGCCATGATTTTTTTTTTCGATTTATCTATATATTTATTTTTAAATTCTGCTTTATAATTCTATATATTTTGAATGTTACTCCCATCTTGATATTTAACTATGGATTTCTTAAATTTATGACTTAAGGTCAAAACTTAAGAATAAAAAAAAAATCAATAGATAAAATTAAGATTTGTTCAGTGTAAATATTTGAACAGGTATAATGAATTAATTGTTTACTACTAAAAATGGTAAAATTAAATTTAATCATATCTCTTGTTAAGTGAATCCAGTTTTTGTTTGCAACTTAATTGAAAAAAAAAATTTTTTTTTCTTCTTCAGTACATGTTTATATTATTGTTGAATAATTAATTACTCATTTTATATTTTTTAATCGATGTTATTCTCTTTCATTTATATTTAGAGTTTTCAGAGATGGCTTCAGAAAGAGGAGCTGTTAGACAAAAATATAAAATTTGCATTTGCCACTTGTGGAGATTGGGATTTGAAATATATGTAAGAATGCACTTAATCTTTGTAAGTTACTCTTTGTAAGTTATAAGGTTTTAATTTTAAAGCACAAATGTTAATCTTGTCTAAATTTGAAGAAAAATGACTGATTAGAGAGGTAAATTATTATTATTTTTTTTTACTCTTAGAGATTTGTGTTAAAGTTTTGCATGAAAAATATTTTTTAAATAATAATTTTCATTATCCGAACCACAAAATAAATAAATAGATAGTTAAGAAATAAATAAATTAAAAAATTTTGAAACTTAACATTAACTTGCCTTTCTCTTTTTTTGAATATCATTTAACATTTAAAATTGATTTTTATATAACATGTTATTTATGTTTTTCATTTTAATGGTATATTTCTTATAGATTGTGAAGTAAATTAAAGATAAATATTGCAATCTAGTTGTTTAGCATTTCTTCAAAATTTTATTCAAGAAATAGCTGTATATCCTAGGAGAGATCATTTACAGAATGTATCCCAATTTGTTATGCAAATTCAATATTAAACTGATAATTTAAAAAAAAATTAATTATGAAGTCAGTTATTATGAATAATTTTTTCGAATATTGTGGGGATAGTAGTTATCGACAATGTCACCCTTCATCTATGAAAAAGTACTCCAACATAAAATCGAGTTAACATGTCTCAGACACTAGTGATTTGGAGTGAATTATTAGTCATTTGCAGTTTATTTATTTTTTTTTTTTGTTGAATTATATGTATTTATAGATGCTTATTTGCTTAGTCTGAATTATGAAACTAAAGTAAATTTTTTTCTAATAAGTTAGTTCAAGTTGTTTTTTTACTTATATCAAACCTTTATATATGTTTAAAAGCTGTAAATTAGTCTGAATGTTCCTTCTCTTTACAACATTTTCATTATATAATAACGTAAAATAAACAAATTTTTTTCATGGAAAAACGTGCAGGTCCAAATAGGGTTTTCTGCATTTCAGGATCCATGAAGAGTTAAATGAGATTTAATTAAATTTTATGCTTTTAAATTAACAAAATATTTTCTGTTTCTTAATTATAGCAGTCATGCATTCTAAGATAGCTTATAGATTAATTTTATTTCTTGTAAATTACTTTTCTCCTTAAAAAGTGACGTAAGTAAAACATTATATTAAATTCTGAATTGTGACACAGAAAATATGGAGACAAAAAAAAAGTAGTTTGTCCTCTTTCTATACCCAATCACAATTTTTTTTTTGCTGACTTTGTCTATTACTATTTTAATATTTTAATTTTTTATTAAATTTTCCATTATCAGAAATACATAAAATACCATCACTCTTCATAATACCTAGGCATTTTATAGAGTCCTCGGTAATGTGTGTGAAATGTTTAATTGTCTCATACTTTATTGGCCAGTTTTTAGCATTTTATTAAATACCTATCTATTTTATATAAAAGCAGATTTCAAACTTTGTGGGTAACATTTATATTATGCCTGCTTATAAGTTTTTGTTTATCTTTTAATATATATTATTTTAATTTTATTGCTAATAGGTTTATTTTTTAAAAAATATAAAGAATCTTTTCATTTTATTATCTTTCTGATTATGTAACAAATAAATTAATTCCAAAAATTCTGTATTGTGAATTAATTACTTTAAAGGAATGTGTATTTCTTAAACTTCATCACATGGATCACTTACTTTAATGAAATATTTATCACTTTAGATTCCCAATGCAGTGCAAAGGTTTTAAACTTCCTGTTCCTGATTATATGAAAAAGTGGATTAATGTAAAAGTTGTAAGTATATATTGCAACTTTCGTGGTTTTATATATGTTGCTATAATGTGGTTTTAGAAAAATAACTTTGTAGTTTTTTTCTGTATTTATTTATTTGTATTTTTCATTTCTTTAATCTTCCTTGGGTTTCTTCTTTTTGTGTATCTTTCTCATTTATTATTTATTTATTTATTGAATAATCAAACTAGAAATGGTTTTGGATTTGTGAATTGTTCATGAAAGCAAAGTTTTTTTAGACAAATATATTAACACTTGCCAACCTAGGATTGTTAAATGTAATGCTGTTCAAAAATTATTCGCAAAAA
This sequence comes from Parasteatoda tepidariorum, assembly GCF_982258835.1. Classification (NCBI taxonomy): domain Eukaryota; kingdom Metazoa; phylum Arthropoda; class Arachnida; order Araneae; family Theridiidae; genus Parasteatoda; species Parasteatoda tepidariorum. Next base: position 76,818,562 of record NC_141758.1, read on the forward strand.
TGAATTCGCTGTGTTATGATTCACAAACAATAATCAATGAAATAATTTTTTTTTAAATCTTGAAATTTATATGCTATTATATTTATGAAGTTATATTATAATATATCATTTCATTGGTTTTATGAAATGAAGACTTCTCAGATGAAGCACTTATATTTGGTTGCTAATATGGTCTATTTTTGTTCTCATGTCTAAATGTAAAGATATTTTCCACAATGCTACAACAAAAATATTAAATCGAGTTAAAATTAATAACTTAAACAATTTGCATTCAGAAAATATTTTTATAAATGCAGTTATAAATTTTTGTTTTCATTTATGGTTTATATTTATTTTTTATTTTAGAATTTTGAAATAGGTTTTCATGTTTATCTCAATTATTTTGAGAATCGAAAGAAAACACATTTTCAAATATTGCGCTTGAAATTGTTTTGAATTCAGGGAAGAGAAGGCTGTATCAATTTGCGAAGTCATTCAAAAATTATAGACAACTTAAATGTATAATGCATCTGTACATTCTAAAGCTGATTATTTGAATATTTATTTGTATATTTATTCGCATTCTCCACTAAACTCTTACATTTAGTTACCCTTATTTTTTTAAAAATATTTAATGTAGTAGCAATGACTTAAATGTTGCATAATGCTTCGATGCATTCTGAAATTGATTATTTGAATATGATGATAATTCATATTCTGAACTAAACTCTTAAACTTAGTTGACCTTGTTTTTTTTCTCTTTAATACATATTGGGATGGAAGTACAAGCATAAATTTGTAAAAATTATATTTTTGTGTAATTTATAGAGTTTTGCTGAATTGACAACAGTATATCCAAGGAACATGATGACAATGATTAAATACTGCCAGTTAGAGCATGAAGGCAGATTACACTCTGGTGTAGGTAAGTTATAATTAGCTTACTAAAATGATGCTACCTTTCATATAGTAAATAAAGGAAACTGGAAGAACCTTGCTGTAGATAGCAAAGACTTGTAATAGCCTGTAATAGTGTACTGGTTAGTGTTATTCACTAACCAGTACAATAGGCTGACGTGCCTTGAAATAAGAAGAGAATCGTGTTATATATATGCAAAATTTGAACGACCGATTTCACTCAAATTTTGTGTAAATTTCACTCAACTTTTGTCTAAAAATCCAATGTCTAAAATTACATATTTTTTAAAAATGATGTAAAAAATTGTATATCTTACAATTTAAAAATTTTTCAACCATTCTTAAATAATGTAATAAAAAATAATAAATCTGAACAAAAAGTAATTTTTTGCATCAAATTATCTTTAGATAAACCAATTTTATAATTTTTTAAAAGGGATTTTCAATTTGCTTGAAAAGTTCTTGAAATATGGGAAAATACCCAAAAAGTAAAATTAGCATTTAGGAATCTAAACTTAAGAGCACTATCCTGACCAAAATATTGAGACCATATTTTCCAGATTGCGGCTACCCCTATATCTTTTGGGTCCGAAATTCGAATCCATCAAAAAAATTGTGTTTATTCAAAAAAATACATTTTTGTGTCTTGTTTCGTAACTTAATATATCGCCTGCTTTTATTAATTAGCATATTTGAGGTCATCTCCTCGAGCTATTAAGTTTGAGACTTAGAATGCAAAAATCCGATGATTAGACTAAAAGCTATTCAGATTGTTTTTGCTTCTTTTGCACTGTACACTAAATTCATTGTAAATCAGTTCAAAATTACTGATTTGTATAAGATACATACATATAAACATTCTGCTAAATTTTGTATATATTTAACTATCATATTAATTTAATTAAAATAGTTTTCAACATTGGATTTCTGTTTTTTTATTTCTTTCTCCTAAGTGGCAACTTTCTTCAACAAACATATTTCGCTGTTCTAAAGCTTCTCATTTCACTAAAGTTTCTAATTAGTTAAAATTCTGCTCAAAAGTAAAATGTGTGGAGCTTAAACTAATTATTTCAGCTTGATTATTAAAAAAATGATTGAATATATGGATTTCCAAAGCTACGAATATTAATAGTTTTAAGGTTACTTTAATTCTGAACATGGTTGTATCTAACAGTACCATTATTGGATAGCCAGAAAGAATTTTTCCTGGCCATACTAATAACCTGGTAATAACCGGATAATTGCTGTGTGTCCGGCACATTTCTACTAAAGATTACTGTACTATCTAGAAGTTAATGACTCTAATAATGGTTTGAAAAATTAAAATTCATAACTGTTAGTTATGTAAGTATTAATATTTTTTAAGTAATTGTGTGTTTTGTAAATTTCTTTATTAATTTTGTTTGCTAGTCTATGATAGTCTTTGTATATATATTTTTCAGATGATTTCAAAAACATATCTTGAGATTTTAAAAATTTAAGTTAAGCAGTACATTACTCTTACAAATAACGTGTGTTAAAAATTCTTATGATTTATTAAAATAAAATTCATAAATGTTAGTTATATGAACATAAATGTTAATTATATAAACTATGACTTCATGTTTTGTAAAGTTTGTTAATTTATTTACTATTTAATACTTATGTTATTAATTTATTTATGCTTTTCAGATGATTGCAAAAATATAGCAAGAGTTATGAAAAATTTAGCTGAGCGAGGGCTTGTTTATGTTTGTAATGCTGGGATACATTAATGGAATCTTTTTCTTTGAAAGTATATTTTTTTGTAAATAAAAGATTTTATCCATCAGTGTTGCTTTTGATATTATATAAAAAGGTATTTTGATATTATAAACGTCTAACATGTGTTTGAAGCCAAGTAGACATGTTTTAATATTAAACACATTTGTTTAAATTTGATCAATTATAATTTTACCTTTAAGCTACATATATTGAAACAATTTAAATAACTATATTAACTACTAAAGAAATAATTGACTAATTAATCTGCAACAAAATATTTGTATTAATATGATCTAGGTGTAGTTTCAATGTAACTGTGGTTGAAGACACTGAACTGTCACTGGGAAGAATTTGCGGGCTTTATTCCATGCTTAAGGCTTGAAGCCCACTTAGCATCAGATCAATGGATACCAGCTTATCTGGGAAGTAAACTCAGGTGGTGTGCAATGCCAATCCTCAAGGCAACCACCATACCGTCACCAAATTGCAAAGCCTTGACCTTCATGACCCACTTGTCCAACACCAAGCTGTTTCTGTAGCTTTTTACGTTTTATGATAGTGAATAGCCTCTTATGGAGCAATATTTCCCTTCTTGTGTACCATGTCATTATAATTTTTATCAAATTCATTACATATTCTTAACCTTCTGGCTGCTCATCCCGCAATTTCCATGGGCAACTCAAATGTAGCAAAATTTCTTCATGACACAATTTTTGCTACCATGTGTTTTTCTTAATTAATTGAGGAGCACATCCCGCCTTTCTAACGTCAAACCAGTGAAATAAATTATATACAGTATTAGACGTTTAATTTAGGATATGACCAACAGGTGTCGTTAGTCGTCCACTTAATTGCGTCATTCAAAGGTACTTGGTATTTATCGCTATAACTTCACTATGTTTGCCGCCTTTTTTTGATCAGAAATGGTTGCTGGAAAATATCCAGCGATTGACGTTATATTTTTGTCCTGCGATGCAATCTAAATATTTAAAAAAAATATATATCTACAGTCTATAATATACACCGAAGAGCCATTACATTATGACCACCCTCCATCTATAATAATGGGCTCTCCCAGGTTTTCATGAGGCACATTAGGAGCCATAATCCTTATAGAACAATCCTGACGTCTGTCAGCTACTTGAACATAGTTGCAGACCAGGTTCACCTATTCATGGCAACAGGTTTTCCTGCGGGGGGATGGTGTTTATCAACAGGATAATGCACCATGTCATAAGGGTCGAATCGTCATGGATTGGTTCGAGGAACATTCCAGTGACTTTCAAGTCATGTCTTGGCCCCCAAATCCATCTGACCTTAGTCCAATGGAGCCTATGTGGTCCTTCTTGGAAAACCAAATTCGTGCTGCCACGCTACCCCCTCGCAATGTGAGGGAATTGCAGGACCAGTTGGTGAGCGCTTGGTACCAGATACCTCAGACTACCTTATCAGCACCTTGTGGAATCAATGCCACGGCAGGTGCTAGCAGTTTTGAGGGCTAAAGGTGGTCATAATGTAATGGCTCTTCGGTGTATATACAGTCTATAAAAAAAATTTCCCAATATATATGGATTTAAATATGAAATGGAGCCTATGTGGTCCTTCTTGGTCCATTTGACTGATGCACCAATTAAAGCTTATATCTATTTAGATTGTAACAGTTGCATAGGTTTTAATGTGTTAAGAATTTTCTCAATTTGACTTCTAAAATGTGCAGGCAAAAATGTATAAAAAGGAAGGTTAAAAGCAAAACACATTTTATATGCTTCACTTTTAATGCCATTACCTTTGTTAACTTCTTACTTTCAATAAAGAAATTGTTGTCAATAAAGAAATTGTCCTTAAGGGTACAGAGGACCTTCAAATTTGAAAAAAGTGACCAAAATTTCGATTTTGAGATTTTTATTTTTTCTGAAAATAGACGTTGTAAGCTTTCAAACAAAAAAAAAAATTTGGAAATGGAACCCTTTTTTACTGAGATATGAGGATTTTAATTAGGCGACGCCCCTTTGTTTTCAAAAAACAGAAGTCGGTAGTTTGAATCAGCCGATTTTTTTTAGTTTCGTTTTAAGCTAAAAGCTGAAAGAACTTTATATTATTCATTTCAGAAGGGTTCTTCTGAAATGAAAATTAGTGACAGGAAGAAAATTAGTGACAATCAAAATTATGTAACAGTAGAAGGACCCTCCCATTGTGCAGGAGGATTTAAAAAAAAATTTCTATCTTTGACACTTCTATATTATATATATCGCACACAATTAGTTTTTACATTTGAATCAATGTTTCATTTTTCGGTTGATATATCATTCATATTTTTTAAAATAAATTAATTTCATGCTTACTAACTTATTTTATGTCATTACTTTAGTGAATTTTCTTGCGTTAAATTTTGAATAAGTAAATATGCTTGCTGAGTACGTTTGAGTATTTCTTTTCATAGGCACATATTGAATTGAATTTTTATCCATTTTAACCTAATAATGGAGATAAAAGAACAGATATAAGCTTAATTAGTCATTTTTTAGATATTATACACAACTAATAGTGTTATTTTAAATACATTTTAAAAATTGCTATTTTCTCGAAATAAAATTTTGACGGATTTTTGTGTTTTCGAAATGCTCCATTTGTCTCAATTTTTAGTTTTTTTGTTTGAAACTTGTTTTATGTGTACTATGTATGTATGTAATTAAAACTTACCATGTTTTGTTACCTAGAACATTGATAAAATTTGTTTATAGTAAAAAAAGTTCAAGATTTTTTAAATTTTTCCAGAAATTTTCATGAGATACATAAAAAGTGTGTTTTTTGAGCTAGAGCACTATAATTTGCCACTGAATGATGGTAACTTTTATTTGGAAGTCAAAAACGAGTCATATAAAAAAAAGTATGATTCTGCAATGAATTTTGTACCCCATGGAGTGTTTTGACTTTATCGGATTCCATGCTATTTTAAAATTTTAAAAGTTCAATAACTTTAAAATTTATCATTCAAATTACATGAAATTTTGCATACAGCTTTTTAAAGATATTAAAGGTAAATACTGCAAGTTTCATAAATGTATCATAAAAACTCTGAAAGTTGGTTCTTAAGGTCCCCTGTACCCTTAACCAGTTTGACAATTGAATACAAATGCTCTAAAGTAAATTATTTAGCAGCATGAAAAATAAAAATTATATCCTTAATATTTTGCTTACTGGTCTTAATCATAATTTTTTTGCATAACAGTTTCTTTTATATTTCACATGAAATACATTTAAACTTAAATGCACTTATGTTTAACCAACATGGGCTTGAATAATCTTTGCAAAGAACTTGAATTTAAAATAATTTTTTAAACGACCCCGAGAAACTGACTGACTCCGACCCCCCCTCGAATTGAAAATTATAGAACATACAGAAGGTGTGCATATAATATATATATATATATATATATATATATATATATATATATATATATATATATATATATATATATATATATATATATATATATATATATATATATATATATATATATATATATATATATATATACTATATATATATATATATACATATATATATATATATATATATATATATATATATATATATATATATATATATATATATATATATATATATATATATATATATATATATATATATATATATATATATATATAACGTCGTTGCCGAGTGGAAGGATTAAAACAGGTCATAGGTCGGGAAGGAGGGTACAAAATATATTTATTAATTTTTAGACAAGAGCAGTCATGAGAGCGAGTAAGAGTGCACATGAAAAGTTGCGCTCCTTGGTTATATGTTAGGGAAAATCTTGCAAAGTAAAATCCGTAAAATGTCTTAATTTAGGGAAAGAGGGAAATCTCAGCAGTTGCCATTGGTTTATGAAATAGATGGAATGTTTCCCACACAGAGCAAAGGGGAAAATGTCCTGCTCTTAATTAAATGCGTACTTGAGCCAAAAATAGATTTAAGAACAGGATGTGGCTTTTAAAAGTGTGAGAAAGTATTTCGTTTAGAATAATTAATTAGTAATAAAGTAGGAGTTGTTTTATAGCAAAGAAACTAACGTAAAAAGATTAATTGAAGCTTTTTATGTTACATATATATATATACAGTCACTCGAAAAAATAGCTGAGCACCGTGACCCTTGCAAAATAAAATTGAAAACGCAAAACGACACAATAAATAGTCTCAAGCCTCGATACTCACTGCTCTTTTGTCGTGACACCATGATTGGAAACGTTCTCACTGCCCTCTCGTGAAGCAGTTCATTGTGTATGTGAAATGGTCCCCAGAGAGCCCTGTCCAATGCATTTTCAAGGGGTCTGCACCCAAACGCCCAATGTTGGCGTTGTGTGTGTTTTAAAAAAATGGCTTTTGACACAGAGTTAGATTTCGTGTCGGCAAAGGGGACATGTCCTGTGTGGACGCGTGCGCAACCAATTGTCCAGACACTGTGCGTGAAACACGTGCTGGCAACGAGTTGGATGAGGCATTTCCAACATTTCCTCCAAACAAATCGGACAAGGCTCGGGTGGGGCGTAATACCAGCTTTCAAAAGGTAACGAGAACAGACAATTTCGAATTTCGCTGGCTAGGCGAATCCGCAAATCGTCTGTCAAGTTATAGCCTTTCCTAAACCAGTCACACACAATATTCGACAACCATCTCAGGCCGAAGCTATCAAAGCTCCGGTAAGCTGGGCTCACGTGACTGACATTATTCTCGAAACGCAACTCTCGATCGAGAAATTGCTTAAAAGCACCCCTCACCTGCCTCACATCGGAATAGCCTTCCGGGTCGAGGAATCGAAGCACTGGATGCGCCTCGTCCCCCAATTCCACGACCTCTGGCTCTCCCATCATCAACACCTCCCGAGGAAAAGCATAGCATGGAAACACCTCATCGGGGGATTTGAGAACGAGATTTCTTACAATAAAAAGATTTGCCATTTTGAATCGACTCTATGTCAAAAAATATAACGGCTCCTCGGCGTGCAAGCCCTTTTTATAGACACACAGAGGGCGCTCCAGTCGTCCTGAAATGTTCTAAAAAATGCCACGTGACCCGAAAAGACGATGCATTTCCAGAAAGTCATGCGATGAGATTCACCTCACCGGATGCACTTTCAAGAAATCGAGCGACACATTACATCCGCCAGATGCACTTTTAGAATGTCACCGGATGTATTTCCAGGAAGTCGAGCGACACATCACATCCGCCAGATGCACTTTTAGAATATCACCGGATGTAATTCCAAGAAGTCGAGCGACAAAACACTTTCACCAGATGCACTTTTAGGATATCACGTGACAGGACATGGGTTCGAAACCACATGGATCCAGAGGATGTGGCACCAACCCACTTGACATCTTTGAGAGGGTTGCGTCACGTGGATCCTTTGAAGGGATGAACAGCTTTCCTGGACCTGGCTCAGACAATGGACTCTGTGGCTTTGCGTCACGTGGCTCTGGGATCTGGGAGGTTGTGAAATGAATTGTGATTGAAAGGTCAATGACCCAAGGACATTGAGATGTTTGGACAGCTTTCCTGGACCTGGCTCGGACTGTGTGAGAGCGACTCTGTGGCTCTGGGATCTGGGGGGTTGTGAAATGAATTGTGATTGAAAGGTCAATGACCCAAGGTCATTAGAATGTTTGGATGATGCATGGAGAGATTGTCTCGAGACTCGAGGCTCGGGGCTCAGCTGAAAAAAAATTTTTTAAACCGGAAGTGGGCGTGGCCAAATGACAACTCAAAACTTGCATTTCGAAAATTTCAAATTTTGTCTCGACCCAAATTTTGCTGGACCCAAATCTGTGGCCGAGTGAAAAAAAATTTTTATAAACCGGAAGTGGTGAAAAGATAAGTGTCTCAAGGCAAGGGTTTTCCAAAAAATGTCACGCGATTCCAAAGCCCATTTTCACCAAAAACCCGCATCCCAATACACGTCAAACCTATCCATTGGCATGTGACGCATCCAAAGCAATGCGTCCATTGGTCTACAGTCCAATCCATCCATTGGCATGTGACGCTCGATGGCCATCCAAATTCGTCTCGATCCAAATTTGACTCGACCCAACTCTTTGGACGAGTGAAAAAAAAAAAAAAAAAAAAAATTTAACCGGAAGTGGGCGTGGCCAACGACAACTGAAAACTTGCATTTCGAAAATTTCAAATTTTGTCTCGACCCAAATTTTGCTGGACCCAAGTCTGTGGGCTCGAGAAAATTTTTGCTCAACCCAAAATCTCCGGACGAGTGAAAAAAAATTTTTTTCAATTTTGTAGTTAAAAAAAATATTCTAATTTTTAATTGAATAAAAAAATTCTTATTTGTAATTAAAAAATGCTCAAACAGCAAACCTACCCTAGTTAACAGTTTGCACATTCAAAAAAAACATCGTTTTTTCATAATACACACCTTCACCAACCCACAAAGCGTGGGAAATATCGTTTTAAACGATGAAATATAATAGATTAAAAAATCCAACCCAAAAATCTGCTCCAGGATGTCAGACCCAGGTGCCATGGATTTCAGAACCCCCCCTCCATGGATGACCCTGCACCTGTCCAGTGTCTAAAAAAAAAAAAAAAAAAAAAAAAAAAAAATTTTTTTTTTTTTTTTTTTTTTTTTTTTTTTTTTGGTAGTACTAGGGTGATGGCGTTGAACCAGCAGCTACATTGACAGTGATGTGTACTGTTGACGCGATTTGTCTTCTCAAATTTGCCACTTCTTCAGCCTGAGTGGCAATTTTTCGCAAAAGTGTTTCAATTTCGTCTTGTTTCTGCTTCTTCAAGTTTATAATTTCCGTCTCCAGCTGGTCAATCCGACGTTTCAATACATTTTTTTCCGATTCGTTTTCTGCATTGATTCGTTTCATCTCCACTCTTTGCTTCTCCCTCATGTATTCCACGACACTCATCTGACGGGCTTGTGGTTTACTCAACGTGTAATAAGCATTTGCCATGCGTTGGCGCAAGGAATTTCCCTTTTGAATCTGAAACATCATGGCTTGTGCGTGATTCGAAAATGTAGGTTCACCTCCCGTGGGCTGGACGCGCATTACGTCGTTCTCAAACCAATACGCTCCGTAATCTCCGTCTGGATGAGGTGCCCAATCCCATCGCAATTGAATGCAACAGTTTGGAAGCGTCATATTCTCAGACACTTTCACGCGATACGTTTTGTAATTTGAACCAAACTTTTCACACTTCCAATCCAGTACGAGTTTATCACGAAGTTTTCCGTTCAGCCATGTCATCACGCCGTGGCGGAAGAGACTGGCCATGTTCATGACGGAATGCTCGTGTAACGGGCGATTGATGTAAAAATGTCCGCGTCGCCCCTCGCCCGGCTTCTTGGATCCGGAGCATTGGGATTTTTCGCTCGATACGTAATGAATGGCATTGGCCAAATGCATGGGCGAAACAATTTTTTTATGTCCTTTGCAATAGCGCTCGTTGGCACGAGATTGTTTAATCGACCTCCAAACCTTCAGGTAGGCAGCTCGATCTTGAACAGCCACAATCATGTGGCGATGCAGTTTATTAGGATTTATGGTATTTCGTATGTCAATCTTGCAACCATCGCACAAGCACCAAAAGGACGACACCACCAGTTGACCCTCGTCAAACACGGACATTTTTTGTTTGAAACTGGCAAAGGCGTAGGATCGAATAAACACGTGATAAAGTGTCCACGCTTTGGAAAAATACATTCGAAACAGGGCCGCGGCCTCGCGTCCCAAATTGCTTTCGTCGTTGAACGGGTAAAGGGAACCCGTGTTGGTCAATGCTCGAAAGTCGCCGGGGTAGTTGTCGTAAAATCCAACTTCTTGTAAATCTGTGTCGAGGACTCTATGTTTAAGTTTGCGACGTAATAATGAAGGGTCAAAAGATTTACATTCACATAAATCGGGAGCGGCAGAATGGATTGCAGAGGCAGTGCTGGTTCCAGCAGTGGCGTTGTCAGTGTGGATGAAGCGTTTTTTTTGTATTTTTCTATTCATCGTTTTGAACGAGTCAAAGCATTTTTTTCTGTGAATGTCGTCTTGAGATGAATTTGAAAATGTATATCTGCAAAAAATGCATTGAGTCTCTTCATTTAAATTGTGTTTGGATTGAGAATGAGTCGTTCGATACTCTTTAAATAACAATTTTTCATCGCAAAATGGGCACGAGATGATTTGCTCATTCCAATATCGGTATGAAAAATACATTTTTCTATCCGGTTTTGCTTTCGGCATCTTGATGAGGCGTTCAAAGTTCAAATACTTCTCAGTGATGGAGCAATGGAATTGGCTAAAGCGTCGTTACTCGATCACAATCTAATGGAAAATTGTCAAGACGCTAGCTTAGATATACTGAGCTTGTAAAAAAAAAAAAAAAAAAAAAAAAAAAAAAAAAACTTTTTTTTTTTTTTTTTTTTTTTTTTTTTTTTTAGACACTGGACAGGTGCAGGGTCATCCATGGAGGGGGGGTTCTGAAATCCATGGCACCTGGGTCTGACATCCTGGAGCAGATTCTTGGGTTGGATTTTTTTATCTATTATATTTCATCGTTTAAAACGATATTTCCCACGCTTTGTGGGTTGGTGAAGGTGTGTATTATGAAAAAACGATGTTTTTTTTGAATGTGCAAACTGTTAACTAGGGTAGGTTTGCTGTTTGAGCATTTTTTAATTACAAATAAGAATTTTTTTATTCAATTAAAAATTAGAATATTTTTTTTAACTACAAAATTGAAAAAAATTTTTTTTCACTCGTCCGGAGATTTTGGGTTGAGCAAAAATTTTCTCGAGCCCACAGACTTGGGTCCAGCAAAATTTGGGTCGAGACAAAATTTGAAATTTTCGAAATGCAAGTTTTCAGTTGTCGTTGGCCACGCCCACTTCCGGTTAAATTTTTTTTTTTTTTTTTTTTTTTTTTTCACTCGTCCAAAGAGTTGGGTCGAGTCAAATTTGGATCGAGACGAATTTGGATGGCCATCGAGCGTCACATGCCAATGGATGGATTGGACTGTAGACCAATGGACGCATTGCTTTGGATGCGTCACATGCCAATGGATAGGTTTGACGTGTATTGGGATGCGGGTTTTTGGTGAAAATGGGCTTTGGAATCGCGTGACATTTTTTGGAAAACCCTTGCCTTGAGACACTTATCTTTTCACCACTTCCGGTTTATAAAAATTTTTTTTCACTCGGCCACAGATTTGGGTCCAGCAAAATTTGGGTCGAGACAAAATTTGAAATTTTCGAAATGCAAGTTTTGAGTTGTCATTTGGCCACGCCCACTTCCGGTTTAAAAAATTTTTTTTCAGCTGAGCCCCGAGCCTCGAGTCTCGAGACAATCTCTCCATGCATCATCCAAACATTCTAATGACCTTGGGTCATTGACCTTTCAATCACAATTCATTTCACAACCCCCCAGATCCCAGAGCCACAGAGTCGCTCTCACACAGTCCGAGCCAGGTCCAGGAAAGCTGTCCAAACATCTCAATGTCCTTGGGTCATTGACCTTTCAATCACAATTCATTTCACAACCTCCCAGATCCCAGAGCCACGTGACGCAAAGCCACAGAGTCCATTGTCTGAGCCAGGTCCAGGAAAGCTGTTCATCCCTTCAAAGGATCCACGTGACGCAACCCTCTCAAAGATGTCAAGTGGGTTGGTGCCACATCCTCTGGATCCATGTGGTTTCGAACCCATGTCCTGTCACGTGATATCCTAAAAGTGCATCTGGTGAAAGTGTTTTGTCGCTCGACTTCTTGGAATTACATCCGGTGATATTCTAAAAGTGCATCTGGCGGATGTGATGTGTCGCTCGACTTCCTGGAAATACATCCGGTGACATTCTAAAAGTGCATCTGGCGGATGTAATGTGTCGCTCGATTTCTTGAAAGTGCATCCGGTGAGGTGAATCTCATCGCATGACTTTCTGGAAATGCATCGTCTTTTCGGGTCACGTGGCATTTTTTAGAACATTTCAGGACGACTGGAGCGCCCTCTGTGTGTCTATAAAAAGGGCTTGCACGCCGAGGAGCCGTTATATTTTTTGACATAGAGTCGATTCAAAATGGCAAATCTTTTTATTGTAAGAAATCTCGTTCTCAAATCCCCCGATGAGGTGTTTCCATGCTATGCTTTTCCTCGGGAGGTGTTGATGATGGGAGAGCCAGAGGTCGTGGAATTGGGGGACGAGGCGCATCCAGTGCTTCGATTCCTCGACCCGGAAGGCTATTCCGATGTGAGGCAGGTGAGGGGTGCTTTTAAGCAATTTCTCGATCGAGAGTTGCGTTTCGAGAATAATGTCAGTCACGTGAGCCCAGCTTACCGGAGCTTTGATAGCTTCGGCCTGAGATGGTTGTCGAATATTGTGTGTGACTGGTTTAGGAAAGGCTATAACTTGACAGACGATTTGCGGATTCGCCTAGCCAGCGAAATTCGAAATTGTCTGTTCTCGTTACCTTTTGAAAGCTGGTATTACGCCCCACCCGAGCCTTGTCCGATTTGTTTGGAGGAAATGTTGGAAATGCCTCATCCAACTCGTTGCCAGCACGTGTTTCACGCACAGTGTCTGGACAATTGGTTGCGCACGCGTCCACACAGGACATGTCCCCTTTGCCGACACGAAATCTAACTCTGTGTCAAAAGCCATTTTTTTTTAAAAAAATGGGACGAGTCCCCCTAATTGGGGACTCGTCCCATTTTTTTAAAACACACACAACGCCAACATTGGGCGTTTGGGTGCAGACCCCTTGAAAATGCATTGGACAGGGCTCTCTGGGGACCATTTCACATACACAATGAACTGCTTCACGAGAGGGCAGTGAGAACGTTTCCAATCATGGTGTCACGACAAAAGAGCAGTGAGAATCGAGGCTTGAGACTATTTATTGTGTCGTTTTGCGTTTTCAATTTTATTTTGCAAGGGTCACGGTGCTCAGCTATTTTTTCGAGTGACTGTATATATATATATATATATATATATATATATATATATATATATATATATATATATATATATATATATATATATATATATATATATATATATATATATATATATATATACACATACACACTACCTTACAATAAAGGAAGAGACACTTTCAGTTTTTAATATATTTTTGAATTTCTGAAGAAATACTGATCATACTATTTTGCAAATTTAGAAGCGCAGGGTTGCCACAGATGACTAAAATGCACTCTTACTTTGCAATAAAGTTTTCAGGGGTTTTAAGGACCGACAATAAGTTACGAAAGAAAAAAAGTATTTTTGAACCCCTTATGCCAGAAGATCAAGCAATAAGCCTATTATTTGTATAAATTACTTTGATTTGCAGTTTCGTAAATCTAGCTTAATTATTTATGGAGATATGAACATTTTTGTAAATGGCAAATTTTTTTTGTCATATATTTGTTTGCTATAACTATAAAAATATTCAGTAAAATTAAACAAAATTTTTAGAGCGATTTGAAATTAACTAATTATTGTTTTAAAATTTGAAATTTTTTTTTAAAAAAAATGTGCAGGGTATAAGTATTTGAAGTAATTTTTTTGTACTGCGCATGCGCAGGAAAAATAATTTTGTAATTAATCGTATTTGACAACTAATGGAAAAAACTTGATTTAAGTTTCTTGAAAACGTAAAAAGTTTCAAGTAATTTTACTATATTGTGTAGAACACCAAAAAAAAAAGTCGGAACGAAACCGGTTTGTAAGCAAACTTTTATTAAAATAAAACTTAAATCGAGAAAAGAAAATAGATGACAAGTGCTAACGTGTATCTAGTAAAAATGATTTAAAAAATATAATAGTTACTCAGTAACTAGAATGCAAAATATGAGTTCTATGTATTTGCAGCTTATGTGAAGTTATAGTAGTAACTTCATATGAGCTTCACATACACAAATAAATCGAAATATTTAACTTTTTTTGCATCCTTAATCTCTTTGTCTTATATCTATATATATATGTAACATAAAAAGCTTCAATTAATCTTTTTATGTTAGTTCTTTTCTGAATGTCCTTTTCTTTTCTTTTATTTGCTTTTATAATCAGAAAAGGGGATCAGTCTTCTCAGATTTTACATTACAACCCGTTTCACACAATTTATCGCTAATTGAAATCCAAAACAAGCTTTCAAATTTAATATGGTATTAAGGTAAATCAGTTTTTAGTTTTTGACTGATCTAGCTATTTTCCTTATTTTTAATCTGAAGTGCAAGTTTGGTTAATTTGCAAATTACCTTTTATTAATTTATTTTTTTACATTTATATCTTTCTTACTTTCTTTCTTTTTGGACATTTTTTAAAGTAATTTTTGTGCAGAGATTTTAATTGGTAATTCAATTTGTCACAATTGTTAGGGAATTCAATATTTTCATTTCCATTTCTTACGTGTTTTTGAAGTGAATTTGGTTACTAAATTTTTCAATTTGTGTTTGATCATTTTCCTATCTGTATGCTGGAATTAAAGTTCAGGAATAAAGTAACGATTTGTTTATGGAAATTACTGAGCTAGAACAGAGCTTTGAACTAATTACCAACGTCGGACTCAAGCATTAATGTTTGGTTACTCTTCAATTCAAATTCTAACAACAAGTATTTTGTTCATTTTTCTAACTATTTGTATGAGTTATAACATTTCCTAATTTAATTTTTGCCACACCGTAATTGCATTCATATATCAATATCTATACCAAAAATCAATTTTTAATAATTATTGCAGTTGAATTTAGAAGAGAATTTTTTTTTAAATGTTTTAATTGCATTTTTATCTTCACCCTAAGCACTATAGTAAAACAAAAATATAAATTCTACTAACCAAAAAATCATAGAAGCTGTAACACATAAAACAATAAATTTGAAAATAATTTCTCGAAACATTTCTTATGACAATCAATTCACTAAAAATAAAAATTTCAAGAAAAAAAAATTTCAACAGTAAATACGATTAATATATAAAAAGTAGTTTCACTTTGAAACATCAAAAATGATAAAAAATAATTTAAAATAATAATCAATAAAAATTCAAGAAATTGTTTATAACGTCGTTGCCGAGTGGAAGGATTAAAACAGGTCATAGGTCGGGAAGGAGGGTACAAAATTTATTTATTTATTAATTATTAGACAAAAGCAGTCATGAGAGTGAGTAAAAGTGCACATGAAAAGTTGCGCTCCTTGGTTATATGTTAGGGAAAATCTTACAAAGTAAAATCCGTAAAATGTCTTAATTTAGGGAAAGAGGGAAATCTTAGTAGTTGCTATTGGTTTATGAAATAAATCGAATGTTTCCCACACAAGAGCAAAGGGAAAAATGTCCTGCTCTTAATTCCATGCATAGTTGAGCCAAAAATAGATTTGAGAACAGGATGTGGCTTTTAAAAGTGTGAGAAAGTATTTCGATTAGAATAATTAATTAGGATGAAGTTTTATAGCAAAGAAACTAACATAAAAAGATTAATTGAAGCTTTTTATGTTATATATATATATATATATATATATATATATATATATACAGTCAGACCTCGATATAAGGGGGCGATCTTTACCTATTATAAGCGGGGTGACCTTTTAATCGATTCATTAGCAGTTCGTAACTAAGCATGTAAATATTACACATTATGATAATTTAAAAATGGTAACGAACAAACAAAACGATCGGCCATAAATTAAATATTTAAGTCAATAAATTTTAATATAATTAGTAAAGAATTAAAGAAAGTTAGATTTTTAAATTTTTTTTTTTAACTTAAAATAAAGCTGTTTGCAAATTTCCTCAAAGTGTACATACATACATTACATCTTACCTTATTTAAAATAAATCATTTATGCAGGTCTGTCTCGTTTTTCGTGTCATTTTTCGAACAATGTTTTTTAGATTTTGTAACTTCTAAAAATGTTCCTCAGCAGCTCCCTCATGGTTTGTACAAAAATTTCGTATGACATTTATTGCATTGAAGGCTTCCACTTGGGTTACAGCTACAGTCTCAGGATCACTGTTATTGTCCTCACTGTCCACAACTTGTGAAACAATTTCAGAAATTGTAGCTTGTTCGTTGGTTGCGACATTTTCCTAGAACTCGAGAGGTTTAATTGCGTTGTAAGGAAGTTAAATAGGCTTTTGTTAGAAAAGAGCTATATATATATATATATATATATATATATATATATATATATATATATATATATATATATATATATATATATATATATATATATATATATATATATATATATATATATATATATATATATATATATATATATATATAATATATATATATATTAGATATATTGATGACTTAATTATTAATTTCCAAGATTTTACTGTTTTATTGAGTGATATATACCCTGAGGAATTAATCTTACTTCGTAATCATGATGATAATATTAATTTCAATTTTTTTGGATTTGGGTATTATGAAAGTTGAAAATATCTGCTTTGTTGATTTATACGATAAAAGAAATGATTTTAATTTTAATATTAATAAACTAGTTACTTGGAATTCTAATGTTTCTAGGAGCATCTATTTAAATACCACTTTTAATGAAATGAACAGAATTAAAAGAATATGTAGTAATATTTATTTATCCAAAATACAAATCGATAAACTCTTTCAAAATCTGATAAAAAACAATGGATACCCAACTAATGTAATAAAATTTTATATAAAATCATTGAATTAATCGTATATTTTGGTGGATATATTTTCTAAACATTTTTTTTTTGTTAATTTTTATGATTTTTCCATGTGCAAATCCATTTTAGGCCAAAATTCATTGCCAAAATTATTTACTAAATAATTTCTTTGTTAATTTATGTAATTTTTCCATGTGCAAATCCATTTCGGGCAAATCCGTGGTTAGAATTATTTACCAAAAATTCCTTTACTAAATAATTTACTTTGTTAATCTATACAGTTTTTCCATGTGCAAATCCATTTCGGGCAAATCCGTGGATAAAATTGTTTGCTGAAAATTTCTTTATTTATACAATTTTCCATGTGCAAATCCATTTCGGGCAAATCCGTGGCTAAAATTATGTACTAAAATTTTTTCTTTGTTAATCTTTCCATGAGCAAATCCATTTCGGGAAAATCCGTGGTTAGAATTATTTACTAAAAAATCCTTTGCTAAATAATTTCCTTTGTTAATCTATATAGTTTTTCCATGTGCAAATCCATTTCGGGCAAATCCGTGGATAAATTGTTTGCTAAAAATTTCTTTTTTAATTTATACAATTTTCCATGTTCAAATCCATTTCGGGCAAATCCGTGGTTAAAATTATCTGCTAAAATTTTTTCTTTGCTAATTTTTCCATGTGCAAATCCATTTCGGGCAAATCCGTGTTAAAAATTATCTATTAAAATGTTTTCTTTGATAATTTAAATAATTTTTCTATGTGCTAATCCATATCGTGCAAATCCGCGGCTAAAATTATTTGCAAAGCAGGCAATTTATGTTTCTTTTTTCTATTTTATATTTTTTCTTAAATAAACATCTATCTTCTGAAACTATTTATGATCAATTTTTAAAATTATCCAGTATAATATTACCTTGCCCACATCCATTTCGGGCCCATCCTTGGTAACTAACAAATCAAAACTTAGAATAACAAATCACTTCAGCAGTGCAGTAAGAACGACACTTTAAAACCCTTTTGTTACACTCAATTTGCGCTTTTGTTTTCATCTTTTGTTTTCATATTTTGTAATCTGGCAATCTTCCTGCGAAAACATTTTTAAATCATTCTTGAAAAATATCCGTCAATGTAAGTTGTTATGATTTTGCTACTCGCTTTATAGTCCCCCCCTTTTTAGTGTTTTTTCTTTATATTTTATTTTATTATCTGTTTTTACATGTTATATTTACTTTTTATGATCTATTTTTATGTAGTTATTTTATAAAAATTTTTTTTGAGTGCTCCTCACACTATTGTATTAATATATTTTGCTTTGGCTTTATTGATACAATATCAGAAAGCACTCTGTTTTGCGGATATAATCGTGTGGGCTGAAGAAAAGATTATATCTTTTTTTTCCGGCTTTTTTTCCGGTTTTTTAATTAACATTTCACTTTTTTTTTTTTAATAAGATGTTGTTTGTTATTTTTTACTTATTATTTCCCACCCCCTTTTTTTCATATGTCTTTAATTTTTCTTTGTTTTATTCTTCATTTTGAACTTATATATATATATATATATATATATATATATATATATATATATATATATATATATATATATATATAATATATATAATATATATATATATATATATATATATATATATATATATATATATATATATATATATATATATATATATATATATATATATATATATATATATATATATATATATATATATATATATATATATATATATATATATATATATATATATATAGCAATTATGAAAAGTTGATTTCATCTACAATTGCATTTCAATTGATCATTCACTATTGCTACGAAAATATACTTTTTCGGAAACAATCAAAGTTGGCAGTTTTACATTTTATAACCAGCGAAGAAATTTTAGTGTACGACTATCAATGTTTAACTCCGTAACCTTGTGATTTTGAACCTTACCCAGAAAACAAATGAAAGGACTAACAATACGTTCTACTTGATGGAGCAAATCCGCATTTGCGTTAGATAGTGATAAAAGTCTTGGATAGCTCATATGGATAATCCGACGAAAAAAGGGATTTTTACCTATGAGCCATATATAACTGAGGGTATTTGACGTTAGCATTGTGGTCGGTGCGATCCACAAGCAAAATTGGTATCGACCAGCCATTGCTGGGATTTGAACCCCTCACCTCATTGGGAGACTAGTGCTCCATCCCTTGATTCACCACGGCTCTGGTAGATAAAGTTTTTATTGTACGTTGTGCGTTTTACGAAACCCGGTATCGATGTTGATGAAGTTTGTAATAATTATCATAATTCATACTTTGTTAAAAAAAAAACTTAAGGCATTCTATTAAATTTTGCAGCATATCATCAATCTCTGGTAACATCAGCGCCGGCTTATGCATGTCGCGGCCCCAAGGCAATGCTCGTCTCGGCCCCCCCCCCTACCGTCTTCTAATTTCCTAATATATTTTTTTGCTAACACAACACTTTATTCATAATTACGCTGTTTTTTACTACACAGGTATATTATCACATTATTCAATAAAAATATTGAATCAAACGAAAAGAATATAAGTAATTAATATATGCATTAAAAAAAATCATACAATATGCCTAAATATTAACTCTTCTAACATTTTTTGTTACAAAATCGTTCAAGACATCCTGAAAGTTAACCTTTTCCAATACATCATTTTCAATTGCCATTATGGCCAATGAATTTAAACGGTTTTGAGACATAGTTGAACGAAGACAGTTTTTAATTCATTTCAATTTGGAAAGGTTTAGTTCACCAGTGGCGTTTGTAATCATTAGACTTCTATATATTTACAAAGCTGTCATTACATTCGGGAAAGTTGATTGTGCCATGTAACCAATAATCAGTTTGTAAGACTCTTCGGCAGGCACAATTTTTTTTCCGGCGTCTTCTAATTGTAAGATGAAGTATTTATACTGCACCATTTCGTCTATAAACTCAGGCTCAATGTCCTCGAAATAATGTTCCTTAAACTTTGTACAAGCCTGTCTAATTTCAGCGTCGGATTTTGTCGAGAAATCTGTTAGAAACCCAAACAGATCATTTATTTCCCGGTAAGCTTCTAGGCGCAGCGACAGTTCTGTACACAGCATGTCTAGTACTGGCAAATATGTATCAACTTTTAATTTCTCTTTTCCTCTTAGGTAGTTTTCTTCTTCAACTTTGGTAGCTTGGCCATAGAATATACATACCTATGGTAGGTACCAAAACAGTAAGTGTGCATTCACAACGTAGAATTTTGCGCGTTTTTCAAGCGTGTTGTGTTAAAAAAGCTGCTCTTGCTGTATAGTCTTCTGATTAGTCAGCGTTAAAATTACCGAGATAAAATTGTTTGCGATTATATTACTGCGTTATATATGAACTACCATAATATTAATATCTAATTTGGAATGCCTTCAGAAATGTACTAAAATAGCGTCGATGTAATGTACAGAGCAAGACAATCGTCATTGAAATTTCGAATTAAATTTTTACTGTTTAAGAGACATTGTCAATTTTTTTCTCTGTAGCACAGGGCCCCTGAACGTGGCGGGGCCCCTAGGCAGTTGCCTACAGTGCCTAATGGATAAAACGGCCCTGGGTAACATACACAGGTTCTACCAATTTTTTTATTCTTGATTATTCTCATCATTATTATTTTCTGTACTAACTAAAAAAATGAGTTTTAACTATCTCCAATCGAAGAAAAATTTTCAGGTATTGTCAGCGTTATTAAAAAAACTAGTAAAATGAAGTATGAAATTTTTGGAGTCTTACATTAGCTCTCTAATATGACGTAATTGATTAATTTAACGTTTAATACTAATCTCTCTAATCCAGTGTTTCCCAAAGTGTGATACACGTAGCCCCAGGGGTACGGGAACAGTTTAGCTGTGGTACGCGTTCTTATGCGAAATATTTTGCAACAAACGAAGATTTTATTTAAAAGTAAAGCTAGCCATGAAAATTTATGATTATGTATTTTTCTATTGGCTATTTTTTGCAGAGTTAACAGTTAATAATGAGTGATATCAACAGCCAGTTGTGATTTTTAACTTTAGTGAAACTTTTTTTATAGTAAAAGATACATTCATTTTTTTATTAGTGGTGCACGGCGTTACGAAAAATTTAGAAAGGGTACACAAAAGTCATGAAATTGGGAAACACTGCTCTAATCGAACAACGGAGTGAACCGTACATGGATAAATAAGGGGCTCCCAAACTTTAAATATCGTCTACCGTAAACATCTATAAGTTTAAAACAGCAGCAGTTTCAAAAGCAAGAGAAACGCAGCCCATTAACAAAACCAGATATTTAAACAGACGTTGATGGATTTAAGCAACAAAGTGATTAATTCTTCTCGAAATCTTTTGTTCTATTTTTAACTTATTCTCAATGTCTACATTGGGCAAATAAGCGACATGTTGTAAATATTGCTCTTAATAATATTCAAACAGAAGAAGAAAAAAAGAAACAATAATTTTACATATTGATTTAAGTATTTGAAACATTCCTACTGTTTCATAATTATAATCAGTTGATCACGTTTTAAAACTTATAACGTTTTATGATAAAGCGATTTTATTATATCAGTTGGATTTGCTAATTATAAAAGACTTAGATCATGCGAAGTCATATTTTATGTCAATAATGTATTCTTGATAATTATTCTTTATTCTTCGCTCAAATACCCGTCTTTTCTCTTCTCGGCAGCATTCAGAAAAAACAGTTCGAGAGGAGATATTCTTTTCTTTAAGAATAAAAATGTTCTTGTTTACTTATATAATTTTTGTACATTTATGGTTCGTTTGCATCAAAGGCGACGATTGCTATGTACCTGAATCAAGTGGTGTAAATAATGATGGTAAATATTATTTTTTTTATCTATTAATTAAAAATAAATAAATGAATGCGTTTCTTATTTTCTATTGTTTTATTGAAAACTAGGCTAAAGCGTTCTCATGGCGTGTGTTTAAAAAATAAATAAATAAATAAATTGTGTGAGTGTGAAAGGAGATAAATTAAATTCATCAGTTCAAGATTTGTTTTGGAAAATTTCGAGCTAAAGATGTGTAAAACTGTAAAATTCCAAACTCTTCAAATTATTTTTAATTGGATTGTTATCGTTTTTGTTTTTATTAAAACTTTTTTTGATGTGATGCGGTATTGTATTTAATTAACTTTATGTTAATTAACAGTCTAACTCATGTGGAGAAATTTAACTCGACTTTAACGCGTCATCTTATTTAAAAGCGTTATATATATATATATATATATATATATATATATATATATATATATATATATATATATATATATATATATATATATATATATATATATATATATATATATATATATATATATATATATATATATATATATATATATATATATATATATATATATATATAATAGAGCTTCTAAAATATTGTTATAATATAGTTATAATGTTAATTTAATTTTGATTAAACATTTATAAAGTTTTTATAATCATAAATAGAG
Source organism: Parasteatoda tepidariorum (assembly GCF_982258835.1). NCBI lineage: Eukaryota > Metazoa > Arthropoda > Arachnida > Araneae > Theridiidae > Parasteatoda > Parasteatoda tepidariorum. The sequence goes on from NC_141758.1 coordinate 76,841,380, forward strand.
CTCTTTCAGTGTATTAAAATTAAAAAAAATCTGATTTAAATAAATAAAATCCGATTTAAATAAAATAAAAAAATCAGATTTTCTTAATTTGAAAAAAAAAAATTCTCGAACCCTGGTCTGTTCATCAGTGATCGTCTTCTTTTCGAGTTGCAAGTACCCAAATCTTTATATATGGTGCTAAGTTGAAACTTTTTATTTAACTTCTTAAACTTTTGATACTTGGTTCATCATATTATGAACTTGAGCAGAATCAATTAATATACTTGGTTCAATTTAATAGATTATTAAGGTTTCAGCCAATTGGCATGGTTTAAAGTCTATTATTATGGATAAAAAATGAATTGCATTTTTTGAGAGAATAAAAAAAGACGTAAACAGTTAGAAATTCAGCTTTAGATGTGTATTCATTCGTTTTGTTAGCAATTCTTTATGTAAAACTGCTTTAAAATTTGAAACTATATATAAATACATTTCTATATGTACTATATTCTATACTTACATTTCTCATATGTGGCACCATGAATTCGGTTATTTTTCTATCTGTATTGGCAACATCATAATTATTATTCATTTTGTTAGATTGTCTTGAGTAATAATTTAAGTTGTGTTGAATAGATAGTTATACGTTAAATATTTATTTGGAATAATTTTGTATTCTTATATAGTATAACTTAGTTGCGAAAGTAATTATTTTTAGAGTTATTTTTGATTCTTTCTGAAATGGCCGTTGAAAATTTAAACGTAAACCACACTACCGTAAACCGGGGCGAGTCTACCCATTTTTTCAGTTTGTCACCTTTCAAGTGGTCAAACTTTCGTAAATATTAAAGAAAAAAGGCTTTTAATAGGTGTTTCGGAATCGCTATTTATCCCTCTTTAAAGCTGTGAAATCGATTTTAGAAAATATGAACAGTTACGCTGTTACTGTATATTTTTATAGAACTGCTGACAAATCTCTCGCATGGGGCGAGTCTACCCATTCTACTAAAATGAATGTTAACATTGTAAATAATCAAATTTTACTATTAAATTGTTATTTTAGTTACTATATAGGATATTTATGAAGTAAAATTCTTAACTTTATTATATATTCCATTTTTTTATTCATAAAATAACACAAATTGAGTATTTGATCGATTATCACATTTTGATCACAGTTTTGTTTTTATAATCATTAACATTATAAAATAAAATTTTTTTCTGATTATTGCTGATAAAAATAAATTAAAATTAATATAAATTTACAATTAAATAATTAATAAATAATAATAATTAAAGATTATTAACAAAATCATGGCATTTTTTTGTAACATTTAAATCCCTTTGTTTTTCGAATATAATTTCGAACCATCTGTAATAATAAATAATAATTTATTTAACTTGCATTAAATAAAAAAAGTTAATTTTGTAATATAAAAATTGAAAAAATAGGTAAAATAAACATATTTTATATTTACATTTATATTTAATCTATAAATTTTCTTATTAATGATGAATTTATCAATGCAGAATTAAAATAATATACTCAAATTCATTTGAAATGACTTAATTTTAATGTAAACATCGTTCTAAATTATATTATTATGCTTTATTAAAACTAAATACGAATGGGTGGACTCGCCCCGTGAATTCTGGCTTTTTGTTTACATCAGCAAAACTTACATTCTTTTTGTTTTTTTTTTCATATAAAATTAATGTAATCTTAGTCTTAGATAAGTTTATCACTTAACCAAAGTGAAAATAGTAATAATAATAATATACTTACGAAGCACCAACTAAAAGTTTGCTGATTTTCAATACAAATCTCTCAAAAGACGTTTGAACAGGTCGGTTAAAAAGACACCAAATAAATAAAAACGGATCAAACTACTACAGCGCCATCTTCCTTAGAGTCTGAACTAAGTCCTCCGTCGGTAAAATTTTTTTTATTTGCAATTTAAAATTAAATAAAACTAAAATGGGTAGACTCGCCCCTGGATGGGTAGACTCGCCCCGGTTTACGGTATGGATTTAGCATACTGTCATACCAATGATTGTGGCTATTTTCGCTGGCGAAGTGTCCCGAACTCATACTTAGGGTGGCTCATGTTTGTTCCAGGATGGAGTTGAAATTAAGACTATCCGAAATTGTTGCCTTTATTGGCAAAAAAAGTATCGAAACCCGTGACTTCGAAGAAGCCTGAAAATAGCCTCCACGCCAGAGGGCGTACTCGAGCGTTGCGATCGCGAATAGTTTAAAACTAATTAAGGAATTAAGAGGGGTTGAGAAATTAAAATATTTATTTACAGCTAATTAAATAATGAAGTTGATTTACAAATTCAGAAAAGACAAAATAAGTAAATAACATTTAAATAATAAGTTATATATAAATTGCCAAATCATTAAGTCTAATGATTTGGCATAATGTTTTCTAATAATTTGGGAATTTACATATTATTTTGATTTGGTCATTCTAACTGTAATTTAATCTTTATTTATTTTTTTGTATGTGGGCGTATCATTATTTAGTCTTACTCCGTGTACTTTAAAATGGCGTTTGTTTGTCATTAATTTTTCTTTACAGTTACATTTCAATTTTTCTGATTGCTTTTTCTTATTTGTTTATCCATTATGGCGCTTCGGGGCACTCACTGTCAGTTTTTGGAATTACCACTAACAACAGAAAAGCTCCTCTGTGTTAGCAGGCAGTGTGTCCCCTGATGAAGTGCTGTCTTTCTAACATGCATATCTTATAACTTTTTTCGTTTCCTGATTAGATTAGTATTTCTGACTTTCTAAATTAAAAGTATTTATATGCAGTAGTTTTGCTCATTCGGTTACCATTATCGGTTTGGTTACCACCATTGGTTATCATTATCAGTACCTTGTACAAAGTTTATATATTGTATAAGGTACTGAAAGTGACGTAGCTGGTCGCCAAGGATGGCTAGTACAAGATTTAAAACAATAATTCACACTGTTCAATGATAATACAGTCGAACCCCGCTATAGTGCACACAGTTTATAGTGAAATCCCGGATATAGTGAACGAAATGTTCGGTCCTTGCTATACACGTCTAATGTTATTTTTTGTGGATATAGTGAACTAAAAAAGTGAGGAAGTTGGATGTTATGAACTTTTTTCTGTTTTCGACTGATTTTATTTTCATTTTTTAAAAATAATTTTGAAATGTCTACTTCAAAATGAATACTTATACTGATTTTTAAAACCATCAATAGAGTGGAATGTAGCGATAAGCATTTTTTCCTGCTTGCTCCTTTTATCTCACTTTTCCATCCCTAAACAAAAGCCTACCCCGGCAGATGCATGTACAAATTTTTACTAATTTTTTTTTTTGTACACAAAGCGAAGAGTAATAAAAAATAAATGCAAGTCAATGCATTTTTTGTTATTAAGTATTATTTATCAGTCATTTTTGTATTTCATTTTCTTGGTCATTTATTTAAATAATGTTTAATAAAAAGAAGGAGTTCGGAACCATAAGTTAAAATTGTTTGCGGAACGGATATAGTGAACTTTCGGTTATAGTGAACTGAAATTTTGATCCCTTGAAGGTTCATTATAGCGGGGTTTAACTGCAATAATAAAACACATAGAATTTTTTCTTCTTCTTTTCATTAAAAGCAACATTTAGTTCTTTTTACTGAAAAGATGCGATTTTTATATTACAGACTTTTTGAGAATTGTTTTTTTTCTGTTTCTGATGCTTAATATAGTGTGACTTTTTTTTATATCTTCTTTTCCAGTCATACATTCACAAGAACAGATGACAAAAAGTGACCCGAAAAATTTTACTGATCACCTACAGGAAAATCTTCAGGAAATAAGGGTGAATTATGAAACTGGGAAACTGCCCGATTGCGAAAATATTTATTATTATCTTTTCACTTCAAGGAACCCGAACTTGGCCTTTAATGTTACCAACTCTTCTAAATTACTCCAGAATAGTCTCTTTGACTATAAGAACCCACTTGTAATAGTCATTCATGGATATCAGACTGAACTTAATTTACGAGAGGGAATGATTGCTGTAAGCGCTCAGTTTATTTTAATTATAAGTTAATAATTTATTTTGATCATTGCTTAATATGATTTCTTCAAGGACTTAAAAAGATAACAGGTATCTCTGAAATGATAGATGACTTAAAAAAATCAATTAAAGCGAAATGGACGAAGTTTGCTGCGTTCTGCTTAGGAAACCAAGCCTTTGTTCTTACCAAGTTTTAATATTGATTACAAAGTTTAGTATTGCTAAGTGTAGCTATAAAACAGTGTTTTCGAAACAGCTCCGACTTGTAGTGGGTCTGGTACATTTTCCTGACAATCGGTTGCCCGATAGCTCTATTTCTAGACTCCGTTTGCCTGACAGGTACGTTAGCTCGATATGTACTTTTTCCGACAGGTACATTGCTCGTCAGCTCTTTTTCCTGACAGGTATATTTGCCAGACGTATTCGTTTGCTCGACAACCTAGTAGGCGAAATTTGATTAGCCATCGATGGCTGATCAATACGAATTCCGCATCCGACTCGCACGGATCACAGTGCTGACGTAAAATATCCTCAGTGGTATATGAATCACGGGTTAGAGGTTAACCATGGTAGGTTTCCGAGGTTTCTCTTTCCACGTAAAGGCAAATGCAGGTTAGTTCCATCAAAAAGTCCTCACAATTCGTCCACAATACTTGAACCGCTTGTCTTCTGGTTTGGGGTCAAAATTAAGGCTACACAGTTGGACATTGGTAGTCGTAAACGCAAAATTGGATCGGCTGTTCAACGAAAGTAACAATGAAAGAGCACTGATACTCCGTGTGTAACATTCGTAAATTCTATTTTATACCGTAAAATCTTTTTTATATCGTGAAAGCAATTTTAAGCGTAAAATTTTATACCGTAATTTTTGCACTAACAATTATTTAATTACAGTGATTTTACATAAATTAGTAATTTTCGCAGTAATATTTTTTTAATTACAACCTGATTTACAGTATTTATTACTGCAAAAATTACGGTGTATTAGATTTTTGTTCTGTAAAATCTTACGTTTGAAATGGATTTTACGGTATCCTAAAGCCGGTACTTTTTACCGTAGTTTTATTATGAATTTTTTACAGTGCATCTTCTGGATGGAGCAGCTGTCAAAATTAAACATATACACAATAATAAGTTCTTTTCCTTATGCAAAATAAATAACTGCATTTGTGTTTATCAATACAATTCTTAAACTATTAAATAATGATTAATTATGATCAATTTATTCCTTTAGGCTTTGAAAAATGCTCTTCTTGGACGCGGTAATTATAATGCACTTTTTGTCGATTACACAGAATTAAATATGGCACCATTCCTAGAAGCAATCAAGAAAAGCTTTCTTGTTGCAAAACAATTATCCGACTTCCTGAAATTTGTAAAGGTAAAGTGTAAGGAGTTAATTTCCAAGTTTTTTTACCTTCCGTATTCTCATCTTGTTTTTATTTTTGCACATATTTTTCATGTTGCGTTGAAAATATAAGAACACAAGCTGGTGCAGTCATTTGCATTAAATACTTTTAGGAATAATTGAAAGTGTTGAAACAATTTATAATACTTACAAACATTCTGTCAAGTTTTAAGATATGAGTGATATGTTGAGAAAAAAAAAAACGGATCATAAATAGATAATAATTGAATAATAATACACTGGTGGACAAAATTAAGAGATGGAAGACATTTTCCCAAATATCTCAGAAAATACTGAATATAAATAAATGAAATTTGGTTTTGATATAGCTTATTCCATGATAATAAAGTATGCAAAACAAAAATGAAAGTGCCATTCACTGGCAAGACCTATTGCCAATAAATCCAATGTAGTCTGAACTTAAGGATAAAAGATGACAATAAAAGTGAGGCTTGTACAGTGTGTGTTGCCTCCAGTATGGTGTATGGTCACCCCTGACAGACAGACAGCGTGCACAATGAGTATGCATGCTGTTAACAAGGGAGTTAAGGAAGACTTGTGGAAGGACCAGAGCAATTTTTAACTCCAGAATGGTTCTGGGGGGAGGTTGGCACAACGCAATAGCTCTCCCAAGAGCATTCCAAGCATGTTCAATAGGATTCAGGTCAGGATATTTGGCTGGCCAATCCATTCGTTGAATATCCGCTTTCCAGATACTCATCAACCATGAGAGCCCTATGTGGTCGCGCATTGTCGTCCATAAAAATGAACTCGGGACCAACAGCGCCCCTGAAAAGACGCACATAGGGCTCTAGGACCTCCTGCCTGTACCTCTGGGTATGCACGGAACCATTGTCAAACACATGGAGCGGTGTGCGGTTATCTTGCATGTGCGAAAATTCTTTCCATCTCTTAATTTTGTCCACCAGTGTAGATTTAAAAAAAATCATTTAAATTAATCATGATTGCGTGTTTTGATTTGCTTAGAATTAATTAAATATCATTCATTATAAAATCATTGGCAGAATCTTATCATATCATTCATAAAAATATATCCGCATTTGGGACAATATAATGATAATACACTTTGTCAAAGTGTGCAGAATAGCGGTTTAAATTTTCAAAAAAAAAAAAGAAAAAAAAAACAATTTTTTTTTACTTATTATTATTTTTAATTAATTTATTTATTTTTAAACTCCTATTTGGAAGCAATACTAAGGAACAGTTTGATGTAAAAGAAAAATATTTCCTTTAGAAAAAGTGCGGTTTTCTAAATATGGCTCCAGCTCTTTGATTAAATTATTTGTTTTGTGATAAATATCTTATTATAAAATAAATTAAATTCAGTTGAGTTAAATTATCGAAATTTTGCAATATTTTTTTTATTGCTTTTTATAAGAATCATGCAAAAAAATTAAAAGTGTAATTTAATACAATGCAGGCAAAATCGTAATCATTACAAATACAAATATAATATCCTCAATGAAAATTTTCTCGATGAATCATATACAAATAAACAAGCAAATGTAAAAAAAAATATATAAATAACGAATATATTCAATTTCTTTGGATCATGATCATCAGATTTCAACGAATATTTTCAATTTCTTTGGATCATGATCATCAGATTTCATGTCACTTTGTGATAAGACTATCATTTAATGATCGGATCACGTGCTCAGTTACTTTATATTGACAATCCGAAGCGTATATTTAAGATATGCAAGTAAGTACTAATAAGTAACTAATAGTACTTAAGTACTAATGAGTAACGTGAGTACTAATACGTAACTAAATCATAAAAAAGAACATTCTTTTAATAAACATATCTGTTTATCCCAGATTTCCAAAAATTTCAGCAAACAGAAAAATAAAGCTCACATGATTTAGTAAGAAGAATTATTGAAAATCTGATCCTATTTATGTCATATCCACATTTTTTATTTTTACTAAATCTTAGGAATTAATTTAGCGAATTGATAGGTTTTTAGCCATCTCGTTCACTATAAAAAAAGTTTTCTTGCAAATACTACTACTTTTACTACTACTACTACTTTTACTACTACTACTACTATTATTACTACTAATAATAATAATATCTTTATGTATTGTGAAGTTATGAATTATTAAACACAAAAATTTGTACTATGTGCAAAAATAAATAAATAAATAAGTGGACAATAATGAAATAAACAAAACACACTGACTAACTTTTGATCTAATGATTGGATTTTCACGTATTAAAAATCAATCTTAATTGGTCGAGAGGGTTACCTCAAATATGCTAATTAATTAGGGTAGACGGTATTTCCAGTAACGAAATCAGGTAAAAAAACGTACTTTTTCTGAATAAGTCTACCTTTTTTTAAAGATACATTCGAATTTCTGCCTCTAAATATAGCAGCAATCTGGGAAATACGGTTCCAATAGTTTGGTCAGGTTCACGGTTCAAATAATAAAATGTATCTAATGCTAATTTTACTTTTTGCGTATTTCGTTATATATCAAAAACTTCCTTAGGGAATTAAAATTTTAATAATCATTTATTAATTTTTAATATCCTATTCAATATAAGTGTAAAATTTTTTACTTGTATGGTATACAAATTTTATATCATTTTAAAGAATGTAAATTTATAAGGAAGATGGACGCAATTTATCCATTAGATCCAATCCAATGGAAATCAAATTTTAAATTATAGTTAAAAAAAATACAATTTCTTGGGAACTATTTGACCGAATTTGTTGAAATTGTGTATTTTGTCATGCAAAATTACATTTTTTAAAAATGATGTAAAATTTTGTATACATCGGACTTTCTACCATTATTAAAAAGCTCGGGTCTCATGATGTAACTGATTGCACTGTAAAAAAATTCTTATTAAATTATGATAAAAAGTACAAAAAGTACTGACAATCTGAGTGCAGCATCCAGAAAATCCCTTTTAACCGTACAATTTCATACCGTTATTTTCGCAGTAATATTTTTGAAATTACCGTGATTCAGTTATACTGTTATACCGTATTCTTCAAGTATATTTATAGATTCAGTTATATGTTTAGATTTTATATCGTAAATATTGTAAAAATTACGGTAAATCACATTTTTGTTTCGTAAAATTTTATGGTAAAAATGTATTTTATGATAAAAAGTACCGGTACTTTTTAGCATAATTTGATCCCCAATTTTCAACAATGTGTACAGGAAATGTTTAGTTAATTATGAAGTATTTTCATTAAAAAAATATTTGAAATATTACATAATTAGAAACATCGAGAAATATTCACACTTTTTTGCAAGCACTGAACACCTGACTAAAGAAGTAATTCAGTATCCTGCCGCTATTTTAAGCTCAATAATTTTTATTTTATTTTAGGATGAAGCTGGTGTAAGTTTTCAGCAAATGCATATAATTGGCATAAGCTTAGGTGGACAAATTGCTGGCAATACTGGACACAAGCTGCCTGGGATAGGAAGAATTACAGGTATACCAGGTTTTGTTACGTGAACTTATTACACTTTGCTTTTAAAAATTACAATAATTTTTGTTCTTAAAAAGAATGTCAGGAACATTTTCTCATGGTCCCGAAATAAGAATATTCAAAAAGGAATCCCTTTTCAATATTTATTAAAATATACAGGATGGTACAAAAATGTAAAGGCAGTTAGAGGAGACCTAAAATAAGCATATTTTATACAGGAATGTGCGTGCGGAATCGTCATGTTAAGCTGATAGGGAGCGCTGTTGTTTACTAAAGTTATTTGCATGCTATGTTAATGATTACATTCGAGCAGTTATAATTGATTGTATAAACTATAATTGATTGTTAAGTGACTGATTGTTCCTATTGTAAGCAGTTCTTAAATTCTTGTTTTCTTTTGTCTAACTTACTAAGTTTTACTTATGATTAGTGTTGCTCTACGTGTCAGCACTTTTGCCTGCATTTTCGCATATACATTCTTATACAGAATCAAACAGTTTACAATCAAAATACAATCAATTACATTTTACAATAGCTACTCAAAAGAGCGATGATCAGCAGGGATTCAAGATTCTCAGCGGCGCTTGGATAGTTTTAGTACATTAGTGTGCAACAGCGTTCTCTATCGGCTTAACACGGTATTTACACACACAGTCCCGTATAAAATATGCTTATTTAGGTCCTTTCTATCTTCCTTTACATTTTTGACTTGTATTTTTTACTACCCTGTATACAGCTTTAATTTATTTATAATCTTAAAAATACGAAAGCTTTATTTTCTGATTCCAGCCTATCTGGTGAACACCTAGGCATGGACACTGAAGGCATTGCCCTTCCTGTTCAAGGAATCCCAAAAAATATAAATCAAAAATAATTTTAGAATTCGAAAACAAGATGTTAAAATTATGCTATTAAAAGGGAAAATTCAGTGTGGCTTATAAATGTTAAGTTTTCCTCTTTTTCTTCTCTCATTGATAAAAATTAAACGATTGTAAAATAAAGAAAAAAATTCTAAATTGTTCTTTCTGGGGAATAAATTAATGGTTATATTTGTAAAAATAATTTTAAAAAATCGAAATAGCGCTTTTCCCTTATTCTTTTCAAGGAAAATTTAATAATAATATTAAAAGAGAAATTACAAAAAACTAAGCTTATTTCTTTTCAGGACATAAAAATTTCAATCCAAATCTTTTAAAAATACCTTTTTTCAATATTTTATTATTGTCATAGTTGTTAAAATGTCTTTTATCACAAGAAAAGGAGGAAAAAAATTCACTAATACCGCACAAATACCTGATAAAAATTTTAAAAATATATTAAATCAACTTTTGCCCTGTTAGTAAAAATGCTTTTGAATTAAAAAAGAATGTTAAAAATGCTTTCGTACAGTTTGCAAAAATATTAGATAAAAATTTGGGAAAGAATTCTGATATTCTTAATCGCTCTTTTCTTTAAAATTTTTGAAACTGAGCTGATTTTGAATTAGCTTTTTGCTTACGGCTAGACCAGAATGACGGACTTCCCTGTGCTGAGTGCCGTAAGCAAAGGGTTAAGGCACCTCAATCGGTAATGTTTATTAAAAAAAAAATAGAAATATCTAAATGTTTCATTACTTCATTTCAGCTTTAGATGCAGCTGGTGATGTATTTTATTCCTTTCCCGAAGATTTAAAACTAGATCGAAGCGATGCCTATTTTGTGGATGTCATACACACAGCTGACGACTCACCATTTCCAAAAGGTACGAAGAGTAAAAGAAAAAAAAAATTGAAATGTCTTTCAAGAACTGTGAATTAGAATTAAGTACTAAATAGGCGACTCAAATTATCGAAGTGATTTTCTGATTCGTTTTTGAGACGCGCATTCGTATTTATGGAATTTGGTAATTCAATTCAAATAATTTATCTCACTCGGTTAATTTAAATCGTTCGATTCAAATTATGATTTGATTAACTTATTGAATTAGTAATTCGAATAGGACATTCCATTCTCTATAGGAAATCATCAAAGTGATTCGTTTTTGAGATGCGCATTCGTATTTATGGATTTTGGTAATTCAGTTTAAATAATCTATCTCACTCGGTTAATTTAAATCGTTCGATTCAAATTATGATTTGATTAACTTATTGAATTAGTGACTCGAATAGGACATTCCTTTCTCCATTTGAAGTAATCAAAGTGATTCGTTTTTGAGATGCGCATTCGTATTTATGGATTTTGGTAATTCAATTCGAATAATTTATTTTACTCGGTTAGTTTATATCGTTCGTTTCAAATTATGATTCGATTAACTCATTGAATTAGTGATTCGTATAGCAGATCCTATTCTCTATTTAAATAAAACATTTGACTTCATATTCGAATTATTTATTATCGTTATTTGAAACACCAAAGGGTTATTATTTTATTTATATACAACTCTTCCAATGAATCAGTTCTATTATACGTTATTAGTACTAATCAACTGTACTAATTTCCAATCTTAGCATTCGGTACAAAGCTAAATACATTTTGACACAGGTTCAAATCCGTCGATTCAACATCGATATCATGATTCAACTTAATTTAAATAGGATACAATATTTTGATTTTAATGTTGACTGAAATCATTGGAGCAATGCGTTAGGTTTATGAATGATTCAGTTGATCTTGATTTCATTTTAATAAGCTACAGCACATAGCCCTATAAACCTCATCATGCCAAGGATTTTCTGATTTCTGAAAATATTCACTAACCAGCCAGATCTCCAGATCTAAATCCGATATACGTTGTATTTTCATTGCAAGTAAAATTCAGTCCTAAATCTTAACTGTTTAAGAAAGTATATAAGAGATTTTATGAAACGCATAGCTACATAGGTAGCAATATATTGGTTGAATAGAGAATATACTCGTGGGTCTCTGCATAGGCAACAATATATTGGTTGAATAGAGAATATACTCGTGGGTCTCTACATAGGCAGCAATATATTGGTTGAATAGAGAATATACTCGTGGGTCTCTACATGGGCAGCAATATATCGGTTGAATAGAGAATATACTCGTGGATCTCTACATGGGCAGCAATATATTGGTTGTATAGAGAATATACATCGTGGGTCTCTACACAGGCAGCAATATATTGGTTGTATAGAGAATATACTCGTGGGTCTCTGCATAGGCAGCAATATATCGGTTGAATAGAGAATATACTCGTGGGTCTCTATCTTTGTAATAACGATGATAATAAAATAGAAAAAGTATCTTACTTCGAAGTTGTTTTTGGATTTGATACTTACTTTTATATATAAAACGCCATGGTGCGAAAATCTGGTACATTGATGAAAATCTTTCTCAATACATAGGTCTTGGTTACTATTATCCTAGTGGTCACTTAGATTTCTATCCAAATGGAGGACTGTTTCAACCTGGAACCCTACCATGAGCTCCATGGAATGAAATTCCATCTGGGAATGACGTCACGTTCCAACGGGAATTATTTTTCCCCACCACGAACACCTTGGAAAGAGTTTCTTGGCTGGAATTGGAACCTGTTTCATTCCAACCAGTCTCCGGCACCTGGAATCGTCGTTCCAAGGAGGGAATGATGAATTTTTAAGGACTAAATACGATATTTCGTCGATGAATGTCTTAATTTTTTTCTATTTCATAAGAGAAGATAACAAAATTTCTAAAAGATAAACTTGCCCGAGCCATTTTCAAGACGATAATTAAAAGAGAAATGTTTTGTTTCATTAGCATGTGTGAACAAAAAGATACTTTCAGAGTTAACAAAGAAATTACGGCAAACTAAAAATAATTATGTTTTCATATGATAATTGTTACTATTTCTATGTTATTATTACGGGATATATTACTTGGCCAATAACTTTTTTTGAAGTTCCAATCATTTCTTTTTTTAATTTTCTTTCGATGAACTTTTAGTTCAACAATATTTAACTTCCTTTCGAACGATAGTTCTTTATATTATACACCAATGGCAGCACATTTAAAAGAATTTGTTACAGGCATGATGTATTATAACGTAAACAATTTATTTATAATAAGAAATACAAAAATGAATAAAAACGTTTCAGAAAATATTTATGAAATATGTATTTATTTCTTCTTTTACTCATTTTCAAAATTTTTATTCTCATTCTTCCATTAAAATATATACTATAAAGGCTGCGGAAGTAATTCCCTGAACTATAATTTTTAAGTATTTCATACGTAAAATGATTTTACAAATCACGAAAAAAATTTTGCGCAGTTCTATAAATTAATTTCTTGTGAACATATTTATTTAACTATCAGTAAAAACAGTCACTTTTATAATGTAACAAGTAAACCAAAGTAATAAGCAAAGCAGTAACTTCAGTCATTCATACTGTTACAAATTTAATTGAAAACTAATGAACTTTTCGGAAATTAAATTAATTTCAAAGAGATCAAGGTAAACGTTAATTTTTTTGTCTGATAAAATTTGAATTCTTTCTGGCAATTAGTTTTGATTTAAAAACTAGTATAATTAGTCATCTATCTACATGCAGTTCTCAGGCACGAAATTTTGAATCTTAATTCATTAAAATATGATCATTATTTTAAGAGTTGTACTTTTTAAAAAAATATTTAAAATAAATAATGAAACGTATTAAGGAAGGGATATATCAGAAATATTTATTATGAAAAAATGATTTTATTTTATGAATTATACATGATAAATATGACAGTTTTTAATTAATAAAACTATATGTATAATAAATTAAAGATAATTTCAAAGTATTCGCAGTTCATATTTTTTTAGTCTAATGAAAACAAAAAACATTATAAAAAGAAAACAATAAGTAGTCAAAAATATTATCTAAATAGCAGAAGCTCGTTTCGTTTTACTCATGCTAATGTTGCCAAACTCAAAAAGAAAATCTAAAGTAAATTGTGTGATTGGTTAAATTTTAGCCACGCCCTGAGAGCGAGTTATCGTGGAATGTCTGATTCCAAGGGAGTGTTCATGGTGCGGTATTGAGCATTCATGGAACCAAACTTTCCCAGTTTCACTTTCCAGCCGGGAATCTTCATTCCATTCCCGGTAGTTCATGGTAGGGCCCCTGGCTGCGAATCAGTTCCAACAAATTCTTCAATGTCTTCTGGTAAGCAAGTGTAATACATGTATGAGGATATGCAAGGTGTTCTGCAATTACCACTCTTAACTTATATTTTTATAATTTTTGTCAAAAATTAAGAAAATATTTTCATTTTTGTTGGAAGCAAATTTATATTTGAACTATATAAAAATACAAAAAGAATTATAAACTCAGAATCACTGTTGAGAAAGGAGAGATCGAAGCATTGATGGCTGGAGGAAACTTGAAGTTGTTTCAAATAATTGCTTTTCGCCTCCACTCTGTTTACTCAAACAGAGTTTTATATTCCTCAATAAAAGTTAGTTAGATTTTAACAATGTTTTTGAATTTTTCAGTAGCTTGAATATTAAATTGAATACCAATGCTTCTATTCTTTTTGTGACAAGGATTCTAAAAATACATTTTAATGGCCTATGAGTATGAAACAACCTATTTATGTATGCTTGAAATATAGAAGCAAAAGCTTTTAATTGTGTCTCATAATCGGTGGCTATATAACATCATTGCACATTTCGCAAATTTAAGACGCTTTTCTGAAGAAAAAATAAATAAAAAAAGGAGAATAAATGTCGTATTCTAAAAAATATAAAAAAAAACAGTTAAAACCAAAAATTTTTGAGTTCAATTAATATTTATTTAACCTTTAACCCCTTGAGGACGGGCGATTCAGAAAAGCATTCGTACAAAATCAGGATCAGGACGTAATTAAATAAAAAACGGTAACTTAAATGTAGTCGTTTCTAATTTGACAGACTTACTTTGCTTTTACTTTAATTATTGTTAGTTTAATCATATATATAATCAATGTTAATTCAAAGTATAACTAAATAGTTTTATTTTGAACAAAGTAATGGTGAATTAAATAAATCAAACAACTGTAACTCCGCCCACAAATAAACTGCTAAAGAATTACTTTGATTACCAGTTTTATCTTTTTACCCTGGTTGATACGGTTTTATGCTGGCACGTATTTGTGACAGTCGGCGCGAAAGGGTTAAACGTACTTTACCAGCTCACTGAATGCGGAATTTTATTCCTATAAACCACTTGCTACAAAAATTTATTACGTCAGTGAGTTTTCAAAGCCAGACATAGCTCGAAGTGCGCGTTTACGAAAATGGAAGCAGCAAAAAATTCGCCATTTTAGTTTTCAAATAAAATTTAAAAACTAAACGGGGAATTACCTGCTTTCTTTTCCTTACTTATTTAAACACTAAGTATAATCATCACAGGTATAATGAGAAAATGCGTATTTCAAGCTGTGACCATTTTCCTAAACAAGCATTTTGAGTTTTGTCCATTTTCGTAAACACGCATTTCGAACTGTGACCATTTTCCTAAACAAGCATTTTGAGATCACACTTTCATTATATCACTTTCAGCTTATATGTTTTCAAGCTTACATTGATTTTTTTAAAATTTTGTTTTAGAGTTGAAAGAAGCTCTCCATACTGTCTGTATGCATCTTAAAAGTGTAAAGTATTACATAGAATCAATATGTGAAAAGAGATGCCTTTTCGTAGGTGTTATGTGTGAAAACTACGAAAAATTCGAGAAAGGAATGTGCACAGAATTAAATTCTGTGACGGCTCTCATGGGCCAACCTGCAACGAAACCTGTTATAAATCTGCCTCAGAATGAAATGTTTTTTCTTGAAACCAATTCTCAATATCCTTTCTGTAAACTTTATCAACCTTAAAAATTTTGATGTCTTTTTATTGTTCAAGTAGACCTTGTTAAGTTGTTTTTTTATTGTTAAAGTAGGTCTTGTTAAGTTGTCTTTTTATTGTTAAAGTATATTGAAGAATGCATTGCTAAGTTGTCTTTTTATTGTTAAAGTATATTGAAGAATATATTGCTAAGTTGTCTTTTTATTGTTAAAGTAGGTCTTGTTAAGTTGTCTCTTTATTGTTAAAGTATACTGAAGAATGTATTGTTAAGTTGTCTTTGTATTGTTAAAATGTATAATTTCTCTTTAAGCTTAATTTGCAAGTGAGACATCTGAAGAATTTATGGCCAAATTTATATGTCACTATTCTAGCTCTATTTAAATGCAAAGTGCACAAAAAAATAAATAAATAAGCGGACCACCCTGAATAACTTTTGATCTAAAGATCGGATCTTCACGTTCTAGGATTCAATTTTAAAGGTTCAAAGAGTTGACCTCAAATATGCTAATTAATTAGTGCACTTGCGAAATCAGACGCAAAAAGGTGCTTTCTCTGAATAAACATATATTCTTTTCGATGAATTCGAATTTTTGACCACCAAATTAAAGGGGCAAACCGCAATCTAGGAAGTATAGTCCCAATAGAGCGGGGCAAAGTTTGGACCCCTATTGTTAGTTTTACATTTTGCGTATTTCGCCATATCTCGAAAAATATTTAAGCGAATTAAAAATTTTTTTCTTCCTGCCATTATAAAATTCATTTAGCCAAAGATAATTCCGTACAAAAACAACTTTTACTATACATTAATTATTTTTTATTATTTTATTTAATAATAGTCGAAAAAGTTCTGGAATTGTAAGGTATACAATTTCTTACAGAATTTTAAAGAACGCTGTTTTGCATGGTAAAATATAAAATTTGAGCATAAAAAGTCCGAAAGATCTCGAGAAAATGAATTTTAGAAATACGACTTTTTCAAAATTTGATTTCTCAGATACTATTCGACCGATTTCGCTCCTATTTTGTATTTTGCCATGCGAAATTATATTCTTCAAAATGATGCGAAAAATTGCTTACCTTATAATTCAAAATTTATCCGCCTATTCTTAAATAAAGTAATAAAATATAATCGCTGAAAGTTATACTCAATGTTATATTTTGCACGGAATTATCTCTAGATGAATGGATTTTGTAATTGTGTGAAAAAAATTTTCAGTTTGCTTAAAAATTTTTAGAGATATGAAAAAATACGCAAAAAGTAAAATTAACATTGAAGGGTTCAAACTTTGGACCGCTCTCATGACCAAACTATTTGGACCATTTTTCCCAAATTGCGGCTACCCCCAATACTTTGAGAGTTAGAAATCCGAATCCGTCGAAAAAAGGTATGTTTATTCAGCGAAAGTATGTTTTTGTGTGTGATTTCGTAACTTAAAATGTCATCTGCACTAATTAATTAGCATATTTGAGATCACCCCTTCGAACTATTGGGATTGAGTCCCAGAACGTAAAGAACCGATCATTAGATCAAAAGTGGTGCGTTTTTCATTTTGAGCACTGTACAGTGAACATAATGAAAATGATATTACCCTAAATAACTTTTGTTCCTAATGATTGGATTTTCACGAACTTAGTGCTAACCTAATGGCTGAAAGGGGTGACCTGAAATATACCGATTAATTAGTGTTAATTATTAATTAAATTAAATTTTGTGTGTCGTGAAAGGGACACATGAAAGCGTATTTTGATCCAGTAAAGATATCTTATTTTTCAATGAATTTGAATTTTTGACATCAATAGAGGGAGGGGGGAGGGAGTGCAATCCGGAGCATATGGTCCTAATAGTTTAGTCAGGAGAGTGACCGAGATTTCGTGCCCCCTAATGTTAATTTCACTCCTAGTGTATTTTGCTGTATCTCTAGAAGATTTTTAAATAAGTCAAAAAAAAAAAAATTGCACGCAATCATGAAATTTGTTTATCCAAAGATAAAGTCATTAAAAAAAATGAAGTTTAATATTTTTTTTTTTTTTAACAATAGTCAAAAATTTTTTGAACTAGAAGCTATTAAAAATTTTACGCCACTTTGAACTGAGTAACTTTAAATAACGAAATACATTGGACCAGTAAGATTGACGCGTAGTTCGTGAAACTTCGCTCATTACAACAAAAGTTATTTTGCGTGATTTCTTTCTCTTAATTTTTATTTTGCTCACTATTCAAGGCGTTCCATCATTACCACCCTTAAAATACATTTTTAGAATGTTTGTCAAAAATGAAGCCAAATAAATGGACACATTTGAATTGTTTGAAGTGAGGAAAAAATAATGACCGTAACCGTATCAAAACCTGACAAATAGAGTTCACATAATCATATATTCATAGTAGGGTTAAGCCTAAGTTAGGTGGACATAATCATATATTCATAGTAGGGTTATATAATATATTCATATATTCATATCATATATTCTATGAATCATATATTCATAGCATAAGTCTAAGTTAGATGGACATAATCATATATTCATAGTAGGATTAAGTTAGATGGACATAATCATATATTCATAATAGGGTTAAGTCTAAGTTAAATGGCCAAAGAGGAGAGATGGCCAGTTTAAATATCTCTAATATTTTTTAACATATTGCAGCAGATGTAATTTTGAAAGCATTGCTTATCGTGACACCAAACAGTTTGCAAAGTTAAAATAGTTTTTTTTTTTTTTAAATATAGAGATGGAATAAATTTCGGGAATTAAGTATTCTGTTGTTTTTTAATGCGTAGGCTATATTTTTTTTTAAACTATCTGGACTATTAAAGTACGTATTTAGTTCAATCTTTGTTCTTGAGTAAACAGCTGAGGAATATTATAGAGGAGTGACATTATAAATTCGGTGTCCATCGCATCATCAACTTCAGCAGAGATGGCCACTTTCCATTAATGCGCATTGACGAATCAGAGATTCCCTAAGAAATCTTAAAAAAAAGAAATATGTCTTACAGAACCTTAAAAAAAATTAAAATAGGAAGAGTAAGATAATAAGATGTTTCTTAGTAAATTAGTACTGATACATGTTTTTCGTAGTGAAGATTCTGATCCATCTAAAAACTAACATTTTCAGAGATTAAGGATTCAGGGAAGATATGGAGAGCGGCAACAAAATGGTTGGACTGTGTGGAGAAGGTCCTAAAAGTATTACGAGTAAATAGATGGAGAAATCTAGCTGCAAGTCTAACTCTCTAAAAAGAGGCAGATTGAGAAAGCCTTGGCCTGTACTGGGCTGTAGTGCTGTTAAAGAAGAAGTATTCACCACCACGCTAATATCTAACAAATAAATCTAGTCACGAAATCTTTGGGTTTGGTAATGGTTTTCATTTGGCATGGTTCCGTTTCGGAATTTGAAGATAAAAGATAATAATAAAAAAAAACCTTTTTTATTTTAATATTGAAACTACATTTTAAAATTTTTGAGGACCGTACGAACCCTTCCATATTACATTCCGATTTTACAGACCTAACATATTATCCGATTGAACCATGTAGTCCACCAAATAGAGCCCTACATTTTATCCGATTCAGAATTTTATGAGTATGAGTGTGTTAATAATTTTGTCTTTTGTTATGTAATAAGAATGGAATATAATGTATCTACCTATAAAAATTCACAATTTTGTTTGTAAATAAAAAAATAAAAAAACGATGTATAAAAGATATTTGCATTCTTTTTAATGATATTTGCATAGCATTTTAGTTAGTTTGTCAGAGCTATCAAAGGAAATTCTCCTAAATATTCAGTATTTTGGGTAGTTTTGTTGTTAATCTTAAATTGATGCTAAGAAAGAAAATATTCGGTGTGTACCGTGCGCAAAAAATAAAAATAAGCGGATCACCTTAAGTAACTTTTGATCTAATGATCGAAGTTTTACGTTCTAAGACTCAATCTTAATTGCTTAATTATGCTAATTAATTGAAGTAGACGATATTTTAAGTTACAAAATGAGACACAAAAACCTACTTTCTCTGAATAAACATACCTTTTTTACGACGTATTCGAATTTCTGACCTCAATAGTTTGGTCAGGTGAGCGATCCAACATTTGGACTCTTTAATGTTAATTTTTCCTTCTGCGTATTTCACAGTATCTCGAAAACTATTCTAAACGAATTTAAAATTTATATCATACAATTATAAAATAAGCGGCAATTATAAATGAATAACAAATGAAGATCCGATTGTTAGATCAAGAGCAATTCAGGGTGGTCCGGTTTTTGCACACAATACAAGCAAAAAAAAAGCATTAAGGAACATTAATATAACAAATTCTCTAATTTTCTGTTAAATGAAATTATTTTTTGCAGAATTACAATATACAGAAAAAAAAGTAAAACTTTAAGTTTTTTCAAAAGAAATCAAGTCTTAATACGATTTTTAGTTTTTTATTATGTTTGTCCTTATTTTAACAAAACCGACACTTACCGTCTTACAGTTCTTTCCATGAATTACTAAGTTTAAATATATTTGGGAATTAAATTTCTTTAAATCACGCAGCTGGTACGCGAACATCAGTTGTTTAACTTGAGGAAATTAAATTAACCTTAATACTAGGTATGCGAGTGACCATCGGTATCAACGTCTGAAAGAATTTTTCGTGATAGCGGTACGAACTATTATGTTAACCAGATTTATTGAAATCGATTTAAATGACAGAAAAAAATTGTAACGATACACTGATTGCGAATTTCCGGCCATAAAATGAAACCTATATTTAAAGTTTTAAAAATAATTTTCGATTAACCACTTGCAATTTTGACTTTCCAAATAATATTATGCGTGTCTCTAAATACTGGTTTAAAATTTAGAAAATTCGGAACCTACATGAGGGTACTGACTGAATTTCACAACTGGCGAGAAGCTTTGGTATGAATCTTATTAAAACATTTGGAGAATGTGTGAATTATTTAAAAAAAGATAATAATAAAAAATTTCATAAAATATAAAAAAAAAATATATATATACTAATTCAGCAACATACAATCTTCAATTAGTATTACGTTTTTCTAGCAGATGTCGCTACCGTCTGTTGTACTTCTTTTAGTCATTGGAAAAAGAAAAAAAGAGAGATAAACATTTCTTCGAGAAAACTATTATGCATATATTTACGCATAAAAAATGTTTACATTACTTAAATTTGAAATTCAAAAAAATTTTACTTCAATCAAACTGTTCCTTATTTTAAAAGAAATTTTGTACAGCATAATTAAATTTTTTTATTATTAATGTAAATTAAAGCCATTTCAAATATATTAAAGCACCGTGTTATTATAAAGTAAAAGCAACGTGTAAAATTTTAACTGGAATAGTTATTCTATTAAAAATTAAGTTAATATACTTTATTTATTCATTTATTAATTTAATCATGATAAATTGTATTATGAAACTATTCCTTGCAAATTATAGTGCTGCCATCTGTAGAGAAAGTGAATAATGTTTTAGCAATAATTTACTTTCTTCGATCTGAATTAATTCTCTAATAATTAATTTCATCAAATTTAGCAAGGGGTATTTAAATCAAACAAATGTATTTTCAACTAAAAGCGTAAAAACAAGATACTGATTCAACTAGTTTCTAATGATTTTAAAATAATTTATTAATAATGTAGGTTACTCAAACAATAGACAGGAACAGAAAAAAAAAAAAATGAAAAATGTACAATGCGCGTGAAAAAAACAACAACAACCGTGCATTTTGAATAACTTTTGATCTAGTGATTGGATCTCCGCGTACAAGGACAATTTTAAAGGGTGATCTCAACTATGCAAATTAATAAGTGCGGCCAATTTTTTATTCCGTCTATTATTTTTTATGAGCTATGACCGGATATACTTTGTTCGTAACGCTATATCGCTGAAAGAGAAAAAAAATTATAATAAGAAGCGAAATTATTTATTCTGGAATCCCAAATAATCTCCCGTCAATCATCAATCTCTAGTTATTTAATTAAAAAATAAATTCTTTATAAATGATTTAGTTAATTATTAATTTGATCCTGATAAATGGTATTGGAAAACTTCTTCTAGCAAATTATAGTGCTGCCATCTATAGAGAAAGTAAGTAATGTTTCAACAATAATTTACTTTCTCTGATCTGAATTAATTCTCTGATAATTAATTTCACCAAAGGTAGCAAGAGACATTTAAATCAAATAATTATACTATTAACTAAAATCGCAAAAGTGAGATAATGATTCAATTAGTTCGTTACAATTTATTTCAGCAATATATTTTTTTCTGATGATTTTACTTGGAAATAATTTATTAAAAATACAGGCTACACGAACAATAAACAGGAATAATACGCATATTAAGATATGATTTTATATAAATATATTTTAAATAAGTAAATAATTTAATCTACTTACAATAAACTCTCGTTTTTTACATTTTATACACGAATATTATTATTATTGCTCATTTCTTATTATTTATTTATTTATTACTTCTTTTTATTAACAATGAGTAGGTTTTTATTTACCTTTTCGATCAATCACGGATTATAATGTTTTAAAAATGTGTAAATTAATGACGTTGCTCTGGGGCGGTTGTTTTTAAAGTCACTGCCGCTGCTCAGGTACTTTCTTTTAACCTCTAATTAAAGATATCGGTTAAAATGTTTTATAAATAAACTGAAAAAACTTAAAGAATAAATATTTCCATAAAACAATTTCTATTTAAATAGATATATGTTTTTGAATGAGCACAGTCGATCTAGTTTATAACGAGAAGATTGCTGAGATAATACGCTCGAGGCCGAGATAATTCACGAGTTGAACCAAGCAGACAGTGAATTTTTTTAAAAAGACCATTAAGCATTTCACGATACTTGAAAATATCTTCATGCAATAGTTTTAAAATTTTTGCTGCTGGGAATGCAATTAATCTTATACTATAATACGAGGAATGGTTGCCAAGTCGAAAATCGCCCCAGAATTAATAAACTCCGGTAAACTTGGAGGTCTGGGGTTTTTGGCCACGAGGAATCGATTGGCGCCGGTTTTGAAGCGCTACGGTCGAGCAGTTCGGAGTTACAGATGTGATATTTTCAAACTTTATTAGTTCGCCATAATGGCTACAGATACTTTTCTCCACTCTTATAAGTGTATGCTAATGCGAACCTTACAATTGAAATATTGATTTTCGACAACTTAAACCAATAATATACGAAGGAATTAATAATTTAATTGTAAGGTTCGCATTAGTTTACATTTATCAAAGTGGAGAAAAGTTTAACTTTTGTGTTAAAATCACCGTCAACAAAGTCCGACATTTCAACATTCATCAGATTTCAAGTTACATTTTCAACACGCAGAACGCACCTCTACATGAAATTCTTCAAGGAGCCGGAATTTTGGAACAACAAGCGATCAACTCAATTCTACCCGCAAATGGACAACTAGAAGATACCGTCATTGTCAGAATGCTTCTCCATTACACCGAACAAGCTTACCCGACCGTCAAAGTTGCCGTACTTATTCACCCTGAATTTGTCGCACCCTTCTACGTTACAACAGCGGATGGCGCTTATGAAGGAATGGCTCTTCTCAACGATATCAGCGACCAGAACAAGGCTTCCAACTATCTATACGGCGTTCAACAAGGATTCGATGTGCTACTCATTCCCATTCACAAGAGAGCTCAAATGGATAGAGGCGAGCACTGGATGCTAGGAATTTACGAAGCAAGCTATGGAGAACGTCAACTATTAGTCTGCGATCCAGTCGACAACCCGCTGCCCATCGATGCTGTTTTGAGAAAAATACTGCGACACGTTTTGAATACCGTTGTTACGAATGAAAAGCTGAAAGGATGCATCGTGAAACCTCGCAACGCTTACAACCACCAAGATGACGCGTCTTCCTGCGGAGTTTACATCATCTTTTATGCTCGACAATACCTCTCTCATCGACGCCTTTTCCTGGACAAGAATTTTCAAGATGCGGATGAACGGAAGCAAATTTACGAATTCGTTGTGAACAGTGACCAATTGAACATGTCGGGACCATCTGAAGCCGCATCTTTCACATCTTAGACCAATATGCACGCTTTGAATATCCAAGATCCGATGATAACGCCGTTGCGCCCGACAAGAGCAGTCAAGCAGCGCAGCGAAACTTGGACGTCTCTGAAGAAATGTGCAACGGAACACGATTGATTGTCACCGAACTTTGCAACAACATAATCAAGGCTAAGATCATCACCGGTGCACACGCAAGCCGACAAGTACACCTTCCAAGGATCACGCTCGACTTCAGCAAATCACAGGTTGGCGCAAATATGCAACGGCACCAATTCCCAGTTACTCCAGCATTCGCCATTACGATACACAAGTCACAAGGCCAAACATTCGAATTCGTCGGCGTGCTTCTCCTCACGACGATCTTCGTGCACGGAATGCTCTACGTCGCGTTTTCAAGAGTCAAGCGTCAAAGTGCGTTGAAGGTCCTGCTGTCTCCTGAGAATCCAACCCACACCCGAAACGTCGTATGGAAGGAAGTCCTGAACAAGAGAAACTCACCAGCCGCACCTGCCTCTCCGACAAGAAACTACCTGGACAACATGGAAGACTTCGCAATCGATGATTAATGTTAATTATGTTTATGCTGTTATAGGTTTATAATATGTTTCTTATGTATGTATATATGTTTGGTTTTTCTAAATAAATTTGTCAAAAATATTGAACTTCAACACTCTTCAATCTTTACACTGCTCACTTTGTACCATTTATTTAATTGTATAATTTTTTGTTATCAATTACATTTTATTTCCTATGACTTTTCAAACTTTACCTTTGTATAGAATAGTTCCTTTTCCAAACTTTGTTTAGATAGTTTACAATGGTGCACTTTAACCGGTTATCTTTTCACCAATGGTTTCACAAATTTTCTTATGGCATATGTATTGTTTTGATAAATCACAATTGAAAATTTAAATCTTCGAGTTAGCTTCGATACCTGTTTTCTCCGAGCGGAGCTCGGTCACCCGCTGGTAAAATAAAATTCAAATTTACATCGTGATAATGCGTAATAAATTTGAATAAAATCATGAAATTTTTTTTCTTCAATAGACTAAGTCATTAAAAAGTGGCTAATAATAAATAAATACAAAAAAACACGAAGAAAATTAAGAAAAACAGTAAGTTTCATTTAATCTGGCAATCTTGTTACTAAAATATTTTTTAAATCATTCTTGAAATATTTCCTGCTCATGTAAGTACATTTGAATTCGCTACTCGCTTTATAGATTTTGTTTTATTCTGTTTTTTCTTTTTCTTTTCTTTTCTGTTTTTTCGTGTTATTTTTTCTTATTGTGTTCTATTTTATTTATTGTAATTTTTGTAAAAATTTTTCTTGAGTGCTCCTCACACTATTGTATTAATATATTTTGCTTTGGCTATATTGATACAATAACAGAAAGCACTCATTTTTGCGGATATAATCGTGTGGGTTGATGAAAAGATTATATCTCTTATTTTCCGGATTTTTTGAATTTTTTTTATCTCCCCCCCCAGTTGTTTTTCATTATTTTTCATTATTATTTTTCTTCCCCCCCCCCCATTTTTTTTTCATATGTCTGTAATTTTCCTTTGTTTTGTCTTCATTTTGATAAAACTTAAACTTAAATTAAAAATATTTCTTAGAAAGTATTTCTCAAGAGAAGACAATGTTCTTAGGATATTTCCTAAAACAGTAAAAAATTTTCTATTGAATTATTTTGGATTATTATCTATCTTATCTACAAGTTGTTTAGTTTTCGAAAATTTATAATAGAAAAAAGTTAAGGTTAAAAAATATTCTTGCAGAAAACTCATATGAAAGAGCATAATTTTTCCTTCTTAGAATTCCTGGTTTTAGATAAAATGTTCTTCAATAGATGGCTCTGTAGATAATTAATGTCTAAATCAAAGGAAAATGCAAGCTTGTAATTTTCAAAATATTTTAATGAATGCAAACAGCATTATAAAGTCTTTGGAATATCAACCGTTAATCGGAAACCAAACAACATTCCGTTAAAACAACCGAGCGTAAGAATAATTGACGCTCTAATACTTGAACCTACTATCATAAACACTCATGTTGTATAACAACCCAGCACGTACTACATCAGACAATAACGGAAAGAGAGGGCCGGGATAGCCTGGTCGGTAGGACGCTGGGCCCATATCCAAGAGGTCGTGGGTTCGATCCTCGCCGGCCGAAGACTCCCCGTGTAGTAAATGGTGACTGATGCACGTTAAATCTGTCAAGTCTCCATGTTCCCACAACAAATCAATACCTCTGGGGGTACTGATCCAGGAGTTTCCTTGTCTTCTGGATTGGTTCAAAATTACAAGGCTACGGAGTTGAACGTAAGTAGTCGCAAACCCATGAAATTGGGTCGGCTGTTCAACGACGGTTATAAAATAAAAATAGAATAACGGAAAGAGGACAAAGGCATTTGCAGCGATGCAAGTCGAAAAATGTTTAAACTAAAATTTTCTTTAAAAAAAATCTTCAATGACATAATTGTGTAAGATAACTTGTTAACTAACTTGTCGTAAGATTTTTTTTTTTAAATTTCAATCTTTCTTATACCTTTAGAGAACTCATCAGTCTGATTTTAGACACGACTATCTTTCACTAGATATTAAAATAAACCACCATTATACTAAGCATCGGTTCTAATAATAAAACTCCCCAAATTGTGATGCAATGATTGAGAGAAAACACCATGTGAATAATTTTTTCAACAAATTTTACAGTGGCTCATAAAAAAAGATAAATATAAGTTTAAAATTTTTCTACACGCTTTGAACTAAAATGGTACTCCAAATACAATTATTCGTATCAATAATTTAGGTCGCTTAAGTCTGATTAAAGTTAATTTCACTCTGTGTCTGATTAAAATTAAAGCAACGAGAAAAGTGTAAAAATAATGGTACTTAAAAAAAGCATACATTCCTTTCGGTACCATTATTTCCTAAGGACTTATTACTTTAGAACAGTGCTTCCCAACGTGTGGTACGTGTACCCCCAGGGGTACGGGAACAGTTTAGCGGGGGTACGCGTTCTTATACCAAATATCTTGCAACAAACGGAAATTTCCAAAAAATGTTATTGAAAAATAAAGCTATCCATGAAAATTTACGATTACGTATTTTTCTATTGGCTATTTTTTGCAGAATTAACAGTTAATACAGCAGCCAGTTGTGATTTTCAACTTCTGTGCAATTTTTTTTACAGTAAAAAATACATAAATTTTTTTTATTAGTGGTACACAGCGTTACGAAAAATTTACAAAGGGTACACAGAAGTCATAAGTTTGAGAAATACAGCATTAGAAGGAAAACAATAATAAAAAGAAAATGAAATTAAAACATTCGATTCGCCTGAAAAATTAATAAAATTTTTAAATCATTGAAAGATTGAATACTATTTAGAAAAATCTAAAATATTGATTACGTTTGCTCAACAGTTCTTTTTAAGCCTTCTACTTTTCAATTACTTATATTTCTTCTCTAACTTTTAATTAATATTTCATAGAAAGTTTAAACATAATCAATTATAAATTCCAGCCAGTATTGTATTGACTAAATACTTATTACCTGAAAGCAAAGATCCATGGCAAAGCTCTAATGCAAATGTCTATGAGTAAATATCATTATTGATGTTGAACTCACAATAGATAGATATATTCTAATGATTATTTACTCGGATAGTCTACTTCAAAGCTTTGACAGAGAAATATACGTTTAAAGCGAAAGCTCGAACAACTTCTAAAGAGCTTTAGCCCTATAACTTTCCACAGACGCTTGGCTAAGTTTAATTAACGGGCTTTGGCAACAATGTTTGATTGTTCGAATACTTTGTAGTTCCGAAAATGGAGTTACAATTATTTATGACATTTAGCTTCAGATCTGTATTTTGCTGAAAATTTGTTTTTGAATATGGTTCGAATATAATATAAGTTAGAATAGATTGTTTTTGCATGCATCCTAAACATCTTTTTGAACATAAAATAATTGCATGTTCAAAAAGATGTTTAGGATGCATCCTAAATGCTGGAATGATACATTGCTGTACAGTGCGCAATAAATAAATAAATTAATTAATTAAAATAACTAAAAAAATAGAATAAAATAAAATAAAAAAACGACCACCCTGAATAACTTGATCTAATGATCGGATCTTCACGTTCTAAGACTCAATCTTAACGGCTCGAGGGGTCGCCTCAATTATGTTAATGAATAAGTGAAGACGATAAGTTACGAAATCAGACGTAAAAACGCACTTTCTCTGAATAAGCATAAATTTTCTTCGAGGAATTCGGATTTGCTGGTTAACGGTTAAGCAACCAGTGTGATAAACTGATTGTTTAACCGTATCAGGTGTAAGTGTCTTTTTATATGGTAAAATAACAATTAAATAAATTGTTTAACCATTTTTTCCGAGAAATTTCTGACAAAGTATTTAACACAAAACACTTATTTATGCCACAATATCAAAATAATTTTATTATGAAATCAAATAAAGAAAGAAATATGTCTAAATATATTAGATATGACTTGGTTTCAGTTCTTTAAAGATATGAAGTTAAAATAAATCTTTTTTCTGACCTGAAATTAAACTGAATAAATAAACTTAAATTTTTTATAGGTATTAAAGGTTTGTAGACAATACTAATTATTAAGTGTAATAACTTCATCGAAATTCGCAATATTTAACGCACAACACTTACTTATGCCGCAACAGCAAAATAATTTGATTATAAGTAAAGAAATATGTCTAAGTTTATTAGATTCTCAGTCAAAGAATTTTACAACTAATAAAATTTTACGATAAATCATTACAGCACCAATTAAACAGCATTTTATTATTCAGAATTCAACTTATCCTCGGGCAATAAATTTTTATTTTATGTTTTAACCCATTTTCCTCTGAAATTAAGAAAGAGAACTTGGAGTTTCTTTAAAAATAAATATTTATCAACCTCTAATAAAAGATTACAAAACGTCAGGCATGAAAGTTCTTGTAAAAGTAAAAGCTCCGTCGATTTTGTCCCCGACACAGACAGAAAAAAAAATATTATTGATCAGGACAATAGATTTCAATAGATATAGGAGTTGAATAAATCATCGCGGTTAATGTTCTATGAAACATCGCCAATGAAGGGGATAATATTCAATAGATTCAAAAGAGTTGATACCGTTTCAAAACAATCTTGTTTCATCTCACAGAAAATTGTATGCCTTTCGGATTTTTTGGCTCTAGTAGTTGAGCTAAACGCTTTTGGTGAAAAAAAATCCTTGAACTGTGATTTTTCTGAGAATCTATTAGCATCGCCACAAAGAGGAAGCGAACGGTGAACATAGCTGAGCAGTTGGATGAAAAGTTTAAGATGTCAGAATCCCGTTGTGCCAACTATGACATTAAATTTAATGTTTTGCTTCTGAAACGAAAATGAATTCATGGGCACACGTGAAAAGAATATGACGTAAATGTTGAATGAATAGAAAAGTCGATTCGGCAATCGATTCGACAGGTATCCCAGCCATAAATTTTCGGGTGGTCATCATCTCGGGAAGAACACTTCATGCCATAAATTTTCGGATGGTCATCATCTCGGTAACAACACTTCATGCCATAAATTTCCGGTCATCATCTCGGCAGCACAATTTCGTCTAATAAATTTTCGGTTTATCGGTTATCATTCGAAATATTATTATCTCAGTAACATTATTCTGTGCAACAAATTTTCGGTTGGTCATTATCTCAGGATCAAAATTTCGCACAATAAATCTTCGGATGGTCATCATCTGAACTAGAAAGTTTCGTCTCATAAATTTTTAGGTGGTCACCATCTAAGGAACAATATTTCGTGCCATAAAATTTCGGATGATCATCATCTTGGGAACAAAATTTCGTGTTGTAAATTTTCAGATGGTCCTCATCTCTAGGAACAAAGTTTCGCATGATTAAACTAACATAATACAATAATAAAACAAAATAAAATTACTGAAAAGGGGAAAATAATCTAGTTCTCCTCACTTTCGAAAGACGTGAGGGGTTTTTGGTTGTTATAGAAGTTTATTACGAAAGTGTATGTGCCCTACGTTTGTCATGTTTGGTTAGACAACAATAGAATTATTTTCTCCATTTTAGTCCACTAGAAAACTTTTATTTCATTTTATTATTTTCTTCTTTTTAGTTTGCCAGTCTATCAATTTGTTTATGGAAACTTGTCAAAATTTCGATTGGCGATAAAACGTTTGTTTGCATCAGTTCGGAAACAGTTTTAACTATTAAAATTTATCCGAAAGATGTTATGTCTGTAATAATCTCGATTATTACAGACATGTTATGTCTGTAATAATCGAGAAACCTTAGAATCTTGTGTTGCAATAAAGCACAAAATTCCTGTAAACATTTTATCGTTTTGGTCGATCGGAAAGTAATTGAAATTCGTATTGGCAAGAATTGAAATTGGACGATAAATTCTGTTTCTAGTGATCTGAAAATGAGTGAGCGTTGGACAAACACAGAAGTTCTTTTACAATTTGAGCACTTTAGCTGGTCGAAAAGTGATCGGAATTTAGATTGCAAGATTCCATTGTAAAAATGCAATAATTAAAAAAAAAAGATGACAAAAAAATGTTCAGAATCTCGCTTGATTAAAATATTATGCAAATACAATATCGCGTGTCTTTAATTTCGCACGTGATATAATCTCGCGGGGACACAATATCACGTAAAACTATCGGTCGCTTACATCATCTCCTATAAACCGTTTAAAAGAATAAAGTTTCGTAGAATGTAAAACTGAGCGGATATAATCTCGTAGAGGAAGAATGAATTGATTTTCACGAGACGAAATACTACGGCGATGATGTAAATAATACACGCGGAATTTTACTCACACTAAATTTGTTCTGGACGTAAAATAAAAAAAAAGTGAACCTTTGTTGGTGAGGGTTTTTAGTAAAACCATTTATTTAATATTTCAGACATCACTTATTATCTCCAATCATGTCGAACACATTGTACATAAAGATTGCGTTACAATTTACAAGTCTCGTGTAGATAAACTTTCAAGTAAACAAAATGCCCGGTGACTAAAGCCTTTACGAAAATACATGGTCAAAACATTGCTTCTATTATAGACAAAATATTAGGAAAGATTTGACTGATTGATTGAGATTTCATATATGCATTTCTAAGTACAGTTTTGTTGTTCAATATTTTTTTCATTCAACTTTTCAAAAGGAAATTTTCCGATTATCAAAGTTTTTGCTCAAGAAAAGACTTTCTGGCGATATTTTACCTATTAACACTATTTTAGATTGAAAAATATAATTCTGTTATAATTTGAACTCTGGAAACCATGGCAAACAAGGATAGTATTCTTTGACCAAGCTGGAAACATACTGAACAATGATATTTATCGATTACGACATTATCAAGAGAGTTTATAAATTTTTAATTTGGAATTCAAAATATATTGGACAATGTAAAAAATAATCTTAAATAGTCATATCGTGGTATATCGTAAAATATCGACATTTCCTGTCCTGAGGAAAAAAGTATGGCCAAAACAAACGGAATATAATAAAATTTACCGTGTTTCTGGCTCAATGGGAACACCAAAAAGCTCCGTAATTTTTATCAAAGCACTTCTGTAATGATTTTTGTGAAATTATCAATAAAAATTGGTTTTATAATATGTGATGAGCTGCGGTAAATGTGGTAAAAGGTGGTATCATGATATATGCAATAAAAACTATTTATTTGGTTAAATTTCAGTTTTGTATTTTTTACTAAATACTTGGTAATAAGAACCATAATTTTGAAAAAAAGAATTCCCGGTAAATCATTACCATATGAACTGAAAAACTACTATATAAGTGGTTAAATATATCGTATATTTTGGTTTTTATTGACAAGAATTATGTTTTTTTTGCCCTAGAAATATCATTATCATATAGCTCGTTAATATCGCACGATATTTTTCTCCGTATGACTATGGATTAGGTTATTAAAATTTTGAAATTGCATACACCGTAAAAATTTCCAGATAAAATTCCGATAAAATGTTTTGGAACGAAAAATTTGAAAACCGCAATTTTTACTGTAATATTTATAGTAAAATCACTGAATCACTATAGTTAAATAATTATTATACTGCAAAATTTACGGTATAAAATTTTAAGGTAAAATTAATATTACGGATGATGCACACAAGGTACCGGTATTTTTTACCTCAATTTGATCTGGAATTCTTTACAACTTAGTACTAGGATAAGTACACATAGCACCGTATTTAATTTTCATGAAACTGAAAGTTAAATTTTGTTGTCTTTTTAAATTTTACTACCTTTCAATAATCGTCAACTATTGTATGAAAACATAGGAGGGGAAAATATTTATCACAAAACTGTTTTCCTTTAGCTGGACTAAATTTCTTTTACAATTAAGTTTTTACATTCCTTTGTTCCTTTATATACGATATTAAATTCACGATCTGATTGAGAATTAAAAGATAACAAAGGTTTAAAAAAGGGGAAAAAAACAGAAAGATATATCATATTTGCATTCAGAGATGGGATTACTTTATGAATGTTTCCTTACAGAATATATTCGCATCTCAAGGTTAGAGATTTCTGAATAGGGCTACCATATTTTGCAACAAGAGTTATTCTAGTAGAAGCTGTCGTAAAAAATACACAAAAGATAATGCCATTCTAGTTTTTCAGTCTCTTCGTTTGATGGAGTTTAAACAGCTGTTAATCAAAAAAATGAAGACTTAATAATAAAAGATAAAATGAATCAAGGACTTTTAATAACGTTTATGATAAATTGAAACGTGTACTGTAAAAAAATCTGGATCAAATTACGGTATAATTTTGCACCCAATGTGCTGGATACCAGCACATTGGATGCATCATCCGTAAAATCCATTTTTACTGTAAAATACTATAAAGCATTTTAAGTCTTTTACGTCTGTTTTAATTTCAAACGAAAAAAAAAAAAACATTTCTGGTAAAATTACCATGATGTGGCAATGACATATTTCTCAAAAAAACACTGTAATTATGGTTAATGAAATCAAACGATCGACGTATTGTTACGATTTACAGGAAATTCTGGTTTTCTCAAATTATAGTTCTTGTGACCACATATCTTGTAAAAAATACAAAACTGAAAAGTATATTTAACCAGATTAATAGATTTTATGCCACGCTTTAAGGAATCATGATAAAATTACCAAATCTTACTACATTTCCTAAATTATATCACATATTATAAAAATATATTTCATTGCTAGTTTAGCCAAAATCATTATCAAAGGGCTTGGGTAAAAATTTTTGAGATTTTTGGTATTTTCCTAGAGCTAAAAACAAGATAAGTTTTTCCAAATTCTGGAAGTTTTGACTTTAGTTTTTTTCTCAGTGTAGTTGAAAAAATAAATGCACGTGAATGGATTTAATTGTATGTTAAAGTATTTGCAAACAATTTTTCAGAGTAAGTTTACGTTTTTAAGTAGAAGATGCCCTCCAGGTTAAATTTAAAATTTGTTTTGTCTTAATGTAAAACAAACTTTTGTGCATATTGGTTCATTTGAACCAAAAATGAATAAAATGTTGGTAACTTGAACCATAAACTCTCGTAAACTTTTGGCAAATTTTAATAAGGTGTTTAATTGAACCACGTTCCAGTTTAGTTTAAGCTATTACATTGCGTAATCTAGTGCAAAAAAACTAATAATATGGCACCATATTTAGATTCCACCAAATTTGAACGATATTAAAGCTCAATTCACTCAACAGAGAATATGAGGAAAAAATCTCCCGAACTTGAATAATAAATACGTTTACGCGAGCCTTCAAATTTAATAAAATTTACAATGAATTGCCGTGGAGTAAATTATTATGAATTGATTTAAGCCATTTAAGCTGTAAAAAGTTTCGAATCAAATTACGGTATAAAGTATCGACACTTTTGGTACATCATCCGTGAAATCCATTTTACCGTACAATATCATACCGTAATTTTTTCAGAAAAGTTTATCTAATTAGAGTGATACAATAATTTTACGGTAACTATTACTGTAAAAATTACGGTATATTAAATCTTTTGGTTCGGCAACATGTTTTGTTTAAGCGAATAGAAAAATCTTTGCCCATAATTATATAATTTGTTTATCCAGAGATAATTCCATGCAAAAAATAACTAATAGTAAATATTAATTATGTTTTATTATCTTATTAATTAACAGTCGAAAAATATTTGAACAGTAAGGTATCAATTTTTCGCATTATTTTAAAGACTATAATTTTACACGACAAAATACAAAATTTGAGCGAAATTGGTTAAATAGTTCCTGATTGGTTGGTACAATAATTTGACTGTAATTATTATTGTAAAAATTACTGCTTATTATATCTTTTTGTTCCACAACATGTTCTGGAAAATAGATTTTACTGTAAAAAGTAGCGGCAGCCTAAGTGCCAGTAATTTTTGCCGTAATTTGGTCCGACATTTTTCACAGTGTTCTGTACAAGCTGACTAACACTAGTTTCTGAAACATCTAAAGTTTCAAAACCCATGGTTCAGTCATAAATTTCATAAAAAAAATGTTATATGAGGAATAATAGAAATAATTTTTATGTTTCATAGCATTTTTCATTTTATTTTAATTTATGGCGTTAGTCTATTTGCGCAGCAAATAGCTTATAATTGCTTCTTATTACACTAAATATTATACTAAGTTGGAAGTTTAGCCTCCTGCTTGCTTTGTTCACCGAATCGCAAATTTAACAAAACTTAGTGGTTTGCTGAAAATAATTTATAACTGTGTAAGGCTTTAATTGTTTCTTATTACACTCATACATTATACTTTATTCGGTGATATTGCCTCCTGCTTACTTTTCTCTTCAATCATCATGATTGTTTAGCAATTATTATTATTATTATTATTATTTTGAACCACAAGCTGATTTTACATCAAAATTCAAACTTAATAAATTAAAAGAAGAACTCAAATTCTTTTATTGTATTAACTCAAATTTGGTTTCACAGATTAAGTTTCCTTATTAATTTGGATAAAAATTTTTATACCTGATTATTTTTTTCAGCTACCATTGTAACTTTAACTATATTTTTGGTTTTTAAACTCTTATTTCATTTAATGTTGCTTCAAAAACTAAGCAATGTAATCGTGAAATACTCTTAGCGGAAGGCACTATTTAAAATTAATATGAAACAGTAATTCCTGATTATGTTTTATAATTCTGTATTCATTGTTTTCATTGTCATTTCATTGTTATGTTTAACTGGACAAAGCTTCATAAAATGCTCATCATAAAATTAAATATAACTCATTTACTGTTTAATAATTGTAAGACTTTTAATAAAATTAGATACTTATTTAAATATGTTTATCCTACAACTTTATCTTATTATGCAATATCATAGAGTTACTTTATTTTATAAAACAACGCTTTTAGTTTTAAATCTTTAATTTTGAACTAATAATTAAAATAAAAAAGTGTAGCAATAGAAAAGAATGAAAGATGATGAATAAATATTAAAATGTAAATACTTTTATATTAAGGGTAGCTAAAAGCTTTAGGTAGACAATACTAATTTTTATTAATTTTATTTTTTATTTATTACATTTTTCGTTAATTTCGTGCTAATGACAACTCAAGAAAAATTGATCTTCATAGGTGAAAATAGAACAAGCTAGGTGATTTATCTGTCCAATGACAATGCGCGAACCTGTCATAATTTTCATTGGAATTTCATGTTATAAGAAACTGAGAAAAACAACATAATGATTTAAGAAAGCTGAAATAAAACTTCACAGTAGAATATATCATATAGCGTTAATATTAAAAGTGACTGCCTAATTTAAATCAAACAAAGCAGTCAACCATGTATTAAAGCTATAGTTAAAAATTAATCAATTTTATTACCATCTATATAATCAATATATCCTGAAAGAATATCCAAATTTCTATATCAATCACTAAAAATTTTTAAAATTAAAAATTTATTTAATGAAATTAGGCTGTTTTTCTTCCTTTTATAAATTTATTTACAATTTAGATTTTCAAAAAAAATTATTACAGTTTTTTTCGTTTATTCCCAACTTTTAAAACATTTCTGAAAATGCTTAAAAAAAATCTTTAATTCATATCAGTCAAATTGTAAATCTCTGAGTTATTTCAGAAAAAATAATGTTGGGTTTCTTGAAAGATTAAATGAATAATACATCGATAAATTTATGTTTTATTCATTTATTAAACTTCGAAGGTTTTGTTTTAAAATTTTTAAAATAAAAAAGGTTTGACGCAACTATTCTTTCTATATATATAAAAAACGATATTTTAAATTACAAAATAAAAGTGAATTAAGGCATAAACGAGACTTCCAAATGTTTTTGAAAATCTAGAAATCTACAAAAGTTTGACCGTAATATGTAGTATCATTCATTATTTGCTTATATTTCCGATTAATTTGTCCAGTCATCGATTAGCATACTCATTAATATATTGTTTCTCTGATTCACCAACTTACTGGCTGATTGATTCGTCGATTCATTGGTACAATGATCACCTCTTCATCCCCTCAATGATTCACCTATTGATTTATACATTAATTAGCTTAGTCATCTAAACATCAATACATTTATATTATGATTTATTAATTCACTTTCTTTTAACCCTAGTTTCGTCTTACTTTTATTATTCACTCGCTGTATCAAAATTCATTCATTGTAGCGTCATTCTACCTGATCTGGTAGGTCACGCGACAATAAAAAATATTGCTAATGTACCTCTTTTTCGTAATAGTTTGAGAGCAATTTATTTAATTGTTATTTTACCGTATTCAAACAAAACAGTCAAATAACCGTAAATAAGATGGTATTCAAACTGTTAACTGTAAGAAAATTTTTTTATTAATCGCTTTTACCTAAAACGACTAAACAACCAGAACTAGGATAAGACTAGGAATTTCACCAACTAGGCCCACCTAATGAAGCCACTTAGTTCCGTGTTGCTGGGTACATATTGTTGAGAGGGTTAATCTGTCAATCTCATGACTGACAGAACGGGGGTTCGAAAACCAGGGTTCCTTCACAAAACAGAGGTATTTTCGAGGTTGTTTTGAGGTTGACAGATGTAAAAAAATACACCTGAGGTAGGAAATGAGGTTATGTTTTGCTCTTAAAAAAACCTCATCAATAGATCTCAATTTCAACTTCATTTACACCTCTCAAAATCAACCTCATAGCTCAGCAATACTTTGATTTAAAATCGGGTGAAATAATTCACACCTCTGATGAGCTTATTTGCCTTAAGTGTAGAAAAAAGTAACACCTACGATTCGAAAGCAATCTCTTTTAGCTGGTTCCTCTAAGGAAGATTTCTATTAACCTCAAATGTGAAGCAACTTCATAACCCTTGATAATAAGCATTATGAGGTTGGTTTTATATGACTGTTTTTGATTTAGAAATGAAAATAAAAATATTATTAGCCTTTTTCTTAAAATAGTTAACAATATTAATAATATAAATGTTTGAAAATGATAATTTAAAATTAAATAAACTATAAATATATAAATAATAATTACTTAAAAATGTATCTACAAAAGATGAAATGCCGCTTTTCGTGGTATAACACAAATAAAAAAAATTCCAATTGATAAGAATTTATTAAAATTAAAAAATTTATATTATTTATATTTTTTACTTATTTATGAACAAAGAATGAACTTATTTATGAGATTTTTCTGTTCACTGAAACTTTAAACTATAGCAAATGCAAAAGTGAATTAAATTTTTTTAAAAAGGATGTCCCTTTATAAATCGCCTCTGCGGTACAACACAAACTGTAAAATTTCAATTGTGGTATAATGCTACCTTCTTTACCGGTTTATGAACAAAGCATGAACTTATTCATGAGCTTTCTTCGTTTAGTGAAACTGATAACCAATTCACAAGAGAATTAAAACATTTTGAAATCAAAACCCCTTTATAAACATTTTCTGCCGTATAACACATGTTGTGAAAATTCATTTGTTACGTAATATTGTGTTCTACCAGTTTATGAACAAAGAAGGAACTTATTTGCAAACTATTTTTGTTTATTGAAGCCTTAAACATCAACCAATTTATAGGAAAATCAAAACATTTTTTGACCTAAGTCCCTTTATAAATCCCTTCTGTGGTATAACACATATTGTGAAAATTCGTTTGTTATATAATGCTGTGTTTTACCAGTTTATGAACTAAGAATGAACTTATTTGCAAACTATTTTTGTTTATTGAAGCCTTAAACATCAACCAATTTATAAGAAAATCAAAACATTTTTTAACCTAAGTCCCTTTATAAATCCCTTCTGTGGTATAACACATATTGTGAAAATTCGTTTGTTATATAATGCTGTGTTTTACCAGTTTATGAACTAAGAATGAACTTATTTGTGAACTATTTTTGTTTATTGAAGCCTTAACCATCAACCAATTTATAAGAAAATCAAAACATTTTTTAACCTAAGTCCCTTTATAAATCCCTTCTGTGGTATAACACATATTGTGAAAATTCGTTTGTTATATAATGCAGTGTTTTACCAGTTTATAAACTAAGAATGAACTTATTTGTGAGCTATTTTTGTTTATTGAAGCCTTACCAATTCATAAGAAAATCAAAAAATTTTTAACCTAAGCCCCTTTATCCAGTATAAATTATGATTAGCTTCTGTTTAAAAATATTCTATTCGCTTCTATTT
Organism: Parasteatoda tepidariorum; assembly: GCF_982258835.1. Classification (NCBI taxonomy): domain Eukaryota; kingdom Metazoa; phylum Arthropoda; class Arachnida; order Araneae; family Theridiidae; genus Parasteatoda; species Parasteatoda tepidariorum. Next base: position 76,879,918 of record NC_141758.1, read on the forward strand.
ATTTGTTGAAATTTTCTATTAGTTAGAGACTGAAAATATTTCTAAGACCAAGTCACCGTACCTAATATAAGGTTAGTTCTTTGGTAAGTCGTACTCAATCACGACTTGTCACAATTCGCTTGGAATCGCGAGTTCAGCAAGACAGTTTCTGCCCCTAAGGAATTTCTTGCCATTCCAGAAAAGAGTTCTTCTAGATTCACTAAACTAGAATGCTCATTAGGATCTGCCACAGTGAATCCTTGCTGCAAGATTCACATCTTGTCACCCCACAGATTCCATTCTTCGAAAACTGTAACTTTTCGGGAATAGAAAAAAGAATGTCGCAGATTTGGAAATAGAGTAATCACTCTTTATTTCGTTTGGGAGCATTAAGATATTAACTTTAAGTTGCTTTACATTTTTAAAATGTTGCTTTCTCTCCTAGTTTATCTTTTTTTGCTTTCTAAATTATGTCAAGTACGGTTCAACGTTTTCAACCAGGGGGGTAGTTGCTGCTAATTTTCTTTCTTTTTTTTATGAAGAAAATTGATTTTTCCAAACCTGAAGATTCCATTTATGTGTACAGTAAAATAAAATTTTATTGAATAAGAATTGTTTGATGTTTGGGTGTTTTCTGGGTGTGTAATATCACCCTAAAGTAACATGAACTATTTTTCATTCGTTACATCCACATAATTTATATTCCAATATTTAATTACTCAAAAATAAAATAAAATAAAAATATCATTTCTGAGGTACTTAAAAAATCATTTTAAGGGAAAGGACAATGTTATACTCAAAGAGCGTGAATAATTTTTTTTACTTCTAGGATCTAGGCATGTTATCCATCAACATTTATCTGTTTAAAAATTGGAAAAAAAATTGTGCTTAAAATTATTTTTGGTACATACGTTAGTATGTACCTAGAAGGTTTGGTTTTAAGGGGAAGAGGGGTTATGTTTTTTCGCTATGATTATTGGTCTATCGTAGTAGTTTTCCAGTCAAAAAATATTTAATTAATTCTCAAGCAATTTGTAATAAAAGAATGATTTTAAATAGTTTATTGCTAATTAGTATGTGTCAACATTGGAATTAGTTATAAAAATTGCTAAAAGGTGACGCTGTATATGGTAGAAGGCTGTTAACATAAATAAGTGATAATGCTTTAACCCTACAAAGAGTTTTTAAGGATTTTTTTAAAAAAAAAACTCTTTCGTCACACATGAAATAACGTTTTTGAGTAAATAATATACGATATTTATAGTAATAGTTTGAAAGCGTTTGGCTGAATTTTTCTTAATTTTAGCCAACAATGTCTATGTTAATGTTGAAAATGGCGTTAAATGTCATTATTAAGAAAAACCACAATATGTGAAAATGAAAAGTGAGCTAAAACTAACTACTATTTAATTTTTTAAAAGTTATTCCATCGCAGCATTTCCTAAAGTCACGAAAGTTTTTAAAAATTTACAGTTTTTTATAGAATTAAATGATTTTGCTCTGTCCAGAATGCCTTTTTTTGGGAAAATTGGCGATTATCAAAAAAGTTTAGTAATTTTATCTGTATATAAACTGCTTGTCGTTTTAAATCTCTGATAATTCTTTATTGGAAGATTGTTTATATAGTATAAGCTTTGATTCGAATTTGAGACCTTTAAACTGTATTGAAACAACAGCGTGCAGAATTATTTTTTGTTCATTTTTAAATTGTTTATTGTAGTAGTACTAGTGCGCTGTTAGTATACAGATTTTGTTTCTGTTTCCAAGCACAGAACCTCCCCCTGGTAGGCTCTTTACTTGTCCATGTCAAACTTTTAACAGATTTTAAATAGTTTTAGTTAGATTTAGTTAGATTTAGAAGCAGTTCAGTAATAATTTTAGTTAGAATTTCAATGTTCAGACGCTTTGTCATTTAATATGCGTGCCACAGTTGCCCAATTTTTGAGGTGGTCATGAGATAATAATTTTTATTTTTATTTTTAAATTTTCTAAACGTTGGCAAAAATGCAAAAAGTCTAATATCTGTCTTGATTTTAAATTGAGTGAGTTTAAATTGATGATGACTCATGAAAATTTTCTTTATTTATCTGAAATACTGAGAGGGGCATGTACTTACCGTCCCCACTCTCGCCAGCAATGCCCATGTGAGTTTTTATGATAATTGTCTTATAGTTTTTCTCCCATTTTCGTTTGTAAAAGAAAAATTTAAAGTTTTAGTACGGAATTAGATCACTGTTTATATCAGTTTTCTATTACGTAAATGATTATAATAATATTCAAACCAAGGAATTTTTAATAGAAAAGTATTGATGTAATAAAATACAAAGTACTTCACACGGAAGTCTTTCTAAATCTAAAATTATATTTCTAACGGAAAGCATAAGCGGAAGTTCAACTTATAATTTTTCAACTTGGAAAATTCAGTTTTGTTTTCTTTAGCTTTGACAAGAAATAATTCTCGGAGTCTGGCAAAATATGAGCATTTTCTTCGAAATACAGCGTTCTTTTTTGTGGCTTCCACGCCTGGATGAATTTTATGCTACTGCAATTGGCAACAAGCACGCGAAGAACTTTTCAGTTTTGGTACAATTCATTTTCACGCTTATTTCATTTTTATGTAACCCAGTAAATAATGAAATGAAATTTTGAATTCCCAAACAATTTTTGTTTGTTTGGGATGGGATTCCAAGCGTTCAGAACAAGAAAATTCCTTCTTTTTTGTGTTAAGAAACAGTTATGATAACGGTAGTTTTAAGTAATCGTTTCTTAGAAAGGGAAAACCAGACGATTTTTTCTGATAGTTCCGTAAACTTTAATAAATCAGTTTCAGACGATTTATATTCTGTACAGTTTCTTCTTTCTAATGTTACTTTATTTCTTTATTTAGAATCATAAGAAGTTGTATTAGGAATTATACTTTTAAGCTGAAGCCTATAAGACAAATGTACAGAGATTTCCCGGAAACAATTGTTCTAATCTACAGATAAATTTTCAAATTTTCCTTTAATTTGCTAAGCCACTAAAAAACAGCATTTTTTTAAGTGCATACAAAAGTAAGGTGCCAATATATAGGGGAATTTAATTACATTTGTATTAGTTTAATAGCTTTTTAACGTGATTTGGTTTATAACCTATTTATCAAGTTGTACAAAACCTATAAAATACAACGAAGTAAGGCAAGATTTCTCCTTATTTGAAAAAATGCATTAAAATGAAACATAATAAACTGAAATAAAAATTGTCGATATTTTAAATATACAGGGTAACAAAGAATTATAGGGATCACTTTTGTGGTTATCTACCACTAAAGTTTTAAAACCTTTTTACATATATAGCATACTGATCTAAAGCTCTACTATTTGACTTTCAATTGCAATACTATTTCATAAAATCACAAAAACGCTTTTGAAGAAATTTGACAAAAAGCTAATTGGTCAAATACAAGCATTTTTAGAACTTCGATGGAGCCACAAGATTATAGAAACCCATTTTAAAAAGAAAGGTATTGCGATTTCACTCAGCCATATCAGTCGCATCAAGAATTCAAAACTTGGATCGATGCAAAATAATGCAAAACCAAAAAGAAGTGGACGGTCAAGCAAATTGAGGAAATCAGATTTGCAGAAGGTTGATAAGATAACATCAAAACCGGATCCTCCAACACAGACAAGCATGGCTAAAGCTCTTAACGGGAGTCAGCAAGTTGTAAAATATCAACTAAAACAAAAGTTGAAAAAAAAATGCCATAAAAAACCTAAATGTCATCATTTAAGTGAGAGATCGGTGCAGATTAGGAGGCAACTCTTATGGCCTCTCTACAAGCTTCTCTGTAAGGACAGATGGCGAAAGTTCATTACAACTGATGAAACTTGGATCTATCTATCTGATACCAATGCTAAATCTAAAGTTCAATATCTTAGCCGTGGACAGAACAGGCGAGACTTGACACCATCAACCACGGTGCCTCATGTCAAAGGCGTAATGGTTTGGATGGGCATATCCGCCCATGGTGTGACCAAACCTCGGTTTGTGAAACCTGGGGTCCAAAATAAATTTTGAGTATTCCATACAGAAGATATTAAAGCCCTTTTTTAAGGATGATTACCGCAGATTGTACTCTAATAGTGATGCTGTGTTCCATCAGGACTCTGCCCCATCGCATGCATCTAAGGTCACCCAGAAATTCCTAACAGATCAGCAAGTGAAATTCCTGAGACCAGAACAATGGATTCCAAACAGTCCTGATGCTTCACCATGCGACTATTTCCTATGGGGACATCTGAAAAACAAACTGAATAAGAAAAGATTTTCTACATTGAGAGGCCTTCAAAGAGCTATTAGAGAAGAGGTGAAGAAAATCCCCGAGAAAATCATTTTGCGGGCTTTAAAATCATGGCCGAAGCGTTGTAGATAAATCTATTATGCCGGAGGTCGACATATTGAGAAACATCGCTGAATTTATGTAATAAATTTTGGAAATAAAAACATTCAAAAATGATCCCTATAATTTTTTGTTACCATGTGTACCATGTTTTAATAACTATTATTGGAACTAATTTTAGTATATATACTCTACCTTTTAATTGTTCCAGATTCATTAACTAAGTTAAGATTGACTACTAAGATTGACTACTAATTCATTATAATGAATTAGCTACTGAGAATATGAATTGCAACATTTTATTAGAAAAATCTTTTCTCTTTATTTAACATTTTATATAGTGGTATCTAATAAAAATCCTATCTTATAATCCAATCTAGTTATTATTTTTTTTAAATGATAAAGCAGATAATTCTATAGTAATGGGGATTAATGTGAATGATTATTAAGATGATGAATTGTAATTGGTTCAAAATCCACTTAGTTTTAATTAATTACGGAGATTCCTTTATATCCATTTAACAATATAGTTAAGGTAGTAGTAACTTCAAAGAGCATTCAACTTTAAAGCACAAAATTTTTAAAAAATTCCTAAACGAGCTACTACGAAGACGTTATTCACCGAATCTCAGAGAGGTCTTCTTTCCCCCCTCTTATGAATTTTTGCATTTTTTCCTCTTATAAATAAAAACTATTTTGTACAATACATTGTTCAGAAATTTTTCCTTCTTTAAAAATCCCTTCTTTTTTCTACGTTATTTATGAACATTCTTTAAGATTTAAATTCACTGCAAAAAAATTACAGTATTAGTGAAAAAATCCTCCAAAAAACTGATATTCTATTAATTTTCTAGCAACGTTACGGTATTTAACTTATAGCAAATATAGTTATTTTAGCAATCTAAATATTAAGAAAAGAATTCAAAATAATTAAAACAATTAAGAACAATTCTTCCAGCGGAAAAACGCGCTAAGCAGCTAAGAATCCAAAAGGAATTGAAACAAGAGAGACAATGAAAAATGAAAAAAAATGAATAAATATGACAACCGAAGCTGATGTCTTCAGGGGGTACCAGCTCCGGAAGCCGTGAAAGCAAACCTTTTCTATCGAGAGGGCACGACAAATGTCTAAATTGCTCTCTCTGCACCCCAAAGGTTTTGCCAAAGTCCAGGAAGAGAATACAATACAAAATATAAAATACATAAAGCAAATACGGAAGTATAAGATCAAGGCAAAAGCATAAGAATAATACGTGCAAAAGCTTACTTGAAACAAAAATCCAATAACCAAATTACACTACTGACTAAATTGAAATAAACATAAAAACAACGCCACCTAATTTGCCCAAAAGGAAGAGAAAAAAGACAGAAAAAAGAGCGAGAAAATAGAAATGACGTCATCGACAGAAATGCTTGACCGGGGCAACTTGATCTTGCCCTATTAAAAGAAAAAACGAAACTAATAATTCTCAATCATTTTCTTAATTTTAAAATCAATATTACAAAAATTAAAAGGAAAACCATTATTTTCTAATTTTTTTAAAAAAATTACTTGTTGCCTCTTGAAAACTTTTAACATTACTACTCCAAACAATTGAGAAAAAATTTAATTTTTGAAAATTTTACTGCCGAAATTAGTATCAAAAATACAGAAAAAAATTTATTTAGATTTAAAAGCTTTTCTTTCGTCATAAACACCAATTTTAATTTGTTTATCAACAATATAAATTTTAAAATCTAAATGTGATTAAACTCAGTAAAGTTTGCTTCAAAAAATGTAAAAAAATACAAAAGCACCAGAAAAAGAATTACCTTGCGGAATCCCTATATTTTGTTTATAAGTATTAAAGCCATTAAAAAATACATTTTCAAAGAGATTAAGCTTACAAATATCCATCCAATCAGATTTATCAATATTTTCATTAAATAAATATTTATCAAAAATACCACTACAAATTTCAATTATTTGTGCATGTGGTATACTGGTGTCCAGCTTTTCAAAGTCAAAAGTATTAATATTAGAAACTACATTATTATTAATAAAATTCAAAACATCAACGTTACGATCAGTAACAATATTTTTCTCTTCTTTAATCTTAAGTAAAATTATTTTAAGAAAGTTAAATTTCTTTTTACTAAACTAGAATTATAACATTTTGTACCACACGCAATAAATCTAAATTTTACTTTTTATGAAATGTAACTATAGGAAATAAGTTTTGGAAAAATAATTTTATTAAATTCAAATTTATATTTTTTACTAAAAGCAATAATCCCTTTTCAATAACTTTTTTATCTTCCTTTATTAGCATTATACATTCCCCAATAATAATTTTTATACAAAATATTTACACATAATACAAAAGTTATTAGATGCCTTATCAGCAACAGTAATGATACACTTATTTTTAAGTATTTTAATCTTTTCAAACGATTCATAATCGATAATGGTACCATTAGGATAAGTACAAAACCTGGAATTAAATAAATTACATTCAACTTTTCCACTTTTTTTTGTTTTACATTCTGTAAAATCTTCAACGGGCCAATGATATTTCTTAGAAATTCTAGCTATAAAAAGATCAAGATCTCTTTTAACTGATAAAATAAAATCATTTAACCTTTATCACTTTAAACTTTGTTCTGAATTTCGAACCTCTACTCAAAATACTAATTAAATCTTGATATCCAACATTCTCTAAATTTCCTGTAATAGCGTGACCATAATCTAGAGATTAAGAAAATTCTTCTTCATAACAATGACAATCAGACAATGAAATATAATTTAAATTACGACTTAAAAAATTATAATTACAAACCTTTTTTCTAAGAGTAGAGGAATATTTATAGGCAGCAGAAACTTTAAGTTGTTTTAAAGGAAAAATATCGGAAAAACTATGATTAACCTGTGAAATCCTAGCAATTTCAAATTTTTTATCATAAAAATTAATTGCACAAAAAATCTTCAGAACTTTAAAGTCCTTTTTGAAAAGCAAATCAGTTTTATCAGCATCAAGCTTTGATTTAACCAAATCGAAAACAATAAATTTAATAAGCTTAGTATCAAATTTAATTTTATTCCCAAATTAAAAAAAGAAATTTTTAAGAACATTAATTTTAAATCCGAAAATATATTTCCCAATAATAAAAATATTATTCAGGTTAACTTAAAAATTACAAATTTTCGAAAATTCATCAAATTCAATAACTTTTTTAGCCCTTTACCTCTGCCTCTTTCATATCAATACATTTAATTAAAAGATCTAGGAAAATTAAAAACTTCAAATTTATCATGAATACAAAATTTATCAATATTAATGGTACCTTCACCATTAAATTTACTATTTAAACCATATGGAAAACGGGTTTTAAGACTGCTAATATAAATATTTTCTGAATTAAGTCTATTATCTAAATTTTCCATAAAATCTAAAATAAAAAGAGTAACATTATCAAAATCATGAAATTGAAAATGTAAAATTTCATAATCTGTAGTACCACCAATATTATTATTATTATTAAAATGTTTACAGCAGATCTGTGAGAATTAATTCTCTTTTAAAATTTTAAACTAGTTTGTCCAATATAACATAAATTGCAACAATAAATTATATTAAAGCATTTACAAAAAAATACATTGGAATGGCAATCAATTTGTGAATTATCAGCTAAAGGACAAGTTTTGGAATTTTTATTTTTATATTTCTTAAACTTTTAAATTTTTTTAAAATTTTTTAATATTTAAACACAAAATTTGACTTAGTATCTTTTTATCCGACGTAATCTTCAAGTCAAAATTAACATCAGTGCTCCTAATTTGGGCGCGTGACGAGCCATGATCCATGAAATAATTATTAATAGTACTTTGCATAGAATTAAATTTAACCTAAAAAGAAAATAATAAATTAAACAAAAATAAGCTTAAAACCTAGACCAAGAACAAAATCCCTAAGACGTTTATAGAATAAAACTTTAGAAAAACATTTCAGAAAACTAAGAACAATTAAAAAAATTCTTTAAATAATTTATCTTATAATTAATCCAAATAATTTTTTGAAACAGAACAAGCGCAAAATGCAGCTAAAACCAGATTTGAAAATTACATATTAAGAAAAGAATTCAAAATAATTAAAGCAATTAAAAACAATACTTCCAGTGGAAAAACGAGCTAAGCAGCTGAGAATCCAAAAGGAATTAAAACAAAAGAAACAATGAAAAATGAAGAAATGAATAAATATGACAAACGAAGTTGACGTCTTTTGGAGGTACCAGCTCCGGTAGCGATAAAAGCAGAACCTTTTCTATCGAGAGAGCACGACAAATGTCTAAATTGCATCCTCTCTCTGCACCTCAAAGGTTTTGCTAAAATCCAGAAAGAGATACAAAGCAAAACCATTTCTATCGAGAGAGCACGACAAATGTCTAAATTGCTCCTCTTTCTGTACCTCAAAGGTTTTGCCAAAGTCCAGGAAGAGACACAAAGCAAAACCTTTTCTATCGAGAGAGCACGACAAATGTCTAAATTGCATCCTCTCTCTGCACCTCAAAGGTTTTGCTAAAATCCAGAAAGAGATACAAAGCAAAACCATTTCTATCGAGAGAGCACGACAAATGTCTAAATTGCTCCTCTCTCTGTACCTCAAAGGTTTTGCCAAAGTCCAGGAAGAGACACAAAGCAAAACCTTTTCTATCGAGAGAGCACGACAAATGTCTAAATTGCATCCTCTCCGTGGGACGTCCTCGTGATCCTCCTCTCCATGTAACGCAAATGCGGTTTAGCTCCATCAAAAAGTCCTCCACGAAGGCAAATTTCTCCCAATACTCGATCCAGGAGTTCCCTTGCTTTCTGGATTGGATTCAAAATTACAAGGCTACGGAGTTGAACGTTAGTAGTCGTAAGCCCATAAAATTTGGGTTGGCTGTTCAACGACGGTTATAAAAAAATATTTGATGGGAGCAAACAGGGCCGCATTTAAGCTTGGCGGGGCCCTAAGCTACTGAAAATGATGGGGCCCTTTTAAGTTCAATTCTATTTCTATACACCTAAAGTAAACTGCCGTATTTTTCATTGCTGAATATTAACATTATATTATTAAACATTTGATAATAATGCTTGATTGTTAAATATATTGATTGTGATGGGACTATAATGTAGAGCTTTTCTATTATTACACATATTTTTTGAACGAGGAAAAAAACAGAAACTCATTTTAAGAACATCATAAGCACAGAGTAAAGATTTAGTATGTTAGAAGAACCATTATATGTTCAACAGAGTTTTTTTTCTTGAAATTCTGAGTCTATGTTATTTGGAATTTTAAATGAATTCTTTTTTTTTTTTTCTTTTTTTTTTTTTTTTTGCGAATTTTTTTTTCTAAATTGTTTCTTTTTTAAACGTTACATTTCGCTTTGCTGCTCTATGACTTAGAAACATGAAATTATGAAGGTGTGTCAAAAATAAGCAAGGACTTAGAAAGAACATAAGAAAATACAATTTGATCATTAGTTTTATTTTTTTTCATAACCGCCGTTGAACAACCGACTTAATTTGAGTTTACAACTACAAATGTTTAACTCCGTATAATATTGAATAATCACCTTATAATTTTGAACTCAATCCAGAAGACAAGAGAATTGGATCAGCACCCAGAGGTATTGATTTGTTGTGAGCACTTAGAGGACTTTGTGACCACGGCAGATTTAACATGCACCAGTCACCATTTTATACATGGGTATTCTTCGGCCGGCTGGATTCGAAATCCCATTCTCACAAACACGAGTTCAGCGCCCTGGCAACCAGGCTATCCCGGCCAAATTATTAGTTTATTTTATGATAGTCATTGAACAGCCAACCCAATTTCGAGTTTACGACTACTAATGTTCAACTTATTAGACTTCTAATTTTAAACTCAATTCAGAACACAAGGGAACTACAGGATCAAGTATTGGAAGAAATTTTCGTCTTGGAGGGGGACGTTTTGATGGAACTGACCAGCATTTAAGTTACATGATGAGGAAAACCACAAAAGCGTTCCACTGTCAGTCTGACAACAAGGGGACCTATGATCCGTCTACCACTGAGGATATTTTACTTCGGCACAGTGGCTGGTGTAAGCCGAGTGTAGAATTCGTATCGACCAGTCAACACTGGGATTCGAACTCAGTGCCCTTGAGTCCATCTTCACTGGGTAATAACTCTGCAGGAGGTACCAATTTTATTGATTTGCCAAATTTTAGTCATTTTCAAAATGTAAATAGAAATTCAATCGTAATTTTTGTAGAATGAAAAGATGGAAATAAACCGTTTTTCCTCTCAATCTGCAATGATTAATCAGAAGTAACCATGAGGGTTAGTGTGCAAAATGAACAGGGGGTGAAGCTTTCTAGTTTTTTAAATACTTGTTAAATTATTAGTTTTAACATGCATACTTAAGAATAAGAAATACATTTTCAGTATTAAGAAAATAAGAAATACATTTTTCAGTATTAAGAAATAATAATGAAAAATTGTCATCAGCTGGAATAGAACCCGCGATCTCACAGTTTTGTGTTAGATTTCATAATCATCAGCCCCAAATATACACACCTGCCTTGCGGGTATTTATTATTATTATTATTATTTTTAAATTTAATAAATGAAGTTATTTGGATACTTGATATTCTTGAACTGGATACTTTAAATGCTTGACATTCGTTATTACAGAATGAAAAGCTTGGAAAGACAAATATTAGTTAATATTTAATTAAAGAAAAACCCGTATTGAAATCTAACGAATTGTCCCTGATAAATTTTGCGGCAGTAAAAAAAATATTGAAGCCTGATACATGTCCGGATTTTTGAAACACTTTCTAGTTTTACTATTTAATCAAATTGGTTTCGATGTCTTTCATCCCTCCCGGCTGTCTCATTAGTGATTCAGCATATTTCGATATCATTTTTTATTCGTTCTTACTTAATATTAATTTGTTTGCGACAATTAATTTGTATAACTTTTTTACTACATTTTTGCGAGGAGTTTAAAAATATAATATCGAGGGCATTAACTGAAGTTAAATTGGCTTTTTTTGTATGCCTCTTTTACTTACATCATCCACACACCCACACGCGACCTACTGCTTCATAGAAACAGATATTAAATAGTCTCTTGATCAAATGATGGGACAAAATTTGCCTTTTAAACAAACCAAAAAACTTTTCTACCTTTTCAAATTGTTTATTTTTAAATAATTTATTAATACTCAAATTGTTTAAAAGATATGTTCCTTTTCATTGACAACACAGTTTTATATTTTATCTAGCCATTTATTTAAATTTTTTAAACTTATTTTTTATTTGTTTTTATTTTATTTAATTAAATGCACATATTTAAAATAAAAACAAATCTGCAAAAATTTTATAAATAGTTTCAATTTGCAATTTTAAGAAGTTATTTCGACTTTGATTTAAAAATTTGAAATCTCTATAAATTAAAAAATTTGGATGCCCTATTAACTTTAAACACATAATAACAACAAAAATCAGGGAGTTAAAAACAGAAACAAGTATGTTTAATAAACAATAAAAGCATAAATTAACTAAATAAATGAATTTTGTGTACGAAATATCATATTTTACGAATTAAACATAATTCATATTTCGGGGATGCATGGAAAATTTGGTCAGACAGGAGGTTTGAACAATATTTTTTACATATATATTTAAACATTTGTTTAGCTGATAATCACTAGATTTCAATGCTCTATCAAGCAATATCACATGTTGCTTTTGTCTATTAGCAGTAATTAAAATTACCACATTTGTTATCTCAATTTCATCCAAAATAAACCAAATCAAGAATTTTGGCAGATGGGCCTGTCAAAGAGGGAATTGAATGGTGGCCCACCGGTTAAATAAATAAAGAAAGGAGTTCACGGATTCATGCACGATTAATTTGGAAAATAACAAATTAAAATCAATTACAATAATTAAGTAAATTAAACAATTAAGCTAGTTAAAACATTTAGGATAATTAAAAGGAAAAAAAGCTTTTGTAATAAATTGGAAAACATATATTTTGCAAAAAAGAAAAGTTAAAATTAAAGGAGAAGCTCCTTAACGACAATGAGACACAACGGAAATCTCGAAACAGAGTGACCCTAAACAAGATTCTCCCACAGCCCTAGAAAGTTTTTGCCCAGAAATCAGACAAAAGGGTGTTTCTGTGGACAAAAGAGCCCACGGCAATTTAAAGAAGCTAAAAACATTTCCCACAGTGTAAATTGAGTGAGGCGGCTATTTGACTACTCCATAGAGTACCGCTTTTTAGGATCCATGGACTACTCCCATCACTGGTAGCTACGAAAGCTACAGGATATTTTCATCAGTCAAAAGTCCTTTTTATTGCTCTTTTGGTTAAAAAAGTAACAATTATTTTATGCTTGTAAACACTTCTATTAGATTTTGAAAAGCGTTCGCCAATGTAATAAAGAAAAAAAAATGTATTTTAGGCTTCAGAGGACTCCAGCTCCGAATAAAACTTTAAAAAAAGAAAGAAAAAGTTGTATCTGGGGGCCCTTGCCGTCTCGGGGCCCCAAGCTACAGCTTATTTAGCTTATACGTAAATCCGGCCCTGGAAGCAAACCTATTATGTTTAAATGCACTGCCAAACAGTCATGCACAAAGAAAAATACTATGGTCAAAACCCCTGTGGCAGAATTTTCTTGGGATTTCTGCGATAAACCTCCCTAGCACTAATATCTTTCTGCAAGATGCTTTTAATAATAACAAGTATGCATGTTACTAATTGAATTTGAAGTAACAGAAACGTTGCGTTCACAATAAAAAAAAAACTTTTGAATAAATTAAAAATCGTACTTAATTTTTAAATGAATATGTAATTTTTTTTTATATATTATTCTAATACAATGGCGAGATTCTCCCATTTTGAACGACGAAAACACACTAATTATTTCCTTTTTCGCATTTCGTAAAACATCATCTCATCAAAAAAAAATTAAAAATCTTGTAATCCGTAGCAGTGACTGCTGAAAACAAGATCGACGGCGAAATCACGCTGATCGGACTCTTCAAAGGGGGGGGGGGGGGGTACTAAATTCTTGTTTCGTTTCGAGATTCGGTTGTTGTAATAAATAATATCGTATTTAAAATATAGGATTTTAAAGACTGTGTGAAATAAATGACCCCCCCCCCCAAAAAAAAAATAAAAACGATAGAATCATTGTTTTAAAAATTAAATATTCATAAGCACGATTCGAATTCCCCATATTGTCAGAAATATATCAGGATACTTAAAAATCACGGGAATATCAATATCAATAAACTGCCGAAAATACAATCTAAACACTACATGGATTTGTGGTAGTATCGACATAAAGTGAGAGCGTCAAAAAGATATTATTTAAGAGCGCAATTTAAATTTTACGTGTAGAAATAATATTGACTAAAAAATAACAGGAATTTTAAAAATCCCATGGAATTCAGTAACATAGCACATGTAATTAAAAGCCGAAAAACGGTGAAATCGTCCCAGTAAAAGTAAATAATTGATTTCAGTTTCGAGTATAATTAAATTGCATAAAAAACATCGGGATTTGTTTCTTTTAAAAATATGAAAATAGAGCGTGGATTAACAAGAATATTGGCGCAAAATAAGCGTGTCAAAAGAATGATTTCTGGAGGGAAAAAAATCGTTCAACATTTCTTTCTTTATTATTCTATATTTTTCATTCTTAAATTAGAATAGAAAAATCAGGAACATTTCTTTCCTCTCTGATGTGCTGAAAAAGCATCTTTTAAATATAATTTTAGAGAAAATAAAATTTCTACGGAAAAGAAAACCAAAATTCCTTACTTCCTAACAGAAAATTCTCTCTGCAAGAACTCAGCAACATTCTGCGACAATGTCGCTGTGATTCTGCCACGGGGATCAAAACTACCAGAATATGGTTAAATTTACCATGTTTCTGGATCTATGAGAAAACCAAAAAGCTCGACAATTTTTACTGAAGCACTTTGGCAATGATTTTGGTTAAATTGATTATGAAATATGGCTTATAATATGTGATAAAATTTAGTAAATGTCGCAAAATGTGATAATTTTATCATGATTTCTTAGAGCCCGGCATAAAAACTATTTATTCTTTTAAATTTACTTTTCAGTTTTACATTGTCTGCTGAATGCCTGGAAATAAGAATTATAGATTACCGGAATTTTTGGTAAATCGTTACTCTATGAACGGAAAAGTTACTTTATAAATTGTCTATATTTTTGTTTAATCATCAGAATTGAGTTTTGTTTTTACCAGAAATGTTATTACCGGACAGTAAGGTAATTTTACTAGAATTTTTTTCTCTGTGTTGCCTGTCTTTTGTCAGAAGTGTGGCACAGCCTCCTTGAGAGATTTATGGCAATATCAGCTGTCTTGGTTAATGGCCCAGGAATTGTCTATATTTTTGTTTAATCATCAGAATTAAGTTTTGTTTTTACCAGAAATTTTATTACCATACAGTAAGGTAATTTTACTAGAATTGCTTTCTCTGTGTTGCCTGTCTTTTGTCAAAAGTGTGCCACAGCTTCCTTGAGAGATTTGTGGCAATATCAGCTGTCTTGGTTAATGGCCCAGGAATTGTCTATATTTTTGTTTAATCATCAGAATTAAGTTTTGTTTTTACCAGAAATTTTATTACCATACAGTAAGGTAATTTTACTAGAATTGCTTTCTCTGTGTTGCCTGTCTTTTGTCAAAAGTGTGCCACAGCTTCCTTGATAGATTTGTGGCAATATCAGCTGTCTTGGTTTAATGGCCCAGGATTCACCTACTACATTTGCTGCTTGATCGTATTTGAAGGGTATCTCAATACGATAGTTATAATTTTCTCATAAACATGTATGAATATAATTTTCTCATAAACATATATGAAAATAATTTACTCATAAACATGATCTTAAGTGATTCTGGAGGTACGGGTTTGTTGTTGGAGCGAAAAGGCCCGACTCTTTGACTAAGAATTGCTCTCTTAGCCAACGAGTCAGCCTTTTCATTGCCGTCAATTCCTGCACGTGAAGGGATTCAATGAAAAACGATAATTTTACTGTGATTTCTCAGGGAATTCAGTCTTAGCTAACGAGTCAGCCTTTTCATTGCCGCCAATTCCTGCACGTGAAGGGATTCAATGAAAAGCGATAATTTTACTGTGATTTCTCAGGGAATTCAGTCTTAGCTAACGAGTCAGCCTTTTCATTGCCGCCAATTCCTGCACGTGAAGGGATTCAATGAAAAACGATAATTTTACTGTGATTTCTCAGGGAATTCAGTCTTAGCTAACGAGTCAGCCTTTTCATTGCCGCCAATTCCTGCACGTGAAGGGATTCAATGAAAAGCGATAATTTTACTGTGATTTCTCAGGGAATTCAGTCTTAGCTAACGAGTCAGCCTTTTCATTGCCGCCAATTCCTGCACGTGAAGGGATTCAATGAAAAGCGATAATTTTACTGTGATTTCTCAGGGAATTCAGTCTTAGCTAACGAGTCAGCCTTTTCATTGCCGCCAATTCCTGCACGTGAAGGGATTCAATGAAAAGCGATAATTTTACTGTGATTTCTCAGGGAATTCAGTCTTTGCTTTGTTTTCTGGATGGTCTTATTTTGTGTGTAATGATTAATGACGACATCTTGAATTTACACTTTGGAGTCAATCAAGATGACTGCATTAGGGAAACAGTTATTTTTATCATGAAATATTATTCATATAATTGTTACGTATGAAATATTGTTAATATAATTGTTACGTATGAAATATTGTTCGTATAATTATTACGTATGAAATATTGCTCATATAATTGTTACGTATAGAATATTGTTCATCTAATTGTTTCTTATGAAGTATTGTGCATATAATTGTTACGTATGAAATATAATTGTTGTTCATATAATTGTTACATATGAAATATTGTTCACATAATTGCTACATATGAAATATTGTTCACATGCTTCAAATTGTTCATATTTGTTCATATAATTATTGTTTATGTAATTGTTTCGTATGAAATATTGTTCATATAATTGTTATGTATGAAATGTTGTTCATATAATTGTTACGTATGAATGTTCGTATTATTGTTAAGTAAGAAATATTGATCATACGCTTCAAATTGTTCATATAATTATTGTTTATATAATTACGCATGAAGTATTACTTATATAATTGTTACGAATGAAGTATATAACGTATGAAGTATTATTACGTATGAAGGATATGTTCATATAATTGTTACATATGAAATGTTGTTAATATAATTGGTACGCATGAAATGTTGTTTATATAATTGTTACGTTTGAAATAATGTTCATAAAAGTGTACTTGATCAAGAATTCTACATAAATACATTAAACTAAAGTTATTCTTATATATTGTCCCAATAAATCTATGTTCGAAGTTCTAATTCCGAATTATCTCCCAGCCATTATTCCGTATTTTTTTTTCTCCCGTTTTACCAGTCGTCTGATTAACGACTTCGAAATCGATTACTGTAATGAAAATGGGAAAGTGTGTTAAAAAGAAAATCGAATCTCACGTGTCTAAATGATAAATCTGGAAGTAGGAGAACATTTTAGAGGTGCTGTTATATATCCCGGAAGTGAAATAATTTAAGTGGATTTTTGTTGAAGAAATCTACTTATTTAACGTGAAACGTAAAATTTGGAAAATCATCAATTCTTTAAAAGCACGAATGGTTGTTCCTATAATTAATAACATAACGAAATTACATGTTTGAACTTTATTTGCTCTTAGAAAACTATTTACTTCGTTTTTCCTACTATGCATGGCTTCTAATTTATTTCTGTTCCCATAATTAATAATTAAAATGAATTTAAAAGCAAATTTATTGAACGCAAATATTTATTTTGCATTCCATTTCCCCTAAATCATTATGTATAATTAATTAGGTAATTAGCATTTGTGCGAGAAGAAATTAGCAAATCGATTTAAAAGTAGAAGCATATCATTCGTTTTATTTTGAATAATCCTTTCCTAAAATAAACTAATTAATGAAATGTAATTGATTATTATTATCAATCTTTGAATGCTGTTTGCACTCCAATTTATTTTTGGTTTTATTACTTTTATATTTACCTGTAAACGCGTAATTTGATTTTGAAATAACTGCAATTCTATTTTATTTTTAAAACGTCAATTAATATAAATGATGTTTTTGCAAATGACGAGTTAATCAAACAATCAGATTCTTTATATTCAAGTATAAATGATTTGTGTTATTAATAAAAAAAATATTTTCCGAATAATTGTTTACATGAATATTATTAAATGATAGAAATAGCAAATAAATCGTTTGAGAGATAAGAATTTTATTCTTAGTTTTATAACTTTTATATTTACCCATAAAAGTATCATTTAGTTTCGAAATAACTATTATTCTATTTTGTTTTCAAAACGTCAAATAATATAAAAGTTGTGTTTGCGAATACCAAGTTAATAAAATAACTAGATTCTTAAATAAATGATGCGTGTAATAAACAATTAAAAGATATTTTCTAAATAATTGTTTATTTAAATATAGTTAAATGAGAGAAATAACAAATAAAACGTTGGAAAGATTTAAATTTTATTCTCAGTTTTATACTTTTATATTTACCTGTATATGTGTAATTTGATACTAAAATAATTATTATTCAGCGAATGTCGAGTTAAGTGAGCAACTAAATTCTGAAATTCAAATAAAAATGATTTGTGCAATTACCAATTTTAAAAATAATTCTATAAATAATTGTTTATTCGAATATTTGTATAAAGACGTATATCAACCAATAAATGTAAAAATTATTTTTCGAAATTAAATGCAAAATTGAAATTATAAAAAGCATTTTTCGTTTGTAGAATTATGATTTTAATTCAAAAAAGCAAATATTTTAATGCTTTTGTCCTTTTAAAGATAAAATAAAATAATATTTGCAACAGTACATAAATATTTTACCGAGACACGTAAAAAGGTTTTACATTATTGAGAAAGAGGAAAAATAGTTGAAAGCTTTTCTAAGTACTTAAAATGTTTTTCAACCCCAGCTATTTTTAAAGTTTATGTAATTCCAGTTCAGATTTATTTTTAAATATGCCTAATAATGGGAAAAAACTGTAAAATCTCTTTGTAGCGTAAACCTCAAAGCATTATCTTTTTAAACTTTATGAAAAGATTATTTTTTTTTTAATCTGAAAGGTTTTTGTTTTAATACCAAACTAAATTTATTTCCAAATATTTAAAAAAAATTAAATATTTTATCGTAGTTTTACAATTATTATTAAATCAAGAAAAGCTATGTTTTGCTTTATTTATAAAAATTTCAATGAATTACTTAATTTAGGAAACGGTTTTATCATCCAATATTGCAGGACATTTGAATTAGTCACGTCCTAAAAAATTGTAGAACAGTTATTTGCATTCATGTGCGTTTAAATGCCGGCGACTTATGTAGAGTGTTCTGTAAACAGCATCCTTTTTCATGTTTTTAGAGGCCTCGCTATAACTATATACATATTAAATTACATAAATTAATGTGTAAGAAGGTAAACATGTTATGAAAACCCAACGAGTAAGTGTTAAAAGAAGCTATATATCAAAACTAGTTTGATTTAGATAGGAAATTTAAAGACGATTAATAGAAACATGTTGGTTTTAAACACACACACTATTTTTGATATTTTTTAAACGAGTCTTCGTTGATAGGAATTCGCTAGATATGAATAAAGTTTTCAATTTTTCGTTAAAATTTATTTCGGACTTCTATATGAATAAAATTTCATGTTCTTTTTTGATGAAGATTTTAAAAAAATATGTTAAGTGACGAAATACAAAAATCAAAATATTCTTCGATAAATGTATTAAAGTGCAATTCATTTAAATGAGTTTCATCTATATCAATATTTAATATTCTCTTGACAATCAACGGAAATTTGGTATAATTTTATGACTTAAAAAATATTTTTTTAAAAAGTTACCTTTTTTTGTACGCCTTCACGAAGAGTTTGTAATTGTAAAGATAAAATTTTTATATAACCTTTTTAGTCGGAATTTTATGTTACAATGAACAATTATAAGCTTGGTAAGGAGTTTGATTCAAGCTAATTTCCGTTTAAAAAAAAACGGAAATTTGTTATAATTCTCTCAATTAAAGAATATTTTCTTTGAAAGTTCCAGTTTTGTTTTTAAGCATTTATGTAGCGATTTGTCATTATAAAGATAACATTTTAACATACGCTTCTTGGTCGAAATATTAACATAAAATTAACAATTGTAAGCCAAGTAAGATATTTGATTCAAGCTACTTTTTGGACAGTTTTATGGCACACACTGTACAAACTCTGGACCAAATTACGGTAAAAAGTTTATTTCTAGATCAATTACTGTACAATACATATTGTTTACTGTTAGATTTTTCGGAACTGAAAGTCTAATAGTAATATTTTCTGTAAAATTTTAATAGTAATATTTTCTGTAAAATCACTGAATCACTGTAATTAAATAAATATTACTATAAAAATTACCATACGAATATTGCTGTAAAATGGATTTTACGGGCAAATGAATTTCACGGATGATACACCCAGCATTTTTTACCGTAAATCGAATTTTTTACAGTACATAATTAATATAAATAAATATTTTATTACCTTAGTAAAGTGAATTGCTTCATGATCGAAATGCGAAGAAAATATTCCATAAAAATCCTATAATTTGTATACAAAAACAAAAAATTAATAGCTTTTAAGCATTAATTAAAAATTAAATAAATTTAATTTATTAATTAAAACTTTTTGTTGTGTTTAAGAGTTTACTTTTTTTAATATGCATACTTCTAAATAAAAATCGGTATTTTCATAATAGGTCAAAAAATGTGAAAATTATACTAAAAGTACGTCAATTTCAAAAAATTATTTTAAAAAAATCGTTGATTTTAAAGAATTTTCGGGTACCAATTTGACAAAAGCTACAGTTTTTTTCGTCTAATTTGTTATCATTTCGATCCAACAAGGCGACTTAAGCCATTAATCCAGAATAGTGAGATTTTGGAAACTTCTTAATGAAAAGTTGAAGTATCTTAAATATTAACACTGTAAGAAATTAGGGTTAAAAAGTATTGGTCTCCATAAAATCTATTTTTACCGTTAAATTTTGTACCATAATTTAAACCGTAATATTTATTTAATTACAGTGACTGTAATTTCACAGTAAATATTACTGTAAAAATAAAGTATATCAGATTTTTTTGAAAATTTACTATAAAAATAAATTTTACGATTAAAAATACTTGCACTCTGAGTGCCGGTACTTTTTACCGTGTAGAACACATTAACTTTTACGGCCTGCTGAATCGCGTTGAAGCAATCGACTTTTATAGTCCATTTAATTTAGTTTTATTTTAGAACTGACCTTGAATAGCTGACCCTATAATGAGTTTACGACTATCGTTATTTATCTCCTTACCCTAATTTTGAACCCAAGCCAGAAGACAATGGGACTCCTGCATCACACATTGAGACAAACTAGCTTTCGTGGAGGACTTTTTGATGGAAAGAATCCGCATTTAGGTTACATGGAGTGGCAAACCACAAAAACCTCCCACAGTTACCCTGACGGCAAGGGGACTCAAACCCATGATCCTTCTACTACTGAGAATATTTTAAGTCAGCACTGTGGTCGGTGCGAGCCGGGTGGGGAGTTCTAATCGATCAAATGTTTCTGGGATCAAATCCGGGTCACCTCATTGGGAGGTGAGCACTCTACCTCCTGAGCCACTACGGCTCTTAAGCGAATATTGAATATATAATTGAATATATATATATAAGGAGATGGATGTTACAACTTTCTTGTGTATGCATACTTTTACTGACAAAAGAAAGAGGGTTCAAAGTTGTCAAAAAACATGCCTACATAATATTGGAAGGCCATTTCATAATAATTTAGAAGTTGCGACTGTTCAATTCATATGAAAGACTAAATTAAATATCATTAAATAAGATATAAATAATAGTATTAGCACCTCAGACTCACAACGAGAAAGTTTTAAGAAAACGAAGAACAAATTTGAATAAATTACCACAAAATGCACATTGCATGCATAAAATCATACGAGGATGACGCTGAAATTTTTAAGATATACGCAGACGAAAACAAATTTACTCGTTAATTTAAAAATACAAGCGATTTTAGCAAAGCAGACGATTTTTTAATGAATTAGTTTCAGATTGTTTAGCGTAGAATAAATTTTAGACAGAAGAGAAAATGGAGCTTATACGAGAACAATCATGCTATGATTTTAAAGTTGGATTATATAAAAAAGAAAGAACTTACGTGGACGTCATTTTCAGTTCGAAGATGTGATTGATATGGCTATAAATGCATTTTTTTCAATCGAGTCCAAGAACTGAATAGATATTTAATCTTTGGAAAGTTCGTTTGCTAAAGTCCATTGATGTTGGAGGGGACTACTTTGAACTCTCCTCGAATTTCGTAAGTACAATTTGAAGAACCTAAATGTATCTCAAAATTTTCAATGAGACTGTCGCACACAACACCCACTATTGAATCTTAGAAATATATCAAATCTCCATGTGCATAATGGCAGAAAATACCACCATTGAATCTAGGAATTACATCAAATGTCTTTTTGGATGATAGCATACAATATCACTACTGAATCTAAGAATTGTATCAAATGATGCACAATGGCGTACAATACCACATTTGAATATAAGAGCTACATCAAATTCCAAAATGAAGATTCAAATCTAGCTAACTCGAATTTCAACCGCTTATCGTAACAATCCTAGAGGATTCGTTTTACTCTTTATAGAATTTTTTTTCAATTTTAAGAGGATCACTTTATTCTTAAAAAATAATCACTTAAAAACCTTTATAAAATGATCACTTTATTTTTATTTTTAAAACTAAGCACCACAGCACTATTTTCCGAATTTTAAGTTTCAATTAAAGAAAGTTCTAAATATTTAATTTAGGTTAGTTTAATTATCCTTTCAAGAACAAAACTATCTTGTTCAGATGGAATCGATTCAGATAAGAATAAACTGCTAAGATTGTAACGAATGAATTTACTGAAATTTAAATTAGCTAGATTTAAACCTGCAGATTTAGTTGGTTGTTGGATTTTATAGTAATAAATGCATGATTCGATATTTTTGATTTTATTAATTGTAAACCATAATATGATTAAAATAGTTAACGGAATAAAAGAATTCGTTATCATCAATAAAATGGTTTAAAAATTATATTGACATTTACATAAAAAAATTTGGAAAAATATGAGTTTCATAGGTTTTAAAATGAATAGATTCTCCTTTAAGTACACATAATGGCTTTTTAATGATGAGAATAAATTCTCCCGGGAAAGAAAATGAACAATAACTTCGCCGCTATTTCACCCTCTTCTAATTAAATCACTAAAATTTTCCGAAAAAGCTCAATATTCTAACTAAAGTTAATGTTTTAAGTGCTCTCAAGTTACTTAAAGATGGTGAATATCGTTGAATTTATAAATTTAACCATGACTGAGGAAAAAATTATAATTTTCTTATTTTTTTAACAATTTTATTTTAAAAGAATAGATTTAAAACTGTTAAAGTAGATTTAAGGTAAATATATTTAACGCTGAAACTACATTTATTTTCTTTAATAACACATTTTGCCACAATTTTGTATATTTTACTTATTATAGATATTACTACACCGAGAAAAAAATAGGATCAAAAACACCAGAATAAAATAAATTTTAACGCATTTCCGGCTCTATGAGAACACTGAAATGCTCTGAAATTTTTGTCGAAGAGCCTTGTTAATAATTTTGCTAAATTTAACAATAAAATATAGTTTTATAATATGTATTAAAGTTTTTAAATGCGGTAAAATTTAGTAATTTTATCATGAAATCTTAGAGCATGGCATATAACAACAATTTATTTGGTTTTCTTTTCAGTTTTGAATTTTTTACTAAATGTGTGGTGATAAGAACTATAATTTTGAAAATTAGAATTTCTTGTAAATTTTTTGTACCATGCGAACGGAAAAATTACTAAATGAATTGTTTAAATGTCGTATATTTTGATTTTATTAATCATAATTATGTTTTCTTTAACAGAAATGTCATTATCATACAGTACGGCAATTTTACTAGATATTTTTTTTGTGTGTATCATGTGGAATCACCAATGAGGAAGTTGGAATTAAAAACATCCAAAAATTTTCAATTGTCTGTTTTCTTTGGCACTCAAACAGTTTTGAAATTTTCAGTTCCGCCTTCCTCAACAGTATTGATTGGTTGGATTTCGATTGCTGTTTTTAAATTTTTTTTATGTTAAATATTAATTTATTATACCGAATGTGTTTATTTTTTTCTACCTCATTTTCAATACGTATTTTAAATAAAAATAATAAAGACGGTCATTATTTACAATGTGAACATTTCTATATTTAAATCACTTGATTAAAATCTACTGTAGTTTAAGCATTAATTTAAGTTAATTTTTTACACAATATAATTAATGAGGTGCTAATTAATTTTTCAACTGTAGGGATTTGTTAAATTTCGATGGCGCTTTCGTTTTTTCCTTTTTTTAAATATTAATTTACAACCCCTAATATGAAAATTTTTTTTCTTCATTTTTTTAAGTACTCCAAATACAAATCTTAAGTCTATCATTACATACTTAACATTTCTCTATTATACTCATACCATAAGATAGTCATAATTTAATTCACTCGATTTAAATCGTTATTTAAAGCACTTGATTATTAAAAAAAAAATCGTTAATTTAAATCAACTGATATTTTAAAGCATTAATTTAAATCGAAATTTTTTTATACGATGTAATTTATGAGTGTTAAATAATTTATCAACAGTTGGAGGATATGTAAAATTTCGTTGGCGCTTTTGTTGTTATTTTAAATATTAATTTGTGACCCCTAATTTGATTTTTTTTTACCTAACTTTTTTTAAGTACTCCATGTACAAATAGTAGGGGCGATCATTACTTACGTTGTAAACATTTCTATATCATATTTAAACTGTAGGATTGGCATAATTCAAATCACTTGATTTAAATGGGCTGATTTTTAAAGCAATTATTTCAGACGGAAAAAAAATTTCACAATATAATTTATATAATTTTTCAACAGTAAGGATTTGTTACATTTCGTAGGCATTTTTGTTTATTTCTTTTCTAAAATATTAATTTTTAACCCCTAATTCAATTACTTTTTCCTTCATTTTTTTAAATATTCCAAATAAAAATATTAAAGGCTGTCATTACCTACCTCGTAAACATTTCTATATTATTCGTACTTTGTTGGATTAAATGAATTCAAAGCGCTTGATTTTATGCATGATTTAAGTCAGGATTTAAATCGTTATTTAAATAACTTAATTATTTTTTTAAAAACATTGATTTAAACTAACTAACTTAATAAATCAACTGAAAAATTTTGAAAACATTAATTTAAGTAGAAAAAATTCTTTTCTCAATATAAATTCAGAGCGTATTCTTTGGTTGTGATTTTTAAAAAGACTGACTTTATTCTCAAGGACGGTTTTATCTCGATCACATTTTCTATCAACTCTATGCCAAATGATTTGTTTCGAATGGACGTGTTTCAATTACACCCATTTAGTTTGAAATTTATTTAAATACAAGTAAATTTGCTTGTATTTTATTTAAATACGAGTAAATTGTAGATTAGTAAATTTATTTAAATACAAGTAAATTTAAAACTCATTTAATATGAAGTTACTGTCTATAAATAATGAATTTAATCACAATTCATGAGTGTTCATCTTGCACGAAAAAAAAAATTCTTTTAGAATTACCATGACGTATGATGGTAACAATTTTGGTGAAAAAAAACATAATTCTGGTTAATAAAACCAAAATATACGGTATTTAAACCATTAATTTGGTAATTTTTTCATTCATATAGTAATGATTTAATGGAAATGCTGGTTTTCAAAATTTTAGTACTTATGACTCTGTATTTAGAAAAAAAAATACAAAACTGATTAATTTTTATGTCCCTCTTTATAAAACCATATTTTAGTGTCAATTCTACCAAAATCATTACCTAAGAGCTGCGGTAAAAATCACCAAGCTTTTTGGTGTTTCCGTAGACGTAGAAATACGGTAAATATTACTATATTCCAGTAGTTTTGAACATACTTTTTTCTTAGTGTAAATAAAATTTTTTATGCTTTATATATTCAGTTTGTAGTATTTCAAGCATATCTGTAGCAAACATTAAATATTTCAGGTGTAATCTTGTTTTGGAAAAACATTAAATATTATTATTATAATTTTCAAAGCTTTAATTGAAAAGTTAAAAAAAATATTAAAAAATTTGATTTCAATAGAAAAATTTGATTTAAATAAAAAAATTTTCATTGAAATTATGATTTTTGCCAACCTTGTTAGACAGTATCTTTTATTAAATAAAAAAATAAGTTCATAAAAAATAATTCAAAAAAATAATAATAACGGAACTTTTAATCTTAAAAATACAATGGAATCGATTCTAAAAGGGACAAAACTCCGAAAAAACAAAAGCACTTAAAATGCCACTGGGAAAAACTTAAACATTATTGGCAAAAGCATTAACTTTTTTTCTAAGAGACATACTAGTTATTCTGAAAAAAGTTATATCAGTTTTTACGGTGCTTTATTTTCCCCCTTACTAAGATATAAAGAGGTACTTTACGTACTGAATATAACTGAACATAAAGACGTATGAAATAAAATCAAATGGGACTGGGAATTCTTGTTTAATGAAAATAAACCGACTATTTTAAACATTATATTTTTAAAAGGCTTTTTGTATGTCTTTTAAATTATTCTCTCGAAAGTCACTCAAAATGTTAAGCATAAAAAAGTATTTTTTTTATTGTGTTTGTTTTTAGAAATATATTTAACTTTAAGAATATGCTTCAGAATTTGTAAGTTGCATTATGGTAAGTAGTACTTTTCTTCAAAATAAATAACATTGCTTTTCACATATAATATAAGTTTACACAAGTTATGTTACACACTCTCAGAAATAAAACTCTTTGAGCAGTATTTCTTTAATTTTGAGATTCATTTCGTCACGAAATCACATGATTTGAGACGGAACGCGACCTTTCAAGTATAGGATGAAAATGTTTCCTCAACTTGAAACATCCTCGTAGTGCATTATGGGTTGTGGAAGATTGTTAACGAGAAAGACGAAACTAGAATAGTGATTATATAATAGAAAATTAAGTGACCATTTAAACCGAACGGCCTGTATGGGGGCCAGGGAGTTGGCCTTGTTCTAGGGAGCTCCGGTTTTCGAATCCCGTTTCGGACATGGGTGTGATTTATAAACCAGTTCTTTTTTCCCTTTTTTTTTTGATAACCCATATAGTACACACGATAAAGTGATTGCAATAAATGGTAGATACGTTTGGACACTTTAAAAATTTTATTCGTTAATATTATTATAATTTTTTTTTGAAAAAAAAAATAGAATTGCTAAATATTTCTTTAATTTTGTCACAATTCATATCCTCGAAGAAGTGACGATAGTTATTTCGTGATTTTGACGAAATTTTGACTAGGAGAATATACCCGGAAAGGGTTTCGTCAAAAACTGAAGAAAGTTTCGTGATATATCAAAATCCACTTTTTACAGATATTCCGTATAAGATATAAAGCGTATTGCATTTTTTATATTCAATATATGTTAGTTTGAAATTGCTTTCTCATTATGTTAAATAAATTTTACGAGAAGTTTATTATTCTAAAAACTAATTAAACAACATTCCTCAAATTCTTGGAACATTCGGAATAATGGAATGACTCATTTAAATCCCTACAATATTAACAAAAATTATGAAAATATTTTACTGTAAGTAATATATTTATCCATTATTTGTCGGTATCATGCTGTTTAATTATTATTTTCTGATATTCTTACATTTTTTATTTCTAATATTATTGTATACTGAAAAAAAGGTATGGTAAAAACTACGTGATAAAACTAATTTCAGTTAATATGGTAAAACTCTATGGCTCAGTAATTTTTATAAAAGCATTTTGGTGAAACTTCGGAATTTTGGTAAAATTAACAATAAAATATGGTTTTATGATTCGTTGTAAGATTTAAAAACTTTATCATGATATATTAGAGCATGGTATAAAAACCACTTATTCGCTAAAATTTACTTTTGAGTTTATATTTTTTTACTAAAAATGTGGAAAGAACTATTAAATAAATTGTTATTTAACGATTTTTCCGAAAAATTTCTAACAGTGTATGTATACAAGAAAGTTAAAATAAATTTGAAATGAAAAAATATTTAAAGTAAAGAAATATTTAAAATAATTTTCATTCGAAAATAAATGACCGAATATCCCATAATATTAAAATGCAAAAAGCAACTCTTAAAATAAAAAAATGGTTAAAACTAAAACATAATTTCAAGAAATGTCCTAAAAAGAGATGACTAAAAAGGCAAACGTAATTAAAATCCAGGACTTGAATGTTTTGGCCTATTTTGAATAATTTTCAAGGTTTCTGTAAATGTAATCTTAAAAGTTAACGCAAAAACTAATAATATCGCAAAATATTTTTTGCAATACAATTCCAATTAATCCGATATTATTTACTACTTTAATTTCTACAAATAATACGCTTGTGTTTTCTACAAAATGAAAATTCTTCAGTTTAATGGCAAGTAGGTTAACTATTTCTACAAGGTGTTAAAAAAACACATAGTGGAAATATTTCCCTCCAATTCCAATCCAATTTTTAAATTTATTTCTTTTTAATTAGTATTGAATAAATTAATGAATGTTATTGCTGACAGATAAGAAAGCTTTAGTTTTTGCATGAGTAAGACTAAATTACAGATAACGTCCTTAATTTTCCATTTAAAGTAATCCATTACAGAATAATTGCTTTTATCTCAAATTAGCAATAGAAGGTGAAAGTTAGTGCTACCAGGCACAAAAAAACTGGTTATGTCATGAGAACATATCAATCAGTCGCCGCTGTAATTATTTCTGAGTCATGTAAGGTCATAATTGAAATTTCTATTAAGTCTTGTTAAATTAAAATTGTGAGTCATGTTGATTTGAATGTTAAAAATCTTTGAAATGCACGTTTGTGACTGTTTTAGTATTCTAAATGTTTGCCCTATTTCTCATTGTTGAAGTACAGGTAAAAAAAAAATTGTGTTTGTTATTACGAATCTTGTAAAATATTGTAGATTACAGATTTTAAAAGTCAGTAATAGCACCCTTCAAAAGGGTAATATTACACCTCAGTGGAGGTTTAGCAAATCAAAAAACAATGTGGATGGATATAACACTCTCAGAAATAAGACCCTCACATTTGACGATTCAGCAATCTTTGAACTAAATTTCGTTGATTTTGAAAATAATTTTGGTGCGAAATCACGTGATTTGTGACGAGATGGAAACTCTCAAATATATGACGAAAATGTTTCCTCAGTTTGAAACTTCATCGTAGAGCATTGTGAAAAATTGTTAACTAAAATGACAAAGCTAGAAGGAATATTAGATGATCGAAAATAAAATGATAACATTAGCAGCCCGGCTCCTATAATGGTCAAGGAATTTGGTAAACAGGAGGTCCCGGGTTCAAATCCCTCAACGGGAATAGGTGCAATTTATATATCTATTCTATTTGTCGTTCCAGTGCTATTAAGGAGCCATTGACCCTGCTTTACGGTGACCACGATAAAATATTTACTGAAAAATATCGATTCACTAAGCGCAACAAGGTATAATATTTTTTTTTTCGAAAAAAAAAATAAATAAAATAGAATGACGAAATATTTCTTTATTATTGATGAAATTCGTTTCCCTTAAGAAGTGACGATAATTAATTCATCGCTTTTGTTTTACTGTAGGAATTAAATGTGGAAAGCATTTTTTTTCGAATGAAAATGAACGCAAAACAACGATTTTTTAGCAAAATTTTAAAAAAAGATTTCGATTTCCCAAAATGGGACGGTAGTTTTTAATTTTTTTTTATCGTAAAAGCTAACTTTAACCTAAAAAATAAATTTAACAAATTTTAGTGCTCAAATTCAAAAAAATATAACAACAATAAAACAATTATAATAATGTACACTGTAATATGTATAAATGCACACGGTAAAAAAATCCGGATCAAATTACGGTGAAAAGTACCGGCGCATTGCGAGCAACATCCGTAAAATGCATTTTAACCGTATAATATTTAACCACTATTTTTACAGTAATATTTATTTAATATGAGTGATTCAGTGATTTAACGGTAATTATCGCTGCACAATTTACTGTATATCAGATTTTTCGTTCTGTAACATGTCCTGGTAAAAATAAATTTTATGATAAAAAGTACCAGCACACTAAGTGCTTGTATTTTTTACCATAATTTGTTTCTGAATTTTTTACAGTGGGGGTAGACTTAAATTTTGATTGAAAAGCACGCATATTTTCAATTTTCAAACCAAACTTTATATTAAGTCATTTACAGGATTCTGGGAGACCTAAATATTGCATTTCATGCATTTTTATTTTTAACAGTTCCTTAATATACAAATTTTTTTCCTGTATAATTTTCGAATTCGAAACTGAAATTTGTTTTACATTTATGATGTTCTCTTATTTTAATTTAAGAACCGACATTAAACATCCGACTCAAATTTTGAGTTTACGACTACAAATGTTCAATATTACTACTGCAAATGTTTACAAATGTTGTAATTTTGAACACCAAATCCAGAAGACAAGGGAACTCCTGGATCAAGGTTTGGGTGAAATTGGCTTTCGTGGAGGACTTTTTTGATGAAACTAACCCGCATTTCCCCTACGGGGAAATAAAAACCACGAAACCCTCTCACGGTTAGCCTGACGGCAAGGGGACTCTAATCCATGATCCGTTTATCACTGAGGATATTTTACTCCAGCATTATGGTCGGCACGAGTCGGATGCCGAATTCGTATCTGCCGTCGTTGAGATTCGAGTCTAGGTCCCGTCATAGGAAAGTGAACGCTCTATCCCCAGAGTCACGTCGGCACCATGTTGTTTTTTTTTCTTTCGCTTTTTCAATGAAATTTGCAATTCGGACTCTAAATATTTTTGCATTAAGTAATATGTTTAATATTTGGCTGAAAACTTTTTTCAAATATGAATCAAAATTGGCAATTTACGAAAATTTCGTAGTTACTAAAAAGTTACATTTTCTGTTAAGTATTATATCTCTAAAGATTATTTAATTTTCTAAGATTAATAGCTTTTTGGTATTGTCATTGTTGTTGAGGAAAAAAAAAAATTGCCAATTTTAAGAACTTTGGTTCCAACTAATTTAGTCCTAAATGGCTTAAATTCACCCATTTACCTATTCGATAGTCTGAATGAATATAATTTCTATTTCATTTTGTTTTTTAAAATATTTTCGGAACTTTTAATCTTAAAGTACTTGAAAATAATTATTGCGCAATATTTTTAGGAATTATTTCGTTTCGTCCCCATCGATTATAAAATTACCAAATTTTGTCAGTCATAAAATTAAATTTTTTTTTTTTTTTTACTAAAATCATTACCAAAGCGCTTCGGTAAAAATTACCGAGGTTTTTTGGTGTTTCTATAGAGTCAGAGACATCATAAATTTTACCATATTCTGGACCATACTTTTTTCTCAGTGTAAAATTTAGAAAAACAGTTGTTTTCATATTTATTTATTACTATTTTTATGTACGTTAAAATAGTAATAAATAAATATGACAAAATGTTGAATTGGGAGGCATACAAATTTACACCATTTAATCTAAATAAGTTTAAAAGACGAAATCCAAAATTTGAAGAGAATCTGTCGAAAGGTTCCTGAAAAAAAAAAAGAATTTAAAAAGACAAACTCTTTGAGATGGCGAAATGTGAAATAAGTGAATGTGAAATATATATTAAGGGTCAAAACTTCCGACCGTCATTTTATTGGGATCATATTTACCAAATTGAGGTAAATCTCATACGGAGAGGAAAAAAATTTTAATAAAATGAGTACAAGTACTGTATGATAGTGACATACGGAAATGGTTTACCGGAATTTCTGGTATTCAAAATTACAGTTCATATTACAAAACATTTAGTAAAAAACAAATTAAAAGTTAATCAAATCGAATAAATGGCTTTTATACCATGATCTGAGGTATCATGATATAATAACTAAATTTTTCCACTTTTGCAATTTTATCTCCTTATAAAACCATATTTTATAGCTAATTTTACAAATAACATTATCAAAGCGCTTTTTAAGAAATAATCGAGCTTTTTGGTGTTCTAATAAAGCTGGAAATGCGGTAAATTTTATCATATTCTGGTAGTTTCGACCAACGTTTTTCTAAGAGAGGTATTTTGAAAGTCCAGAAAACAAAACTGTCTAAAAAACGGCTATGTTTATCTGGAAAAAGTACGTTTTGTGTCTGATTTTGTAACTTAAAATATCGTCTACACTAATTAATGATCAAGTTTAAAATTAGGGCCTCGTTTAGTATGCTAAAATTTGAACATTATATGAAAAAGTCATTTAGATGTTTTCGTTTTTATTTTGCGCACTTTTTTTCAAGTTAGAAATCCTGGTTAATTTTACTTTTATCATTAGATCCTCATCACCACTTTTATCATCAAGATAATTATAACTATAATACAGCAATAATACAATAACTTATTAAACTATTTTATTAACTTATTTTATAAAAATTCTCATTAGTTTGGAGGCTTATAAAGAACATATTTTTGTAGATTCCCACCAACTGTAATTTCATAGAAGTTAAGAAGAACTGCTAATAGTTAATGAATTACGTTTAAAAAACTACAGTTAAATTATCAGTTTATAATTCAGAAAATAAAGTTACTTCTATTAAACAAAGGAGTAAAACATTTCTCTTGTAATACATGTTTAAAAATTTAAAAACCTTAAAATGCTTTGAAATAAAAAAAAATTAGATTAATATTTAACAAATTACTACATAAAAAGATAACTTAGTTAAGGGAATTATTTATGTTACAAAAGGAAGTTTATTTTTTGAGGTACTACAAGAAAATTCTTAATTGATCTATGTCTGAAATATAGAAAGTGAACCAGAAAGAAGGTATTTAAGTCTTTAACTTTTAATCCAATAATTGAAAGTGGTTATGCTATACCATAAGAATATAATGCCTTTAATCTCAATAAAAAATATTGAAATATCTCTAAAAATAGAAAAATGGTATAAAACAGATATCTATAACCAGATCCATAATTTTTATCTGAAAAATAGAAATATGACGTAAAATAGAATGTGGTCATGGTGAAGCACAAAAAAGGTGCCAGTATCATAATTTTTTTTTAAAATATAAAGTTTTTTTTTTTTTTTTTTTTTTTTAATTTTAAAAAGGCTTTACGTCTTAACGATGTCAGTGTCTTTAATTTTTAAATATCTATAATTTTAAAAGTATGGGAAATTAAACGTGTCTGTATAGAGCATTTAAATGTGTCTAAAATTTTAAAATGTCCTAAAAATGTCATTGTCTTTAATTTTTTTATTAAAATTAAATGTCTTTAATCTAAAAAAGAAGTATGCCTAAAAATGGAAAATGGTCATACTGAATCATAAAAAAGATAATGATGTCTTTAATTTTAAAAATTAAAAAAAAAAAAAAAAAAAAAAAATACGCCTTAAAATCGAATGCGGTCATGGTGAAGAACAAAAAAGGTTTCAGTGTCTTTAATTTAGAAAGAAAAAAAACAAACAAATATACCTTAAAGTAGAAAAACCATAAAAAAGATCATAGAAAGTGGTAATGCTGAACCAATAAAAAAGTACAAACTTTAGTTCGAATCGAAAAAATAGAAATATGCCTAAAAATAGAAAGTGTTCATACGATACAATAAAAAGGCATTAATATCTTTAATTTTGTAATGTTATACTAAATAACAGAAATATGCTAAAAAATAGAAAGTGGTCATTCTAAACCATAAAAAGTCTTTTTCAATTTAAAAACAGAAACATGCCAATTAACGGAATGCGGTCATGTTGAACACTGAAAAAGCTCTAAATGTTTCTTTATTTTTTTCTAAAAAATGGATAGATGCCAAACCTGTAGAAAGTGAATTTACTCATGCCATAAAAAGATACTAATGATTTCAATTTCAATCCAAAAAAACAGAGAGTGGTCATGACATGCTGAACCATAAGAAATCATTAATTTTTATCAAAGAAATAGAAATATGCCAAAAAACAGAAAGTGCTGAACCATAAAAGAAGGCAGACATTTAAGTCTTATTATTTGAGTCACCTGTGAAACCATTAGACTGGATGGCGACAACAGGCATTTCCCCCCACCCATAGAGATTTTGTGAAAGGAAGACCGCTAGCTAGATTATACAACTTTTTTTTAATACATATACATGCCTACCTACTACAAATTCGGTGGAATAAAAGATAGGGGGAAAACAGAACTTTTTCTCTATTATCGTCTGCTTGTTGGTTTTCACAAGAACGCAGCGCCCTCTTCCAATCTTCTCTCTGGAGGCGACAAAGGAATAGAACATCCGGTTTGTTTGGCAATGGGACTGCCATATAAATATGTTTATCTTTCTTTTTCTCTATATTCGTGATTTTTTTTTAAAGTTTCTATTCTATGATTACTTTTTGTTTAGGTGTTATTCGGTTTAAAATAATACTCAAACTTTTATACTGAAGTGAAATTTTTATTTATTTATTGAAAAGTGGAATAGTTCTTTTGTTGAAGGAATGAAATAGTTTGCTTATTGAAAAGACTAAATAGAAATATAAATGTCTTCACAAATCTAACTTATATTCGCATATTTTATACTAGCACATAATTTTGAATTTGGTTACAACAGGTGAATGAACTGGAAATTTTTTTATAAACCAAGACATTTTATACTAAGTTTGTGAGTCATCCTAAGCTGAAAAACATTTTTTTACTTCTGAGGAAATATAATAAAAAAAAAAAAAGAGTTTATAAAAGAGTAAATACATAAACTTGCCAAAAAGAAGTTTGTCAAAACGAAACGGATTAATTTAATTTTCAGTTTTGAAACTTTATATAAGTCATACATAAAGATTATTTTTGTCCGCTATTGATGTGGCTTGTTGCATTTAAGTTTGTTTTTTAATTAAACAGAATTTTAAACAAAGGGGATAATAAGTAAAAGTTAGCCATATTATTAGTGTATCTATATGGTTATCACTTTAATTTTTATTCTCCTATTTATATAGCGAAAACAATATAAAGATGAATATTTGATATATGCAATCTCTAAATACATTTACTACAATTAGTATGTAAAGAATTCCTGAATTTTCATAAATTCTAATAGAAAATTGAGGAATAATTTTTTTTATAGAAGTTCGTAACTAACTTATAAGTATCAAATATTTGAGGGAAGGTTTGAGGGAGGGTTATTAATTCCATTTAAAAACCCGTATAGTTCTTCAAACATTATATTCAAAATCTTTATTGAAAACTACTAAAAATTGAAACATACGAATAATACGTAAGAAAAACTATCATTCAAATTCTTGTCATTTAAAAGATTAGTTTAAATGGCATTTTGTAGCCCATTGTGTTTTCCTTTGAAAATCTTAGCAAAAATACGCATTAAATTTTCTTATTCAATGAGTTGGCAGCGCCATAAAGCTGCTTAACGCAAAAATATATAGTATAGCCTACCTTTTGCGATAGGTGAAATAACCACATTTGGTAAATGTGGCGAAATTTAGTAAATGAGGCAACATTTGATAATTTTATCATGAAACCTTAAAGCATGGCATAAAAACCATTTATTCGGTTAAATTCACTTTTCAGTTGCGTATTTTTTACGAAATGTGAGGTAAAAAGAACTATAGTTTTGAAAAATGGACTTTGTGGTAAACCGTTACTGTATGAACGGAAAAATTACCAAATAAATGGTTTAAATACCATTTATTTTGGTTTTATCAACCAGAATTCCTTTTAACCATAGATATCATTGCCATCTAGTATAGCAATTTTTCCTAAAATTGTTTTACCCGTGTAACAGTAAATTATACTTCTGTTTAACTTGAATACTTTTCATTATGCAAAATTCCAAAACTTTTTAATTGGTGTATTGTAAAACCTTAATTTGAATATTTTGCACCATACAAAATTCTAAAATTGTATACTTTATATATTGTATAAACTTGAATACATTTCATTATGGTTTTACAGCTTTTTTGTCGCAATTAATACTTTTATTTGATTACTCAATGTTGTAAATAAAAAGTTTATCTACTCTTGTTCAAATCTGTATATGTTGATGAAAAGAAAAACTATCATTGGTTTAGTACAATTAACCCATTAAAAGTCAACTTTCAACGTAATTTTTATTTCGTACAATAATATTTATTTAATCACTGTGATTAAATAGATTAGAATTAGATACTTTATTTAATTACTGTTCGCGGTTTTAACGCATTTCACGGTAATTAGTACTGCTCAGTTCACGGTAATTAGTAAAATTACGGTATATCAGATCTCATGTTCCGTAACATGCTCCGGTAAAATTAGTTTTTACTGTAATATTTACCGTTACTTGGTCCAGAATATCCTCCGGAATGGGGGAAAAGGAATTGAGAAGTAAAAATATATTTCGAGTCAATGTTGAGAATTTCGGAGCTGGTTTATTATTATATTGCTTTCATTTGCTACAATCTTAATATGGTATTAAGTTGAAACGTATTAGTGTACTTCTCAACTTGATTACATGATACTATTATTACTTTGAGCGGTTCAATTTAGCACCCTATTAAGGTTGCTGTAAATTTACAACGTATTACGGTTTAAGATAACGACAGTATGACTGAGCGTTGTACGATGTTTTGTGTGAGTGGCGCGATGTAAATTTTACATGAACGAACCATCACTTATGACGTTTCATCTGTAATGATGATAAAAAAAAACATAAGCCACCACTTTTCTCTCACATACTCTTAATATAATTATTTTTTGTCCCTCATGGGTTGTTTTAATAGTATTTTTTTAAATTTTCATGAAAAAAATTGTTTTTATGATTAACTGGAAGTCAGTCGGTATTACTCACCAAACCTCAAAGATTGCTATGCAATTTTTTTGCTTTGCAATCAATTATTTCATCGTAATTTTTCCAGAATTTTTTACAGTGTTAGCATAAAACTTTTTTTTCAATGAAAGTCGAAACGTTTCACTTATGTGAAAATAAATGTATTTTTTTCCTGCTTCTCAATTTCAAACTTTTCTCATAGAATTTCATTAAAATCAGTCAGTGAACATAAATAATTCTCTCAATAATAATATATTAATGTAATTTTCATAAAAAATAATACAAATTGTAGAACTTTATTAAGTTCAGGTTTAAATAAATTTTCCTCAAAATGTAACAAAATAAGGTATTATTATAGAGTTACATTATAACTCTTTTAGTTTCAAACTTTTAATTTAGAAAACAATCAAAATCAAAAACTTAATAATAGCAGAGTAAAATAAGAAAAATAAATATTACACGTAAGTATATTTAAATTTGTGATACACAAAATTATTTCAGAAAGAAACACAACCTTAATGAATTTAATTAATTTCATGCCGATGACAACCGAAAAAATATGGAAATCAGTAAAATAAAACCGAAACAGACCATGTGATTTTTTCCAGCCAATAAAAACGTCTACAAAACTGCCAGACTACAATTTGAGACAACTTTGCTTCTAGATAATTTTTTTTTAGATTAGAATTATACATCCAGATAAATTTTTTTCTGATATAGAAAAACATGACCCAAACTGAAGATAAAATAATTACTGCTCGGATAAAAAATAACACTTTTTCTCCAGATAGCAAACTAAAGTATTTTGAGACAGAAGTGAGTCTTCAAACTGGAAATGTAATTTAAAGGCGAAATCAAACAAAACGCAAAATACTAAAAACTGCTTAAACAACTAGAGATAAATGACGCAAATAAAATGTCTACTTTAATTTTCCTGAAAGTTTTTCTTCGTTTAATACTCTTCTCTTATTCATTATTTAAATTTCTCTTTTAAATATCATTTAGAAGGAAAGCACTTGAAAAATGACTAAGTTGTAACAATTTCGAAATGTTATTCGATTTCAGCAGCATCTTCTGTTGCTCTGTATCAAATGATACGGGATGTCATGCTTTTAGGAAAATTGGCTTGCGATATAAGAGACGATACAATTCCCATGGGATTATTTGCCCATCGGTCTAAATGGACGGAAACCGAGGGCTTGCTTCACGCTAAAATAATCCCTGAGTTTCAATGGTACTTCATTACGCATCTCTCCAGTATATATGTTTATAAATTGATACGTAATTTATTTTACATGCATGGTGCGATATACTATTTAGCAAAACCTAAATTAAATATTACAAAATACACATCCATATGAACTCCCACATCACAAAAAAATTATTTATGTCTGATCGAAAAATATTTTCATTTTCCAGAATTGCCTTTTTTATATTCCTATATGGTATAATATTTAGCATAAGTATAAATAATGTGAAGTGCTAAAAATATCAACGACAAGGCCTGAATGACTTTTGATCTAATGTCTGGATTTTTATGTCTTAATGGTTCGAAGAGGGTCACTTCAAATATGTTAATTAGTTAGTGTAGACAATATTTGAAGACAATTTTTTAAAACATTTATACGATTCATGCAATTTATATAATCCCATTCAAAGGTCATGCAAATTGGCAAAATCATTAATTATTTATCAATTATTAATTAATTATATTTATTAATTATTTATAATTTATTAATAATAATATATTATTAATAATATATTATTATTAATAATCTATTAATAATAATATATTATTAATATTAATATATTATTATTAATAATCTATTAATGATAATATATTATTAATAATATATTATTATTGATATATTATCATTAATAATGTATTAATTATTTATGTTCTTGCTTAAAAAATATCGCGCCTCTTACTATATTTTACTCTGATCCAATTTTGAATTGTTGGACTCTTGAACATAAATAAAATTTTGGTGATGTATTCTGTTCATTTGTTTATTAGCTAATTTATGTATGTATACGTGCAAAATATTATGCTACAGACATGGCATGGTTATGTTTCTTAGAGATGAATTTTTTTTTTGGAATTTAAGTACAAGGAGTGATCAAATGAAAAGGTACGAAACCACGTAAAAACGTTGCAGTTAAATATTTGCATATTCCGCCATGGGAGAACGTAGTGAGACATCTCGGGATGCGATTGGAATCTCTGACTGGGATCGGAGCATGCGCAGGAGAGAGCACAGGCTCTTATCAAAAACGGCGCCCAAATGATGCGGCAGTCCGTATGAGGAACAGAAACTCGAGCACAGAAAAACCATTAACTCTCATGTGTACTGTGAGACACTCCGCCGCCTACGCAGGTCCATCAAGAACAAACGACCGGGGCTGCTCACGGAGGGTGTGGTTTTGCTCCATGATGACGCGCGTCCTCACGTCTCCAGAGTCACACACATGGAAATTGCCAAGTTCAAGTGGGAGACGTTGGACCATCCTCCCTATAGTTCGGACATGTCGCCCTGCGATTTTTATGCGTTTGGTCCTCTGAAAAAACAAATGAAAGGGAAGCGCTTCAACTCGGACGACGTACTCAAGGACGCTGTGAAGGACTGGGTCTCGACACGGCCACAGGAATTCTGGGAACAAGGAATCCTGCGGCTTGTTCATCAGTGGGATCGTTGTACTCAGGCCTATGGTGTATATTTTGAACTAAGTCTTCATTTGTACCCACCGTGTCGTTTCGTACCTTTTCATTTGATCACCCATTGTTTATAAGTTGGATGGTTCATGCATTTATAGTTCATTTAAATGCAGTTCCCAGAAAAATAAAACACCCTGAGTAACTATTGATTTAATGATCAAAATTTTGAGTACTAGGACTCTATTTTTATGGCTGAAAAGGGTGGTTCAAAATATGTTAATTATTTAATACAAACGATATTTTAAGTTACGAAATCAGACACAGAAACGTGCTCTCTCTGAAAAAAACATACCTTTTTTTGATGTATTTGGATTTCTTACCCTTAAATATATGGGATAGCCGCAATTTAGGAAATATGAATCCATAAATTTTGTTAGGAGAGCAGTTGAAAATGTGGACCCCTTAATGTTAATTTTGCTGTTTTCTTAAATTTTACTGTTAATTTTCCTGTTTTCCTGTTGTACTTTAATGCTTAATGTTTTGCTTATTTTTTGGGCACTGTATTTTAATTGAACTATGGATACATGAACCATCCAACTTATATACTTAATTTTCAAAAAAAAAAAAAAAAAAAAAAAATCATCTCTAAGAAACATAACTATGTCATGTCTATAGCATAATATTTTGCATGCATACATACATAGATTAAATATATGTGAATGAACCAAATACATCACCAAACTTTTATTTATGTTCAAGAGTCCAACAATTCAAAATCAAATAATACTGGATCAGAGTAAAATAGAGTATGAGACACGATATCTTTTAAGCCAGAAAATAAATAATTAATAAATTATCAATAATAATATATTATTAATAATATATTATTAATAATATATTATTAATAATATATTATTAATAATATATTATTAATAATATATTATTAATAATATATTAATAATTAATAAATATAATTAATGAATAATTAATTTAAATAATTTGCATGACAATTTATTTGGATTGTATAAATTGCATGAATCGTATAAATGTTTTATTTTAAATTTTACATTAAATATCTCTTGAACTATTAATTGAATTTAAAAACAAATCACATTCCTATTTCAGGTCAGCTTTCAAATTTTTAAACGCAAGTTCTTAAGGGATGTTAAAAACTAAAGATATCGTCGACGTTTCCTTTTAATACACAAATTAATAAGTTAATAGTTTAATTAAAAATTGTTCCTAATAAATATGTAAATGTAGTTTGAACAATCACACATTGATTTGAAAGGATGTTTATTAACATTGAAATATAAAATTTCTTGCAATTACTTACAATGAAAGACTTCTTTATGTAATTAAAGTTAATACAACTTTTGTGTGAATGCAAATATCATTGAATTTAATATTTTTTTTATTGAAAACTTTATATTGAGAAAGAGATCTTTAACTATATAAACTTTAGTATACATTAAATATATCATATTATAAAAAATATGTATTTATAGCATGGTAAAAATGTGTATTTAACATAGTAGTTTTCATATTATTTTGCCCTCTTCGTACGTACAATGTACACGGAGAAAAAAATACTGATAAAACTTAGCTACTGTACGCTGATGATATTTCCGGTAAAAAAAATAATTATGGTGATAAAAAACAAAATATACGGTATTTAAATTTTGGTAATTTTTCCGTTCAATTAGTAACGGTTTACAGGAAATTATGATTTTCAAAATTATAGTTCTTATTACCTCACATTTAGTAAAAAATATAAAACTGAAAAGTAAATTTAACAGATTATGTGTTTTTTATGCCATGCTCTAAAGAATCATAATAAAATTATCAAATTTTACTAAAGATTATTAAACTATATTTTACTGTTAATTTTGCTGAAATTATTAACAAAGTGTTTAGGAAAAAATTACTGAGCTTTTCAGTGCTCCCATTAAGCTAGAAATGCGATTAATTTTTACAATATTCTGTTAGTTTTGAGTATACTTTTTTTCTCAGAGTAGAAATTAGCTATTTTTTGGATAAATGCATTTCATGGTAATTTTTTTTTCGATTAACTAATGTTAAAAAAAATAAGTATTTACATGTCGAGACTGTCAACAAAAAAATTTATGTAGAAATAAAATGAAGAAAAACGAGACTCTCTGTTCTTTATTCCGTAAGCTCTTGTTCAAACGCATATAACTAATTTTCTCGGTTTTTTCCTTTTGCGTTTCTATATGAACTTTTTTTCAGATATTTCAGCGTATTCTTATTTATTTCATAAATAACAAACTGTCCATCCGGTGTGGTAGATGGAGCCTTTGCAGACCACAGAATCGGCCGAGGTTCAAGTCCCGCGTTATTAAATGTATGTCTAATAAGATGAATACTTTTTTGTATATTTATTTATTTTTCATCTTTTTATTTTTTGAGAAACTTTCCATTTTTAACGCTACATATATATATATATATATATTATATATATATAAATATATATATATATATATATATATATATTATATATATATAAATATATATATATATATATATATATATATATATATATATATATATATATATATATATATATATATATATATATATATATATATATATATATATATATATATATATATATATATATATATATATATATATATATATATATATATATATATATATATATATATATATATATATTAAAGATAAGCGTAAAAATCGAGGTAAACGGGGTTCAAGAAGTAATAGAAACTCTCTTAATAGTGACAAATTAAATATAAAATTTCTTTCTAATATGGAAAAAGACTTTAATAAACAATATAGCATTAAACCAATTAAAGATTTTGTCTTCTCCCTTAAGAATTATGAAACATATAAGTTCTACGATCTTATTATTAACTTTTCTTTCATTAATTTACATTTCAAAATTCTTTGTTTCGATCTTATAAAAGCCAAAATGAGCAAAATTTTGCCTAATAATAAGAAAAGTTTAGATAATTTATATTTCGTTATTAACTTTCAAAATCCTATTTTCGATA
Source organism: Parasteatoda tepidariorum (assembly GCF_982258835.1). Lineage (NCBI taxonomy): Eukaryota > Metazoa > Arthropoda > Arachnida > Araneae > Theridiidae > Parasteatoda > Parasteatoda tepidariorum. The sequence goes on from NC_141758.1 coordinate 76,922,122, forward strand.
AGATCAAATTTCACAACATTTTTGAAAATTTTAAAGCTTTATTTCCATTAAAAGATTTTAACATTATTAAAAGTTTTAAATATAACAAATCACTTGGTAGAACCATTTTTAACTATAATGATATAAGCAATAATTTAGGGAGTATTAATATATCCGATTATGAATGTCACTGTGAGGAGGATAAATATTTTGATTTTGTTGATAAACATCATAAACATATTATCACTGGTAATTTAAATATTATAGAAAACTTGGAACTTAGGAATTTAATGATAAAAGGCACAAAATTTAGACCCATTTACCATATATCAATCAATAAGATTCTAAAATACTTTCTTAATGATCTCAATAGTTTTTGTTTAAAGATATCAAATAGATTCTCTTTACCTTTAGGTATGCTAACAGAATGGAAATGGGAAGTTTATTATTACTTTAAAAACTTTATTTTCAATAATAAGGATAATTTAAATAAGAATAACAATTCAACTAATTTTTCTAATATTGTTCAATCAATTAAGCAACTTCAAAAAAATTTTGTAATTACTCCCATAGACAAAGCTAACAATAATTATGCTATTTTCTGTAAAAAATTCTATGCTGAACTTTTAAATACGGAATTAAAAAATAGTAAAAATTTTGAACTTAGTAATTTCAATAATAATATTGCCATTAAAAAAATTTTAGCTTTTTACAAGAGATTAAAAATTAAAATTAGCAATATACAATTTCCTTACTTAACTATCAGTCCTAAATTTCATAAAATTCCAGTAAAATTTAGAACTATCACATGTGGGTCTAATACTTATTTAACTAAACCTGGCACCATTTTCTCTAGCTACTTAAATAAGATTATTAACTATATTACTAAAGAAGGTTTCTCTTGGATAATCACTAATAATCAACCGATTTTAGATTTCATTAAACATAATAAAATTAATTCTATTGCGACTTTTGATTTCCAGGATCTTTTCAATAGCATTCCCCTTTCTAAACTAAAAGATGTCCTTTTGAATTATTACCATGATTTTAAAAATATCCTTTGTTGCGATTTTGATTATTGGGAAATTCTGATTAATTTTTGTCTTTTTAGTAATTATCTTTACAATGGAAGGGATATCTTTCTTCAAATTAATGGAATACCACAGGGTTCTAATTATTCATCTCTCTTAGCTAACTTATTTTTGCATTATTATGAAAAAAATTTTACTCTGAGTATTAAATTTGTTTTTAGATATATTGATGACTTAATTATCTTTAATTTCCAAGATTTTACTGTTTTATTGAGTGATATATACCCTGAGGAATTAATCTTACTTCGTAATCATGATGATAATATTAATTTCAATTTTTTGGATTTGGGTATTATGAAAGTTGAAAATATCTGCTTTGTTGATTTATACGATAAAAGAAATGATTTTAATTTTAATATTACTTAACTAGTTACTTGGAATTCTAATGTTTCTAGGAGCATCTATTTAAATACTACTTTTAATGAAATGAACAGAATTAAAAGAATATGTAGTAATATTTATTTATCCAAAATACAAATCGATAAACTCTTTCAAAATCTGATAAAAAACAATGGATACCCAACTAATGTAATAAAATTATATATAAAATCATTGAATTAATCGTATATTTTGGTGGATATATTTTCTAAACATTTTTTTTGTTAATTTTTATGATTTTCCCATGTGCAAATCCATTTCAGGCCAAAATTATTTACTAAATAATTTCTTTGTTAATTTATGTAATTTTTCCATGTGCAAATCCATTTCGGGCAAATCCGTGGCTAAAATTATGTACTAAAATTTTTTCTTTGTTAATCTTTCCATGTGCAAATCCATTTCGGGCAAATCCGTGGTTAGAATTATTTACTAAAAATTCCTTTGCTAAATAATTTCCCTTGTTAATCTATACAGTTTTTCCATGTGCAAATCCATTTCGGGCAAATCCGTGGATAAACTGTTTGTTAAAAATTTCTTTATTAATTTATACAATTTTCCATGTGCAAATCCATTTCGGGCAAATCCGTGGTTAAAATTATCTGCTAAAATTTTTTCTTTGTTAATTTTTTCATGTGCAAATCCATTTCGGGCAAATCCGTGTTAAAAGTTATCTATTAAAATTTTTTCTTTGATAATTTAAATAATTTTTCTATGTGCTAATCCATATCGTGCGAATCCGCGGCTAAAATTATTTGCAAAGCAGGCAATTTATGTTTCTCTTTTCTATTTTATATTTTTTCTTAAATAAACATCTATCTTCTAAAACTATTTATGATCAATTTTAAAATTATCCAGTATAATATTACCTTGTGCACATCCATTTCGGGCCCATCCTTGGTAACTAACAAATCAAAACTCAGAATAACAAATCACTTCAGCAGTGCAGTAAGAACGACACTTAGAAACCCTTTCGTTACACTCAATTTGCGCTTTTGTTTTCATCTTTTGTTTTCATATTTTGTAATCTGGCAATCTTTCTGCGAAAACATTTTTAAATCATTCTTGAAAAATAACCGTCCGTGTAAGTTGTTATGATTTTGCTACTCGCTTTATAGTCCCCCCTTTTTAATGTTTTTTCTTTTTATTTTATTTTATTATCTGTTTTTACATGTTATATTTACTTTTTATGATCTATTTTTATGTAGTTATTTTATAAAAAATTTTTTTTTGAGTGCTCCTCACACTATTGTATTAATATATTTTGCTTTGGCTTTATTGATACAATATCAGAATGCACTCTGTTTTGCGGATATAATCGTGTGGGCTGAAGAAAAGATTATATCTTTTTTTTCCGGCTTTTTTTTTCCGGTTTTTAATTAACATTTCACTTTTTTTTTTTTTTTTTTTTTTTTAATAAAATGTTGTTTGTTATTTTTTTTACTTTTTATTTCCCACCCCCCTTTTTTTTTTTTTTTTTTTTTTAATATGTCTATTATTTTTCTTTGTTTTATTCTTCATTTTGAACTTATATATATATATATATATATATATATATATATATATATATATATATATATATATATATATATATATATATATATGATGGCTCCGTGTAATGAATTTTCGTCATGCGGACGGGTAATAAATAAATAGCTAATGGTTATAATGAGCATATTTTACGTCATTTTATTACCGGTTTAGAACAGCTGACCCAAATCGGAGTTTACGGCTATCAGAACTCTTGGATCAAGCATTGGAACAAACTGGCAAATCGAAGAGGACTTCTTGAACTAACCGGCATTTGCGTTACATGAAAGGGAAAGCATCTAACGGTTACCCCAATGGCAAATGGATTCTAACCCACGATCCATATACCCCTGAAGATATTTTGTGTCAGCATTCTGGTTGACGCGAACCGGGAGCAGAATTCGTATCAAACTGCTACCGCTAGGTTTCAAACCTGGGGACAGATCAAAAGGCGAACGCTCTATCCCCTGAACCAGAATTTGAAGTATAAATATCCACGACAAATAAAAGGAAAAATGCTTCAACGCTAGCGTATTTCTAATTCAATGCGCTTTTCTTTTCTTTGCACTTTATAGTTTTTCTCCAGATACTCGAATATCGATTTTTTAGAAGAATAGAGCCTCTCTAAATTTAAAGTTAAATGTCGTTACTGCATAACTTTTGACATTTGCAAGAATTTTTCTGTTTCACATTTTCACTTAAAGTTTTCAATTAGAGACGCTTCTTTGGAACTCTAAAATATTAATTTTCAAGCTTTGCAGTGGATGTTGTTGAATCTGGTACTGCACTCTAATAAATTCCGGATCAAATTATGGTAAAAAGTATCAGCACTCTGGCCGGCAATGCTGTTTACCGTTAAATTTTGTGGAACAAAAAATCGGATATTCCGAAATTTTTATTGTGATACTATTTACTGTAAAATTACTGAATCACTGTATTTAAATAAATATTGGTGTAAAAATTACGGTATACATTTTTACGGATTGATTGGATGGATTAAAAAAGAATTTTGCTGTAAAACAGATTTTACGAATTCTGCATTTAGGATACCAGTACTTTACGTCTTAATTTGATCCGAAATTTAGTAGATAATAACGAAAATTTTACTTTTAAGTTTGCCTTACGTTGCGTAAACTGAGAATTATTATAAGAGACTGATATTATTTTGATTAAAAGTTATTTTCAAGCTGTTTGATAGTAGCATGTGACAACAAAATGAATATAAAATTACTCTTCGATTGTATTATTTGAAATTTAATTGATAACTTGCTTGGTATGAGTTGTGAATTGAGATATGTATCATGAAAATTTTACCATTTTTAAGCTTGCCATTCTCTCTCGGCTATTGAGGTTATTCTAATTGTGTTTTTTACTTTTATTTTCTATTTTTCGTTGGCAACTTTACGTTTTATGAATCAAATCTTTTTTTTTTTTCCTTCTTATTCACGTCTGGCAAGTCTGTAATGTTTTCGAGCGTTTAAAACATGTCGACTGTTATTTTCAATCTGTATATTTTTGAAGCCAATGAAGATATAATCAAATATGAAAGAAAAAATAAGCGAAGAAGTAATAAAATATAGTTTTATAATATGAGATATAGTTTGGTAAACAAGGGAAAAGTAATTTGATCATGATATCATAGAGCATAGCATAAAAATCATTTACTCGATCAAATTTGCAATCAGTTTAGTATTCTTACAAATATTTGGGGAAAAGGGGTGCCCCTTGGCGAAATTGGCGACTTATGTTTGGCGCTATTCCTGCTAGCGCGTAACACCGTGGTAACAGGAATGGCGGCTAAAACATAATGATATTTATATAAAACATTGAAAAATTTCAACAAAACATCGGCCAAAACTTGCAATGAACCCAATATAAGCAAAATTAATAGACCCAATAAAAAGGATTTTGAATCGAAGCAAAAATTACTGGAATAGGCGCAGAAAGAAAAGGAAAAAAACAACCCACTTCTTCATTAAGCTTGAATATTCTCAGATTTAGGTGCACAGAATTAACTAATAACAGTTAGATACTGTCTAAATTTATCGTGAATAGAATCTGTGTATTCCATCGCCTTATAAATTCGACGAAATATGAATCGAAAATGGCGTTTGTAATACCGGACTAGCGGTGACATTTTTTTCTTAAATCCCTTTTTATGACTGCCCACATTCTTTCGATCTTATTGACCGAATTCAAAAGTAACGTTGCCAGCCGGTATCCAACGTAGAACTAACGGACCTCTGAAATTACATATACCGTTGAACATTTAAAAATAAAGCTAAAATCTAAACCACTCAGAATCATGATTGGGTTTCAATTTCGCCCAGATTGGCGATCAATCGCGATCACAACTTGGCGAGAATCAGGGGGCACCCTCAAATATAGTCTACACAATATTTGCTAATAAGAACTATGATTTTGAATACCTGAATTTTCTGTAAGCTGTAACTATACGAACGAGAAAATTTTCAAGTAAATGGTGTAACTTTCTTACCAGAAATGTTACTACCATAAAAGCTCTGTAAATTTAAAAGAATATTTTTCTCGGCGTACATTTTAAATTTAACCATTTATTATCAACTTAAGCAAGTTCCTGAGTGCATCAAATGGCATTGAGCAAATGTCAAAGAGAAAATATTATTATGTAAATGCTTTCAAACAAATGCTATTGAATAAATGTTATTTTAGACTACGTTGTACTAGAGCTCGGTTGTACAACTTGAAATATCGATATTTTCTATACATCGTGATAGTGATATCTTAAAATAGTAGCATGATATATCGTGCATATTATTGCCTCTTGTGAATGGGCGATTATATTGCGCCTATCAGCAACTAACGATAAATATCGTTTTTTTTTAGTAAAGTAAATATTGATCAGTGCCATTGTAGAGTTAATTGGTTAAATATAAATTGTAAAATCTTGCAATACATCATGAAATATCAATATTGTTCAATTGAATATTCAAAGTGTAGTTTAAATAATAAAAAGGTACATAAACGGTGCTAAATTTCCTCTCTTTAATTGAAGTACAATATAATTTTCGATCATACCGGTTTTTCAATATCATGATAATAATCGGTGCTAAGTTTCCTCTCTTTAATTGAAGTACAATATAATTTTCGATCATACCGGAGTTTCAATAGCATGATAATAATCGGTGCTAAGTTTCCTCTCCTTAATTGAAGTACAATATAATTTTCGATCATACCGGAGTTTCAATATCATGATAATAATCGGTACTAAGTTTCCTCTCTTTAATTGAAGTACAATATAATTTTCGATCATACCGGAGTTTCAATATCATGATAATAATCGGTGCTAAGTTTCCTCTCTTTAATTGAAGTACAATATAATTTTCGATCATACCGGAGTTTCAATATCATGATAATAATCGGTGCTAAGTTTCCTCTCTTTAATTGAAGTACAATATAATTTTCGATCATACCGGAGTTTCAATATCATGATAATAATCGGTGCTAAGTTTCCTCTCCTTAATTGAAGTACAATATAATTTTCGATCATACCGGAGTTTCAATATCATGATAATAATCGGTGCTAAGTTTCCTCTCCTTAATTGAAGTATAATATAATTTTCGATCATACCGGAGTTTCAATATCATGATAATAATCGGTGCTAAGTTTCCTCTCTTTAATTGAAGTACAATATAATTTTCGATCATACCAGAGTTTCAATATCATGATACATCGTGAAGAAATGTCAATATCTCACAATATACTCCGTCGTTAAAATTCTTAGTACGTCCAAATCTTTATTGTACTACATCATATAAAGCTAGAAAAATCAAAATTGATCCTTTAAACATACGATGAAATTACGAGTTACAAGAACGCAGACCTAAACACAGCACTACAGAGCCCATCTACCTCTAAAATTTCAAAAACAATTCTATACATCTTGTTGCTTGCGGAACCTTTTTTTTAAATATTATAGTGAAAGTAACTTCAATTCAATACTTAGTGATAATTAGCTTTTCGGCTGATTGGTAATGTTGATAAGAAGAGGCTATGAATATTGAAAAGAAAAAAGAAAGTCGCCGATACGCTCGGATGAAAACAATCGATTTTTCACTCTTTTCTGAATAGAATAATAAGAAAGCTGCATTTAAAAATGCGCTTAAGTGGACTCTCAAACTATCACATGTAAAACATCGTCTTCTATAATAGTTTGAGACCAAATAAATTTAAGAAGTCTATTATGTTAAATCTATTAAGTATAACAATGGTAAGATTGACCTTTGTGAAGAGTTAAAAAGCATAGCGACGGTGAGTTTTTAAAGCTGGACATAGATCGAAATGAGCGTTCGTGAAAATGGACACAGCCTCGAAATATATGGTTAAGAAATGAACACAGCTCAAAATGAGTGGTTATGAAAATGGACATAGTTCAAAATGAGTGTTTACGAAAATAGACACAACTCGAAATGCATAAAGAAAATGGATGCAGGTCAAATTGAGTGTTTACAAAATTCGAAATACGTTGTTAAAAGAATGGACACACTTTGAAATGTATGGTTAAGAAAATGGATGCAGCTCAAAATACATGGCTAAGAAAAAATGCATGCAGCTCAAAATACGTGGTTATGAAAATGGACACAGCTCTGAATGAATGTTCACGAATATAAACACAACTCGAAATGCATTAAGAAAATGGATGCAGGTCAAGATAAGTGTTTACAAAATTCGAAATACGTGGTTAAGAGAATGGACACATTTTGAAATGTATGGTTAAGAAAATGGACACAGTTTGAAATGTATGGTTAAGAAAATGGACGCAGCTCAAAATACATGGCTAAGAAAATGGATGCAGCTCGAAATATGTGATTATGAAAAAGGACACAGCTCAGAATGAATGTTCACGAATATAAACACAACTCGAAATGCATTGTTAAGAAAATGAACGCAGATCGAAATATATGTTTGCGAAAATAGATACATTTCGAAATGTGTGGTTAAGAAAAAGGACAAAGCTGGAAATTGGTGTGTACAAAAATGGACACAGATCGAAATGTGTGTATAAGAGAAAGGATATTTTCTCAAATAGCAGTGTCAATATTCTTAAATACGCATTTCGAACTGCGTCCATTTTCGCAACACGAGCATTTCGAACTGCGTCCAATTTCGTAACACGAGCATTTCGAACTGAGTTATTTTTCATAAATATGCATTTTGAGCTGCGACAATCTTGAAAAACAGGCGCGCCGAGCTTTGTTCAAATTTAAAAACTCGCTGACGATAATCTCTTTATATTTACGAACTTATCTAATTTTTATTTCTTATCTAATCTTACTTATCTTTAATTTCTATTATAAAAGCAATGCGTTGCCGATGATTTTGATTTTGAGAATTTTCCATCGCAACCCTTCAAACTTTTTTTGTTTCAACATTTAAAAAGATTAATTAAAGATATATAAAACATGAATGCATATTAAAAGTTTTTTTAAAAAAATAAATTTAATGACTATTTAAGAGAAAATAAAGATCAAAGCTAAAATAAAGTTCAAATTTTAAAGTTTAAAGTTAAATTTCGGCACATAATTAATTAAAATTTTATATTTAAGTACTACCCATTAGTACTATTTTCCATATTATACAGTCTCTGACCTATTAGACGCACTATAAGATTCTTTGTAAAATTTTAACTAGCAAGTGATAATATACAGCTTTATTGTTTTAATGCGGCGGAAAGCGATTCGCACTTGTTTACGTTCGTGTATTAATTGGTTAACATTATAATGAAATACGTTAAAAATAAATACAAATGGGAAGTATATAAAAATCTCCTGAATAAAAAATAACACGTATGTTTAAATACAAAAGTATTTCATATAAACTCGGGCAAAGCATGTAATTATTAAAAAACTGCACTGCGTCAAATAATTTGATCTAATTATTACAATATAATAATCTAATACCTGATATAATAAATATACTATATTTATATAATATGTCGTCTAATTTAGCCAATCATCGAATTCATATTATATATCGCCTAATTTAACCAATTGTTTCATGAATGTAAACAAGTGCAAACCGGTTTCAGTCCCGTAAAAACAATAACGCTGTATAGTATATACAGATAATTTAAATTTTACGTGTAATCTTATAGTGCGTCTAATAATTTGGTCATGGACTGTATCTTGCATTATACTTGTGTATTATATTTAATAATGTTCATTTATTTAAGTGCCTTCTTTGCTTTGCTATAATAATTTCAAAACAATTTTGAACCTGAGCAATCAATAACATTAAAAAATGAAACATTAACTTTAAAACATTGAAATTAATTTAAAACAATTTTCTTTTGAACTTTTTGTAAGAAAACGGTAATGACTTATTACTGCCTTAAAAGAGACATGATTAAAATACTTAAAGCACGCAACATCGCCATTAAAGCTACATCTACGAAAAAGGTTTGTATCTCGATTTTAGCAATTTGTTATTTTTTTTTAAGAAACAGAATTATATTTTAAGATTAAATCCCTAATGCAGTGTTTCCCAAAGTGTGATACGCGTACCCCCAGGGGTACGGGAACAGTTTAGCAGGGGTACGCGTTCTTATGCGAAATATCTTGCAACAAACGAAAATTTCAAAAAAATTTATTTAAAAACAAAGCTAGCCATGAAAATTTACGATTACGTATTTTTCTATTGGCTATTTTTTACAGAGTTAACAGTTAATCAGAGGTGTCAATAGCCAGTTGTGATTTTTACCTTTTGTGCGATTTTTTATAGTAAAAAAATCATTCATTTTTTTATTAGTGGTACTCAGAGTTACGAAAAATTTAGAAAGGGTACACAAAAGTCATCAGTTTGGGAAACACTGCCCTAATGGATTAATCATAAACATCATTTTTACAAAACTACAATTTATCAAAGATAAAATAAATTGATGAAGTTTACGTACATAGACAGATTTGCAAACATAACATTTAAATTTATTAAACATAGCGTTTCACAAATTTGTTTCCGAATTTTCTTTGAAGCTTCTGACTTTTTTTTCAACAGAACTATTTCTGTTTACATAGGCGGAACATTTAAAGATAAGTAATACATTTAGTCGCTTGGAACAGTTATTTATATTCCATAGATGAATTTATTATTTTAGGCCTAACTCGAGAAAATGGACTTAGCTTGAAAAAATAAACTTATAACTCAAAATATGCAATGAAGAAAATATGTTAAGTGTGAAATATGTATTGAGGAAATGAACATAGATCAAAATTAGTGCTTCAGGAAATGGTCGTAGTTCAAAGTTAGTGTTTAAGGAAACGGACATAGCTTGAAATACGCATTGGAGAAATAAACATAGCTTCAAATTAGTGTTTAAAGAAATGAGCATAGCTTGAAATACGTGTTGACGAATTAAAAATAGCTCCAATTAAATGTTTAAGGAAATGCACATAGCTCAAAATGTGCATAAAGTTTTAAAAAATAAACTTATAAGCCAAAATATGTTACTAAGAAAATCTATTAAACTTGAAATGCGTGTTGCTCATAATTAGCTTTAAAGAAATGAATATAGCTCATAAATAGTGTTTAAGGAAATGGACATAGCTCAAAATTAGTGTTTAAGGAAATTAACATAGCTCGAAATTTATGAAGAAAATGGACATAGCTTGATATGCATTTTTGAAAAATAAAATGCATAATGAGGCTCGAAATACGTAGTGAAGAAAATATTCTAAGCTTGAAATACGTGTTGTAAAAATCAACATAGCTCAAAATTTTGCAGAAAACTAAACATAGCTCAAAATTAGTGTTTAAGGAAATGGACCTAGCTTGAAATACGTGTTGAAGAACTAAACGTAGCTCAAACTTAGTGTTTAACGAGATGGATATAGCTTGAAATATGTGCTGCTGAAGTGAATGTATCTCAAAATTAGTGTTTAAGATTAATTAGTGTCAACAATAACATTGGTGTTTTTTATGTTTATTCTCAACGAGCTAGTTACATTTCTGTATTAATTTTACTTTTTAGTACAAATTTTTTTTCAAAACAATTTTCTTTTATTTCAATTACCGTTGATTTTAAAATTATTCAGTTTTATAAAAACACGTTTTAAAAGCATAACTATAAACAAGATTAACAGGCGGTTTTAGGCAGCCTTACAAATAATAATTTGGTGATGTAGTTTGCTTTTGCAACAGAGATTACTTTGATCATTAAATAACCTGGCATAGCAAATAAAATATAATTAAGTACAACAGAACCTGAGATAAGCAAACTTTAGTCAATGAGAAGATTCTATTTTTAAAATATGTCTCTGAATTTAAACTATAATAAGAAATATAATATATAATAAGAAATAATATAATGCAATATATAAAATATAATAATAAATATACCCCACAGAAGAGGATTTGTATTCTTTTAATGCCATAGAAATAACAAAAACTATTCAAGCACACCATGAAATATGATTCAATAGAGGATACGACACCAACCAACCAATAATAAATATAAAAGTCGAAAATTTGAGATTCGTAATTTGTTTACAATTTTATTCCTTTAGATTCAATTTGAATCTCTTAGAGCTTAAGGTATTCCAGCAATCCAGTATACAGACAGAGACCCACCATTCCTTATATTCTTACATGTATAGATTATCCCATGGCCATCTCGGTGGCTTTACGTTATTAGATTAAGCGAAAAAGATTTTTAGTAGTCCGTCCCATGAAAATATAGATTAAATGTATTCAGAATCATCTGGCATGAAATTGTTGGCTCGAGGCAACTCATGATATTTAAAATTTACCACAATCAAGTAACTTTCTCCCTTAATTTATATCTTCGAGGGGCTGTAAAATATCTATCATAAAAATATGCATTATTCGGTGCAGCTGCAATCGGCATCAAATTAACTCATAAACCATTTGGTACCTATATAACGCTATATTTGGTACCTATAAATATTGATCAATTATCATGATGTCAGTCCTACTTATTACCATTAAGCATCAATAATAGTAAGGCGACTTTTTACTCTTTTTAGGGATTAGTGCCATTTCTCCATTTATTTTTCTTTTCCGTACATAGCTTATTTGTTTTTATTTCAATTTGTAACTGTTACTAAAATTAATTGTCATTAATGTCAACAATTTGGCGTTTTATTACGTTTTTCCTCAGCCAATTAGTATCATTTCTCCCTTAACTTACTTTTCAGTTCAAAATTTTTTTTAAAATTTTAATTACCGTTGATTTTAAATTACTTAGTTTAATAGTAGCACGTTTTAAAAGAATAAACTAAACAAAATAAACACGTGGTTTCAGACAACCTTAAATTTATCTGATAACGTAGTCGGCTTATGCTATCACGATCACGTTGAATGTTTAGATAACCTGGCACAAAGAAAAATATAAGTCTAACAAAAAGCCCAAGAAACTAATTTGTACGCTAAGTATATTAAACGCTAAGTATATTACGTTGTACTCTAAGTATATTTGGTACCCATTAAAACTGCAACAATTACCTTGATACCAGTTGGGCTATTTTCCAAATTGAGTATCATTGCTATCAATAATAGTAAGCCGACTTCTTACAGTTCCCCGTACCGAATAAGTTCATGTTCTCCATAAATTTTACTGTTTAGTACAGCGGTTCTCAACCTTTCAGTATTCGCGGCCCAGTTTTCAATCATAATTTTCATCACGCCCCCCACTTACAGTAAAATGTTTACAACAATAATGTATATTGAGTATTTTGAATTCTGTCTTTAAAATATTTTTAACTAACTGCCAAAACAAAAGTAAGGTAAAAGCCAGCAGCAATTGAGATTGCAGAAACTATGTTTGGAGTTAATTTTTCAAAAGAATTACCGTCCTCTTTCAAACGATACTGTTGCTCCTCGAATTGGTGATGCAGCTGAAAATGTAGTGTCAGCTTTTCTCGATGTTGCGTGACAAAATGTTTTCAATACAGTTTGATGAAGCATAATAAAGATGCTCATTTAATTGTCTATGTTTGATTTTGTGATAATATGTCAGTAGTAAAACAAATTTTTCTGCAAATCAATAGAACTCAAAACAACAGCGCTAGCATTATTTGCTATTTCAAATGAAGTTATGAATGAGGCAAACATAGAATGCAAAAATTGCATCGGAATATGCACCGATGGTGCTCGTTCAATATCCGGAGGGTTCGAAAGTATACAAGCACTTGTAAACTTGTAAAAAATCGCCTCCACACGTCTGGACACATTGCATGATCCACAGAGAAGCTTTGGCTTCAAAAAAATGCGTCCCTGGTTTTAATATTGTGTTAACTACGGTTGTAACGATTGCAAATTATATAAAAATGAGAACCCTGAGATAAAGAATCTTTTCCGCTCTTTGGGCCCAAGGAAGTTACTAAAAATTATTAATTTCTTTTTTAAATTTAATATGCTTTGATTAAGTAAGGTGGGTAAGCCAAAGGTGGTCAGTGCTCCTAACGTAGCCCCCCCCCCAAAAGTAAAATTAAATTTATTTTGAATCATAAGACGTCCCTGCTGCACTGTAAATCTTGTATCTGAGGTGCACGAGGCTGAATTGGAAGATATTTCCTTGAATGGCCTCCACTCTATGAAGTGATTTAATTTTTTGCAGTTGTTCTAATTTCCGGGTGAGAAGATATTGTAATTTATATGTGTTCAAATTCTTAGAACTTTGAAAGTTTATTTCTTTTTCTTCAACCACATTACTTTAATTCTAATTAATCTATCAGATTAATAGCTTTAAGTCGTGCAAATGGTGACCATATGCATGTTCCCGAGGTGGCCCGACACCGGTGCCATCTTGGGGACACAGGGGCCACCTTCGGAAACAAACGTGAAATCTATAAAAGAGTTCATTATAAATCATTACGTAGCATATTATTTCTCAAAGAGGAATGATTGAATTGAATGTCAATTGATTTATTTCATTTTAAGCAAATATGGAACTTTGGTATTTTTTAAACTTTTATAATATTTTGACATTTTAGCAGAAATTGCGATATTTTGCTACAAGTTTTTTGTATTGTTTGCATTTTAAAGTAATTTTTCAGGTATTTTTTTATTTTTCTGGGAATTATGAGTGTTTTTGTGGTCGATTCTGGTATTTTCTTGTAAATATGGGTATTTTTATACTAGTTATGGGTTAGGTTAGTTAACTCTAGTATGGTTATTTAACTCTTGTTAGTTAATCCTTTTGAAAAAATTAACTCAGTAATAAAGATTAAAAGAATCGCTAGTGACTTCACACAAGAACTATCAATGTAAAATCAATAAACAAATTATACACTCTGAAAAAAACAAATATCTTTTTCAAAATCGGGAAACTTGTTCCTACCAACAAGACACTTAAAGTGTCTTTTTAAAAGACATTTGCCAGTCTAAATGTTTTTTCTAAGGATAATTTGAGTAAGTGAAAAAGTGATTTCAATATATGACTCTCCTTTGGAACCTGTGGGAAACCTTAGGCGCAGAAGCTACAATTTTGAAATTGTACTATAAAATAAATGAAATTTTATTTTACAATTAAAAGTATACGTGATATATATTAGAGATAGGTGTAAGATGTTACAAAAAAAATTTCAGCCACACAGACTTAACCAGAAAATTAGGAAAAATCCTCAAAGCAAAGCCATTTTTGGCTCCCTACCTTAAGTTTTGATTCAATAAGTTGTTTCACTTTAATAAGTTATTAAATATGTCGAAATGTATTTTGTTTTCTATGTGTTTGTGCGCTTTCCTTTCATACTGTTAATCAATTTTTTTAAATAATATTTTCTCTTGAATATTCTCGCGCCACCCCTCTAGTGTGTTCGCGCCCCCCTAGGGGGGCGCGCCCCACAGGTTGAGAATCACTGGTTTAGTACATAGCTTATTTTTTTATATTAGTTCCTATTACCAAAATTAGTTAAGCATCATTGATGTCAATAACATATTGACGTCATAACACTTTTTAACCTCTATGAAATAAATAAGTACAATTTTTCCTTTAATTTAGTCTTTTTGAACATAACTTATTATTTTAATTCAATTTGTAACAGTAACAAAATCTAATTATCCTTTGTGTCAAGAATAATATTGGCGCTTTTTTTAAACATTTATCCTCAACGAGTTAACACTATTTCTTCCTGAAATTTGTTTTTTAGTACGATATTTTTTTATCAATTGAATTATTGAATTTATCTGACTCCGTGTTTCTGACATCATTGTTTTTAAATTATTTAGTTACATAAAAACATGTTCAAAAAACACAACATTAAGCAAAATAAACACGTGGTTTCTGATAACCTTAGAAATACTTCTTTAGTGTTGCAGTCCGCCTATGGTATAACGATCATTCAAATAACTTGGCACAACGAATAAAAAATAATTAAGTATTACCGAGCGAGCTACAAGCTAGCAAACAGTAATGATGTTATCTTTAACACTAGATTGCCCAAGGAAGTAATTTTGAACGCTTTCTAATTTCAGTTAGAAAAAACAATGATGACACAATTGCTTAGAATTTTGTAACTTTTTGTACGACATATAATTTTTTTTATTGTTAATATTTACTAACAGTTTGTTATATAACTGAAATTAGTATCTAAAACATTAAAAATTAATTTTAAACAAATTTCTTTATACATTAGTTATTCTTTCACAATGCAGTCATTTTGACTGCTTTTGGGCAATATAGGTATTTCAGTCTCTCTAGTGTTAATATGTGTATTACAATACTAAATCGTTTTAAAGACTGATTTGAGACGTCTTTCTATTTGTTGGCCACCTGTCTTGTCAGAACTGGTCAAAAGTATTGAAAGTCTTGCGGCCTTGCGGAATTTTGTTTTTAATGTAAATTTGTAAATTTTTCTTCTTTTGTTTTCTACTTACAACTGTAAGCCTCATGCTATACTTTGTGGTGCATGAGGAGTTTTAAGTCGTTTAAATAAAAAAAAAATTTAAAAAAAAAATACTAAATCGTTAATGGTTTATTTTAAGACAATGGCTTCCGCTAAACCAATGAGAAAATTCCACATCCTAAATGTTACCTAATTTAGAAATCTAATTAAAAATCAGGCCTCCTAATAAGTTTACAATTGTACTTATTCTGCTTTATGTTGAATTTCGTATTCTTAGATTTGAAGGGATTTATGTATAGACTATGTCAACCTTCATCTATCAAAGATACCTCATGATAGAATTGTGTTAATATGTCTTATATACTAGTGATTTGGTATTTAATATTTATAGTGGTAGTTACGCCACATTACTCCCCTTTCAGAATTTTATCTGTGATAGAATTCGATGAACGATTACCACTAGTTGATTCATTCTTTTTATATATTTATATCATTTTCGCTCATTATATTTTTCTTCTTTATTTAAAGCATTTTGCTCATTAATTTTTCTTATTTTTGTTTATAGCACTTTACCCAATTTTCCCCCCCTTCAATATTGTTTATTAACCGGGAGATTTCATTTTTCTCACCGGATTTTTTTTTCTTTTTTTGAGCAGTATATTTTTAAGCAAATCAACTGTTTAATGCAGATCATCCATCAATATTGGCTAGTTCTTATCACGTCCGCAAGTTTTACCATGAGGAGATATATTTTATTGACTATGTCAACCTTCATCTATCAAGAGGTACCTCATGATAGAATAGAGTTAACATGTCTTATATACTAGTGATTTGGTATTTAATATTCGTAGTGGTAGTTAAGCCACAGAGTCAACCGTCAACCCGAAATCTGGCATACAGATGCACACATATAAACTCTTTATTTTATTACATAGATTACGTGAAATACGATTTTTAACTCATGTTTGAATTTAAAATAATAGTTTTAAATGCTCAATTTTACTATATCATATCTATTGATGAGAGATAATTTATGAAATCTTGTGTTCATAAAATTTAATATAGTTCCACAAATACGAAATCAATAAATCCTATACAATTTGAAACAAATTGATTTATTTCAATACATTTAATTAGTAAAATTCACAGCAGGAGAGTTTCACACAATTAAAGTAATAAATTTATTTATTATTAATAATAACAGACGATCATTAAAAATAACCTTGTTAATAATTACATTGACCAAATTTTATTGTTAATTATTAATAACCACCGGTAAATAAAGATAGATTAGTCACTTTCACCTATTTACCTCGTTATTACTATTAAAAGCCGACGATAATATTAAACGAATTTTAATACTTTTACTATGTACCTTAGCATATAACAGAACATATAATTTTTTTATATCTATGTATGTTATAAAACATGTAATTATGTTCTGTTATATATCATACAAAGGAGAATTATTTAAAAACATCAACGGCAACAAGCCAAACGAAACGACAACAAGAGAAAATTATTTTTAAAAAAATTGTATGATGTTCCACATTCAATGTGATACTCATTTATTCCATATTCTGTGATATTCTATTCTATATTATGTGATATTCTATTCTATATTATGTGATATTCTATTCCATATTATGTGATATTCATTCATTCATTTAAGATAATATATATTGAAGTGATAATAATGAAAATATAAATTTAATTGAAGTGCATTTAATTAATTTAGGAAGTTAATTATTTTAATTTATTATATTTTCTCCCTTTGATTTATATTTGTAAGAATACAAGATAAGTATAAATCAAATATGACAAACATATTTACAACAGTAAATAATAATAATGCAGAAAGTACAGCAGTAAACAATAAAAATGACTGAAACTTCAAAAAAGTCCGAGAGTGTTTTACTCCATTTACATAGAATTAGTTCATTTCGTCCTTTCATTTAGTTTTAATCACATTTTTTTTAAAAAAAAGAAAAGTAAATTACTCGTAAAACTTAATTTTCGAAGGTTATACGACCGTGAAATACGTTAGAATTAAATTCGACATCAAATAGTTTCGGTTTTCTTCAAACTTATCTAGGAAGAAAGTGTTTTTATCAATGAGAAACTTGTGAAAATATTACATTTCTTTCTCAAACTTATCATTCCTAATCCACGAAAAATCTGAACCTTTTTTATCTTCTCACGCAGGTGTAATGCAGGGAGGAAAACTTCAAACAATCCTTTTGGCGTTATTCATTGGCGAGAAACGAGTATTTTCATCGCCACCTGTAACCCCAAAAAACACCTAAGCAACTAGCGATAGTTCTCTTCATTTCAAATCATATCTACCGCATGTTAGCGATAGTTGAAATCGTTTTCTGTTTACGGAATCATCGCATGTGACTCACGCAAGTGCAATTTTCTCTGATCTAAACGGGGGTGAGTGGACTTGCACTTGAAAACAAAAAGATAAATAAACAAGAGCTAGTGCTTCGAAAAGAAATTTACGAGTGTTTCATTTAAAATCGTTGTCATTGTTTCTTTTCCAACTTTATTTTATTGTTCCTCAGAAAGAATTGAAAACGATTCTTAAAATTGTCGCCGGAAGTGCGAAACTTCCGAGTTTTGACAAAAGTGGAATAAAGTCGGTGAGCGTTTTAGAGAGCGAATATTCGAATGAAATACGTACCGGCATTGAGTATTTTGGTTTGGTGTTGTGAATTTATATTTGGGGATGGGGCAACCAAGTAAGGTGCAAACAACTCTGCTCACCCCTGTTGATGTGGTTAAAGCAGAGTGGTTATCCAAAGGAAATAACCGAGATCCTGAAATGTTAGCAATCAAGCCACCGAGGCCAAAAATAGTGGAATTGGCAAAAGATTTACCAGAATATATTATTGACCCTGGAACTAAAACAACTTATGTAAAAGGAAAATTTCTTGGAAAGGTAAGAGTAATTGTTTTTTTTTAAATTTATTTTTAAATTAATTAAAAATTAATGAAGCAATATTTTTTTAAATTTTTAAATTAAATTTTTTTATTTTTTAATTTTTTTTTAATTTTCGAAATTGAATTTGATTCAAACTTGTTGAAGTTAAGGATTTCCATCTTGATTTGAAAGTTTTGTTTTCTAGTTTTATTCTTGTCATGATAGAAAAAAATATTTATAAATTATTTTCTCTTGTTAAATTATTTATCCTAATACCCTTAGATAATAGATATTCTAATAAGTTTATATCTGGATCAAATTAAACTAGATAAAAATGTGTCGAGTTTGTTTTTTATCGAAAAACATGAATGATCACTGTTAAAGTTACATTGTTATTATCAATTGTGTTATTATCAATTGTGCTATTATCAATTGTGTTATTATTAATATAAATTATTAACTGTTGAAACTTATAGAAAAAAATATCAATAAATTATTTTTTCTTCGAAAATAATTTATGTTAATACTCTCTGAAAATAGATATCCTAATAAGTTTTCCTAATAGATATCCGAGAAATACAAGTATCAAGTTTGTTTTCCCTGAAAAATACAAATGAGTCACAATTAAAGTTATATAGTTATTATTAATTAAAGCTGTAATTAATAAATAAATATTTTTTATTAATAAAAATATAAAATTCAGAAATAATATTCCACACAAATGTGTCAGAATATTATTTTTATCAGGAGTAACAAATTAAGTTCCTATGATTGTGTCTAGTTACATATTATTTTATCCAAGCAAAATGAATGAGTCACAGTTGAAGTTACCCTCGTTTTCATTTTATAAGAATTATTGAATTAATAAAATAATTATTAGTTGTATTTATTAGAAACGATGTAGACAAGGTAATAATTTTGAAGGTAAAAAAAATTATAATTATAATTAATCCAAAATTTTCAGTATGTATGTAATAAATGTTATACGATTTTTTTTATTTACTATTCAATTATAACCATTTATTTAATTATGATTTGAGCTTAAAATAAACATTTAAAAAACATTCCATGAAAGTTATTTCCCTTTTTCGTATAAAGATGTTTCGAGACGAATACGTCATAATCTTTTCTAGCTTCTTTCATGTTAATATTATTTAAAGTTTGCTAACTTGTTATTTAAACTTATAAAAGCATAATACTTAAAAGATAGTTTTTCCTCATTTGAAGAAGATACAAAAAAAAGTTAACGACATTTATAATTTTTAACTAACACTTTTTAAGGTAAAATTAGCTACTTGTCATTTAACCACAATATGTTTCAATCAAGTTTTTCCACATTCGTCGATAACATTACTAAAACTTAAACAGCAATTTGTAAGGTCAAGGTTAATATAAGATTGATTTAAACGCGTCTTCTTGACCAATGCAATGTGTGTGCGTAATAGCTTTATATTCATTCACGAAATTACATGAAATAAGTTTGATATTTAACCACAAACTCAATAGCTTTAGGAAAAGTATTACGTGTTCGTGTGGTTCGTGTTCGTTACGTATTCGTATATACGTATTCGTATTCGTATTACGTATTCGTATATCGATAATGTGGGGGGCGGACCCGAATTTCTCCTTAAGTAACCCTGATTAATAGTAACCATTAATGTTAAAAATTATTTAAGAATCTTTTCGAAGTATTATATGAATTCTGTTTGGGGAAACTTTAAATATTTCGAAATCAGTTTTCTTTTTATATACTATTATTATTACTGTTTGGAAATAAATTCGAACCTTTTGTTGTGGAACAATAAAAGGATTGTTTGATTGTTAAAAAAAGAGCAGTAATTTTTATATAAGAAATATATATTGTTTTTTTTTAATAAAAATTGTATTTCTAGTTGGTAATTACATAAAATTTCGCTTCACGATAAACAAACATCATTTTTAAAAATTTGTTATTTTTTCTTTCTTTTAGCTTATTATTTTAACAAAAAATAATTATTGAAGTAAAATTATTTCATACATATACATATGCATACTACAAAAGTAAAGGATAAAGGAACTTTAAAGCATGTTATTGTTTTGAAAATGAATTGAAATTATTTTTATAATGTAAGGGCAATCTGAAATTGCTTTTGTTTATTTCAATTATTTAAAAATCGTGTTCATTATTTTTTAGTTAAACATTCCATTTGAGATTATTTTAGTGTAGGATTTCAATGTCTTTGCTTCATTTTGCGTACCAAGATTTTAAAACTGATTAGAGCGAAAAACATTAAAAATAAGTCTGTAGAGTTAAATTTATTAAAATATTTACAAAATTTTAGAAATGAAAATGCTTAATTAATGAAATTAAAATTTCTTTGCCATTTTTTTTCTAAATACGGATTAAATTTGTTGCTATCTAATATCTTGAAAAGTTATTATTTCTTTTTATAAAAACTTTATTGCTTTCAGAATGAGTATTTAATGTGTTCCGCTTAAAAAGATTTTTCCATCTATTCTACATGCGCGTTTGTATTAGTTGAACTATAGCGATCCCTTCAAATTCACGTGATTTGTAGAACATAGGTGGCCTTATGCATCTCACGTTTTACGGATAGTTTTGAATAAACTACCGTATTTATTATCACATTCAAAATATTTTCAGGTTGTTTATTTTCGCATTGGTTTTCTTTCTATTTTATTTTCTCTTGTTGCCTGTTAATAGCAATAAATGCGTGTCATTGACGTTTTTGCTCAGAATTAAAAGAAAAGAAAGAACAATAAAAATTTATGTTCCATGCTTAATATTATTGGAATTTCCAAATGTACGTACTTGATAAAATATTTATTTCATTATTCATATACTGTTAGAAATTTCACAGAAAAACGGTTAAATGGCAATTTATTTAATTGTTATTTTACCATATATAACCAAAACAGTCAAATAACTATAAATATGATGGTATTCAAACCGTTAACTGTGAGAAAAACCGTTTATTAATGACTATTCACCTATTACGGTTACACAACCAGAATTTTATCTCACCAACTAGACCCACCTAACGAAGCTTCTTACTTCCTCTACATATTATGGGGCTAATTTGTCAATCTTATGACCGACAGATCCAGTGTTCGAGTCCCAACGTTGACACCACAATATTTCTTCCCTTCAACACATGAAGAGTTTCCAGTGTCTTCCACTCCCCAATTTGAGACCCTTAAACTATTAGAATACGATACTCGCATTCATGCACAGATGGCAAGTCCGTAAAACTATTTAGTTAAATTTCTTTTTTACGGTTTTAAAACCAAGCTGGTACTAAATAGTCAAAAAAACCGTTGTATTCATGGTTTTTAAACCATACCAGTTGTAAACGGTTTCAAAACCATGAAGGTAAAATATATTCTTTATCAAAAACTTTACGGTTAATTGGACAGATTGACTGCTGTCGGCTATTTTACTATAATTTTTAAATGAAAATTCGGACATATGTACTGGCCGAAGTTTTAAGGTTTTGTAAATTGTAAAATGTTTATTCTTTACAAATCTTTGTGAGATTTAATATATTTTTAAACTTTCATGATCGCATTTGCGTTTGCTATTAATTTAACGTAAAAGAAAGAAGAGAAA
Organism: Parasteatoda tepidariorum; assembly: GCF_982258835.1. Lineage (NCBI taxonomy): Eukaryota > Metazoa > Arthropoda > Arachnida > Araneae > Theridiidae > Parasteatoda > Parasteatoda tepidariorum. The sequence continues at coordinate 76,944,473 of NC_141758.1, forward strand.
CTTGAAGGTGTTTAAGTTTGTTATCAGTGAGCAAAAATCTTATTTTTTTTAATATGTGGTATTCATTTTATAACTAAATACACAATAGAAAAAAGAAATTATTAAAATTAGATATTAAAGGATTCAAAATAATTAAATACTTTATATAAAAAAATTTCGCAAAATTGCTGTTGATATGAAATTTAGCCCTATAAATTCATTGCTTTCTTGAAAATTACAATTTCTGCTTATAATTTTTTGTAAGTATTAGTTCGGGATTTAACAACGAATGTACAAGAAAATAATAATAAAAATTAACAATATAATAGACCATAAACAATGAATTGACTAATGATCCGATGAAATTATTTTTAAAAAAAATCTTATTTATTATTAATAGTCATCGTTATTTTATATAATATAAAAAAATGACCTAATAACATAAGTATAAATCATCAAGGAAATCAATCAAATTTTGTGCCATATAATAAAAATGCCTCAATAGAAATATAGGGAAATAAAGTTATGAAAACAAATAATACTTATTATTATTATTATTGTTAAATAATGATGGATGGTATTGGGTTGTAATAATTAGTGTGGAACACTGTAAAATAGTCCATTCCAACACTCTTGTAAACTTGCACACCATCCTATTATCTCTCAAATTAACCATTTAAATAGACTATTAACATTCGTGAACAAATTGTTCAAGCATTCGTATCTCAATTTACTAATTACGTAGATGGATCACAGATTAGTGTTGTTTATCATTGCATAAAAATGTAGTCTAATATCTTGTTTTGGTTGACTTACGTGAGAATATACACGCAGACGACAGATACAATGTTTTCTTTTTATGAACGAAATTTGTTACACAATATCAATGTTTTAAAGTTTATTTGATTAGTTATTTTTTTTTCAATACTTTTTATTTGTTTAAGCCACTAATTTTGACCTGCATTATTTGTAAAGCAACTTATTTTTTAATTAAAACATTAGAAATAAAAACACATTTTGTTTAGAACTCGTAATTTTTGTAAAAATATTATGAATTTTTTTAAGGAAAGTTAGAAGTTAAGTAAATCACTCTTCATCTTTTTGAAAATTTAGAATTTTGAAACAGCAAAATGTTTTTGAAATTTATTGAAATATCGTAATATCGAAATATTTCGAAGTATCGTAAGTATGCGTTGAAATATACAATATTAATTTCAGAATCGTTTAAAAAAATGTTACAACTGTACAACAATCGACCAAAAAATATCAAAATGTTTCTATTTACTACATGAATCTTTTATCTCACAGACTTTCTGTAACCACTATTATAGTTATTTGTTTACAAACATTTCATGAAAAATCACAAAATTCACAAAAAATCACAAAATTCACGAAAAATCACAAAATTCACGAAAAATTGCTTTGTTTCCTTTTTTTTAGCTTGAAAATATTGTTTAGCCATCTATTAATTACTATTATTTGAAGATTATCTATTTGTCACCTATTAGATAACATTGATTAAATTAATTATATCGTAAGTTGACCTATTTTATGATAAACAACTATTTGCAAGTACGAATAATTGTTTTTCTTAACATCAGTCACTGCGGCTCAACGTCATTACTTAATTCATTTCTCGGAATGTTACTTAATAACAAAGTTATCAATAATTGTTATATTGTCTTCTTTTTCGACTACTTAGAATCTGTTGGAGATAACTTAAGAAAATTTTCGAATCTTTATATATATTGCTTAGTTACTATTAGAAAAAGATTCGAAAGAGATTGATAATAAGTTAATATTTCTTATAATTGTTCATAAGAAATATATTTTAAAGAAAACATTTACTAAACATTTAATTATATTTTAGGAAAAATTTAAGAGTACTGCAATAAAATGTTTCGATGGAATTTACACCCCCAATGCCCACTTGGAGAATTAATTTTCGTCAATACAGGCTTCTGAAGGGCAGATTTGTAGGCCACTTTTCCAGGGGCACCATTTAGGTGGGCCAACATTGCTCCCACAATAAGGACAGATATTACAGAGAATAAAAGAACATCCGTGCCTTGCCCGATATTTGAACCCAGAACCTTTCTAATGCAAAGCCAGTTGACTGACCCCTACACAGGCCGGTCGGCGTAATTAACGTAATAACGTATAAAAATTCTCGAGTACTTGCTTTAGAACTGAAATAATTTTTAGTAGCGTTTCGTGAAGAGATTGAATCTGAAATTGCAGGTTACAGTTCGCATTTATGGTTATGTTCATAAGGACCACAAAGCTTTAAGATTTGTTAACAAATATAATAAGTTTTGGATAAAATGACAGGTTTTGTCAAAAAATATTACGCCCTATTACAGTTGTAGAAATTTGCTGGAAACTATGAATATACTCCGCAGTTTCTAACAGTGCATTATACACTGTTAGAAACTGCGGATACCATACATTCTATTTTTTAAAAAAATATTTTTATAACGTGTATATATTCATGAAAAGTTACATCAAAGGATGCTGACAAATTTTATAAACAAATAAGTACAATAGTATGGTTAAATTTTGCACCATATTTGTTAGTTACGTCATATTGGACGTTAATAGTTGCAGCAAATTTGCTCGTTACTATGAATACAATCCGAAGTTTCTAACAGTGTAAACCATACAATATATTCTTCAAAAATTCATCTTTATGAAATATATGTATGCACTGTTCAGGAAAATTTGTCCAAAAGATTTTTAAAAATTTTATGAACAAATATACAATAAAATATGGTTCAACTTTGCCCCGTATCACGATTGCAGCAAATTTTCTCCATACTATGAGTATATTCCAAAGTTTCTAACTGTGTTAACATTTATGGCTAAAATTTATGGTCTAAGTTGCAAACTTACAATATATTTTTCGAAAATTCATCTCTATGAAATGTATATATTCATGAAAAGTAATATCAAAAGATGTTGACAAGTTTTGTAAACAAATATATCTTTGAAAACATATTTTGAGCATCGGTTGATATATTTCGACATCCATAAATATGAGTTTGCTCTTTGACATACTTGATGATTTAGAACAGGAGCACACATTTTCCGGACAGAATAATAACTCATAAAAATGATCTAGTATGTTCTCCAGAACTGGACGAACCTTCAGAAACGTTTCGTGGAGAGATTGAATCTAGATTCGCAGCTTTACAGTTCACATTTATGGTTATTCTTCGGAAGGGACAACAAAAGAATCCAAGGATCCTATATCCTATCTCAAAATCTTTTCGATTCGCCACTCGTCGAGTCGAAATTTACTTTCCTTGGAACCTCATTTGCCGGGGAAATGCTGAGAAGGGATTCTGCGTAAAGATAAAAATTGCTATTTTCTTAACTTGGGAAGAAAAATGATCTAAGTTAGGAAATCTCAATTTGACGCCAGATGGAAAGGAAAAGAAATACTTTTGCGACGAAAGAGGCATAAAAGTCTGTCGAAAAAATGAAACTCATCTCTATTTTTGGATGTTAATGTTTGTTTTGTTTATTTGAGCTTATTTGAAACATATTGTGTTAAAGTATAGATCCTATTGTACATTACGTCTTAATGTTTTTACTTTAAATTCCAATAAGAATTTTTACCTTCAATTTCAGTAGTAATTTCGGCTTTAAATTACATTAAATCTTTTACCTTCTTATAAATCTTTTATCTTAATGATTTCTACCTTCAAATGCAATTTCATTCAAATGAGAGAGTTTTAAATTTTTTTATTTCCAATTTCAAACGATTTCAAAAAATATACTTTGCTATTATGTTTTCCTATTGTATTCTTAGTGAATCTTTAATTCTCCTTTCTTTTGTTTCCTTTTAATATTACTTTATAGTTTTCTTTTATGTTCATGGTATTTCTTTTCCAAAGTATTTTAAAGTTATGAAACTCAATAAAAAGTTCATATATAAAAATTCAATTATATTTTCTATGGATGCTATTTTATAATGTGTATTTAGCAATGATCTCTAAAGCTCACTTCCTTATATGGCAAGTTCTTCGGGGCAGAATCACCGCTAACATTACTGTCAATCTTTTAAATGTACTAATAATTGTTACAACAGTTTGAATATTTTTTTCTTTTTTACTTTGCTTGCTTTTTTATTATTATTTTTAATTTTTAACTCTTAATTTTTAGTTTAAATAAAGTTGTAAACACACTTCTAAGTCAATACGTGGAATTTTAAGTATTGAGATATTCACTCTCATAAACTCTCTTAAGTAGTTTTGTTCATTTGAAGATTTTTTTAAAAAATATTATCCAATAGAATATTTCTCAGAATTTTCGTACATTTGAGTAGATTTATATATATATATATATATATTTTTTATCTTTTTACAACATATGATTGGAAGAAGAATCGAATTCTTTTCAAGGTCATTTAATTGCAATCTAACCCTTATCATATTTCACCTTGTTGTATTAATATCTACTTTTTTTTTTATCGCCAACACTTCATTTCTTAGAAACTAAAACGCGTGTCACCTCAAATAATTTCAATCTTTGTTGGTTCGTGCTGAAAGCAGACGCCTTATTTGAATTTTTATAGGTGTAAACAACGTTCTCGAATTACAAAATGGAGGTGTGGGTACACATTTTATTGGTTGGTAATAAGTGCGACGAGGCTTCATTCAAAAAATGCACCTGCGTCTTGTTTGTAAAAAACACTTTTTTTACCACCTGTCTCGTGCGTTCCGCCTTTCGATATGGGTTGCGGGCGTTCAATTTGAAAGCATTCACAGGAAAAAAAAGGAAAGGAAAAAAATATTGTTGACAATTAATGATTTTATTTAAAATAGAAAATATTTGGAATAAAATACATTTGTAATAAAATATATTTATAATAAAAAATTGTAATAATGAATTTGCAATAAAAAATATTGAGCAAGGGTTGAACGCCTTAAAATAAATACGTAATTTGTTTAAAATAGAAATCGTATTTTATATCAAGATATATGATGTATAAGGAGAAAATGCGGTATGAGGATTATTATTAAGGAAATAATTTTATAATTGCTAACTTTTCAAACATTAAAGAAAACTTTCTATTTATTATTTTTTACTTTTAGTTTCATAATTTCATAATCATTTATTAAATAAATGACTATGTAATTGTTAGCTTTATTCAAACATTTAAAGAAACACACACAATTTATTAATTTGTGTGTTTGTTCCATAAATGTTTTAACACGTTGAATGCCATTGGGGTCACCGGTGACCGGCGAAGCCAAGATTCTCAGAAACACATAATTCGAGTAAATTTTTAATTTTTTTAATATTATTATCATTACAAAAATGGTTTGAAGAAATTAATGCAATATAGAACACAACAAAATAGTTTTATTTATGTACACAGAGATGCCAACTTGCTCCGGACAGCGAATAAATATTTTTAAGTGGTAGTTTATTAATTGTGATTCTTGGTTTGATAAATTCAATTTAGTAGATTTTTATCCACCACCATTTCTAAACAATTTGTGGACTTATATAATTCACCACTCTTTTCAGATATGTCATGCTAAACCTTTTAAAAACTGACAAAATATGTCTAATATTTGCAAATTTAGTTTTTAGTTATTCACCGTGTGGCCAGACGAGCAAGCCATGTAAAATTAGCATGGCATTCAACGTGTTAATGAAATATAGTAGATTATATGAAATATAATAGATATATGAAATATAAATATATGAAATAAGGATTAAGATGTAAATATTTGAATTATAATAGATTAATGAAATATATAGAAGTATAATATCTTATCTTAAATAGATTTTAATGATGTAATCCTTAAAACGTTATATTCTTATTAAGTAAATTATTATATAATTGCTAACTTTCCAAACAGAAAACTTAATTTTTATTATTTTTTTCTATTCGTTTCACAATTATAAAAATGTTTCTCATATTATAGCAATTCATAAATTCTTATCTTCTTATTAAGGAAATATTCGCAAACCTTTGGCTGCAGGGCTATCGCAATCAGGGAAACGATTGTCATCATCAGAGACAGAAATGCAATATTAACTTTTCTTGCCCCGACCCTGTATGAACTCTTGATTGGTTGTTTGATCAAGTTCGATGAGGGTTGAGTTGTTCGATTGTTGCGCTGGAGATAGCAAATTAATCTAGACGCCGATAGTAAAAGGTTCCAGTTTTATTGATTCTATTAGAGAAAACAGGGTTTTCGAAAATTAACGCCTTTTGCTAATTGAAAATACCTTTGAATTCATAATCAAAATATAATTTACTCATTGAAAGACAAAGTAAATCAATTATCCTTTAACTAATTAATTTAACGACTCGTCTGTGTAATAATTTCTAGAATAGTATCCATAATTGTATTTTATTTAATTAAGCATTCTATTAAATTGGTTTTTATTTCATTACTGCAGTTTATTATAATTCTCATCCTTCTCGAAGTTTAGAAAGCTTTTCTAAAGATTAATTGTAAAACTATAATAAAATTAGTTATTCTATTTCATAGGTATTCCAAATTTTTAGTGGAAGGTTCTCTTTTCGTAAAATTGCGAAAAATTATCTCACAATTTTGTAAATTTGGGAAAATAAAGTACCGTTTTTGTGATTATGTGAAAAAGTGGTAGTGGAACACTTATTGGAACTCCGTAGTTGCCACCATTAGTAATGTTAAGATACATTAAAACTTTTTTACAGTGTATATCTTTATGTAATATAGCGTGACATGTGACAAAGGAAGTATGGTGCAGTGTGACGCTTTGAGGAGAGGATGTGGTCAATAATATTGAAAATAAAAGTGACATCATTTATGAATGACCCCCAAGGTTTATTTTTTCCGAAGATATCCAAAGTCGCCATTAAAAGTTTTATATCCTATATATCGAAATGTTCCCTATTCAATTCGAAGATACTATTAAAAGTTCTGTACGCAAAAGCTGTCAGTACAATGTAAAATATTTCCGAGTATAGTTTCCACCATTCTTGGTGTCGAAGTAAACTAAAATTGTTTGCAGTGCATGCATTCATACTTTTTATTTACTTTTTTACTGTTATAGTTTTATTCATTTATTTATTCAATTTTGTTTGTATGTTTACAAACAACACATATTTTTATGTGCGTTCGAATCAATTTATGACTTCATTGCAAAAAAAAAACACATTTCGTTTAAAAAACTAAAAATTTTTAGTAATATATTTGCACTATTTCTTTCATATAGTTGTTTTTTCATTGATTATATATAATTTTTTGTCCAATAACTGCAGTTCTGTACTAAAAATGCATTTAATTTACCTCAACACCATATATGGTTACATTTTTTACAATGTATAAGACTGATAACTACTAAAAAGGCGAATTTTAAAATATGTTAAAATATAACTTAAATTTTAATTATAGATAGTAATTATATTTAAATGAAATTTAAATGATAGATATATAGATAATAGATTAAATTTAATTGATAGATCAATAAATCAATAAAATAAACAAAAATAATAAAATAAACACTAATTATTAAATAGTATAATAATAATGAAATAAACAATGATTATAAAATAATATAATAATAATAATAATAAAACAACAATAATTAAAATAAACAACAATGATAATAAAGTAATGTAATAATAAAATAATAGAATAATAAAATAACAGAATAATATAGTAATAACAATAAAATAATAATAATAAATAACCAACATCAATAATAAAATAATAAAAAAAAACAATAAAAATTATCAACAATAAGGAAAATAAATAACAATATTAATAAAATAATATAATAATAATAATAATAAAACAACAATAATTAAAATAAACAACAATGATAATAAAGTAATGTAATAATAAAATAATAGAATAATAAAATAACAGAATATAGTAATGACAATAAAATAATAATAATAAATAACCAACAGCAATAATAAAATAATCAACAAAAACAATAAAAATTATCAACAATAAGGAAAATAAATAACAATATTAATAAAATAATATAATAATAATTATACGTAAGCAACATAAATAATAAAATAATCAACAATAATAATGAAATATATCAACAACATAGAAAATAAACAACAATAATAAAATATTATAATAATAAAAAATTATAATAATAAAAAATTATAATAATAAAATATTACAATAATAAAATAATATAATAATTATGATATAAACTAATGTTCAAAGAAGACAAGCCGAAACTTTATTTTTTGAACAGAAATGCCAGTCATATCTAAATTCATTTTTAATAGGGTTTGTTTATGCAATTCTTGGAATGTTTTACGGTTTTTATTCATAAAAATGCATTAAAATTGTAAAAGTAAAAGAAAACAGTTTGCGGATTCCATTAAAAACCTTTTCATTGCTACTGGAGTTTTTTTTTAAGAAAAAAAATATTTTAAAAGCTTTTATATAAATAAAAGTTTTGAAATCTTACAAATGTGTTTTTTTCCGGAGTGTTGCATGAAATGACAGAAGCTCTAGAATTGTCTGAAAGAGTGGAGAACTGCTGACAGGTCATGTTCATTTTTCAAACAAACATATCCAGTTTTACACCGTTCTTTTCCTGTTTCCTTCCAATTTTTCTAGAATTCGTTCGATCGTGATCGAACCTAGGAAATAAAATTAAAACTTAAACGTGTTAGGGTGAGAAAAAATGGTGCAACAATGAAGGATATTTTTTTTTATAAAAAAAATCAAAGAACGCGATATTAAATGGGTTTGTAGTCTTTTTCCTGTTATGGTTTGATCTATATTTTGCATTTTAACCTTGTAATTTTGAACCCAATTCAGAAGACAAGGGAACTCCTGGATCAAGAATGGCAGGAAAATTGCCTTCGCGGAGTACTTTTTGCTAGAACTAACCTGCATTTGCCTTACATGGAGAGGAAGACCTCGAGAACAGCCCACAGATAGCTTGACGGCAAGGCGACTTTAACCCATGATCCGTCTACCACTGAGGATGTTTCACGTCAGTATTGTGGTCGGTGAAAGCCCAATGCGGAATTCGTATCGACCAGCCATCGCTGGAATTCGAACCCGGTTCACCTCATTGGAAGGCAACTCTATCCCCTGAGCCATCGAAATTATCAAAAATGTAATTTAGGAACATAGCGATGATATTTAAGCAAAAATACAATTCTTTTTTTGTATTGTTACACTTTCTCATCAAGAAAGTTTTTTTGTTTATTTAGAAGAAAATTATATCAGATTTTATTGGAAATTATCGAAAATGTATTGTAAGAACATAGTAATTATTTCTAAAATGTAATTTAAAAAAAATTAAGTCATTTCTAAGTTGAAGTTACAGCTACTATCCTTTATTGCTATCAACCGCGCTTGCCCTTTGACGGCTCTAACATGTTAACTTGAGTCTAACATGTTAACTTTGACGGATCTAACATGTAAAAATAATACTATATCTGCAGAGGTTTTTCTTGAAGTATTTTGTTTGATTTTATGTAATAACATGATAAAAAATATCTGAGATGTTAAATTTGTTTTTAGGTAAAGATAAAAGATAATACTTCATGTGTCATGCTTTTTTTTATCAAGAAATTTGTTTTGGCAAGAGTTGTATCGAATTTTAGTTAAAATAGTCTCAACTTTAAAGTAATAATGTAGTAAAAATTACTCAAAATGTAAATTTTTAAAAACTGATGTCATTGTTTTGTTGAAGTTACAGTTACTACCCTTGATTTATTACCTGTTAAGTTGAGTTTTTGATTTAAATGGCACTTTATTTTTTGTATGTTTCTTCATGAAGAAATTTGTTTTGAAGAGACTTAAATTGAATTTCAATTACTTGTTGAATTTACTTATTGAAATTACTTAAAATTTCAAGTTAAAATACCTAGAACGTAATGTTTTAAGATCTAAAAGTCACTGTAAAATCAAAGTTACAGTTACTACCCTTGATAGTTACCTGCTAAGTTGAGTTTTAGATTTAAATAGCACTTCATTCATGTTTTCTCGTTAAAAAATTTGTTTGTTTTGAAGAGACTTAAGTTGAATTTTTATTGCTTGTTGAATTTACTTATTGAAATAGCTTAAAATTTTAAGTTAAAACACCTAGAACGTAACGTTTTAAGATCTAAAAGTCACTGTAAAATTAAAGTTACTGCTACTGAGATTTCTGCTCCGGTTTTTTGATGCATCCGAATGTGTTATATTGAATTTTAGGTAAAAATAATGCTTCACCAGTTGTCACGCTTTTCGTCAAGAAATTTATTGGTTTGTTTTGGAGTAACTTATATCGGATTTTAGTTGAAATTCCACAGTTTTCTGTATAGGAAATCCATGTGCTCGTTGTTCGTAAAAGCAAGACTAATCTCGGACCTGAGAATGTGTCATGACGGTCGATCATATGGGTCACGGACGATTTGTTCAAAAATCGCACAATTTTCCTCAAACTCTTTAAGAATTATAATCTTTATTTTCCACGAATATGTATTATTTATAAGTTTGATTGAAATTCGTAAACATGTGATATTGAAAATGTTGTATGGAAGTTACACACGTTTTCTCACTTTATGATTTATGTTTTTTTATACCATAACTACAAATTGTAGGGGAAAAAAGGCAGAATTTTTTTTTTATTTCCTTCATCCTTATAGATAAAATAATCTCACTCCAAAATCTTTTGCTCCTCAGTTACTGCTAGGGACGTTTTAAGAGAAATTTGTGCCCGTTATCGGATTCTTCACTATATTTTTCAACGTTAAAATGGCACTCCATATTCTCCCACAAAAAAGGATCCTTAACAAATTATTTTCACAAAAAAGTGGATCCTTCAGGAATTATTTTATCATGAAATAGATTCTTCACAAATTTTTTCCTAAAATGGACCCTTCAGGAATTATTTTATCATGAAAATAGATTCTTCACAAATGTTTTCCTAAAAATGAACCCTTCTGGAATTATTTTATCATGAAAATAGATTCTTCACAAATTTTTTCCTAAAATTGGACCCTTCAGGAATTATTTTGTCATGAAAATAGATTTTTTACGAATTTTTTCCTAAAAATGAACTCTTCAGGAATTATTTTATCATGAAAATAAACTCTTCGTAAAATTTTTCCTAAAAACGGACCCTTATCAAAATTTTTCTTTTGCAATTAAAAGTCGATAATGTCTTTAATTTATAGTAATAAAGCTCCATGGTTACTACAACTACCTAGAAGGCATGTTTTTTTCACACAAAAAAGATATTATTTTAACATATTTACAAAAGTTGAACTTTATCAGAATTTTCAGTTTTATAATTAAAAATTACCGGTGAATCGTGTTCTTTCTGCCAACCCTACGTTTAGAAACTTGAAAATGTGGTATTATTACGGGGAATATCACAAAAGACCTATCTTTCATGTTGTAATTTTAAAATTGTGATTTCAGTATATTATTAACTCCGTGTCCCATTTGAAAAATTTTGTAACCGGTAAATTTTTAGAATGAAAAATACAGTTAAAAGTCATTTTTAAGAGAAAATATTTTGTTAATGGTCTATTTTAACAGTAAAATATTTTAAAATGTTTGCTTTACGATAAAAATATTGTGAAGTGCCCGTTAACAGACCCAAATTTCACCTAAAACACCCCTATACCTTAATTTTGTTTTATTTCATAACCGGCGGTGAACTGCCTACCCAATTCTGAACGATTATAGATGTTTAACTCCGTAGCCCCGTAATTTTGAACCCTCCCCAAAAGACAAGGAAACGCTTGGATCAAGAATTGGGACAAACTAGCCTTTGTGGAAGATTTTTCGATGGAACTAACCCCCTCGGAGGAACTAACCCACCGGACAGAAAACCACATAAACCTCCCATGATTAACTCAACGAAATGGAGATATTGGACCATAAGTCGCCTACCACTGAGAATATTTTACGCCAGCACTGTGGACGGTGCGAGCCAGAAGCAGAAATTGTCTCAACCTACAACCTCTGAGATTCTAACCTTGGCACCTCATTGGGTGGCTAATGCTCTATTCTCTGAGACACAGCGGTTTTTTTTTATCTTTAATGGAACTAAAATAGTGGTTGATGTTAGAAGATGTGAATATACTTTTTCAAAATATGTGAAAATGTTTGACACGTGGATTGTCTTATAAGACGTAATCACTGCTCTGAAAATAAGTGTTTTAGTATTCTGGACGATATAGTTGAGATAATAAATATATTTATTGCGAAATCAGACTGAAAAAAAATGAATAATGAATTTGTTAAGTTGTTCAAGGTTATGATACTAGATTAGCTCACATGATCAATCGGCAAATGGAATAATTTCTTCTAAGCTTAAGACTTACTGCAATGTATGAGATTTTGTTTACTTATTGTATTGAACCTGAAATATCTGCTTTAAAATATTGTCTTTTAGCATAAAAGTATATTGAATGATTAAAACTGTAATGGTATATCAAGATAGAAATATATGTATACAGATACTTAAGTTTTATCACAAATCCTTAGGTTGTTTATTATCCATTATAGAAAAAAAATTTAAATGAATATAAGTACACAGTACTTGATTAAGAACTTCATTCGTTTTAAAAATATATAAACAGAAAATAATAGTCGACATAATTCAAACACTCAAAAATAGGCAACCATTTTCAAGACTTGCCAGACGTGAATCATAAAAAACAAAAATGATTTCAAATATAAAATATAAAGTCGTCAACGAAAAATGAAGATTAAAAACAAAACTAGAAGAACCACAGTAGCCCAGAAAGAAAAAAAAGCGAAAAACAGAACAAGAAAGTGACCGACAGATGCAAATCAAGGTAAAATGCATTTCCACGCGCTATGGAGAGGTCGTGAAAAGCAAATGTCACTAACAAGGAAATCGGAATTCATAGTAATAAAACAAGATTCTAGGGCATCAAAATGAGCTGATGTGACGGGGGTGGAATTAATTTTGGCAATGTTGAAATTGAATTTAAATTCGACAAATTCAAGTGATAAAAAATTGATGCCTATTTTTAAGCTCTTGAAACATGTAGACTGCTATCTTATATTTATATATTTTTGAGGGGAAGGAAGTATTTAATGAAGTAATATATTACCGCTTCAGCTTCTTGAGATTATTCCTTAAATATGTATAGTTTTATTTCATTTACTTATTTTTCTTAATCTTTAAATAAAAAATGAGGTTATAACATTCAATCATAATAAATATTTTTAAAAATAGATTCTTACTCTAAACAACACTAGCAAATGATTGATCAATAAATTTGTTTGGCGTTAAAATGAATGACAAATTTTAAAAAGAAATAAATGAGGGTAAATAGTGAAGAAAAACGGAACGAAACTTAAAAATATATTTCTATTCCAGTTCGTTAATGCATAGAAACTTTTATCACGATTAAGGTTTTTTTAATAAAAATAAAAAGTTAAAATAGGATGATATGAACCATTTAGAATTTTTCTACAAAACTTTCCAAAACCCAGTAAAAACGGAAGCGCTATTTTTCTCTTCTTTTAACAACTTTTTTTCCGTGAAAGAATTTCTTGTTCTTTGCGCAGATAGTTTTTGCACTGAACACAGCAGCGGTGATCTTAAATATTTTTTTTTTCATTTTTTATTTACTGGCTACATAAGATTTCTATTATTTCCATTCTCTTTTTTTTCTCGGTAAAATGATGCCAAGCGGAAATTTATAAACTTAAGAAAAAAAAACGTTCTTTCTATTTTTGATATGGCTGTGTTACCAGCTTAACAGTGTAAATCTTTCACATATTTGATTTATTTTTAAACCTGTTATCCCTTTCTAACCGAAAAGCTCTAGCTTAAAAAAATGGAACTAAAAGAAGGAAAAATAGTCCCTGAGCACAGTGATGTGGAATTTATGACAGCACTGTTTTAAGTTTTTATAGAATATACAACCTAAAGTGCCCTTCTAGGGTTGTTTGGAGTTCGTTTATCAAATTTTACAACCGTCCTTCATGTTTGAGTAAAACTCCTTCTGTATTTCTTGATAGGATGGAAAAATAAAATCAATTTTTCAATTTTAGAACGGTAAAGAAATTCAAACTTTGTCTACGTGAAAGAAAAAGTTAAAATAATTTTAAAAAGTGATGATTATGAAATTTAATTAACGAACATTATATTTTTATCATAAGATTATGATAATTATGGGGAGAATGGCAGGCACTTGGGTCTATTTCCCATTGGCCTAAGAAATGCCAGAATTGCTACTCTCTTATCGTTTCGCTTCGAATTATGCAAAAAGATACAGTTCAGATTGTTCCATTCAACGTTTTCACAATTAATTCAACCCCAATCTATTTCGGCGTTTTGTCAGTCCGTAGCGTATGAAAAAGCCATTCGTTTTACTTGATTCAAAATTTCATGATTTTTGACAATTGCCAAAAACAATGCTTAAAGGCTTTTTCTTACATGACGGTTAAAACAAGATAAAACCGTCAATTGTCGAAAACCTTCCAACCCTGCCTAATTATATTTTTTTAAAGTGCTTAAAAATATTTTTGAGTGCTTGAAAAGTGCTTAAAAGGTGCTTATTTTTTCGAATAATTTGGCTACGCACTCTGAAAAACTAATTAATTTTTTTTTCTTTGTCGTGAACCGTGAATTCTTTATTTCCTCATTTCTAAAATCGAATTTTTTTTTTAAATGACGGTTAAAACAAGATAAAACCGTCAATTGTCAAAAACTTTCCAACCCTGCCTAATTATATTTTTTTAAAGTGCTTAAAAATATTTTTGAGTGCTTGAAAAGTGCTTAAAAGGTGCTTATTTTTTCGAATAATTTGGCTACGCACTCTGAAAAACTAATTAATTTTTTTTTCTTTGTCGTGAACCGTGAATTCTTTATTTCCTCATTTCTAAAATCGAATTTTTTTTTTAAATGACGTTTAAAACAAGATAAAACCGTCAATTGTCAAAAACTTTCCAACCCTGCCTAATTATATTTTTTTAAAGTGCTTAAAAATATTTTTGAGTGCTTGAAAAGTGCTTAAAAGGTGCTTATTTTTTCGAATAATTTGGCTACGCACTCTGAAAAACTAATTAATTATTTTTTCTTTGTCGTGAACCGTGAATTCTTTATTTCCTCATTTCTAAAATCGAATTTTTTTTTTTAAATGACGGTTAAAACAAGATAAAACCGTCAATTGTCAAAAACTTACCAACCCTGCCTAATTATATTTTTTTAAAGTGCTTAAAAATATTTTTTGAGTGCTTGAAAAGTGCTTAAAAGGTGCTTATTTTTTGTCAAGTAATTTGGCTACGCACCCTGAAAAACTAATTCAATTTTTTTTCTTTGTCGCGAACCGTGAATTCTTTATTTCCTCATTTCTGAAATCGAATTTTTTTTTTAAATGACGGTTAAAACAAGATAAAACCGTCAATTGTCAAAAACTTACCAACCCTGCCTAATTATATTTTTTTTAGAGTGCTTAAAAATATTTTTTGAGTTCTTGAAAAGTGCTTATTTTCTGTTGAATAATTTGGCTACGCACCCTGAGAAACTAATTCAAATTTTTTTTCTTTGTCGCGAACCGTGAATTCTTTATTTCCTCATTTCTAAAATCGAATAAAAATCAATGATCTCAAGCATTACGAAACACAGCTGTCAGTTGCGAACCTCAGATTTCAGCAATACCCTCAGTTGTCTATGATTTATGATGCCATAGACCTTTTCTCTAAATAATCCGAGGATTAGGGGAAAAGCGATAAAAGAAATTTAAAAAAAAAAAAAAGACTAACTTTGACCGTAACGGACTCCACATCGTCCAGTGCACAACACACTACGCAGGTGCATTTATGGCTTCTAAAATAAGTTTTTTTCCGCCGCTTTTTTCTCTACCATGAACGCGCGAAAAAAAAAAACCTAAGATGAACCCTCTGAATGCTTCATAGCCTATACAAAACTACTCGCTCTATTTAATTTGGTCCGTCCATCCTCAGGGTCAATGGATTAAGTTTGGCTCGCTAATTTGGATACCCCCTCTATCTTTTGTTGATGTGTGTCAAGCTTATTAAAAGATTTTATCTCACTAACTGGGGCGTTTAAGTGATATACACCTGTCCAACGAATTTTAATAGCTACTCTAAATAGAAATCTATATTCAAGTAGTTTAATCTATATTCATATAGTTTCTGTTTAGAATAATACATAATAGAATTTATGTATGTTTTATAAGGAAGGAACCCAAATGGGAAAACAATATTTAATTTTAGAAAACTCAATTTCCTTATTTGTAAAGTAAGGAATTTAATCGAAATCCAATTTTTTTTCTTGCTAAAATTAATTGTGATTAATTTTGCTTCAAATATACTAATTTGTAATTAATGCTGAACTAGTTTTGATTAGAAAGATTAAAATTAGTTTTGCATCATTAACTGCAGTGTTTAGATACCCAAGATACCTGTCCAACGAATTTTAAGAGCTACTCTAAGTAGAAATCTATATTCAAGTAGTTTAATCTATACTCATGTAGTTTCTATTTAGAATTGAAAATAATACATAATAGAATTTATGTACGTTTCTGAAGGAAGGGACCCAAATGGGGAAAGAATATTTAATTTTAGAAAATTCAATTTCCTTATTTGTAATTTTTTTTCTTGCTAAAATTATTTGTGATTAATTTTGTTTCAAATATACTAATTTGTAATTAATGTTGAACTAGTTTTGATTAGAAAGATCAAACTTTGTTTTGCTTCATTAACTGCAAGCGTTTAGATACCCAAGATACCTGTCCAACGAATTTTAATTGCTACTCTAAATAGAAATTTATATTCAAGTAGTTTAATCTATATTCATGCAGTTTATATTTTGACTTGAGAATAATACAAGAATTGAGAATAATGTAATATAGTAGAATTTATGTATGCTTTAGAAGGAAGGAACTCAAATGGGAAAACAATATTTAACTTTAGAAAATTCAATTTTCTTATTTGTAAAGTAAGGAATTTAATCGAAATCCAATTTTTTTTTCTTCAAATATACTAATTTATAATTAATGTTGAACTAGTTTTGATTAGAAAGATTAAAATTAGTTTTGCTTCATTAACTGCAGCGTTTAGATACCCAAGATACCTGTCCAACGAATTTTGATAGCTACTCTAAATAGAAATCTATAGTTTCAACCTTGGCCAAGGTTTCAACAAATAGAATCTATATTCAGGTAGTTTCTATTTAGAATTTAGAAGAATAGAATTTATGTATTTTTAGAAGGCACATGGAAAAATAACTATAATTTTCATAAAAAATTCAACTTCTTTATTTGCAAAGGAATGAATTAAATTGAAATCAAAATTTTTTTCCCCGCCAAAATTAATGAATACTATTTGTAATTGTAGAATTATTTAATAAATTTAAGTTAATTTTACTTCACTAACTACAGCGTCTATACTTGTCTAAAAAATTTTAAAAACTTCTCTAAACAAATTATTTCAATCTATTTTCAAGTAGTTTTTATTCAGAACTGAAAATAATACATAATAACAGAATTTATGAATGTTATTGAAAGACCCGAATTGAAAAAAAAATTATTTTAAGAAAAATTCAATTTCCTTATTTGTAAAAGAATTAATGTTATTATTAAGATAATATTTTATAACTAGTTTTTATAATAATTTTTATTATTAATTTGATTAATTAATTTTATTTCATTAACTAGGATGTTTTTGGTGATAAACCTTTCTAACGAAATTTAATAACTACTCCAAATACAAAACAATCTGTATTCAAGTAGTTTCTATTTAGAACTTAGAACAATACATAAGATTAAAATTTTTTAATGTTGTAATCGAATTTATGGAAGAAAGAACCTAATTGGGAAAATGATTCTTATTTTAAGAATTACTTCAAATTCCTTATTTGTAAAAAAATGTACAAGAATGATTTTTTTTAAATCGAAATTTTTCTGTTAAATTAATTGCAATTCGTTTTATTATAGTTAAATATAATTATTTATTAATTTTAATTATGTTTAATCAAAATAAATTTTTTCCAACCATCTGGGACATTTAGGCTTAATACCTGTCAAAAGAATTTCAATAGCTATTGCAAATAAAAATATCTATGTTCAAGCAATTTTTATTTAGAAGTTTTTATTTATACATAAAAAATAGAGTTAATAATGAATGTTATTGAAATAATTCAATTCGAAATTTTATTTTCAAAAATTAAACTTCCTTGTTTGTAACCGAAATAGTTTGAAATTTTTCGGTTTCAAATTAGCTGTAATTAATTTTATTATAAATTAAGCAATTATTTACAATTTATTATAATTTGTTTTTATTATAATTAATTAATTGTTTACAATTAATTTTATATCTCTTACTAAGGTGTTTAAGTATACCTGTTTAGCGAATTTTAATAGCTTCTCCAATCAATCCGAATCATTTCTATATGCTTGTATATTTAAGTAGATTTTAATTTAAAACTGAAAATACTATACAGGAATAGAATTTATGAATATGAAAGAATTGAATTAAAAATTATTTATATTATATGAATAGTTAATTATTTGAAGTAATTATTTTCGCGAAGAAAATCCTACTTCTTTACTTGTGAAAAAATGAATTTTATAGAAATTATAATTTCTTTCTCTCTAAAATGTATTATAAATAATTTTAGTATAGTGAATTTAATATTATTAATTATATTAAATTTTAAATTAATTCAAAAAAGTTAACCAAAACTAATTTTATTTTACTCACAGGGATGTTTTGGTGATAAACTTATGTAACGAATTTAAATAGCTACTCTTGATAGAACTCAATCTATGTTTAAGTAGTTTTTATTTAGAATTGGAATAAAACATAAGAATAGAATTTATGTTTATCATAGAAAGAAATCAATTTAAAAAATACTTTAATTAGAAAATTTTATTTAAATCGGTTTTTTTTCCTTATTTATGAAAGAATGAATAATGTTGAAATTGTTCTTCAAAATTTTTTTCCCTTTGGGGAATTATCTTTACTATCAGAATTGTTTAGCTATTATGTATCAAGCTTATTTTATTCCTAATTTTCCTCGATGTTTTGTACTTCGGATTTGCTTTTCATTTTGGTTTTAAGCTTTATGTATTATAGAAAAATCAATGTATACTCATTTTTTTAAAATTTGGAACGAAAAAACTTATTTTTACCAAAATTCTCATTCCTCTTCTTTAAAAGCATTTCATTTGTTTTGAATTCAATCTTTTTATCTGTCTTATTGGAACTTATATACAAAAAAAGCGAATATTTGTTATGCTATTTATATGCACAGTGCTCAAAAAAATAAACTAAATAACTCAAACAACTTATAATTTAAAGATCAGATTTTAACATACTTGTTAGCTTTAAGATTTTCCTATTTTAGGTAAAAACTTACACTGCTAAGTGCTGCACTATTAGTTTGAATATAGCTCTAATTCATGCTTTAGTTTTTATTAAAAAATTGAAATATTAAATTTAAAATCAAACATATAAGAAAAGCGAAAAATATTTTATGTCATTCATATTAATTAATAATCTGTTTTAATATTTTGAGTCATTTTCCGAATTTACATACTTGACGCTTTCTTAAGATGAATCATATTTAGCTCCCTGTCGGGAATAACAGTTATTAACTTACAACAGTCAAAACAACATATTATTCTCTAAAAAATGTTACTCATAATAGTCTAAACCCCATATTGTTCGCTAAAAAGTGTTACTCATAACAGTCAAAATAGTATATTGTTCGCTTAAAAGCGTTACTCTTAACAGTCAAAATAGTTTATTATTCGCTAAAAAGTGTTATTCATAACAGTCTAAACCTCATATTATTCGCTAAAAGTGTTACACATAACAGTCAAAATAGCATATTATTCGCTAAAAAGTGTTACTCATAACAGACAAAATAGTATATTATTCGCTAAAAAGTGATACTCACAACAATCAAAATAGTATACTAATCTCTGAAAAGTGTTACATGTGTCGAAATAGTATATTAGCCGTTAAAACCTGTTATTTAATAAGACAACAAAACCTAAAACTGTTCATCTATTTACTATAGCATAAAATTGTACGTCACACTTATCTTTGGCGGACAATAGGCACATATATTAAATGTTTTCATCTCACAGTTGTGTAAAATGCTTAACGAATTTTGAAGCATTTAAATACCTTCTGTCTTTAGATCTAAGAATGATTTTTAAGAATAGAATTCATAGACCTTATTTCAATATATGTTTGGAAAAGATAAGTTTGTACTTTAATATTTCCCTTACATAACCTTTACAGTGTCGAGTATACTTGAATGGTAATATTTAACTGACCTAAAAATAGTTTTTTTTTTCTCTTCTTTTCTGATAAGCGTTAATTTTTATCTTTATAAGATACAATTGTTTGTTATTTTCATATCAGTCTTATCTTGTTAGATTAATTTTCATTTATGTTGTATACTTTTGTCACTAAGAGACTCATTTAAATCGAGGCCATTGTTTCTCTGTTTTTTTTTCTTAAAGGTGACGCTTTTTTTTCAATTCCTTTTTTGACACCCATAACAATCTAAGCACAATAAAAAATGGTAATAAATTTTGTAGAATTTTTAATATTATTTTAATTAAGCGAAGAAATTGTTTAATATTTACATTAGTTTAAGCCTCCTGAACAACACATTCTAATCATGAAATGATACAGGCATTACATGAAAGCTTCTACAATTTTTTAATTTTACACGAATGATTATATCTAAAATAAAACGTTATATTTTGCTGACCATTTTTCGGCATTCTATCAAATGCCTATTCTGTAGAATGCCGGATTTTAAACTTTGCCGATAATATATACCTACTAGCATTATTTTTCACCGCATTCAGAAAAATATTTTAGCAAATCTCAATCCTGAATTAAGGAAGATATATAACATACAAATATATATCACTTTTATAATAATGTTAAATAAATACTCGAACAATACCTGGAATTTACTCTCTTGAAGTGTCAATTTTTCTGCAACCTCAGCTTGAAACCTTTCGTTTACGTTATTGAAATGTCTCATAAACATTGTAAAAACGTTTATAAGGATTTTAATAGTTAACAGGGGTCTGTCCAGACATTTTGTGAAAGGTCCCGTTTTTGTAAATTTGTGAAAAAATTACTCGTAATTTGTGAATATAAAATAAACGTTAAGTCAAATTCTTTCAATCAGGGTCCTGCTTTTGTGAATTTGTGCAAATAGGGTCCTGTTATTGCAAAAAACGTTTTCAAGGAGTTTTTAAATTGTAAAGAGATACAAGATTATGCTCAACACTGTAAAATTATATTTAAAAAAAATTAAATTTTCAAAAATAAACAGCAATTACTGCTACTGAATTAGAGATGCAACAAGCAAATATTTGGTATTTAGCCTATATTGCTGAACGCAAAATATTCATTTCGGACGAATAAAGAAGAAGAGTGTGCCAAAGACAAAACTTAGTTCGTTTACACCGTCTTTCGTCCCCCCTCCCCGGGAAGGGTTTATTCAATTAACAAAACAATAATGAAGATAAACAAATTTGTGAAGAGTCCGATTAAAAGATGTAAAGGGTCCGTTAACGGACCCAAATTTCTTCTAAACAGACACCTGGTTAAAGTAAAATTGATTATGCTTCAATCTTTTAAATTAAAGCTCAGTTGTATTTATATTTAAAAAAAAAACTTACAACATTTGAGAAATGAGAGGGAACTCCAATCTATTTTTTGTCTACATCTTATTAACTTCGTCTTATCATTTTAAAATTATAAATGCTTACGAACCTATTTATTTTATAACAAATTTACCTTGATATTTTTTTTTAAAATTCATTCTTTGTGTTTTGTAATTTTATCGTAACATTTCATAATGTTAGACTATTCATGGTTGGGATAAGCCCAGTTTGAATTTTCCATCATAAGTACTTTTGTTGAAGTTCGTTAAACTTTAAAAAATATTTTTGCTATCACTATAGATGAGTACTAAATAAACTGACCCGAAAAAAACTAGTCATCCTTACAAAATCATGAAAAGGATCACTAAGTCGCACTGTAAAAACAAAGGTGTGGAACTGGACGTGTGAAGGAAAACTTTTTTTGAAGTTACGCCAAATCGAGCTTTCATAAACATTGTAAAGGTGCGTGAAATTGACTTTTGACTTAGATTAGACACCGGTGACCATTTTATGTATATTTTTTCTGTTATTCTAATTGCAAGAGAAAATATATTTGAATGATATGAAACTAATTGAATTGAGCGATAATAAATCAACTTGGAATCGCACTGGAATCAAGCACGTCAGAAAGTGATTAAATAATTAGTCGAGTCAAAAGTAAAAAATCATTAGTCGAGTCATTATTCTAAACTGAAATTCTATTGTTCTATTAACTTATTTTTAATTTAAATGTTCGAAATTAAAAAGATGTTTCTGAA
This sequence comes from Parasteatoda tepidariorum, assembly GCF_982258835.1. Taxonomy (NCBI): domain Eukaryota; kingdom Metazoa; phylum Arthropoda; class Arachnida; order Araneae; family Theridiidae; genus Parasteatoda; species Parasteatoda tepidariorum. The sequence continues at coordinate 76,966,850 of NC_141758.1, forward strand.
ACAGCCAAAAAAAAGCGATTCATAACTGGAGAAATATTTAGCAGAAAATATGGATTTACGAGTTAATCGGCTAGCTTTGTCAGTTTTTTTTTCTTCATTAGATATAGTATTTAAAATGTATATTTATAAATACCATTTAAGCCTTTTTTCAGATTTTATTTCTGCAAGAAACCCATCTGAGTAAATTTTTTTAATTATACAATTATAGTTTCTTTGAGTTTCTATTACATCCTTTCTACTTAATAATGAATTTTTCCGAACTCTGTTAAATATAATAAAAATTTAAATTTATGCACTAAAAAATATAATTTTGCAAACACTTTATTGCTCCAAATATGAAAATTATTCGCTTTAATCTGCTCCAAAATATCTTTTTTCATGTTGCTCTAAAATGGTTATGTTGCTGATCAATCCACGCATATCATATAACTCTACAAAAATTACCATATTTCATCAGTTTGAGATACAACCTATAAGTATTTTTAATCTAAAATCCATGAAATATTTCAACAATAAAACTAAACATATTTCCAATATGAAAAAAAAAACGAAACAAATCCATTCATCCGTAAATAAATAATAACAGTCTATTAAATTTCATTTCAGGAAATATAATAACTATGTAAATTTATCAGTTTTCTTATCACATTAGGCAATTGTAGCAGCGATATCTACGATTGGCGTTGGCGTCACTGCTGTGGAAATCTTCACAGCTCACCTGTAGTATCGAGCCAAAATGGCGTTGTATTTATTCCGATATTATCGATAAGCGACGTTCATTTACCCTGTTTAAACAAACGAAAATGATAAATATCCGATAGCGGTTGTCTCGTGACTTCTTTGGCAAATCACTGGGAAATTTTCTCCCAGGAAGTTGGATGCATCTATAGCTCTCTCTTATCACGTAGGCTGATCCTAAACACTTGTGTTTTTTTTCCCTTTTAATCTGCTTCTGGATCCGATGGTGAATTACCAACCTTTAAAAGATACGCCTTCCAAAGTTATCTTTCCTATAATCTGTATTTTCTTTGAGTAATAGTTCTTCGGGGGATTTTATTTACCGATCTTCCTTGGATGCCAGATTTCCTTTTCTTTTTAATGATATGGCATGATACCATGTTGATTACGGTGTTTTATCCAATGTTTCCCAAAGAAAGAATGTAATTCATAAAAACTGGCTGGGAGGGGATTTCTCACGAAAAAAATAACTCATAACATTTTATCCTTAATAAACAAGATTATTATGAAGAAGTTTGTTAGTTTTCATAAAAGAAATCAGTGATCAATGTAAAAAAATTGTTAGTTTTAGTTAGTTTTTCTATAATAAACTCTGGAAATTCTTCATATCCATGACAGCTCTTTTAATCTTCTGTAATGAACGAAAGTATATATTATTTGGTCGTACTAGACGTGGGTACTTCTGTTGATAGTTTTTGTCTTCAAATTAGTTGCGTTGGTTTTATTTTTTCTGCGAAGGAAAAGTTCCAAGGAGTATTCTTTCTTCGAATAAGTTTCGCAGTTCTTTTACCAATTTATTTATCTATCCTCTGGTGAGACAATTTTTTTCTCCTAAGAAAATATTTTATCATGACATATTAATTACAATGTTTAATCCGATTTTTCCCAAAAATATTTGTAATTCATAAAAATTAGAATGAAGTTTTTCTCGGAAGATGTCCCGTATTATATACAAAATGATTATTCTGCATTATTCTGTTAGTTTTTGGAAAAGAAATCAGTGTACTTAGCAAGAAAATCCAAATTCTATATCGTTGGTAACAAAAAGATTTTTTAATAAATTAAATCCTAGCGTTTTTCAAGGACTTAAATATCTAATTGTGGTTATCTTCTTGAAATTAAAGAAAATGTAATAGATTGATTTTACCAAACATGGCTCTACAACTTTTGATTATCTATTGTAATTTCCAGAAGTCCCTACTGATTTTAAATAAGAGTACGAAACTAAACTTAAATTCTATTTTTTCCTTGGAGAAAATGTCCTGTGGAGCAATCCCACCGCTCTTTTACCGTTTTCTTTTTTCACTTATATTCTGACCAAACAATTTGTTTTTCTTATGGCATGCTAAATTGGTAATATTGTTTTATCTAAAGTCTCCCAAAGAAATTATATGATGCATAAAAACATATTAGCTGGGAGAATAAAGTTTTCAGGAAGCATTTACTTCTTCATAGCAAAAGTATTGCGAGAGATTTCATTAGTTTCTTACCTTAAATCATCTGTCCAAATCGTGAATATTATATTTTTATATAGGAGTCTATTAGTCTTAGGATATTAGTTTTTTATATACAGCTTTCCCCCCCCCCACCAGTCTGAGTCTACACAGTTATTTAAAAGTATGATACAGATATTAGTCTTTTGTTTTACGTTATGTTATCTTGGCTTTTCATGCGGCAATTGTAATTTAAAAAGACCACTCCTTCGTCAATAGTTCCTGCATTACACATGCAGTTACACTTCTGTTTTAGGTACGTTTGCGGAGATAGCATTCAAGATAGCTCTTAACCCCTCCAGGATTGGCGAAAAGAGAGAGACCCCCAGGTCCGCACGCTCCGAGTTTATACTTACCAAAGATTACGTGTACCTACTAACACAAGATGTAACGATAGAGTACCGAATTGAAATCATGTGTGTGTGATCTTGGGCCGCTGGAATCAGAAAGGCTCGTTTCATATATGATACCGTGCTCCGTGGAAAGAACATCACGTAATCACGTTTCTGAAGGAGTTAAATTATCCTCTCAATATGCAAGATTTTTCTTTTTTGTTGTGTTACAATTACGGGACTTAATTAGTGCCTCCCAAACCATTAAAATGCAAAAAGTAGATGGAATATCAATTTTCCCAAGAATCTTATTAATTTTAGTTCTTATTATTGAAATGAAACTGTTTTATAGCTATTAAATCTTTCTAACCAGGTTAACTTGCTAACATCTTAACTAGTTAGGTTGGTTTCTTACAATCGGTTTAAAACAATTGAAATAAGCGATTATTTATGTGCTCATCAAACAAAATTTTATTCCGTGGGAACGTAGCATCCCTTTCTTGCTCGTGTAGAATTGAGATCACAATCATCTTTATCTACAATTTTTATGAAAGTTCAACTTCTTGGAGCTAACCATCGCCAATATCATTCAAACTTCCATTAACTGTCGTCGAAACGTCGCTCTACTTACCTTCATATATTGCTGTTATTTTTTTTCACTGTAGGAAAAAAAAGGAACGGTAAGCTACTTTTAACTAATTCGATGAATTGCTATGCCTTTTGGCAAGAATATCTGAATGGAAAATTTCAGTTATTTAACCACCGTTTCGTCATGGACTGTTGAACAAATTTCTAGCTTTGAAGAATGAAGAGTTTCTTTCACTTTTCTTTCGTCTCCATTTTATTTGTATACCTGTCTTCGCATAATATAATAATGAATTACTTGAGTTTGGAAGATGATAAAGAAGGCGGTTTCTATGATTTTTGTTTAAAGTTCTTTGCTCTAAGCTGTAGCATAAAAAATGCGGAAGTTTCTGCTTGTAAAGTACACTGAGGTTTATTTATTTATTATTTTTTTAAAGGTTGTCTCAATTATTAAATGATATGTAATTAGTTTTCATATTTTTAACTGCTTTTAATGTTACTTTGGTAATAAAAGTATTTATTGCTGTTGTACGTAGTAAAAAATGGATACTCAATTATTAAGAAACATTCTTCATTTTTGGCGAAACCGTTCAGTGATAAATAAATGTTCTGACCAAACATTTTATCAAAATGACGAAGTGAACTATCATCAGTTCTTCGAGGAAACGATTTTGGTCAAAATAAAAAAAATATTTCGTCATTCTATTTTATTTTATAGCCATCGTTGAACAGCCGATTCAACTTTGGGTTTACAACTACTAATGTTCAACTCCGTAGCCTTATAATTTTGAACCAATCCAGAAACTCCTGGAGCAATACCCCCAGAGGTATAGGAGCTTGGAGAACTTTGTGACTCCACAGATTTCCCGTGCATCAGTCACCATTTACTACACTGGGAGTCTTCGGCCGGTAGGGATCGAACCCAAGTCCTCTTGGACATGGGCCCAGTGCTCTAACAACCTGGCTATCGTCATTCTATTTAAATATTTCGACATTCTATTTCGTCATAAATTACACTCATGGTCGAAGTGAGATTAGAATCTCATCTTAGCATGAGCCGCCTAAAAAGTTTTGCAGTCCACCCAGGCTTTAAAATTCTGTTCAGTAAATGAGCCCACCCCGGTTCCGGGATTGAGCTGAGCCCGTCTCATCTCTAGTTACTAATGCCTGCTGGATCAACCAAAGAATCATTTTTTGCCGAGTTAAATTTGTTTAAAAATGGTTACAATCAAATTTAGCCTTTATTATAGTTAATGAAAACTTGATTATAGTTTAGTTTAGATCATCGAATTTTTTTATTATAGTTACTATATTATTTTATTATAATTATAGATTGTAAATTGTACTGAAATTAGAATTTTGGAGTGAAATCGTTCAAACTTTTTTGTTACTTAACGTTTGCGTTAAAACAAAATTTTAATTTTTTATTAGCAATTGCAAACTGAATCAAGACTGCATTAAGTTTTGATTTTCAGTAAAGTGTACGAAATGTGAGCACGTCGCAAAATAGTTTTTTTTACTGCAGCAATTAACAGTTTTTCGTATTTTTTTCTCATCTACAGCAACGTAAACACTGTTCCCATCAAATTCCTGATAAGTCTTTTATATCCCACGTTCCATCTGAGAGTAGATCCTTTTTGTACCCTATAATTTAGCAAACTATCAAAGAAGGAAGTATTTCGTGAGACCTTGAAAATCGCAACATTCAGACATTTAATTTCTTTTCCAACCTAAATGCAAAAAATTACCCCAGAAATAAAGAACTTTGGGCGAAAAAAAATGGTACAAAAAATGGTGATTGCAATCGTGGTAGCGGTCAAGCGCGAAGTTGCGGACATCATTTGAATTTTAAATGCTTAGCTTGGAGGAGTTCGTTGTCCACAATTTACCTCTGTTTTTCGCTGTAATTTTAAAGGGCGAACGCACTTCATCGAGTGGAACCCTGCCGAAAACGATCGTTTTAAAATTCGTTAGTTATACAATAGCCGGAAACGGGACGCACCCATTTGTGTATTCCTCCGCCCCATCCTATTTACCCACCGTTGCATTTCACGCTCTCGGTGTTCCATTAGATGAATAACTTCCATTTTGCGATATTTTTCGTTCGTTTCTGTGATTGTCTTCGCTGTTTTCGGCACTTCTTAGAATCTCCATGTCATCGACTGAAAATTTAATTCTGATCGAATCACACAATCGAATTTTTTGAGGCATTGAAAGAATGAAACAATTTGCATTTGATTCATAAGACAAAATCATATTTCCACTGAGATGATCTTCTTAGTCAAACTATTGTTTCTTTGTAAAATAAGTTCAAAGCAGTTCACTTCGAAATTTAGTTTTAACACTCAAGATGATCTTTAAGATATGCTTGTATTATCTCCTGTATTATGAGAATTTAGTTTGATATTTAGTTTTAATATAACGCTTACTGACCTTCAAGATGATTTTTAAATTCTTCTACTATTCCAATCGTAGGTGGGTTAAATCAGGAAGTTTCCTTAGGGTACTAATGTTCTTTAGATTTTCCAATAATACCTAAGAAAGATTTATATATTATAGATCATCTAGTTTCAAATCAAGTCTGACATTTAGCTCTAATAGTACCCTTAATGATTTTAATGACCTTTAAGCACCTTCATGATCTTCAAGGTATGCATGTACAATCTCATATACATGGAGATCTAAGATTCCATAAAAAATTCAGATTGATATTTAGTTTTAATGTAACGCTTACTGAGCTTTAAGATGATTTTTAAGATCTTATGTAATTTTATTTATTGGGAAAATAAGTAAACTCAGGGAGTTCCTTTATGTTTCCCAATGTATCTAAGGAAGATATCATATATTATAGACCGTTCAGTTTCATATAAAGTTCGACGTATAATTTTAATATAACCCTTACTGGCTTTCAATCTAATCTTCAAGACATACTTGTACTGTCTCACATATTGGGAGCTCTAAGATTCCTCAAGCATTCTGTTTGTATAAAATCTTGAAAATCACCATAAAGGTCAGTAATCTTTATATTAAAACTACATATCAATCTCCTTCATTGGGAGATCTAAAGAAACTCGTGGAAATTACTTAGTTTTCCCAATGTTCCATATGTCTTCGAATTATATCCAAAGATTTTAAATGGATCATCCCGTCTCAAAAGTTCCATATATAGTTTTAATATAACCACTTCTAGATGATCTTCAAGATATGCTTGTACAATTTCATAGATTAAGGAATCTAAGGATACTAAAAAAAGTTTAATATGTAGTTATAATTTTACTTTTATGGATATTTAAGAGTGATTTTAAAGATCTAATACAATCTTATTTATTGGAAGATCTAAAGAAAGGAACAAGATCTAAGGATCTTGTTCCGTAGAACCAATGTCCCTTAGATCTTCCAATTATATGCTAGGAAGATTTAACCAAGATAACCCAGTCTCATAATAAGTTCGATATTTGACTTTGATAATGGCCTATTCCTTATTGGTCTACCTTACTTGTAATTCCTTACTGGCCTTCAAAGTTGTTTTCAATTTTTGTTTGTACAGTTTCATATATTAGGACTGAAGGTTCATTTCCATCTAGTCCCAGTGTATATTTATTTGAAAACATTTTCGAGCTTGATAACGATTTATTTTATTTCCTGATGTAAAGTAGTTTAAATGAATCTTACGTATTCGTAAAATATTTGCCTACCGGCATTGCACAAATAAATGAGCGGATTTTAAATACTTTAAAGCTGTCACCCGTATTACTATAAATAATGCACGAAATAAATAAAACGTCCATTTTTATATTCTTTATGAAACTCTTTCGTTACACAACAAACATCTCTGAAATCTAAATCCTTCCGCGCATTGTATTCTCACTCTTGACACTGGTTCATAATGCGAATACGTTCGTAAAGTTCTTTCAGTGTTTTTGTCTTTGGTGGTTCATAAACAGTGTATTTGATGCTAATGCGTTCGTTAAGTTCTTGCAGTTTTTTTTCTTTGGTTCATAAACAGTCTATTTGATGTATAACCATAAAAAATCGCATTTTCTTAGTGGCTACGTGATTAAGAATAAATTACTGTCACTGGCATGCCCAAGACGTTGTTCCTGTCGAAAACACTAAAAGATGTTTGCTGAGTTACAAAAGGGTAACACATTGAATACTTTTAACTAAAAGAAAAAAAACTAGGCATACGTTTCCTAAATTTTGTCAACTTCCTATTGTACTATGCATTTTAGTTTCGAAAATATAAATATTAGGAATGCATTCGTGCTGACCTCGTACTTTAACTTAGAGGAAAAATACCCGAAGTGTTACTCACCAGTCGGACTGATTTTTTTCAGATAGTTTTTTGAGTTCAGAAATCATACGTAAAATGTACTTCTTATTAGTGATTATTATGCTTTATCCAGTAAAATGTGAATTTTTTTTTGGAAAAATCAAGATTTGTTTGATTAAAAGATTTGTTACATTATTTTAAATATCTAAAAACTCCCTTTGTCTCCTCTGTAAGCTTATCCTTTTTTGAGGGAAATGGAGAGGTTTAAGGGGAAATTGAATTTTTCTTCTAGACCACAATTACGGCATTGTTTTCGATGTATTTTTTCACGCTAAATTAAATGAGATGGGATTGGACTAATAGTTTAGAAGTTATAAGAGTTTTATGCTCAAAAATACAAACTTGTACTTGCACTTTTGCATATCTGAAACAGCTATCCAGTGAAGTGGAGCATTGATTTTGCGCAATTTTCACGTTGAATTGAATATACACGAGTCAATAGAATAAATAGTTCAAAAGCTGCAGGCGTTTTTCCCCCTCTTTTTTAGTGTAAAAAGTTCTATTTTTTGCATGACTTACATGCACTTTTAATATTGTTGTCCAATAACTTTGTAAACATTTAAAGTACATTTTCCATCGTAATTTTTCATGGTGAATTCAAGGATACAAAACAGGAACCAATATGAAAATTTTAAGACATTATAGGGATCTCTGCGTATGCAAAAAGTGCAATTTCGTAATTGCACTTATTTACGCATCTTTCATTGCTATACAGGCAAGTGAGGTATTGTTTCCTGCGTATATTTTTCTTTCCTCCACAATATTCTTGTTTTGAGATTCAAATTCAAAAGTTCCTGCACAATTCTTAATATTACAAGCATTTTTTATAATAAAAATTTATATTATAAAAAATATTATTTATATTATAAAAAATTTGTATTATAAATTATTTATGAACTCTTACGAGAAATAATGTGAAATGAGTTTTTTTAAAGTCTTTTGAACGTGATTTTTCTAGTTGCATCATTTATCGCTTTTTTTCTCAAGCAAATTGTTTGAGAAAAAATAAAAAATTTTGCCCAAACTAACATTTTTAATAAATAAATCTGTTACTAATGCGAAATGGACTAAAGATTTTAAAGACATATTATTTCATAACAAAAAAAAAAGATCTAAGTGTATAATAGTATTCAGCTTGCTATGTGAATAACACTACGGGTACCTTTGTTAGTCTGCTTTTAAAAATGAGTTAGTTTTCTTTTGTATTATTTACCAAGTCTCAAATCTGTCATTAAAACGTGTGACAACATAACACCCGTTAGTTAGTTATCCCTGTAGCAGAATTTTTTGGGGCTTTCTGCCACAAACTTCCCTAGCACTAATATATTTTGCTTAAAGATACTTTTAATTATAACAATTACTAATTTAAAGTAACAGAAACGTTGTGTTACAGAAGAAAGTATAGAATAAAAATGTATAAAAATTTTTAATTGTAAAAATAATATTTTTTTAATTCTAATATTATAAGAGGTATTCCAGCGTTTTGTAGTCGGAAAAATGAACTAATTATTTCCTCTTTCGAATTTTGTAAATCATTACACAAATTAAAATTCGTACATAAATTAAAAATAGTATCCATCTAGTAACTCCCGAAATAAAAATAACGAATCACGCGAATGGAACTGTTTAAAAAAAAGAGAGATTCAAATAAGTGAATGTAAAATATGATGTTCTTTAAGGAAAAAAAATGAAAGAAAGAACATCATTTCTAGAGCAAACTATCTTTTAAACTTTCGCGATTTCTGAATTTTTTTATTTTATGTTATTAATTTGAAATTCTAGCAGAAGCCAGTCGATATTTAAAAAAAAAAAATCTCAAATGAGAATAGGAAAATCATGATCATTTCTTTCCTCTCTGATGCGCAAGAAAGACATTTTTGAGAAAGGAATTCTGCATAAAAAAAAATACATTTTTCTAAAAATTATGCAGAAAGGAAAACCAAAATTTTTCTCTTCCCAAATGAAAAGTCTTTCAGCAAAAACTCTGTAGCGTTCTGCGACAATATCGCTGTGTTGCCGCAATTCTGCCACGGGGTTAGTAATTATATTATCATATATTTATTATTTCTATATCTATTCTTAACGTAATAAATCTAAACCGGTCCTATAACTTTAAAGGCAAACTACTCTATTTTTTTACTTAATATCTCTCCGAAATTCGAAAGAACTTCCTCAAAATTACCCGCGCTACTCGTCATCGCATAACTTTAGATTCGTCCTTACCTCCACGACGTTTTAGAGTGACTTTTTCTCTCTCACTTTTTTATTACCGAAGGTCACATTCTTTTCAAGGTACAAGTGTAAATATTTAAAGCTAGTTCATATGTATCTTTGAATTAATTATAATCACGTATATTTGACAATCTTTTTGTTGGAAATTATCATTGTTTTTCTGAATAAATGGTTTTCAAAGTGAATATTTTTGGCATTTTTTGGCGATTATCCAGTATATTTACTTGAGTTGCATTGCAAATGTGATTGTGCTTTAGTTTTATGTTATAGTTATTATGTCACAAGTTAGGAGTTAAAATGTTTCGATTAGTTCGTTAGCATGATTTTTATGTATAACGCTTATTATGCTAGTTCTTGATTTAAAAATTATGTTAAAAATTGCGTTTTTTTTTCTTTTAACGTTAGTATTTTTATCTGGTTTTTATTAAAATAATTACCTAGTTGAACGACTAAAAATGATTTTAATAGTTGCGAAACTACATGGCAGGAAAAATACATGGCAGGATACATGGATGCATAAAAGGCAGGATGCATAAAATACATGGCAGGAAATCAAACTTATATAAATCACTGATTTATCTCTACATTTTTAGAAAATTTCGTGCATGTTGATAAACAATATCATACAAACTTTTATAAGGTTTCACTTTAAACCATATTATGGTGGAAATTAAACTTGATTATGATCAAACTTTATTAAATTATGGTGGAAATTGAACTCGATTATCATTAAACTTGATATAATTATGGTGGAAATTATATTTCATTCTGATTTAACATTTTATTCAATTATCACAAATTAGTTATGATAATTAAATAAAATGTTAAATTTTTGGATACTCCTAACTTTCATCCAATTATAGTTGTACAGAAATAGCCAATTCATCACGCACTTTATTATAATTGAATTGCATTTCAATAGTATTTCATTACTAAATCGTGGCACATGTTCTGGCATGTGATAATATTCATCATTGATTTTATAGATTTTATTCATTTGATCGATTATAGTCTCAATAAAATGAATATAGATCAAATATCTAACATCCATTTTATGAAAATAATTGTTATACATTTAACAACTCTGTGTTAGTATCAATAAACGTTAGTATAATTAAGTTATACACTAGTTTTAAATATAATAAATTGCATGTTATTGGTAAAAACAAAGGTTTTTTTTTTAAATTTCTTTTTCTATTCCATTAAAAATTAAAAAAAAAAGATTTTTTAAGCTGAATTTTTTGAACTATAATTATTCGTTTGTGTTTTTGATAATTTTTTGTTTATTAATATAATTTTGTTCTTTTCTAGGTAAGTCAAAAACTGAAATTTCTCCTTAAAGAAGTTTTTATGTGTTATGTAGAAGATTTGCTCAGAGGTAAAATGAATTAATTAACAATAAGTTTTCTCGAATGTGTTTATAAACATATAGAAAAATATTCAATTTTTGTTATAAGGCGATTCATATTGCCGAAACGATTCGTATTTATTTGGTATTTAAGTATATTAGATATTTTGTTTTTTATAAGAATAAGATTATTGAAACTAATAAAACTACAATTATTTAGACTGGCAAGACTAAGGCTATTAAGACTACAACCCCACTTCCGACTCAGGGAAAAAAACTTAACCACATTTTTCAAATTTTATCACATTTTATAAAACAATATTTTATTGTTAATTTAACCAAGATCATTACCAAAACGTTCGGATAAAAATGATCAATCTTTTTAATGTTCTCATAGGGCTAGAAACATAGTAAATTTTACCATAGTCTGGTAATTTTTGACCATAGTTTTTTTATATTTTCAGTGAACAAATTAGTCTTAATATAAGCAAAAACTCCTTGAAATTTTGTTTTCCAATGCTATTGAATTCAGAATTTTTTTTTAATTAATAAAAAAAGGTTATACATGAGTTTACCACATTTTCGGGTGTTTTTAATCATCATATTTTCATTAAAATTCTATGTTTAAATTTTTAGGTCTAATTAATATTATAATTAAAAATTTTACAGAATTATATTCAAATAACAAGGTAACTTTACCAAGTTGCATAATTTTTATTAAAAAATGGATTACAAAAGCTATAATACAATGTTATGAAAGACGATTAAAAAAAAGAATTTAATAACGTCAATAGGACTTCTAAATTTTATTTAGGAGCTATTAAATATTCAGAAGTTTTACTCGATTTAGTTTTATATTTACAATTTGTTTTATTTTTTAATTAATTTCATTTTTACGTATTGCTAATTTATTTTTTAAATTCACTATTTTTCATTCATTTGTTTCGAGAGAATCAGTGTTATCAAAATTTACTAATTATAAATTTTTTTAATATAGATTTTACAGTATGAAATATAGCATAGGCTCGTTGGAACTTAATGTAAAAATAGTCAATTGAAAACAATTCTGAAACATTTTATTTGCGTTGATTCATGTTACATCGTAAAATTAAACGTAGGATACCATTTTACGTCAACTAGATCCTTTTATGACTACGTTTATTTGACAATGAAATAAATACCTCTCTCCACCAATCTTGATTTATTGTTTTCGGCGTGTTCCTTGTTTTACGTGTCGCATTCTTTCATCATAGTTGCCTGTTGCAATATTGCTTTTATTTCGCTGTTGTTACACTGTTATCCCACCCCTACTTTTTGTTCTGAAAAGTGGGGTCACGATATGATATTTTTTTGTCATCTTTTTGTCGTGTTGTTATGAGGACAATATATGTGAACAATGTATCCATTATTTTGTGGTTTCGTTCAATAAATATGGTGACGAGACTGATTTTACCTTTAGAAAAATTCAATTTTATTCTGTAAGTTGTCATCTTTAGTACAATTTTAAACTATTACTGCACTGCAATAATTTGTAAAATTTTCATAAGCATTTCAATAAAAATACATGACTGAAAAAAGAGCACTATTGAAAAGAGCAATCTATCGATGGAGGATGTGGGAAAATGTTTTCTAATTTTAAACTTTAAAATAAAATTTTTCAATTCATTAACAATTTTTAATACTTTTGGATAACTAATAGTTACTGTACTATATTAGCATTTTTAAGTTGTTTGAAATTTGCATTTTTAAGTTGAAAAAAATTTAAGTTTGAGTTCAGTTGTAGTAAATATTTATCAGTAAATATTTCTTATTTCTTATTATTATATTTATTATACTATTCTTAAATATTATACTATTTCTTATTATTTTATTTAGTAATAATCGTAAAGGTTTTGAATGGTAAGCTATAAATTTTTTTACATCATTTAAAGGAATGCGATTTTAAACAGTGAAAAGCAAAATTTGATCGAAATCGATTGAATAGTTCCCGAGAAATTGAATTTTAAAAAAGTAGTATTTTTGAAATTGAGTTCTGATCCGATCATTAGATCAAAAGTTATTCAGAGTTAGCTGCTTTTTATTTTTCTTACTGTACATGTGACCAGTACAAATCGTTAAGGGCCCTCCAATTTAGCAAGACTCAAAAGTACTACAATCATATCGCAAATATTAAAAGCGGTAATAAATCTTCTAAATAGGGATAAAAAGTGTCCTAATATGGAGTAGGAAAAACAAACTCCACATCGAGACGTAGCAGCTAGTCTGAGAAGTAAAGGCGGCTTGTGCTCAATGTTAGCCGCATCATTCCAATCATGTCATTCGTCACAAAATTGTGAAGCCCTAATCTCCGTGACCCACTGGCTCACAACGGGCTGTTGCGGGAAGGATTTACTTTTCTCAAAATTAAAGTTTTGATCTTTTTTGACCTTTTAATAACCGGTGAATTTATCTGCTTTCATTAATAAGCATTCGTAAAAGATATTTGGACTTGCAAAAGTTTTATTCGTGTGTATTTTATTGACTGACAGGTAATCTAAATATTTTGAGTTACCCTGGTAGAAGCATAATTTTTTTCTCTCCAGAATATATGGTTTAAATCCTTCATGTCATTTTCCTGCTAATTAGTAAAATTACAGGTTTATAATTTGAAATTATGATTATTCAGTCTTTATACTCCATGAAGGAAGGATTTGCAAATTAACGATTTGTAAAGATGTAATTTTCGAATCGCACTTATGCATTCCAAATTAACAGAATTTACCAGTCAGACTTGGCCATTCATTTTAATACAATTTACGAAACGCGTTACTCGATTTAAATTACAAATCACGCATAGTGATAAGTATTAAGCATGTTTACTCAGAATACTACTCGTAGAAAGCTAACATATGAATCACGCATCGCGATTCGTGTTTAAACAGCTGTTCAGGAAATGCACACCACGGCTCATGTTTATGTGGTTTACGACTCCCACATATTTGCCCAGTCAAATCAGAATTATCGCCAATTTCTTACATATTAAAACAGAACTATTGCTGATTAAATTAACAAAAAAGAATCAGTTTTTCCTGATTAAGCTATTTTTTGAATAATTTAATTTTTGGAACTAAATGTGTTTTGTAATTATTTGTATACAGACACTTTTTTATTTCTAACTACATTGTAATTTAAGTATCTATCTAATATCTATGGATACGTAGCGTCGATGTAATATGAATGCAAACTAATATTTGAAAGTGAATTGAGAAATAAAAATTAAATTTTTGAATTAAAACAAGGATTAATTTAATCAATGAAATTTTGACTTATTACTCAATAAAACAATGAAAGAGACATTAATTTGTTCGTTTTTTGCATTATTTACATTGATTACAGCTTTCCTTTCTCACTTATGCATTTCACTATACAACGAAGCATTTCTTGTTGCTTGGCAACTATATTTGTTAACTATTTCTAATCGATCTTCCTTTGATCAAGACATATATAGTTATCTACATATTTGTGTCCTTCCGGATGTGATAAGAATAGTTCAAATAGTTTATGCAAATATAGCAAACAATTTTACACATTTCGAAATAATATTTGAGTTAATTTTGTTACAAGTTTTTTTTAATATTAGTTAACTATTTCTAATCGATCTTCCTTTGATCAAGACATAGTTATCTACATATTTGTGTCCTTCCGGATGCAATAAGAATAGTTCAAATAGTTTATGCAAATATACCAAACAACCTTACAGATTTCGAAGTAATATTTAAGTTAATTTTGTTAAAAAATTTTTTTTATCAATTTATCTATTTACATAATATTTTTAAATGCTCATTTAGCGATAATTCATTGTGTAAATTTTATCTAAAAAAGACAATCTTGCTTTCAGATATCAACTAGAAAAATATATTACTAATAGGTTGGCAATTCTAATTTTTTCGGAGAATTAATTGAATACGATTCATAAATTTTTCACAATGGATCTAACAATTAAGCATTAAGTTTGCTTGTATCTTTAAACGCCTTTATAATTAATCTTTATCTAAATAAAAAAATAAATTCGGAAATCGTTTTTAAAAAGAATACATATTTTTTTCTTAAGTTATAAAAAAATTTCCTGTCAACTTAATTTTTTTTATTGTAAGCAATTAAATGCTGTCGAGCGAAAAATAATCTCTATTGTCTGCTTTTAGTCACTTGATTTAAAAAATCAATTTTTATTAAAAAAAATAAATAAATGAAAATAAAGAAAGAGGAAACTCCGGGTACATCATAAGTCACTTAGGTGATGGGTTATTTTACAGTGTTGAATACAATTTTATTTAACGATATCTTTGTCCTAAATCTCGATCTTGACTTTGATTCTTTTTTAAAAATTTATATCGAATAAAACGCTTAATTTATCGTCTGAAAGGTTGTCTCTCTCTCTTTTTTATTATTTCCGACATCACGTGATCTGAAAATGGTGACAATTTTCTCGTGAAATCGTCTGCGGATGCAACAAATATTTTAAGGCGAGTGAACTGGCATGCTCAAGTTGCGTGTTTTGGTGGGAAAGTTGTTTTCGATATTTTCTTTGTTCTTTTTTGACCAACTTCTGACCATTGTCCGATTCTAGGTCTCGTGTTGCAATTGATAGATCGGTGAAGATCAGGGTGAAAGATATGAATTCTAGTTTCCTAATTCTATTGAAAGAGAAAGTTCACTTTCGGTCTTTTTTTTCTGGAGGCTTTTTTTTTCTTTTTGAGAAAAAAAATTAGATCTCTCTTCCTGTCGATCTGACATAGTCTCTTTGTCATAGGTTGACCGTAATGAGGAAGATAATCTCTTAATTAAGCGTAGACTCTCTTCTTTTTCTTTTGTTTATGTTTAGTCTTGGGTTAAATTAGTGGGAAAATGCTTCGTGAATTGGGTTTTATTGTTTTAAAAGAGCTAATCGTTTTTTTTAACAATTAAACATCTTAAAATAGATATTGTTTTGTTCTCACTTTAGTACTTTTTCAGTGTACTTTCAGAAGTACTTTTTCAGTGCCGTAAATCCACTGCAAGTTTCATGCTATCAAACTTACAGTTTTGTAACGTAGCTACCACTAAAATTATTCAATTTAAATTCACTAGTATACATGTTAACTCTTTTCTATCTGGGGGTAGCTTTAAACAGATAACGGTTGACATTGTCGGTACCATAGCCCCACAGTTTTTATATTAATACAAAAAGCAGCTTTTAAAAAAATTTCGTCATCTTCTCAATAAATATTAAATGCTAAAAATGCAATAAATTTTATCACGTCTGTAACAAGTAGCTTGCATATATATTTGTATTTTATTTGTGCAAGAGTTTTTTTACATAAAGAAACTTTTAATTGTTATGTTTTATCTTACGTTTTTCATTCTGTTTATCGTTGTGACTTTTAAAATACGTGAAATAATTCTAACTTTGTAATTAGATAATTAGTTTAGCTATTAGTTGAATAAGCCTAAACTTTTTGTGTAATTAGATGATATTTATATCTAAGAGAATAGTATCCTTTCTAATGTCACAAAGAAAATGTAAGAAAAAATTTAAGATTTTAAAGAAGATTAAATGCTTTAGATTCTACTGTTTCTCTCATAAAAAAAAAACGTAATTACGTGGGCTTCTTAATTGAATCCCCTATTGAATAAAAAATATAATTATCACGTGGTTAGTCTAATAAATATCAGAGCCTATTAAATTCAGTATATCTTGTTAAATTTCTTCATAAAGAGTATTAAAAAGACACGAATAATTAACATTAATTTCTCTTTATTCTTCATTATTTAATAACCAAACTAAGAAGATTGTGTAACCACTTCAAAAACAGATTCAGCTAATGAATCAATTAATATGTATGAATAAATAAAAATATATGAGTAACTAAAAATATATGAATAAATAAAAATATATGAATAAATAAAAATTTATGAATAAATAAAAATATATGAATAAATAAAAATATATGATTAAACAAAGATTTTTCTATCAAATAATTGCAGAATAATAAAGAAAAAATAAATCCGGTTTAATAATTTTCCAAACATGGTGTTATTTTGTGACTATCATGAAAGAAACTATTTGAAGTATCATAAACTTTGGTAGCAACTACTATATTAATTATTTACTTTCTAAATAATAATCATGACTGAAATGCTATAGATAATTTTATTAAGATTATTATAAATGGTTTATTAATTTAAATTTTATAGTTACTTTTATTTTATTGTAAATTAATTTCATGGTTTAATTTTATAGTAAATTATTTAATTCTTATAATTAATTATTAACTAATTAAGTAACTAAGTAATTAGATAAATTAATCAGTAAAATTTACTTAATAAATTTGAAACTACATTCAATTTCGTGTTCAACCTATAAAAAGTCGAATAACAAGCACTTACACTGGAGAAAATATGAAATAAATTTGTTACCATGCTCTTTTTTTCACGAAGTTTTACGGTTATATTCCCGCATCTTTAATGATGGGATGCTTTTTGTGTCGCTGAATTGTTCTCTGTTCTTCTTTACTGATTATGAATGTAAGGAACGAATCTAACATTTCGTATCGGTAGCTTATTTAGAAGCTATAAAATAGCTAAGAGCATTCCATACCGTGATTCGACTAACCTTACAAGTTTATTGCTCATAAATTATTTAACAGCAATTGTGAGTTAGCCGAGAAAGTAGAAGGTAAAAAAAATTATGTTCTTGTCATTAATATTACTTTGGTAAGCTTTGGTTTTCGTTCGGTCTGGAAAGGTGTAATACTTCATATGTTTTTTATTTTTAGTCTCAAAGAAGATAATGTTTTTTGGGTTAATAAAAGTTTTGAAAATCTGAAAATTTTATGATTTGGTAGCTGTGTAAAATTTATATGCGGTATAAAATAATGGTTTTTAGCTCTTGTAGCTACGTATATTCTTTTTTGATCTTATGCGTCTCTGTAGCCGTATAAGTGATGGATGTACTTTTACGAAATGGAAAAAGTAGTGTAAAGGTTATTAAATGTTTTTTTAAAGGTTCCATGCAATATATTTTTTATCAATCTAAAAAATTAACGGTCGCCGTAAAAAAAATCGTTACTAACATTTACTCAATTAGTATAATGATATTTACTATATTACGCGCATTAATTAATTAAAAAAAATTTGATTAAAATTGTAATTTAAGTGAAAAATATTAATTTAATATAATGTAAACCAAGTGTAATAATCCAAGTGTACCGTATCTTATTATTTAAAATCTTTTTTGATGATTTTTTGAGTTGATGTAAAATATTTTTGAACGAAATTTTCTGTAAAGAAATTAATGTTTCAAATATTTGTGTGGGAGAAAATGCTATTAAATAAGCAAGTCTGTAGCAATTTTTTTACTAAGCCTTTATAGATTTCTCATATATAAATAGTGTTTCTATCTGTAAAAATTAATTAATTGATAATAAAATTGCAGTTAATAATTTATATAATTAATTAATAAAAATAAATTAAGAATATAATTGATTATAAATTTATTGGTAATTAATAAATTGATTAAATAATTAATTAATAACTAAATAATTAATAAAATATTTTCTTAAAGTTCACCGTATATCAAGTAAGAGTGTAATATGATTTTGAATAACACTACAATGTTCTAGCGGTTTATCGCCCTGCTCATCAAGTATAAAAAAAAATGAATGAAGTGCTCGCAAACTTTGTTAAAAATTAGTTAACTTAGTCGCATTTATTGCTTATTGTTCATTTATTACTTACTTTTTCAGTGATTAATGGGTTGGATGATTGTATCGGTTATTTCTAGCTTGTAAATTGTTCGTGAAAAAATTTAACGAGGCGTAGATTAAATGCAAAAAATTAGTTATTGCATCGTAAACTAAGTGTAAAAAAGTGCATACCTTGTTATTTATAATATTTTTAGTAATTAATGGGTTAGAAAAAATACTTTTACATAAAATAATATTTTTCCCTAAGAAGTTTTTAATATTTGTGCAGAAAGCTAAGTGAGCGCATCCCTTATTGAAAAACCTCAAACAAAAATAACTATCTACAATAGATGTTTTTGTTTTAGATTTTCCAATATATCTGAACTATGAATGAATTATTATTATATTAAATGGATTTTAAATTATAAATGAATTATACAACTGATTTCCGGTTTCCTTCTTCTCGATGGTGTTTAATTTCAATGATACGAAAAGTATGATTTTTCTTGGAAAAATACGGATATGCTTTATTTTCTGAGTTAAATATTAGTCAACGTTAACTCGTTAGCATTTGTACAGCAGTCTATTAAGTGGAAATTGAACCATGAGATCAAAAGTTTTTCAGGGTGCTTGGCATACTGTAAAAAATTCCGGGAAAAAGTACCGGCACTCAGAGTGCGGGTGCTATAATGAATGAATTATTGATTAGAATGAATTATTGATTAGAATGAATTATTGATTAGAATGAATTAATGATTAATACCAAAAGAATAAATTTTTACCGGAACGTGCTACGGAACACATAAAATCTGATGTACTGTAATTTTTACAGTAATTATCGTTGAATCACTGAATCAATTTATTTAAATAAATATTACTAGATCACTGTACGATATTTAACGGCAAAAATGGATTTTACGGTAAAAAGATTTTAGGCACGATGCACCCAATTTAGTGCAACCTAAATATGGTGCGAAATTAAACAATAACATCATGAAAGTCACTCTATCTTGTAATTGAGCATTGGATATTAACTATAGTTCAGCTTGGACGAAAGCTTGGTACACCTTAATACCTTATTAGGATTCTTGTAAATTAGCGAGATACGGTTCAAAACTATAAAAAAATTACAGTACAAAGTACGGCACTTTGGGTGCATCGTCGGTAAAATCCCTTTTTCCGTAAATTCATTTTTACCTTGAAATATTATACCGTAATTTTTACAGTATTATTTATTGAATTAGAATGATTCAGTGATTTTACGATAATTATTACTATAAAAATTACGGTATATTCGGATTTTTTTTCTGAACATGTTTCAGTTAAAATGGATTTTGCGGTTAAAAGTACTGGCACCCTGAGTACCGGTATTTTTTACCGTAATTTGATCCGGAATTTTTAACAGTGTAGTGTCGATATTAATGGCTGAATGATAAACCAATGTTTGAGAGTGTTAACCTAAAATCTGATAACCCGCCATGTTTTTGTTACCCAAAGCGTGAAGGGAGAAAAACTTCGACACATTTTTCTCATGGGGGTCAACTTTTAAGGGTTAATACTTTAAATTTTATTTCTGATCTCTTCTTGGTTTGAAATTACAAGACGTTTTTACATTCAAAAGAGAAGAAGGATACAGAAAATCATATTAAAGCGTTGATGCATCTTTTTTTGCGTTTTAGCGTGACTTTAATTAAGGGTTTTACTTCATTTACCTCAAGGTCATTTTGGATCACAAAAGCCAGTCACTTTTGACCCTCCGGCATAAGTTCAAACCCGCACGATTGCGGCCAAATCCTCTCTAGATAGTCATCTATCACGAAACTGTTCACGCTGCAAATATTTGCCCTTTTAATGACTCAAAGAAACAGCTAAATTTTCGAAAGATCCTGAAAATATATGACTCTCCTTTCGTAAACAGTTTGAATACTTTCTCCAGATTGCTAGTCAATGAACTCGACTTAATAAATAACGAAAGAATTCGAAATGAATGAATAAACTTGAATCATACATTGAGAAAAAAAAGTAACGTCAAAACTACGTGAATATGGTAGAATTTACCGTATTTCTGGCTCTATGATAACTCAGCTCAGTAGCTTTTACCGAAGCACTTTGGTAATGATTTTGGTAAAATTAACAACAAGATATGATTTGATAATAGGTGAAGATGTTGGTAAGAGTGGTAAAACTTGGTAATTTTATTATGGTACCTTAGAGAATGGTATAAAAACCATTTATTTGGATAAATTTACTTTTCAATTTTGTATTTTTTACTAAATTCAAGGTAGTAAGAATCAAAATTTCGAAAACCGGAATTTCCGGTAAACCGTTACCCTATGAACAGAAAACTTACCTAATAAATTTTTTAAATACAATATGTATATTTAGATTTTATTATTTAAAATTATAGTTTTTTAAAATTTTTTTTACCCCAAATGACATTACCATACAGTAAGCTAGCTTTTCCCGATTTCTTTTCTCCATGTAGTTCACCTTTATAATACTTGACCGTTTATTTATTTGTTTATTTATTTAAATTCGTACATTGCGTGCATTAAGTTTTCTGGTGGCTATTTATTATATCTCATTACGAAAATATGATAAAAAATTGTTAACTTTGATTGAAAACTTTTTCGCAACATCCGGTGTTCTTATTTTATTATTAGAATTAGCATTTCAATTAAGTCTGACGATCCTTGTTTATGTTACAAATATTTGAATGTCCTTGTTATCATTGTTAATTATCCTTGCTAATGATCCAAATATTTACTCTGTTAAGGATTCAATGACTCAAAGAAGTGATTGAACTGTCGAAAGATTCTGAAAGTATATAACTATTCTTTCTAAACAGTTTGAATATTCTGCTGGTTTTAGAACAAAAGTACTGAGTTTATATTTCTTTAAATGACGACAGAAATGCATGAATGAACTCTAGTTCACTTTTATACTTGCCAGTTTGTTTATTTAAATTTGTGCATTTGTATTAAGTATTCAGGTGATTTTTAAATGAATCTTGAAATATTATAAAAATTGTTTGCTATGGATTAAAAGCGCCTTTTCAAATTTCAGTGCTTTTATTTTAATAGAATTAGTATTTTAATTAAATCAAACTGTCCTAGTCAATAACTCAAATATTTGCTGTATTTATTGTCTCAAAGAAACAACTAAAAATTTTGTAAAATCTTGAAATTATATGACTATCTTTTTGTGTACAGTTTGAATACTTTCTCTAGATTGCTAGTCAGTGAACTCAGCATTATTAATAACAAAAGAATTCGAAATGGTTGAATCAATGAAACTTGAATCATAGTTTACCTTTATAATAATTATTCGTTTATTTAAAATTCGTAAATTGCTTGTAAAAAGTTCCCTAGTAAGTATTTATTATTTCTAATTTAAAATTTGATAAAAATATTTTTGCTTTGGATTTTATTATTCGAAGTAGTATTTTAATTAAGAACTATTTCTGTCACGTAAGCTGGTAATGTTTGAAATATTCTCCTTGTTTCTATTAAAAAAAATTAACTGTCGTAAGTTCCTAAAATTAAATAACTATTCCTTCGTAAACAGCTTGAATACGACGCTGGTTAGTAAACTAAACTAATTTCATATTTCTTTAAATGAAGACAGAATTCGAAATGAATGAAGGAATGAAACTTGAAACATACTTCACCTTGCCTTAATTATGACGCGAGCTAGTTTGCTTATATAAATTCGTACATTTGTCTTAAGTTTTTTAGGTAACTTTTGAATCAACCCTGAAATATAATGAAAAATTTTTATTGATTAAAAATGCTCTCTTAATTTTCTGTGCTTTCATTTTATTAGAATTAGTATTTTAGTTAAGTTTAATTCATCTTGCCAAATTTTCAAATATTTGCTCTATTAATGTCTCAAGGATCAGAAAAATTCTAAAAAAATATTACTATCAGGATGAACGGAGAGAACAGGGTAAAGTCAGCATGTTATTCTGGAATTGGAAAAATGTCAGAAATTTTAATTAAAACAACCATAAATTCAGGGAAAATAAATTAATTTGAGTTTAAGGTACATGAAAGTTAGTTTTTTTTTCAAAACAAGTAGTCATGTAAAAATTTTTAAATGTTTATTTTCAATTTAAATATCATATATGCATATCTATTTTGTGATATATTTCTTGTTTAAGAATAAGGCAGTACTGAAATATTAATAAAAAATTGAGTCAGATAAAATTATGATCCGTTTACGAAAGTGAGGAAAATTTGATAAATCATTTTGTAAAAATCAAAAAAAATCAGAGATTCTCAGTGTTTATGGCAAGGAAAAATATATGATGTATGACTACCCTTTCGCAAATAGTTAGAACTCTTTCTCTGGATTTTTAGTTGATGAACTAGACTTCCTAGACAAACAAAAGAATTCGAAAAAAAATTGCCTTGTTATTCAATTTCTCGCTTTGTTTGCATAAGTTTTCTAGTGGGTATTTATAATTTCTGCCTGGAAACATTATAAAACTTGTTTACCTTATTTCGGAAAATGATTTTCGTTCAAAAGTTCTTTAATTATAATTATTATTTTAATTTAATTTAACTGTCCCTGTTAATGACTTAAAGAAACAGCCGTAATATCCTGAAAATATATTACTGTTCTTTTTCAAAAATTGAGTGAATGCTTTTTCTAGATTGCTAGTCCGTGAACTCAATTTTTATAAGCAAATGAGAGAATCCAAAAATGAGCGAATATGAATCATAGTTCACCTTGCCTCAATTATAATGCTTGACCGTTTATTTATTTAAATTCGTGCATTGTTTATTTAAAGTTGTGAGGTGATTGTTTGTTTAGAATTGTGAGAGGATTTTTTGTTTACTGTTTCTACCTTGAATTGTGATAGAAGTTTGTTTGCCCAAGTCTTGAAAACGTTTTCACAATTATGGGTGTTTTTATTTTGTCAGAGTTAGTATTTTAATTTAATTTATTATGTGTGTATTATACTTTTCAGCAATTTTCATTTAAAATTATGATTTGTTTACCCCGAAAGAGTTACGTTTCTTCCTGTTTTATTTATAAAAGTTATTTACCCTATTTTAAGTTTTTTTAATGTCATGTTTCCGTCGTGAAAACAAAATTGTGATCTATCTTGAAATTTTTTCGAATTTTTTTTTATTGCTTAAATATTTTCTAACTCAAGAATAATGTATGTCAGATAACGTGTTAAAAGAAATTGAAAATCACATTTTCTTTGTTAAATATATTTATTATCTTTTTTATATTTTTGAGAAATGTATAAAATTACGAAATGTGTAGAAGAGAATGATATGATCCAGCTATAAAAATTTTCAATGATTTTTCAGCTATAAAAATTTTCCGTTGCAGAAATTTGTCGCAAAACTGAAATTACCGTCTCTAAAATTTCTGGCTAGATGTATAATATTTATATATTCCTGAAATAAATTATATCAGAATGATGGCACACGCCTAAAAATATTCTCAGATACTTTTTTTTATCGACAAGTACAACTTATCACATTTATATTAGTTTCAGTAATAATTTGCGATAGAATAATGCCACACATCTAAAATTATCATTGTTGTTTTATTGACAAAAATATTCATTGCCTTATGATATACATATAAGCGTTCTATACTTTAATACTTCTTAATTTAAGCAAACTTTGCGAGAAATATTTCCTCATAATTTGGTAGTTTATAAAAATTACCAAATTTGCATTAAATTTGTTTTTGCTTAAAAATTATACTTGATTTAGCAAATTTTAGATTATGTCATAATCATATATGGCAACGTTACTTTTAAAAAGTAACGAGTAAAAGTACAAGTATTTTTAAAAAAAGTAACGAGTAAAAAGTAAAAAGTTCTTATTTTAAAAAGTAACGAGTAAAAAGTACAAGTAAAAGTACAAGTACTAAACAAAAAAAGTAACGATTTAAAAGTACATTTCTAGGAAATCGAAAATTCAAAGTAACCTAAAAGTTTATTAAATAATATTCTTATGTTCTTTAATGTTTTTGCAAAATTGTTGTTATTTATTTAATTACTTTTAATTTTGAAAGTTATGAACATTAATTTATTTTTAAATTCGGAAGAATATTATAATGTAATTTTATAATATAATCGTATAATGTAATTTTAAAATCAAGTATAATTTTAATATTAAACTTCTTATGGATTTGCACGAAAAAGAAATTTTATCTATTGATTTTAATTTTTAGTTTATTATTTTTATTTATTTAAATTACTATTGATTTAAAATTGTTTTACTTTATAGAAAAGCGTTTTAAAAGCACAACGTGGGGTTTCAGATAGCTTTGTGATCTTTGAGCTAGTAAAAAATAATTGAATGTGCAGTTTAAGTTTAAACAGAACAGTCTACAGTTTTATTTGTAACAATGGCTAATGCTGAAGTCATGCGAGAAAATCATTTTCCGAACAGTTCTGCCTAACGGAATGATTAAAATTTGTAAACGAATTTTAGTATCAGCGGCTAAAATAATACCTTCGAGTTTTCAAGAGTTAAAATAGTAATCATAATTTTCAATAGCGCAAATAGTTCTGAAGTTCTTAGAGATTTGGCTAGGCGTTGTTTGTCAAGGTCGGGCATAAACATAATTTTAGTAAAAAGTGTACTAGGTAAAAACGTATTTAGCAAAAAATTTATTAAGATAAAAATGTATTATTAGTGAGTTCAAAAAGAAAATTGAAAAACGTAATCACAAAATCCAAAATTTTTTATTTAAAATGTTTTAAATGAATGCAGAAAACTAAAAAATGAATGAAAATAACTTGCTAATTAATATTTTTATTCATTTTGCAAAATAATTGCATTTCGAAAGTGGTGTCACTGAGTCTGCTGCGAGAATTTCTCAGAACGTGCTTAGCCACGCTTAATAAGCGCTCCACGGGAGGTCAAGGCATTTAAACACGAAGTTAGCTGTGAATGCATATATATTGCACATTAATTTTATAAATTAAGAAAACATAAAAATTTTTTTAATTAATTATTATTATTATTATTATTATTTTTTTTTTTTTTAGAAAGCTTGCCGAGTTTTAGAAAAAAGTAACGATTTCATTCAACATTTCCGTTACAAATACTTGTACTTTTTCCCTAAATAAGTAACGAAAGTACAAGTAAAAGTACTAAATTTAAAAAGTAACGAAGTACAAGTAAAAGTACGTACTTTTTACTTGTACCGGCGGTACAAGTAACGAAAGTAAAAGTACTGCCATATATGGTCATAATAAAAAAATAAAAGTTAAATTTTTATACTCATTCATTACTTGGCATAAAATTAAATAATAAATCGAGCTCAAAATTTCGACTTTTTCTGAATGTAATCTTTTCTAGAATTGATCTGGAATTTCTAAAATCTTTTGGCTGCAGGTTTTTACAACGAAATAAAATATTTTTTAATCAACATTTACAACTTTATGTTAATAAAGATTCTGTTTGTAAATCAAAAGTTATTGATATGTTCTTTTTATTTTGTTAGTCATAGCATTGTATGATGCATAGTGACGCACCAGTTAGGCCACTTATTAAAACAAATCAACTCATTAGCAACTGTATTTATTCCATTTACACAACTTTATGTATTCGACTCACAATATATATTTACCAATACCTTCATTAAATAAATCAAATTTAATAGAATTACTCACACCTAAATAATAAAACATCGAATAAATCACCCACAAATAATGTCACAAGTCGAAATCATTCGATCAAACGACACCAAACGAGACATTTCATTTCGAAGTCATTAGAGTCTTTAAACGAATGGAAACTCAGATAACGAATGTGACGTGTTTTTTTGTGTGAATGCTCGAATAATCGGATGTGGAGGGTAAAAAATAATAATAATTGAGTTCCATTCATTTCATTTCGCACGCGATGTTCTTCTGAATGGATTAGTGCACATCTTGGTCAAAAATCATGCTTCTTGTAACATAGTTATGTGTAATTCTTTTTCATTAAGTAGGGCTATTGTGGTGTGCGTTTGCTGTCCACTATCCGGTTGTTTCTGAGTGTTCAGCCCTGCATGGTTTGGTGACCGCATTTAGAGGTTAATTCGGGTTTTAAAACTGTAATTTTGTGGTTTTTATTAAGTTAAGATGAGTAATTGTAGTTAATTTTGTATATTTTCCGGTATTAGTTTTGAACTTTATTTGTTTAGAAAAAAATCCGTTAAAATTATTTATATTGTGAATGGCATATTATCTATATCCGCCTATATTTAGTGCCATTTGAATTGCTGTATTTTAAATAGTATTCTTTTAAACTTTGACCTTAGGTTTTAAAAAACATTAAATGAGCAAGTTGATTTTATTTTTGTAAGCTGTTTTATTGCGAAATTTTATTGAATTATTAATGAGTTAGAAATTTGCGGAATTGAATCGAATCATGTATCCATTCAAGTTGAATCATAGCATGATTGTATCAATTTGGAATGATATTTAAGTAAGGTTTAATAGTGTATGAAAATGAAGCCCGGTCTTTTATAGGGCTATTGTTTCTTGAATATTTTTATATTGAATTGTTTTTAGGGTTTAAATTGATTGAAAAAAAGCAAAATTATTATATTACCTAAAATTAATTTGATTTTTAACCTCATACCATTACTAATAATATTGGGTAAGAAAATATATTCATTCAGCTTATAAACAATAAAGCTTATTTATAAGTTAAATATCATCTTCTTAGGCTGTTTTCCTTTATTGCTAAAGTGCTGGAATGTAAATTTTAAAAATCTTTTGACATAATTTATTAAAACCAACATTCTGAGGTGTAAAAACATTGTCATATTGTTTTTCAAAATTGTATATGAAGTAATTTTTTTAAAACTTTTTTTGTAGTTCATTGAAAGATTTTAGTTGATCTTTCTGTCGGCACATTTTTATATAGCTATGTTTTTCTGAAACATATGCTATACGTAAAGCTAGTAAAGTAAAGTAGTATACGTAAAGCTAGTAACATATAAAACTAATTTAATTACATTATAAGAGATTTTAGAGCTTGTGGAATAATATATTTCTTTAATTTATTTTAACCCTAATATGGTATTATGCTATATATTATTAGTTTTTTATAAAAAGCTTGATTTCATGATATTTTTATTAACTTGAATTGTCCAATTTCACATCTTATTAAGATTGATACACGTTTGAAGATCAACGATTTATGTTCTTGAAAGCTGATACTGAGGGGAAAAACGAACTTAAGGGCAGACATGATCCCCAGAACGACTCATCTTCACCATATAATAACTCCCGGAGAGAACCGATTTTACACGTTATTGATTTCTCAAAATTCAATAATCCTCAGAATGCTATAGATGGCGCCCCAATCGTTATTTTTGA
Source organism: Parasteatoda tepidariorum (assembly GCF_982258835.1). NCBI lineage: Eukaryota > Metazoa > Arthropoda > Arachnida > Araneae > Theridiidae > Parasteatoda > Parasteatoda tepidariorum. The sequence goes on from NC_141758.1 coordinate 76,994,966, forward strand.
GCTAAATGGACAAAACCAGTTCTAAATCCTTTATCTTCATTTGCATAGAATTGTCAAACTTATATGGCCTAAGTATGGTATTTTTATGACTTAAAATATAGTTCAATGCAGTGGTTATATATTATGTATTATGGTTAAGTGCAATGGTTATTGTGTATAATTGGTATGTGTGTTGTTATTGTGTATAATATCACAATAACAATGTGGTTGAGCCTCGATGGCTTAAAGGATAGAGCGTTCGCCTTCCAATGAGGCGAACCGGGTTCGAATCCCAATCGATACGAATTCCGCATCCGGCTTGCAACGACCACAGTGCTGACGTGAAATATCCTCAGTGGTAGATGGATCATGGGCTAGAGTCCCCTTGCCGTTAAGCTAACCACGGGAGGTTCTCGTGATGTTCCTCTCCATGTAACGCAAATGCTGGTTAGCTCTATCAAAAAGTCCTCCAGGCAAATTTCTCACAATACTCGATCCAGGAGTTCCCTTGTCTTCTGGATTGGGTTCAAAATTACAAGGCTACGGAGTTTAACATTAGTAGTCGTAAACCCATAAAATTGGGTCGGCTGTTCAACGACGGTTATAAAAGGAAATATAAAATAACAATGTGGTTCAATGCTGAACCGATCTTTCTGAGAATGTATTAATAGAAAATATTTCTGTTATTTTATTTAAAAATGCCTGAATGTTACAGCTTTCCCCTAACAGGTCACCGTGATATCTTTTGATATTTTTATGCAACGACGCATTAAAATACATATTTAAAATTAAAACATTCATATAAAACGTTTCATTGCTTTTCCCTCTTTAAAAATAGAAATGAAATCGAATTATCCTTTTATAAATGTAAATAAATAATATAAATTGGTTATCGTCCGTGATAATTTGATGCAGATCATATAATTCATTTTCATTTTTTATTGAAATATCGTAAAAACAATTTGACTTTCTGGCTGGTTGACTAAACATTTTCCGCCTAAATATTATTCTCTCTTCCATTTCTTAAAAACATTTCCTTGTTGCAAGTTTATTCCCTACATAAAAATATAAGACTTAGTCACGCCGGCTGTCGAAATTCCTCTTTCTCGTAATTTATTGTCCCGATTATTCCTCCTGGAACCGTTATCCGTTAAATCGCATGATTTATAGGCGTGTATTATTCGTTTATCATGACCTCTTGTCTCGGAAAGAAATCGTACTCTGTGCCATATTCCCCTCCGTGACATTTCTCTTGGACGTGTTAAGTAAAAGTTTCTGCAGATCAGTGATCGACTTACTCCTCAGACTCAATTGAGGAGTCTATTTAAAGCTCTACTAATTCTACATGAAATCCTTTCAAAAGAGAAAATATCTTAGACTTGAAATCGATTTATTTTAAATATTCGATAACTAGAGCGAGCATTGATCTATAATCGTCACGTCCGAATGTTATTTTATAGTTAACGCCATGTAATACGTAATAGTTAATTCATGTCCCTAACGTAAATGGTTTAGTATATAGCTCTGAATGACGTGTTAAGTAAAAGTTTCTGCAGATCAGTGATCGACTTGCTCCTCAGACTCAATTGAGGAGTCTACTTAGAGCTCTACTAATTCCACATAAAATCCTTTCAGATGAAAGAGAAAATATCCTAGAAAAATATATCTTTGAAATCGATTATTCGATATTAATCGATATAATCGATTATTAATCGAGTTATATCTTTGAAATCGATTTAAGATTTTGAATATTAGATGACTAAAACGAACATTTATTTATAATCATCACGTCTACAAGTTCTTTTATAGTTAACGCAATGTAATACGTAATAGTTAATACATATCCCTAATGCAAATGGTTTAGTATATAATTCTGAATGCCATGTTAAGTAAAAGTTTCTGAAGATCAATGATCGACTTACTCCTCAGACTCATTTGAGGAGTCTACTTAGAGCTTTACTAATTCTGCATAAAATCCTTTTAAATGAAAGAGAAAAATGTCTTAGAAAGGCTTGAAATCTATCTAAGATTTTGAATATTAAATGACTAAAACGAGCATTGGTCTGTAATCGCTACGTCCGCATGTTCTTTTTTAGTTAACTTCATGTAATACGCAATAGTTAATTCATGTCCTTAGGAAATTTTGGGCTTAAAGTATTATACGGGATTTAATAAAGTTTTGGAAAATGTAAGGGCAGCTATTTTGAGTTATATTTTCCTTTCTCTATATTAATCCAAAATTTTCCTCTTAATAAATATGTAAATTAAACTATTCGAGGGAATCTAGTTTTCTTAACTTAAATCAGTCCAACGACGATGCCTAATACATTGCACTTTAAAACGAGAAAAATGATTTTTAACCTTAATAAAGTGTTAAATTAAACATCATTTTAAATTAGTTCAAACCTCTAAGTATCTCACAATCATATTTAGGAAATACTTTCATATTCTTCAACTTCAACTTAGCTCCAACTTGGTACATTAATAAGGTGTTAAATTAGACATTTTATTTTAAGTTAAACCATGCAATATCACACAATAATATTTAGCAAATACTTTGATATTGTTCAACTTCAACTTCATATTAAGGTTACAGCAAAATTAAGCGATATATTTCAACGTGTTTCAAAATTTGCAGCAGTGTATTAAATTATAAACATGTTTGAGATAAGAAAATCTCAGTTTTTTGTCTCAAAAGTAAAATTTGACTTTAATTTCAATTCAAGCCTAGCAGTTTAAAAAAAATCAGTTATACGTTGGACTATAATGTAGGTACCTTAAACTAAGATACGGTACAAATTATTGCAACCTTATAAAGGTGTTAAATTAAACCCTGCTTCCGTTCCATTTAAACTGTACACTGTAAGAAAATTGCGGATCAAGTTAGCAAATAGTACCGCCATGCAGGATGCCGGTACTTTTTACAATAAAATCCATATTTACCGGAACATGTTACGAATCTGATATATCGTAATAATTACCGTAAAATCAATCTCATTAATTATATAAATATCACTATAAAGATTACGGTATAATATTTTACCGTTAAACTGAATTTTACAGTAAAACGGACTTTATTGAACATGTACCCAAAGCGTTGATACTTTATATCGTAATTTAATCCGGAATTTTTTATAGTGTAGTATCGTCTAAGTTTCAGATAGTAAAGTTAACATAATAATGTGACTCAACTTTGCACCGTATTAATTTTTTAATCTGGTTCCAACAGTTTCAACGTATCTGAAACTGTTGAGAAACGAATATTGAAGGTCTAAATCTGGGGATCAATAAGAGTTCTAGAAAGTACTGTTCGGAAATCCTTTTCTCATAAATGATTACCCTAGAATTCTCTAAGTTAATATATTCTTGAAGGGGTGAACCAAGAGAATATATTAACCTAGCAGAGAATCCTTTCTTTCATGTACTCAGGAGGGGAAATTCTATTAAGTATTTCAAAGGCTGCTAATGAAGTTTGTTTGGATGTTTAAAATTGTTCAATCTTTGTTTTGGAGTTTAATAAAATGGAGGGTCATCTGATTGTTTGTAATTCTATTTTTTGCAAAACCTTTAAAACAGATAGGATTTTTTAAAGCATGTTTTACAAGATTCATGATATGCTTGTCAATTCGGAAAACATGATAAAAAAAATTACATGTTAATTTTTAAGACATAATTTAATTGTTTCTTATAAATTTTTAAAACAAGTGTTTTACATGTTTAAATAATTACGTGTTACTTACTTTTTAGGACATATTTAATATAAATTTTCAAAATAAAATTTACGTTTTTGAAGTATGTTCTTAAATGTTATAATAATTAAATTTAAAATTTGAAAACATGTTTTTAAATGTTATAAGATTCACATATTAATTCATAAATTAAGTTTTTCACCTGTCGTTAGATACGCTTCTTTTGAATACTTAGATAATCATTAAGATTCAAAAGAGTTATTTATTCTTGTAACATGTTTGTAACAAGCTATAAAAATTACGAATTACATGCGTTAGTTCTTAAAATATGTTTTAATAATTTCAAGTTAATTCTTAAAATATGTTTTTTTTTACATGTGATTTACATTTAATCATGTTCAAAACATTTTTCGCATAATCAAGCAAATGCTGGTCATTGCATAAATAATTGCTTTAAAATTATTTTTAATTTAAAATTTTTAACATCAAACTGTTCCTTGGTATTATTTTCAGATACGTACTTAACCCAAGAGGCAAAAAAAATAGAACAATTAACCGAGACATTGTTTGCGTAAAAATCTTGATGCTTTTCACCAAAAATGCTCGCCTGAACAATTTTGAAACGTGACTAATCATCATCTTGCCAGAGTCTTTAATAAATTATTGATGTTTAAATCAATACAAAACTAAGACGAGAAAGTAATTTAAAAATGATGCAACGAAATGTATTTGCTTTATTTATTTAGCTATGTTTATTGATTTCATGACATCATCCAATTACAATTTTCCTTTTCTTAATTACAATAACATCCTCTTATTTTTTTAATTACTGCATCAGTTTCTCTATTACCAATATAAGTTTATTTTTAATGACTACTTGCTGTCCAGTTAATCCTTGCATGATATAATCATCTTAGTTGAAGTTACTAAGATGAAACAGTTGTTGGAGATCGTTTCTTTAAGTAGATTGTAATTAATCAGCCAAGCCCGTTTTTTTTATTAATGTTCTTTTAATTGGATTTTTTAATCTTCTTAAAAGGGAAGTCTTTGGCACATCCGAATCTAGTTGTTCTGTGAATTTATTAACTGGTAATTGATCATAACCGGTCGGTGGTTGCTGTATCAACGGGCCATGTAATTGGAAAAAATTGGTTTCACTGTTGTTTTAATAAGCCAGTTTCTTGTGACCCAGTGTTGGTATTTGTGTTCTTATTTCCAAGTCGGTCATTTTTGGTTACTGTCCATTTTGAGTTATTAACCCCAATGTTTTGATTGCTGGTCAATCATAAAATACGAATGTTATTTTATAGTTACTGCTTCATTGACTGTGAGCATTTTTATTATAGTTGACTATTGCGGATTATTAATATAGTTGAGCAACTATCAAATTTCTAATATATATATATATATATATATATATATATATATATATATATATATATATATATATATATATATATATATATATATATATATATATATATATATATATATATATATATATATATATATATATATATATATATATATATATATATATATATATATATATATATATATATATATATATATATATATATATATTAATAACTTATACATTATATCGTTTTTAAATAAACATTATAAATATTACATTTATATTTATACTTTAAAGCATGGCATTAAAACTATTTATTCGGTTAAATTTACTTTTCAGTATTGTATTTTTTACTAAATTTATGGTAATAATAATTATAATTTTAAAAACCAGACTTTACGGTAAGCCGTGAACATATGAATGGAAAAATTATCTAATTAATGGTTTAAATAATGCATATTTTAGTTTTATAAACCAGAATTAAAATTTTTTTAAACCAGAAATGTCATTACCGTACAGTGTAGTAATTTTACTAGAATGTTTTTCTATGTGAAGCTATTAAACGGATTTCCTTCTATTATACGATATTTTATTTTCTGAGAAATTAGCAATTTGTAATCAGATATACTGTTTATTGTGAATATGGTTGTTAATTTATATTGCAATTATTTTTTTAATCTTATAATAGTTTTTTTAAAAAAAATGTTAGACTGTATTAATAAGCTTTAGATATTCGGGAAACCATCAATTTAAGATAAATTGTATTATTTTTATGAATCTGATTTAAAACTACTTTGTTTTGGGGTAAAAAAAGATTATGTTCCATGTAGATACTGTTATTCCCAATAATTAATTAACTAATCATATTATAGATTTTGGTTTTTCGTGATTTCATTTTATAATCCAATTGTTCATCCGATGAAATAGTAAAGAATACAAAACCATATCTATTTTTAATTATGGAAATAATTTAATTCTAGAATTTTTCTAGCGAAAAAATAGAACATTGAGCTGTTTAATAATCGTATTTGTCCAATCATAAAATAATTAATCAGACATAATTTTTTTCAACTTTTTTTAAATGATGAACTATTTTAAAAATAATTACTAAATATTGCGATTTTAATCTATAATTTTGTATTTTCTACCTTGAAATGTTCATTAATTTGTTAATTGTTGTATTGTTGATTTTTAATATGATTCAATTCTATTAAAGGTAAATTTTAATATAGCACTGTATAGAGATCCTTTTAACTACACTTATTAAGCTTTCCGCTATTGAAGAAAATAACAACAATGTATTACCCAATTAAACAGTTGTTTTAATACTATTTTGTGTCAGAATTTATTGTGCTTGAAATGGATTTGACATATCATTAGCGAGTATTTAATTTTTGTAGTTTAACCTTATGCCTTTCTGTTTTAAACAAACGCAGTTTCATAACAGTAATTATTGCTTATCTTAGTAAAAAGACAGATATAGTCGAATATTGTCATTATTTATTTTTCGCGTGTGGGCATTAAAACTCATTGTTTTAAAAGTTCAATTTTTTAACGAATGTTTCAGCCATTGTTTACATTTTGGGAGATCCCTTATGGGCGGAACAACTTAACGACCCACGTTTCGAAGAAGTTAATGACGTCAGCATATCTAACTGTAAGAATTTGGCTGCGGTTTTGGCCACCCATTTCCTGTCTATCTAAGTTAAGTCTGTTCTATAAGTTAACTTCTTACTATGTAATTGAAAATATTTTTTCTATGTTGTGGGCGGATTTCATTTGAATTCAGGGGACACATAAGAGTCTATTTAGGTTGTTTAATTTCTGTATCTGTAATAGCTGGTTTTTCGTGGAATGGTGTTTCTTAAAATAGTTTTTTCTAAAAACCACAAATGTTTGGCATGAAATGCGTGCGCATCGAAGAATAATGTCAGTGTTTATTATCATCTTATGAAATCTAATTCAAAAAAAGACTGAAAGTTTGTTACGAAATATAAAAATTGAAAAATAATTACGATAATCATCCTACTCATGAAACCACTAAGTTCTTTCAAGAATCGTAGACAATTAAATGTTACATATAAATTAAATATTAGAGCACCAGTTATATATCCATACAATGTTATTATCGATACTTATTGCACTTTTTAGTCACAAGTACAAAAATGAATATTTAAAAAAATACTTTAAGTGTTTAATGTGGTGGTAGCATGTTAATAGTCCCCAAAATAATCCTATTCTTCAAACCACAAAGCTCTTTTAATAATTATGAAAGTTATATAATATAACAATAAAATATTAGGATATAATTGATAAATAAGAGACCTTATACTATATTATATTATATTATATTATATTATATTATATTATATTATATTATATTATATTGTATTGTATTGTATTGTATTGTATTGTATTGTATTGTATTGTATTGTATTGTATTGTATTGTATTATATTATATTATATTATATTATATTATATTATATTATATTATATTATATTGTATTGTATTGTATTGTATTGTATTGTATTGTATTGTATTGTATTGTATTGTATTGTATTGTATTGTATTGTATTGTATTGTATTGTATTGTATTGTATTATATTATATTATACTATACTATATTATATTATATTATATTATATTATATTATATTATATTATATTATATTATATTATATTATATTATATTATATTATATTATATTATATTATATTATATTATATTATATTATATTATATTAGATTGATATTTATTGTATATTTATGTGAAAAAAATATTTATTTTATAAAGAGTACATTTAAATTATAAAATATTTAAGAGCTAAGAGTATAAAATAGTGACAAAAACGAAATTTCTTTGGACCATGTAAAAAAACTGAATAATATCTGCTTATCATAAGTAATATAAATTAAGTTACTAAAGTTTTTGACTTAAATTCTTTCTTTGTTTAGCTAAAAACACAAAATATTTAATTTTTGTTTATTATTTATAATTTGTTTTGAAATTCGAGTAAAAATACAATTAGAAAATTGATGTTTGTTGTTTGAGAAATAACATTTGTAAGCATAATTTCAGGATATCAAACAGGATAGGAAAAACTAGCAATTTCAATATTATTTTTTATTTATCTTGCTGATTTACATCAAATAAAAGTTTTGAAATTTTGCATTAATTTCTTTTTAATGAACATGAACACCATCAACACTTCTTTTATTGCGTTTTCTTGTTGGCAAACTAATAATTACTGTGGGCGCGCCATGAAATGGATGTTTTCTCATTTTATAAACAAGGTGTGTATATTATTTTCTTTATGACCTAGATTTATGAATCATTCTTTCCGAATAGCTTCTTAATGATGTCGCATTTGCGCCAAATTTTCCGCAAGCGGTGTGAGCAGGCTAGTACTCAAACATAATTACAGTAAAATTCAATATACAGACCCTCTTGTATATAAACATGAAAAAACTTTTTTAATGCCCAATAACTACTTGTAGTAACTATATTGAGGATTTTTTTTATAAATAACTTGTGCTTATATATATATACAGGGCCAGCGCTAAGCATGCGCCACATCGCTGAAATACGATAAATGCGGTAAATTTGGGGAATAAAATTGTGTTTTGGCGAATGATTTTTTCCGCTAGAAAGAAAAATATATATTTAACTCGATCCTCTAAAGTACGTCAAAGTGAATTTTTCTAAACAAATCAGTATTTTTTATTCGATTACAGTAATTTTTTTCTATAGATGAGCCGCATAACCAATAAGTATTGGGTCCAAATAATATAGGCCTGAAACTAACTTAACTTTCGTAAAATAGTTTTCTTTGAGAAAAAAATTAATAATAAAAAATTTTGCATTTGGCGAAGACTTACGAAAATTGGTGAATACTTTTGGTATTGGGAGTCTAATTTACTGGCTAATAATTTAACATCCTTAGCGCGTTTTTTATTGTTTAAAATTATTTCTAAAGCTACGTAAGTACAATCTTTCTGGACGAAATATATTTCCATCATTGCTTGTCACTAATCAGAATTTTATTATGTATCTTATTAGCCAGTAGTTAGAGAATCAGACTCCGGACCAGAGGGTCCGGGGTTCAATCCTCTATTCCGCTAATACTCACCGAGTAGATACGTGCCTTTAAAATCTGAGGAATCGACCTGTGGTCGATTGCTATGCAGTAATATAGGTTCAGAGATCTAGTGAAATTTTCTTTCCTCTTCAGATCTATGTCTAAATTGGGAAAATGGTCTCATAAATAAATAGTGCTGCACGAATAAAGGGTGCTGCCCTCTATCCGTGGGGTTCTGAACTAAGATGTACTCTCGCCCTTGTTTCTCTTGTCAAACGAAAGGAGCTCCTTCCTGACTTAATTTGCAAAAGGTCAATGGCTGGCGAGCTTGGCTTGTCCAATAAGAGTTATTAGGAACAACAAACAACAATTTTATAGTAACTTAAGTCACTGAAATTAAAAAGAAACTTAAAGGAAACCTGGACATCTTGTATAACATTCAAACTAATAATCTAATTTAATGTAGTTTGCCATTTTCATAATTTTTGTTGCACGTAAATGCTAATTAAACCGTGCAAAACGTGAATTAAGTTAAAAAATTGACAAAGACTTTCTCTGAATAAGCTTCACTTATGAAATTTCTATTTAGAACAAAATCCACGATCTTATCGAACATAGCATTATGAAGATTCTTTTCTACATGAGTTTAATGTCTCCAAAATGACAATGACCAAATGATTCCCCAACAAAGGAAAAGGAAATGTATTTTTATTACTCCATTTCACAAGAATGTAATAAAAATAAGAATTGTTATTCGATGAATGTGTGAAGAAAAAAAAATTAGAACTAACATATAATACTATATCTTTAGCACGGAAAGAGACCAATATATTGTAACGACACAAGTCCTTTTTTTTATTGAAATGTACTTTCGTTACGGTTACCGTTATCGATAAATGCGATCGACCTTCTCCGCCGTGACGGAGAGCTATTACTTAATCATTTGGGTACAAAGAAAACTTTCCTCTGTCGCCCTGAAGAAATACTTGCGCTACACAAAAATGTCGTATTTTTTCCTTCTTTCTATTCTTTTAGAAAAATTGAGCCGGTTAAATGGATGGAGCCATAGAATCGCTTTCCTTGTGACAGATTTTGCAGATGACATTTTCCGATTAGAATTTTTATCTATGAAAATTGTAAATATAAAACAATCTTGAAAAAGAATTGAGTGCATTAAATTTAAGATTGAATTTTTCCTATAACTAACAACAGTAACAGTTAAATTCGTTTGGTTTATGAAGAATGTTTTTATTAGTCTGATTTTTCTAACATAGGGGCAAAAATAATGAAAATAACCCATTTAATTTAGATTCTAACACCACTAAGACACGTAGAGGATTGTAGGGCTCTCTCTTAACCTTATCCCAGTATATAAGCCGCCTTAGAGCTATATCTGTTGATGTCTATAGTAAGAACTTTATATAATTTTATATCCTGTCACATATAGCCGCGGCGGCTCTGGAAATAGAGCACTTGCTTCCCAATAAGGTGTCTGAGATTCGAATCCAAGCCCTGACTGGTCAATACAAATTCTGCTCTCGGTTCGCACTGACCATAGGACACACTTAAACTATGCTCCGTGGTAGACGAGTAGTGGATTAGAATCTCATTACCTTCGGGCTAACCGTGGGAGATTTTCCTCTCCATACAACGCAAATGCAGGTTAGTCCTCCACGAAAGCAAGTTTGTCCCAATACTTGATCCAAGAGTTCGTCTTCTGGATAGGGTTCAAATTTACAAGGCTGCTGAGTTGAACATTGATAGTTGTAATCTCAGAATTGAGTTGGATTTTCAAGGCCGAATATGAACTAAAATTCCGGTCGCATGATGAAGTCGGTGCCTGAGCTAACCCTTCTAAACTATATATAAAATATTCGAATTTAAATTCGAGGTATATGCTAGATGACACCACAAGTTTCAATCGTTTTCTGATAGCTCACGCAGAATTTATCGTCAGACTGTACCACAGGTTATTTATGGATAATCCAACTGACTATTTTCCAACTAGGTAGCATGCTCAAATTTTTCCTAGGATATGCTATTCGAAGACGTTACAATTTCCATTGGTTTAATGACTTATATTGACTGAATTTATCTCCAATCGATATTTCCACAGAATTTGCCGCCAGTCAAAAATCAATATGTTTTTCAAGTAGCCAAGTCAAAATAATTCTATTCTTCTCAGACCTTGAATGAAAAACGTGGAACGCGTAACTAAGTGATAAACTTCTATCACCATCAAAACTCTCTGTTCCTATCTCTTGCGAAATTGGTAAGGTGGTGAGCTCTACTTTTTTCGCTTTAAGTATCAATGTTCGCAATATGTTTTTCAAGTGTGGCCAATTTAAAATAATTCAATTCTTCTCAGAACTTGAATGAAGAACGTTGGACGCATTACTAAGTGATAAACTTCTATCACCATCAAAACTCTCTCTTCCTATCTCCTGCAAAACTGGTAAGGTTGTGAGCTCTACGTTTTTCGCCTTATGTATCACGAAAATATAATTATTTTTTCCTTTTTTATTCTATCTGAAAAATATTTATTTAATTACGTTAATTTATTGTTAACTCAATACGTTACTGTTAACTCTATACGGAACGTTAATTTATAGTTAACTCAATAAAATATTAAAGACCGTGAAAGGTACTAAATTTATTTTATAATTACGGTCACCATACCACAAAAATATAGACTGAACATTCCTAAAAGCCCATATTAAATCTCATTAAGACAAATAAAGGCTATTACGAAACCAACAGATGGTTAATTTGCATAACTAACTCGCTCTAGCATCCCTCCGAGCGAGAGGATCAAAACTCATTTACAGATGCGTCATCTCTAGCATCATTTGGCTGCACCAGACATTTTGGCGCCTTATCAGCTGTTGAATTCTGGCGCGGAAATAATAACATCTCGTTGTTTCTCGTTTCATCTCGAGACCACGACAGCTGCTTCATCTTCCGGTGTTTAAAATACTGTTGTTCTTTGTTTCAGAGCGAGGATGAAATTTGTGTGATTTCTTCTCGCCTCCTGAAACTGTGAAAATAGTTTTATCTGTTGAACCGGATATTATTGATTTTCGCATCTTATGTGTGTGAATGTCTTGTTTAGTGTTCTGGGAAATGTTAGGGTTGTAAAAATTGATTTTATGGTTAAGAGATATGTGCGAGACAAAGGTTGAAATTAGATAATGTTCTTGAATAAATTCTTCGAAAAGAGCAGTGCTCTCTTGTGTCCTATCTCAAATGCTTTTATAATATTTTTTTTTCTTCACTTTTTTAACATTTATAGTTTATAAATTTGTTTTATATTTTTATTGACTAATTAAGGTAGTCTTAAGTTTAAACCTTAGGCTGCAGGAAATACCGAAATTTAAAAAATATGATATAATATATAAAAATTAAAATACAAAAAAGACCCCTAAAAAATACTAAAAAACAAATAATACAAAAATACAATAAAAGTACAAAGTAAAGCTTTTTTGACAATTTGTACATGTAATATAAAATAAAATTAAAATTTATCTCAAATTAGTATATAACAAGTTATATTTACATGTTATTTCAATAAAGTTTTTTCATACCAATATACACTCATGGGCAAAAAAAATTAGCACACCAAGAAGGAGTCGTCAAAATGAAACGAAACTTTACATATGTAATGACTACTTTGATATAAGTAAATGATAAGAAAATCAAAGAATATCGTTTTTCTTTGATTTTCTAATCATTTACTTATATCAAAGTAGTCATTACATATGTAAAATTTCTTTTCATTTTGACGACTCCTTCTTGGTGTGCTAATTTTTTTGTCCATAAGTGTATAATTATAATCCTGTAAAAATAAATATTAAAAATATGTGATGTATTTAATTATTCTTATTGCTCTAATGGTAATTTTAGTAATCGAGCAATGATGGATCAGTTTTAAAAGAACTGATTTTTTGTTAATAACTGGGTCTCGATCTTGGCAGTAGAAGTCCACCTAGCCTCATATAAATGAATATCGATTAGTTTAGGAAGTAAAGGTGGTCGGTGTGCAATGCTGAGCATGTTGCTTCGATCATAGCGTTCGTTGATCGCGAAATTAATGAGCTTCATCGGCAATGGTACTACTGCTCTACAATAGGCTGCTGCTGGAATGCTTTCTTTTTTAATATTAATTTGGTTTTTGTTATTAAATATTTAAAATTTAAATTAATATTAAGTATTTAAGATTTAAATTGTTATTAAATATTTAAGATTTAAATTAATATTAAGTATTTAAGATTTAAATTGTTATTAAATATTTCAGATTTAAATTGTTATTAAATATTTAAGATAAGTATTAAAATACAGTGTTTTATTTTATTTAAATTGTTTCGGGATGTCACAAAAGTCAAAAAAATAGTCAGTCTCAAAAATATAATTTATTTTATAGAAATTTTGAAATTTTTTAAATCAAAGTTTTTCTTATTTCGAAATTTTTTTTCTCACAATTTTTACGTAAATTACTGAGACTAAATTTTAATTTCACACAAAATTTTGTGACAAAATGCTTTACTTTCATGAAACGTGCGGAAAAGCACTTAAACTTTGATTTATTGCAAAATATTTTAATATTTCTGCAGTGTTTGACAACAATTTGTTTGTGGTGATTAAATAAAATGTTAAATAATAGGCTACTACAAATTTTAATCCAAATAGAGACGTTCTAATCTGGCCAAACCGTCACGCACCTTATTACAATTAAATTTAATTTCAAAACTAAATTGTGACATATGCTTACATATCTTCATGTTAATCAATTTGAAGTCCCGATTTTTAATACTGATTCATTTTTATCATGCTAAAAATTTTGCTTTAATATTTTATTGACCATAGTATCATTGATTTTATAGATTTTATTGATCATAGTGTCAATAAAATTATTGTTATTGATTAATCAAATCTATAACATCCATTTTATGAAAATAATTGTAATACATTTAACGAATCTGCGTTAGTATCAATTAACGAAACTTATTTGCTAGTTTTAAATATAATGAATTGGATGTTATTTGTAAAATAAAGTTTTTTATGAGTTTATTTTCGATTCAAAAATTTAAAAAATAAGTTTTTGAGTGAGGAATTTTTTAAACCAGAATTATCTGCTTGTGTTTTTGACCATTTGTTCAATTGTTTATTAATATATTTTTACTTTTACTTTTCTAGGTAAGTCAAAACTTGAAAATTCTACTTAAAGAAGTTTTTATTTACTATTTAGAAGATTTGCTTAAAGGTAAAATAAATTTATTTACAGTAAGTTTTATCAATTTTATTTATAAGCATGTAAACATACATCTCTTTTTGTTATAAGGCAATTTATCTTTGTTATAAGGGGATTCATATTCACAATGCAATTCATAGTCATTTTCTATAAATTTTGATATTTCGATAATGTATGTTTTTTTTTTTTTTTTTCAAATCTGATTTGAACACCTGTATACTAAGCTTTAGTTTTTCCTAAGATCATTGACACTTTTTAAAATAAGGTTATTGAAACTAATAAAACTAAGACTATAAATATTAATAGGACTAAGGTTATAAAGACTGCAATCCAATTTCTGACACGGAGAAAATAATTCTGGAAAAATTACCGTTTTGTATGGTAATGGTTTTCTGGTAAGAAAAAAAAACAAAAACATAATTCTGTTATATAAAATCAAAATGCACGGTATTTAAACTATTCGTTTGGTAATTTTTCCGTTATCTGGTAACGGTTTACCGGAAATTCTGGTTTTCAAAATTATATTTCTTATTACTGCATATTTAGTAAGAGATACAAAACTAAAAATTAAGACTAACCAAATAAATCTTTTTATATCATCCTCTAAGGTAAGCATAAATATTATTAAACCATATCTTTTGTTAATTTTACCAAAATCATTACCAAATTGCCACGGTTAAACACGGCGAATTTTACCATATTCTGGTTGTTTTAACCGTAAATTTTTGTTTTATTTTCATAAGTAGCAATATATGTGTGCTTTGTCAATTAAAAAAATTGTTCATTACCTTAAAGTTAAGATTGTAATTTAAATCGTTAGACCTCAAAAATATCAAGACTTATTAAAAAATGTATTAGGACTTCACAATATAAATTTTTTTAACGAATTTTACAAAAAATTAATTTACGTTATATTAGTCTTTTATACAAGTATTTTGATTGCATTAAAACCTGTAATGTAATATATTTAATAGTTAATATAACTTACAGCTAACAATTTCTGCAGAATAATCATCACTTTCTAATATTTCTAGTATTTTTTACTTTGCCACATTTTATATTCTTGTCAATTTTCGAAAGTTTTAAATTGTCTACCAACTATTCATTACCGCGAAACATTTCCCTAAGCTGGAGAAGTTTTTAAACGATGTGCTTTAAAAGTTTTATCGATATTTCTCTTACTTACCATCTTTAACTGACTTCTTTTCAAATCTCAACTTCCAAAATGTTTTATTTCTTTTTTGTCGCCATAATTCGAAACTATTGGAAAACTTGTCGGGACGAAAATCGATTTTTAATACTCGAACATTTGGCGTCACTGCATCTGTCTCCGACACCCCTGTGTGAAAATCCCCACACGAACTCCATCCTTCTCCCCATCTTCTCTAATTAAGGAATGACTACCCCCTTTCTCTGAATCATTGTTCAATTTTTTTCCCTTTTTTCCCAGGAAAAAGGATCTTGGCGAACAATATATTTCCCCCACAGATAAAAGGACCTTTTCAAGGTTTCACCATATATTGCTGGCTGTGATGAATGTCGCCAAATGCTTCATTAAGGCTGTTGGTCTATTCCATTTTTACAGCGCCGCCCTTTGTTAGTCTGTTCTGTGATTAATGTTTAGAGCTTTGAATGGGGCTGTTGCGCCCTTTATTATGATGAATTCACCAGTAAGGATATGATGCATTGTCTCTGATTAAAGCAGTGTTATAGGTATTTTATTTAACAACGGATAATTATATGCTGCTTTACTCGATATCATGCTTTCTTTATTCGTGCTTAACAGAAAATTTCTGTTTTATTGAAAGCTTTATTTAAAAAGTGCTAGTTTTTTTTCCAGGTTATTAGCGGGGAAAAAAAGCACAAAATGCACCTTTTTAACAATTTTATGAATTTTGCGGGCTGTTAAACCGGAATTTAATGTAATTAAATGTCAATTCAAACTTCATTTGATATTATTTTAAAAAATTAAATGTTTCTCAAATTTTAATTTGAAATTGAGCGAAATATACTTTTAATAGTTTAGTTATTTTAATTATATAATATAACGATTATAATATTAAAATTGAATTGTTATAAATAACGTAGAAATTAACAATAATTTCTTCCATTTTAAACATATTTTGATATGTTTAAAATGTTTGCAAAAATGACAAAGCATTTTAATAAATACTATTTTAAAAGATCACTTTTTGAAAGTGTACTATTTGTATTTCATTTATAAGGGTTCTAATCAGTTTCTTTAATATAATGAAGTACAAAATATTCTTTTCTATCAAATTTAAATTGATAATTAATATTTATTATATCTATAAAAATATATTATTTCATTTCAATAAATATTTAATTACATTAAATCGAATCAGATTTTAAATTCTTATAATTGCATAAATGGTATTTTTTTCTGACTTTTTTTGATGCGTTTTCGTTATATTCTCCAGATTATATAAATAAATTATTTATGAGAAGTTTGGTCTCCAATTTTGAAGGACTAAGATTGGCAAGATCTCTGTCTTTTTCCTTCATTCTTGTATTAATAATTTTTAGTCCAATACCTCAAGACCTTTCGAAATTGTTTAAGGCTACCTAACAATTATTACTCCATTAATATTTTTATTCCATTTATTATTTCACTCTTAAATAAATAAAATATTGGAGTATTTTTCAGAGTATTTATTAAAATTCAAGTGCCAAAATGTTTCTTAAACTTTGGATAAAGTAATAGGAACTTTCCAATATAAAAAAAAAATAATTAATTTTAATAATATTCTGTAATACACATCACAATTTCATCCAATTTCAATTTTTTTCAAAATTATTGAATTCTGCTCCAAGAAACC
This sequence comes from Parasteatoda tepidariorum, assembly GCF_982258835.1. NCBI lineage: Eukaryota > Metazoa > Arthropoda > Arachnida > Araneae > Theridiidae > Parasteatoda > Parasteatoda tepidariorum. The sequence continues at coordinate 77,012,158 of NC_141758.1, forward strand.
TAAGTAATTGAAGGAAATCAGTACAATTTTACATCCTCGTTTTTCTTAAAGCAAGTTTATGTATATATTTTTTAATTTTTATTTGTTTTATGTGGAGTGAACCTAATAGGTTTTCGTAAATTAGTTTCCCAAAAAACTGCATCCATTTATATTGTTATTATAAAAGACATAAATTCCAAAAAGAACAAATTATTTACATTTATTTTGAAAAGAGAATTTATTTGTATTTGCTTAAATAATTCGCAAATTGAAAAAAAGTTTCCTTAATGAGTTCTGAACTTAATGGAATATCCCGGAACTAGCAAAAAAAGTTCTTCCCAAAAAGCAAAAAAAGAAAAAGAAAAGAAATCCGTTTTGTTAGATATTTCAATTGGTATAACTATGTCCGACTGGTCCGTAACACCTCTCGTTAACTTAAAAAGAAGACCTATCACGTATTAGTTTAGGGACAAAATCGATACAATCGATTTTATCTATCGATAAAAGCTGACAATAGAATGAAGCGAGTTTTTATTTTTTGCCTGTTGAAAAAAGAGTTGATATCGGAAACAAGTTTTGGGGATAGAATATAGTCATTTTTAACTAAGTTCTCCGTGAAACTCTTTTACGGTTTAAGAAAAAGTCATCGACACGTACATTATAAAGCAAAATGTTTTAAATATTTCTGATTAAATAGATGAGATGCTTTATTAATTAGATTTTATTAATGAATTTAAAATAATGATATGTAAGGAGAAATATTAAAATTAAAAAGGAATGACAGTAATAACAATGAAAAAAGAATTAATAATAAGTTATTCAAGGTGGTCCGTTTTTTTTTGGTGCGCTGCACGTGTTTTTTATTTTGATAAAATATGCTTAAACAAAATATCGTGTTTGACTTTTTAAACTGCTTCAGGGTGCGTAGCGTTTTTAAAAGTGCTTTTTTTCGATTTTCGTTTTTCAAAAGCCCTTAAAAGTGCTTTTTTCATTGGGTGTTTTTAAAAAGTGCTTAATTTTCCCTTTTTAAAAATGGGATTTTTCCTTTACTACGTTGATTTTCACTTCGAATTATGCAGAAAGACGCAGTTCACATTGTTCTATTCAACGTTTTCATAATTAATTCAACCCCAATCTATTTCGGCGTATAGTCTGTCCGTAGCGTATGAAAACGCCATTCGTATTACATGATTCAAAATTTCATGATTTTTGACAATTGTCAAAAACAATGCCAAAAGTTTTTTTTTTTTTGACATGACGGTTAAAACAAGATAAAACCGTCAATAGTCAAAAACTTTCCAACCCTGCCTAATTATGATATGTTTTCAAAGTGCTTAAAAATATTTTTTAAGTGCATAAAAATATTTTTTAAGTGCTTGAAAAGTGCTTAAACGGTGCTTATTTTTTGTTGAATAATCTGGCTACGCAACCAGTGCTTAGTTAAAGACATCATTTCATTTATAGCAATCGAATGCATGTAGAACTAGAACTGAAGTTATTTATTTGAAATCTTCAAAACCTCAAATATTCAAAACCCTGGATAGATATATTTACTTATTTTATTATATATGAAACAAGGATTTTTCAAATTGAACACTGCAAAGTTTCCCCTTAAATATACATTTGATTTGAATACACAAAATAACAAGTGTGCGTAATCATAATATATATTTTTATGTAGCATAACAAATTCGGTCTCTAGTAGAACAATGAAAAATGTTAAGTAACAGCTTCAAAATAAATGAGTAATAAAATTTCTAGTTTTTCATATCCTTAAACTATAATCTCACATTGTTAAAATAAAATTGGTACGAAGAAGAATTGGATATTTTTACTATCGTCGCCACAGGTTGATGCTGAATAATTTATGAATGATAAAATTGTGAGATTAGTTATTTCTTGCTTTAGAAGTGTTTTTATTTATATCAAGTTTATTACTTTTAAATAAGCTTCGGATATAAAGACAGATCATATTTTTTCTCATTCCTTCCTTCCTTTTATATTCAGCGAAAAGGAAAATGGTATGGTATTCGAAGTTTGGAACTTACCGAGGAACGACCATAAAATCTTGCGAATAGGGAGATAAAATATTCTTTAGAACTACCTGGAAGAATTTTTGAAAGCTTAAAATGTTGAATAAGTAATGTACCTAAAATATTTTTAGTTTTTTTCAAAAATATTTGAGTCTTATATTTTTCTTTGTTCCCTTCGAAATTTTATGTTAAAAATATATCGGTAATAGAACTATGGCTTGTTTATGTTAAAAATAATAATTTGCTATGAATTCCTATGTAAACAATTTCTAATGCAATAATAATAATGGCATTTTATATAAAAAAAAATCCGTTAACATGACTAATATTTTTTGCTTACATTTTTGACGTATTTATGCATGAAAATTTTATTTTTTATAATTTAAATTATTTTGTGATAGATTCGCATGCACTGTAAAAACAAAAAGTACCGAAACTTATGGTGCCAGTACTTTTCACCGTGAAATCCGTTTTTACCGGAACATACTACGGAGAAAAAATCTGATAAACCGTAATTTTTCAGTAATATTTACCGTAAAATCACTGAATCTCTCTAGTTAAATAAATATTACTGTAAAAATTACGGTTTAAAATTTTACGGTAAAAGCAGATTTTTCGGATAATTTACCCAAAGTGCTGGTGCTTAAGACTGTAATTTGATCCTGAATTTTTTACAGTGCAAATTTATTTTGAAATTTTTGGTAGAAATGTTTAAATCAATCAATCGTAGTTAAAAAATGAAACTTATATCAATCTCTATAACGCTAGTGTGTCATTTTATTTAATTCGGTGTATGTCTTTTTCTAGGCATATGCAAAAAAGATTTTTCGTTTTAATTTCATTACGTAAGATAAATTTATTAATCTCTTTGCTGAATATGTCACAAAAGTTATAGCTTAATGCTGAAAAAATTGCAAACTACTTTTTCAACAAGTTATTCAATTTTTCAATAAATTATTTTAAACAGATTAATAAAATTTCTCACAGACTTCTTGAAGATACCTTATTGCAAAACTCAGCAAATATATTTATTTTTTGTTTTTAATTTAGTGTTAGTATTTGCTATTCGGGGTGAGAATATAGACTTCCATTACTGCACTTAACACAGTGGTTAAATTTAATTTTCCCAGTAATAAACGGACACTTTTGATTCGCAAAGTTTCCTATGTATGTATTGCAAATAGTTCCTAATCTCACTCTAGAGTTCTTGAAAGCCTAAACCCCTGTATTGCATATTAGTTGAGTTTGAAATTGCAAATTTATGATTCTTAATCAATCTTTCTACGTTCACCAGACGTGATAAAATGTAATGATAAAATGTAAAATGATTTTCTTTTGTGTTCTTCTTTTAAAATGATATATTTAATTGTTCTAAAGTGTTTTATTCGGCAGTTTAAAAATTCCGAATAAAATCATCATTCGTAAAATCCATTTTACCGTTAAATATTATACCGTAATTTTTACTGTAATATTTATTTAATTTGAGTGATTCAGTTATTTTACGGTAATTATTACTGTAAAAATTACAGTATATCATATTTTTCGTTCCGTGCCATGTTCCGGAAAAAATTGATTTTGCGGTGAAAAGTACCGGTGACGGTACCCTTTATCGTAATTTCATGAGGAATTTTTTACAGTGTACCAAAATGTTATATTTAATGCTATTTTCCACCGTAATGTTGTATTTTTAATATTAAATATCAGAAATGATTTTAACATCATATAAAATTATATTATACTTTAGGAAGAATTGAAAAGATTTTCTGAAATACTAACAAGATTTATTATGTTGTGTGTAAAGCAATGTTTCCTTTTTATTACTAATAAAGGATTTTTTCTTTTGTATTTTAATAAGATTTTTCTCTGAGAAAACAAAATACTTTTTTGTTAATAACGCATTCATTAACATCTTTAATTCATTTCTGCTCCTTGAGTTTGTAAGAGAAGGTTATCATTTCGATGTTAAGTTTTTTTGATTACAACTTACACCTTTCTTTTCCCTATTAGGCAACATAAAGATCTTGTAGTAATTGCATCATTTTAACGCCATAAATATTTTTTTCCTTTTTGTGAATTTAATGATCGTGTTTTATATTACTAATGAAAAACACTAGATTCACTATCTGTTTCTATTGTTATCCCGGAATTTTTTATAAACATTGTTTTATCGACAGTCTCATCTTTCTTATCAAGTCATTACTCTAAATGATATCATCATCACTACAAAGAAAAAAATTAACGATGATGATAGGTCATTAGCTTAATTAAATTTTTTTGTTGAAGAAATAAAGTACGTTTATTATCTCTTTAAATAAAAAAGAAGATCTCGCCGAAGTTCACTAAAATAATATTAATGACATTAAAGATATAAATTAAGAACTAAAATAAAATTTGAATTCTGTTTTAAATTTAAGACAGTAAAGACTATTTTATTATTACTGCCAAACGATATTGCTATGACAAACGATCTAATTTTGTATTAAACGATTTAAATGTGTATTATATGACCGTTAATAAAATTAACCACATCATTATTTTTCTAAATCGGTGAAAGAATTGATATCAGAACGAGATTTTTTTCTATCGATAGATAATGTCAAACGATATTTCTATTTATTCATTGAAACTGAGAATAGAATGAAATTGATATTGGTAACAAGTATTTTTTTAGCGCCGAATTGCCTCATACTGACTCCCTAAAATATTATTGATAATATTATAGATAAAATATTTAAATGACTAAATGGAATTAATTGCACTTATTTATGTTTGAGTCTGTAATGCATTTTCTGTCATAACTACCGTACCATACGATATCTTTCAGATAGATGATATTATTTTCTCGATTGATAATATGAACAATATTTTTATTATCAATAGATAATAGTGAATGATGTCCCGATCGATATCTTATCCATTGATAGAAATCAATATCATAATGAACTGAATTTTTATATTTTTTAACTAAGAAAAAATTTGTATTTGAGGGGCTTTTTTTTGCTTTCGATAGATAATATTAAACAATAATATTATAGAGATCAAGAAAAAAATTAACCAAATTCTTATTTTTTGTAAGTAGAGTTTGTGCATGAAATAAGTTCACAAACATTGTTTACTTATTTATTTACGATTGATTGACAATCTCACATCAACTCGCTATAATAATATAAAGCAATTGTAAAATGATTTAAATACAAAATAAATTAAATAAAATTGTAATTCTGCTTGAAATCTGCAGCTACTAAGCATTTTCTTTCATGAGGACTCAGTCTTATTATTTGAGTAGATAATATTATGAGAAATAGATCATCATCATCATAGTTGGCCAGACAGCCCAATGTGAGTCAATGCCTTCCTCTGAAGATTTCTCCATGACGACTTCCAATTTACCTTTGATCTCCAATACTTTTCATTAATTGCGAGAAAATCAAGACTCCATTGAGTCAGCCCATCTTAACCACAGCCTTCCCCGCTTTCTTGTTCCAGTGGATCTAAAAAGCAGTTTCTTTTTTATTGTATTGTCATCGCTCATTCGAATCACGTGAGCCATCCAATTCATTCTATTTATTTTTATGTATTTAATAATATCAGGTTGTTTATAAATCTTGTACAGATCAAAGTTAAATCTCCTTCTCCAGTTATTGTTTTCATTTACACCACCAAGTATACTCCCCAAAATCTTTCTCTCAAATGTAGCAATACAATTTTCCTCCTGTTTTGTCATTGTCCAAGCTTCAGAAGCGTATGTCAAGACTGACCGGACAAGAGTTTTGTAGATCAAGAACTTTGTTTTTCTAGAAAGAAACCTAGATTTAATAATTAGAAATAGATAATAAACGATATTAAGGATTGAAATCGAGAATAGTTTTATTTTTTGTCAGTTGAAAAAAAGAGTTGATAATAAAAACAAGCTTTTCTTTATTTTTCAATGAATAATCTCGCTTTGTTTCGTTAAATTATTACTGATGGCATGGAAGAGTACTTTTTGAAACTGAAATAAAATTTGAATATTCTTTAAACTTGAAGCCATAATAAACTCTCTGTCATTCCTACAAAACGATATTGTCTGTAAATGAAGTGGCGTCATAAATAAAATAAAATATAAAACACTTCATTGGCAGTATAACGTGTCAAACATAACTAACTTTAAATTGCTTCAGAAAAAAAAATCAGATTATTTGAAAGCATTCCTGTCAAGTTTTAAGCGTCTTGTCAAACTCAAAATTTGAAAATACTCTAAGCCAAGTTTTTTTTATTTTTTATATATATAATATTTGCATCTTATGCATGTCAAATTTAATGGAAATTTCATTTACTATACCTGTCATTTTTGACATAAAATTAAGGGCGCTATTTTTTTTCCTGATCGTAGTTCGAGCGTATGGGAAGTGTAATCGAATTTCCCAATTATTGATTTGTTGATGCCAAGTGCCTAAGGGATAACGCCAAGGATCTTGCCAAATTGAAAAATTTTTTTGGTTGTGAAGTTTTTCTTCAATATTTCGAAAATAAGAGTTGTAATTTGATTTTACTTTCATTCATTTCTATATAAACCTAAAACTTGATATGATTTAAGGAATATTTTCATATTCTTTAAAGCAAATATAAAGAATATTTTCATTTCATTCTTTAAAGCAATAGAAAGAATATATTGCAAAGAATATCTAGTTATATCAGTTTATATTAGATTTTGTCTTTCTCAACAACTCATCAGTTGAATTTTTTTAACCATTTAGAGAACAGAAGAACTCCAATTAACCAAATTGACATATTGCGAAATCTTTCTTAAATATTTTGAAAATGAGAGTTGCTATTTGATTTTACTTTCATTAATTTCTATATAAAGCAGAAATTTGATATACTTTTAAGAATATTTTGTTTTGACTAGTTACATTAGTTTATAATAGGTTTTTGTCTTACTCAACTATTTTTTTCCATTAGTTGAATTTTTTTTCTTTAACTAATTTGGGAACAGAAGAACTCAAATTAACCTGATTTACTGGGATTAGATCTGATCCAAATAAACGAATAATTGTGGGAAAGAAAGTTATCCTTCTAACAGAATAAGAAATTTTCAGTAAACTCATCTCTAATGACGAACCACTAGTTAAATTAACTTCTGTCTTCTACTTCGTAGAAATGGTAGCACAATTTTGTTAGTTTGTTTCGATTTGTTAAAACTTTCCTGTTAATTGGGGTTGCTTTCTCTTAGCCACCTGTAAAAAATATAAATTTGAAGAAACCATTAATTGGGCCTACTTCTGAATTCTAGTCAGTAGCTATGCTAGGCACTAATTACCTTTACTTTGTCCCACCTGCCGATAAAAAATGCAAAACTGTCGAATTTTCTAGGACTGACCACTACACTGAGTGTTTCTGGCTCTATGGGAACTCTAAAAAGCTTCGTAACTTTTACCAAAGTGTCTTGGTAATGCTTTTGGTAAAATTAACAATAGAGCATGTTTGTATAATATGTGATAAAATTTGGTAAATGTGGTCAAATTCGGTAATTTTATCATGATACCTTAGAACATGGCATAAAAACCATTTATTCGGTTAAATTTACTTGTCAGTTTTGTGTTTTAGTAGTAAGAACTGTATTTTTGAAAAATCAGAATTTCCGTTACACCATTACCATATAAACGGAAAAAATTACCAAATCAATGGTTTGAAATGTCGTATATTTTGATTTTGTTATCAGAACTCTGTTTTATAAATTTTTTTACGAGAAACGTCATTATCGAACAGTGTAAATATATTCTCCGTTCAAGTTCAGCTAACATATGCAATAATCAGAAATTCGAGCATTATTACTGTTATTTTGTATTAAATCATCGTAAACCAGGCTTACTTTTTCGCGTTTTCGTGAAAATATTTATCAATTCAAAGTATTAATTCACACTGTTGGTTCAAATTATTAACATAAATTAAATCATAAATTAATATAATGTTAACGTAAATTATTAACATTAATTAGATTAAAATTATTAACATTAATTAAAATAATTATTAATTCAAATATATTAATTCACACTGTCCTTCCTCATCATTGAAAATGATGCAGAACAATGAAAAACTTCGATACATTTAAACGATTTCATTCATTCATTTTACTATTAGTTCTTGTAAAATAAATTTTTATTTAAAGTTTGTCACAGATCAATTTAGTTAGGGTGTGCTTCCAGCTCTATAGTGTTACAATTTTTCTAGCTGCTTATTATTAGTATAGACGTTTTAACACTGTTGAATGTTGGCGTATCTGTTTTACCAATAAGACAAAAATCTTTTATTTGAAAAAAAAAATTGGTTTCATTCAAGAATAATTTATTTCTTTACTTTTAAAAGAAATTTTTCATTATGATAAAATTAATTTAAACTAAATTTTTCCGCTTTGTGATTAACATTAAAGAACGAAGTTAAAAGTTTCGGCTTTGAGATTGAAAATATGTTTATCTTTGAAATCTATATACATATAAAAAAATTTAATTCGTAGAAAACTTTCCGTAGTAAATTTGTTTTCTCACCAACCCCTCTTACATTTCCTTTTTGTTCGCTTAATTTAGAACCTTTTGAAACGCTTTTTATGCCATAAAATTTAATATCCCGTTTTAAAAAAAAGGAAGTTTCTCTTTCATCTTACATTCCTTCTTAAACTTTCTTTGTTTCTTATAAATGCAGCACATCGCCAATTCCTCCAAAAGTATAAAAGGGAAAAAAATGCAACACCAGTTGAGACACTATTTGCTACTGTTGGCACTTTTTTTTTTGTAACGGTACCCCTACTGCATTATGCATTGGCGAAAAAAATTTTCAGCCTTTTGTTGAATCAAGAGAATGTCTCTGATTTTTTATCTTCAGTATTAAAGCGTCCTTTTATGCTTATATTATTCAAATGAGAGTGCGACGATGATATCAAATACAGATTTCTTCCCAGTTTTATTTGTTGTTCTTGGGAAACCAATTTTTTCTTTGAAGGTGTGAATGGAGAGCTATTTCTTTTATTCTGATTTTCGGTTGTGGGTGGTTTTAATTTTTTGCTGTATTGTTACTGTTATTGTAGAAATTGAAATAAAACGTGCTTTCGCCTGTTACCGTCTATTTCTTTTCATAGATTCCCTAAGTAGCGAAAGAAATATTTCAGTTTATTAATTTATTGTAAGGTTACACTAAGATTTTTTTTAACGATAGTTTTCGCTGGTTTTAAATCTGCTATCCCATTCTATCTCCAAGCTATGTATATTTTTAAATGGCATTTTTTATCTATTTTTTTGTCGAAATGTACAAGTTTGAAAACTTAATTAACAACAGGTGGTGGCATAAATGACAAACTTCTTGGGGAGTTTGGGAACAGCATTAAGATTAAAACTGCATAGGAACCCATACCCGGAAAGTCGTCATACACCGCTAGAGACGCTTCTCCATTATGAACTGTTTATTTAAGTGCTTCTGAAAAAGTTAAAAAGCATAGGAATTAAAACTTCATTGAAACCCATCTTCAGAAATGTCGTCATACGCCGCTAGGAGCGTTTCTTTTCAAGAACTGTTTCTTTATGTGCTTCTGAACTATTTATAATAGATAAGTACCCCTAGACGAGTACAGAGTACAACGGCATTTGCTTCAATGCAATTTAATCCTGATTCTACCCCCCCCCCCCCAACTACCCTAGGAGTTTTTCACAAAATATCTACTCAATCCCTTGTTATTTATAAAATTTTCAATCTTGCACATTTCAACAAAAAAAATTAAAATGTTATTTTTAAAAAAAATGTAACTTAAAATGATTACCCCTACTGCATTATGTAATAGAGGTAAAAAAAATTTCCAGCTTTTTGTTAAATCAAGATTGTGTCCCTGATTTCTTATTTTCAGCATTAAAGCGTCCTTTTATGTTTATATTATTGAAATGAGAGTTGATATCAAATACAGATTTCTTCTTAGTTTTATTTGCTGTTCTTGGGAAACGAATTTTTCTTTGAAGGTGTGAATGGAGAGGTATTTCTTTTATTCAGATTTTGGGTTGTAGATGGATTAATTCTTTTGTCGTCTGGCTTGTTATTGTAGCAACTGAAATAAAACGCGGCTTTCGCCTGTTATCTTTTTATTTCTTTTCATGGATTCCATAAATAGCTAAAGAAATATTTCTGTTGATTAATTTATTGGAAGGTTACACTGGCGAACACATTTTTATATATTTATTTATTTATTTTGTTTTGTTTTCTGCAGCATGAGATTTTTTTAACGGTTCTTGGACATTTTTACGTCCCTGATTTTAAATCTGCAATTAGTTTTTCTCTCCAAGCCACAGTTTTTTTCCCTTTAAATGACATTTTTTATCTATTAATTGTTATACAAGTTTAAAAAGGTTGTATATAAGAGGGGATCACATAAATTTGCGATAAACTTCTGAAGAGTTAGAGCACATAATCAACACTGAAATTGCTCTCCTGTTTGTTATTTTCGATTGAAAATAAAAACTAGTTTCTTGACTTTTTTTTAGTTCATGTAATAAATTTTTGAAGAAATAAAATCTTAAACTATAATTGCAGCCAACTACAAGAAAAAGAAAAAATCTTCAAAAAAGAGAGCCAGCAGTTAAAGACTACTGAATTGTAAATTAGCCGTCAGCAAATGTCATACCCCGCTAGGGGCGTTTTCCTTTTATGAACTCTTCCTTATGTGCTTCTGATCAAATACCGTTGAAATAAGGGGGAGCGTCACTAGCCGCGAATGGCGACATTTTCGCCATGGGTTACTATTCAGTTTTAATCCCGATTGTGTGTTTTAATTTCCCTGGAAGTTAGTCGCAAGATTTACGTGATCCCCTGTTATTTATAACATCTTTAAAAGACGTTTTTTAACGACAAAAATATACTTAAAATGTTACTTTAAAGAAAAGATTGTGGCTTTAGGAGCAATATTAATTTCAGATTTGAAATTCCACACACCACCATAATATCAAGTATTTATATAAATGATACAAAAAATTTGTCCTCCTGAATTATTCTTATGATTATTTACGGTGACTTAGAAGATTATTTAATTATCTGCCTCTGTGGAGAATTTTTTAATTGAACTAGCCCGCATTGGCGTTACATAGCGTGGAAAACTACGAAAACCTCTCAAGCTTAGCCTGACGGCAAGAGGACTCTAACCAGTGATCCGCTCTACCACTGAGGATATTTTACGTCAGCACTGTGGTCGGTATGAGCCGGTAGCAGAATTCGTATCAGCCAGTCACCACCGAGATTCGAACCTAGGAACCTCATTGAGAGAGGAACGCTTTACTCCCTGAGCCACTACGAATCACTCTCAGAATATTAAATAAAATATATTAAGTGTTTAAGTTAATATTAATCGTTAAGTGGTGGTGTTAGTCAAATAGATTTTCTCACATCAGCTGATAACGTCGCATTTTAAATGTATCAAAATATAAATATTTATCCAAATATTTATTTTTTCTTACCACCAAAGCAAAAAATATTCTTAAAATTCAATTTTGAAGATGCATTTTAAATTGTGGAGAAAAAAAACTACCTCTGTTTATTTGACGTCACAAAAATGACTTCCCACGCGATTGATGGTGTATACTGAAAGCTTTTTATAAAAACTTCATAAGATTTTGAAACTTTACTTTCGGGTATTTTTCCCCTACTTTTTTAGAAAATTCTTCAAAATAAAGGTTTGACCTTCTCTTGAATATAAGTTTTTCAAAAGCTAAGGAGAAATTGCTTACTTTTCGATCATAAAAATCATTTTTCATGCTTACATTCGAATGGATTAAAAGGCGATTTTTCATCTTTTGTCATTTAAAAAGTATCCAAATTTTTATGCTTTTTTAAAATATTTTTGCTTAAGGTTATATTTTAAAAGTATTTCTGGTAGATTGAAGAAGAAATTATACTGATTTTTAGCATTGTTGAATACTAATGCAATTTAGGATGCTGTGGACTTGCTCAATATTCTCCTTTTAGTCTGTGATATCATATTTGGCGATAAAAACTTATTTGGCTTCAAAATAATTTTCAAAAATATAAATCCTAATAAAATATGACATATTTTATATTAAATAATTACTTTATTTCAATATAAAATTTATTTTTATCTACCAGGAATACTTTTAATATTTTATAAATATTTCTGGTAGATAGAAGAAGAAAATATACTGATTTTGAGCATTGTTGAGAGAATATTGAGCAAGTCCTCAGCATAGTAAATATGCTGAGGACTTGCTCAATATTCTCGTTTTAGTCGGTGATATCATATTTGGCGATAAAAATTTACTTGGCTTCAAAATAATTTTCAAAAATATAAATTCTAAGAAAATATTACATATTTTATATTAAAATATTACTTTATATTTATATAAAATTTATTTGAATCTACCAGAAATACTTTTAATGTTTTATAAAAATTTCTGGTAGATAGAAGAAGAAAAGGTACTGATTTTGAGCATTGTTGAATATCAATGCAATTTAAGTTACTGAGGACTCACTCAACTTTCTCGTTTTAGTCGAAGATATCATATTTGGCGATAAAAACTAGTTTGGCTTCAAAATAATTTTCAAAAATATAAATCCTAATAAAATATGACATATTTTATATTAAAATATTACTTTATTTTAACATAAAATTTATTTTCATCTACCGGAAATACTTTAAAATTTTATAAATATTTCTGGTAGGTTAAAAAAGAAAAGGTGCTGATTTTGAGCATTGTTGAACATTATTGCAATTTACTGGACTCACTTTTTTTTTTCTCGTTTTAGTCGGTGATCTCATATTTGGCGATAAAAACTAGTTTGACTTCAAAATAATTTTCATGAATATAAACGCCAATAAAATATGACATGGTATTTTATATTAAAATATTATAGTATAGTATTTTATATTATTATTATACATAGTATTTTATATTATTATTATACATAGTATTTTATATTATTATTTTGAAACGTAAAATATCGGGTCATATTAATGAAATGTTGCGTTTATTCTATGCACCACAGGTTTGGAGTTAAACTGTTCCCCCTCAGAATTTATAAAAAAGAAATTTTTAAAAAAACCCATAAAGTGAAAAAAAACCTAGACGATTATAGTATTTTCTGTTGCCAAAAATTAAAGTTTCAAATCTAAAATTGAGCTCGAATTTCTTAAAATCTTTGTTGAATTTGTATTTGTTTTGCTATCGTTATTATATTTTTTCTAATCCTGTTATTCTTTAATTGTAACTTTAATGCAGGTGATGAACTTAATTGTACAAAAAGCTTGGTTAAAATTAACTCAGTAAATAGATGTAGATAAAATGTTCCATGTTTGAATAAATTGCATCAATCCAATAGCTGGGTACCAGATGGAACTTGGCGAAAACCGCCAAGCTTCGTCATCAATTCATCGGCAACGCGTCATCAATACGTCATCAATGCGTCAGCGATGTTGATCCTGGCGGATTTTCAGTTCTAATTACTCAATAAAATTATTTAGATATAAAATTATTTAGAAAAAGATAGCATTTTAATAAAAAGTTTTTCATAAAATAAACTTATTCTTTCGAAATAACCTTTCTAAAGATTATTACTAAATGTTTATCAAGTTAAAGATTAATAGGTAACTAGTTTTCTTCTTAGTACTTTTTAACTTTTTGGTGACCATATTTCATAAATTAAAAACAGAAATAGCAAAACGAGCCTGAGATATGGATTCGTATTAATTAAATGCTTTAAATAATATATGTTAAATAATAGTTTGTTTTAAATTTTAAGAAATTGTGTTTTTCATATGTTCCAAAGGTTTTGGTGAAAACCTTTTTTTCCTCCGATTTTATGAATGGTAATATATTTAAACCTAATGAAAGTTTTTGTTAACAGTTTCTATAAAAGTAAGTAAAGAACTCCGAATTTTGATTCTGAATTCAAATAGACTTTGATTTTATTGTTAGCAATTGTCGCTGAATCTATATTTGTTCAGGCATTATTATGTTCTTTCTAGCGTTTTTATTCTTTATTAAGGATAGACCGGCATAATAATTTGAGTACAGGTGCATGAAGCTTGATAGTAAAAAATTTTATGGTCTAGCCTAATCTTATTAGAGTCTAATCTAGCCTAATCTTATAAATCGTGTTTGTGTAAAAATATCGATATCCTATTTACAGTCTTCCGATTTTAATTTTCCATATTACGAGAAAAAAATTTCTTTTGTGATAATATGGCGATAAATTCTGTATGTACCTATTGTCATTTAATTAAGAACTTCAGTTGGTACTTTACGAAGTGGTCAAAATTTCGGGAACAATATAATTGTTGCAAATTATTATTGAATGATAAAAAATGGGGAAATTTCCGTATCGTTATTTGCGGTAGACTAATTGCCAAGTCTTGGTAACTTCCGGGCAGCGGCCTGCAAGAAACTAAAAGAATTATTACAGAAGAGGACCATCAACCCAAAGGGTATAAATCGTAGCCATCTACGGGAAAACCTCCAGATTTAAAAAATTATTATCTGTTTCAGTTTTCGCTTGTTTGAATTAGTCAAAATGTTTATTATCTTAAAATTTTGAGCTTTCTTTCTCTTCAAGTTTAAAAGAATGAGTTGAAATTCTTAAATTAGTTTTTATAAACGTATCAAATAATGCATACTGCCTTATAATATTTTAATGATATGTTTTAAAAATCCATCAATCTAATAACCACCATTGCTACCATAATTATTCCAACTAATGATAGCTCCTGAAATTAGCTTATTGCTTGAAAAACTATGTTCATAACATAATGAAAATCATTAATAAACGTATATTTTCTTATAAATGGTACTTTCCCAAAACACTAACTCCTTTTATAATGAGCAATCATGTGGAATAATAACGCGACCACTTTCCCAAGCGCTGCCATAAACAAAATCGAATACCATACCTCGAATCAACAGTCCAAGCACGAATTTTTTTAAAGACATCTTACACCCCCTTTCCTGTCCTCCCTTGCTCGAATTTCTCTACCCCCACAAACCGGATTCTTCAGAATAATTTTTATGAATTTGTGAATCTTGGCATTTTTCTTTTCTATCTGATCTTGTCCTACCGCCTTATTATGCGATAAGTGGGTATGTCGGTGGCGAGAAAAGAAAATATGCCAAAGCCAAGGTTCGCTGTTTCCATCGACCTTTTGGCATTCTTTTACATGAGAATTGACATTCTTTTACTTTTTTCTTTCGCCCTGTGATGGTGAATCTTATTCGAATTGTATCTAGAACATAGCTTTTAGGGGCTATTTGACGAGTTTTTTTTTTTTTTTTTTGCTAACCTTCAGACCTTTTACTCCCTCGTTGAGTAAAGGGCAATGTGAAGGACTGAGGCAGGAGTGCTTAATTGAAAAACGAATGTAGGTCTGGGTTTTGTTTCCATCACCTGATGATTAAATCGTGAGAAACGGTGTTCCAATGAAAGGAAGTGCTTTTTTTCGTTGGCTTCCTTCCTGATAGTTCAGCTTATGGCAGAATCTTCTACCACCTTTTTCTTCTACAAAAAAGAAAAACGCGATGCTATTAACTATTCATTTAAGTTTCTGTTATCAGATTGAGGGTGAAACTGAGGTATTAATTGCTCTATTGTGTTTGAAGCTGTATTAATTAATATTCAGGTAAACACTGGTCATTGGTTATATCGTAAAATTGTATTAATAATTGATCTGTATGGTAAGAGAGGCTAGCTTTGGGCTAGACTTGGTTGCTATAGATATCGGTAAAATGATAATTGTTTAAAAAATAATGTGCATTCAACTAGCCAGGTGATTGGTTGGAAAATCGATACTCATGTAGAGCAAAGAGAATAAATTGTCAATGAAGTCGCCATATAATTGCTCGGTCTATGGTTCGCAATGTAATGCTGAATGAGAATAAAGAAGGCTGCATGGCTGATTATGTTTGAACTCGCCTTATGGTCAATCAAGTAGTTGATATGAACCATATAGTTCATCGGTTGAGTTGAAAAACGATAATTATGGTAAACGTTTTAGAACTAAACTAAATTTGAAATTTCATGTGGTCGATCAGTACTAATGTTGGCTGTATGTCAAATAAGTCATCATTTTGACTGGTCATGCTGTAGATGTAATTATCAGTAATGCAACTGTGGTGGAATTTTGGAAAGAAAAGTCAGTGATAATTCACAATTAGGAATAAAGTAGAAATTGGTTAACTGCATATGAGGCTGCTTAAATTTAACAGTTAATGCGACTAATGTATTACTTTTAAATGTGCTAATTAATACAGCAAAATTATTATTTTACTATAGAAAATCAGGTATTATTTAAAAAAAATTTTTTTATTATTTAAATTTGCTAAATAATACTACAAATTTATTATTTAATTTAAATTATCTAGTTAATACACAAATTTATTATTTTACTAAGTTAATTTGTTATTTTATTGATTTATCTTAAATTTACTAGTTATACTACAAATTTATTTTACTGTTTAAATTAGCTTTTTAATACTACAAAACTTATTTCCCGCTACTTAAAAAGTATTTGTACTACTGGCATTATTAATAGCGTAAAACATTTAAATATTCGGTTACTTATACTCTACACTTTCACTTCTGTATATATAATATTTTAAAACATTTTTTTTCTAGCATTAATAATATAAAAAAATATTATTGTTATGTTTTTTTGTACAATCTGATCTAGCATTATTAATATTATAAAACATTTTAGATGTCGGTTACTTATACTCTACACTTTCATCTCTGCATTTATAATATTATGAAACATTATTACCTTTTTTTTTGTACAACTTGATCTAGCATTATTATCTTTATAAAACACTATTGTCATTTTTTGTACGGCCTGATCCGTAATTATTAATATTATAAAACATTATTGAAATTTTTTGTACAGCTTGATCTAGCATTATTAATATTCTAAAACATTATTTTGATATTTTTTTGTACAGATTGATCCAGCACTATTAATATTATGAAACATTTTAATTTTGAAAGACTTTAATCTTTAATCTTTGCTCTGCACTTTAATCTTTGTGTTTATACACTTTTCTTTTCTCTAAACATCTCATATATCTCATCTATTGTCACGTTTTCGCCATTAAGCTTTAGAACGGGTGGATGACCACCACTAATGAAATTGTACCACCCTCCTGCATCAATTATTGTTTACTCTTCGTGTGTTTCGTTCTTTTCTGTCCCGCTGAGCTATTTTTCACTCCAGCCCATCTCTTTGTCATTCTTTCTATGGATTTAAGTTGGAAAAAAAATCCACCAGAATTATCAAAAATGAATTTTGGGTTGTTGTGAGAAAGGGTATTAGTTCCAGATTCCTTGCGTTGTTGATGTTTGTGCAATCACGCGTCCGTGTGACTGCTGTACCATGTTCTTCGAATCTTATGTTCCATATCTTTAGAAAAAGATCTTGTTCCTTCTTTTTTTATCGTTATCACTTTCGATTACGTCAATCTGTAAAAGTATGTTTCATCTTAAAAATTCTTTTTATGGAATATTTCTTTTATTATAGAATTTTGTACGAAATAAAAATGTTTTAGTTCTTTTTATAATCGTATGCAATCTTAAAAGATGTTTTTTGTGCCATCAAACGATTCTCCAGAGAGAGAACACTCTTTCTTCCACAGTAAATGGAGATCGTTAATGGAGATAGTAATTAGATCGTTACTGGAGGTTTTCGTTCTAGGGTTTACCTCCAATGACTTAAAAGGGTATCGAAAGTACATGACTTTTCGCAATCGATTTTAATTTTAGTCAGTATTATTTTCTCGATGCTTAAATGCCACTTTTGTTGGTGTCGTGAAAACCAGATCGATGAATAAACTTAAGCCTCAATAAAAATAATCCCTAATTATATAATTAAATGTGTAAAAACAAATTTACAAATTATGAAAGATAGGACTGTTTTAATTAAAGAAAAACAATTATGTTTTTTGTTAAAGTTTGAATTTAATTTTATATCATAAAAATTAGTTAGCTTTAAGGCTTGTTTGTTTAAGATGCTTAGTTTATTCTAAAAACACTTTTTTTGTTAATTTAACTTTCAACTATAAAAATAAATTATTAACCGGGTTCGAATCCCAGTGATGGCTGGTAGATACGAATTCCACACCGGGCTCTCACCGAGGAAAGTGCTGACATAAAATATCACCAGTGGTGGACAGATCATAAGTTAGAGTACCCTTGCCATCAAGCTAACCTTGGGTTTTCGAGGTTTTCCTCTCCGTGTAGCGCAAATGCGGGTTAGTTCCATCGAAAAGTCCTTCACGAAGGTAAATTTTTCCCAATACTTGATCCAGAAGTTCCCTTGTCTTCTGGATTGGGTTCAAAATTACAGAGCTGGGAGGTTGAACATTGGTAGTCGTAAACTCAAAATTGGGTAGGCTGTTCAGTGACGGTTATAAAAAAATATAAAAACTATCTAGCATATGAACTTTTCACAAAAAAAACTCCTACTTAAGTATTACGTGCTTAAGAAAAATTTCTATTTAAATGAGTAAATATTGAAATTTGTTTTTCAATTCTGAAACAGGTCTTTATATAGTTAACGTGATTTACTGTGGTCAAAGTAACTTTTTTTTCCAAAAGAAAAATAACTACACCTATTGAGAGATGGCTTAAGCAATATGAAAACTTTAAAAAAAAATATAATAATAATAATCCATTATTAAACTTATCTTGTATTTAACAAAGTATCTTGTCTAAAAAAAATTGAAATATGGTTTTTGGCTCTTAAAATAGCTTGCAACGCTTAAGAGATACAATTCCCTGAGTAACAAGTCTGTAAAAAAAAAGATAATGCGTAAGTTTTAAAGAAACAAAATTTTATGCATGCTTGACAAGAGAAAGTGTATAAATTAAGAGAAGGCTTAAACAAAATGCGTCAGGCATCTTAAACTTTTTTTCCTTCATATCTACTTGCAATTAATTTTCTTGCGAGGTTCCTTAATTGGATTTAGAATTCCCCAAAGTTTGTTAATTAAAGAAAAGGTGGTTATTATATGCTTAGAAGACAATTGTTATTTACAGTGTCTAAATCCCTCCTGTATCCTTCTTTTTTTAAGTGTATTTTATTCTTTTTTTTTGTACACGAGCGTGTGGTCATAATTAAGCAAAAATAATGCTAAATTTAGCTACCTGACATGTTCTCATGAATAGCTGGGTAAAATATTAGCGTTTTATTTATTTATTTCCCTATTTTGAGTTTTACAGTTAAATTAGTTGAGTTCGTTTGAAATTATTTACCCGTAATATAGCATAAATCAAGTTAAAGTGATACATTGTAATAATTTTTGTTATAAGAATTTTAAGAAAAATACATATTACGACTGTTTTTAGAAAGCTCTGTTGCTAAACGTAATAGCGTATTTTAGAGAATAGCATGCTATTTTTATAATAGCATGTTACTATTATGTAAGTTAATAACAGTAATAATCATTTTGCAGAGTTTATGTTCATGTTTTTCCAATGCCATCTAAGCTAATTATATAAATGGTGAAAAAAGTCAATATGAAGAAAAGACAAAGTTTTGTGAAATGAAAGCGTTATTTTTCAACGTTGTTATCTTTTCTGCGTCGTGAAGTTATTTCAACGTTGTATTGTCTGGGAGCATAAAAATTTGCGAAAAATGGAGAATCTCGCTAAATTGGCTGCTTATAAAAAATTTTATAATTTTATAAGAGAATTTGCAATGCACAAAAAATACCCCGTTCATATAGTGTGCCACATTCACACATAACACAACAGAGGGTAAACACACTGTAAGACATCCATGCGTTAAATGGGATTCGAACCTGCAACCATTGACTTCGTTGTCAGGTACCCTGACAGCTCGGGCATATGGTTATATAGTTCAAATTCATAAGCTTGTTGGGGAATTTACATCATGTAAACTGTGTTTTTTTTTTTTTTCTCGTCAAAGAGCTTCAAAAGGCAGTGTATACGTAAATTTTTTGTTATCATATTTCGCTTTAAAATAGTTTTTGAATAATAATATTTCATCTTACAATGAACCAGTTATCAAAAGATATATAAAAGATATATTTTATAAAAAATAATTGAATTAAATAATTTTTATATTAGGAGTACCCTTATTTTTATGAAAAAGTTTTATAAAAAATAATTAAATTAAATAACTTTTATATTAGAAGTACTCAGAAAGTTAATGCCTATTTTGAAGGTAGCTCCTGCCAATTGGGTACTTGCTACTCGAAAAGAAGTGAAATGATTGTTTCCAACCATGTGATTTAAACCATATTTAACTGGACACCTGTAGGCAACATCACGCGCATGTATCGAACTGACTTCTGAATCGACAAACGCTACGGTTTACCAATGATGACGTCACTTGAAGGTATCCAATTCTGAAAAGTCAGTCTTTTTTGTCGAAAAAATATCATAAGATTAAAAACTCGAAACCGTCGAGGAAATATCATATCTCAGTCACAAGTAAAAGTTTTTTATGTTTGGAAATTTCATAATGATCGAAGTTGCTGTAATTCTGAAGGTACAGCGTCCTGTGAATAAAGTGTAGGGAAAAGAACATCCCAACTGAGCTCTAAAAACTTATTTTGTGTTGTAAAAACTGAGTTAGGCCTCGCATTTTGATGACGAAATATGACTCCTTCTGATTCACGATGATTACAGGATATCGGATAGTAGTACTTGCCGATTCATAGGAAATAGAAGTCGTAATTCGAATGACTTCTGATTCGTACTCGATTACTTTTAAAGGGTTTTTCAAAGCTCCCTCTAGAAAGAAAATAGAACTGTTTACTGATAAATATTAATCATAATATAAGTCGAGATAAGCTAACTATTTTATCATTAATGACTAAGAACTATGTATAAACTTAACTCATTTAGAATATCGAATATAAAAATTTTATTTAAATCGTATATCAGTTTATTGAAGAAAATACTTTGTTTCCATTTAAAGATAATAAGCTAAAAATATATTGAATTTAATATTTTCATAGTTTGTTTCTTAGCTGAGCTAACTATTTTATCATTAATAACTAAGTATCATATAAACTTAATTCGTTAAGAATATCGAATATAAAAATTTTATTTAAATCGTATATCTGTTTATTGAAGAAAATTCATTGTTTCTACTTAAAGATAATAAGAAAAGCATATAATAAATTTAATATATTCTTAGTTTGTTGCTCTGGTGAGCTAACTATTTTATCATTAATAACTAAGAACCATTTATAAACTGAACTCGTTAAGAATATCGAATATAAACACTTTATTTAAATCGCAAATCAGTTTATTGAAAAAAAATGCATTGTTTCATCAAAATACAGTGAATTAAATATTTTCTTGTGAGCATTTTTCCTTCAATATTTTTCTTGCAACAAGGAACACAGTAGCGTTCAGAATATTATTTCTTATGTTTAAAAAAAGTGTGTTTGATTTCTAAGATCGTTATTTTATATCTTTACCAGCTGCCAGTTCAGTGAACGAAGGAAAGTTGACAACCTTTTTATTTGTCTTCTCTTCCTTGTTGCCTTACGACAGTTGCTCAATTACTCTCTTTCTTACGTTTGTTTACGTTCGGCACTTTTTATTTTTATAACATCAACATTGTACTTAAAACAACTTTCAAAGAGAACTTTAACTTGGCAAAGTTTGTGGAATTTTCAGCAGCCTTAGCCTCCATCCTCTAAATTTATCTGATATTGTGTGACAAACGTGCAATACGTTTTAACCTTAATATATCTCTGCTTAAACCAGAACTTGCGACTCCTTCTATGCTGTCACTTTTTACTTCACCCACGTACATAGATGCAATTATGTATATATAGATGAAGATTATATATTAAAATCATAAATTAGATTAAGATACAGGACTTCTGCGAACCTAATTTTCATAACGCGTCCCACGATGATTAAAACCTGAAGTAGGTTTTTTGATGGAGTTAAATTTTTATTGCGCGTGTCTCACATGTAGTTGCTATGGATACAGATAACAGTTGAATATATAAAAAGGAATTAGGTTTACATACAGATTTCTTGCGACTCCAATTTTTATTACTCGACCCATTCGTATAAATGCTAACTGATATCGATGATATTATAGATATCGATGAGGATTATATATTGAAAATATAAATTAGGTTTATATACAAATTTCTTGCGACTCCAATTTTCATTACTCGACCCATTCGTATAGATGTTGTTATAGATATCGATGAGGATTATATATTGAAAATATAAATTAAGTTTATATACAGATTTCTTGCGACTCCAATTTTCTTTACTCGACCCATTCGTATAGATGTTGTTATGGATATCGATGAGGATTATATATTGAAAATATAAATTAGGTTTATATACAGATTTCTTGCGACTCCAATTTTCATTACTCGACCCATTCGTATAGATGTTGTTATAGATATCGATGAGGATTATATATTGAAAATATAAATTAGGTTTATATACAGATTTCTTGCGACTCCAATTTTCATTACTCGACCCATTCGTATAGATGTTGTTATGGATATCGATGAGGATTATATATTGAAAATATAAATTAGGTTTATATTCAGATTTCTTGCGACTCCAATTTTCATTACTCGACCCATTCGTATAGATGTTGTTATAGATATCGATGAGGATTATATATGGAAAATATAAATTAGATTTATATACAGATTTCTTGTGACTCCAATTTTCTTTACTCGACCCATTCGTATAGATGTTGTTATGGATATCGATGAGGATTATATATTAAAAATATAAATTAGGTTTATATACAGATTTCTTACGACTCCAATTTTTATTACTCGACCCATTCGTATAGATGCTGTTATGGATATCGATCAGGATTATATATTGAAAATATAAATTAAGTTTCAATGCATGTTGCTTACGACCCCAAATTTCATAACAACATAAGAATGTATATGATAATATTTCAGTCACATTTTTTTTTAAATAAAATAATCAAGTATTAAAATACTGCATAGTTAAATTATTTCGTTCGACTTCTTAAATGTCGGTTGTAATTATTAATTTTGTGTAACATGGGAAATAAAAAAAAAGAAAATAATAAAAATAAATGCTTACAACACTGTTAATTTTTATTTCATTTGATAAACATCTGAACCTAGAAAAAAGAAGATTTTAATAACTTCAGATCAATATCAATTTATTTGTTTGATTACGTTTATGATGGCCTTATTACATTAAAAATTAGCATTTAATAACTATCTTAAAAAATAGAAAACTGGTTTTATAGTAAGGTTTAATCTATTTTATAGTTTTCATTTCAATATTTTTTTTCTTACAAATATATTAGTTTGATGAAGTTTAAAATCATTCTTACAGTGAAAGATAATTATAATTTTCGTAGTATTTATTACGTGAAATTAAATTAATTAGTATTTTACAAACATTGTTGTTTGCACTTTTAAACTACTATATTGTAAATAATATCTGAATAAGTGAGACTGGTAGCTATTCAGTTTAACGAAACCTTAAGCACAACTAAGACCTTTAGTTATGAGAAATCAAAAAACCTTCAATTTAATGCGTAATGATTTAGTTCTGATGATTATATTTGTTCTTAAAGTTTAATTACTATATACCCGTATTTTAATTCGAAAATTTTACTTTGAGAAAAAAAGTACGTATATTTAGAGACACTAACTAAAGTAAAACGATTTTCTGCTCATTTTTTTAAAACTTTAATTGTTAATCAATTTTTAATCTAAATTAAATTTTTGTTGCCTTTGTTCATATAATGTAAAAAAGTATAGTTGAAACAACTGGAATATGGCATAATTTATCATGTTTCAAGCGCTATGGCAATAACAAAAAGCTTGGTAATTTTTGCTGTTCTTAATATATGATTTTGGTAAAATTAACATATGGTTTTATAATGTGTAATAAAATTTGGTAAATGTGGTAAAATATGGTAACTTTATCATGATAAGTATCATGGTAAATTAATCATGGCCTAAAAACCATTAATTTGGTTAAATTTACTTTTCAGTCAAGATCTATAATTTTCAAAATCAGAATTCCATCACCGAACCGAAAAATTACCAAATGAATGGTTTTAATACCGTATATTTTGGTTTTTACTTCCATTATGATGGTTTTTTTTTACCAGAAATGTCAATACCATGCAGTGCGGTAATTTTATCAGAATTATTTTCTCCGTCTAATATAAGAGGTATTTTAAAGTTTAATTTTCTTCCTTTCGAATTATATAATTCTCTTTTTTCGTTGTCGTTGAGCGTTTCCCGTAAAATATTCTGAGACTCCTAAATATTTCAAATTCTTATACTTGTATCTAAATACTAGGAAAACTTACCGATAATTAAACTTAAAGTATTCTTTAATTTATATTCTCAATTTAGTTTAAAACTCGGAGAACAATTTCCTCCAAACGTTTATTTCCGGCGTTTAACTTATTACATTCCTTTACCTTATATATCTTTCGTTGTCTCCCTCTTCTGTAAAATAAAAGAATTTTCATTTTCTGGATGCATTAAAGTATTCAATTCCGAGTGATGGGTATAATATATCTCACATTTCTGCATTTTGTGACGTATAATATGCAACGAAATTGAATCCAATTCATTTTAGGAGGAAGGAAATGATACTACAAATTAGATTGAGACGGGAAACTTATTTTTACTGCGTTTTTAGTTGGATTATTCGGAGAACTTGTTGATTTATGCATTGGAACTATAGATTTTGAATGATTAATGTCACATCGAATATATTATTCTAGAATTGAATATGTTTTTACTAAAAGTTGCAGTTAAAAAGTTACATAACTTAATTTTAAAGATCTGATACAAACTATTACTCCAGAGATGTGGTAATATATTTTTACCTACTTTTCGTTCATAAAACGATATAAAAGACAATATTATTTCTTCTGAAATTGAATTGAAAACCTGACTACATAGAAAAAAATTATTGTGGTTAAATTACAGTACTGTATGGTGATGATAATTCTGGTAAAATAACATAATTTTGGTTAGTAAAACCAAAATATACGGTATTTGCACCATTCATTTGGTATTTCTTTCGATTCATATAGTAAAGGTTAGCCGGAAAATCTGGTTTTTAGAATTATAGTTCTTGTTACCACAAATTTAGTAAAATTTACGAAACTGAAGGATAAATTTTATTGAATGAATGGTTCTTATGCCATGGTCTAAGGTATCCTGATAAAATTACCATATTTTACCACTTTACCAAATTTCATCATATATTATAAAAATATTTTTTATTGTAAATTTCACCAAAAGTATAGCTAAAGCGCTTCGGTAAAAATCACCGTGACTTATGGCATTCCCATAGAAGAGACACGGTAAATGTTACCATATTTTAGCCAAAACTTTGGACAGTTCTGACCAAACTATTGTGACCATATTTCACAGATTACGGCTATCTCCTATATTTTGGGAATCAAATCCGATGAAAGAAATGTTTGTTAATTCAGCAAAAGTATATTTTTGAGTCTGTTTTTGTAACTTAAACTATCGACTGCATTAATTAATTATTACATTTGAGAACGTGACCTAAAACGTGAAGATCCGATCATGGGATCAAAAGTTATTCAGGTTGGTTCGTTTTCCTCCCATGTATACTAAGTTCACTCTGTATTTTGAAATGAATTATCGTAAGATAATTTTAGCAATAAATTATTATAAAATTTGCATTTCATTATTTTTTAGGAATAGTGTTGTTTTTTTTCTTCAAAAAATAATATTTTTCTGTGCTTTATTCATTTGGGATTTTTAATTTAAAATACGTCTTTCTTATGTATGCACCTAGTGAATTTTATTTCAAACCTGTCAATGTTGTTTAAAAATAGAATTTATAAATTTTGTTTTTGCAAATTATACTACTATTATTCTTTACTAAATTCTTTCATGCCACTAAAACTATGTCAATCACTAATTTAAGTTATTATTTGCTACTGTTCTCTTTAAATAAATAAATAGATTGAAATATTTGAATTATTTACCTATAAAGATGCATCCTGGAATAATTTTTACTTTTTATTCTGTTCTAAAGAATTTTCATTTAAATAAGCTTGTCACATATTTTGAAGGCTAGAATTCTTGGAAATATTTTGAGCGAAATAGTTTTTCCTTGCCAAGGGTTTGTGAGGAATATATGTATGAATCGCGATGTTTACTTATTTATTTACAAAAGTGACATGTTCTTTTTTTCTGAAATGATTACTAGCTTCTTTATTTCAAGAATTTCTATGAGATATGCCAGAATTTTTAATTTAATATTTGTTGAAAACCTTGAATATTTTATTCAAGTTGTATTTTTCTGAATTAAAATATTTCCTTTTAATTATGAGTACAATTTACAATTAGTATAAGGCTTTTCTTTTATTGCTATAAAAAGATACAAATTCAAATTTCCTTCACCACATAAAATAGCTGAAATTTGCATGGAGTATTTTTTTAAACTTTAAATGTTTTAATTTTAATCTTTATTTCCCTTAATAATATTTTGTTCTTTAAACTTTTACTCTCTGCTTGTTATTGAGATTTGTTATAGTATTATTTATAAAAATTTCTTTTTTTAACTATAAGAGCAAAATTCTCTTTTAATTCCCATTTCTTTTCGTGCACAAGTTTTTTTTTTAAAAAAAAAATATTTACTTTCGCATTTGTTTTATTTCTTTCAAAGAAGAACAAAACCAATTTCCGACTGCAGAGTTTCAAAACATCTTGTTTTCCTCTGCTTCGCATTAATCATATGCTTTAAAATATGTTGTATTTTAACAACAATAGGCCTGAATAATAAACAAAAATGGCTAAGACTTGCCTTAAATATTTTATACTCATTCATATTAGCGTGTTACAATATTTTTTCTCGTTTTAATATTTTATATTTACATTCATACATATTTTGCTATTGCATATTTTATTATTACACCTTTTTACATGTTATTAACTACTTTTTATGAAGCATATTCTAAAATTCCGGAAAAAGTACCGTAATGTATGGTATTGATATTTTCGGTTAAAAAAAACATAATTCTGGTAATAAAACCCAAAATATACGTCATTTAAACCATTCATTAGGTAATTTTTCGGTTCACATGGTAACGGTTTACAGGAAATTCTGTTTTTTAAAATTATGGTTCGTATTTCCACACATTTAGAAAAAAATACAGAAATGAAATGCAAATTTCATTGAATAAATGGTTTTTAGGCTGTGCTCTAAAGTATCACTCTAAAATTACCAAATTTTATCACATTATAAAACCACATTTTATTGTTAATTTCACCGAAATCATTACCAATGCCCTTCGATAAAAATTACCTAGCTTTCTGGTGTTACCATGAGCCAGAAACACGGTAAAGTTCACCATTTTTAATCACTTTTGAACGTCCTTTTTTTCTCAGTGTAATTTCATGTAAATGTTTTTAAAATTAGTTTGCAATTTAACATGCAACATGCAAGGGATACATGCAAATTTAAACTATATTAATCTAAATAATCCTAAATTTGATGAGAATAGGCTGAATAGTTCTTGAGAAATAAAGAATTTAAAAATAATAACTCTTTGGTGTTCCCATAGAACCAGAAACATGGTAAATTTTTCCATATTCCGCTAGTTTTGGCCATGCTTTTTTTCTCATTGAGATCTAAAAAAGTGCTTTATATTTCCCATAAAAACAAAAATCCTCTTACTTTTTCTGAATATAGAATCACTAAAAAATAATAGAATACGTAACTCAATTCTGTTATTCTATAAAACAAGATAAATAGGATTTTGTAGTAACGCTTGAATAGTTACTTCAAAAAAAAATGAAAAAGTGTTTTCTAGCGTAATTGTTCTCCCTACAACCAATTAGAGTAAAGGGATGAACTAGCGATAACCAATAGCAATCAACTATTCCCTACACCTCTAATCTCATCCGATTTATTTTAAAATAAATCATTTCCACTATCTCAACTTCCAGGTTACCTTTAGAACCTATGAGTTCGTATTTCAAAGCGATTGGGGGGAGGGGGGAGTTGAAATTTGCATCGGGAGAATTTAAATTGATTTTTCAAGTCTGAGCTTTCGCACGTGTGATGTTTCACAGATGCTTAAGCCGCCATTTTGTCAGCTTAATGCTTGACATTTTAACGAAACTTTTCCCCTCGGAGAAAATTAAATTCAAATTAGGGAAAAATTTTGATGTTATAAACCGCATGTTTAAGTGACGTTTCATATCGATTATGCATTATATTCACAAGCATGTACCATGATTATCGATTTCTTGAAAATTATTTCCATTAAAAAAATTTTGTTAGATTTTTTTTAATGATTAAAGGAAAATCGAATATTTGTTATGTATAGGCAGTTTTTACAGTTATCGGTTAAGACATTAAGCTGAAAAAATTTTGAAAATACTTTTCAATAATAATATTTTTTTTTGCTTTCTTTTGAGTTATTTTTAATGTGTTTTCTAATCTTTAACTTATCCAATCTATTGAAAAACGTTGATTCAATAATATTTAAAATAATGTATGTTGCGCATTAATTATAAGTTTTAATTCTTGTTTAAGATGAAGAAATCTTTACTAGTTTTGTATGTATAAAATAGCTATTGTTTTATTGCAACGTACTCCATTAAAAATTAAACATTATTTGCTATTATTATAGCTATAAATTAAATAATATTACACTGTTCACTCAATTCGTAAGCTTATAAATGTAATTCCGTTTTTGAAGACAGGAATTATATCGTTTTATACTGAAATTCAACATAAATTTGCTCAAACTTTGTCCATAATGGGTATTTTTGACAAAACTTGCTCTGAACCTAAATGAACTTAGCTCTAAATAATCTTAGTTCTACTTTAATCTGTTTCAAGTTTCATATTTGGTCCAAATCTAAAGGACTTAGCTCTAAGTACCCTTAGTTCTGTTTCAAAACGGGCATTAAATATTTCAATGTTTCAAATTTCATACTTACTCCAAATCTAGGTGAACGTTGTTTTTATTAACCTTAGTTCTGCTTCAAACTTCATACTCACGACAAATCTAAACGAACGTTACTGCAGTTAAACTATTCCAATTTTAAATTTTTTTTTTGTTCATTATTACATGTTTATTAAAGTTTAAACATTAGCATATTTTGCGAAATAATGTGTTTTACGAATAACATATTCTACATATTTATATTGAGAGAATTTAAATTGTTTTTCCAGTTGTTTGTTCCTCTATACTTGTGATACTTTACAAATGCACAACCCGCCTGTTTCTCCTTTTGATATTTAGAGAAAATTTTGATGTTATAAACCGCATGTTTTAGAAACGTTTCATATTGATTCTCCGTTATATATTTAGACGTGTAGCATTATCTATTTAATCGACATAATTTTCATTAAACACTTGTTATATTTTTAAAATTTTCTATTTTAACAGTTAAATGAAAATTAAACAGTAAGGTGCTGTGTTATTGCTGCATTCTTATTATTTTTTTCCTGGTATTTGGCAATAAATTAAGCTGAAAAAATTACTTTATGTTTGAATTAAATTTTTTATTTTATGACTGGCGTTGAACAGCTAACAAAATTCTGAGTATACGACTATCAATATTCAACTCCTTAGCCTCGTAACTTTAAACCCTACCCAGAAGATAAGAGAACTCCTGGATAAAGTATAAGGACAAACTAGTCTTTGTGAATACTTTTTGATGCAGCTAACCAGCATTTGCGTTACCTGAAGAAGAAAACCCCGAACACCTCCCGTGGTTAGCCTGACGACAAGAGGATTATAACCCCAGATCCGTTTACTAATGAGGATATTTTACGTCATCACTGAAGCCAGTGTGAGCCAAGAGCAGAATTCGCATCAATCAGTCACCGCTCGGAATCGAACCTGGACCAACTGATTTGGAGGTGCACGTTCAATCCAGACACCGCGAGCTCCATAAGTTTTAAATAATAAGATTCCATTTATAGCTTTTTTGATGTTTTATTCAATCCTAAAATCATTCTAGTATATTAGAAAACGCATCCTATTTTAATGTTACTTAAACAACTTTTTAAATGACGCATTTTTCTCTAAAATTTTAAGTTTTGCGAATACTTTCTTAAGAGAATGGACTAAGTTTATGTAAATAAGTACCCTGGGTTTATAACCCCAGATCCGGGTTTATAGCCTGATTATAATCCGGGTTATAATCCTGGGTTTAAAACCTGAGTTTATACTCTGGGTATGTGCAAACCCAGAGTAAACCATAAAGTTTCAAATGTTTTTTTTTAAATATCAAAATTTACAAATTTAGTTTCGTGGGTTTATTCATGATTATGCAGTGATAAAGTAATTCTGCAATTATACGTTAGCATTTTGATATTTTCAAACAATTTATCAGCATTTGTATTTTTATTGTTTATTTTAGGTTTATCGAAACTCACTGTTTTCTAAACGTTAAATTTTTAAAAAAACAATGGCGGGGGAACAGAATTTGCCATGAAACGTTTCTCTGCTGTATAATATCTTTTCAAACACTCTAATACTTTTTAAAATTTTAACTAGACAGACAGTATTTCTAAAACAATTAATATAAACGTAATGATTTTATGAACTTAATTACGATACTTTGCATGTTATATTTTATATAAACGCGAGTATTAGTTTGTAATTCAGATGCTTAAGCATGTGTACCTCAATAAGCTCACAAATACAACGGAAAAATACATACGTGTCCTTGCTGCCTTTATACATTGATTCCAATTTATGAGTG
Organism: Parasteatoda tepidariorum; assembly: GCF_982258835.1. Taxonomy (NCBI): domain Eukaryota; kingdom Metazoa; phylum Arthropoda; class Arachnida; order Araneae; family Theridiidae; genus Parasteatoda; species Parasteatoda tepidariorum. The sequence goes on from NC_141758.1 coordinate 77,042,918, forward strand.
ACATTTTAGCTACGTTCTTAATGTTCAGTGAACTTTTTACCTGATTGTATCCACAAATGTAACGGCTTTGTGAACTCACCCTTAAAGATTATATTTTACACAAAACTTTCTTAATTAGAATTTTTGGGAAAAGCTGCTTCCTATTTTGAATGCTAAAAACTCTTTTGTGCGCTCGTGAGTATGATTGTTCCCAAATCTTATCACCATTACGTGATGCTGAAGAAAATAATGATAAATTATGATGAATTGTTCTCTTAGCGTTGTTCCTTCAAGCTTATCCAATTTCTTAATCAACAAATGTGATCGAGTGTAAAAGGTTTAAAAAGTTAGCTTTATTTATTTTTTCCCTATTTATTCCATATCATTTAGAACAAAGACTGCGAAAGTTTAAGGTTCACAATAATTAGGTTTTAAAAAACTTACTCTAAACAAAGCCTTAAAGATAATTTCTCAATATTTAAAAAAAAGTCTATGCGATTAAAATAATGTTTTTTAACCCATTAAAGAAAAAGTCTCATTTTTAAAATTAAATTTCAAAAATTGTCTCGAAATTCACGCAAGTTTTGAATTTTGTGATATATATTGTTGCCTACGAAGAAAAAGACAACTACAGCTGGTTATTCTCTGTTATTTAAATGGTTTCATAAATGAATAACGCGTTTTTGCTACTGAGCACTAATTTTAGCTCTTTTGTGTCATCTCCTGGCCCTATAATTTCCCATGCTTTCTTAACAGGAAATTTGAATTTTTTAATTTGTTTTATCATAATTTACTATTATTATTGTACAAAATTCTTTAAAAAAGTTGAGCACTAATTTTAGCTTTTTTGTGTCATCTCGTGGTCCTATAATTTTGCCTACTTTCTTAACAGGAAATTTGAATTTTTTAATTTGTTTAATCATAATTTACTATTATTATTGTACAAAATTCTCTGGAAAAGTTGAGCACTAATTTCAGCTCTTTTGTGTCATCTCTTGGCCCTATAATTTCCCATATTTTCTTAACAGGAATTTTGAATTTTTTAATTTGTTTTATCATAATTTGCCAATATTATTGTGCAAAATTCTCTCGAAAAGTTGCGCACATTTTAGCTCTTTTGTGTCATCTCCTGGCTCTGTAATTTCCCGTGCTTTTTTAACAGGAACTTTTATTTTTTTTATTTGTTTTATCATAATTTACTATTATTATTGTACAAAATTCTCTCGAAAAGTTCAGCACTAATTTTAGCTCTTTTGTGCCATCTCCTAGCCCTATAATTTCTCATGCTTTGCAACAGGAATTTTGAATTTTTTAATTTGTTTTATCATAATTTACTATTATTATTGTACAAAATTCTCTCGAAGAATTGAGCACTACTTTTAGCTCTTTTGTGCCATCTCCTGGCCCTATCATTTCCCATGCTTTCTTAACAGGAATTTTGAATTTTTTAATTTCTTTTATCATAATTTACTATTATTATTGTACAAAATTCTCTCGAAGAATTGAGCACTAATTTTAGTTTTTTTGTGCCATCTCCTGGCCCTATAATTTCCCATGCTTTCATAACAGGAATTTTGAATTTTTTTAATTTGTTTTATCATAATTTACTATTATTATTGTGCAAAATTCTCTCGAAAAGGTTTTCATTTTAGCATTGATGCCCAAATATTAATTATGCATTTATTTTTCTTTCTAAAATAGTTTGTGCGTCAACTTAAATAATATTTCTAAGTAAAAATCGATTTGAATTTTATAAGCAGGATGCATTTTTCTGAAGTTATCGATTTAGCTATCACACCTATTTTTATCTATGTCGTTCTACGGGTTCGTCTTAAAACTGCTGACATCAATTTTCTGATAGTTATCATAGTTAAAAATGTCTGGTTGCATACGAAATCTTATCTTGTTTTTATTGTTTGGTCAACAGAAGAATTTAAATTAGTTTTTCAATTCTTGTCTCGTCCGTTTTTAACCTTCAAATTCAAAAATGGGATAATAGTAATTGTCTTTCCTTGTTTTTAAATAATGATGAAATAGTTTGAGTAGGCGAACGTAATCATTTTTTGGCCTTTGATTATAATGTAAGTGCGATAAATCAAGTGTCAGCAGTTGAGTACGTTGTTACTAGAATATTAGTTATGCTTACTCACATAAAAAATTGTTACCAAATTTTTATCATCTGTCTGATTTTTATTTAAACATAGCATATTCGTTTAATTGTTCAAAAGTAATTGTTTTTAAAATTCAATTAACTTATTTTTTTGGAAAAAGAATTATACAGTTCATTGTATTGTTACCAACTTAAAAAATTTGAAAATAATAAAAGTAAATAGATTAATTTATGAAAACTTATCAGAAATTTTACTGGAAAATTGTAGTTTGACTATCTGTCAAAATCTAGTTAAGTAAAGTGTCAGTAATCTTTGTTTATTTTTATAAAACTTTTAAATTTATCAAAAATTTGATAAAAAATATTGTAGGTTTATAAAGTTTTTTATTTGTTTATAACCTTATTTCCGTTTAATAATTACAACTATTCACTGATTCACTTCATTTTTTTTTCTTTTTTGTTCTTTCCTTTCTTTATTCACTCACTATATCATTGATCGTTTTATAGTTATAGTAGTTATATCGTTATACGTTCAGAAAAATTATAAAATAAAAATAGCTGAAGACCATGTACTCTTTTCTTAGACTAGCAAAGGCTTAGACCACTCCCTTCGAAGCACTTTCCTAGAATAAAAACTTATTAAAAAATAGAAAGATTTAGAAACACAGTTAAAAAAATCATTAATTGTAAATCCTTGTCTATGATTTGGTAAAAAAATACTTCGAATTCGAAAGCTACGAATTCAAACTAGAATTAATTGTTTCAATTTATTGATTTTTATTTTATACATAAACTAAGTCGCTAAACGTTTGAAAATGTATATTAACAATAAAATATAGAAAAAAAACGTGCACTTAACGTTGAATTCCCACCCTCAGCCTTTATATGACATTTTTTTTTCCTTCTTTTTTTTGCTTTATAATATGTCACAATTGGCACTTAATTTTTTTTTATTAGAAAATGGCACTTTTTCCAAAAAAAGGTTGACCACATTTGGTTCAGACTTAACGAACATTTGTGTCGCTGTTAAAATTAAAGTACTAGCTAACTATCATCGCAAATTATAAATTTTATTATATCTAAATAAAACGATTATTTCTAATTCTACCTTATTTTATTTAGAATTGAAGAAATCCATATGCATTAAATTCCCGAGCTCAGAAAATCTCTTATGAATTAAGATTCATAAGCATGAATGGAATTCCATTTGTGTTAACTCAAAGTTAGGCATAATAAGTTCTTTGTTCTTCAGTCAGCACATAACAGAAGACAAATGTCTTTAGGCCTAGTCATGATTCCAGCATTTCGTTGAATAATTAGACTATGGAACGTACGGAGGGAAGTCGTGGGTTTGCATTAATAGAAGGATGGAATAGTCACCAGCACCCATTGCCACCGCAGAATTGAATAAATAGAGTTTTCCAACGCACACGCACCCATTTCAACGTCATCGATCATTCAAGTTTTCCTAGAATTGCTGGGACATTTCCGTTGAATCGAGGATCCTTTATTTTCGAACGCTGAGTTTAATTTTGAGCATTACCTTGGTTGTCCTTGAATGCGGAAGTCCAGAGCTTCTTTATTTTGTTATATTATATGATTTTGGGTTTTACGTAATGGTTTTTGTTGTCTCAAATAATTAGGAATTCTTTGTTTAGACGGTGGATAGACAACTGTAGAAATAGGCAATCCTTTGTTTCACGGTGTTGAGTAATAATTGGAGGATGGCTATAAACGCAAAAAAATAATAATAATAATTTTTTGAGTAATAATAAACTTCGCCTTTGAATAGTATAAGTAAACTAAATTTAACTATACTATCTTTCTGAAAAACAGGAACATAGTTAGAAGTTCACACTGAATAAATAATAGTTTACACTGTAAGTTTAGTTTACTGATAATTTACACTGAAGTAATTGAGTAAAATCCCGGCAAATACACGGAGAAAAAAATTCTGGTGAAATTATTGTACTCTTTGGCATTTCTGGTAATGACATTTCTAGTAAGAAAAACCATAATTCTAGTTAATAAAACTAAAATATATGGTATGTAAACCATTTATTTTGTAATTTTTCCGTTCGGATTACCAGAAATTCTTGTTTCGTGAATTATGATTTTTTATACCACATATTTAATGAAAAATACAAAACTGAAAATTAAATTTAATGGGTTTTATACTATGCTCTAAGGCAGTGTTTCCCAACCTTTTTTGTGCCATGTCCCTCCTAAGTCATTCTAAAATTCTTATGCCCCCCTATGTAACATATACATAATTTTTAATATTGAAAAATTGAATTGTTCACTTAAGAAACTTAAATGATAGGTTTTAGGAAGGAAATTGTTAACGAAACGCAGTAAGTAAATTTTCAAAACATATAATGAAAAACTAAAATTCAAGTAGTTTTAATAAAGATTTTTCTATAATAATTTAATGTTTTAATTTAGTGAGATCATTGCTGCACAGAGATTTTATGTTAGGTTCCAATTTGGTTAGCTTCAGTCTCAAGTATACCCGTTGTGTTATATCCAGAGGTTTTCTTTTTTTAGCAGTAAATCATTTACAGCACTAAATCCAAATTCAGCTAAATATGAAGATGGAAACGGTAGCAATAGTTTTCTTGCACATTTGGTTGAATTTGGGTATTTGATTTCTGTTTCCTCACAAAGCCATGCCATCACTCCCTTTATATTAAATAAAGTTTTAACTGACTTAACATTTTGCATTTCTGCGAGTTCTTCTTGATACTGCATACTTAATACATCAGACAAATCCACTAACTTTGGCTGCATCATCCATGTTCGAAAATAAATTTGTTTTAAATCATAGAATCTTTCTTTTAAATCAGCCGATAGAATTTTCAGATGATCGACAATAGCAAATAATGCGGCATTATTTACTTCCCATTTTTGGAGCCAATGAAACTGCTCCAAGTTTTTGTTTTTAATATATATCTGACATAACTTAATAAGGGTAATGAAACCAAATATCTTCGCTTTTGCATCAACAAGAGTTTTATTTGTTCCTAGAAGATCCTTATTTAATATATTTAGTTTTTCAAAGATATCGGCTGAATAACTCACAAATGCTTTATCATCGACTGTTAACAGATACTTCATTTTAGGTTTGTCACTTAAAAAATCACTAAGAATATCAAACAGTTCCATAAATCTTTTCAAGCAGTTCCCTTTAGAGAGCCATCTTACTTCAGTGAGAAGTAAAAGTCTCACATGGTCTGCATTTTGTTCTTCACAAAATAGCTTGAAGAGAAGCTCACATTTGGCATTAGCTTTAATATCATTGATGCACTTTATTACTGAATGTAGTACTTCATTTAGAACAGGCAAGGTCTTTCTAGCTACCAAGATTTCCCTATGAATAACACAATGCACGAGAATCATTTCTGGATTCTCATCTTTCATTAATTTTAAGCAGCCATTTTTCTTAGGAGCACCATCTGCAGCACAAGATGTTATGTATTTATTGGTATATTATTGACATCTATGTACTTTTTTAGCTTATTATATATATCGTTGGAGGTAGTGGTGCTTTCTAATCTTTTACAGAACAACATTTCTTCAGCAAAATGACATTTATCAATATATCTTACGTAAGTCATCCATACTGCCACACTGTCTATCAAAGTTGATTCATCCATTTGCACTGAGGATTTTCTTGTTTTCATCTTTTCAACATGTTGATTTTCAATATCTTCACTCATTTCGTCTATTCTTCTGCTAACAGTACTGTTACTGAGTGGCATAGCTTTTACAGCTTTGTCATCTTTTTCAAAAACCGTTTTAAGAGATGCTGATATTGACGGTTTTTTTAAATTCTCTCTTGTAGTATGATTTTTTCCAGATTTAGCGATGAATAAAAAAATTTGATAACTAGCCTCAAGAATACGATTATGAGTTGAAGTGTGAGCAGTAAATAGAGACTTTACTGTTGTCCTCCTTTCAAAATTTTTCTTTAAAGTTTGAAAGTTCACGTGGAGTCTGCTGCAGGGAGGTTAACTTGACGACGCCAAAAAACCAAGTTGATATTCTGGTCTCGTCAAAAGAATTTTTAATATTTATTGGCTGCAATTATTTAAGAATTTGATTTTTTCTTTCAATTTTGTCACCGAATTTAGCATTGCATTTAAAAGGCCCAGAGCAAAAGGGTTTAACTCGTGTCGAGTCCATTTTCGAATTGCCCCCCTTAACAATCAAATTGCCCCCCAGTGGGGCGTGGGCCCCACGTTGGGAAACACTGCTCTAAGGTATCGTGATAAAATTGCTAAATTTAACCTTATTAACCACATGTTATGAAACCATATACTTGTTATGAAACCATATCACATGTTATAAAACCTTGTTTTATTTTTAATTTTACTAAAATCAATACCAAAGTGTTTCTGTAAAAATTACCGAGCATTTTGGTGTTCCCATAGAGACAGAAGACGGTAAATTTTACCTTATTCTGGTAGTTTAACATGGAACAGTAACTTATTTTTAAAACAATTGCCCCCTTCCCATATTGCATGCTTTGTTTCATTATATGTTATTGTGATGAATTTTTAAGATTATATCTAAAAAATCTGCACTGAGAAGAAAAAAACATGATCAAAACTACCAGAATATGATAAAATTTATCATGTTTCTAGCTCTATGGGAACACTAAAAAACTCGGCAAATTTTTCCGAAGTACTTTGGAAATGATTTGTTAAATTTAGCAATAAAATATTGTTTTGTAATACATGATAAAATTTGGTTATTTTATCGTGATAGTTTGAAGTATGACATAAAAACCATTTATTCGGTTAAATTTATTTATCATTTTTGTATTTCTTATTAATTATGTGGTAAAAAGAACTATAATTTGGAAAAACCAGAATTTCTGCTAAATCATATGAACGGAAAAGTTATCAAACGAATGGCTTAAGTACCATGTATTTTGATTTTATTTACCAGAATAATGTTTTTTTTACCAGTTATGCCATCACCATACAGTAAGGTAATTTTACCAGAAATTTTTTTTCCGTGTAGAAAAACTATAATACAAAAATATAACAGTTTGACAGAGTAATTTTTTTTGTTCTAATTTGCGTGATAATTTGTACGTGTAAATAACCAAAAAAGCAAAATGAAACAAAAAATGAGTACATGAACTATTATCTAATCGTAAAATCCAATTACACGATAAAATAGTATCGTTATATTGGACCTCAGAACTTTTTAATGTTACCCGGAACATGAATTCCCTATTATTATCGAGTTTCTTAATTGTCTTAATGGTTTATATGTTTCTTGAAAATCCATTCATTCTTTCGTATATATATAAAAAAAAAACGAAAAATATAGTTAGATCATTTATTTAAAAAAAGAACAAAAATTTTTTCATCTTTTTGCTAGATGGAGATGCTCGACAATAATTGGATGAAGAATATGTAAGAGCTCTTGGCCTGTAATGCGTTTTTAGATTCATCATTATTCATCCCTGATGCTGTTATTTTGATGAATCGCATTATAGGAGGTTGTAATTCATTCTCGTCAGTGACCTATTTGCCTCAAAAATTACACCAATTATACTTGAGAATGCTGATTTTTTTCTTCAATGTGATATTATTGCTCCACTGCTTGGAATGCTATTATAATATTTCTGTCTGTAACACGTGTGGCTCTCAAAAATTCTCGATAATATTCTTAAAATATTCTTCAGATTATTTTTTTAGCTCAAAATTGTTTCGCTTTGCAGAGTTTTATGTTGAATATGAATTATTAATTAGGTAAAGACTTTTGATAACTTTTAATAGTATCATTTGTGGTGCACTTTCAGGGGTCTGTTTAGAAGAAATTTGGGTCCGTTAACAGACCCTTCACAAAATATCTTTTCATAAAAGCGGACCCTTCACAAAATATTTTAACTTACAAACGGACCCTTTAGAAAATAATTTATCTTTTAATCGGACCCTTCACAAAGTTGTTTATCTTTATTATTGTTTTGTTAATGGAAAAAAAACCTTCCCAGGGGGGGGCGGGAATAAAGAAAGACAGGTGTAAACGAACTAAGCTTTGTTTTCAGCAGACGCTTCTTCCTTTATTCGTCCGAAATGAATATTCTGAGTTCAGCAGTATAGGCTAAATACCAAATATTTGAGTGTTGCATCTCTAATTTAGTAGCAGCAATTGCTATTTATTTTTGAAAATTTAATTTTTTTAAAATATAAATTTACAGTGTTGAGCATAATCTTGTATCTATTTACAATTTAAAAACTCCTTGAAATTTTTTTTGCAATAATAGGACCCTCTTTGCACAAATTCTCAAAAGCAGGACCCTGTTTGAAAGAATGAGACCTAACGTTTATTTTATATTCACAAATTACGAGTAATTTTTTCACAATTTTACAAAAACGAAGCTTTCACGAAATGTCTGGACAGACCCCTGACTTTTATGTATGAATGTGTATAATTTTATGCATAAATTAGTTTAATGAAATATGCAATTTCGAAAGAAAGAAATACTTCTCAAAATTTTTAACTGAATGAATCAAATTTGCACTGTTACATTCAGTTCATATGGAGATCGAACAGGAAGCTATCATTAAAAAAGATGCAGAATCGTATTTTTTTAATTAATATTTTAAAAGAGTTTAAACTGAATAAAACGAATTTATTTCGTTTCATTCAATTCACAAAAAAACAAATAAAAATCTAACATAAAAAAAAATTCAGAATAGTGTTTTCTTAATATATTTAGGAACTTCAAGCTGAATTAAACAAATTTGCATCGTCTGCATTAAGCTCATTAGAAGAGCAAACAGAAAGCTATCATTAAAAAGATTCAAAACCGTGTTTTATGATTATTTTAAGAAAGTTTAAACCAAATTAAACAAATTTACATCCATTCATTCAGTTTATTGGAAGAGTAAACGCGAGGCTATCATTAAAAAAATCAGGACCATGCTTTCCTAATATTTTAACAAAAGTTAAAACTTAATTAAACAAGTTTACGATTCAATTCAGTTGAAGAGTTCATTCAGTTCAGTGGAAGAGTAGACACAAAGCTATCATTAAAAGTCGTGTTTTCTTAATACTTTAAAAAAATTTAAACACTGAATTAAACAAATTTCCTGCACTATATTCAGTTCATTAGGAAAGTAAATAAAAAATTACCGTTGCAAAGATGGTTCGAGAGTTGCGTGGACAAGTAGTACAGTATGTAATGGAGCATTGGGAAGATTTTTACACACGGATCACACGACAGAAATGGAATTAATTGCGTGATTTAATGTTTGCCATAGAGATTTTAAATTGCTACTAAAATTCAATACGAAGAGAACTTTGAAAACGTCGCGAACATCGCTTGAAAATTGTTAAAATTGAAATCAAAATATTTTCGAGCGGGGCAACAGTTAATGATGAAAAAAAATTGCTTTTTGTTTACAACTAATTAAGGTATTAGGATTGAAGGAGGGGTTGAAGAATTAGAATATTTAAATACAGTGCTGTGTATTAGGCTTGGTTACCATCAAAGTTTATTTGTTGTACAAGATAATTTTGAAAGGTGATCAAGCTAGTCGCTAAAGCCGTCCAGAATATTTGTGTTGACGTTCGATGTTGCTGTTGTCGTAGACCATTAAGGCAAGGGGGTACGATTGTTCTTGTTTTCCAGTGGCGCCATCTATAGCCAAGAATTTTATTTCTGCCACACACATACGTCACACCCGTTTATAGGGCGGACCCACTCATACATGCATTCATTCATCCACAGATCGCAATTTCGGTCAGAACTAGAGAACGATCAATCTTCAATTCAGTACCCCCCCCCCCCCGAGGTATAATTTATTATTATTTTTTTAAATGAGTACATGGAGGGATCTGTGACCCAACAGATACAGCATGCACGAGTCACCATTTACTACACGGGCCAGCACCTTGCCAACTAGTCTATCCCGGACCCATTAACGTTCGATGAAAATAGAAAGTGCTAAAAACATATAACCATAACAGTAATTTTTAATTTATTTATATTAAGTACAAGTATTTTCTTAAGCAGGAATATTTTAGGTTAATTAATTGATCGAAATATTTTTTATTTTGAATTTATTTCTAAATATTTGTTTAAATATTAGCATTAATATTTAAATATTTTAGTTACTTGCGTAGGAGATTTTTTTAAAAAGGTAAATCGTTTGAAGAAATATTATAAATTTATTTAATAGTATAACAAAACTATTTTAAGTTAAAAATATTGGTTAAAATGAAAATACTAGTTTCAGTTAAAATCATTTATAAAAAATTCTGTTTATCATATGAGCATAAAATGCATGTATTATATTTATTTTACGCACGAAAATTAAGGCATAAACATTTTATTTATAACAATTTAGTTCAACATAATTACCAATGAATCATAAAGGCTAAAAGCATCAAAGTAAACACATGGAAACAAATTTCTATAGGTGTTCCAAATATTCTGGGCACTTAAAAGTTGTTTGTTTGTCTTGCAGTAGCAACATCGTAAAATTAAATGTTTGTTTCCAAATTGTGAAATGCAGAATGTTTTTTTTTTTTTTGCTTTGTTTTAGCTCGCATTCCTTTATTTTTTTCCCTTCGAGACGAAAGTTTTTATTTATTTATCCCTAAATTTAATTCCGAAATATAAAGGAGAAACTCTTCTTCAATTACTAAAAAAGCTTTCACTTTAACAACCCCGAAATCCGGCTTAAATGCACTTTTTTTTTCATTTTCCTGGGAAAAAATAAAGATGAAGTAACCTCTTTATCCGGCAAACACATCTAAGAAGATGCTGCCAGATTTTATTTTCTTGAGCATTAAATTTAATGACGCCTTTTTCATTGAATCTTTTCCAAATAAAATTACGTTTCGCTCCAATAAAAATAATTTTTCTCATCATATCCAATTATATCTGAAATCCTATTTGTAAGCAAATCTTAAAAATGGAAAGTCGTATTTTAAATTCTTCGGGAAAATTTTATTATCCACATTTTGAATTCCAAAAACAATAGAATGATATGCAAGTTAATGTTGGATATAAAGTTCTGTTTCTGAGATTGTTTTTGTCTGTCACATAATCCCTGAAAAATCAATATAGGTAATGCAACTTATTTTAAAATCTTTTTTTTTAATTTAATTTTATTGCTGAAAACCGAATAACTTCCTGTAGGCTTACACTCATTAATGCTACACTATAAAAAATTCCGAATCAACTTACGGTAAAAAACACTGGCACTCAGGATGCCGGTATTTTTTGTACCATAAAATCCTTCTTTACCCGAACGTGTTATGGAGCAAAAAAATCTGATATAAGTAATATAATAATTACCGTGAGCCGCGATGGCTCAGGGGATAGAGCGTTCGCCTTCCAATGAGGCGAACCGGGTTTGAATCCCAGTCGATACGAATTCCGCACCCCGCTTGCACCGTCCACAGTGCTGACGTGAAATATCCTCAGTGGCCGACGGATCATGGTTTAGAGTCCCCTTGCCCTCAGACTGACCGTGAGGGTTCTCGTGGTCTTCCTCTCCATGTAACGCAAATGCGGGTTAGCTCCATCAAACAGAAAGCGGCAGGATAACCAAAGGACCAGCATTCGGGGTAATGCCATCTGAATTAAAATACGAAAAGAAATTTATTTAGGTGTATTTTTGACATACGCGTCTGCAAGAGTGTTAACGCATTTGATTCTCAGCCTTTTGAAGACCATTTTTTCCCTTCTAATCCAACTCAGAATACAAAGGAAATGAAACAAGTTTTAAAGTAAAAAAGCTTTTGTAAAATTTACCTTGTGTAAACCTCGAAAATCATGATTGTTAAACGGATGAACAATCACCGTCACCTCTACTTATACGAAACACATGCGCTGACGATAATACAAAAAAACATTATTACTATAAGATTCAAATTTATAAGCCACATAAGCTTAAAATAAAAATCGACTGTCTAATATTATAGCCCCCTGAAACGTCTTACTGTCCACAAATGGTGTACTAAAACCTAAATTGTCTCGCGGTACACGTTAATTGAGACCAAAAACCGCTTTGAAAAAACCAACTAAACTTTTATACCACAATTACCTTTTATTTAAGGCACAAAATATGCGATGCTACTTTTTTTTTTTCTTTTCTCCAAGCTTTGGACATGTACCTAGGTCATTATGGACCCTTTACCATATAGCCCAAAGCTTGGCTACTGGTCCGGCTCCACTCCAGCCCATTCAGCAAGAATTTATTAAGAATTTAGATCAGTACAAAGTCACAATATTTTAAAAAAATACAAAGATTAAATATGGTGCAAGTTAATAACACATAATAACAAAAATAATAAAAGAAGTATAAAAGGAAAAAAAAACTTAAAGGCCATAAACTATTTGTTATTGCCTTAACTAAATAAACAAATTTGAAAAAGATCCCCCCCCTTCTCTTTTTCTTTGCTTTTTTGTATACAGAAACTTAGGTTGAATGCTATATCAAAAAGTTTAAGAGGTTATAAACACTATCAAGATTACTTAAAAAGTCCGATTTGATTAAAATTTTAGTAAGGAGTCATTTTCTGCTAGAAAGTTCATTACGTTAATTAATTTAGATTTTAATGTTTTATTTGTAAGAAAGTTTTTTTGCCAAATATATAAACTATTAATGTTTGGAAGGCGTGTATGCCAAGATATTGTGTAAAGACAAGTTGATAAATAATGCTCTGGTGTACCTGGATGACCACAGGTACAAAGGTTTGTATCCGAGATTTGCAGGTAATGAAAAAAAGAAGGGAAGGGACCGTGACCTGTTAGGAACCAGATGACTTGCTTAATTGGAATTGATTTGAAGAAATTTACATTATTGATGATGCTAAACAGACGTCGTCCTCTATCGGAATTATTCCATTGGTTTTGCCAATTACTTGATAAAGATTTTTTAAGAGATTGTTTTAGGTGTGAAACAGGGAGAGGAAAGGAGTAATTTTTAATGTTTTCTGTTGCTTTTTTGGCCAATTCATCCGCTCTCTCATTACCTTCTCTATTGTTATGCGCTTTAATCCAAGAGATTTGAATGGCGGTGTCCATTAGTGCATGTTGAATGTCTTTGGTTATGAGGTTGGTTGATCCTGCGTCTTTAATTGATGTTATTGAGGCTTTAGAATCTGACCAGATTATGTATTTTATTTGTCTATTAAAGTTTAAGTTATTTTTGATGTGTTTTACACATTCTAATATTGCCAATTGTTCGGCTTGGAAAATAGAATTGTTAATATCCAAGGTGAATGTTTTTGAATGAACTTTGTTAAGAAATGCGAATGCAGTGCCTGTTTTAGTTTTGGAACCGTCAGTGAAGTAGTTAGTTTCTTTTCTAAAATCATAGTTACCTTGTTCAGTTAAAGAGATTTTGTTTTTAATATAATAAGATGGGTGATAAATTGGCCTTTTTAATTTATTTTCATAGTCCTGATGATTATAACTAATATGATTGAAGATTGCGTTTTTTTTTATTTGAGTTAATGTTGTTGAGCATGACAAGAGCATAATCTGGTCTGGAAGAGGGGGAATATTTGTTAAGACATGAAGAGCTGCGGTGGGGGTAGAGTGGTAAGCTCTGGTAATATTCAAAAGGAATTTGCGTTGAATCGAAATTAATGTTCTAGATATACGAGGTGAGATGTTTTTTGCCCAAATATTGCAACCGTGTGCCAGAGAAGGGACTATTACAGTGTTATAAATGAGTTTTCTTGCTTTTTGATTTATTCCCCAAGATTTATTATTGATTTTGTAAAGAGATTTGAGAAGAGAGTTTGCTTTTTCTTTGAGGATATTGACATGAGGACCCCAATTTAATTTCTTATCGATTACAACACCAAGGTACCTAAAATGATTTGTTTGCTTAATTTTTTCGTTGTTAATTTTGAAGATTGCTCCCCTTTTGGTGTTGTAAAAATGTATATAGGCTGTTTTATCAATTGAGAGAGTTAAAGAATTGTTGGTGAGCCAATTGTGAATACGATTTAGAGTTAGATTCGATACTTGTTCTAATTGCCTCCTAGAGTTGGCATATGAAAGAATTATCAAGTCGTCTGCAAAGGCTTGTATTATGGAATCTTCAAACTGAATTTTCAAAAGGTTATTAATTACTAAATTCCACGCAGTCGGTCCTATGCAAGACCCTTGGGGACAGCCTTTTTTAATTGTTTTTGTTACATATCCCTGATTTGTTGCTAAGATGGCTTGCCTGTTCATATTGATGCTCTCTATTATAAAACAAAGATTGGATGGGATTTGGTACATTGATAATTCTCTATTAATTAGATCGTACTGGATATTGTCAAACGCCCCTTTGATGTCGAGCGAGATTGCGGCAACGTGTTTGTGATTATTTTTTAGATGAGTTAGGTTATCTTTGAAATTTTCTAGTGCAATATTGACTGATTTACCAAATCTAAAACCGTATTGTAAATCAGACAGTGCGTTGAGTTTCTCTAAATGAAAAGTTAGTCTCTTAATGATTAATTTCTCTAAGAATTTGCCCAAGCAAGGGAGTAAAGTTATAGGACGATAAGAGGTCAAGACATTGGGATTTTTGCCTTTTTTAAGAAAAAGTATAACTTGCCCTTTTTTGAAATGGTCAGGGAAGACTTCTAGGGTGAGGCATTTGTTGAAAAAATTTAGGATGAGTGGACAGAAAAATATGAATAAGTTTTTCACTATTATATAATCAATGCCATCTATGCCTGGTGCTTTTTTGTTGTTTAGTGTATTAAGTAGACGTTGAAGTTCGTTGTGGTTGAAGGGAGGATCTGGACTTTTATTTTGATAGTTGTATTTATTTTGTTGGATGACATTGTCATCCGGAAAAAGATTTTGAAGAACATTCTTGGCCTCTTCTATTGGACAGTTCGTGTCATAAATCTGAGTTAAGATGGTCGGATAGGAGTTAGTTTTAAAGGAAGATTTATAATGAGCTCCATGGGGGTTTTTAGTACTTTCACAGAGATATTGCCAACTGTCGTACTTTGCTTTGATAATTATTTTTTTGTATTGTGCTCTTTTTTGCCTGTAAATAGTTTTGTATTTTTTTATTTCTTCATCAATGTTTGATCTCTGAAAACGTCTTTTAATTGCTTGTAATTCTTTTTTGTGGATTGAAAGCTGTGCTGTCCACCAGGAAGTGTTTGTAGGACGATTGAAAAGTTTAAGTTTGTAGGAGTTTTTGCAGCTTAAGAAAATTTTACTTATGAGATTATTTGTGAAAATGTTAAGATCCATAGGATTTTGTACGTTGTTTAGCTCAATGTTTAGATCTGGAATGAAGTTCGAGAAATGTTTTTTAAATTTATTATGATTTCCAAACTTAGTTTTAAACCTTGTGAAAGAGGAGAACGTATACTTGTTATTAATTTGTAATAAGATATATTTGTGGTCTGAATTACTTTCTATATCCAGTACATTCCAATTAGAAAAAGTTAAAATATCTAGGTTATTAGTAAGAGTAAGATCTGGAAAAGATGAGCATAAAGTTGTTACGAAAGTCGGTAATGCTGGTTGTGAATTTAAAATTTTCAAGTTGTTGGATATAATAAAATCTAATAATACATCTCCTCTTGCGTTGTTGTTGGAATAACCCCAAAAACTGTGATGCGAATTGAAGTCGCCACAAATTATTGTTGGATAATTGTAGAAGTTTTTATTACTGTAGTAAATTAGATCTTTCATTAGATTCAAGTCTGTATCTGTTGGAGAATTATAAAATGAGATTAGAATCAAGGGGGAATTATTTGAAGAGTTTATTGAAATCGAAACTGAATCCTGAAGAGAATCTATCTGTAGAGGGCTTATTGATTTATTGGGTATAAAAATGCCAGATTTTCCGTTTACTGATGAAAATAATTTCCAGGAACTTGGATATCCAATTATGGAGCCTTTTGGTTTGTATGGTTCCTGAAAACAGATTATGTCAATGTCATGATCAACAACAGTTTTTTGCAATAAAAAAATGGCGGCTTTGCTCCTTTGAAGATTTATTTGTAATATGTTAAGTTTATAAAGATCGGTAGAGATTGTAAATTGTTTAATTTCATTAACGTATGGATTATCCATTAACTAAATTTAAAAAGGAATTCACAAATAATATAAACATTATAAAAAAAAAAAAAAAAAAAAAAAAAACAGTACTGAAACATATTTTGAAAAAAAATGAAAAAAATATTATTGACTTATGATGAGAGAAAAGAAAAGTATAATAGAATGGGAATAGCATTTTGAGTTATGAAAGTATGTGAGAAGTTATAAGGAGATGTTAAATATTAAGGCTCAAGGGAGAAATTGGAAAAGGAAAAAATAGAGTTAGAATAATAAAGAAAAAAGAAAAAAGAAAAAGAAAATGAAAGTAAAGCTAAAAACATAATTTGCTTGAAAGAACAAGAGATAAGATTGTACTTCTGAAAATATGAACTTTTAAAGAAAAGAATGTTAGAAGGAAAGGATTTCATCTCTTCCAGAGGATTAAATATAAATATGAACTTAGAAAATGGACTTAAAATATCAAGAAAGGTAAAAGAAAAGAATTTTTAAGGAGATTGCAGTTAATTAAACTATAAAGTCTAAAAAGAGAGAGTTTTTGTTGTTGACAAACTAATACAGATAATTACTAGATTTGTATTTCCGATGCTGTTGAACTTCGTGGATGTAAGTGGGGCATGCTGAGCTGGAGGCTTTATGGTTACAGTTGAAGTTCTGGTGATGATTTTTGTTGCTGAAGAAGCAGTTTATGCAGAATTCTGTATCTCGCGTGCATTGATGTATAGAGTGACCTTCATGACCGCATTTCTCACAGTATTTGATATCGTTGCAGTTGCTTTCATGATGTCCAAAATTTTGGCAGTTGCGACATCTGTGGATTGTCGTCGATGGGAGACTAGAATTTTCTTTCCGAAGTTGTTGTAGTTTTTGGAGGTAGGTAGGGCAAGTGGCACTGGAAGCTTTGTGGTTGCAATCTATGTTTAGGTTGTGCTTGTCGTTGCTTTCATGACAATTGATGCAGTAATCGAAATGTTCTTGACATTGTTGGATAGAGTGGCCCACATAGCCACATTTCTCGCACATTTCTTCGTTGGGGCAGTCATCCTGATGATGTTCTAAACGTTGACATTTGCGACATCTTAAGAGAATAAGCCTTTTTTTTATTATACATTTGAACATTCCAATGAAGATGGTGTGTTGTTTGAGCAGATTTAATGATAGTAGTCTGCTAGCTTTGAGAACTATGTGTCTTTTGTTTGCGTTCTGTCTGTGCTGAATATCTTTTACATATGTTAGATTGTCAGAAGTTTCATCGAAGTTTGTTGAGTCTTTGATTATCAGTAGGATCTCTTCGTTAGTGAAAGATTGAGGTGCATTCAACAGAATCAACGAGTATTGTCTTTGCTCTTTACTTTTGACTGGAAAACCTGAGGTCTGGAGGCTTGAGTAAGCTTGTTCTCTATTTTGTACGTTATGGAATTTAAGTTCAAGGTAGTTTTTGTTTTTGTATACACGCTTGACTTTGAGTTTAGGTTGATTTTTCTGTAGTTCTTCTAGCATTGAGTCTGTGGTTATTTCTGGTGTCTCTTCAATGATTAGTGGGGTTGGTGATTTCGGATTGTTATTCGTGGATATATTCATTGTTTCCAAAGTTTTTAGTCTGTTGTCAATGGTTTGTAATTTGTCTTCTATTATGGTTACTATATCTGGAATTTCTGCGTTTGGATGTTGATGACTGTCGTGTTCGATTTTCTGCAACCTTTTGTCTATATTTGATAATTTTTCCACTATCGAGATTAATAAGGACGATATTTGATTTGGATCTGTCGTGACATTAGATGATGGAACATTATCTCTAGGAATAAGGTTAGTCGTTGTCGATGCTATGTTAGGAAGATCGTGTGTTGTCTGAGGGCATGTAGTATTCATCAATGTCCTTAGGTTGTTCAAGGCGTTTTTGCATTCATTACGAGTTTCAAATGGAAGGTCATATTTGGTTTGAGTTTTCCGTTCTATGAGTGTTTCCAATAAAATGATGTTGTCAATAAATGCTTGGTTCGATGATGGAGGTATGGAACAATGCTCTTGTTCTGGCTCAGGTGGTGATTCATCTGTTGAGTCGAGGTTTTGAGATTGTTGTTGGAAAAGTTTCATGATCGCTCCTGTTGGATTGTTTCCAGTTTGATGGTTTTGAAGTTGGTTAATTAGTCTAGATAAACTTGGTATTTTTGATGCGTTTTTCGTTGTAGTAGATGTCGATTGTTGAGTGCTCTCCTTATCGAGATGGGATTTTCTTTGTGACATTTGTGACGTAGTATGTGAGCGTGTAGATTTTGCTGGTGTAGAGTTTATATCGAATTCTGGTGTGTTGTCCATGATTTAGTTGATTGAGGAAAGATGAGTTCAATGGCAATAAAGAAGTGCCAGAAGTTTAAGTAATTTATTTACTAAAGAGAGGCTGTGGTGAGTCCACTCCGGGTCCCGTGAAAGAAACCATGTGTATTACGTTGAGTTTGTTGGAAGTGAATTGGAAATTAGGATGTTTGTTAAAGGTTGAATATTTAGTTGTGACCACAATATGACGTCCCATTGATTTGAGTGTAACCATCGTCAGTATTAGAAAAGAAGAAATTATTTAAAGAAGTTGTAGAATATTGAAGGAGAATGAATTGAGTTTTTTGATGGTTATTTTGATATAATCAAGAAAGTAATTTAATGGCGATAAAAGAAGTACCAGGAGGTGTTTTGGGTTTGGGGGTGTGAAAAAGAGTTAGTTTGGGTTATTTTTTTGGGGGGGGGGAGTGGGGGGTTAAGTGGGGGGTGGGGGGAATGAGGGTGAAGTTATATTGGTGGGGGTTTTTGGTTAATTCTTAAGAGTGGCAAAATTAAAAAAGTGAGTTGATCTATTTTTGGCAAGGAGACAAGTGCCGATTTGCATTATGATAGATATTTTGATAAGTAGTATTTTTTTTTGGGGGGGGGAGTGGGGGGTTAAGTGGGGGGGTGTGAGGGTGAAGTTATATCCGTGGGAGTTTTTGGTTTATTCCTTAAAATGGCAATAATTACAAAATATGTTGTTCTATTTTTGGCGAGAAAACTAGTACCGGTTTACATTAAGTTAAAGATTTTGATGGTTAGATTTACAGAATTTGATCAGTAGATTTTTTTTGGGGGGGGAGTGGGGGTGAGGTGGGGGGTGGGGGGTTTGAGGGTGAAGTAATAACCATGAGGGTTTTTGGTTTATTCCTTAAAATAGCAATAATTAAAAAAAAAAAAAAAAAAAAAAAAAAAAAAAAAAATGTTGTTCTATTTTTGGCGAGAAAACTAGTACCGGTTTACATTAAGTTAAAGGTTTTGTTGGTTAGATTTACAGATTTTGATCGGTAGAGTTTTTTTATTTTTTTTAATTTTTTTTTTGGGGGGGGGAGAGTGGGGGGTGAAGTGGGGGGTGGGGGTGTGAGGGTGAAGTTATATCCGTGAGGGTTTTTGGTTTATTCCTTAAAATAGCAATAATTAAAAAAAATGTTGTTCTATTTTGGCGAGAAAATTAGTACCGGGTGGGGGGTTTGGGGGTGAAGTTATGTCAGTGAGGGTTTTTATTTATTCCTAAAAATAGCAATAATTAAAAAAAAAAAAAAAAAAAAAAAAAAAAAAAAAAAAAAAAAAAAAAAATGTTGTACTGTTTTTGGCGAGAAAACTAGTACCGGTTTACATTAAGTTTAAGATATAAAAATGAGTTGAATAAATGTTGAAACCAATGAAAGAGTAAAATCCCTTATAAAAACATGGTTCTATTAAAATCTATTGGTAAAGAAAATGGGGGACTGACGATGGTTAAGAATTGTATGGTTATAAAAGAAAAAATAAACAAGAATAAATATTAGTACTGGTTAAATTAGAAATGACCATCTTTATAAGATTGCCATTGAGTATAAACAAGCATATTATGTAAAGTGATTATTTTCAGAGAAATATTAACAAGACAGCTTATTGAAAAAAAAAAGAGGTGAAGAATGGCGATAAAACAAGTACCACAGTCTGTTACTATATATTGATTAATACAGACATATGGAAAAAGCAATAAGGCTTGGAATAGCAAGGTAAGAAACTGGTGATGGTTACTAGAGAAAATTTTAAAATGGCGACTAAAGTAGTACTGAAAACATTATGAACATAATAAAGTAATTTAAATATTATACTTTTAACTCTGGGTGGCCAACGCTATGTAAGTATACAATAGAAAAATAATAAGCAAACCATTAGATGATAGTTGTGAATACTCTAAGATGATGGCTTGGTACGATGTGGTCCACAGATGGTTGATGTTCAATAACCTAAGATTGTCTATTTGTTAAAGCAACCAGGAGATGTTTTTATTTATTGTTGATAATCGTGTAAATAAGTAAGACACAACAGTACACAAGTAAAAGATTTTAATAAATAAGACAAGCTTTTAATGATAAATGCATATAAATAAACAAGAGAAAGATATATAGAATGAAATGCTTAAAAATACTTAAAAATATGTATATACTCTGACTCTGAGAAGATCGATTTTACCCATAGGAAGAAAAGCTAATAAATTTAACAATTGGTTAATTGAAATGAATAATAATTATTGAAAGCTGGGCGTAGCGTGATTGTAATAGCTTAACTGTTACTGTAATCATTACTTAGGTTTGTTTACATAAAAATGGCTAAATTATGCATTGAAAAAGAACGCCGAAATTGTGAAAAAAGATGTTTATTAGAAAATCGATAATAAATCGAGTATTGGGTTAAAAATTTTGAAACATGTATTTGTACATTGAGCATGAGTTGGGGCATAACATATAAAAAAGTTAGAACACACAGTAACAATTAAGTCTAAATTAAAGTCACTCAAAGTCAGAGTACAAAATAAAAATGTTTAACATAGCGATGGCCTATACCCAGAAATGACTATAAAATTTAAAGTTGCTGAAAAATATTATTACGATCGTCTAAAATTAAAAAAAGTATAATGGCATTAAGAGAATCGCTTTTAGCATTGAAATGAACAAGCGTGATTAAGTTTAGACACATTAAAAAAATTTATAAATGCTGAAAGTTAGCGATAGAAATTTTTTGCATAGGAATACATGCTAAAATGGCGATCATATACATTAAGCCTGAATCAATGGAACGTCAATTTTAAAATATCAAAACATTAAAAATTGGGCTCCCAGGGCCCGGAAAAGACTCACCAGAGATGCCTTGAGGAGTTACATGATGGTTTTGATGATATTTTTTAGAAGAAGATGGATATTTGTTGCTTTTTTAGTTGGAAAAAAAACTCTGTTCAATTAGCACAACAACATGGGTAGTAGCTAGATCAGTCCCCTATGCGATGCTACTGTTGGATCGTAAAGAATTAAAATGAAATATTAAAAACCATTTAACTTTCACTCTTTAACTTATATTTCACCATTTACTTTGTCGGCCGCCTCTTGCAAGACTTGTCATTAAAAAAAAAAAAAACCGGATTGGAAAAGATTAAAAATAAATTTTCGTCGCCAACTCTTTCAAAAAGAAATGGATGAAGATAAAAGTTTTAATGATGTGTCGATGTGTGTGGGTGTATTTTCCTACCTGCCCTTGAATGAGAAAGGTGCTAAATGGAGACAGAGAACTTTTGCCAAATTTATTGACTTCTGGAATGAGCTGGTGGGGAACATATCGGCTATTTTATGCTCATCGTACTAGCACTGTACTTCTCGCACCGCCGATTTCGCGCTCTTTTTGATAGAGGCATAATAAAAGATGCCTCTCTACGGATTTTATGCTTCGCCAACTTATTCCGCCGTGATGGCCTTTTCCTTTCCATAGAATGGTACAGCCAGTCAAGTTAATATTAAAATACTGGAGGTGAAAACTTGCAGCGTGGTTCTGCCCCGAAAAGAGTGCTTTCTATATATAGTTTTGCTTTTTATTGATTTTAAGATTTCATGTTAGAAATGCGTGCTGTTTAGATTGATTTATGAGAAAATATTCTTTAAAAAGTCTGAAATAGAAATCGTTTTGAAATAAATTGGTAGCAAAACGAAATATTTTATCCAAGAAATTTTTTTTTATAAAATTGCAATCATAAAAATGTTTTATTAAATTATAATCCCGATAGTGATTTTACCATATGAAATCAACATCTACCTATAGGGGTCGCCCATAAGAGATGTCAATTTTTTTTTTAAATATTTTTAATCCGCGTCCTCCCCTTTGTCACTAAGTATCACACTTCACCCTCCCCGGACCTCCCCCTTGACTTATGCCATGGTATATTACACAAACTTATACAAACAGTTTTGAAACAAAATACATTTATAGATAATACTTCATATTTTATTTTTGACATTTATTTTATTTTATTCATCATATTATATTTATATACCATTACGTCAAAAAAGGGTGGTTGACGAAATGATGAGGCAGCTTGTTTCTTGTAGCAAAATGGAACAAGAAGCATTTCTCGCGACTTTGAGAATGAGTAACAACTCATCGTGCTTGAATCTGTAGAAAAAGAAAAGTAATTATGCCATGGCATATTCCACAAACTTATACTAACAGTTTTGAGACAAAATACATTTATAGGTAATATTTCATATTTTATTTTTGAAATTTATTTTATTTTATTCATCAAATTATATTTATATACCATTACGTCAAAAAAAGGGTGGTTGACGAAATGATGAGGCAGCTTGTTTCTTGTAGCAAAATGGAACAAGAAGCATTTCTCGCGACTTTGAGAATGAGTAATAACTCATCGTGCTTTAATCTGTAGAAAAAGAAAAGTAATTATTAAAAGAATTAAAGTATGCTGGAATAAGAAATTAAATAAGATACAATCTATTAT
The DNA here is from genome assembly GCF_982258835.1 of Parasteatoda tepidariorum. NCBI lineage: Eukaryota > Metazoa > Arthropoda > Arachnida > Araneae > Theridiidae > Parasteatoda > Parasteatoda tepidariorum. The sequence goes on from NC_141758.1 coordinate 77,065,880, forward strand.
AGAAACTTTTAAGTACAGTACAGAACCCGTTATCCGGAAATCAGAAAACCGGAAAACCAAAAAACCGGAACGAAATTCGATGAATTTTCCCGCCATTTTTGAAAAAAAATTTTTTTTTCCTCATAAGATTTTAGGATTTTTCTTTCTTTTTTGAAAGATTTTTACCTTACCATCATTTTGGAAATAATCATTAGTGTATTACTTCATCGTTTTTCCTTCTTTTTAAGATTATTTCCAAAAAAAAATTTTTTAGTTGGGTTTAACAATAAAAAAAACTGCTTTTTGTAGCGATTCAGAAAACCGGAAAAATCAGTTATCCGGAATAGCGATGGTCCCGATAGTTCCGGATAAACGGTTCCCTACGGTACTATATTGTTATTACAAATGGCATTCCAAACGAAAATTGTATATACTGTTTTGTTGTCAATAAATTTGCGATTGATTAGCATTGGTATTCATTCATCGATCCCCTAGATCGGATCAACCCATAATTATGCTTTATCGACCCCTAGGGGTTGCTATTGGCCACTTTGGTGGACACTGATCTAAATCATGGAAGAAATCATTTCTTATATATTGGCTACTTTGGCGGACCTTGATTTGAATCATGGAAGAAGTTATTTCTCATTTACAACCATTATTTGAGTTTTCGTACATTAAAAGATTAAAAACTGCCTGCAATTTGAGAGGAATAAAAATATTTGTAACTTTCCAAATATGATTTTATGCATTTGATGTCTGAGTGAAGTTAAAATAGAATATAACAACTTCCTTGTTGTCAACATTTTCTCATTTAGTCTGATTTTGTAGACGGAAACTGTGTCATGTGTTTTGTCTGTGTTTTGTCGTGCTGTTAAACATGTGTCAGGCGTGCTTTCATTTCTTTAAAATTGGGGGAAAGGTGAGGAAAAAGTCAGACATACACTATTAGAAATTTTAACCATAATATTGTTCAAATTCACTGCAACCTTAACACAATGCCAAGTGAAACCACGTTATCTTGTAACTTTTAGCTTCTTTAACTTGATCACTTGATTATATGGTTTAATAAAACATCGTTTAATTTAACACCGGAAACATAGGTCAATTTAACACCATTTTAAGGTTTTAGCAAACTTGCACAATACTACTATTCAAGGTTCCGATATCATGGTGCAACGTTGAGCTGATTCTGTCGAGAATGCAAACGTAACTTTAATACGATGACAAATTTAACTATATTATCTTGCTAATTTCAGCAACTGTAGCTTGATTACTACTATTGCAACTTAAACGAAAACATAGCTCATAGTACATTAAAATCTTTTAAAAGTTTTAACAAACTTGCACGATATTACGATTCAAGGTTCCGATATTATGCTTCAACGTTGAACTGATTCTGTCGAAAATGTGGACAAAACCTTAGCACGATGACAAGTTGAATCGTATTATCTTTCAAATTCTGGCATCTTCAACTTGTGACAACACGATTCTATGGTTAAACTTAAACGTAAACATAATTCAATTTAATATTGTTTCAAGGTTGCAGTTTACCTGCGCGATTATGGTTTAAGGAACTAATAATTATGATTCAATGTTGAATTGATTTTTATCGAGAGTGCACCATAAAGCCACCGTGATTAATAGAATTATCCTAGATTGGTAGTTAAAATTGAACCTGTAGCTTAGGTTAAAAGTTTGTTTATCTCATCAGTTAATCCCACATCAACTGTTATTAGGAGTTAATTGTTCTTAATTATCATCTCCCTAAAGATTAATTGGCAATGATGATAAATGATACACTCTTTCGCTTTTGATAAGATGGATATCATCTTCGTAGTTCGTTGATCTTACATATTTCTTTATGGAAGATTAATTATTTCTCTTGGTTTTTAGTTTAATAACAATAGCGATAAGCGAATAGATATTGTTTCATTAGTATTTAAGCTGTTATTTTGTTGTCCTTATTATTAAACATAGTGTATAGCTTATTACAATTGTAAAATGTTACATTAGTTCTTCTGAACGAGGTACATTTAATCACACTAACAGTTTTAAACAATTTTTTAATCTTATCTCGTTTAATTAAAAATATTTTGAAGAATTCATCCATTAATTTTTCTATCGAAGCTCAACATCTATGACAGTAGCTACTGGTCTCCTGCAAGTATAAATTGGATAGTTGAATTTTGGGTATTGTTTAAATCTTTGCTTATTTACTAAGAATTATAAATGATGATTGAATATGATATTTCGATTTTACTTCTGATTCCGAGTATTCTTTAATGTTCTGCTATTTGTGGTACCTCACAAAATAGATTCCATGCGTATTTCGAGTACAGGACTGATTGTGCTCCGGAAAAAATCCGGATTTCAGGAATTTTCGCTAATAGTGATCCAGAAGTTTCCGGAGATCGAAGGTCCAGACGTTTCAAAAAATCATTGATCACACCGGAAATCAAATTTTCAAAGGTGGAACTTAAAAACACAGTTAATTATATTTGTTTGTAAGGGAGAGCCAGAGATATACTTTATAAGCTTATATTCATGATTAATATTCATTTTTTATCAGTAAATAGTTGTTATAATCATAAACTCAAGAAAGAAAGACATATTTGTAAATTTTAATTACTTTTCCAGGTCATCATTAGGTATGTGTAAAATTTTAAATATATTTTAAGTAAACTAAGAAATATTGAGAAAAAGGAAAAAAAACCTTGTTTAAATTTTTTTCTAATCTTTCAATTTAAACTGTTTCTTTCTTCTTTTTTTTTCAACTCGAGAAATTTTCCGGAATTTTGATTTGGGCTCACAATCACCTCTGCCGAGTATCAGTACTTTTTTAGGAAAGCTGCTTATCGTTTATTCATATTATCGGTATTTTTGATCATAATACGGTGCAAATTCGTTACATCTAAATGAGGCATTAAATTGAACCAGTTTCAGTCCAAGTTTAACCTTAGTATCGTTTAATCGGTAATCCTTATCCATAATATCAATATTTTGAATTATAATATGGTGTTAATTTGTTACATTTGAACCAGGTTTTAAATTAAGCCATGTTACAATCTAGAGTGAACCATAGTATCCTTAAATCGTCTGTTCATAATATCAGTAGGCACAATCATAGGCACAATCATATATCAGTACAATCATACGTTGCTAATTTGTTGCAACTGAATTATTTAAATTTAACCATGTTTTAGTTCCAGTTCAACTATCTTATAATTTAACCGGTCATCGTTTATACATAATAGCAGTAGTTTGAATCATAAAACGGTGCTAATATGTTTCATCTGAATTATTTAAATTTAACCATGTTTCCTTCCAAGTTGAACAATCGTATGGTTTAATCGGTCATCGTTTATACATAATATCGGACCTGATAAGGACTTGAGCACCTTATTAAGGTTTCAATAAATTTGAACTGTAATATGAATCTGCGCTTACAAAAGTTCTTACAGCGTTATGGTCATAAAATTAAAGATTTTGAGCTAATGCTAAATTTTAATAAATATTCGAAAAGCAAGAAGATAAACAAAATTTTATTAGAACTAATCAAAAGTCTTTTGTGTTAAAAGCAAAAGGGTATTTTAAAGCGTTTCTTTCATAAACTAATTGATAATTTGCATTTGTGTTTCTTTTTCGCTAAAATGTGTGTTTTACACCTTTTAAGATAGAGTTTTTAAAAAATTTCATCTAGCTCTCAAACAAACCAGCAAAGATTTGAATTCAAAATATTTTTATTTCTTACAAATCAAAACAGCATCTGAATATTTATTTTAAATAAAAAAACAATTTCAGGGAGCATTGAAGCATTTAGTATATGATTTCGTTTGTATATCATATGTTAAAGGTATATTAAACGACAAAACATATATTTCTATCGACTTCAGTTGAATTTGGTTCATATAATAATTTATTTTTCTTTCGTAATTATTCACTTCGCGTGATTCTTTCTCATGCAATCTATGTTTTTTTCTGAATAAAATGAACATCTTGATATTACATTTAGTTCAAGTTAATATTCTTTTTCGTCTTGATTTGCCAATTTGTTTTTATGGAATGATACTGAATGGCTTACATGATGATTACAAAAGCAATTTTTTTTAAGGTATGTATATAAAAACAACTGTTTACAATATCTATTGAATGCATCCTGTATTACGATTTCATTTTCCCCCTACCGACGATGAGCGCTATTATGTTTCGGCATTGTTTATTGTGATTGAAAATAAGTTGGTTTTCGTTATAAATACTTAGAATTTTATTTGTGCTTTTGTAATTAATCTTTTTGCGAGTATGTACTGCTGTTTACGTACTCATTGTTAGAAAATTTAAGAGCCTATTAAACCATTATGTGGTTGCCATTTAAAGAGATAAGATGAACTGAACCAATTTGAACCACTATGTAGTTCACGACTTTAGTATGGTGCTAGTTCAACCATGTTATCGTACTTCTTGAACTTGGTTACACGATACTATGGTTGAACCATTATATGGTTACAATTTGCTGCAAGCTTAATATGGTGTTAAGTTCAACCATGTTATCGTACTTCTAAAGTTTGATTACGCGGTACTATGGCTCAACTTGAACGTGAAATTAAAATTGGTTTAAATTTGCACAATATTGTAGTCTAAAGTACTTATATCATGGTTCAACGTTGTACCGATTTTTCTGAGAATGAACACAAAAAAATAACCCCGAAAATGTTAGTGTTTAGAGATACTGAGAAAGGTTCTTGTTTATAAAACCGAAACTATAGCAAGTCCATTTCTGACCTTTTGTACGTCAATCACTTTTTTTTTGGATTTAATAACTAATACTTTGTTAAAAAAAAATTTCCTAATACGGAACTATGTGGAGTTTTTAAAGACTATTATATTTATATTTTGTTTCAATTTCTCTCTTCTTTTTTGTGATAAATTCATATTTTTTTATACGTTTTTGTTTCTAAAATTATGATAAAATAACCGGAAGCAGTCTGTCCATCCGATTAACCGTAAAGTTTAAGGTAAAGAATATTTTTAACCTTTACGGTTTGGAAACCGTTTGCAACTAGTATGGTAATAAAATCATGAATACAAAACTATGCGGTTTTATAACTATTTACAGCTACCATGGTTTTAAACCCGTGAAAAAAGAACTTTAGTGCGCATTTGCAAGGAGCTAAGTTGCTTCATTAGGTCGACTTAGTTGGTGCAATAAAATTCTTGTTATTTAACCATTTTAGGTAAAAAATAGTTAACAAACGATTTGTCTCACTGTTAATAGTTTCATTACCATCTTATTTATGGTTATTTGACTGCAATGTTTAAATATGGTAAAATAACATTTAAATGGATTGTTATTTAGACTTTTTTTTTCCAAGAAATTTCTCACAGTGTACTATTTGAAGCATTAATGCAAGTGCATTGTTGTTTTAATGAAAACACGTTAAGCACCGTCATACATATGCAGATAAAAAATATTCATTTAGCTATTTAAACTGGAAAAAAACATAGAACATCTGAATGTATTTTATTATAGAACTATAATAAAGGAAAAAGGCAATGTTTTTAAGCCTCTTCCAAGGTCCACCGCAAATAAAAACTAATTCACGTGACATCCAAACGAGGAATAGACCTGTTTGGTTTGGTGCCAGGTAGACTACAGAACAAAACAATGGAACTCAGTTAAAAGAAAGAAGACCATTGAGAAAAACCATTTTCTTCTTTCCTGAACGAAATGTTGAATGATAGTAAAGTTAAAAAAAAAAACTCTCAACTCTTTAAACTGCATAATATCTTCTAAAGCTATGTCCCTAGGTGTAATTTCCTCTCATTGTCACTGTAATCTTCTTTGATGTTGGACGTTCGTTAATAGGTTTGCGGTTAAATGACGTAACTCAGTTAAAAAGGTTCGTTTCGAATGAAGCGAAAGTTGCATTGTTTTTCTGTGAGAATATAATCCGGTTTCGTTTATTTAGTTAGTTTTTTTCACAATTTTGTTATAGGATTTGGAAATACCCAGAAAAACTTTTATTCAACAAATTTAATTTTTACTTCATCGCTATTCAGTCACTAAAAAAATTTTTCAATCAATCTTTTATATAAAAATTTTTTTTAAACATTTTTCTAAGAAAGTAAATTTATTCTATTTACAAAGAAGTTCGATTGTCTGACATTTTATATATAATAAACATGTAATATTGTCGTAAAATAGAATGTTTTTAATTTATTATTGCGAATAATGTGTCATTCATTATTGTTTAGAGAATCATTCATCATTTGTGAGAAAATGTCAAAAAACTCAGGTGAATAAATAGATTAATTGATAATGTAATAGATTGATTAATGTAGTTATTAAGAATAAATAGGCTCCTATTATTTGTTTCGGATTTCATTGTTTAGCAATAAATGTTGATTTTATTCAATAACCTATATACAAGTAATCTTACATATTGTTATCTTATTTGTTTTTGTATTTTAAAGGTGAATAAATTATGAACAAAAAATTTTAATTAAATGAATAATAGATTACTAAAATTCAACCTTTGCGTCAAAATTTGTATTCCTGTTTCTTTTTGTTTTTGTTTTTTTGGTTAAATAAATAAATGAATGAATAATGCAAAACTATTACTAAGCATTGATTTGTATTTTGCGAATTAAATTAATTCTCTTTTATTTAGTTAATTTCTATTGTGTGATTGAAGTTTGTGATTGTTATTCAATTTTTGCATTGATTTCTAATGGTTTTTCTGTTTTGAGTTATTTGAAAAAATTTTTCGTTACATCGAATTAAATCAAGCTCTTAATTTAACATGATATACTGTAGATTAAGAAAGTGAAATAAGGTATTTAGCCCTCAGGCAGAAAGTCCTGGAAACTGCGACGTACGTCGCAAACAACTCTAAGTCACTGCAAAACAATTTGTGATAGGGGCAGAACTATTTACGTTCACCTCCTTACGGAAAGATTTAGGTTAGGAGCAGAACTATTTACGTCCACTTACCCGTAAAAGCTTAATATCTAGTTAATCCTTTTTTATTATCATTATCTAGGCATTAATACGTAATTTATCACGTTTAACTAACTGATGTTCCTTTTTTTTTTAAAGAATTTTGTTTGCAAAATAAACTTTTTAAAAGAATGACGATTAATTACAATTGAAAGAAAATTATGTTCCACTTATTGCGATCACTGGATTGGTCAAATGTTTTCATTTTCTGCATAGACGTCACAACATTTCAAGTCACTGGTTGCAAAAACTGCATCTGTTTTGCCGTCCTATAGACTGGATTAGTTTCAATTTCAGTCAATATAAGTTTGTTAAGACGTCACAAAATTCTTTTGATTCTTAGGTATCCAAATAATATTATACAAAAACATTAAAAACGCACTCTTGTGAAAATAAAAATAAAAAGAACTCAGTCAGGAAAACAATCAATTCCAAGAAGTTCCAAAATTATCGTCTGCTTTTACTTTTTATTTGATTTTCTGCTGCTTTTTATTATATCTTACGTTGGCTTGATTTTTTTTATGATTCTTAAAACTCTTTATTTGTGATTATGGCGTTGAACTTTATCTAGTAGAAAAATGTACGGAGATTAAAAACCTAGAACAACACCCATTTTCCCTATTGGTAATAATTTGTCATTTAAGAAAATGGCTATTATTTATCTAGTGAGATATGTTTATTTTTGACGACACCAGGAGAACATTTGCTTTTATCATAAGTCTATTTATCATTGGTACATTAGATATAATTCTGCTCCTGGGATATTTAGATTCAGAATTACAATCCAAAATAAATAAATAAATGATGTCAAGAAACTTAATTTTTATACTAGATCAACAAACTTCCCAGCTATTTTTTACTTATTTTTAAATAATTAATTCTAATTAACTTAATTAGTTAATTTTGGTTAACTAGTTAATTTTATTACTTAGTTAAATTTAACCGGTATCCAGATGAATATCTTTTTTGACATATTTTTGACGTCAGCATGGGAACATTTGTATTTATCATAAGCCTTTTTACAGTACATTAGATATAATTCTGCTCCTGGGATGTTCAGATTCGGAATTGCAATCCAAAATAAATAAATGATGTCAAAAGAAACTTAATTTTTATGCTAGATCTACAAAGTTTCCAGGTATTTTTCACTTTTTTTAATTAATTAATTTTAATTAAATTAATTAATTTTAATTAACTAATGAATTTTATTAATTAGTTAAGTTTAATCGATTATCCAGATGAAGATCTTGCTTGACATATTTCATCTGCCCGCAAGATTTCCGGTTTATTATTTTGCTAGAAAACGCACCAGGTCCAGTAGGTTAGTTTTTAAAACAACGAAATCCGGCTTTGAGCTTATCTTCTATTCTAATCTGTTTACATTCTTAACCAAATCTAGTTGCTTCAATTTGAAAATGTGGTTATCTGTAGCTGTGATTCAAAACTTGTTTAGTAAATTTTTAAAAAATGCTATTAAATGGAATGATATCAAGAATTCAAATATCCAGGTCCTGAAACATGAGATTGAAAAAATCGTCAATTTTATACGCTCTTAAAGTTCATTTGTTATTTATTTAATCGTTTTTTCTTCCTTTGCTATAAAATTGACAAATTCGATGGAGAAGTTCTAGAAATGACGAAGTCTAGTTTTGATCTTTTGGTTGGATCACTCTAACTCGTCTATTTCTGAACTAATTTTTTCTAAACTATAATCTAAAAAATTTTTTGGACCATATCTGTTTTAATTATCATTCAAAACTGGTTAACCGTTTGCTTGCGGCTGGTGCAACCAGTGGACCAGAATGGCTTCATCATACTAAACTCCAGAAGTAAAGGGTTACATTTTTTGCATTGTAATCTCATTTTTATAGCAATTATTAGTTTACTTTTTTATATAAAATAAAAAATTCATACAGGTATATACCTTTTTTTCTGCCTTTTAACACTAGAGAGACTGAAACTTACTATATACCTATATTGCCCAAAAGCAGTCAAAATGACTGGATTGTAAAAAAATAAATAATGTGTAAAGAAATTTGTTTAAAATTAATTTTTAATATTTTTTATTTTAATTACAGTTATATAACAAATTATTAGTAAATATTAACAATAAAAAAATTATATGTTCTACAAAATTCTAAAAAATTGTGTCATTATATATATCATTGTTTTTCTAATTGAAATTGATAGCAGTCAAAATGACTTCCTTAGGCAATCTAGTGTTAAAATGAGGAAAAACGGACTTGGTCAGTTTTTGAAATTTATTTTAAGTCCGTTATATTTATTTTAATTCGGCTATTAAATGAAATAAATTATGGCGTTTAAACTCTAAATGACAGACAAACATTCAATTTATCAAAACAAGCCTCGTGCGATCACTATATTAACTATTATAAACAATTTAAACAAAATTGCCACGTGTTTTAATGTAATTCATTTATACACAAACCATTGTCTTAATAACTATCTTTCATCTAATATAATTGCTCTTTGGAAATAATTGTCATCTCGTTCTGCGGAGAATCGCTTCGGGGCATATGTATTTATTATTCTAATTTCCTACAACGCTAGCTGTTTCTAGCAATTATCTGTCATAAAATGAGTGGAATCCGAACACGCCATCTTGTTTCAAATTCAGAACCTGTCATTTTCAAATTTTCTTCATTTCACATCGTATCTCGAGCACGGCAGAGGTAACGAGCTCCGATTATGTGCGCTCCGCTTGAGAGATTGGATATTTTTCAATATGAAACCTTCAACCATTTGGAAGAAGAAAATATTTCCTTTTTCTTAAATAAAAAAAAGAAGAAAAATGGATGCACAGTTGACAACGGGAAAATATATTCCCTTTCAGTTTAATTTAATTCGATATCAGTTTTTATTCGTAAGCTGCTTTATAAAGCTTCCCAACTCACCCCAATCGGGACTCACTCTTTTTTTCCATAGTGGTTAATGCATCTGGCTACAGCCATTAAGGTTCCGGGTTTGTTCAACAGCTCCTAGAAGAGAGAAGACCTCCGCACGGAGTACCATAAACGAGCAATCCGATCCTTTAGTACAGTGTTCCCCAAAGTGTGGTACGCATGAGGTGAACCGGGGTTCGATCCCGTCGATGGCTGGTCGATACGAATTCCGCATCCGGCTTGTACCGACCGCAGTGTTGACGTAAAATATCCTCAGTGGTAGACGGATCATGGGTTAAAAGTCCCCTTGCCATCAGGCTAACCATGGGAGGTTCTCGTGGTCTTCCTCTCCGTGCAACGCAAATGCGGGTTAGTTCCATCAAAACTCCACGAAGGCAAACTTCTCCCAATACTTGATCCAGGAGCTCTCTTGTCTTCTGGATTGGGTTCAAAATTACAAGGCTACGGAGTTGAGCATTAGTAGTTGTAAACCCAAAAATTGGGTTGGCTGTTCAACGACGATTATAAAATAAAAAATAAAAAGTGTGGTACGCGTACCCCAGTGGTGTGGGAACATTTTAACGGGGTACGCTTTCTTATGCGAAATATTTTGCACAAACGAAAATTTCAAAAAAAAAAATTTTATAAACAAAGCTAGCCAAGAAAGTTTACGATTACGTATTTTTCCATTGGCTATTTTTTGCAGAGTTAACAGTTAATAATTAGTGGTGTCAACAGCCAGTTGGGACTTTCAACTTTTGTGGAAATTTTTGAAGTAAAAATTGCATTCATTTTTTATTAGTGGTGCACAGCGTTGCGAAAAATTTAGAAAGGGTACACAAAAGTCATAAGTTTGGGAAACACTGCTTTAGTAGTCCGAACGTTTGAAATCTCTCGTATACCCCCCACTACGCAGTTCGGTAGCAAGAACGTTGTTACATCTTTCTTATTTAACCTCCAATGCGCAGTTTTATGTGTGTTACATCGGACTACTAAATTTATCCGTGCAGAAGCTTTCTCTTTTCTAAGAGGTGTTGGTTCATTCCTTGCATTTTGGCCAACCAGCATCCTTTACGCTCTTCTCCACATGGAAATATAAGTAACTTTTTTTTTGAATTGTAAAGGACTTCCAATAGTAACAGTTAAAAAAAATATTTTTAAATAAATTTGTTTAAAATAAAGTGCATTAAAATTTTCGAGTTTATTTCCCCTCGATGAAATAAAAAGTTTATTAGAGAGATTTACCATTTTCACGTAGCATCTCACACATTCACGTAAGTATCTTCTACGCATTGCAGTTACTACATTTCTGTTCGTACGTGAACATGTAGAATTCTACATGAATTTCTACATGCTATAGAATGATTCCATAATTGAATGAATCATGGATCTTTTTATTAAATTATTACGCCTCTTGCCTACATTTCAAAATTCTTACCATGTGGCCTAAGTTTTTTGAAAAGGTAGGTGAGAAATCACTCTTCTAATGTATTTAACCTATACTTAAAATTAATTAATACTAATTCTTGATCAACAAAGTTGTGCTAAATAAATATAAAAACAAAGATTGCAATTTTATAAAAATAAAACAATGTATGGATTTCTCACTGTAAAATTTGCTTTTTGCATGAACATGGTTCGAAAGATATTGTGTTTTGATATTTTGGACTTATTCTGAAACAGTAACAAGCCAAATCTTTAAATCATGGTAAAGGAAACAATGACAAGCCAATGGCAATTTTAAACCGTCCAGTTTTTCTGTAAATCTTTTCCCCTTTAAAAAAATTACAAAAAAACATTATTTTTAATTTTAAACCATTAAAATTAGCACTAAATTGGAGTGATATCTTTGGGGTTAAAAGTCTTAAAATGCGCAACAGTTAGTAAAATAATATTAACTTAAAAATTTTCCTTTTTAAAGGATTTAATTTATTCTGAACAAGTAACTCTATTTATTTCGTCAGAAAATGGTATTAAATTTTTCCGCATATCTTTCGTTCTTTTAATCATTGCATTTTCATATAATCATTTTATTTCTGACGTTATGCTATATTAATTTCATATCCTAAAATTATTCATCTTGTGTTTTCTCAACATTTTTCCTTTACCCCTGTTTTTCCTTATTTTAAATCTCGTAATTCCATACTGCACTAACAAGGCGTATCTCCTTTGCAGAATTAATCGCCAGCTATTATGCCTTCGTTTCTTTATATAGCACATTAAGCCCTCAGATGATTGAATAAGCATTTCAGCATGGCTTTTATAATCCAACATTGATTGTAGTTTAACAAAACACTGAAAGTGAACGCTTCAAGGTCTTGCCGCTAAGACGTAGATCATTAACTTCTTTTTTTTAAGGAACTTCTTTGTGTATCTTTAAACACTCAGATTGTTACTTTAAGTCGGCTCACGTTCGTCAACCATTCATGCATATTTGTTATTGATAAATTAAATGTCGAATAGGGTTGAGTTGTAAAGATGCTTCCTCACTGTTTTTTCGGCATTTCGTAATTTCGTTTTGTTCGTCTGAAGAAAGAATCGAATTGTACTGTTATTTGAAATAAAATGTATGATGAATTAGTTAAAAACTTTCTCTTGAAATTAAATTGTTGTTATTTTGACTTAAATATTTTTTTTCTCCATACAAATTGCTAACAGTCTGTCCAATTAGTTACAATAAGCGATTGAAAAAACGTAGATGGTTTTTGCTTGATTTTTAAAGAATTTTTTAAATTTAAAAATAAGGCTAGATTCGCCACACTGAAAAAAATATTCCGAATCAAATTATGATAAAAAGCACCATCACTCAAACTTCTGGTACATTTTACATTACAACCCATTTTTTACCGTAAAATTTTACGGAGCAAAAAATCAATTATATTGTGTACTTTTTACTGTAATATTTACTGTAAAATCACTTAGTCACTGTAATTAAATAAATATTAATGTAAAAATTACGGCATTAAATTTTACGGTAAAAATTGACCATTTTTACCCTAAAATTTTGCGGAACGCGAAATCAATTATACCGTGTACTTTTTACAGTAATATTTACTGTAAAATCACTTAGTCACTGTAATTAAATAAATATTAATGTAAAAATTACGGTATAAAATTTTACGGTAAAAATGGATTTTATAGTTAATTGGATTTTACGGATGAATGCACCCAGGTTGCCAGTACTTTTTACCGTAATTTGATCCGAAATTTTTTCTAGTGTAATTATGAACATGGACAGGAAAATCAAGTTTGTTTATAATATCAATACCGTCATCCTGTATAAATTCAGCTTGTTTAATTTGTACATTCTCAAGAATTTAAGAGCTTGTTATTATATCCTGAAAGTTAGATGCTATTTTAATATGGATTGAAACATTCTTAAATTTGACCAATTTGCGCTATGGTTCACCTAAGAGCAGCGATTGCGCGCCTCCTAGGGGTGTGTGTTAAAACTAAAAAGTGCTCAAGTATATATAAAAAAAAAATATGTGAGAAAAATATATCGAGAAAAATGAGAAAAACTATTATTAAAAAAAATTACTTAATCTACTATTAAAAAGCATAAAATATATTTTGACGTAATAAAAAAATACATGTTCAAATTGATATTATACAATTCTAAATAGGATTGTATTAATGCTGCGCAATGTATTAAATATTAAATTAAAAACAAGATTATAATGCTTATTAATGACTCCATTGGGCCTGTCTTGCAGATCAGAGTTTTTCTTCCTCATTTGTAACTTTGTAAGGTAATCTGGAGCTAGTTACCTGATTAATGCATTAATTTATTTTGAATATTGATAAGTGAAATTGATATATGCATTATATGTTGTTGGGTTCAGATTTTTAAAAATAAATCTCAGATGATGATTTGAAAAATATTCAGAAAATTATGTATGCTAACGTTCATAGCAATATTTTTTGGTGCGAAATTAATTTTTAAGGCTAGTTATCAATATTGTAATGTAGTTTTAGCATCAAAATATTATTAAATTGAATTAAGTAGAAACTAATATTACGATTACGGCATGATTTCAGTGAAGATTGTTGTAGGAGAGGGGGCGAGATGAAAATTGTGCCCTGTTAGAATTTTTCATTTTAAAATTGTGGTATAATAATGCACAGCAGGCAGTTCAACTAGTATGGTTATAAAACCATGAATACAAAACTATACGGTTTTTTAACGATTTTTATCCATTTACAACTAGCATGGTTTCTAAACCGTAAAAACGAATTTAAATGGACATTGTAACAAGGCATTCATTAAGTAATGAGCGTTAGAGAGTGCAGGATTCTGGAAACTCTTCAAGTGTTGAAGGGAATGGGAGAAATATTGTGATGTAAACGCTGGGATTCGAACCCCCGTTCTGTCGATCATGAGGCAGACAGATTTAGCCCTCTCGGCTCTAATATGTAAGTAGCTGCTGGGAACTAAATGTGCTTAATTAGGTGGGTTTACATGGTGCGATAAAATTCTGGATGTTTAACTGTATTAGGTGAAAGATATAAATGAACGGTTTTTCTCAGAGTTAACAGTTCGAATGCCATCTTATATATGGTTATTTGACGGTTATGTTTAAATATGTTGAAATAACAATTAAATAAACTATTACTTAACCATTTTTTCGAGAATTTTTTAACAGTGTGACTAAAAATTAGGTCGTAAATTCTAAAAAATTGAGAAACACCCATTTAGAGTAAAACAAGGTTCAGTTTAACGATATGTTAGTGGCAGTAAACTTGCACCGCATTGTATTTCAAGTTGCCAATATTGTGGTTCAAGGTACGATATTGTTGTTAAAGGTAAGGATATTATGGTTCAAGGTGTGAATATTATGGTTGAACGTTGAACTGAATTTCTGAGAACTTCTTACTTCTAAAATCAACTTAAGTAGACAAAATTCAAAGTAATAATTTTAAGGTCATTATTAAATTGTATCGATAGGCTATATTAAAATTCCATTGAAACTTATTTTTTTCAAACGTTAAGCTTCTTAAAGCCACTAGCAGTTGAATGCCCTATCATGCGATGCATTGTATAAAAAGAAGAAAACAAATAATAAAATTCAAATCGCTCAATCAAACATTTCGCAACTTAAAATTAGTAAATTATTTTTATCATAACAACATGACATAAGTATATTATTTTAATCATAATAACATGGCATAAATCGGTAAAATACAGATGTTAAAAAAAGCATAAATACCTATTATTCGAGGATTGTTAAATCTCCAAAAACTTTCGCAAATGACATGTTGTTAAACAGAACTACTTTAAATCTTTAATCGGATAATAATAACCACAACTAAAATTTCACATAATACATTAATAATAATTCACATAAAATTACAATGACCTTTTCCAGTATAAATTACTCTTATTCAATATTAAACGATGAATAAAATAAAATGAAGATGAAAACAGTAGTTGATTGACCCGACATCCTTGCGACACGAAACCAATTATCTACCGAAAAGCATAGTTCTGAAAAATCACGATTCGAAAAAAAATAAGAACTTTCGATCTCGAGGAAGTCTTGAAATAATAGTTAAACAACACACTTGAAAAACTTTTTCTTCTGACGAAGTTATAAAAAAATTTTCTCAGTCGCTATCTTGAAAATAATGATTAATAGTTTAACAAATTGTTAATAATAGATAGGTATAGGTTTAAATTATTCGCTTCATAATTTATTGGACCAAAAATTGTAAAGAAGATTTTAAGAAATTTTTCCATTACACCGAATGGGTTGAAGCCTAGCTTGAGCTTATCATTACCTAAATTAATGCTCTCTCAGATTATTATATTATAAAATTATTCGTTTTCTTTTCCCTTCCTGTAGGCTGTTCATTTTACTCTAATTTTTTTTTTATCTTCAACAGAGAAATAGCTTTGTTGTTCTATTATATTTCTTAAAACAATTGAAATCACTTTCGCTGTTCCCGTTATTATAAATCCAATGTTAATAACTGTATTTTTTGAATATATTTTTCTTAATTTGGAACACTCATGATTTATATATTATTTATTTTATTATTTAATACTTAATGAGTGATGATAAAAAAAATTCTTAGGCCTCTCAAATTATTCTTTGTTAGCAGAGTTTTATTAAAACCACTTGGGTCATTTTAGCCATTTGATTCGATTCAAATAAACAAGATTTATCACACAAATTATTCTTCTAGAAAAAATTTCAAAAAAAAAAAAGAAGTCTTATGGGATAATTATAACAATTTCTTTAGTATTTTATCTAACCATTTTTCTAATGTTTTATAAAACGAAAATTTCCGTTACCAAACGCATTTCAATAAATCTTTGCAAAAAAACTTTTTATAAAATTCTTATTGTATAATTTTAACCATTTAAGTATTTTATGTAACCGTTTTACTAGAGTTTTATAGAACGAAAATTTCCGTTAATATAAGCCAAATGTATTTAAAGAAAAATTTGCAGACAGCTTTTCATAAAGTTCTTATTGTATAATTGCAACCATTTTAGTATTTTATCTAACCGTTTTACTAGTGTTTTGTAAAACGGAAATTTCCGTCACTGGAATTCAAACGCATTTAATAAATCTTCAGACAGTTTTTTATAAAATTCTTATTGTATAATTTCGACCATTTCTTTAGTATTTTATCTAACAATTTTACTTACTTATTATTCCCGAACAAAAGCTAAAATATGAAATTTATTTGTTACCAGTTTTTACTCTTTTCCGTCTTGATATATATGGGCTTTCAGCCCTGCTGAGATATTGCAAAATGTTTTTTTTTCAATGTAAATAAACAGTTTTGAGTTGATAGTATTTAGTATAATTATTTTCCCAATAATCACGGTGCCAAAATTATTTGACGGCACGTCTATGACCTGATTAAGCAATTTTTTAGAGAAAATGGCACGTTGGTGTATAAAGGTTCGCCACCCCTGTCATAGAGTCAGAAACTCGGTAAATTTTACCATATTTTGGTGTTTTTTGCAATGCTTTTTTTTTTCAGAGTGTACATACCACCAGCTAGTGCAAATACATTTTCCTGAGAGCTTAGCTACACACAATGTGCAATGGTTTTATGTTTCTCTTAAAGCAATGAATTTTTGAAATATTCTGCAAAAATATTCTTAAGTCTTACCTTTTCGACTTAATTTATATTATCTGATGAAATTTTTTTTTTAAATGCATGAATATCCAACTTAAATCAGCTAAAAGAATTCAAAATGAGTGTTATCCAAGGAATAAGATCCAATGTGTTGATCAAGTTACAAGTTCATGTTGGTAGAATTTTTTTAATTCAAAAAAAAAAAAAAAAAATTCTAAAATGTAGGGCTTAATTCATTCAAAGACTTATCTTAGTAAACAAACGTGTAGTTTATTTCTCGCAAAATTTATTGAATTATTACTTTTTGCATAAGTATTTGAATTAATATTTTTTGTGTAAAAAAATTAAAATTGCTCCAAAGTTCAATATTCTATTCTACTTTGCGCATATTTTCTATTCTGCACAAGGCAATTTATTACGATTTCCGACATTTTCAACAAACTTTTCAGAATAATTTACAAAAGTAAATCTATTTTTGTTAATTATTTTTCCGACATAATGTAAGCCATAAATCTAGAGGGTAATTAATCTTAACGGGCTTCACCCAAACTATTGATTTTCGATTGATTTATGGTACTCTTCATTAGTCTAGTTTGCCGAGAAAGCCCTACGGGGATTCTTTGAATAGGTTTTAAGTTTATATTACAATAATTTTTTAACAATTTTTTTTATAGAATGCAGTTTTGAGAAGTCCTTTAACGATGTATGTCAAACTTTAAGAAACAAATTGCTTTCTTACGTCATGATAAAATGGTTTTATTTTACGTTTGATTAGAATTGGTTTAAAATAGATGATAAACAGAAAGATGAGTGAGTTTTTAGGAAGAAAATACTGCCTTAATTTTTATTTCTGAGTACGAGCAGCCTGTATTAAAATTAAAAAAATTGAAATTAGAAGTAAAAAATCGCTTTTCAAAACAGCATTTCAAGATATAAGGCGTATTATTTAGTTTTGTTTTGTCAACAATAGCTTTGTTTCTTTTCATCAAAAAATTAATATTAAAAATTTTTTGGAGCCATGAAATTCATTAAACTGGATGTTGATCACCAGTTAGGCCAAAAAGGATCCGTTGTCAACATACCCAATAACTTCCGTAGACTGTCTTCCACGCAATATAAATGATTCATTCACTATTCGTGTAAAATTTTAAAAAAAGGCAAACCTAGCTTTCAAATCATATTTCATGTATGAGCTTGTGAATTCGAAGCGGGTGTATGATGCAACTTACTATCTCCTTCAAACACCATTGTACCAATCCGAAAATGTTAATATTGATCTCGATTGGCTGTCTATTCAGTCATCAAAAAAATTTACCAGAATGTGTCTGAGTTGCATCCAAATATGTCTGCGAAATTGTGTACCGAGCAGTTCAGGATTAACAGTTATAGATGTCCAAGATGAAAACACAATTAATTTGCTTTTCCAAAAAAAATTAGACAACAACCAATTTGCCAGTGGGTAACCTGGGTTTCAGGAATTTATATTTTCTTTACACCAGGAAGAAAAATGCGTTCAAAATCCAGTAAAAAATAATTACAATGATTTAAAATTCTGTACTCTTTGAAAATATGCACAATTAATTACTAATAAACTATTTACTTCGTCGTAAAGTAGTCATTAAAAGTTCATTATTGCTCAGCCGCTTAATTTATTCTTACTTCGACACACGAGGTTAAGAATTTCGCCAACTTCCTGAAATACTTCCGATTCTCTGAATAACTGAAACAAAACTTTTCCTTTCCTTTTCAAGAAGATGAAGAGAAAGATCATGTCTGTAGGTGACGAAAAGTGTGAAACTCAGGCAATTACGAAACACTTACCCATTGTAACATGAAAGGGTGAGTGCGTGCCTTGAATGCGGAGGATGACTTATGTGCGTTGGTGCAAATTGGATAATTAAGTAACTAGTTTAACAGAATATGTTACACGTGAATGATTATTGAGAACATTTATAAATGTTTAATAACTCCCACGTTTTCATATTTTGCTCATATCGAAGGCTGATAATTTATGATTATTAAAGTTGTATTGCTATTCTTACTATGAAAAGTTATTTCATGCGCTAAAGTTTGATGAATGTATTTTTATGAAAAATTAACGGTTGGAATTTTATCTGAGTTTCCTTTTAATTACAAGCCTGCACTCCTTAAAAAAAACGGTGCAAGTTTGAGCTGTAATGTAGGTATACTTTATGTCAAAATATGTTGCAAATTTTCTGAAACTTTATAGTACTAAGTTGTGCTAAGTTAAATTATAGCACCATGGGATCAAATCTAAGAATATATGATTCAATACGTAAGGTGCTAAGTTGCACCATATAGTACCTCTGAGCGTTGGTGCAAATCGAATAATTAAATAATTACTTAACTGATTGTAACGTAATTAAATGCTTAATTAGAACATTTATGATTATTCAGTAAACTACGTGTTTGCGTAATTTGAAGGCGAATAATTTTTTTTGCTAGTGTGAAGTCTAATAAATCGTTCCTTTTTCAAATCATATCACCTTTGATTTCTAAAGAAGCATTGTGTACAGAACGCTCTAACGGATAAATTAGAAAGTTTATTTTTTTTTTCAAGTGGAGATCCACTCAGAAGAATTAAATCACTTGTATTTGTGTTAAGCTTTTATTTGCATTAATCGGTTTTACTAGTTTTTAATCTAATTTGTTAACATTCCGTGTAAGGATATAGCATTTCAAATTGAACTTATAATTTTTTTAGCCAATTTAGTCTTCTATGTTCTACTTGTTTCTTTGTTTAAACGCGTTACGTAGTTGTCTAATTCGCACCTCATATGCAGTCCTAAATCGTATCTGTACGATTTAGGGACAGCGTTTCAACTTCAGCTGCTAATCGGTCTTAGTTTAAGAAATGTGAACTGTACTGCACTCAAGTGATCGAAATGTGACTGAGAACTTATTATGTTTCTATTGCATCAATCACTTTTTTTACATAATATTTTGCAATATTACTGTAAGCAATTGTTCGAATTCGCTTAGATCTTTATGGTTATTTTTACTTTTTTTTTAGGGTGGATTCGCTCGTGTACACGAGTTAACAGATCTGACCACAAACCAAGTATACGCTTGTAAAATCATTCCAAAGAGCAGATTAACCAAACCACATCAGAAGGAAAAAGTGAGTTCAGAACTTATTTTTCTTTTTCATTTTAATTTTTATAAAGAATTGAAATTATCAAGTATTTCCCGCTTCAAGTAATATATTGTAAATAATTTCAGATGAAATTATGTTAAAAAGCACCGGCTCTCCGGATGGCAGTACTTTTTTTTACCGCAAACCGATTCATTTTTTCTGCAAAATTTTACGGAACAAAAAATCTGATATACCGTAATTTTTTTACTGTAATATTTACAGTAAAATCACTGGATCACTGTAATTAAATAAATATTTCTGTAAAAACTAAGGTATAAAATTATCTGATAAAATGGATTTTACGTTAAAATGATGTGGATGTTGCATTCAAGGTGCCAGTATTTTTTACTGTCATTTGAGCCCGAAGTTTTCACAGCGTATGGTGGATTTGATACAGTAAAATTTACGGTAAAATCACTGTAATTAAATAAATATTTCTGTAAAAACTAGGGTACAAAATTATGTGGTAAAATGGATTTTACGTTAAAATGATGTGGATGTTGGATTCATGGTGCCAGTATTTTTAATCGTCATTTGAGCCGGAAGTTTTCACATCGTATGGTGATTTTGATACAGTAAAATTTACTGTAAAATCACTGAATCACTGTAATTAAATAAATATTTCTGTAAAACTTACGACATAAAATTACACGGTTAAATAGATTTTACGGTAAAGTGATGTGGATAATGCACTCAGGGTGCTAGTATTTTTTACCGTCATTTGATCCAGAAATTTTTACAGTGAGGTTGATTTTTTTACCTAAGTTAAAAAAAAATGAACTAATTTTATAGTTGAAAGTTAAATGTTACTAATCTGTTCATAAACATCTTTGAAATCTCTCAAAAAAATTTTAAATTTGCCGTTGTTTTAAATATATAAATATGAGGAGTTTCTATTATTAATTCTAATATCGAAGTTTTTATTATCAAATTAATTGAGACAGTTTAATTTTTCTAGTTTATTCATGTTTAAACATTGTTGGTCGAGCCTTAAAACATTGCCTGACGCAAATGTTTTTGTCTTTATTCAAATGGCACTGTAAGCCTATCATTAGGCAAGATGAATTTAACCAAATAATAAATATTAAGACATCTAATTTTGTCATTTACGCCGACGTTGGACGGTACAATTCAACATGACTTTGCCCCTTGTTATAATTCAATATATTCATGCTGGTAAATCAAAATAACGTTGTTTGATTTACATTAAACGTCAATAGACTTAAACTCAATTGAGATTTATGGAATGTGTATTTGGAGGAACCGAGATTGACTGTACGATACGAAAATGAATTGCATGTTAAATAATGCTATATAAATCTGATTCTACACTAATCAAATCAAGTATCTATGCACTAATCTACAGAGACGAAAACTAAAAGTCTTCAAGAGTTCATTGCTACTTAAAAATACACTGTAAAAATTCTGGATCAAATTACGTAAAAATACTGCCTCTGAGGGTACAGTACAGTTACAATTTCAATTACAGTACAATTATTACAGTACAGTACAGAGAGTAAAGTACAATTTTTACATTAATAATTACTATGAAATCACTGTAATTAATCACCATAAAATCACTCGACTTAAATTAATATTACTGTAAAAATTAAGGTATAATATTTTACGATTAAAAGAACTTTACGGATGAGGCCTCAAAATGCAAATACTTTTTACAGTAGTTTGATACGGATACAGTGAAGACATAATTCATTTGTCAATAAATTTAAGACAAAGCGTGAATTAAAGCTTATTAAAAATATTTCTCTATAAATATAGTGCTTTATGAGTTTGGTTCCACACTGTTCAAATATTTCTGGAGTCAATGGCAAAACATCTTCATGACTTAATTGCTACTTAAAGAAGACATACATAATGCAATGCATATAACGTCAAAGTATGAATTAAATCATAAATAGTTTCGAAAGAAAACAATTGCATCAATCAATTTTCACAGTATAATTTGAATTGGAGGTTTATTATCAGTTATAAGAAAATATTACCTGCAGTTATTAATTGTAAATGTCTCAGAAACAACTTTGAATTCCTGATTTGGGGATGCTCTTCGATTCTGAAGTTGAGTTGTTCAGAATGACTTCAGCATACTTAAATCTTGTTCTGTTTAGTATATTTTTTGGTTTCTAAGATTATGGAGAAGAATTATTCTCCATCCTTTGTTGGAGAAAAACTTACTGTTTCCACAACTAAAAAATGTGCTAAAAGAACAAAGTTTCATGATGTCGAAGACATTACGAACATCAGAATTGGAGAACAATCCAAAAGGGGACTAAAAAAGTCAGGTTGATGTTACTTCGAGGCATAATTAATGATTGTTCATGATGTGGTGTAAAAGTACACTGTAAAAAATTCTGAATCAAATTACGGTATAAAGTACTGGTTCTTTGGGTATATCAGCCGTAAAAAGCATTTAACCATTAAATCAATTTTTACCGTAACATCTATTTTTACCGTGAAATCCATTTTTGCCGTAAAATATTATGCTTTAATTTTTACTGTAATGTATGTTTAGTTGAGTGATCCAGTGATCTTACGGTAATTATTAATGTAAAAATTACGGTTAATCAGATTTTATGTTCCGTAACATGTTCCGGTAAATACGGTAAAAAGAACCGACAACCTGAGTGCAGTTGCTTTTTACCGTAACTTGATCCAGAATTTTTCTCTTCACTGCATTTGAGTTTAAGCTTTATATGGCATAGGTTTAATATAACAAGTAGAACATGATATTATATAAGAACCTGGCATTTAAAGACGAGGAAACTGAATTAACCTGCATTGTAAAAAAATTTCGAATTAAATTACGATAAAAAGTACCTGCATTCTAAGTGCCGGTACTTTTTTACCGTAATTTGATCCGGAATTTCTTCCAGTGTAATGGATAAGTATGTATTTCACGTGGTATGTAATTGGTATGGGATGTAATTCCCTGGTAATATGTTTCACGTAATATTTTCAGGAGTTATTAACTAATTCCTGAAAATTCATAAGCGATCTTTGAAACAATTATTAAATAGAAAATTACTTATATGAAAATAAAATTACAGTTGAAAAATTTCGAGAAAAACTTTTACATTGGTTTCCTTACCAGAGAAACGATTCATTTTTCTCTGAAGATCTCTAACTACACATTTATTCTTCGAAATATCTGAAAGTGCTGGTCATTCAAAAATACGGTTATTGATCGTTGCTGAAATTACATCCATTTGAATGAGAAAGAGGCATCACCTGGACTTTTCTTTACTTTCTTTATGTAAAAGAAAATGGCTTTTTTTCTGACCAATGGAGCTATTTCTTATTTTGAAATCGTAATTGGACGTCTGCTTGTCTTCTTAAAGAAGACTTTTTCGTCTACAAGATGAATGTTCTTTCATTTTCTGAATGGTAATGATTCTAAAGTTGGAAATTGCTTTACAATGATCTGCTATTTAGTCTACAAAAATTTTTTATTAGTTTTAGATTGTCTTTATAGGGAATTATTTAAGATATGATTTACATAGTAAGTAAAATAAGTGTTCAATCCAAAAAATGATTACAGAACGCAATCGATACTATTTGCCAAAAAAAATTTTGATTGTTTTTTTACAAATCGTGCCAACCGGGCTGTAAGGTCGTTGGGGAGGTCACCTCCCGGCAGAAAGGTCCCGGGTTCGAACCCGCTTCAGCGTGGATGTAATTTCCTTCTCTCTGTTTTATCGGTATTTCTTATGCTGTTGGGATAACATTGATCCAACTATATGGGACCCACGAAAAAGAGATCAACGATGCTGTTAAGTACCACGATGCATATAGCTGCCTAGTTGCCAATTGTGGTGGGCATTGGAAATTTAAAAAAAATATTACATACTATGTTAAATGCAGTTGAAGCAATATGTGTTCTAATTACACAAATGTTTGTAAGATCTCACAATAACTTTTTTATTTAGTGGTTTTTTAAACAAATCAACTTAAAGCTGTTAGGTTCTAGATGTTAAAGAAAAACTCGAACTCAGATTAAATTTTTAAGACCAGAATCCTTAATTACCAGCCTTAATTAATTACTATTCACAGTAAAATAAAATTACCAAGATATACAGGAAGATGCTATCCGATTTAAAACATTCCTTTTAACCATCCATTTAATTTAGATTAAGCATTGAAACTCTTACCCTGCTTGTATATATTTTATCCTTAATATCCTCTGTGCTACTCTAGCTGTAACATTCCATTATACAAATTGAACACCCTGAAATGAGATCCATAGCTCAATGTCAGGATATAAATTCACGTGTTGACGCAACTATTAATCTTTGTTGCAGATCCTGAGAGAGATCGATCTTCACCAGAAACTGAAGCACAAGAATATCGTCCGCTTCCAACATTTCTTCGAAGATGACCAGAATGTCTACATTATTCTCGAGAACTGCTCCAGAAAAGTGAGAAGAGTCGTTATTTATTTACTTTTGCTTTCTTCGTTTGCTGAATTCATTTTGCTTTTCTGAAATAATAGGAATTGTACTTTCTGTTTTACACCGAGAAAAAAAAGTATGGTTTAAACCAGCGCTTCCCAAATGGTGCTCCGCAACACAAAGAGTCACAGGAGTTCCGAGAATTTAAAATTTTTTAAACCATTAATAATTTCTGGAATTTGTAATTATATTTATATGTGAGCCGTGATGGTTCAGGGGATAGAGCATTCGCCTTCCAAAGAGGTTAACCGGGTTTGAATCCTAGCGATGGCTGATCTATACGAATTCCGCACTTCATTCCATGAATTATCTAATGCTGAGGATATTTTACGTTAGTACTATGGTAGGTGCGAGCCAGATGCGGAATTCGTATCGGCCATATATCGCTGGGATGTAAACTGGGCCACCTCATTGGAAGGCGAGCGCTTTGTCCCTTGAGCCACCACGACTCATTTTTCTCATTAATATATCATCAAAACAATTGGTAGTATTTCTCTGGTCAATATGTTCACAGCTGCTAATAAATTTAATTAATATATTTAGAGTTCCTCCAAGCAATGCTCTGTCATTTAGGGTTCTGTAGCCGTAAAAAAAATTGGAACCCCTGGTTTAAACTACCAGAATATGGTGAAAATTTACCGTGTTTCGGGCTCTATGGGAACGACAAAAATTTCGTAATTTTTACTGAAGTAATTACTTTTTACTTAAGTAATGATTTTGATAGTAAAATATGGTTTGTAAATATATGATAAAATTTGATAATTTTATTATGATTCTTTTGAACAGATTTTTTTCCCAACCCCGAAAAGAATCACGGGATCTGCAAAAATAAAATGCTAATTTTCAAATCTTTTAGGGGAAAAAATTTAAGAATTTAAATGAAGCCCTTCATGTGTATGATTTAAAATTTTGTCAATACAATTTAAATAATGTAGTACAAAATATTCTCCTTCACAACAAAAAGTTTCTTTTTCTTCCTTTTCTAATTATAATTAAAATTTCGCTCGTTTTAACATCATTCATGATGACTGATCTTTTGGTCAGATAATTGGTTACCTGCAAGTGACGTCATTTTTGGTAAATCGTGGCATTAGTCGATTCAGAAACCAATCTGTTTCGACACTTACGCATGACGTCGCTTACAGGCATCCAATTAAATCTGATTTAAATCAAATGATTGTGCATAATCACTTCACTTCTTCTCGATGTGCAAGTACCCGCTTGGCCTGTTTATTTCGTTTTTAAAGTTTAATTAATTTAATTAGTTAATTTAAAGTTAATAAGTTTTGTGATAAAGAAATTCATATATCTTATAATAACTTTATTTCGTTAGTAAGATAAATTGAGGTCACAATAAACTAAAAAGAAGACATATTTTGTCATTATAAGAATCTGAATTCATATAAAATCCGTGATTTAGCTCTTGAATAAACCATTTGTCATTTGGCGGAATTACATCTGTTACAAAAACATTTTTTCTTTGTCCTGAAAGTTATAACTTAAGAGCAATAAAAGTTTTTTTCATTTCCGTTCTACTATTCCAAATGTAATTACATGTTAAACAAGTGTTTGTAATAAAAAAGAAAAATCTTCGGAAAAAAGTGATGTACGAAACTAATGTTATTTGCATCGCTTAAATGTTCAGAGTTATACCCCAGAAATAAGCAAACATTTAATCAGCGAAATATAGATAGAGTTTTTTTTCGTCTTTAATTTGTTTTTCATATTTTAATACAAATTTTCAAAAGAGATAAGTGTTTGAAAAAGACAAATTTTTAGAAAAGATAAATCAATTATGAAATTCAATAATGAAATACTGTATGTTTTATTTGTTTTTCTTCAGAAAATTATTGTTAAAAGTGAGTTTTAAATGAATATTTTTCAGAAAAAATTTTTATCGTTAAAAAAATCTAGCTCTTATGATTCAGCATTGTAGAGTAAACTATTAATATAAATAAGCTTTAAATCAATAGTTTTCTAAAAAGGGAAACTCTTTAAAATCTCTTGTACTTTCAAGTTAGCATTATTTAGAAGACTATTATTACATATTGATTATGCATACTAAAACTTTGAGTAAGTTTAAAGTAAATTTTTTATTTATTTATTTTTAACGTTTTCTTCGACTAGTCAAAGCAGCATAACTCAAGAAATTCCTAAAAGTTCCGATAAAAATTATAAGTTTCGTCCTTGAGATTTGATAAAAAAAAAAAAAAAATGTTTTTTTCCTTAGTGGCAACCGTTTGTTTTTATAGAATTTTATTTTAGTTGTTCAATTAGTTTATTTAACACGATGCTTTTTTAAAGGTTATTTACTTTAAAACTTTACTAAACTTTACTTTAATTTTAAAAACATTTTATTGCTTCGCAAGGGTGGGCGCGAATAATTTCTCAGGGGGAAGGTGAAACCAAGAAAAATATTCATTACAATATTTCAGAAATTATGTAAAAGCAAATTTCATTCTGTTTGTACTTCTGAAAAATATTTTAACTGGTGTAGAACAAAATATTTTTACAAGTTACATTCCATAATTAAATTTCAGCTGCCGACTAACTAATTCAGCTGCCGAATATTTTTCTACGTAAAATATTTATATTTAAATCATTGTATTTAATAAATTTTTTATTATTCAGTTCTTTACTTAAGTAATATATAAGACACAATACGTGTTTTTGCTATAATAACACTGTTGGAAATTTCTCGGAAAAAAATGTTTAAATAACAATTTATTTAATAGTTAATTTACCATATTCAAACAAAACAGTCTAATAACTATAAATAAGATGTTATTCAATCTGTTAACTGTAAGAAAATCCTTTTATTAACAGCTTTCACCTAATACGGTTAAGCAACCAGAATTTTATCGCAGCTAGGGGCCACCTAAGGAAGTAACTTAGCTCCTTGCAACTAGGTACATATAATAGTCTCAAAACCGATAGAACGAGGGGTTTAAATCCCAACGTTGACACCAAAATATTTCATCCCCTCATTTCCACACATGAAGATTGTCCAGTCCTGCCCTCCCTTATTTGTGACCCTGGACTAGAATACGATACTCTCATTCACGCATAGATGGCAGCACCATAAAGCTGCTTAACAGAAAAATTGATAGTATGTCTCATCTCTCACGATATGGTGAGACAACCAGAAGAACTAAAACACATTCCGTGGTTCATTTGATAAAACACAACTCAACCAAATCTAACTCCAGTGCCCATTATCTAACAAAAGGCCTAGCTCCAATGTTCGGTTAATATTTCTTTACGATTTTGAAACAATATTGATTTTAAATGGTTAAAAATCGTATAGTTTTGTATTCATGGCTTTTTAACAAAGTTGTAAACGGTTTCAAAACCATGAAGGTTAAAAACATGTTTTTCACCTTAAACTTTACGATTAATTAGATGGCCTGACTGCTGCCAGCTATATTACTGTAATTTTAAAAGGAAAATTCTAACAGTAAAATTTATTCTGATTCTTGATTTGCCCAAAGAAGAAAGGAAAAAATAAAGAGCTAAATCGATAGATAAGATAATTTTAATTATATATTTTCAACTTAATTAAGATATTTACATTTTGTCAGTTTAATAATACCTAACACCTAACACTTATTAAGTTGTTTTTTTAAAACATCTTTTTAATTTTGTTATCAGATTTATTGTGAAGCTTAGTAGTTGACACGTGTCTTCTTTATACGTGATTCATAGCTCATAAAAGAATCGAAAAAAGAAAAATCTGAAAAAAGATGAATCGCTTCACTGAGTTTAAAGCAAACTTTTTATTTTATTTTTTTTGCATTTTCTTCGACTAGTCTAAGCAGCATCTTTCAAGCACTTTCTAGAAGTACTGAGGAAAAACTTAAATTACATCCTTGGGGTTAAATGCGAAAAAAAAAAATCTTAACTTCACTGTACTTCAGTTTAAGAAATGAGGACTTCTTCTTTGATATTAAAGTTCAAGGTCAGCTAGGGGGTCAGAGAATACCTTATGAATGAAAAGAGGTCCCAGCTGCCTTGCTAACTTGTTTTTCAGTTGACCCTCCGGCGATTTTACCTGAAGAATTTTTTTTAATAGAAATCTGTCAGAGGCAGATGTTGTGTTTAATTTTTTTTCTTCTCTACTCCACTTTAATAATATCTTCAAACACAAAATATAGGGTGAGGCCCCTATAAGGTTGAATAGCTTCACAAACCTCAATTTCAGATTGAAAAGGCATTGTTATTAGCTTAGCTATTAGAAAATTTAACAAATTTAAATGTATGCCTTTATTTTTCTTCATTAAATTGTGCTTAAAGGCAATATCTAAATACAAAGATGAGACGTATAACAACAACAAATATGGTAACCGATAAACAAAACCTTATTTTTATATAATATATATACATATTAAATTAAAGTTTATATATATACACGCACACACAATTTATACAATGATTGAGTTCGATAACTACAAAGATAATACATTTGGTATTTAAAATAATGTTACAAATTGGAGATTTCTGATATTTTTTCTTTCTGACTACTAGTTAGGATGATTAATGCTTAATTGTCAAATAGTTAGAATGAATGATAAATAAATGGTTTTATAAGTAGAAGAGAATAATTTATCTTCCTAATCATTTACATAAGTAAAGCAGGGTGTTTACATATTTGTATGTGTGTTTGTCTTTGCACATTATACAAATCTGCAATTCTATACAGATCCGCGCCTAATTCGGTGTACGTCACTCAGAAATAAGAAAGATTTAAAAAAAAAAAAAAAAAAACGGATTGCCCTGAATAACTTGTGATCTAATAATCGGATCTTCACCTTCTCGGGCTCAATCTTAATGACTTGAGGTGGTGACCTCAAATATGCTACTTAATGAGTGCAGACGATATTTTAAGTTACTCAATCAGATATACAAATATATTGTAATATAATACATGGCCGAGTTTGAATATTATGGGTTAATATTAAGGGGGGATATGGGACCATGTATGAATGCAGTATATTAAGCAAGAATTTCTTCATTTTAAAATTCTATTTAACACAATATTATAAATATACATAGTTACTAGTTCTTTTTCTAGCATTTCTCACATTTTTTTTTCTTTTTCTGAATAAACATATCTTTTTTTCGACGAATTATGATTTCTGACCCCCAAAATATAGGGGTTATCCTCAATCTGGATCCCCGATAGTTTGGTCAAGAGACAGACTTAAAGAAATATTTTGAAATATTCGTCACGAGAACTTTTTAAGCGAATTGAAATCTTTTCGCATACGATTATAAAATTCTTTAGCGAAAATGTAAATCTATGCAAAAAATAACTTTTAATAAAGATTTATAATTTTTTGTTACTTTATGTATTTAATAATAATCAAAAAACGAATTGTAAGGTATATAATTTTTTACAACATTTTAAAGAATGAATTTGACATGATAAAATGTAAAATTTGAACGAAATTGGACGAATAGTTCCTGAGCAATCGAATTTTTTAAAGAAGCCGTAATCTTTGTTCAAAGAAAGTACGTTTTTGTGCCTGATTTCGTAACTTATAATATTATCTGCACTAATTAATTGGCATATTTAAAGCCACCCCTTCAAACTATTAAGATTGAGTCCTAGAAGAAGATCCGATAATTACAACAAAAGTTATTCTGGATGGTTCGTTTCTATTTTGTATATACTTTCCAAGATACTGCAGAACTGTTTGCTTAAAAACTCCCCCTCCCCACCACTGGTTCGTTTCTCCTCTTGGATATACTGTAAATGTTTTAAAAAAAAGCAAGTTCCAATATTGAAGAAGAAAAATTAGATCAGAAATTTATACGAAGTCTAATAGGAAATATCTTGCTTTGTGTATTTAATATTGATAATTCGATTTGAATTAGTAGCAAAATTAACGGAATCGTTTTTTTTTTTTTTCTTTTAAGAAAGAAAAAAAGCCGTGTTTCATGAAAAATGCATTAAGAGTTTACGAAAGTTCAATTTAGCTATGCAAATGTTAATAGAACATAATGTCACAGTATATATGATTAAGGAGTCACAAGAAAGTAAACAATAGAAATAAATATACTAACAATCTTTCTTTTATTTATTTGCTGCATACAAACAAAGAAACATGAATATTTCAAAAAACACCCTTATTGTTCTTTAAATATTGTATCTTTGTCACGATTTATATCGTTTTAGGCAACTCTATCGTTTAGTTACTAATTAAAAGCATATTTATATTGTTTTAGTGAACGCGATAAAAATTGTGTCTATATTCTTAATAAGATAAAACTTAATAAGATAGGATTATTCCTATTTTATATATTTAATCTTATGTCCCGAGAAAATTTATCGCAATATTCTTTAAGTTGGATTGTTTTGGATGTATTATTTTAAAGCCGGTGTTGAACACCCTACCCAATTGAGTTTGTGACTATCAATATTCAACTCAATAATCTTGAATGTTTGAACACAACTCAGAGGACAGGGGAACTCCTGGATACAAATTCGCCTTTCGTGGCGAACTTTCTAAAGGAACCAAACCACATTTCGTTTGAAGGGGAAAATAACAAAATCCTCCCTCATTTAGCCCGAATGTAAGAAGATTTTTAACTCACAATCCGTTTAACCCCGAGGATATAGCACTATGGTCATTGCGAACTGGTAGCAGTTTTCGAATGAACCAGCCATCGCCAAGATCCGAACCTGAATCACTTTATCTATAGGCTAAAGATATATATATATATATATATATATATATATATATATATATATATATATATATATATATATATATATATATATATATATATATATTATTTTATTATTTTATTTTTCAACCGCCGTTGAACAACCGACACTTTTTTGGTTTACGACTATCAATGTTCAACTCCATAGCCTTGTGATTTTGAACTTAACACTTAACTCAGAAGACAAAGGAATTCTTGGATCGAGCATGTGACCAACTAGCTCGATGGACTTTTCGATGAAATATCCCAACGATGACCAGTCATCATTGGGATTTAAGCCTGGGTTATCCGATTTGAAGGCAATTTACAATTAATTTTTTTGAGTTCCGGTAGCTCAGAGGATGAAGCGTTTGCCACCCGATGAAGTGACACAGGTTCGAATCATAGCGGTAGTTGCTTGATGTGAGTTCTGCTCCCGGCTTGCTCCGACCCCATTGCTGACGTAAACTATCCTCAGTGGTAGACATTTTAGGGGTTAGCCATTGCCCTTTTTAGCCCTTGCCATCAGGTTGACAGTAAGAGGTTGTCGTGGTTTTCCTCTCCGTGTAACACAAATGCTGGTTAGTTCCGTCAAAATACTCCTCCACAAAGGCTATTCCCGAAGCTTAATTCAAGAGTTCCCTTGTCTTCTGGATTGGGTTCCAAATTAGAAGGCTACACAGTTGAATATCTATAGTCGTCAACTCAGAATTGGGTCTGCTGCTCACCGCAGTTCATAAAATGAAATAAAATTAATTTCGATGCTTTAAATGTTACTAAGAGACGTTTATTGGATATATAATACGCGATCGAATCTATAGTGGATTCTCAACTGCGTTTATAAAGGAAGTTTAGATTGTTTATCCATTCTTTAAAATAAAATTCTACTGTTATTAACGAATTAAAAATCCTCCAAAATAAATTGGAGTAATTGTATGCCGAATTGCTTCATCTTAAGAGTTTAAATGAATCCGGTCATGCAGGAAATTATAATCTTTACCTCACGACAGTCGACATAAATGTATTGTATCATTAAAAAGTCCACTGGCTGAATGCTATAAAGCACTATAAATATGCAAATAAATTTGAAAATTTGTAAACAGAAAAGTTATAAAAAATATCCCTAAGGCTCATGTAAGAGGTGAATTAAATTAAAACTATTCCAATGTTTTGAGAATGTTTCGTTTCACTCGACATTCAATCACTTAAAGTGTTAGATTGAGCATGAAATTTTGCATTTATTGCAATGATGGAATAAAACTTATCTTATTTTAAAATCTTCTTTTCTGTTTAGGTTCTGTTTAGTTCTTCTGTTTAGGTCAAATTCACACGGGGTCTTCCATCTTAAAACAAGGAAGTGCTATTTTATATAAACATGTTATTTTTTTATATTACTTAAATGTCTTATCTAGTAAGAAATAAAAATTTTAGTTTAACCTAACCGATCTTCATATACAAAAATTAGGAGAACATGTACTTTCATTTTGTAAAATGAAAAATTTACTTTCATTTTGTATCAGAGGACAAAAGTTCTCCAAAGCAAGCCATTATTACCAAAAATGAAAATATGTTTTAGTTTCGTAATATTGAGAATATTATTTGAATTTTTAACTATCTGTCACTTGTTTTAAATTGTTTTACAACATTTAATTTTTAACTGCTTCTGCGCTGTTAAGCCTAATTTGAATTCATCCTAATATTCTGTCTGTGCTAGGCGTATGTTTGATTTTCAAACTATTTACATTTTCAGAATTAAAGTATATATGTCTCATCAACTAATTGTTCTTATTTTAAATTGTATCGTAAAAATAACAAACGACTAAGACGGTAAATTATGTTGTAGTGTATTAACATATTCAGAAGCTGAGATTTAGTACACAAGACGCAGTTGATAGGAGGCGACTGCCACTCGAAAATTGAAAGTACGATTGTATGGAGGTGATTATTTGTTACAAAATGTTAACATACTCAGAAGCTATGAGTCTCGTTCTCAGATACAATTGATTGGAGGCGATTGTTTTATGATGATTAAACTACGATCGCTTGAAGATAATGACCTGTTACAGTAGATAAACATTTTCAGAAGTGGTGAGTTAGTTTACCCGGCATAGCTGGTTGGAAGCAATTGGATTTATGTAATCGTTTAGCAGTTGCAAGGAGGTTAATCACTTGCTGTAGTATCAACATATCCAAAAGTTAGGTTACCAGGCCCGTATTAATGATATATATGGACAAATTAAAATTTAAATTAAGTGAATTTAAATGCGCCCTTAAAGATACTATTAAAAACAGACATTTTAATCAATTTATGTCACCAAGCAAATTGTTTCTGATTGTGAGCCATATCTAGTATTATAAATCAATATAAGCAATTTTGTTTTTTTAAAAAAAAAGAAGAAAGAAACAAAGACAGTTGGAATATTTTAAGTTTTCTTACATTGTTTTGCTTTAAATAATACCGAATAATAAATCTCTTTATCTATTATAAAAAAGACGTTGAGTGTCTGACTTCAATATTTTCTTTATACATACATTTAATTGGAACAAAAGTTTCCACCCTTTTTTTTTCTCCTTTTATTTTCTCTTTTCGTTAACATCAAAACGATAAATTGATTTTCGCTTTATTTTTCTTTAATATCATATCTCTTAATTAAATTTAAACGGTAAATGTATTTTCCGTCTTTCATATTTTTTAACATTATGATTTTATTAAGACCTTGCGTTTTTCCTTTCGCTATTTTAATGCTATCTGTGCTAAATTAGGAGAGAAAAAAATTTCTTTTCTAACTAAAAGGTGGAAATTTAATTAATTCCAAGTTTACTTTAGCATCACACAACTTTATATATGTCATTTTAACGAAATTAAACTTTGATTATTAGCTTTTCGTTCTTGGGGATTATTGTGAGAAAAGTTTTTTTTTAAATACTTTTTACTGCATAATTATCACTTTTCATCATTCGCTCTAATTTCTAAAACATACAATTAATTAAGACAGAAATAATCTTATATGTATGTATATATTTCATAAAGTTTTTTTTGGTTCACGCTTTAAGCATTAAATTAAAATTTTCATTATTTTTTTAATTAATTTATATGTATTTTACGTTACGCGATTTTTAATTATCATAAATCATTGTTCATAAAATGTGTAAGGATTTGGTAGCTCAAAGAATTATTAATTAAATTTTGTATGTCTCATACCATAATTAATAAAATAATTAATTTTACAATTTAAATCTTAGTTTGTGAACATTAATCTTATGATATGAATCATAGGAAATATATGATTTTGAATTAATAATCCTTTAAGTCTTAAGAAACTTTTTAAACGATAGATTATTCAAATAGCTGGAAATAGGATTTCCGTTACTATGCGTTGTCGTTGACTTTATTATTATCGCAAATTAGATTTGTTAAAGAAATGAAATTTTTTAGAAAACATAGATGTTTCATTAAAAAAAAGTTTCACGATTAAAAGACAGAATGGTTATTGAAGATTCAGGGACGGTTTATATCTATGAAGGCTGATTCTGAGAAAAATCGAATTTTGTGTGGGGACATGAACTGTTTTTCTGCCCATCTTCACTGTGTTATAACTTTCGGGATGGACCGAATTTTCACTTTATTGATTGTCAAAAATTATTAATCCTAAAAATGCATTAGATGGCGATCCAAACTTCCTTTTAAAAAAAAATTGCACCAACCGTTTTATCCCCTAGATCTCTAATTATTGAGAAAGCTAAAATATAAACAACAAAACAAGGGCTGTGAAATCTTAGTTAAATTAGCTAATAATAATCTGCTGTGTCTTAGATCAAGCAATAAATTTGTTTCTAAAAATTTTAATGAAAATTTTTTAAAAATTTTAAATTTTTGCATCCTATAAAACCTTTGATTCATCTGGGGGGCCATAAAAAATCCTATTGCTTTAATACCTATATAAGTATATCATTTTCCTACTACCACAATTAACTAAATACCCCTAGTGTCCTTAATAGCTTAGCAAGCACCGACCACTGAGCTGGCGTAAAATACCCTCAGTGGTAGACGAATCAGGGGTTAGAATCCCTTTGCCATCGGGTTAACCGTGGAAGGTTTTCGTGGTTTACCTATCCATTTATCTCAAATGCGGCTTATTTCCAACAAAAAGTCCTCCACGAAGACCAGTTTGTCCCTATGCTAGATTTAGGAGTTCCCTTGTCTTCAGAGTTGCGTTCAAAATTGCAAGGCTACTGAGTTGGACATTAATTGTTGTAAACTCAGAATTTAGTCGGCTGTTTAACGCCGGTTATAAAAGAAAATATATAGAGGTCCTGAAAATGAATTGGCTCAGGATTAGGTGAAGACCTTGCTTCTGTTTCCGACACTGGTTGTTTTCTTTTCTTTCTTTTTTTTTTTTAATTTTTCTTCTTGTCTTAAATATTGTTATTAACACACTCCCAATGTGCTCTAATAACTCTGCTAATATCGTGAGTTAGTCGTCGAGCTGACCGTGAAGGCTTTCTTTGTTCTTCTAATGCAAATACTTTTAATGCAAATTGCCTTTACAATCTCTGAAATACTCCATACAGTCGGTTTGGCAGGTAAGTGATCTATTATGACTAAACTATACAGTGAACCAAATAAAAAAGATATCACACCTAATAAATTTTGCTCTAATGTTTAGATTTTTTACTTATTAAGGGACGATTTCAATGGTTTAAAAAGTTGACAACAAAAATGTGAATTTATTAGTGTTGGCTACTAAGATGCGAAATCATGTACAAGAATCTAATTTCTTCGACTATACCTATATTTTTTTTTTTTGCTGCGGATTTGGATTTCTAGCCTTTCATAAGCACATTATTCGATCAAAAACTTAAAAATATGATCCGAATAAGGACAGGGAAGCTGTTTAAAGTTTGAGCCCCTCAGTGTTAATATTTTTTTAACGTGTTTCGTTATATCACCGAAACGTTTCGCTCACATAAAAAAATCAGTATATCCATCTAAAAAATATTTTTCAACTTATTAATTTGGATATTTCAGGACATCCTCTACAACTATCGAGATTGATCTAATATTTATATACATATATATATATAAGTTCAAAATGAAGATAAAACAAAGAAGAATTATAGACATATGAAAAAAGGGGGGAAATAATAAGTAAAAAAATAACTAACAACAGTTTAAAAAAAAAAGATGAAAAAAAAGAATGAAATTCTATTTTAGAAAAACGGAAAAAAAAAGATATAATCTTTCCATCAGCCCACACGATTATATCCGCAAAACAGAGTGCTTTCTGATATTGTATCAATAAAACCAAAGCAAAATATATTAATACAATAGTGTGAAAAGCACTCAAAAATTTTTTTTACAAAAATTACAACAAATAAAATAGAACACAAAAAGTAAAAATAACATGTAAATACAGAAAATAAAATAAAATAAAAAGAAGAAACAGTATAAAAAAATGGACTATAAAGCGAGTAGCGAAATCAGATCTACTTACATGGACGGGAAATTTTTCAAGAATGATTTAAAAATGTTTTCTATTATATATAATTTTACCGATTATTTCGTATTTATTTACTATAAAAATTGCTTTTCATAATGTTATCTTCTTTTTTTTAATTAGAAATTAAATAAAATGTTTACAATTGTTGAACAGAAGATAAAAAAAAATTTCCAAGTTGTATTCAAACAAAAATGGCTGAAATCTCATTTTGTCCTTTATAAAACTTAGAACATTTATATTTTACGTAAAATCTAGTTACCTTGAAAATACGGGGAATCTTTTCAAATAATATAAAATAAATCTCCTTAAGGGTTCTTCTGTCTATATTAAGTTCTATTTAAATAATATTTGCTTTTCTTAGTTGAAGAATTTAAGTGAATTCGAAGAAAAACGTTTTTCGCTATTTACTTTATAAGTCATTATTGTCCTATTCAATAGAAAACGAAGAGATTTTTTATAACAAAGATCAAAATGTCAATGTAAAAAAAGTTTCTTTTGAACATTTTCTTTAAGGATTATTTAAGTTATAAAACAGTTTCTTAAAAATGCTGTAAAATGATAAAAAATAAAAAAGCTAATGGGACCTTTTTGCATTATGTAAAATTTACTTGGTTTGAAGAACGCAATTATTTGATTATTGAGATTCTGAAATTTAATACCCGATAATAAATTAAGTGGCTCTTCCCCCGCCTCGCTTTGCTCATCCACCCACGCGATCATTTTATTTTTTGACAGTAAGCAAATTATTACCTTAAACTTAAAAATTATTCAATTAAAGATACCAAAATTATTTATTGTATTAACACATATTTGCCTTTGCATATTTAGTTTCTCATTTTATCGGGATAAAATTTAAACTATATAATTTCATCTACACGAAAAAATGTTTTTGCAAAATTATCGCACTGTATGGTAAAAATATTTCTGGTGGAAATAATATTGGTAATAAAACCGAAATATACGTCATTCAAACCATTCATTTCGTAATTTTCCTAATCGTGTGGTAGCGTTTTACCAGATATTCTTGTTTTTAAACTTATAGTCCTTATTACCAAACATTTAGTATTAATTGAAAAGTAAATTTAACCGAATAAATGGTTTTTATACCATGCTCTATGGTATCATAATAACAAATTTTACCGAATTTTAACACAGATTATAAAGCTATATTTTATTTTTAATTTCACCCAAATCATTTCCAAGGCGGTTCTTTAAAAATAACCGTGCATTTTGGTGTTACCATGTTGTCAGAAACATGGTAAATTTTACCACATTCGGGTAATTTTGACCATACTTTTTTCTCGTTGTACTGTTTTTTTTTTAAATTTTGATTTAATTTTTGATTACTATAAAAACTTGTTAAATAATTTTTTCCAAAAGAATTATTGAGCAATTCTACAAAAAGTTACTAACATATCATTTAATAAAAGTAAAATAACTAATGATTTTTGTCGTAAGTCTCACACATTAAGGTAATGTCATGCGATTGCATTATAGTATTATATAGAAACAACACTTTTAATTTGAAAACTATATTTGTGCAAATCAGGAAATAATTCTAAAAATTAAATCAAGAAAGTAATAATAACAGAGAACAATGTTAAGACGAAATGATAATATCACAATTAACTACAGATACACATGGAATAAATTAATAATTTGCAGGTAAATAATGTCATAACATTAGTTAGTCCAAACTTTGGATCGTTCACCTGACTAAACTATGGAGACCATATTTTCCAGACTGCCGCTGCCCACTATATTTTGGATTGATCCCGTCGAAAAAAGTATTTCTATGCAGAGAAAGAACGTTTTTGTGTCTGATTTCGTAATTTAAAATATCGTCTGCACTTATTAATTAGCATATTTAAGGTCACCCCCTCGAGCCATTGAGATTGAGTCCTAGAACGGGAAGATTCGATCATTAGATCAAAAGTTACTCAAAATGGTCCTTTTTTGCGCTCAATGTACGGTTTGTAGCAATGTACGGTAGTACTTAAAAATATCAGGTTTTTTTTCATCAAGTTTTAAAATTAGTTCCGAAGCTCTTCAACGGATAGCGCTGCTGGTGAAAATTAACCACAAAATAATGTTTTAATAATGTTCAGCCCTTTGCTATTTGCCCTAACATAATAACGTTCTGAAATATAGCAGAAACCCGAATAATTTAAATTGGAATGATCTGAGTAACAACAATAAAAAAGTAATAACAATAAAGAAAAAAATCGCCATTGTTTTACAACTTAATTAAGTGATCGGTGCCATCTGGCGACAAATTTTGAAACTAATTTTGAATTTATGTTTATTTAGTAGACGGTGGCAAATTATATGTTTCTATATCCTTCCTTATTGTTTATTGAATTGATTTTTCAAATATATTGGTTACTTTTGGAACATTCGGTATTTATGCCTTGTGTGTTTACACTTGATATTTTATTTTTAACTTTATGTTTAACTTGCTGGCTTGATTTTTTTTAGTCTCTCGTTCATGTCCTGAGGAGCAGAAAGTTCTTGACTGAACCTGAGGTTCGCTACTTCATGCTTCAGCTAGCTGAAGGTGTACAGTATACGCACTCTCAAGGAGTAATTCATCGCGATCTGAAACTGGGCAATATGCTTCTGTCTGAAGAAATGGAAGTGAAAATTGGTGATTATGGACTCGCCACTCATATTTCAAATCTCGATAAGTGTGGTAAAAAATTGTGAGTATTTAGAAACATTATTCTTAAATTCTGAATTACATTCTGAACATTCTTACATTCTGAAGCCCTTTTTAACGAAGAAAATGTTTTCACTGCCCCAAATGTATATGTTATAACATACGGTGTGTTCCGTTACGGCCGTCCTCATTACATGCAGGTTCACAAAATTCCGTATCTACCCTCTTAACTTTCGAATTTTTGTCTAGGTATAGTAAATTGATGTCTAGGTATAGTAAATTGATGTCTAGGTATAGTAAAGTTTCTGTGTGCAACTAGATGAAAGCGTTTATAATATATAGAGAGTTAGCGTCTCTCAAATCGGCTCGTTTGTCAAAATCTGTATGATAGAGAAAGAAAGTAAATTACATATTTGTAAGACATCCATTCACTTTGTGCAAGTAGAAACTTTGTGAACATTAATGCGTATCAGGAATGACTCGTTTAAAATGCCCATTTTTGTTTGATTTCTTACACTGAAATGTCAGATTTAAAAGAAAAAGAAGATAGTTTCTTCATTTTCGACCGAAACAAATCAAGTTTGAGCAGTGAAAATAAAAATTTATTTTGTGATAACGAATTTTTTTTAAAAAATAAATAATAATAATTAATTGTAGAGCATTTGGGTAGAATTGTTCTGAAATTACCCAGCTGCCTTCTCCACGTGGAGAAAACTAGTTTTTTTTGTACAGAAACGCTACTAATTGGAAGTTCGGAGAAAGCTAGAACTAGCACTTGGTGTGTTAAAGCGTATTATTTATATCATTATAATAAATAATGCTGTAAGATAAATTAATTAAAAAAATATAGCTTAAACTTTTGCCTGCTGCCCCAAGCTAAGCAATTGAAATTAGTTTTCCAGAAATTTATTCAGAGGATTTACTGTTTTGTGTCTGCTTTCATAACTTGATTAATCCTTTCTTTTAATTAATTTGCCATCTGTTACTCGAAAACCCGATCGTTACATCAAAAATTATTTTAAATATTTCGGATTTTTTCCCCCACTTCCTTAACCAGAACTGCGCATAACAATAACAATTTCCCAAAAATTAAAAAAATTAATAACTTAAACTAAGTCATTTGATGCATCGATTCAACAACGTTTGGATTTGTTTCTTCTTCATCCCCCCTTTTTTTTTTATTTATTT
This sequence comes from Parasteatoda tepidariorum, assembly GCF_982258835.1. Lineage (NCBI taxonomy): Eukaryota > Metazoa > Arthropoda > Arachnida > Araneae > Theridiidae > Parasteatoda > Parasteatoda tepidariorum. The sequence goes on from NC_141758.1 coordinate 77,106,539, forward strand.
TCGAAAATTCTATTTAATCCTTTAATTAATAATTTCTGTTTTGAAGTTATTAATTAAATTGCATTCCCTAAGTATGAAAAATATACTTTTATAATTTGAAACACGCGTTCTTAGTTTCCATTATTTCACTTAAATTATATCTTCTGCACATGAAACCTTAGATAAAATCTGTTAAACCCGTTTTTTTTTAAATTCATTACGTACATTTTATTATGTGTTTACATTTTCTATATTTCTTTATACATTAATACTATGTTAAAAACCTCCTATGATACTATGTTAATACCTATGTTATATGACCTAAATTATATTTTCTAGACATGAAACCTAAAATAAAATCTATTAATTTCATTTATTTTAATTCGTCATTACTTATATTTTTTATATGTTGAGATTTTCTGCTTAAAGCGTTAAGCCATATCGCTGGTTCAAAGTTAAAACGACACTTCTGCACTCACTTCTCATTCAAATAACATGAGAAGTGAGTGTAGAAGTGTCGTTTTAACTTTGAGCAAGCGATATATTGATACTATGTTAAATACTATATTACTCATGACACTATATTCCATAATGTTAAAATAATTTAGAGTTTATATTGGTATAATTTGTTAATTTTTTAATGAATTGTAATTAGTATCATTAATTTATATAGTTAAATTTGTGCGGTGTGTTGTTAATTCATTAAATTTTCATCATAATGTTATTTTAATTTGGCTGAAATTTTCTTTTAGCACTGTTTGTGGAACACCGAATTACATAGCTCCAGAGGTTCTAAATATGCAAGGCCATAGCTTTGCCGCTGATGTTTGGGCAATGGGCTGCATTATGTAAGATGAATATTCCTTGTTTGCTATAGATTTTTGTCAACAATTTATGCGTGGAATCTAATTTTCTTCCATTTTATTTCTCAGGTATGCTATGCTGGTAGGACAACCACCTTTTGAAACTTCCACACTAAATGAAACCTATTACCGGATAACAACGAACAAATATACAATTCCTAGTTCAATGTCTGAGCCAGCTCGCCATTTAGTAGTCAGAATGTTGCAGTGCAAACCATCTGACAGGCCATCTTTAGATGAAATAATAAAGCATAGATTTTTTAGTTCCGGTTATTTGCCAACTTCTTTACCTGCCACATGTTGTGTTACTATTCCTAAACTTCCAATTGGTGTATTTATTAGGAGGTGAGAATTTTTTTTTATTAAAGAATTATTTATTCTACAATATTGCCCTATAAAAAAAATCACAAATTAGTATTAATTGTAAAAATGAGATATTTGTGTGGTTGTTTGATTGAAGAATTATTCACAGCAACTATTAAGAATCATATCAAAAGTCAAACTTTCCCGCTACTTATCAATATCGAACGTTACAAGATGTACATCTACTTAGCCGCTTTTTTGTTCCCCCAAAAAAACTAATTTTGATATTTATGCAAACTTGATGAAAAATGAACTGATTTCCACCATTAGCAAAAGAAGCAAGGAGGAAAATAACACTTACCTTGGATTGAGAAGTTCCCTTTTCGATTACGTCAAAACGTAATAGACAAAACTTGTGGTATGAAATTTATGCTCGAAAGCTTGTAGAATTTTTTTTGAGCAATCCCTTTGAATTTTGAAAGTTCCAAGTGTTTACATTAAAAACCAACAAGTTAAAAGGCTTTACCCATCACGCGTTTCTATTTCTATTTAATAAAATTGTTTCGATTTTATTCAATCGGTTAAAAAGGGCTTATTTCAAATGCAAATGAATTATTTAAGGCATTTAAGTTTTATGATTGTGAAATGACTTATTACATTTGATGAGGTAGCGCACAATATGCAATAATTATGCCGCAAATGCTTGCACAACAACAATGTTCAAAAACTTGTTATCGGTAAGTACGATTTTCCGTTGTTCTGCAAGATTTTTTGCTGTTGCTATTTTTACCATTAATTATTAAATTGATTATCCTGCTTTTTAATCCCCTCTTTGTAGTTGTGTCCCGCAGGGGTCTAATCATGAAGTCACAGTTCCCTGTAGAACACCGAAGTCAATCATCACTGGCTGCGATCAGTAAGCGAGTAGAATGACTATTTTGGTCAGCCTGCTTTGGGACTGAGGATGCGCGGTATCGGGTATCGGTCTTCGTTAAACTGTTCTACCATAAAGTGCTAGACCTCACTTACAGGTCTTTGGTCTACCTAAGCGGAGGAGCCATCCTCTCTGTAGAGGATCAAAATTGTGATGTCGCGTTTTTTGATCATCCTTTGGGATGTTTCCTAGACCTTCGCCAATAGTACACTGTGCAGTACCTACCTACATACAATACGAGTTTTTCATAAGTAAATGAGGATACATTATACAATTTTTCCTCATTTAAATTATCAACATTCACTTTTGAAGGTTCTCGTTCACATCTCCGAATTCGCATACGCGACCTACGATTTTTAGCACGCAAATACATTCGCATATCCTTGAGTTATTCTTCATGAATGCAGTGAGAACGCTAGTTTGTTTTTAAGGTCTCTGATTTTGGTTTAATGAATTTTTTAACAGAAATAGGCAATTAGTAGCGTATTGATTCATCACAAGTTCCTTTCTTAAAAGTAAACAAAAAGCTCATATTTCAGTACTTCCTTTCGATCCACTTTTAAAAATTAAAACATTACAATTAGACAAAGAAAAAAAACATGTTTAAACCATATAAGCTACATTTCTTACTTATTTATGAAAAGATAGTATTATTTGGGCTAAATATGTTGAAAATATTTGTTAAAAATTATGATTCTTTATTTGAAGCTCTTAGAATTAAAGATGTCTTATTGTTCCGAACATAACGTCACTCCATATCCTGGTAAGATTGTCGTCAAAATTCATTTTCAATTTAAAATAACACAACAGATATTATATAAAAATTTCAATGTCCGATTTCTCTGTAGATTTCTATTGCTATGGGGGGCCTGATAGGTTTTGAGGCAACTTTAATGTAACAAACAAAATTTTCGTGTTTTTTCCTTTAAAGTTAGAATTTGGCTGCTCTCTCTTTTTAAAGAAATAATATGTCTGTTCAGAGTGGTCTAACTAATACTGTAGAATTCAGCAGCTTTCCTATAAGTCGTTTCCCCTGATAAAACTTGCAGCAGTGTTAGTACGAACTGCTGCATTACTTTTATACTTTTTGCTTCTAATTCTTGTTATTAGTTAAGTCTAATGAGTTCCTAAAATAAGAAATAATAACTATTAATAAACACAGATAATATAAATTAAAAAATATTTTGCATGCACAATATCTTTTCGTTGAAAATCTATTTTTAATAAAGATTAATTTTGTATATGTAGTGTCCCACTAGTTTTGCATATGTAGTCTATAGTGGGCCACCACTATCTGTCCCAAGGTGCACTATTTACCTAACATGAAATTTTAAACTGTCATACTTTTAGACTTAGCATTAGAACAATTAAATTTGATATCTTCTAAAGAGAAAGCTTCATACTTCATTATATTATCCTTTATTAAAAATAATTTCATTTAAATTTCTTACTACAACTAATTAAACTTTAATATGAAAGTAAGTAAATTTGCTTCAAAAATAAAAATCTTAATAAATTCTTACCTGCTTAATCAATAGACTCAAATTATGTTCCAAGGTTAGATGATGCTAACATTTATCTGAATCTAAAAGAGCTAAAAGATAATTTAAAATTTAAGGCCAAAAAAAAATGTTCCAAGATGAGCCACCCTACCTAATAGTTTTATGTTAAATGCTACCTTAATAATTTTTTTTAGTCTTTTTTTTAATCTTTCTGCCAAGTTTTAATAACTATTGTATTTACTTTTAGAGCTTCCAGTGAACGTGATGTGGATAAAATTGCCAATCGTGTTGTAAACTTACAACTTAGTCCGAAGCCAGATGTACCAAAGGTATATTTACAATCCATTAGTTGATATTCCATCATTGAATAATTTTTTTTTTTTTTGTCAAATTATGGTTGTGGCCCAGAGGCCAAATGGGAAACTTAAATGGTGAATGTAGGGCTTAACTAAAAATTAACTTGAATATCTTATAACTAAAAAAATGAGAGACACAATTTAGCTACCATAGGATATTTCATAGCTGTTCTTTTTTAAATAATTTCTGTATGCTTTGTTTCAAAATTGCAAAATGAAAATTAGATTTTAATTCAAGATTAAACCTTTTAACTTTAATTTTTTTTTTTTCAGAAAACATTTTCAACCAAAACATGAATGTAGTAAAGGGTTAATTTAAAAATGGAAGATTTTAGTAATTTACATAGAGTAAAAATATTACTTTTTTCACAGAGAAAGTTGTAAAGATATTATAATTAAATTTTAATAAAAGAGACTTGGTGTGGAAAAATTAAATTAATTTTTAATTCAGAAATATTTTTCATTTATTTTGTCTTTAAATTTTTTAAGTAAATTTGTATAGTTCTTATTATTATATTTAAACTGATTATATTGTGATTCTAAAAAGCTGTAAAAAAAGATTGTGCACTTTTATATAACGACACATATATGACTTCATTTTCCAAATAACACACTTTAAGGTAATTTTTGAGTAATGTTGCTAATATTATAATGTAATATTATAATTTCTTCTAATTTATTTTAAAAACTGTATGTCAAAATAAACAAATCTCATAAATTTTAAGTGTTTAAGTTACTTTTAGTTAGAATTTCAGTTACAGGGATCATATTGCCTTGGGGTTAACATTGTTTATTCTGAAAACATTAATACTTTTGTATGTTTTTGGTATATCTTTATCTAAGTTATTGGTGTTTTAGTATACTTTTAAATCTTTTTCTTATTTAATTTCATAACTCTTTGTAAACATAAGTTTGTCATATCATTTATTCTAAAAGCATGTGATTTTTTTTTAATGTACTTAGCAAAAAATTATTTTTAATGTTTAGGAAGATATGTTGAAAAATTATTATGTTACGGTTTAATTGATTTTCAAGACTACAGTCATGTATAATTAAGTATTCTTTCTATATAAATTTCAGTTTTTACACATAAAGTACGTAGTTTAGAAAATTAAAATATTTATATAACTTTTAATTGAAAAAAGTTATTATTTATTTTTGTAACATAAATTTTTGTTTTTAGTTTTTTTCTTTTTTCAGATAATTATTTAGAAAAAAGTTGTTGCATTTAATAATTTACAATAAGAATCTTTTTTTCCATGCTGTTTATGGATTTTAAATTTTTTAATGCTCTATCTCTATAAACTTCCTAGTTTCTATTACTTTTTTTTTCAATTCAATCCTAGTTTATTTATTATACATTTTAATCTGATTTATTCACTATAAAATGGTTGTAGCATAAATATTATTTTTTTAATAGTGTTTGTTATAACCCATTAGAATTAATACTATAAACTATGCATAGTATCTTAGTTTGTTGCTCTTAAACTTTATTCAATTGTATTTTTTTTTGGATAAAAATAAAATATGTGTTGCATAAATATAATTTTTATTAATATTGTTTGTTATTAATCGTTAAAAAGTTTAATCTTCTCTATTGAACAGGGATGTGATTCTTCCGCGGATTCGCGGATTTCCGCTTTTTTTTTTCTTCAGATTTTTCCATTTTTTCCGCTAATTTCCACTGAAATTTTTTTTTCTTGCACAAGTTAAAATATTTTATGAGGAATTAAATTTTCCGCGAAGCAAAAGCATTGAAGTCCTCGTTCTTCCCTCAAACATTGATTTTCCTATTTACCTGATTTAAAAGTTGAATGTTGCGATTCTTAATCAGACGATTTAAATGTCGTACATTGCGATTCTTATTTACGAGATTTAAAAATCCAATATCGCGATTTGTAATTACGCGCTTTTAAAACCCTATGTAGCGATTCGTATTCATGCAAGCTTAAAATACAATGTCATGATTAGTTTTTGCGGTTGTAATATCAAGCATCAATTTTCCTATTTATACGTGCTTTAAAAATTAGACAGTCGGATTCGTATTTGCGCTATTTAAAAATTACGCATCGTGATTCGTGTTTACATGATCTAAAAATTACGCATCATGATTTGTATTTTCTCATTTTTTAAATTCGATATAGAGTTTCATATTCACGTGATTTAAAAGCCTCATTTCGGGATTCATATTCTCTTAATTTAGAATCATGCATGTGATTCATATTCATATATTCATACAATTTCAAAATTAATGATCGGGATTTATAATCACATGGTTTACAAGTTTAAAAATTGCACTTTTTTGTCAAATTTTGGTGTGTGTGTGTATATATATATATAATAAATAAATAAATACAAGAAAACACTAAGAAAGTTAACTTATATATATATATATATATATATATATATATATATATATATATATATATATATATTCGTTCTTGAATTTCCTCTTTTTTACTTTTCAACTACTCTCATCCCTGAATGAATCGAATTTTAGGTAAATTTCAGTATTTTATAGCTATTGAAAACGAAAATTGTATTGCTGTTAAAACCTAATTAATGTTAATCCTTTTTATAAGGCTTTAAAATTGTTTAAAAAGTTAAAGTGAAACCAATATGTATAAGTTTAAAAGTAGCTTTTGTTCGAAACAAAGCGTCCTTTGAGTGCTTTATTGTGAACGGAAAATTTTTCCCAATAATATTTCTTTTTTTTTTATTATGTCATTAATAATTTTATTTAAGTTTATAAATTTAATAATAAATAAAACTTGTTCTTTTTTTTAGATTCATGTAAAGTCTGATGAGAGTTCTTGTAGAAAAGATAACTGTTTCCCTTCAACTATCAGACAAAAACTGACTAATGTTCTTTGTCCAGATAAAGGTATGGGTATAGTAATATTTTATGTTTACCATAATAAAAAAAAGTATGAGTATATATATAAACCCGCTGTTTTTACATACAAAGAAATGTTACATAGAATTCGAGAGAACTTCCTATCAGACAAATTTGTTTGTGTAAAAATATTATTTGTTGCTAAGTTTTATTTAAATTTTTCCTGAACATTGAACTTTTTGATGTATTTATTTTTAAAAGAGCGTTGTGTAGTAGTATTTTAACAATATGTGCAATTTCATTTGTCCGTGATTTAAACTGTATATTAAGGGTTCGTTTCAGATGAAAAAAAAATTTCTTCTTTCATATTAACCTGTCAGATATTATAACAATTCAACTTCATTACTTACAAGGTTATTAATTAGTATTTTTAAATTTTTATTTATTAAAACTCTTTTATTGTACTAAGTACCAAAATTTTAAGTATTTTTTCAACTTTTTCAAAGCTATAATAGCAACTTCGGAAAAGCTTTAGGAAACCTTAAAATTTTTAATTCTATTACAGGGAACATTGGAATACTTTAAAATAAAACAAAAATGTGTTCCAAAATTCTGAAACGATGTCTTCACTGTCTAATTCCTTTTTTCTTTCTTTTATTAGTTATCAAAAAACCAAAAGAAAGCTCTAGTTCTGCTTCGATGTTTCATATGTTATTAAATGTTTTAGAATCAATACCCGAAGGTAAGTTAAGATGGCAATCTTATATATTGTTCTTATTTTCACTTTTGTACTACTGCAAAAATTTATAATTATATCTCATACTATTCAAAAGTTAATAACGAAATGTATTTCTGATGTTTGGAATTTTACCAGAATTTAATAGCTAATGATGACTTTTTTGTAAACTTTTACTATTTCAAAGGAAAAAATTTATGTATTTTTAATTAATGTACTGCCTGTACTTTTAAAAATTTACATTCAACCAATTGAATTAATTTGTTATTCTGAAATAAATACAGTCAAACCCCGCTATAGTGAACACGGTTTATAGTGAACTCCCGGATATAGTGAACGAAATGTTCGGTCCCGTGCCTTGCTATACACGTATAATGTTATTTTTTGTGGATATAGTGAACTAAGAAAGTGAGGAAGTTAGATATAATGAACTTCTTTCTGTTTTCGACTCATTTTTTGTGTGATAATTTTGAAATTTCTACTTCAAAATAAATACATATGCCGATTTTTAAAACCATCTATAGAGGGGAATGTAGCGATAAAATTTTTTTTTCGTGTTTGCTTCTTTTATCTCACTTTCCCATCCCTAAACAAACCAAGCAGATGTTTCCATCTCAGGCAGATGATGCGCCTGCAAGGTGTCAGTGGGATCAATATGCATTTTCTGTCAGAGGGGATGAGTAATTATTCATTATTATTCACAGGATTGGACACTAATATGTGTTGATAAGGCCCTCATTTCAACTCCTTTTTACTATCCAAATCTGCAGTTTCTAACATATAGAAAAAAATCAATTAATAATTTCTGCTCGTGAAAAAAATTTAGATGGCAGAAAAAAGTTGAGAAAAGCGGATCACAAGGATGTTAAGGAAGCATTACTGAAGTGGTTCACCATTCGAAGAAGCTGCAATCTCTGGACAAATGTCGATGAATTTGCTAAACGATTTTATGGTAATACTTTTATGTGCGCGAATAGCAGGTTAGACAGGTTTAAAAAGCCGAATAACAGAAATTCAGGAAAAAGTATTTGAGAGTCGGGAAGTGTTTCCGTATCTGAGGTTGAGGATTGCTCATCAGCTGAAGATTACAAAATTTTTTTTTTGTACACAAGACAAAGAGTAATAAAAAGTAACGCATTTTTTGCTACTACGTAATATTTTTCAATCATTTATTTGAATAATGTGTAATAAAAGGAGGAGTTTGGGAACCATTAGTTGAATTGCCTGCGTAACGGATATAGTGAACTCCCAGTTTTAGTGAACCGAAATTTCGGTCCTTTGAAGGTTCACTATAGCGGGGTTTGACTATATGTCATGAAAAGTCCTTGCCATCATTTAGAGTGATCTAACCAAACGAACTGAAATAAAATCATCTGACAAAGGATGGGCATCACATATATTATTTTGTTTGTAGTTTTATTTATTTGTTTATTTTATTTTTTATTTATTTACATACATTTTTTTTTGTTATATATGATACTTGTCATGGATTAGGTTATATAAAATTGTAATATGTTTTTGATAATATTAAGTTTCTGAAGTTCATTTTTAACAAAATAATTTTGAGTTACAAAAATAATAAATTATGTCACAATACTTGAGAATTTTGTGCTCTGGGAATTTTTTAAAAATTAAATTATAATTGCTGAATATCGATAATTATGTTACCAAACCCATTTACTTGAAATTTATAGCTTTGAAAATCTCTGTATACATTAGAAAAAAAATTCTTATGAGTTTTTCATTACTGATTTTGATGTCTATTTAATCGAATGGAATATTTAGATTTGATTTTATTTAGTCATTCGACGTGTTGCTTTTATTTTGTCTAAAAAGTTTTATTATTTCTAAACTATTATGATTTATTATAGTCGGCTATTTTAAATTTACATTTTTCTAAATACTTTATATTTATTTAATACATTGTAAAATTAGATAATTTCGTAACTGCAACTATCTGAAATCATTCGATTATATTATTGACTGTTTCAATTGACTTTTTCTCACAAATCAGTCACTTTAATTTCTAAGTAGGTGGGTAAACTGAGAATAACGTTGTTTTACTGTCTGTCATTAAAATAATTAGTTATATAAACTGAGAATAACATAATTATATTTAACATTTATAGTATGTATTATATTTAAAAACTGTGAAGTGTTCTCTTTAATATGATGTACTTTACTTTTCATTATTTTTATTATTATTTTTCAAATTTAATACATTTCTGCTGCAAGTTCTGCTTAAAAAAAGAATATATATATTTATAAATATAGTCTTGAAAATGGTATATATATATATATATATATATATATATATATATATATATATATATATATATATATATATATATATATATATATATATATATATATATATATATATATATATATATATTAGACTATCTATATAACTATGATTATCATTATAGCAAAACTGTCACAATATTGTAGCATTTTTTTAGAAAAACAAGGTAACTTCAATCTTTTTAATAAAATTAAAAATTTTACTAAAGAATTCTTAGTTGGATAAAAAAATACCCTAAAATTCATAAAAATGCAATTAATTCTACTACAAGCTCAGCTATTCAAATATATATGTAATATAATGAAAATTTAATAAATGTTTAAATGTCATTATGTGTTTCAATCTTCCAGAGGGATATGCAATATTAACTTTATGTTTGTCAAAAGTCAAGTTTTATATTTTATGAAGATGTATAAATGTATGTTTATTTAATTAAGCGATTGTTAATTTTCTAACTTGAAGCAGAATAGACCAAATTTCTTCGCAGTTGTATGCGAAAAGATATCTTATTTAATTCAAAGAATTAGCATTTTGAGAATGAATTAGAACATAAAATTTTCATTCATATTGATCGGGAAAAAAATTCCTTTGAACACATTAAAATCTTAGAAACTATAAAAAATATAAATATAATTTAATACCAATGTTAAGAATATAAGAAGAATTAGAATATAAAATTTACATATTGACCTGGAAAAAAATTCCTTTGAATACATCCTAATGTTAGAAACTATAAGACATATAAATATAATTTAATGCCAATGTTAAGAATATAAGAAGAATTAGAATATACATTTTACATGCATATTGATCTGAAAAAAAATTCCTTTAAACACATTCAAATATTTGAAACTATAAGATATGTAACTTTTATCTAATGACAATCATTTGCAAATTTTTATCACTATATTGCATTGCTTTAAAAAAATTTCAGCTTTTTGTCAGTTTATTATAAGTCAATAGTATAGCTTTTAGAATTTGTTTTGATTGTGTATTTAAATATGTTCTTTACTTTTTTTCATTTTAGATTGCAATAGTAATCCACCTCCACTCAATTATAATTTAAGTCCTTTTATTTCAAAATGGGTTGATTATTCCAATAAATATGGATTTGCTTTCCAATTATCCAACCATAGTTTTGGAGTCATGTTTAATGATTCAACAAGAATGAGCATGTCTGCCAATCGATCGTAAGTTTTCTGAACTATTTAAACTTCATTGTATTTCTGTTTGGTTTTTGACAGATGATAAGCTTATTAATGTTTTTGTCACAGTAGCATGTTAGATTTATATGAAGATATTAAGCATTCATAAATATTTTATATAATTAACTGCAGTACAAAAATATTAATATATTTAATAAATATTAGTATACATAATATACATATATTTAATATCTATGAACTGTAGTATGAAGTTATCGAGCACTCATAATTATTTAAGCTAAATCTCAGTTGAAAAAAATTACCATAATAATTTAATGATATGTTTACATAAAAGTAAAATTAGGAATTTGATTTGCCTCTTGATGTAATCTTTCTTCTATTCTCTTATCTCAGATTATTAATTATTAAGTTTGAAAGTTATTTTTGCTTTTTTTAATGAATGTCTGATTGTTTATATAAGTTTTAAAAAAATCTCTGATATCTTAAAGGCTTGTGTACTACTAGTTTCCTTCACTATTTGACAAGTAGAATTTTGTTTTTTATTAAATGGCGAAGGTTGTAACAGAAGTTAAGTTTTTCACTGATAATGATGATTACTTATAACATTGATATAGCTATCGCATGTGATAATTTAGGCTTCTTTTGCTGTAAATGTTTTATACTTATATGTATTTTATAATGTATATGTTTTATACACTTTTATAATCAACATATTATTGTTAAAAAATAGTATTAATCATTTATGAAGTTATATTTATATTTAAGTTTTTCATTTATTTAAGGAAAAGTGATAAATATTTAATTTTATAACTGATTTTAGGTTATGCATACCTGTTCTAATGACTTTTTGATTTACTTTTTTGTCATAACTGATAAAGGAATTTGTGTATGATACTATTAAAGAAATATTAGTTAAAACTGCTTTGGTTTTGAAGTTTTTAAAATTTGTGCAAAATAAATTATAGAAGTAAATAAAAAGTCAAATTTTTAAATGATATTGGATTTTAAATTTTATCTAATGTAATCATATCTTTATTTTAATTTAATTTTTTTGATGAAAAATTAAAATTTGTATGAAATTTGTATGTTGAGAATAGTTTTGTAAGTTTGTGTTAAGTGTTCTTGTAAGTTTTCTTAATGTTCTTTTGTCTATTTCCCATCAGAGTTAATAGAAAGTTTTAGTATTTCAGTTACTATTATAATTTTCTTAATTTAGAGAGCATTTACTTTTAAATATTTTTATTGAGTGATTATATATTTCTTTTGCATTCTCTAAAGACTTATATAATCTGACATAATGGCTAATTAATGATAGTGAAATAATTATAACTAGCTAATTATAGTGAATATTACTGCTGGTCGATAAAATTTTTTTAATGCTATATATTGTCATAAAATGCAGACATACACTGATGTATTATTTTTATATTGCCTTATTTGATAATTATAGCATAATTAAAGAATGGTTTATGTCCATGAAATCTAATTCAACAGATGACAGTTAAATTGTCATTTTTCTGAAAAATGCTTACGTTAAAAATGGACATAAATTGTTTTTTCACTTGGCCTTCAATTTTCATTATTGATTATCATTGCAACTTTATTGCATTCATAATCATAAGGAATACAGAAATATTATATTTGCTTCTAATCATAAAACATGGTTGTGGCCCCCTTTAAAATACATGTGACCAACAAGTGGTTAGCAAGCATTTTATACTCCAAAAATGGAACTTAAGGTTCTCACTGTTTCACCTCTCCTTCTTATAGCATGGTTGTCGAAATATAATTTTCTTTTTTTTAAATGTATATTTTACGATATGTTGCTGTTTTTTTTTATACTGGAGTGAATTTAGCAATTAATATTTGTTTATAATAATCTGTTTTAGAAAAGTGGAATTTTATGATACAAATGGTAAAAGTAGCACTTACAGTCATTCCAACATTCCAAGTCATTTAGAGCCAAAGTTTACACTATTCAAAGACTTTGCTGAATACATGGATGAAAACCTCAGTGAGGTAGGTAGATTTTGTCACTTTTACATTTTTATTATATGGCATGATTTTTATTATTTTTTTAAAATACCAGTGCATTTTTTTATTGTCTAGTTTCAATTTGTTGCATTTATCCATTTTATGTCTATAAAAATATCTTAACAATTAAGAAAAACTTGATCAAATAGAATGTTGAATGCATAATTAATAATGCATAATTTGTGTATACTAAAACAAAAAACTTTAAAGTTTAAGAAATGAATAATTTCAGACTATGCAATTAACTTCTTAGCTCATTCAGTTAATTGTCTTGCGTTATTCATTAACTCCACTACAGCATACAGTGAATAAAAAACTTAACAATTATTAGAATTTGGTTCCAGTAGAAAATTAAATGCTTAAATTTCAAGGTGTGACTTGTATGCACTTAACAAAATATTTTATTTGTTAAATTTTATAAAAGGCAGAAATAAATCATCACACAATACTATTTACTACATGATTACTATTATCTTATCTCATGCATTAAAGTTTAAATTTTGAATTTCAATATAACATAGTTTTCTCTTTTAATTTTTGTCACTAGGTGGAGCCACTAGATTTAAAATGAATATTTTACACTTCAATTTGCTCAATCTATAGATGAAAAATTTTCTGTATACGCTAAAAGAACACTGTGTATTTTATTAAAATGGTGCTCCAGATGGAGCCACCAGATTAAAACAAAATACTTTTTACTTTACATGCTCATACTATAAAAGAAAAATATTCTATCAAATACCTTATTTTAATATTTCTTATGTAATTTATTCTGTTGATTAAAATATATTATTAATTTATTTGCTATGATCTGTATTAGTTTTTTAATGGTTGCATTAACATTTAAAAAAGTTTTTTTAAACGTATGTTGATTTTGTATGTTAAAGTATCCTTTATTTTATTCTTATTTCACAATTGTTATAAAAATATTGTTTGGTTATGAGTATCATTTTCAATATGATTATTACATTGTTTGATCATTTTTTTAGGGGGGAGAACTACAGTCTCAAGATCTAGTCCGCAAGAAAATACCTTACATGAAACGATGGTTACGAACAGCTAATGCTGTAGTCATGCAGTTAAGTTCTGGTACTCTTCAGGTAATTGAATTAATTTTTTTATGTAAATTATTTGCCCATATTATTCGACAGTGATTATTTGTTAAGAAATCCATTCTTGATTACAAATATATCTTTCAATATAATACTTAAGCTTACTCTGTATTTAATTAAAATAGTTGATTTTGATTTAAAAATTGAATTTCTATCATAATTATGTTTTTTTAAATGCTATGCTAACTTTTTAAAACATTTTATTGCAAATGTAACCTATTGTTTATACTATCCCTAGAATTTTTAAACCTTTTTATTAACACTTAGATTATCCAGTGGGGTTCCTCATAAAAAAATTAAATTTATTACAAAATTGATTTTGATTTGGAGTCACTGAAGGACTCTGCCTGGTTGTGGTCACTGAACAAAAAGCAGCAGCAAGAAATATTGTACAGGCAAATAATTTGGTTACAAACATTATGTCATTATTATTGTCATGATTTTTTTGGAATGACATAATGACAATGATTTATTAAGTTTGATTTCATGTTTTGCATACAAATTCCTAATCTTAATCTGAATTTATCATCATTTTATTTTTAAGCTAGTTTATTCTAACTGTTATAAATATTATTTTATGATTTTAAAAGCTAAACTGAGCTTCATTTTATATTAGAAGTAAATGTGTTTCTTAATTAATGGTATACATTTTAATTAATGATATCCCTTAATTAATGATGTACTTAAAATATCCTTTCAAGTTATCTAAATTCTATGTTAAAAAATTTGACAAACAGTTGTTGGAAAATAATTACAACTATGATTTTCTAACTATTTGAATTTGAAACATTTAGTTTGATCATATGAGCTCCAAGTTTTGTTTTCACAAACATTTTTATACAATTTAGACAATTCTTAGAACCAAAAAATTTTTTTCTCATCATAAAATTTAAAAATTATAGTGTTCTAAATACTCAGAATTAAAAGCAACTATGTTATGGTTTTAATGTTGAAACACTTTCCTTTGTTATGTTTACATGCATTGTAGAATTTTTTTTCAGACATAAGGATAAATGTGAAGGGTGGGATTTGCCTTAAATGGAAATAATAATTCTTTTTTCAGCTTTTATATCATTATTCAAATCGTAAATGTTTTTAAATGCTTCAATATAAGTATATATTTCTAATCTCTCTCTAAGTTTCTTCTATAATTTGAGCAAGTAATATTTTCAAATTGAGGAAATTTATCATTAATAGAAAGTGTAATTATAGTATTACATTTGTTGCAAAATTTTTTGTTAAAACTGCACAAATTTGAGACGATGGGAATTTATTTTTAACTAACTTTTCCTATAAAATGACGAGCATTGCTCTGTTTTTATTTCTGAATGATTTTTCATAGCATAAACTTTCCGATTTGCACCCTTATGCAACTGAAACTCGCTTCTTCGATTCAAACTTGTTTGATTTCTTTTTGATAGAGGCCATTGTCTTAATTCAACTGTAATGTTAAGTTACTGTTGAAGTAAAAGAGTTGTATGTCAAAGAAACTTATCTCTTTTGGCAGGTCACATGCACAATATTCTTTTTCAGCCGCTGTAAAAATACACACACATTTTCTCAACTATGGCTTTGGAGAATAGTTTGTAACTGTGGCTTTCAAATTTGTGTCTGTAATCATCTAAAATATTACTTTAACTCTTTAAATATTTGAAAGTATGAACAACATTCTTTTTTAAGAAGAATTAGGCAGTTAATTTGATTTAGAATGATTATTTAAAAATTTTTTGGATACAATGATGATGAGTTTTAGTTTTTAGAATTGTCGCTATTAAATATTTTAAGTTCTTATGATTACATATTTTGAATATTTAAAATATGCAGAGGTGATAGTGCTCCAAAAAAAAATCAGAATCTCCAGATTATTCGCTTACTGCAATCCTGAAGTTTCAAGAAATTATCAATTACATTTATGTATGAAAATGCTTGTATATTTTGTTTAAAAATATTAGAACTAGAATTTATGCTTGACATCTCTTTCATTTGTAAATATTGTTTCTGGTTGAATAATAAATGTGATTAGAGATGAAAGTAAACTTATAAATAATTGTTCATTTAAATTCTGCTGTATATAATTTATATAGAATTTTATGTTTTGAAAATATCAATGATTTAAATGTAAAAAGACATTTATTTTTTGAAGTACGTCATTAACGATTTTACTCAAGAAATTTTCAGGATTTTTTAGTTTGATTCACTATTGCCCCTGAATATGATAAAAGTACTTTTTAACATTTTCTTAAATAGTAATTTGTAATTTTTAATCTTTTTATAATTACAAAATACTTATGCATTAAAAGACACATACATCTTTCCATTACTCCATTGTCATGGGGTATGTGTAACATATAACCAAGTTTTTATCTTCCTATGCCTTTGGTTTCTCTCCACTAAAGCCATTAAAATAAAGAATGTCTTCTCTATAATTTTTCAGAAATAGTTCTATAGTACTTAGTCTTCAAAATCGAACTATCCTGCTGGTTTAGAAACTTTTGTAACATTACAGTTAAATCTGGAAACAGAAATTTTTTTTTGAATAAATCGAGCTCAAACCAGTTGTTCGATCGAATTTTGTTTTAGATGCATAATGGTCTAACTTTATTGTACTGATGTTGGTGCTTAGTAAAACTTTCTATAGAACTTAGCCTTCTATAGAACTTAGAATAGTTCTATAGAACTTAGCCTTCAAAATCAAACTATCCTGCTGGTTTAGAAACTTTTGTAACATTACAGTTGAATCTGGAAACAGACATTTTTTGAATAAATCGAGCTCAAACTAGTTGTTCGATCGAATTTTGTTTTAGATGCATAAGGGTGTAACTTTATTGTACTGATGTTGGTGCTTAGTAAAACTTTATTTGCAAAAAAAAGCATTTTAATAAAAAAAAGCAAAAAAATAAGCACGTCTCTTATGAGTTGGAGTGTGCAAAGGGAAAGTTGATGTTGGTGCTTAGTAAAACTTTTTTTAAGAAGTAAAAGTATTTTAGAAAAAGACCGCATGTGTGCTGGGAAATTTAAGTGCACCATTACAATTTATTCCAGTGACTAATGAAAAGAAGGCTAAAAAATAGGAAAAAAAATGGGGAATCTGTGGAAAGTTAATATAGACTCCTTATTTGGTGCTTAATAGACAAACAAATAAAAACCTAGCTTATTTAAGGAGCTTTCTATCATAGTAATCCAAGGAATCTAAATAGTATGTCTGTTTAGAATTCACTCCAAAGAATGGTTCTCATATTTTAACAGGGTGCATAGCCTTTTTAAAAAGTGCTTAAAGGTACTTATTTTAGGTTTTCGTTATTTAAAAGCCCTTCAAGGTGCTTTTTCCATGGGTGTTTTTAAAAGGTGCTTAATTTTCCTTTTTCTGAAATGTGATATTTTTCTTTTGTTGATTTTCGCCACAAATTATGCAAAAAGGCATTGTCCTATTCAATGTTTTCACAGTTAATTCAACCCCAATCTATTTCGGCGTACCTTCAATCTGTAGTTTTCCGTCCTCTGAACTACAGGGTGCGTAGCTTTTTTAAAAAGTGCTTAAAGGTGCTTATTTCCGATTTTCGTTTTTTAAAAGCCCTTAAAGGTGCTTTTTTGTTGAGTGTTTTTAAAAAGTGCTTCATTTTCCTTTTTCCAAAATGAGATTTTTCCTTTTCCATGTAAATTTTCGCTACGAATTATGCAGAAAGACACAGTTCATACACTATTCAGCGTTTTCAAAATTAATTCAACCCCAATCTATTTCGGCGTATCATCAGTCCGTAGCATATGAAAATGGCATTCGATTTACGTGATTCAAAAATTTTGACAGTTGTCAAAAACAGTGCCAAAAGGTTTTTTTTTTGACAAGACGACTAAAACCAGATAAGGCCGTCAATTGTCAAAAACTTTCTAACCCTGCCGAACTATGATATTTTTTTTAAGTGCTTGAAAATATTTTTTGAGTGCTTGAAAAGTGCTTAAAAGGAGCTTATTTTTTGTTGAAAAATCTGGCTACGCACCCTGTAATAGAATCGAAAAATCTCTCGACTTTTTGCTGATTATGGGGACCAACTAAACATTGTAAATTTTTTTCCCTCTCTAATAGCGATAAAAAATTTCATTTCTCTTGTTAATTTCATCGTTTGTGATACGCCATTGTCTTCGTCATAGCAAGCAGATAAAACCATCAATTGTCAAAAACTTGCCAACCCTGTCTGATTATGATATTTTTTCAAAGTGCTTGAAAATATTTTTTGAGTGCTTAAATGGTGCTTATTTTTTGTTGAAAAATTTGGCTATGCACCCTGTTTAATATTCCTAATCAATGGAAAAGTGTTTTGATACAATTAAGTATAAGATATAATTTTTTTTTCCAGATTAATTTCTTCAAGGATCATACGAAGATAGTGATATGTGGAGATGGAACAGTAATGTATATTGATGAAGAGAGGCATTCTACTACTTATTCCTTAAATGCTATTGGGCAGCATGGGTGCAAACCGATCTTCCTATCTCGTCTCCAGTATGCAGCTTCTGTGCTGCATGATTTTGCTCAACTGGAAGGCGATTTCCTCTAAATGGAATGGCAGCTTCTTCTCTTCCTTTTATTATTTTTTTTTTACATCTTAATGTGTAAATCATTCAATCATTCTATACATCATCCATGTATGAGTATCAGTACGAAAAAGATAATATAACTGTTTGCTTTAAATTAGATTATTTTAAACTAGTGTTAATTACTTCAGTGTTCAGTATTAAAACTCATAGTTGACTAATATTCATTTTTAATTTTGATATTTACTTGCTTTTAAAATTTGATACTTAGTATAATTTTTTAATAACTGTGATTTTTTGTAAAAGATCATTAAAAATTCTTAGGATATTTATTAACTTGCAAAATTTAGTACTTGACTTAATTATTTGATTACTTTTTTGTTATTTTCTTTTATATTACATTAATTGTTTTGATTAATATTATATATTTTCAGTATTAACAGTCATCAGAATTAAAGAAAATTATATCTAATACACAGAATTATTAAAATTAACTGTAAATAATTCTTTTAATTTTTTTCATTAACATATAATTTTGTTGACATTAATGTATGTAATTTTGTAGAAAAAAAAGTTTTATTTTTTTATCTTTAAAAAAAAACATTTGATTTAAAATATGAATTGAGATTTTAATCAGTATTTAACTCATACGAGGACAAACCATTTGGTAATGAATAAATGATTGAATGTCATATTTTTATGGTCTAATGTTACTTTGATTTATCAGTTCTTGGAATGATCTGCTTTCATCCACTAAGTGTTATTTAACTTATTTGTATCTTTTCTACTTAATTGTTTTTGCATTTTTTCGTCATTTAGTCTTGTCTAAGGGTAATGTTTCACACTAAATGTCTCAACAACTTATCTTTTGACTTCTTTATGGAATTTTTATAAATTATTTTCTATGGAAATTTTATCCTTCCTAAAATGTTTCCATTTATATGCTAATGATATCTACAATTCATGTAAATCTGATTTGCTTCTTCTTTTTTTGTTAGCTTGTGTATTTCCACACAAAGCCTGTCACAATCATGATTTTCATTGTAAAAATTTTATTGAATGAAGTCTTCCATTTATATGTAGGAAGCAATGTGTAAAAATATGTGTAGAAAAACTCCACTTCATTGCTCATCATAATAATCTTATCTTCCATGCTCAGAACAAAATAGAAAAGATAATATTTTTTTTTAGTATGAAATACATTTAGAGAAATGTAAATTTAAGTAAACAAAAAGCAGTGAAATTGCTGCATAAAAATGTGTTGTTTTTAAAAAATCAGAGTGACCATTTTGTTTACAAAAAATACTGGGCCATAGTCAGATTTCATTTTAAAAGACCTTTGTAATTTCCATATTGATAACTAACTTCAGGAATATTGTAAGATTTTATCAGTTTTCTTGTGCTATACTGTACCTTTTTTTACAAAATATTTTAATTTAATATGAATTATGCCTTATGCTTTCCATCCATATTGTACTCTAAAATTTTATTTACGCTTAAGAACTTGAAAGTAGATTATTAAGTTATTGTATTCCAAAGACCTAAGTTTAAATAAGAAACAAATTATTTAAAATCAATGTGTTTCATAAAATATTGACTGTTTCATTCATGAAAGAAATATATACATATTTTGCATTAATACTGCCTATGGCCCTGATAAATGTCTAATATATCTATTTAATATATTTATGTCGCCAATTTAAGGGATAGTAATCTAAGAAAGCTAAAAGAACTTTACTTCTGACATTTTGATGGACAAAGTGTAATTTTATATTTCATTAAAATATTATTCAAATTTCTAAACTTATATAATTTAATACTTTTAACGATTAGATAAACCATCCATGTAAAATATATGTCAATAATTTATAATGTGAGTGTTTTAAGCCAATCATTGTTGAAAAATCAGTGATATTCATTATGCATTTGGTTGAACAAATGTGCCAAATGTATGGCAGTTTCATGTTCTTCCATTGTAGAATTATTTGGTGTGCCAAATGTAACTTCTCTTATCAATGTAATCAATTTCATCTTAATTCTATTTGTGAAAGTATTTTTTTTATTTACATTTGATTTCATTTTTCGTGCTATGCAGCTGAAGACTGAATCGGTTTTTAAAGTAACTGCTATTTTATATCTTATTAAGACTGATATTAATTTAGTTTCATAGTGATGAAAATATAATTTCATTGAATTATTTTCTAATTCATTGAAAATTTATTTAAATTGTATTGATTTAAAAAAAAAAGAAGGAAAAAAAAGAGTAAGCAATTGTGGTATTTTAATCTAAAAAATGCCTTGTTATGGAAAAAAAAAAGACTGTATTCCTTTTGTGTATTTTAAATAAATGTGTATATGTAATTTGTTTGTCTTATTTTTATATACTTTTTACGTTTGGACCAATTAGACAGCTAACAATTTTTAAATTAAAGAAGATTGATATTTATACCTTATGCACATTTTCATAATTATCTTTACATAATCACTACCCTTAATGTTTAGATTTGTTGTCCAAAATATATCTTAAAATTATTAATAAAAAAAAAATACCTACACATCCAGGTGGTTGCATATTAACAAACAGCTTAAGGATAAAACTTTATATATACAGTCAAACCCCGCTATAGTGAACACGGTTTATAGTGAACTCCCGGATATGGTGAACGAAATGTTCAGTCCTGTGTCTTGCTATACACGTACAATGCTATTTTTTCTGGATATAGTGAACCAAAAAATTGAGGAAGTTGGATATAATGAACTTTTTTCTGTCTTCGACTGATTTTTTTTCTTTATTTTTTGTAATAATTTTGAAATTTCTACTTCGAAATAAATATATATACCGATTTTTAAAACCATCTATAGAGGGAAATGTAGCGATAAACATTTTTTCTTGTTTGCTTCTTTTATCTCACTTTTCCATCCCTAAACAAACCAAGCAGATGTTTCCAACCCAGGAAGATGATGGTGCACCTCTAAGGTGTCAGGGGGATCAATATGCATTTTCTGTCAGAGGGAATGAGTCATTATTGGTCAAAGGATTGGACACTTATATGTGTTGATAAGGCCTACATTTCAACTCCTTTTTGCTTTCAGTTCAGTTTAAAAAAGCCTGCAAACAAGTTTCTCAAATTTAACTATGGCGAGCAGTAAACGTAGAACGTTCTTCATTGATGATAAAATGTGCATAATCAGAAATATTGAAAATGGATGCAATCAAGCTGATATTTGCAGAGAATCTAAGCTATCCGAATCTGCAGCTTGTAACATATGAAAAAATAGGCAGTTAATAACTCATTAAAAAAATTTAGATAAAAGAATTTATTTAAAATTTATTGAAAAAGAATTTAGATAAAAGATTATAAAAAAGTTGAGAAAAGCAGATCACAAGGATGTTGAAGCATTACTGAAGTGGTTCAGCATTAGAAGAAGCTGCAATCTCCCAGTATCTAAACAAATATCGTTGAATTTGCTAACCGATTTTACGAGACAACTTTTATGTGCTAAAATGGCAGGTTAGACAGGTTTGAAAAGCCATATAACAGAAATTCAGGAAAAAATTATCTGAGAGTCGGGAAGTGTTTCCATATCTGATGTTGAGGATTGCTCATCAGCTAGAGATTACTAATTTTTTTTGTAGGCAACACGAAGAGTAATAAAAAAAATAACGCATTTTTTTCTACTACATAATATTTTTCAGTCATTTATTTGAATAATGTGTAATAAAAGGGAGGATTTAAGGAATCATTAGTTAAATTGCCTGCGTAACGGATATAGTGAACTCCCGGTAATAGTTAACCCAAATGTCGGTCCCTTGAAGGTTCACTATAGCGGGGTTTGACTGTATATATATATATATATATATATATATATATTTACATAACAAAGGTAAAAATTTAATCAGAAAATAATAACAAATCTTTTCGTAATAAATACTTTTATTATCTACAAATACGATATGTATCCTTATTTACAACATAAAAAGTCTATAAACTGACAAAGAGTTCAAAATCTTTTTATTGCAATTTGATACTTGTGAGTAGAGAGAAAAAGAAGTAGGTTATAAAATTTTACAAATCTTTCCTTTTTTTTTCTTTCTTTACATGGCATTGAATAAATAATAGAAGAAGTTCAATAGCAATAAAACCTTAAAATTTATGTACACAGTCAGAACTAAATATAAATATTTATAAAATTTTTAATAAACTTATTTTAAGAAATATAACAATAGAAATAACATAATGTAAAAGGGAAAGCAAAAAAAAGAAAAAAACACTGTTGAAGGGTGTCTGGGTCACCCGTAATATTTATTTTCATAGTTTTTATCAAGAAAAAAAAATACATATATACACATTAGGGTTCTAAATTAGTATTTAAGTGAAGACAAAACATCAAATCTTGTTTGATAACAAGGAAACGACTATTTTTGCAGCAATCGCCATTCAACTCTACTGTTTCTTACCGAAATTAAATAGAATTTTAATAGCACGGTTATTCTCACTGATGATTTGTCAGGTTTCGATAGTTTACATTTTTCAGGGCTGATTGTGCTCCTGAAAAAATCCAGAATTTTCGCTAACAGTGATCAGGAAGTTTCCGGAGATCGAAGGTCCAGATGTTTCAAAAAATCATTGATCACAGAAGCTTCCGGAGATCAAAAACACAGTTTATTTTATTTGTTTGTAAGGGAGAGCCAGAGAGATACTTTATAAGCTTATATTCATGATTAATATTCATTTTTTATCAGTAAATAGTTTTTATAATCATAAACTCAAGAAAGAAAGACATATTTGTAAATTTTAATTACTTCTCCAGGTCATCATAGGTATGTGTATAATTTTAAATATATTTTAAGTAAACTAAGAAATATTGAGAAAAAAAACTTGTTTAAATTTTTTTCAATTTAAACTGATTATTTTTTTTTTTTTTAACTCAAGAAATTTTCCGGAATTTTGACTTGGGCTCACAATCAGCCCTGCATTTTTTCTTTGCTTACGAAGAAGAAAATTATATTGAAAATAATTTGTGACCGTTAATATTAATATTTTTTTTCACTTCATTTATGTCAACAATTCCAAAAATAAATATGAAGGGATGTGATTACAGAACACTCTGCATATTCTCTATTGTGTCTGCGAACATTTTTGTTTGTGAATTTAAAGAGGTAAATCACTAAATATCGCTGTCTACATCAGTCGGAAATTATTCAGTTTCAGGTATTATCAAATCATGAAATGTTCTATTTCTATCACTATTTAAAATTTTCAAGTGTGTATGTTATAACTCATAATAAGCCTTGTAGTCACGGATACTTTACTCTTCATAAAACAAAGTTTATCAACAATTTTTTCTTCATTTCTTTTAAAGCCCTTTAATCATGGATTTACGAAAATCAGCCTTAGAATATGAAATAAAGCATATTTTCCGTTACGAATCACCTTATTTCTAGAATCATAAAAGTGAATTAGATTTCTATGGTACACCTGACTATGAAGATGTTTTTAAATTTGGGAATTTAAATGTTTTAAAAATTTCCATTTATTATGCTGTCATATTTCAGAAAAACTTGTATACAGTTCGATTAAAAAGAATTATTAATTTAAACCAACGAAGCAGGTTAGTTTTTATTTCTCAATTTACCTAACTTCCCGCTATTTAAAACGTGTCACAATAGTTATTTCTCCCTCTTCCCTTTTTTTTTTTTTTTTTTTAAATGAAGGTTAGTTAATTTTGATACCATCACTTTCTTCTTAAAGATCTTAATCTTCATGAAGTTAGTACAAAATAAATTGCAACTGAACTGACAACTAGCGAGAAAAGAAATTTAAGAAAGAAAAAAAAGAACAAATAAAGCATAATATTTCCAAATTTTTTGTTATTTGAGGGTTATTACATTTTCGCTAAACTTAACTTTTTATGCGCAGAATGTAATGGTAAATACCCTGTGCATTTCTATATGAGAAAAGTTTCTGAGATAATTATTATTTCTTATTATAATTAGATAGTAAAATAAAGCTAACTACAACGAATACATTTAAGGATGTTTTATGCTTTTCAGATAAACTTATTCTGGTTGTTTTTTACACAAAAATTTTAGTGTCTTATAAACTTTTCGAACACATAAGATCATGGTTGTAAAAAAAAATATGTTCACATCAAATACAATTACTTCATAATATGTAGCATAATTCCATGAATTGACACCCTCAGCAATCTACTGAAAGAGTCGGACATTTTATCCCACACTAAGAAAAAAAGTATAGTTTGTCTAAGCTGAGAACTCCTCCCGCCACAAAGTCTGAGGCCGTCTAGTGCTGTGGAAACAAGAATGGCGCATTTTAAGGAGGGTAGCTTCACTCTAGGACTAACACAATAGACCGAAGAGATTCCCTTTCTCTCGCCGCCCCAAAACCACTCCGAAACAGGGACCCCGCACCCCTACTTGTTACCATACCTTGTTACCATAGTCACCGCCACAGTTCCAGACGAAAGTCAGGAGGAGTTCTTATTTTAGACAAACTATATATGTTCTTAACCAACGGTTCCCAATTTTTTTCGGCTATTGAACCCTAAATTATCAAGCTTCCTTAGGCGCAATCCCGACTTTATAAATAAAGTTTATTAAGATAATTGTAAACCTTATAACCTATAATAAGCCATTTTTAAAATATTTAATTAGAGAAATGAAGATTTTTCATCGTTTTATCATTAATATTCTTAAATTAGGTTTCATCTCCGACAGTTAAATTTACAGTTTTTCTTCTATATCTACAGTTTTTGTTCTATGTCTACTTACGAATTTGTTTTTGGTGTATATACATGAAAGAAGAAAATAAGTAGAATAATACTCCGAGATGAAAACTACTATTGAAAATGGGTATTAGGGAAATATATTTCTTTATTAAGGAATTATTTTGTATCGAAAAGCGCGATCGGAAATGCTTACGCAATACTTTATAAAAGCTTGTTTTTTTTTCCCTAATTTATTCAATATATTGTTATTATAATTATTATATTTCCTTTTAAAAAATGTAATTTCCATTTCGTTGGAATTTTACTTGAAATAATTTTATAAAAACAACCGAAAGGTTGAATCTGAATATAATCGGAGATTTAAAAAACATTTCTGTATATTAAAAGTATTAACTTGAGGAGCCACGTTCACATTTCCACGGAGCCCAAGGCTTCCGCAGAGCACCAGTTTGGGAACCGCTACATTAAAGCATGGCATAAAAATCATTTATTCGTTAAAATCTACTTTTCAGTTTAGTATTTTTTGTATTAAATGTCTAGACATAGGAACTATATATTTGAAAATCATATGAATGAAAAAATTACCGTAGATTTTGGTTGTTATTGCTGGAGTTGTTGTTGTAGTTTATTTACGTCACACTAGAGCTGCACAATGGGCTATTGGCGACGGCCTGGGAAGCATCCCTGAGGATGATCCGAAGACATGCCATCACAATTTTGATCCTCTGCAAAGGGGGTAGCACCCCCGCTTCGGTAGCCCGACGACCTGCACGCGAAATTGTTGGAGTTGCTAGGCTTTTTCTTTTTATTACTAGAATGGTCAATTCTGTACAGTATGGTAATTTTAATAAAATTTTTTTTTTGTGTGCGTGTAAAAATGGATTTTCATATACCTCTTAAAGCCGACGGGTCTGTGTAGGGGTTAGGGAACTGCCATTGCATCAGAAAGGTTCTGGGTTCGAATCCCGGGCAAGGCATGGATGTTCTTTCCTTCTCTGTACTATCTGTCCTTACTGTGGGAGCAACGTTGGCCCACCTAATATGGTGCCCCTGAAAGAGTGACCAACAAATCTGCCCTTAGATGCCCAGGTGGGTTATTCTAAAAAGGTGGGCATTGGAAAAAAAATATATAGCTCTTAAAGCTATTTGCATTTTAATTAAATCAATTTTAGGCCCACTTTTAATGCTACATTACCTTGATGAATTTTGACAAATATGTTACAAAAATTATAGTAGTATTATATTTTTTCGTAATTTTTTTGTTATTTTTATCTTGGCGTCTAAACACAGTTGCTGATAAACAAAAATTCAAGAGTTATATATCTGTATTTTGACAATTTGTTTCTCACTTATGAAAGATTTAATAAAATGCTTTTACATTTAAATTGTAAAGATAAAAAAGTTTTTCGAAAGCATATTTTTTATTTACAAGACACTTTTTTTAAAAAAATTCCTTCCTTCAACCCCTCCATCCTCCTTAAAAATTCATTCTTGCTATTTTTGACTTTCCTGTCCTCAAAAAACTATCTAAAAAATTCTGATTATAAAGGATTAAATATTAAAAAAAATTTTTTTACAGACTAGTGACGTAAACATTTTTTGATGTATTGAAACAACGATAAATATTGTGTTATGACAGTCTGACACTTGGATACAAATTAATGATTGTGAAATCTAAAAACAGCATAAAGGATTATGTTAAACATGTTTTTTTTTCTACAGAGATAATATAATCATCAATATTTGATAATTGTGCATGCTTCAACAGTATGTAGATATAAAAAAATTTAATTTTCACCATGGATTTTTGAGCTAAATCCGTATGGCTCCAGTCGGAATATAACTACAAACGCTTTCCTCCACTAAAAAAAAAAAAAATTGCAGGATTCAATAGAACTTGATAAACTGTGATTTCAAGAGAAAATTAATTTTAAATACGTTTAAAGATTTAATCAATATAATACTGCTGATAATACGAAACACTTACATACATTACAATTCCTATCCTGTGAAAGAAAAACTCAGTAATGTGGTACACTTGTTCTAATAGAGTTGTCGCATATATACAGATGGATTGATTTAAAAGTATAAAAAAACAACTATTTGTCATGCAAAAGTTTCATTTGACAATCAGCATGAACACTGATTTATCTAGAAATAACTTATTATTTCTAATAATTAAAGTTTTATTAGATTAACTTCACTTTTAAAAAGTTCAAATTCTTAGTCATCTCCCAAGTGCTTTCATTCAATAACTTCCGCGTCAAACATTCGAAGCAACACGCTATGTCACGTAATTGCCATTTTCTGAAAAGAAAATCTTGTCAAGAAACTTATTTTCAACTTCACTGATTCTTCAGACGATATTTTAATCCTTTTTGAAAAAAAAGCAAACGATCTTAAAGGGACTAAAACAACAGCAATCAGGCTTGATAATACAATTGGGCTTTAAATACTTTTCGGTTGATTGCGTTTCAAATAGTTAGTAACTGCCTATAATATTGCATAAATGTCAGGCATGCAATCCATGTAATTCTTTCTAAAATTAGGCTCTGGGCTGAACTTATGCTGTTAGTGGTTGGATGCCAAATTTGTGTTTTTTTCTTGTATTTTCGAATGCTTTCAGATGTTTCCTGATCACTCTGATCACTGGACCTGAAAATGAGATTTTTAGATATAATATGCTTACAATGACATGAACACACAAAGCGATTGTATTGAAACTTTTATTTTTGGAAACTTTTACTTATCTGTTTCTGAAAAAGTAAGAATATTTAAAAGCAAAATTTAATTCATTACTTACGAAGAATAAGAATTAATTTATTAAGAGCATTGTACAAGTTCACTGAGATCAATCAATACGCATTGTTCGCGAAGTATAGTGCTGCCTTATATGTCTATGAAGTAATCAAGCCATTGTCGAAATACTTCTAATATCAATATCCATTGATAATCAAGTTGTAACTAAATTTAATATTTTTTACAGATAAAAATAAACAAAACTTTTTTTAAAAAAGCATATATTTGCATGACAATTTAAAATTTAGGATGATGTTATGATGTTAAATTGTTTCGATAAGAAATAATTTTTTTTTTTTTTTGGGGGGGGGGGGCTCGTCGAATAACTGATATTTTTAATTACGACTTAAGAAAACTCTTGGTAATAGGGAAATGATGTCCAACCAAATCTCTTGAAATGTGATACATATTAACAATTTTCTAAAGAAACTGGATTTTGATTAATTAAAGAAATCTATGAAGATGGCCTTAAAAATCAAAAAAAATATATATATATACACTTAAAAACATAAAATAATGTCCCTAAATTAAGTAAACAATTAACAAGAAGTAAACAAGAATTTCAGTATGATTTTTTTTCTAAATCTACATATAATAGGATTAATGTTGATGCATTAAGAAATGACAGACAATGCTTTCAACATTCGCACCTCAGTTATTAAAATCTTAACTACTTCAAAGTTCAATACGAATTTGAATATTAAATCGTTCATTTCGATACCCTGAAAATATTAACTTCTGCCGAATCTAAATATTCGAAGTTTTTATTTAATTTAATTTTCAAATGCAGATTATTTTGGATAATTAAAAAAAATATTTTTCAAAGAATTCATCAAAATAGAGTTAGATTTCTTCTAAAAGCTTGAAACTGCAAGTTACTATTTTTTTAAAATTATTATTATTGTTAGAAGTAATAAATTCAAAGAGCATACATTATTTTTTAAATGCTATTATTTAGTTTCATATAAAAAAAAAATTGTCACGATCAAAATTAAATAAAGTAATAGCGAAAAATTGTCTGTCTGTTAAAATTATCTATTACCATATCTATTACTCATTATCTATTACTTATGTGAAAAAAATTTCTCGCATGAAAAGGGAATTAAAATAAAATAATAGTGATAAATAAATTGAAAAAAAAATGCGAGTCGAAATTTACGTAACTGGAAAATTATCTATTTCCCATCCCCATAAAAAAGTTTCTCTCATATATTAAATGGAACTAAAATAATAATAAAGAATTTGATTGAAAGAAAATACAAGTGGAAAATTACCTATCTGGATGATCCAGTTTCACCCACAAATCATTAAATTGTCTTTGCTGATTCGATTTAACTTTAGGTGTTGGTGTAGTTGTTACGGATCTGAGTAACTGTACACCATGGTGATGGTGACCCCTCTTCTTATACCGCCTACGTGAGCTCTCGTCCCAAGGGTTGGCGTTCGACGAAGAATGCTGATGGCTCGAGCCTCGTTGGCGATTATGATGATGAGGTCTCCTAAAACTACAAATGAAATGGTTATTAAGTATTTAAAAATATAATAACTATCTCACTAGATTCATAATCTTAAACAATGGATAAGCTTATATAATGCCATGTATAAAGAATATTTTTTTAACCGATCAGCGTTGCCCCCTGGTTTAGAAAATGAGCTAAACGTGTCCCCTCTTCCAAAGAAGTTAACCTTATAGTGATATGATTGTAAGACGTATAGTGACATGTTCCCAGTAAAAATCCCACATCAGATTAAAATATCTCTGGCTAAGGTCAATGACCATATTGATCAGCTTGCGTAGTGACTAAGGGGTATTGGTCCTCGTAAAACTGCTCTATCCTAAAATACTCAACTTAACTTCGTGCTCATCCCAACGGGCTACCGAACCGGAACTTCCAAACGCTCTCTAGATTAAACTCATCATCATTATACTCATAGTTGGCCAGCCAGCCCAATGTGGGCCAATGTCTTCCTCAGAAAATTTATCCATAATGACTTCTGATTTGTCTTTGATCTCCAATTCTTTTCATTAATTCCAAAAAAATCAGACTCCACCAAGCCAGCCTATCTCAACTGGGGCCTATCCCGCTTTCTTGTTCCAATGGGACAAAAAAACAATATCTTTTGTATTGTATTGTCATCACTCATTCGAATCACGTGGGCCATCCAATTCATTCTATTTATTTTTATGTATTTAATAATATCGCGTTGTTTATAAAGTTCAAAGTTAAATCAACTTCTCCAGTTATTGTAATAAGGTTTATAAATAATGAATGAAATAGATGTTAAAGAATCTAAAAGTTGTGCGTATTCTGTTGCAGTCGCTTCCACACAAATGATAAACAGAAATGATGTTATACAATTTTCACTTAATTTTCATATTTATAACTCACAACACTGAGATAACACCTATATAAATTTTTCGGAACTTTCCCTCCCAAGAAAAGAATAAATAAAATAAAGCAAATAATCCAGCATAAATAAGCTTTTAAAAGATAATTAACACTTCTAATTCACTCTTTAGGGCATAAATTTAACTTATGAAACACATACTTTTTATAAAGAGCGATAAGTTAATATCACACCAAACAAGAAAGAAAAAACCCAAGGGAAAAAGTTAACTGGGTTGCGCAACTTGGGCGGCATACATCAAAGAAAATAGAATTTTCTTCTTCCCACATCCCCCTGGGGGTTGCCGGCATGACCCCAGATCTGACCTTCAATAGAAAGTATCCAGTGGAAGCGGTCAGGTAAGTTTCACGCTTATTTTGGGGCGGTGCACATCAAAGAATATTGCAGAAAAAGGTTTCTTTTTTTCCTTTCTTTTAAAAGTTAGCCCCCGGAGATCCGAAAGATTACTTTTATTTCAGTTGGTTTATTTTTATTTTATTTCATATATTATTTTTTTTTCTTTTGATCAAAGCCGTGTTACTTATTTTAGAGTTTTATACGAACTGCAATCTTTTTAATGTCGCATTTGCAGCTGCTGCCCAGAGTTTATCTGGAACAGTTTATCTAGAATGCTTTCAACGGGTAAAATGTATGACTAAAGGATAAAATTGCTGTAAAGAAATGCAAATATAAAATGGTACTGAAATTATGTGTTATTGTGTGTTTTAATTTGCTGAACCAAAATATTAATTCTGTTTTTGCACATTAAAATTTCATTAAAGATTTCCATTAAAAAAAAAAAAACTCAAAATTGTTGAGAAATTTTGAATCAAGAATTTTTGGGAACCCCCAAAATAATAAAAAAATTCCTTAATCAGGACTTTTGATTGCTACTAAGAATTTTATTTTCCTTTTTTTAAAAATAAGCATGATGTCAAGTTAAGAAATAAAACCATTTCAAAATAAATGTTCAATTTATCGAACTTATTTTTATTTTTTATTTTTAGAAAGTGTATTACATTTGCTTTATTGCAGGCGAAAACTAAGTTATATTTTTTAATATTAAAACATTATTTTTTCAGTTCCACCAATAGAAAAGTACTTAAAATTTTAAAAAACTATTTGGAATAATAAATTTGATTTGCAGAAATGTTTCACACATTCAAGGCTTTTGAATAGTCTTAAAAATAAATAAATGAAAAAAATAAGTAAATAAATAAATAAATAAAAAATCTCAAAATTATTGAGATATTTTGAATTGAAAAATTATTTAACCGCACAAAAATAATAAAAATTTTCCCAATCAAGTTTTTTGATAACAATAGAAAATTTTCATTTTCTTTTTTTTTAAAATAAGCATGACGTCATAATTAAATATCACAAAGAGAATGAAGTTTAACGATGACAATTTTAAAATTAAAACCATTTTAAGATGAATGTTCAATTTATCAAATTTATCTTTTTTTTAGAAAGCGTATTATATTTACTTTTTGTTAGTGAAAACTAAGTTGTATTTTTTATTAAAACTTTATTTCTTCAAATGGGTGCTTGCAACTCGAGACTATTTTTAACTACTTTAATAATAAAAAATTTCTTAATCAGGACATTTTTACTACTGAGAATTTTTATTTTCCTCTTTTTAAAAAATAAGCATGATGTCAAGTTTCCAAATAAAACCATTTCAAAATAAATGTTCAATTTATCGAACTTATTTTTTTATTTTTAGAAAGTGTATTACGTTTGTCTTATTGTAGGCGAAAACTAAGTTATATTTTTTAATATTAAAACTTTATTTTTTCAGTTCATCCAATAGAAAAGTACTTAAAATTTTAGAAAACTATTTGGAATAATAAATTCGATTTGCATAAATTTTTCACACATTCAAGGATTACTAAACAGTCTTAAAAAATGAATAAATAAAAAAAATAAATACGTAAAAAAAATATGAAAATTATTGAGAAATTTTGAATTAAACAATTATTTAACTGCACAAAAATAATAAAAATTTTCCCAACCAAGTTTTTTTTATTACAATAAAGAATTTTCATTTTCTTTTTTTAAAAATAAGCAGGACGTCATAATAAAATATCACAAAGAGAATCGAGTTTAACAATGGCAATTTTAAAATTAAAACCCTTTTAAAATGAATGTTCAATTTATCAAACTTATCTTTTTTTAGAAAGTGTATTATATTTGCTTTCTTGTTAGCGAAAACTAAGTTATATTTTTTAACATTAAAACTTTATTTCTTCAAATGGGTGCTTGCAACTAGAAAAGCAAAGTGAAGTGATTACGTCTATCCATGTGATTTAAATCAGATTTAATTGTATACTTGAAAGCGTCGTTACGCATGTTGTCGAACCTGATTGGTTTATGAATCAACAAATGCCACGAGTTACCTAGGATGACGTCACTAGCAGGTATTTAATTCCATCAGAAGAAAGGCTCTTAAAATTTTAGAAAACTATTTGGGTCCATAAATTTGATTTGTTAAAGTTTTTCCGCGTTGTTGTCACAATGTCAAAAAAAAAGTAGTACATCAATTATCCAACAGTTAATATCTTTATGACTTAAAAGATAAAAATGATTAAATAAAATTTTCAACAAACTTAACTTTACCAAACAATACCATTGAGTATTTTTTTAAATCTTAATTTGGAAAGTAGATTCATTACATTTGATTTATTGCATTAATACATGATCCATAAATTTTAGTAAAAAAAAAAAGAATTCAAAAATTTTCGAGAATTTTTGAATTAAGATTGTTTTGATTTTAAAGTTTTTCCCCTCTTCGATCAAGGCTTTAAACTGCTTAAAATTGCTAGGCAATGAATAATAAAAAAAAAATATAATAATGTACCGTAGACTCATCATCAAATGTCTGTTATGAAAAAGAAAAATGTCTCAAATTGATTTAAAACTAAAATCGATAAATTGAAGTAATTTTAACTAAATAAACGAACTTTATCAAACTTAAGTTCATAAAACAAAAACATAATTATAACGTGACTATCAAATTTCTCAAAACAAAAAAAGTTCTCAAAATTTACCAGCATTTTTAGATCTCGTTTAATTTGATTTGTTATATTTTTTCTCTCTCTCCACATTCAAAACTTTTGAATATAACAAATACCAGCCAAAGAGCTTCGCAACACATCTTTGTTTTTCTTGGTCATAATAAAACTTCTTGATCATAATAAAACTTTTCATCATTACAGGATAAATCCCTACTATCTCAAACAAACTTAATGTTTTGAACTCCACTTTAACTGGTGAGACTGCACCGATTTCTTCATTTATCTTTTCTTTTGTCTAAGTAAAGTTCGAAAATGATGCAGTTTTCTTCCATTTCATCGTTACAAAATAAGTAGATACTTAAAGATAAGTACTGCCGTAGAAACTGCTTATTTCCGATATCAAAGCAGTAATCAGAGTTTCGTGTGGGCAAGATTTCATCTGATTTTTTTTCTTCTTTCCTTCTTTAAAGAAGACTTTTTTCTTCTTTCTTCATAATAAGAACTCATCTTCCAATTTTCATGTCATCAAAGCAGGAGAATTTCCTATATGGCTCTTATTATTTAATGCCCTTCTATCGATAAAAACAGGTGCAAAATGATACCGTATCGTCTGTTGCCATTTCTAATTGTAATCATTTCCAAAAATTTAAAAGAATGGTATATTTGTTTTATGAATAGAAAAAGTTTTGTTTTCGAATTGCATTGATCGTTTTTCTTTTATTCTTTCTCTGAATAAAAGTATTATTATTCCTTCGATCATAATAGAATAACGTAAGTTCAGATTTAATGCAGATTTTTTTTTTAAATATTTATTTCAAAAGTTAGATGGTAGGTTGTAATCTAGACCTAGCACTCAAACTTAATTTCACTTTTAAGTCTGTAGTTTAAGTTTTCCTTTACGAAAAAAATTCTACATTTTTAAATTTTGCATCAGAAATGACGTATGAAG
Source organism: Parasteatoda tepidariorum (assembly GCF_982258835.1). Taxonomy (NCBI): domain Eukaryota; kingdom Metazoa; phylum Arthropoda; class Arachnida; order Araneae; family Theridiidae; genus Parasteatoda; species Parasteatoda tepidariorum. The sequence continues at coordinate 77,141,098 of NC_141758.1, forward strand.
GTCTGTTAAGAATGTTAGTGTACAAAAACAAACTATATTTTTGATATGGCTCTTACTACTTAGTGTTCTATCGATAAAATAGGTACAAAATGATATAATATCGTCTGTTGCCATTTCAAATAGTAATCATTTCTAGAAATTTAAAAAAAAAATACTATTTGTGCAATGAATAAAAACAAATTGCATTGAACGTTTTTTCTTCTTCATATAAGTATTTTTATTCCCTCGATCATAACAGAATAATATAAGTTTAGGTGTAATGTAGAAAAAAAAAGAATTTATTTATTTTAAAAGTTAGATTTTTGGTATAGACTAAGCCTTCAAACTTAATTTAACTTTTATGTCTGCTGTTTAAGTGTTCTGTTAAGTATGACCAAGTATTCTTCATTTAAATTTTCCATAAGAAATGATGTATGAAATCCGTAGATTGTTAGTCAACGAAAACAAACTATTGTTGTAGACGAATTAGCAATCTAAAAATTTCTAACTTATTTTATTAAACAAAAGCGTTTATAAATTGAAAATTAGCAAGTTACTCAGAAAAATTATTATACACAAAAACGTTTGCTCAGTAAATTGTATTGTTTTCTCCCCCACATATTAAAGTCATTTTTAATTTATTTTTATTTTCTAATAAAATAAGCATATTTAGATTTCTTGGTAACAAATTGTTCTACAACAGAAAATTGTAGTACTCTGTTGCATTAAAGGAACCGTTATAGAGTCAATTTCTCAGTATATTGCACTATTTTTTTAATGTAAGCTAAATTCCTTCTTTCTTTTTTTACATTTTCAAATAAAATAAGCATATTAAGATATTTTCGAAGGTAACAGATTGTTTGACAAAGGTAGTTGTGCAAAATTTGAAAAATAATTTTAATTTTCTATTTATAGAAAATGTTATAGTAAATTTTTCCAATAATAAATATTAACAATAAATAATAAACGGAATGGTAAAAAATTGTTCCACAACAGAAAAATATATCACTGGTGTTACCCAAAAAGTACCGTTATAGAATAATTTTCTCAGTAAATTGCATTATTTTTTTCATGTAAACTGAATTCCTTTTTTTTTTTTTTTTTTTGCATTTTTAAATAAAATAAGCGTATTAAGATATTTTTTAAGGTAGCAGTAATTGTTCAACAAAGGCAGCTGTGCAAAATTTAAAAATTAATTTTAGTTTTCTATTTATGGAAAATGTGACTGTTAATTTTCCAATAATAAGCAAAATGGTAGCAAATTGTTTTACAACAGAAAATTGTAGCACTGTGTTACCCAAAAAGTACCGTCATAGGGTCATTTTGATTTAAAGTTGTTAACTGAAAAAGCATAACTATTAAACAATTCTAACTTCTTACAGCATAATTTGCTGGAAGGAAGAAAAAAACAACTTAACACTTCTTCGGAAACGAATTATTGATTTTAAGTTGTTGTATTAGGCAATAGACACCCTATTGAAACTAACATGCCAGAGTTAGAAGAAGAAGAATGAATGAGAAACACTATATCCTGCTATCGCGGCATTTATGACATCATATCAAAATCATATTGACAATTACAATTTAAAATCTATAATTGGTTTCCACATTTTCTGAAACGAATTTTGATTTAAAGTTGTTAGCTGCAAAAACATAACTATCAAGGTATCCAAACTTCTCATTGCACAATTTGCTGCAAGAAAATAAAAAACTTAACACTTCTTCGAAAACGAATTATTGATTTTAAGTTGTTGTATTAGGCAACAAACACCCTATTGAAACTAACATGCCAAAGTTAGAAAAAGAATAATGAATGAGAAGCACTATATCCTGCTATTACGACATGTATGACATCATATTAACATCTAGAATGCCACACATAAGCATGACAGATGATTCTCTTTTCAGCTTTTGGTCGGAAATCATTAATCGGCTACACATTCCCGAGAGATTCTCACTTTCATCAATGTGTAAATCCAAAAATAATGAGGTGGCCTAGAGGAACTTTTTAACGAAGACATATTTAGGCGAGACAGTCTTGGTTTCATTGTTGGCAGCAACAGATTATGTAGGATTTAAAGCATGGAGTTTCGAAATTATACTTCAACTTCTGGTAATGAGGGAGATCTGTTATATTAGATATTGCAAATTTGCCTCCATTCAATTTATGGTAAGAAACTAATAGCGTTTTCTTTTTTGTCTTTCTTTTTGAAACAGTTAACATATGTTAACGGACAACGTAACATAAAATGGTTATTTTTCAAGAATTAAAATGGGATTATAGCGATTGACATAGTAAAATAAAAATGCCATGTTGGGAAAATAAGGTCATAAGATATATGAAAGTTAACAATCACAATGACAATTTGGTATAATTTTTCGGGATCAGGAATGGGGTGAGAAACGATTTTTTTTTTTTTTTTTTTGATTAGGCTATATGCAATATATTATTGTTTTATGTTGTATGTGTACATCAAAATAATATCACAAAAAACTCTGAACAACAACTGGTTGCGGTGGAGTTAATTAACTCAAGCGAGGCATTGGCAGCCCTATATTAGTCCCTGGGCAGGAGTGACAATGCGTGCATGTTCCCTCAATAATTGGAAAATTCCTAATATCCTAATTTCTAATCCCTTATAAGTTGTACTAGATATTAAAAATTTAACTCCAAATCATTCAATTTATGGTTAAGAACAAATAAAGGTTGCCTTTTTTTAAAAAAAAAATCTGAAAACTGTTAACATAGTGAGGTATATGTTAACGTACAACTCAAAATAAAATAATTATTTTTCAAGAATTAAAATGGGATTATAGCGACTGACATAGTAAGATAAAAATGTCATGTCGGGAAAATAATATCATAAAATATATTAAAGTTAACAATCACAGGGACAAAAGTTGTATAACTTTTTTGGGGGTCAGAAATGGGTTGAGAAACGAGACTGTTTCGGGAAAGATTTGGTTGGGCTATGTGCAATATATTGATAGTTGCATGTTGCTTATGCATATCGAAGTGAAGTACTCCCACAAGAAGCCCTGGACGACGAGTCCCTGGACAAGAAGCAAGAACAAGAAGCCCTGGCCCAACGAGTTAATTTGCGAAATGTCCCCTCAATAAATAAAAAATCTTTCTCAATATTTCAGACAAATAAAGAAAATTTTCAAAAATTATCACTGATTCCACTTAAGTTATGTGAAGCTAATCATTTTGAAGCAATTTAATTGAATCTAATAGACTATTTTGAATTCAATTTAGCAAATGAGGAAAATAATTAACATTTTTGTGTAGTTGAAGTTAGAGAACTATTGTATCTGTGTATTTCATCCCCTCCTTCCTCGAATTGGACCTCCAATGATTTTAATATTTAGATAGTATACAATTACTATACAATGTTTGAGAAAAAATTAATTTGGGAACTAGTTCTATTACAATACGGTATATAATTTTGTACACTTTTATAATTTTGTTTTTACTGGCTAATGTAATTCACTATCTTAAATCTTAAATGAATGCCACAAATCCATTTATTTGAAAGTGGAAAAATTATAAATAGAAAATAGCAACCTTACATTTTTTCATACCTTCAATTTTTTACAAAGTAAAACAGTCTTTAAAATTAAAATATATAAGACACGCTGACCTCTACGTTTTAATTTTTTAAAACTTGGAATCTTTTTTAGCAATTTCTTGATAAACGATATCAAAATTATCAAAACATTATTTTGGTACGACGACAATCTGCTATTATTAAGAATTAAATCCTTAATATAATTAAAAAATTAAAAATAAATGCTATTTAAAACATTAAAATGTAAACTAAAGATTAAAAATTGATTTAAACAAAAGAAATTTTAAAAGATAATCATGAAAAAATTAAAACTATAATAATAAATTTAATCCATTTGATAACTCTAAAAATATATTTGAACTTTTATTATTAATGATTTCGAGCAAATTGCACACAGCACTATAACTAACTAAAGCAAATTCAATGTAACGATAATAACCAAAGCGATAAATCCCAATTTAGAATAAAAATTAATAATAACAATTTACAACGAATTAGTTGCATCAAAGAAATTAGTTGCAAAAAAGAAAGTGGAACAACTGGTTAAAAACAGTTTACAACGTTCTTGAACTTGCTTTGAAAAAAAAAAAAAAATTAGGCTACGGAACAATAAAAGAAAAATATAAATTCTTTGATAAATTACAGTTCGAAATGAATTAGAGAAAATGAATGAGGAAAATCAATTCCAATCGGAGGAAGTTGAAATTATTGTTCTGGATTAGGCTTATAGCGTAATGATATTGGCATCAACTAATTACAGATGATGGGTAATAATTTTGATTCGATCATCTTTTTTTTCAAATTTTTTTTTTTGTATTGTTCATTTATCTATGTAAGGATTATCACGATAAAGTTAATGATATTAATTGAAAGATTCGACCGAGTTCAGTTGAATGTAATTAACCGTGATAACTTAATTGGATGCAATATTTACTTTTATATCGAGATTCAAAGCGTATAGGCTAAGTTCGCCAACGAAAATTTAAATTTGCACAAACTATATTAATAAGTATAGTTTTTATTATTTATTTTATTTATTTATTTGATATTTAGAGCGGTTAAACCATAGAGCGGTTAAACCATAGAGCTTTAATACAAATAAAGCAAGTCCGCTGTTACAATTCCCCACCTCCCAAACATTAGTGTCCTCTGTTATGCTTCTCTTTCAGCGATTTAGGCATTGGAAAAAAAGAGCGTCGTACGTAAATTGAGATATGTTCTCTTTTCTGTTCGATTCGTGTTTTGAACTTGTAAAGGCAATGAAGAAAATTTAAAATTACTATTATATCCGTTATAATGACGGAGCTGTAAAATATTGGATAAATTTTCGACAAGGCTTTGTTGGATATAAATTACTTTAGAATTCATATTTTTTAAAGAAATAAACTGTATAAAATCATTTGAATTTTACAAAATTGAGAAAATTTTAATTTTAAATGGTTTTAAAGACGTTAAAAATGATCTTCTGATAATTCAGTAGTGTTCTGGAACACCTGAAGTTATTTTGTAACAGCCCTGTATGATAATTTTTTTAATGATTTATCGATATTGAAACACATAAGAAACGCGTTTAGATGTTTATCTAACATAGATTTTACAATAGTACTACATCTTGTAAGAGCATGGATATCTTTTCAAGCTTTTTCAAAAAATTTAAAAGGATTTATAAGAAATGATTTTAGATTCGTTAGTTGAAAAATGAAATAAAACTTCGGTGTAGAAAAAGAGCTGTAATGAAAACTTAAAGGGAAAAAAAATCGCATCACTCTTATAAACTTCCAACTTTTATACCGTTGATAGGATTCTTAATTTTATTTCATGTATTATTGCTATTTAAAAAAATGAGCACAGATGATTTCAATTTAAAAAGATCTGATGATTTCAACAGTGGTGCACTTAGCAAATATGATAAAACTTTGCTTTATTTATCGAATAATTTTGTAATTGTCTTTCAGAACCTCTCTTCTCTTTGAGCAAATGTATTTTATTAACTAAATTAATTCAAAGCAAGCTGCTGAAATTAAAAAACATTGAGTAAAAAAAATTACAACGCAAATAAATGAAGAAGGATGAAACAAGCGAAGTCACCAAAACTTCACATACTAAATTTTAGCACTAAATTAAAAATCTATACACATATTGCATTAATAATCAATAATTCTACATAATCATTACCTTATTACTAAGTTGTGTTTTTGTTCGTATATCTTTGCTTGGTAAATAATTGCAAAAAACATAAATTTGAATTACAGAATGAATAAAATGGAATAATTCGATTCGTAATGCTTTTAGGAAGAGAAGAACGTGCTAAAAGCTCTTTTATATAGTAAATAAAACAATTGTAATTCCAAAAAGTGATAAATTAATTTACCCTTGAAATGTATTAAATCCTTTAACAAGAGAACGATCATCCAAGTGACACAAAATCGAAGTGCTTCTGATAAAAAAAAACTAGGGACAATTCTATCAAAAAATATCCCGATGATTTCAAGTAGCAGGCAAGAAAGGGAAACGTTAGTAATTATGAATGGTCCATAAGATAGGTCGGAGGAATAATGTGGTTCTCACGGTTAGTAAAGGGAAAACGTTGAAAATGTTAATTCATGCATATATTTTTTATGCATGAATTTATAAACTTACATAGTATACTTGCAAGGTATTAAATTTTATAATTTTAAAATACATAAGTTGCTTTTTTGCGTGTTGCTTACTGAAACGTGCATATATACTTTTTTCCCTGCCTCTTTAAATATTTATTTTCTTCGTATTCTCCATTATATATATATAAGGATTATCAGATATGATGAAATGATATTAATTGATTGATATCACTGAGTTCAACTGAATGCATTTGACCATCAAATAATATTGATAGAAACATATCTCCTTTTATATCAAGATTCAAATCATGATTTGTGCAGCTGATTTTTTTTCATCATTTCACGTAAAAAATTATATTTTTTTTTAAAAAAATGATATTTTAAAAGAAAGAAATCTTCAGACGCAAATTTTGCGAGAAATTTTCAGAAATATTTGAAATAATAAAACATGTATAAGTAATTTTTGGTACAGTTTTTTTTTTCCTTTTGCTTTGAATCAGATAAATTGTTGCATGAAAGAAATATTTTTGTTATAGCAAATAAATTCTCCAATGTATCACAATAAAATTAAAACATGAGGCTATCTCATTCCATAAAGGTGGAAAACGCCCTGATGCTCTTTACAAACATTTTAAATTCCCCAAAATCTATCACAGATCGTAATACTTTTCATCAGAACATAAGTTTGAAAAATCGTTCAAACTCAATATTATGCATATAATGAAAATAGAATAAAGAACGCTTTTCAAACGCTTTTACATTTCCATTTAAATTTCTCCAAGTTCATTATCAGATCAACAGATGGATAATTCTGGTAACTAGAAGCGTCTAAACAGTTGTAATTGCTGATCAATCTACGTGTTACTAATACTGTTAAGAATAATAATTTAATCCTATAAAATCTTGAAAATAACTTTCATGAAAGCTGAATATTTAATTAAGCTTTCAATGTCTGGAACATTAATAATGACGAACAATAAAAACAACAAAAAGCTCATTTTAGCGAACATCCATACAATGAATCATATTAAATGTTCACTCATAACTGCCAAACAGCAAATAGAAAAGGGCATTTAAAGCATCCACGGTCCATTAGAGAGAATGGAGATGGTTGTCACCCTTCCCCCCTACCAGATAGAATTCCGGAAACGTTCTAAGTTCTAGAGAGCCCGGAAATAGGCGCTTAATCTCAAAACTGGATGCGATGGAGAGTTTGAGAGTTCCCTTTATCGAAAGGATCAAATAGGATGACTCACCTTTAGAATATATGTTAAAAATGAGCTGATGCTAGGAATTGGGATCAAACTGAGAGAGGGAATTTCGATGTCTAAAGGAGATTTTAGACAGTTTTCATACATTCAACTAAAATTAAATTATGAATTAAGATTACTAAAAATGACACGTAATTGTTACTTTATGGAACATGTTACAGCTTTCATATCCTCTAAAGCATGGATGGTCAATTTCAAAAACTCCTCCAAATTATCAATTTTCACGCGTTATCACAAGAGATGCTTTGAAGCATTAAACTGTGTGACGGATTTACACTTTTAGATGCTGACTGCAAGAATTCCGTAGCAAGTGTATATTAACTAAATTGAATTTGATCTATGTTATTTTTATATTAAGATAGTGAATTTGATAATGTGTTAAAAATTAATGATACCTTTTCCAGCCATTGCAATCCTGATTCTGCTTAATATAGATTAAAAAAGAACTCATATAAATTACTAATCTCTTGAGCACATACAAGGTTTATGGCAATCTAACGCTTAAACACCCTAGCAACCGTTTGAAATTGACAGCTTAGCAACGAATCTAGTGGTCTGAAGTCAGATAAACAGCTTCTGCTGCTCCAGTTGTAGTACAGCTTTCAGGAGAACTCCTCCAGACACCCGTCTCGCGTCGTGGCGGGTACTATGGTTACCAGGAAAGGTCACTTCGAATAGGGGTGTGGGGTGAATAGTTTTGTCTTAATCTTAGCGTAGGCCGTCATAAATAAACCAATCGACACCTTCTTTCCTCCCTTTCACCCCCATTAGAAATGTGCTCTTGCTTGTTACCATAGCAGCAGGCAGCCCCAGACTTTCAGTCTTGAGGAGTTCTCCTCAAAGCCGCACTATAGGTTGTATTTAGTGAAGGGGAATCATCTCGTGATTTCTATAGACAGTGTGGTGTAAACAACATACTAGGTTCAAGTACCAAAGTTAGTGACCTAACGAGCCTGTAAACTTCTATGCGTTATCAATTTATTTTTGTAATCTTCTTCCTGAAGTATAACGAACTGAACTGAATTTCTATTGAAAGAAATGCATATGTACCATCGTAAAATTTTGTTCCTTCTCTCTTTTGCGCTTTGCTTTGCATCTGTCTTTTTGTTCTGCGAGTTTTATTATAACCCTTGATATTTTTAATTTAATTGTTAAAATGTTATTAAAGTTACGTTTCAATTTCATATTTTTTCCTTTACTATCTTTTACGATTGACCTATCTGAAATGCAGAATTTGATTCACGCAACCTATCTCGCCAAAACAGTATATTTCACAATGCTCCTAGTTGAAATTCCCTGTAAGGTTGGATATGGTATCTCAACTGTAAACGATAGCCACATGGAGCCACACTCTGAGAAATAAAACTCTCATTCTTGACCATTCGGCATCGTTAATTTTGAGAATAATTCCGTTCTGAAATCCCACGATTTGCGACAAAACGTGAACTCTCAAATAAATGACGAAAATGTTTCCTCAACTTAAAATCTCATCCTAGTGCAACGTAGGAGATTGTTAACTAGAATGAAAAAACTAAAATGAAGACTAGACGATCGAAAGTAAAGCGACGAAGTAAGCTGATTGGTCTATATGATGGTCAAGGAGTTGGCCTGTTACAGAAAGATCCCGGTATCGAATCCCGTTTAGTAAAATTAGATGCTCTGGGCGCTGCGAATTGTCTCTTTAAAAAAAATAGAATGAAGAAATAATTTTTTAATTTTGAGGAAATTCATTTTTTTAAAAGAAATAACGATGTTTATTACTGCTACTTTGACGTAAGCTTTGTTCGGAGTATGAACCAGGAAACGGTTTCGTCAAAAACGGAAAAAGTTTAGTTATATTTGAGTATCAATTTTTTACAGTGCAGTAACGTTAACGTAACAGTGCAACACGTCTTTACTTTTGTCTTGAGCTTGAACAACTATAATTTACAACAATTTTCAAATAACTTCCTTAAATCCAAAAATATTCCTAATAACTCCTGTTTGTTTCTCAGTAAAAGAGGTCAATGGTATTATTTTATTACAGTAAATAAATATTTCAGATGGTAAATACCGTTTTTTTTTATTCATTATTTATTTATTTTCCCGATTTTTCCGACCATGTCAGATATAACTAGGTTTTAGCATACTTTTAAGAATAATTAATTTTTTTCTTCAAAAACTTTTTCCTTTTGCATTAAATAATTTTTTATTTTGAAATTAAAAGGCAATCTTACAACTGAAACAAATATTTAAGTAATTTTAATTACAGAGTTTTTCTGGGAAGAAAAATAAATTATGGACTCGGTTAGATCTAAATAATCTCTACAGTGGATACTAAATTAGCTTCATAAAAGTTAAGATGGCTTCTTTCTTCTTCATAAAAACAAGTCTATTTACTACCAAAATATGAAATAAAAGCTTAAAATTTAAATTTAATAAGAAAAGCCAACCTAACATAATCTGAGGTAGGAACTCCAAAAGAGCGATGTTATTTTGTTGACGTGAAAAACAATTTAGTTTCAAGTTTCATAGTAACAAGTATAAAGTTACAACTATAAAGTAACAAGTATAAAGTTACAAGTATAAAGTAACAAGTTTTTTTTAATAAGATTCCTGCTGTTATTTGAGTATTTACTTCTGTATCTCTCTCTCCCTCTCTCTATCTTTACACATTGAGGGAAATAAATGTAAATTTGCAAAGTAGATTCGATCTCACATATAAGCACAACATGACGTTTAAAGAAAGGATCCATTTATTACATTAGGCGTGTCATTTAAAATGAAAATTACCAACCTTCAATGTTTACCGGTTTCATTGCTTTAAATCTTATCAAAGAAGAATGATTACAGGATTCAGAGTTTCCCCAGTGTTTTAGAGATTCAATTTCAATTCTATTTTTGAATTTAAATATGTTCTGGTGTAACTGCATAAAAATACGGAATGGACCGCTTGATATGTTTTCCCATTTATTTCCTTGTGATAAAAAAATAAATAAATAAATAGACAGCATACCAGAGAATCAAAATTGAGCTCACAGATAGAGGCAACCGTAGTCGATTTTTTTCTGCCCATCGTCACCGTGACAGGGCGTGACGGTTACAGTGAACTACTGTGATTTCTAGAAAATACGAAAGCTCATGATGAGCCCACCCTTTTCGAAGTAAAGTAAAAAAAAATTCTCTAATGACTCTCAAGGCATAGAAGTAGCAAAAAGGAAAAAACACCTTGGACCAATATAGGCCAAAACGGGAGTGAGAAATGACAGTTGGAAAAAAAGATGGTGATAAATTGTGAAAACAGAGCGTTGCCAATTTTTTTTTTCTGGTCGTGAAAAACATTCAGAAGTGCTAAAATACCCCGTCGTTTGTCAGTTTTTTTCTGCGACAAAATTTATCATAATATTTAACCTGTTGTTTGTTTCTTTATAATTACTGGCTTTTTTTCTTATTTGCTGAAGTAATGTAACAGCGACATTTGCCTAACTCAGAGAGTTTGAAGTAAAAAAATAAATTAATTTAAAAAAGTTTCTCACTTATGAATTGTTATGAGCATAAAATAACATTGATTTAGCACAGTTAAATATAAAATCAATAGTTAGGTAAGAAAACGCTTCAAATGGAAATTTAAAAACATAAATAATAATCATAAACAAAGACATTAGAACATTTTTTTTTTTTTTTTAAATATCCTTTAGCGAAGCAAGCACTTTATGATTTAAAAAATTGTGCCATTTGTTTGTAATGTAAAATTTGTACTACCCACAATTTATGGAAGAAGTTAAGAAGCTTGTATATTCTTATTATTTATATTTGTCCATAAACGATGACACGCTTGAGGGAAAAGGTAGGGGTTCTTAAAATTGGGACAGTTTAAAGGGAGGGGGAAAAATTCAAGATATCCTTTTGCAAAGCAAGTAAGTATTTTATGGTTTTAAAAATTCCATTTGTAGTAATGTAAATTTTGTACAAGTCACAATTTGTTGAAGAAGTTAAAAGCTTGTATATATTATTTTAATTAAGGGTCGCTCATAAGCAGTGCCCAGCTTGGAGGGGGGGGGGGTTCTTAAAATTGGGACAGTTTGAATCAGCTTGAGAGGGAAAATTTTGTAAAATATCCTATTGCAAAACATGCACGTATTTTATGATTTCAAAGATGGTGTCAATTGTTGTAATGTACAAGCCACAATTTGTTGAAGAGATTTGGAAGAAAGAAAATTATATTCTTTTAATTTAATGGTGGTCGTCTATAAGCGATACCACACTTGGAGGGTATGAAAGGGTTAAAATTTGGACAGTCTGAAGCAAGGGAGAAGTTGGGGATACCAAGAATTGTAATTTCCCACATTTTGATTCGAGTTAAAACATTTAAAACCAGCAGATTAAATATTTTTACATAATTAGTTTTTACATGTTTCATATCAAAGCAACATATAATATTTAACCATTGTTGCTATTCTCCCAAATGTCATTAAAACATATAGTTAAAGTTTAAAAAAATAATTTGATATGTGATCTAAAACATGAGTTTTGTTTCTCAGCTGCTAGCATGTGTTTATGCAATATAGCATAACATGCGACAAATAAAGTACGGGGTGTAAGAAGAAGTGACACTTAGTCACAAAATGGAGGAATGCGTCCGAAATATTCAAGAAAACTATGACATCATTTATGAACATTTCTGAAAACATTATTTCATTCCGGAAAGAAAAAAAAAAACTCGATATTACCAAGTTAATTGTCAAGCTTATTATTTCTGTCAATAGTTAGACCTAAAAATTTTAATTTTCAGTTAGTAGACTCTAATGAATTAGTTGCTACTTTTTCCTCAAAACTAAGGAGTCAGTGACCGATACAGATAGGTCTTTTTTCTCTTTTTGAGAACTTTATAGTTGCTTGGATTAAGTTTTATTTAAAAAAAATATCATATTTGAAATAATTAACGGCATTAAAAAGTTAATTCAACAATAAAAAGAAAGGAAATGTGTAACAAAATTTAGTTAAGCATACGAAGTTGCAACTTAAAAATATGTGAACTGTTAAAGAATTCTCCGTTCACATGAGTTTTTTTTCTTCCCCAAATTGATGGATTCTGAAGGATCAAAATTCTGAATTGGTAATTCTGTTTTCCAGAATTTTTTTCTGCATTGGTGTACTGATGTACTTTTATCATTAAAAGATGTTTTAAAAAGAGGGAAAAAAAGCAATGGGAAAAGTGATTGGGTGTTTATTTTATATAAGTCGCTACTTTTTTTTTCATGAATCACATGTGGTGCGTGGTTATTTTCAGGTTTCGCAATAGTTACTAGTGCTGCAAATAACAAGATCGTCAGATTTCAAATGACCACAAGCAAAACTTTCTTCATGGTGTTTTAAAATATCTTAATTTAGAAGTTAAATATTTCAACAAAACGGCAAACGAAAGCATACATGCTTAGATTATTCTGTTGTTGTTGGTAATATGAGTAATTTTTCATTTCCAATTTAACTCACGTTTTTGGATCATATTTCAGTATTTTTTTATTCTTGACTAAACCATGCAGCTTAATTGAAAAAATAATTCTAACTTCTTAACACTTCCCTACCTGTTGAGAGACTATCCACCCACTCAATTCGTGAGCACCCTTTCCCCCCTTTTAATTCCCCTCCCCTCGAATTCACCCTCTAGTAGTCCTCGACCTGCTAGTTGGAATAATTGCTGCCGATGGAGAAGAGGATATCAGCATGAAGTTTGCTTGTTAGCACCGCAGGCGGGACTAATGCTGTCAGGTACACCTGCCACTAAAGTGGCTCAGGGTAAAGAAAAATATTACATCACCCCCTTCTGATGGATTGCCCAACTATCAAGTGTTGGGGGTGCAATCTCTTTCAGTACCCTCCCTCCAAAGAATTACGAAAACTCTTGGTGAAATTTTACTCAAGCGTCATTGTTTAGAGTAATGATGCCAGGACATTAATGTTGGTGCATATCTATAACTGCGAAGATATTAACATTTCGTGTTATTGCATATTCAAACACATTGTAAGCGTTGGTTATTAATGCGTATGTTTAGTGGTTGTGTTTAAGCTTCTTAGTGATATAGGATTATTTAGAATGAATGCTGAGAACTGAGTTCATGAATATTTTGAAATGCAGATGAGAAAGACAATTAGAGAAATATAAATATGCTTCGAGAATTTGAATTAATAAATTTTATTAATTTAAGTCAAAGTTAGTGATGTAAATTGTACGAAAATATGGATTAACAACACCAAACCTTCTCACCAAAAAAAGGAAGATTTAGCAAACTCATTTTTAAATGATTGTAAAAAATATAACAGTCAATATTCCAGTGTCTTTAAATTTAAAGTGTTAGTAAATTATCCTTGGTTCGTTACGATTTTTCTTCTTCTTCTGAACTGCAAAATAATGAATATTTTGAGTTGTAAATATTGACGAAATAGCAAGATAGGTTAAATGGTTCCTAAATAATAAAAAAAAATTTAAGAAAAGTCCTACTTTCTAACACATTAGTTTCTCCGAAACTATTCAACTAATTTCGTTCAAATTTCGGATTTTGAGATTTGAAATTACGTTGTTATAACGTAGTCAAAACTGAGGCATTGTAATTCAAAATATTTAAATCATTAGTAAATTATATGATAAAGTAATTAGTAAATTAAAAAAATAATTATTAAAAAAATTATTTTAAGGAAAAGGCACTTTTAAAAGGATGCAAAATTTTATTGTTTATGTGTAATTCCAAGAGATATAGTGATAATCGCCATTCTTTAAACATAGTTGAGACCCTATTGACTGGAACTATGTTTATAATTATTTGCGTTCCCTTGCAAATTTAAAGGGGAAAAATGATGAATTTGTCATAAAAATTGCTTGCTTATTCCAAGAAAATCCGCTTTAGTGACTGATTTCGTATTTTAAATGTTCGTCTGCATAAATTACATCTTATTATATAAAGCTCTGATGATCAATAAATTTTCAACTTGCTTCGATTTTTATCTAACATATTGTACGTAATACGTCAAACTCCAATTTAATTTTTCTTTTAGATACAATTTTATTAAGAAGAGTGTAATAATAATAGACAACTTATTACTCAAAATTTTAGTTGATTAACATTTATTTGTATTTAAAATCAATTAAATTCCTTTCTATGCATATATTATAAGTTACTGTTTAAATGTAAATTAACATTGCCGTGATTTTCTTAGGATATTTTGTAATAATTTTGGAAAATTAATTTGTGCTCTGCTTAATTTTGTTTAGAAACAATAGCCCCCATAAATACCGGATACTGAGCGATAGGAGGAATTTGCAGCTGTGACATAGGTTTAGGGATTAAGAAACCTCTCACTTGCAAGAAGGGTTTTACTGAGGGGTAGGAATACACGCTTAAGCCGCACCCACAGGAAATGCACCCGCTGTTCAAATCATGAAAGTCAAACGAATTTCAAGAGATTGATTGATAAATAAGTGAGGACAAACAAATAAGTAAAAGAATAACTTTAGCAAAATAACAAAATGAGATGAATTATTATTATTTATTTTAAGTAGATAGTACCACGAAAATCCCCCATTGAGCCTCAAATAATAACCATAAAAGTATTTCAAATATTTTAAAATTTCAAAATTTGATGATAATACTTGAAGACCAACTAAGAACAGTTTATGACTACTTTTCGCAAAAATGACGATTAGAACGCCATTTGTTGCATTTTGAAGTTTTTAAAAATTTTTACGTGGAAAACCGTTTCTCTCTGAGAGTTATTATACAGTGAAGATGGGCTGTATTGGGGGAAAAAAAACCATTCCATGCCGAGCGTACAATCGTTTCCTCTACGAAACGGCTTTTATGGACATAAACCGTTCTTCAACAGTAGCCTACATTTTTAAAAACTAAATTTTAAATCAATCTAAAATTATCATTTGATTTAGTTTTAATTAAGATACAGTATAAAAAGAAATAAAGCTGAATTTATATACTAATATGCAATCAATAAAATGACTATCAAGTTAGAAAAAGTACAAGAAAACGTATTCATTTTTAGTGACTAATTGGTGTTTGGAATATTTATTGCAGAATTTAAAAATGCAGCAACAAAAGCAAATATATATACAAAATAATAAACTGTTATGCTTTATATAAGACTTAATTATTTTCACTTTCGCTATACAATCTATACTTAAAGATTAAAATACAATTTGAGGTAACCCAATTTAAATTTCAGTATCGAATTTTTATTAGACCATTCAGTCAATCGTTGCAGGCTACAAATAACTGATCTCTGGTTTAAAATTTTTATTCACTCCAACTTTTAAAGGAAATAACAATTTTCAAAGAAAATGTTATTTCATGATTCATTTTGGACGTAAGCTCCAATCCTTATTAACAAAATTCAAACAAAGTATGTTTTATGATTTATTTTAAGTTCAAATTTCAATATTAACTACATACGGAAGCCATAAAAAATTTCAAAAAAGATAAATAAATAAATCGTGTTTTGCGTTTCATTATTTTAGAATCCAACTTCAATTATAAAATTGAAAAAAAATTGCGTTTTGTGTTTTATTATGACTCTTCAACTTAAATGATAAAAAGAAAAAAAATATTCATGAAATAAAATTTGTGTTTTGCGTTTCGTTATTTGATACTCCAACTTCAATAATAATAATGAAAAAAAACGAACTCCAAAAAAAAATAAATCATTTTTTGCATTTTATTTTAGACTTTGGCAAATTTAAAAAATAGAGACTGTTTTTATGAATTATTCGGATGATAACTTTATTAAACTTCAGGAAAAACTTTAAGATAAAACTATAAACTAAAACGATAACTTTAAGAATAACTAATTCGTTGTTTATTTCAGAATCCAATTTCAGTGATAACTTAGCAAAAAAAGGAAAACGAATTTATAAGAAAAATCTAAAGATAATTCATTGGATTTGCTTCCTATTCCAATAATAACTTTGTAAGAAAGGAACGACAAATTTCGGAAAATATTTTCACCATATCCGGATGACGATTTTTCGACAGAATTATTCCCAGATGTATGAAAAAGATACAAGGAACTTCCAAGATCCGATCTTTATCTCCTCTTTTTCAACTCCAAATTTCTCACGAATATAAAACGTTGACCTTTCTGGTTCAACGTAAACAGAATCATAAAAGGCAAATTTTAAAAAGATATAAAGTCGCCAACTGGCCAAGTGTCTCACCCACTCTTCAGGTTTCTTAAATGCCTCAGCTTTATCAAAGGTGTGCGCCACCACTTTGTGGTGGACCACCAGGAAACAAAAATTTTTGTACTGCTCAGCAAGGGGCTACAAAAGTCACCAAAATCAGCGGGGTGGTGTTTATAGGAGGTCCTCCGCTCCACCAAGTCTTGAAGACGATCTTTCTTCCATACAATGTTCCATTTTATGTCACTTTTACGGTCTACCTGTCTATCCTTTTTTGTACTGGTAAGGTAATCCATTTTACCTGTCCGGCCTTAAATGGACAGAACTTTAATCGCTTGCTTTTAAAAGGAAGTTGTACCTGATAACCATTTGTCGGAAGTAGTTCCCTCCTTCCTCCATTTCATAGGTTATAATGCTGAAATTGTGAAAAAGAACTTCCTGATTTAAGTTCCCCATGTCTATAAAAATTTTTGGGAAGATAGCCTTTTTAGAAAAATCCATGCATTAAAAATATTTTGTTATAAAAATGAAGATTAAAAAAAAAAAAAAAAAAAACTATAAAAGTGTATCCAGAAATTTTAAAATTGACAAATAATGAAATAAAATTTAAATTATGGTTAAATTTCAATAGAAATAAAATAAATAAATAAAAATTTACACTTGAACGAGAGAGATGCATCGGACATGGAATTTTTAAAAAATAATTTTAAAATTAGTTTAATTTAATTCATTTATTTAATTTAAAAAAATAGATACTGCTATTGAGTAAAAAGAGGGCGTGCATCTGAAAAAAAAATTACAACCCTAATTTAAAATTTCAAAATAAATTAAGATTTGCAACAGAATAAGGTTAACAGACTATGTCCCTAAAAAGTCATATTTTGAATTCTAGAATAAATAAATAAATAAAATTTGCCTTTTAATGAAAGAAAGGGAGTGCGGGTACTTTTTGCCAGAAATCGTTACATTGTAGATATAGATCTGCATATTTTGAAGAATCCCTTTTAAACGTTTCACTGACGTACTAGAAGTTATATATGATTTGATTAAACATGATAACTCATAATTTTTTGGTTACATTTTTTCTCGACAATATAGAAATAAAATTCTTTGGCTACTAGACAATCCTCTGAAGAGAAAGATTCGTTAACTTTATCAACTGCTAGAAATGTCCCGTGCTAAATACTGCTTGCCATATGAATTTGTATCCCAAATGCAAAAACAAAATCAGCAAAAAATTTCAATTTTTTTCTCTCCATTCAAATTAAAAAGAACTTAATACAATCGATACCACACTAAAAACATCATGTCAAAAAGTGCGAAAAAAAATGGATTTTTTTTTCAGTTAATACTCGTGAGACCCCCGAGGGTTGGAAAAGAGAAATAGATGGGGTGGACTTCAGCTTTGAAGTTGCTAATTGGAGGTCCTGGGGATGGAGTGTGAAATTCCTCCCCAGATCATCAGTCAACCTTTAATGAGGTGACAGTTCAGTCAAGAAGTCGGTTACCGAATCTTCTGATGGCTTAAACAGGGAGATAGCAAATCTTTAGAGAGTTGGGACAAAGATCCGATTTGAATTCGGTTATCGGAATTCTAAAACGCCTCGTTTTAGCTCTTAAATTATGCATTTGAATTAAAATTATTTTAAGATTACTAGCTACAGGAAAGTAAAGTTTTGAAATGACGTTTAACTTCACTATAACTCTTTCGAAAATTGAAATTAATAAAGTAATAAAAAAGTATTTTCTACGAATTTATTCTTAATTTACGTTCCTGGAAAATATTTCCTAAGGCGTAAAAATTAGAAGAAAGGATAGTTTTAAATGCTTAGAGCAGAAAGAAGAAATTTAATAAAAGATTCCGATTTTTAAAGAAGCATTGAATTGATAAATATAATCGAACCTTATATTTTAGTTATCTATCTTATATCGTAATGCATTGAAAAATACTTCTTACCTAAATAATGTTATGCTGCGAATTTACAGAACTGATTTATAAAGAAATTACAGAACATTGTTTTAAAAATGATAAATTTGTGGAAAAAATAAAAAATACATAAAATAAAAAATTACTTTTTATTTTATGTATTCTATTGTGATTATTTAACTGTAAAATATCAAATATATTCTTTAATTTTAATATACAGATATGTATAGTATAACTTCTTCTAAAATTGTATTTTATGTGCTAAAATCCTAATAAATACTTTATTTTGTTTTATTCTTCTTCTACTGCTTACAAACAAAAACTTCAGTTACTTCCCCTAAAATTTGGTAACATTTAATTAGATATATTTATTTACATATTGGGAGCACTTTTGTCCGATTTCATTCTAAAGACGAGACAGGGTAATCAGAATTTTTAAACCTTGCGTTAAATATTTTCCTCTCATTATTTTCTTTCACATATTTACACTTGATATAATTTTAATTGTATAGTATATATTTTTACAAAATTGTTCTGTGAAATACTCTGTATTTATATACACAATTAGTTTTACTTTTATTATAATAAAATGAAGATTATAATAAAAGTAAAACTAATTATTATAATAAAATTTGTCTGCATGTGTTTCATCTTCCTGAAATTTGGACAAATTTAGCCCTAATCTTATAATTCTTTCGAAATTTTCAATTAGTTAATTCGCTAGAGCCATCATTGGCGTAGTACTTGCCATTGATAAAAATGGAGCAGCTGTAAGTGATTTTTGTTCTTTGAAATATTTTAAAGATGACATCAGTGATATTTGCCAGTTTATAGCTTTTATTAATAAAAGGAGTTTTTTGCACGTTCTCTTATATTTAACTATGTTTTAGTCGTTATGTCGGATAAACTCATTCAACAGCATGAAGTTCTTTGAAACTACGTTATTCTAAATTTATTATTTCTAAAGTTATATTATTATCTATTATTTCTAAAGTTCTTTGAAACCATGCATTTATTTTGTTTATAGTTATGCTTTTAAAACGTGAATTTCTATAACTAAATAATTCAAAATCGACGGTATTTGAAATTTAAAAAAAAGTTAAATACTGAAACGCAAAACTAAGGAAAAAATAGTAGTACAAATTTGTATGCGAGAAGCATAAAAAAACACCATACAATATTGAAGCCAATAATGCTTAATTTCATATCTAAGAAAATAAAGTATATTCTAAAAAGCAAAATTTATGGAGAAAAGGCATGAATTCTTTTAGGGGAGCTGTGAATAAAGAGATTTCTTCCCCGCATCCAGACTAACGACCTATCCACCTAATCAATAGTAATCACATTTTTTAATAATTACTACAACTAATGTAATGACATTTACTATATTGATTATTTTTCCAATAAAATCTATATCCTCACCATCCGATAGATATTTCCAAAATTCTAAAGATAGGTAACATTGTGTAATGGTCCTAATATATATTTAAGTATATAAGCATTTAGGTCCTTCACAAGCATTTTAAGCTCTCCAGTTTTTAAAAAAAAGTAAAACTAATTTTGCGATTGTATGCAATTAACCTATATCTAAATTTCAAAGCATAGAATAAGCGGCATTGAAACAAATAAAGAATTTCTCACTTGATATCCATCCGTTTGGATCACTAATGACACGCGTACTCAAAAAAAGAAAGGAAATGAGAGCAATTAATCGATACTTCCCACAACAAATTCAATGAAAGACCATAAACCACTCTTTCGAAAAAGTAATTTCATTGGAGCGATGATCAAAAAAACTAGATTGCAAAACTCTAGTCATTGAAAAAGGTTACATTGAAGTTGCAAAACTTCCTATGGGGTTTTATAAGCACTTACCCCAGTTTCAGTAGAAAAGTGCTTAAAAAAGAAGAAAAAAGGGGACTTTCGTGAGACGTGTGGGGGAGGTCGGGCCACCAACAAAGCTGTACTATATGAAAGTGCTGCTGAGATTGTTATCTAGGTCTTTTGTATCTTTCAGACCCCGCCCTCAAAGTGTCTCTAGAACTGAAGGAGGCCTAGCAATGGGTTATAAAAAAAAAAACAGTAACAGTTTAGCCATTGATTCAAAAATGAAGGAAATTGTCATAAAATCTGATAAAAGACCAAACATATTATGATTTTTTGTCTAAAGAGAGAGAGAAATAAGCAGAAATTTAAGAAAAATATTCCAGCAGTTCATTTAATTAAATTAGTTTAAATTAATGAATATAAAAATTTCTATGAATACATACTAGTGAGGACAAAATCGAAGAGGTTAATATTCATTACATGAGAGATTTTTTTAAAATTTTTTATAACCGTCGTTGAACAGCCGACCCAATTTAATGGGTTTACGACTATTGATGCACAACTCCGCAACCTTGTAATTTTGAACCCAATCCAGAAGACAAGGGAGCTCCTGGATCGAGTATTGAGAGAAATTTGCCTTCGTGGAGGACTTCTGGATGGAGCTAACCCGCATTTGCGCTACATGGAGAGGAACACCACGAGAACCTCTTACGGTTAGCCTAATGGCAAGGGGACTCTAATCCATGATCCGTCCACCACTGAGGATATTTCACGTCAGCGCTGTGGTCGGTGCAAGCCGGATGAGGAATTCGTATCGACTGGGATTCGAACCCGGTTTGCCGCATTGGAAGACTCTATCTCCTGACTATTGGACGCTCTATCCCTTGAGTCATCGTGGCTCTACATTTAATATTTAAATCATTTAAACATATTAAAACAAAGATGGGAATCAATAAAATTGCTTTAAAATATGACTTCAATTAATACTTGATTATGGTTAGCAAAATCAAATTAATAGATTTTTTTAAGACATATAACATTACTATAAGCAGTTTAGATTTGTACTATTTATTATATTTTTAAAAAAAGTATATGAAGTCTTCAGTTATCAGAATTGCTAAATGGCAACAAAACTTTTTGTAATCTATTAAGGATGCGTCATGTGATGATGACGTCTTTTCCATAGTGTATTAAAATTTAAAATAAAACGTTAGTCGTAAATCCATAAGTTTAATTTAAAAAAAAACCATTACAATAAGCTATTAAAGTAAAATTCAATTGCATAAATTGTGAATTAGAATTTATTAAAGTTTCAGAATGACTGGTTTGAATTCAGTTTTTGAAAGCATAAATTAGTCTACACGCGAAAAAAAGTAAATAGATAAATTTTGTTGTAAAGCTTCTAAAATGTTACTTCACTTACAAATAAAAAGAAATAAATTTAAAAATATTAAAGTGCTTTTTTTTTAGTGTTTTTTGAAAGCTTTTCATAATTTTATGACTAGAAATCGGTATAAATTGCACGAATAATTTAATAATAAGTATTTATAAGCATGCAAAAGATTTAAAAAAATAGGAAAAGCTGTTACTGTTTTAAATACAAAACTAGCTCTTAGATTTTCCATCTTTCTCCCCTCCCCCCCCCGTTTTTTTAATAAAATTTCTAAACTTTTCTATTTTTAGATTTAACTCATAATAGCAAATTAAATAAATGTGTTCAGGGAATAAAAACTACTTACTTTTTGATTTTGGCATATGGAGCAACTTGTTCAACTTGGTAGCCTTCTTCTTCAATATAATCCAGGACACTACCATTTCCAAGAAAATGACCTGAACGTAATAGAAAAAAGTTTCTTTTATCATGCGGTTAAAAAACATTTTATTTTTCCTCACTTAGTAACAAAGAATTTCTGACTTCAAGCTTTCGTTGTACTGTTATAAGTGTTTAAGAAAGTTGGTTGTGATTCGATTTAACCTTACTAGGCGATAAAATGCATCATAAAAGACCGAAGTAGAAGAAAAAAAAAGGAAAAGAAAAATGGATGCCTAAGTTTAATTTTTAGCTTCCTATGAGGAAGGAACGAGGAAAAAAAATTGGAATTTGGCTATTAAACAGCAATAAACGTTTCGAAATTGTAACTTGAATGCCTTACGGTGAAATAATTTTATTTAGTCAAAGGTGAAAATATGAAGAATTTTATTTTTTAAAAAAGACAAGAATATATATATATATATATATATATATATATATATATATATATATATATATATATATATATATATATATATATATATATATATATATATATATATATATATATATATATATATATATATATATATATATATATATATATATATATATATATATATATATATATATATATATATATATATATATATATATATATATATATATATATATATACTAGCTGTACCCTGCGTGCGTTGCAACGCTTTCAATTTGAATTTGAATTTTGTATTTAAGTGTGTAAATGACATTTGCGATTATGATTTGAAATGCAAATTTTATTTAATGGTGAAAAAAAGCAGTTAATTCTCTAGGATATCATTAGTGCATTTTCAAACAGACATGTATGGTGATGCACACGGAGCATGAAACATATTTTGGACAATGATCTGAAATAAGACTGGATCTATGGTGACATCAAGAATTTCTGCTGATATCTGATCAGTTTTAGAAGGTGGTTTTTTTTCAATAAGCCAAATTAGAATGTGTGCCTGAGGCAATCCTCGTTCTTGCCATTCAATAGAGTACACCCAACACCGTGTCTCTCTAAAAACATGACGCTTCACAATGAAATCAAGTAAAGATTATCATTTTTGTTTGAACTCACGTGCTGTAATATCATGACGATCCGATGATGATTGTCCTGGTAACAAAATATCTCTAATTTCAACCCAAGCAGAATTGCACGTAAATGTAATAAATAAATCTAGGAGCCCATATGCGAGAACATATGTCATTGCATCCTGTGAGTATTCATACATGTGCCTTGGAGTCCAAGGCACATGTATGAATACTCAGACATGTATGAATACTACATTTGCAGGGAGTCCAAGTTTTTCTCCCTGCAAATGTAGTCGGCAATATAATCATTTTCCCCACATCATTAGGATTAACGTTACCATCATTAATTATTGCATCCCGTAAATGAATGCATTCTTCTGAACGTAATTTGGTTTGATTTAATTTAATATACAGTAGGCTTTCAGTTTCAATTTTCGCATACATATCGACAATGTATTGATGAACTAATTGTCGACATTTTAAAGTATGATTATCAGCGTTTTGGCAATCATTAATCTATATGCATAAAAACTTATTGCACTTGCTTTCTTATTGGTTTTCTCGCCTGTTTGCGGACTTCTTAATTTTATGTTAAAATAATATCCCTCCTCTCCTCACCAAAATAAAATAGGATATTGCAATGCATCATATGATCGATACGTTTCTGAGAACTCTTTGAACGTCACGATTTCTGCGATGAAGAACTGTATCGCGGGAGGTAAATTCTTCGCCAACTATAACAATAGCCACTTCATCCAATGTTGGCGCATTGTATTTTTCTTTGTGGTGGCCTACAGGTGTTTTTTCAGCTCTAATAACAACTTTGTAAATATCGGATGACATTTAGTCTAGGGCAATTGTGAACAGCCTAATTAACTGATTATGTTGATCGAAAAATTTTTGTAATACGGTAACAATTTTTCGTTTAGTGCCATTGTTTACCTGACAAC
The DNA here is from genome assembly GCF_982258835.1 of Parasteatoda tepidariorum. NCBI lineage: Eukaryota > Metazoa > Arthropoda > Arachnida > Araneae > Theridiidae > Parasteatoda > Parasteatoda tepidariorum. The sequence goes on from NC_141758.1 coordinate 77,165,196, forward strand.
GTTGATTGACTTGATCATTTGTGTTATCCATGAAATAAATTTGTAGAAATTTATGATCTGCGTTAGGCATTGAAAGAAGTGATCCTTGCACGATGATAAATTTGGCCTTGCATTTTGAATGTTGGGATGTAATTCTCGTTCAGGATACGTGTAGCACCGAATAAAGTCATTTAGAAACACGAATTGTACCGGCGTATATGCGCCAAAAAATGTTTCGATTGGTTTGTTTGACCTGATACGAAGGTTGATAATGTCTCGGCAGGCGACGTAAAATCTTGTAGTTTCTGTATGCTTCTAGAACAGCAAATTTCAGCTGTTTCATTTTTAAATTTGAGAGCATTACAAAACATACATAATTGATATATTTCTCCGATGATGACACTTGGGGGAAGACTATAGTTTGTTGTCGGATCATAGTGAAATGCACTGAAATTCAAATCAGAGTATTGGCAGCGTCTGAATAGCGAAATGCGTTCTCGGTCGGTTTTCATTCTTGCTTCCCGTTGCTCTGATGTTTCCGACGAACGGGCTTGTGTAGTTCGTAGTTGATTTGTTGACAGTCTTCTTTCCTGTTGCTCAGACGTTTCTAAGGAACGGGCAAAAGCATTCTGTTCTCGATTAGTTTCAAGTCTTTTTCCCGTTGCTCCGATGTTTCTGAAACACGGGTAGTTCTCTTTTTGCGCGCTTGAGATGTCGACCGACTAAGAGCGATTTGCTTAGGCGGCATATTTTTGCAAATATTCTTTCTGACAACGAAAAAGAAATGTAAAAGTTGGCAGTGGTCGCAAATTTGCTAAATCGAAATATCACATACATATTTTAAATAATAAAAAGAGCAATAAAAATGAGATGAATAAGAAATATGAAAATTATAAGATTTAAAACAAAAATCAATTTTATAAATGAAAGAAATAAAATGGATGAATTCGAAAACTTTGCATAAATAAACAAACAAACTAATAGTTTTCAAATGACAACTGTCACAGCACTGAAATCTTCGAAAAGTATATTTAATTTTGCTAACCTAAAATTACGTACTAAATATAAATATTTCTGAAAACGTGCAATTTGAATGAAATTTGCTTTTGTCTTTATATTTATTAAACAGTTTTCACAGTACTGAATCCGTGATACGACCAACAATAAAGAAATCTATTCTCGTTGATTTTACTTGCTTGTGCTCACCTGACATAAAGAAAAGCGCGAATTAAAAATTAAAGTATATGCAATTTACTTTAATTTACTTTTCTAAATGAATAGAGTTATAAGATAGAAAATATCACTGTTGTTATCTTCAAGATATTTGAAAATTGAATCGTTTATAGCAAAATTTAAAACAATGGCTAGCTTTTAACCAATCAGAAAATTCCATTTCGACTTTCACTGATATCGCTGGAACGGTTTATCGCACGGGATAAAAAGTATCCTATGTCCTTCTCCTGGCTCTAAACTACCTCCCTGCCAATTTTCAGCTAAATCTGTTCAGCCGTTCTTGAGTTATAAGTGAAGTAACTAACACGACTTTCTTTTATATATATAGATATATATATATATATATATATATATATAGGAAAAAGAAATAAACATTACAAATGAGGATTGACAGAATGCTAATTAATAAGGTTTTTTGAAGATCTTTCGCCAATCAAAATTAAAAAGCCACAGTTTTGTGTTTTAGACTTAAAGCAAAACTATAATTTTAAACTATATATAGACCATCTCGCCGTGAAGAGTTACTTATGATATAGAACAGAGATATAACTTAAATATCTTAAAAGTTATCGAACTTTTTTAAAAATCGCCAATTTGGCGATATATTCCGACCCATATGAAAATTATCAAAATCAATGCCTTATTCTCATTTTTTAGAGCCCAAATAATGCAGCATAAGAGTAAGATTTTAGACCTGAAAAACTTTGATCGCAAACTCCTTTCATTTTCTGAAAACTGTAACTTTTCCTCATATTGAAATTTTTCGCAATTTTCCGAATTACAATAGAGCGCGCTAACTAAAGAGAGGTTAAACTTGACTTAACAGCCATAAGTAACTGTTACGAACTCAAAGGAGTTATGAAAATAGCATTTTATTCACAAAAAAGCATGATTTCATGTGATTATACATAGGCTTACAAAAAACAGCCCTAGAGAATTTTCAACAATGTGCGCAAAAAAAGGCAAAATTGTATGGAACATGTATAGAGTGAGTTTAAAAAACACCGGGGAGAAAGCCTTTAGAAAAAAGCACTATTTTAACAATTATATGAATTTAACAGCCAAGTCGATTCGGGCCGTTAATCCCGAATTTGAAGAATTTGAAAATGGGAGTTAATCGTTTTAAAAAAAATTAATTACTATACAATAATTAATTTTAAACTCACGGTAAGGATTTTTTATTATTTTTAATTGTATACCTTATACAAGTATTAAATTAAAAATGAATCAATATACATTAGTCTGTTCGGAGTTATTCTGTAATGTGCTAAAAATGTAAATAAAAATAATTAAGAATTTTATTTCAATACAATTTTCGAAAATAAAGTAAAATTAAAACTATCATTTATGAACGAATATCAAATCACCATACGATACATCTAATTAGCAGAATTTGGGAAATTGTACAAGAACTTCTTAAGAGTCCTTATCATTTAGTTAAAAGCTATAAATGTGAAAGGTTCCTTTCTGAAAAGCTTCAAAAAACATGTTTCTAATTAATGTACAAGGATGAATTAATTTTTTTAAAAAATATCAAATAATATTTAAATAAATATCGAATTACATTAATTTCAGATTCAATGGTTCGTCGTTATATTCATATATAATTGCTTGTGCTTTTTTTCTGATATTATATTATTTTTTCTGATTATTTTTTAGGTCTTTATTTTTGTGCTTTTTTTAAACTCTAAACTTCTACGAAATGTCAACAAATTTTAAGTTTTCACGAAATACTTTCGTAGGATTAAAAATTCTTTCTGGTCGAATGGATCCTTGGAATGCGTATATTTTTCACATCATACTGTAATTTTTGCTACTGTAATGGTAATAATAAAATTCATAATGATTTTCTGGACTGAAGATACATTACTAAACTCTAACTTATAATATAAAAAAATTTCAGAAAAAATTCAATAATACAGGTAAAAATACTAATATTGAAGTTTTATCTTGTACGCGTTTGCAATTCTCATTAATTAAGTACACATTCTATTTATCTAGCAATTTTTTTACACGCTATATTTAGGATCATTTATTGATAAAATATGAGACTTCGAGTGTTTCACAACTTTCAAACAGAACAAAATTACACATTTTACTTTTCAAAACCTTGAAATTGAACGACAGTGAAAGAGAAACGAGTTTTTAACTAAAATTTAATCGATATAAAATGACACCTTATGAAGAAAAAGGAACTAAAGCTTTCCCCGTTACATCACATTTAATGAATAGTGAAACTGAAACAAGCTGTGCAATCATTATCGTCATGGAAGGTTTCGAAATACATAATCTTCTGACCGCTCTTATAGCCGCACATGTATTACGGCTTTTGACTAATAGATACTTAAGCAATCTCGATAAGAAGCCGCACTTCCAGTGACGTAAACAGCCATGAGAGTCGCGTGCCCATTCATAAGAAGATAAAATTCTTTACGATAAAGCCGTCGGTGTGTTCTTCTCTGTTATTAAGAATAACTTCAAAGGCACCGCAAAACATAACCCTTCATTAGCAAGAATGAAGAGAAAAAAAGAAAGAAAGAAATAAAGAAAGAAACTTGATCAATAGACTCGTACTCGGCGCCCTCAGTTGAACAAGAAAGTAGAACTTTTCATTTAAAATGAATGGCAACTGTGGTGGAATCAAACGACATTTCAAATGATACGGCATTGCAGCCGCTTTTTTAATGGTTGGATTCCATCGAAGTCAATTTAGAATTCAATTAGCATTGATTCTATTGGATGTAATTCAGAGAGGAATCTTGTAATTGATATACTCATGCAATATAATTATTATTTATAATTAAAATTTCAGTATCAGTTGTTTACACCGATTTGATGTGCAATTTAATGAAACTGTTGGATTAGCCTTAGCATTTAATTCATTTATCTTTATGATATTAAACTTCTTTTGAGGATGCTGCTTGGGAAATAAATTTCATGTGATGGCGCAATGAAATTTTAGAGGACTTGAAGAATACGCTCATAGTAAAAGATAACCGATAAAGTGAGAAATGCTTATAAGTTAAAATTATTTTGCAGTCTCACGTAGCTGTTTAACCATTCACATTCGCAGTACAGCTACAACAGAATAAATTTGCTTCTCAACAGATCTTGCACAGAATCAACGCACATAATCATGCGGGAAGCTACGTGAAGATGAAGAAATCTCTTTCAAGGAGAAGAACCTACGAACAAGACCGTTTCCACACGTCACGTACGTAGGTACTGCTCAAGCTCTATAAAGAGCCAGTGAGATTCTGCACTTTCACGTAGCATTCTGTACAGTTGCGTACGTAGGTTCTGCGTAATTTCGGTAGAAAACTGAGGTTGTTCTGTTGTAACTGTATAGTGCAAAACCTACGTAGGCAAATGTGAAGTTGAAAATACAAAATCTTTCTATTTTTATAATTAATACAAATTCAATTGTTACATTGGTGTTTCCTTTGAGTTAATGCGAAAAGCATTTTATATAGACAGATTTTTAAATTGTTTGTCATCAATATTATATTCGTTGGTAAAACGTACATTTCAGGGATATTCCAAAAAAAAAATGTACCATAACCTGTTCTTTTCCAAGATTTATTTAGATAATAAAAATAAAGAAAGAGAGAAAACCTAATATAACATAGATATTTATTATTTCAATTGATTTGAAAGGTATCTAAATCAAAAAGTATGTTTTATGTAAGACTGATTTATAATAATTTTATGGAATTTACTAATTTTCATTACAAATAAGGGGAACTTTTATTAAAACAAGGCTATTTCATAAACTGTTAAAAAACATTGGTTAAATTTGAACTACGCTATCAAATTTACTGAATATTTTGTAAAGCATATATTAGTACAATTACGCATCAAACTCTATAAAAATTTTGTGTTTTTTTTGTTCTTTTTAACCCAATATTTATAAAATTGTGATTACTACAACAACTATTAATCAGGTTGTACCTAATACAAAGAATAAAACTTTCATATTGCTAATTGAAAATTTTATTGAGAGTTATTAAGTGAATATTTAACAGCATTTCAATGGAAAATTTTATATTCTTGAAAAGATTTGAATCCTTATCGAAGACTACATTTTACATATGGATTGAAATCTGCAAAATTGTATTAAAATTCGGTGAAAATAATTTATGCAATTCATTTAAATTATTTTTAGATCAATGGCTCAGAGAAAATTAATCTTCTTTGAATTTCTATCAGATCTAATGATATTTTACGAATTCAATTTAATTTTAGTAGCTACGTGGATGATGCATGAAATAAATTTTTGATCAAGTATTATTGTAATTATCTGTTCGAAGTGCAAAAAGAAAAACTTTTCGTTTTAATGTTGATAGATAAATGTTCTATTAAATACATTTTATATAAAATATCACGTTTTTCCTCTTTTAATATTTTTAGTTAGATCTGATACAGATCTAACTAAAAAACAGTTGTGATACACAACTCATACTCAAATAGAGTATAAATTTTAAACATGCGAGAACTTTTACATTTAAGGCTCAAGTTTAGGAGGAAAAAGTTCTATAACACTCTATGCGGGGAAAAAAATTCTGGTAAAATTACCTTACTGTACGGTAATGTCATTTCTGGTAAATAAAATATTAATTTTCGTTAATAAAATCGAAATATACTGTGCTTAAATAATTCATTTGGTAATTATTCCTTTCATTTGGTAATGATTTACCAGAAATTATGGTTTACAAAATTGCAGTTCTTATTACCACACGTACCTCAAAAGTAAATTTAATCGAATTAATGATTTTTATCGTCTAAGGCAGAGTTTCTTAAACTGGGGGTCCCGATTCCAATGGGGTCACGGGAACTGCGACATGGGTCACATAAAAAAGGTTAGTAATTTTGATATTTCTTTAACATATTATAATAACTTTATAATTACCAAATATTTTTGCACCATCTGTCTGAAAATAGATATAGATGAGACAATAACAGACGCAGAAAAAGCAAAAACGTTTCGACGCGTTTTTATTCTCACGCATTTTTATTATATTTTTAAGTTTGTTATGTTATTAACATTTTCATATTATTCTATGTTTTAAAATTAAACGTTAAAGCCATGAAACTGCAATAGTATATTACAGTACAAGAAGAAACTGAGAATTTCACTTACGCGTTTGTTAAATTTGCGCAAGGCTTATGGGGTGCACAAAAATTTTCGTAAATGTAATGGGGTCCCCACACTAAAGAGTTTAAGAAACCTAGATTTAAGGTATTATGATAAAATTAGCAAATTTTACCAAATTTTGTCATAAATTTTAAAAACCATATTTCATTTCTAATTTTGTTAAAATCATTATCAAAGCACTTCGGTAAAAATTACCGAGCTTTTTGGTGTGCCCATAGAGCCAGAAACACACTATATTCTTTATTCGGATTTTTTTTCCTCAGAGCATGGGCATAAAATGGATTGATTTGACCCGCAACGACATTGCTGGCAGTACATACCTTTCTTTTTTATCGAAGTCAGATTTGATGATATTCGATTAAGTTTAAACAATTGTATGATACATAATATTAATGATTGGTCAAAGTATCATTATAGTTACCTGTTCCAAATGCAAAGAAAAAACTTTCATCTGGATGTTGCCTCAGTAACTGGAGGACTCTATCGGCCATTCTGGCGTTTCTTTTTTCAATCAGTTCCCTCCGAAAATATCGGTTGATGTCCCTGGATAGTAACAGTTCATCGGCCGAGCTGTCGTTGTCAGAGAGCTGTTAAGAATAAAGACGACTTGAGCTGGGTTGTCCATTAGTCTCTATTACACGATCTTCATTAAATTTATGTTCTGGTCGGTTAATGACTGTTTACCAGTTTCTCGATAAGCCCTGAACGTTGCATTTAAGGAAAGACTGGAGGCAATTATGTACAATGCACCGTGGGCGAGAGAAAAAACGCCCAATAAAGTGGTAGATTAAAGTATAGCATGGATTAAAGTGCTAGCTTCTAAGAAAAACGTAACTGGGCTTGTTTGCATTTCGATCAAACTATGATAGGTTTACTCGCATTTAGAAATTTATAACGTGGTTAAGAACTTTGATTTGGGTATTGTTTTGCTAAAAATGACAGTGTTAAAAAGGGTGTTTACAGTAACGTACGTAGACTCTCCTGCACCCTCTGAAAAACTTATGAGGGACTTACCATAAAAAATTTTGAAATTACAATGTGAAACAAAAGCACTGTGTAGAAGAGATATTGGAATATTTATAATCATTAGTTTTAGTTTAATTTAAGAAAATGAAAACAGTAATTGTGATAAAAAGGTAGAATTTAGGTAATAAATTGAAACACTGCAGTTAACGCATTAGCACAACATTCTGTTTCATATGAGCTATTTTTTTATGCGTCTAGAGTTTTTTCTAAATTAAATAATATCCCTGAGAAAAATTAAATGAATGAAATACGCTTTTGTAAAATTTGAAAAATGTTTGCCCAAATTATTATTATTCTTTTTTTAAAAATTTGAATTTTTTTTAAACACTTGTTAATTAATTTCTAATATTTTTAACATATTTGCTTACATTAACAGCATTTGTGTTCCAAAAATACACTTTTGTGTTGTTTATAAACATTTTTACTGCTATGTTTTATTCAAGCATTTTTAAAAGTTAATTATAACAAATGATTCAAAAGAAAATGTTATTACTTCGATATTTTTAACAGAGCCAAGGTATATAAAATAAGAATACAGAAAATGTGAACATATTCTTAAAAAAAAAATATGAACATTACAGATGACATTGTAAGGTTTATCTTAATATCGAAGCAATAAAACCCCAACAAGGTTTATCAATGATTAGCAAATAAACCAAGCAAGCTTGAAACAGTGCTAGTATACGAGGAATGAGGTTTGGATTAAGCTTGTATAAACAGCTCTTTCTTATCGAGATTGAATCGAAGAAAACTGCACATCACCATTTAAAAGAGTTTGAGAACCTTAACACACAAAGGAAAAAAAAAAGTTCAAAAATAAAATTTGCTATCAAAACTAAAAAATTATATACAGATCTATATATTTTATGAATGGTTTATGGGTGCCTTTATTAAATCTTTACAAAAATAATATTGGCATGCAACATTTCTGCTTTGTAGGAATAATAGCTAACCAGTAGACCTTATCGTACCAATCAAAAGAAACCGCAAATGCAATGAAACCCCCAGGAAAGACCACCTCTATATAGTGACTTCCTCTATGTACGACCACTTTTGGGAAGCAACGAGTTTTTTCCATAGACTTTGTATAGAAGAAAACCTTTAGGAAAAACCATCAAAACCTCTCCCAGCGACTGGAACAATGTCTAAACCAAATGCGGAAAATATCGAATCAAATAAGTAGACTAAAAATGTATTCAAAATATTTATATGAGGCTCTTATTTAGAAGTTGAAAGTTAAATAAGAAAAAAAAGTTATTTTAGAAAAACCTACGCATCTCAAGCAAGCAGACATCTTCTCATCTTTTAAAACTAACGGTTTTTTATGATATAAAGTTAAATGCTGACTTACACAAAAACGTAATTGTTTATTTATTTAAAATAATTTTATCTTTATTAAATGGTTTTATCATTCATAGTTGGTAAATTTGTTTTTACACATAATTATATAAGTTGGGATCATTTTTATTGATGGTAAATTTTATTCACCGATCCGATTTTCACGAAGCCAACACAAGTGGCATTTAAACACCAAGAAAATGACACTAAATAAAACTAAAATCGTTTGATAACATTTCAGAGATAACCCCTAAGAACGACCAACTTACATTAACGACCATTTTACTATGAAACGAAGAGTGGTCGCTAACGAGAGGTTTCACTACTACGTTTGCCGTGAGTTTGCTTGCTTTTTTGTTTATAAATATATTCTCATTCAAAATATGAACATATTCCTACAGAATTAGGAAATTAGGGAACAACATTCTTACGTAAACAAATCGGCTAACTAATTATAAATCGGTAAAATATGTCTCACCAAATCTGTGTTTTTGAACGCATCAGAACTGAGATTCCTGCAATTGTAGTTTCGGACCAGTTCATCCGTGTCATACATGGATGATGTATGTCCATTCCTAAGTTTCTCTAGCCTCATCAGAGTTTGATTTAAGGCAAATATGACCTATTTGAAAAAAAGAATATTGTGGTGATACAATAGATGGCAGAAAATGTATTTTGAATCATTAATACTGAGATGCCAACTGCTCCGGGCACGCCAAAATAACTTAAAAAAACGGTAAATAACTACAAAGTATATTTTGCAATTATTTTTCCATTTTTGCTAGCTTTTTAAAAGGTATAGCATGACAAGTACTATAAAGTGCTGAATTATATAAGCCTACGAATTGTTTAGAAATAGTGGTGGATAAAAATCTACTAAATTGAATTTATTAAGCAAAGAATCACAATTGATTAATTACCACTTTAAAATATATATTTGCTGTCCGGAGCAAGTAGGCATCTCTGTCAATATATACACAAAGGGAAAACATTAGAGAAAAAGTAATAATTTAATTAATTTTTTTGCATTATTAACTCCCACACAGAACACATTTAAATAAATAAAATATAATAATAAAATAAGTTGAAATGAATACATTTATTTAAACTACAAATATACAGAGCATATTGCATGAACACACACGGAGAAAAAAATTCTGGTAAAATTACCGTACTGCATGGTAATGACTTTTCTGCTAAAGAAAACTTAATTCTGCTAATAAAACAAAAATATATTATAAACAATTTATTTGATAATTTTTCCGCTCATATGGTAACGATTTACCGGAAATTCAGGTTTACGAAACTCATAGTTCTTATTGCCAAACATTTAGTAATAAACACAAAATTTAAAAGTAAATTTAACCAAATAAATAATTTTTATGCCATGTTTTAAGATATCATGATAAAATACAAAATTTTACCATATTTACTAAATTTTAAATCATTATAAGGTAAATTTTACCAAAGCAGTTCCGCAAAAATTACCGAGAGTTTTGGGGTTCCCATAGAGTTAGAAACATTGTAAATTTGACCATATTCTGGTAATTTTGACTGCATTTTTTTCTCAGTGCGAAATATTGTTACCAGAAAGTATACTGCTTGAATGAACAAGAATTGGAGAATTAGAAATCCCTTTGAAAATGTAATTATTTCTTAGATCGGAAAAAAACATTTATAGAACTATCAGTAGTATTTTACTTGTTCAAAGCTGCATAAATTCAAAAATATTTGTGACGTAATATTTGTGCTATATATAAATGTTAGAAACATATAAAACGCAATTAGTTATTTTGAAAATTAAATTTTTTTAATTCCTCATTTTTTCTCTTTTTTTATTTTTAGTTTAGTACCAATAAATGTAAAAATTATGTACAAAATTTAACTGATTGTACCTCTTAAATGCACTTCGAATAAAAATATAGTTAACAAAAATATTAACATTAATTAAAATATTTCGAAACAATGCAACTTCGTCTTATAGCAAAACAAAAGTTTTACTAAAGGATTTTACCATAGAATCCTAAAATTAATAGTTATATCAAGTAGCTAGCTCAAAATATTCAAGTCTATTCTATTAGAAGAAATAAATTATAAGAACTGAAACAAAATAAAATTAAAAATTGCATTAAATATTGTTTAAATTATAAAATAAAAATACATTTTGGTAAAATTGTTATTTTATTGTTTATTTTATTCGTCAAAAGAATTAGTTTAAATAATAATGTATTAGGAAATTCAACTAGAAAATGAGTTTTGTATAAAAATTTCAAGCATTAATTTAATTTAAAAGTTATGCCAAAATTTCAAATGTCGAAAAGTTATTTTTTTTCTGGTAACTGAATGTCAATAATTATATTTCATTTGATTACGATATTATTAACAAGTTGAATCTTTGGGCTCTGGCGTATACTGTTTAAAATTAATGTAGCAATTAGATGTTTGCCAATCACATATAAACACCCCCTTTCCCAAAGCAAATATATTTTCTGGGGTTTCTCCAAAATTATCATAATTCGTAGGACTTAATCTTCAACACTACATAATCAACTAGTCAGCAATTAATTATGGATCTCGCGTCCATTTTCACAGACGGAAATCAGTTCAGCTTCCCTAGCTTTAGTCATTTGTGATTAGATTTAACACCTACTGAAGTATCTGTTATTAATCTCCCTATTTGAATCTTTGGTATTCTATTAAACTTTATAACCTTATGAGCTACAAACCTTGATTAACAGGCAATTGATGATATTGGCTGTCATTTCGAAAGAATAAATGACTTCGTAAACGGAAATTTACCTGAACTGAAATGAGATTAATAATCATAGGAAAATTCGTCTTCGTAGAAATTGCGCAAGGATAACAAAACAGTGAAACTTCTGATATATGATTTAAAAATAGTAATTTAATTAGTTTTTGTCTCTCTTCCAGAGTTTTTAACATAGAAATAGTAAAAAGTTTCAAATAGATTGATAAAATAACAGTAATCCTTAAAAATTTTATTTCTTATACTTCTTTTTGACTTTAAAAACTTATAATTGTAATTCCCTATTTCTAAATTTGTATTGGTTTAATTATCTTATTTATTTAGCATTTGATTTTCTGAATTTTCATGTCCTTCCTTTTTACCTCTTCTTAGCCCCGAACACCTCTCTCGTTAGCAGACATTCACACTGCCTCGAAAGTGTCCACCTTCATTGTAAAGAAACTGATATCGGACATATATTTCGGATGTATACATATAATCGGACCTTGAAAAAAAAATAGCCCTCGCACATGGATTTCAAAAATTACAATTATTTTAATGAATAGTTTTAAGATCACTATAATTTTGAATATGATTGTGTTGTATTTACACGAGTGTTAAACAGCACTTGATACCCGGTAAAACTGGTACCGGGAAGGGAAATTCCTTTGCTGGGTCCTGGTAATAACCGGTCAATGAAAATGTGTCAGCTAACCTAGTACGTGTCTAATAACTTTACATTTCAATAGTTTTTAATTAAACATTGTTCAAGCACTCAAAAATCATTATTTTCAACTTATATTATGTGCATAGGAAAAAAACATTTTAAGGACGAATTTTGATTCTGAAAGTGTCAGGGCTATTGTGACAGGGCTCTGACAATTATTTCTTTAATTGTCTATGAAGAAATAAAGACGTTAAATGGTCAATAGATGATACAGAACCGTGGTTGCTCGGGGAATAGAGAGTTTGCCTTCCAATGAAGTGAACCGGGTTCGAATCCCAGCGATGGCTGGTCGATACGAATTCCGCACCAGGCTCGTAACGACCACAGTGCTGACTCAAAATATTCTCAGTGGTAGACGGAACATAGGCCAAAGTCTCCTTGTCGTGATGCTAACCGTGGGAGGTTTTCGTGGCATTCCTCTCTATGCAACGCAAATGCGGGTTAGTCACATCAAAAAGTCCTCCAAGAAAGCAAATGTCTCCCAATACTTGATCCAGGTGTTCCCTTGTCTTCTGGATTGAGTTCAAAATTACAAGGCTACGGAGTTGAACATTGGTAGTCGTAAAACTACAATAGGGTCGACTTTTCAACGACTGTTATAAAATAAAATAAAATAGATGATACAAATTCTGTTACAAATTCGCATAATGGGAAATTTAAATAATTAAGAAAAATGGTAAAGAGTGGTTAGATATAGCGTTTTATGTAAAGTAGAGAGAAATAAGTAGTATTTACGGGCTAATCCAAGGCGAATTTTGAACACTAAAAGCTCTGGTAACTATTTCTTTAACTGCTTTTGAAGAAATAAAAGCGTTAAGAGATCAATAGAAGATACGAATTCTCACTATTCTTTAATGCATTTACTCTATGGGAAATATAAATAATAAATGAAAATAAAAATTTAATGTTCAATAATAACATATATTTACGTTTAAACTTAAAACGAAATGGCAAAAAGTATAATAAATGACAGTGTACGGTGTAAAATAGGGAAAAATATAGTGTGATAATAGAATACTTCGAGACAAATTTATAACACTCGGGTTCTGGTAACTGTTTCTTAAACTGTCTGTGAAGAAATAAAGGCTCTAAGAGATCAACAGATGATATACAATAGAATCTACTAAAAGCTATTTGGCAGCCCAATTCATCGAATTTCCTTTTTTGCTCAGACGATCAGTTAAGCTGATGGTGACGTTTCAGGGAAATTTCCGTCATCAGCCCACCAGGCAATATTTGGTTCCGGAAACTCTTCGTCCATCACTGCGAGCGGTGTTTGCCTTTACCGCGCTATCAGAAATGTCTGCGTTGACAAATTGAGGGGGAAACGAATTTCCCGTGTTTGTTCGAAACAACCCCTGGTTGAGAAGATATTTTTATGAACATTCTCTCAGTTGAGATGTTATAGAGAAGAAGCAAAATAGAATTTGTCAATATAAGTGGAATAGATAAAGGTCTAGCTGGGGAGACATTATTTTGTTTGCTAAGAGATCTATATCTGAAAAGCAATATCTGAAAGATTTGTTTGGGCTGCGAATGACAGTTTTTGTTGAAATTTCGTGAATTCATCCTAAACACTGTTCTATCTTTTGACGAATGTCAGGTTATTAGGCTCACTCCAACCTTTTTTTCCCTCCAAAGTGTAGTGAAAGAATTTGACTAATTTTGAAATTTCTCAATAAATTTGTATGGAGCCGTTGTGGCTCAGGATGTTCGCCTCTTAATGAGGAGATCCAAGTTCGAATCCCAGGGTTGGCAGGTTCATGTGAATTTTTCACCCGGCTCACATCGGCCACAGTGCTGTCACAAAATATACTCAGGGGTAGACGGATCTTGGCTTAGAATCTTCTTGCCGGCATGCTAACCATGGAAGATTTACCTCTCCTTGTAACGCAAATGCGGGTTAGTTCCATCAAAAGTCCTCTACGAAGGCTAGTTTGTCCTAATTCTTGATCCAGGAGTTTCCGTGCTTTCTGGGTCGGGTTTAAAAATTACAAGGCTGCCCGGTTGAACATTAATAGTCGTGAACTCAGAATTCTGTTTAACGCTGGTTTTAAAATAAAACATAATAAATTTTTAAGAATGTTTCGATTTTTCTTAATTTACGAATTTCTTTTGCTTATTCGAAACGCTCTTGTGTTAATTTTTTTAACGGGAAATTTTACGATGAATACCAAGTGTTGCGTGAATAGCAAAAAATAGTCTTCGATAACTATTCATTTTTTTTTCAAGAAAAAAAATGGCTTAATATTTCATAATTCATAAATCCTTTTTCCATCTTAAAAATTCCCTCCTTTTTAATTGAATTTTTTGTTCAGTAGTCTTGTTAATAGTCATTATGTAGTTCGAATATTGGCTTTGGATTTCAATATACTCAATTTGATTCGTTTAAATAAAAAATAAATCATTTCAGCTAAGGAAAGGCGAGACACAATATTTCTTAAGATCAGAACGTTTCCGTAAAGAACTTGTGCTTTAATGCGAATTTCAATAAAAACTAATAATAAAAAGAACTTCTCTTGCTGCCACTTGAAATACGTAATGAATCTTACATAGTAGCGCATAAATATTAACATACGTGAATATATATAATTTCATTGAGAAGGCATTCGGAGTACATAAAACATTGTCATTCATAAGGAAAATAAGAATCGTCAAAACGACATTCGGAATAGCATATAAAACAATTGAATAATGCTGAGAGCCATTAAAAACAGAATTATATATAATTCAAAATATCATGTTACCCTCATAAGGGTCATTTTCCCTTGATTGATGCTGCAATAACACCATCATCACTCGAACAACACATTTCGCCTACCCTTTCATAAATTTTCTAGACACACTATCCAGAATGTTTCAAGCCACCCAGAATAGAAACACTCACAAAAAAAGACGACTTTTTTTTTAAGTAACAATTTAAAGAAAGTAAAAAATTGCAACCCTGAATCTTCTTGTAAAGAAATTCCCTAAGGCCCACATATTTGGGTAAAATATATTAGCTGGGAGAAGTAAGTCAACATTTGAAGGAAGGGAGGATCGCCCACGAAGTGTGAAGTCGGGAGAAAAAGAACTGAGACCAGAAGCTGGTAGATTGTTTGCTAAAGGGATTAAAAAAAGTGCTCAGGAATTGTAACTAATTAGATGGAACATTATTTGTCTATAAATTTACGTCTCACTAGGGAGTATTCTACAGTTTTTGAAGAATTACCATGTCGTTCCACTTTTTTTTTTTAAATTTTTCTATTAACCCTTAAAGGGGTAGACTATTGAATTTCATTATTATTCTTAAGTTTGAGAAAATGAAAAATTTTCTCTTAAAAAATCAGTTTACTAAATGGCTTAATGACTAAAAGATTATTTTGAATAAATTTCATATAGACTCGAAAGGGCCATTTGAAGCTCTGGGAGAATTGCGGATGGACCGCTTCACTTTGAGCTGATTTTGAGGAAAACAGGGCAGAACCAAGGTTAAGTATGTTTTATATTATAACCGTCCTTGAACAGCGGTTCTACTTTTTGGGGTTTGTTACTACTAATTTTCAACTACGTAGCCTTGTAATTTTGAACCCAATCCAGAAGATGAGGGAACTCCTGGAACAAGTAATGGGAGAAATTTGCCTTCGCGGAGGAATTTCTGATGGAACTAACCCGCATTTGCGTTATATGGAGAGGAAAACCCCGAAAACCTCCACGGTTAGCCTGACGATAAGAAGACTCTAATCCATGATCCGTCTACCACTAAGGATGCTGAAGGATGCAAGCCGGATGCTGAATTCGTATCGACCAGCCATCTCTGAGATTTGAACCCGGTTCACCTCATTGAAGGGATAACACTCTTTTCCCTGAGTGATCACGGCTCAAGGTTAAATATAGTAATAAAATATGAAATTATAATATTTTTTGTATAAAATATAGGCAATGATGTGACCGAGGTTCAAATCCCAGCGGTAGCTGGTTGATACGAATTCTGCTTCCGGCTCACACTGACTACAGTGCTGACGTAAAATATCCGCAATGATAGACGAATCCATAAGTTATAATCCCCCAACCGTCGGATTAACTGTGGGAGGTTTCAATGGTTTTCTTCTCCATGTTAAGCAAATATGTACATGTTAGTTCCATCAAATACTCTTCCACAAAGGTTAGTCTGTTCCAATCCATGATCTAGAAATCCCCCAGTTTTTGGGTTGGGAGATTTTGAATTGCTTCAGCTGCTCAAAGCCGGTTATAAATTAAAATAAATGAGCAAGCAAATTACTAATATAATCAATCCATAATCATAATTTTTTTGCAATATAATGATTTAAATTACTTTAGAAATAAAGATCTACTATGATTTGTACCGCATTGGGTCGAACTAGTATGCGTTCAAGTTTTTAAAATTCTACCGCTGACCTTGATTTTAATGAATAAAGTTTAAGTTTTTCGTCTGCTTTAGAATATTTGGAACTGAAAAACCGAGTGGAAAAGATCAAAAGAATGTGTGTATTTTTGAATAATGGAAAAAGTAGTAAATTTCACAAATATGTAAGGATTTTGAAGTGTGCATAATGAAACAAGCATATTAATAAGTATCATCATGATGCATATTAATACGTATTAATTTCAATAAATAACCCAACTACATTACACAGCTGTTTTAATGTTATATTTAAAAACCCCATTATAAAATGGAATAAAGTGATTGAAATAAATTCAAGTACAAATTATAGTTTTACAAAAACCACTTTCATTTTGTTCTATTTTTGTTTTTTATTTGTCTTTATTCAGTAGTCCAGAAAACTTTTTTGGTATTGTGGTAATAAAAGTTTGGGAAATCGTTGTTTAGATTCAGAATAAACCATGACGCCACAAATATAATATTTCTGTGAAATTACATAAAAGTAAAAGCATTAATGAAACAATTGGCGATGAAGTATAATAAATTCGCCAAAAATTAATTAATGAGCCAAAGGAATGCACAGGTGTATCACGCATCATAACAGATCTCAAATATCGCATCAGAGGCGGCGAGTGAGTGTATTTTTATACCTAAGGAGAGCTTCAGATGATGGATTACAACTGAAAGGTGAGACTAAAGAGAAAAAAAATAGGAAAAAAAAGAAAGGGCAATCATCTTCACAGCGCACCCAGGAAAAATCCCATTTTGCACCCTAGAAGTGTGGGAGTCGAAAAAGGAAAAAAATAAATAAGTAAAACAAAAAATAAGAGGAAGAGGAAAAGAGATTGCAATCTGGGGGATTGAGGGTGGAAGACTTTCCCCAAATAGATGCGACTTCCCATTCTTTAGTTCCTTAAAAAGTCTTTGTGCGAAGTCGCAAGGCTCTCTTCAATTTATTGGGGACTTCCCCGTTCGACTAATCCCTGCTGCAAACTTCGAGGAATGAAGCTAGGGGGTATAAACTGTGAATTGTTGTGCAAATACTCATGCGTACTATGCGTGCCTTTTGGGAATGTTTTATTGTTATGTAAATGAGCGAGAATGAAACCCTTGGGGGTATTCAGAAAGGGCTGCTGGAATGAACTGCGTGGGTGTGAGAGCCGACTGATTATGATGATTTGTTCCCAGTTTCGTAGAATGGAAATTCATAGAGATGCAAGTTATTTCGCCGTTTTGGAAGATATTGAGTTTTTGAATATAAAAGTTGCCGATCTTGTGATGAATGTCGGTTTCTGAAAATCTCACAAATAAAAATACCGAAAGTATGCACACATTGGAGCGATATTAAAATAGAGTAGAAAAATCGTTGCACTTGCAAAGAAGAATAGCATGGTTTTTGTATTTTGTGAACACATAAAAATACAAAAATGCGAAGAGGTTCAAACTATATTTATGCTATAAATATGTAAATGGTTTATTCAAATTTAAACTATGTGAACTAAATTATTATATTCAAAGCATGTATCATCAAGTTATAGCTGATTTCTGAATAATCATAGTAACTGCGATAATCATAGTAATTATAATGCGTAATTTAAAGAGAGAGATACATAAAAATTATAAAAAAGCAGGGTTGTAAATTTTGGTTTTGTAATTATATTTTATCTCTTCTTATAGCAGTGCGTGATTAAAATAGTCGTAACAAAATTATTAATTAGTTTAATTTAATTGAAAAGATTAGAATTTCCTAATAGTAACAAAATGATGGAGAGTTTTAATATAAATGATAAAAATTTTAAGGAAATAGCTTGTTGTGTTATTATTTAGCCACATTATACTACATATTGATTTCTGCATCACAGAAATTAAATTTTTACTACATTGGTGCTATTGGTAATTTTTCTTAGACTTCAACAAAATTGTACTTTATCGCTCTGACTGATTCCACTCTTGTTAACTTATCTAAAAGATTTTCAATTGAACCGAAGCCTTGGTTTCCATATTGCTTGTCTGAAACCATTATGTTTTGCGAAGAAATTCATTGTTTTGCAGAATGTGAATGTGCATTTTGAAAAATAGCAATATCTTGTTGGAATATATCCCGGCTAGACCCCCTAAGTGTCTTATCGCTACATTCCACTCTATAGATGCTTTTAAAAATCAGTATAAATATTGAAGTAGACATTTCAAAATTATTTTTAAAAAAAACGAAGAAAAAAAAGCCAGTTGAAGACAGAAAAAAGTTCATAATATCCAACTTCCTCACTTTTTAGTTCACTATATCCACAAAAAATAACATTATACGTGTATAGCAAGGCACGGGAACTCACATTTCGTTCACTATATCCGGGAGTTTACTATAAACCATGAAGAACTGTAGCGGGGTTTGACTGTATATATATGTATATATATTTACTGCCGGAGCTTATCAGGCAACCCTATTCTAAGTTAATGACTATCAATGTTCTACTCCATAGCCATGTAGTATTGAACCCAACCCAGAAGACACGGAAACTTCAGGAATCGAACATTGGGACAAACTACCACTCACGTTATTACGTTACATAGAGAGGAAAACCACAAAAATCTACCACGGCAAGCGAATTCCAACCCATGACTCGTCTACTATTGAGGATGTTTTACATCAGTACTGTGGTCAGTATGAGTCATGAGCAGAATTCGTGTCAACCAGTCATCACTGGGATTCGAATCTGAGACATCTCCTGGTGAGGTGAACGCTCTGTTCCCTGTGCCACCACGGTTCTGATTACTACATTACCCCAAAGTGAAGCTTAAGCATTTAAAACGCTTTTCAAAACGAACATTTTGAAGAGGTATCTGTAACTAGTTCGAATATATGCCGCCTAGTCTATCTAAATATCCATACACGACATAAAATATTGTTCTAACAATCGCCGATAGGGAATAGATACATTATATTTCGAAATAAAATAACTGCATATCACAGGAGATAGTAGACGAAATCATGATGGGCAAAATATGAAATTTTGAAAGGGACTAGAATCATGATGCATACGTAATCTGTTTTTGGAATCAGGGATATTAAATACAACAAAACAATTCTGGCATTTATGAAGCACACATGCTATGAAGACTGAATTATGATGATGAGAGTTTTGATGAATATGAAATCATGATAGAGAAATGGTAAAATCAGTTCTGAAATTTCAGATAAACTATTCATCGAATCAAAGTATTTCCTAATAACTCTATTTTAGTTTGCGTAATGTTTTGTGTTATATGGCGGCTCCACACCAAAGACAATATGAAGGGACAATTTCATAGGTGTTTTTATAAATACGAATAAAACTATTTTTAGGTATTAATATTTGGTACAAAGATATTTTGGAACTTTCGAGTAATATATTAATTACTTGTATTAACGGGACCTTGGCCAAAGAACGGGACAATTAAGAGGGGGGGTTGAATTCCCTAATTCTTAAGTTTGGCAACAAATTTTTCCTAGTTATAAAGAAACTTTTGTAAGTTATTTGTAGTAGTTTTGTAGAAACTCTGATGATTGGAACTCGAAGTAATTGTAATTAAAATTTCGCTTCTTATCTGAAATATTAATTGCTTGGTTACTTCATGTGCGGTACTAAGTAATCAGGGGTCTGTCGAGGCCGAATTTACTACCGTTTAGCGGTACCTTCACAAATTCAACTTTAGGACAAAAAGTAGTTTCACAAATTCAATTTTAGGAAAAACGAAAGTTTCACAAAATACTTTTTCTTAAAATTTTATTTTTGTATCCCTTAAGAAACGATAAATCCATATTTTTTGTGCTGATATTTTAATATAATTTTTAATTTTTCACAAATTATGCCTAAATTTTCACAAAATAGATACCTTTCAGAAAAACCTAGACAGACCCCTGGTAATGTAATTGGGTACCCGCAAACGTGGGTATCGAACCCAATTGGTCCCTATATCATGGCGTTTTCTTATGCCACGAGTTAATATAGTTTGACATCCACGTGTGACGTCGTCGCTTGAAGATACCCAATAAAATCTGATAAAAAAAACTGACACAGCTTGATTATAAACCAAACCAATAAACCAGCTCTTTTCAATTGTCTTCTTTTTCTCGAGTTGCAGGAATCCAATTGCCCTGCTATTAAGTTCGGTAATAAATAATAACTGATCCAAAGCTAACTCTTAAACGTTATTAGATTGTAGCAACTCTGTTAGTTAGAGCAGAGATAATTCATGTTTTATATGTAATATGAGACATTTATAGGAATCTCTTTGTTCAACTTTGAAAACATCAACAATTTGCATACAAATCAATACTGATTTGATTAAAACTTTAAAATTTTATAAAAGAAATTCATTTACATGTATAACTGACCTTAAATTCGTTTGTGCCCTTTGAAAACCTTCTACATTAAATTTAGATCATCTTCCAAAAAGAGTTGATATAGTGCTTTCTCGCAAGGCTCTACCTGATGAAAAGAATAAGCCCACGATGCATGTATTATTCTTTTTTTCTTCTGATTCACGTTTTTTAAAAGTTTTATCGCTGTTGACAGCCTAGCTTGACGGATGGTGGGTAATCCTTTCCTTCAATGCCGCTGATTGCCCCGCACATTAACACCGGTGCATACCTACGATGATAATCTGTACCTTACTCAGCCTTTGGCGCTATTTGTATCGAAATTATCTGCCGACTTATCTTTTTGGAGGGCACCCTCGCCTTTACACGTTAAACTTGGAACTAAAAGTGGAAATGGGTAGGCAAGTTCAAGAAGAAAAGAGTTTGTATTCCTCATCTTATCCCAACCTAACGAGAGAGAAAAAAAGAAGCTTTTTAAGCTTTTGGCTCATTAAGATTTTGATTAGTTTTTGTGCCAAAAACAGTGGAAGCAGCTGAAATATGAGATTAAAACTGACTGTTGTCGTGGATTCGGTATCGAATTTTTCTGTTTCAATTTTTAATTTCGGGAAGAATAGGGATTATTTTTGGAAAAGGGAAAAAGAGAAGAAAAAAAAAGTCTTACAAAAGTAATTACGGAGACAAATTATAGAAGACTTCCTCACTTGATCTACAACAAAGATTGTGAGTCATTTGTTAGAACAGAGGGAGAAAAGTCTGTCTTTTTTCATTTTTTTCAAGAGACATTTGTATTAAATAAAACAGTTTGGCAAAGAACACCGGAATGCCTCTGAAGTTTTGAAAAATGATCAGTCGAATATTTTGCATTTATGTTGATTTATGTGTGAAGAATACAAAAGGAATTCATATGTATTATTTAACCTCACATAAAAAATACACCAATTAACAAATATTTTTAGATTTAGATTAGATTTTCATTGTTGAGAATGACATAGCAACAATCAGTGGTTTACAAATTCCAGCCACCACGATTCCTAAATTTTACTATTTTGTGCGCCTAGTATTTTAGCAAAATTTAACCTTAAAAAATCCCCCTGAAAATCCAAACTGGTCATAACGCCAACAAATTTTGACTGAAAATGTAACCATGAATAATGTAACTCGGACCTCTTATATTTTTTTGCGTGTTTTGTAGATTATTCCCATCAAATATTACGTAGACGCAGGATTTACATAGCTTTAATAATATTAATTTTGTTTATAGTATCTCTTATAATTTTGTGCGAGTTCAACGATTACTCACATCGAACATTGCGTGGACGTCGACCTCATAGCTTTTATAATACTATTTTGTTAACGTTTGTCTCGTTGCATATATCCCCAAGTCACAAAATACGCAAGTAATAGCATCTTCATACTTATATCTTCATTTCTTTTAATTTTAAACGCTGTATTTCATCTTGAAAGACATTTTTTTAAATCTCTTCAAAAATTTATGTCTAGAAATTGGCGACAACTTTTATAAAAGTAGCAAATAATATATTTTTTTTCGTTTTTTGGCTTCATAAAATCGTTGCTTTAACAAAAATAAGAATATGGTTTGACTTGCAAAGTATACAGCATAATTGATCAATATTATTGGTTAAGCCTGTTGCAATATTTTAATACCTACATTTGTTGCTTCATAATAAACAAAGCAATAATTATAGTAGAAATACGCATATTTTATTGCAAAACGTTTGTGATTTGAAAATTTAAAACTAGCATCAATATTTTTATCTCTGCAGCGGAGTTACTAATTTATCAAACGTGCATGAATATCTTCAATAAAAATTGTGGCTTTACATTTACATTGATTACTTCATGATAAGAAATATTTTCACAATTTATTATAATTGCTTTATGAAGCAATATTTTTAAGAATGTAGAAGCATGCGTATTTTAAATTCAAAGCGTCTCTGTCAATATTTTGGAAATGTTAACTTCATCAATAACAATGTTAACTACATTTTCAAAATAGTAATGGCGTAACTGGTTTGCTAAACGTGTCTTAATATTAAAAAAAAAAAAAAATAAAAAACTATGGCTTTAGAATGACATCGATAGCTTTATGATAAACAAAGCAATATTTTCAAGAGTCTAAGCATGTATATTTTAATACAAATAATAAATATAGCAATGGCGCAACTGGTTTACTATATAAATGTGTATCAATATTTTCAATTAAGACTGTGGCCTTATGCAGGCTCAATTAGAGTCATGATTGGAAAAAAATGCTAGGTATCTGGCTAAAAAAAGTCCCAACTTTTGTAATGTTAAACTATAAAAGATATAATATCTTGTATTGAACTAATATCAGATCATTTACGAAAAAAAAATATTACCAAAATGTTTGTTTTGTTCTTAACACTTTTTTGAAATTACTTATGCATAACAAAGATATACATTTCATCAACAATACTTTACCTGTGAAACATCCAAGCCATTCAGAGGTAAGCACTGTTCTTCAGCCCGCTCTACAGCTCCAGATTTTTTACCTAACCTAGTCGCTTCCCTGGCCAAATATAGATCTAAGACAGGAATGCCTCTAGTTCGAACATCACTTTCCGTCAAGGAATTCAACATGAGCATCACCCACACGGGTCTTTTCTTCTCCCAGTTGCCTGAAAAATAAATAAATAAACTACTTGACCATTTCAATAATGCCGAAATTCAACCTACATTGAGAAAATTGAATATTTAATCTTGTTTTTTTAATTGGATATTTGCAAATAACGTCATCGTAGGCAGATCGTAGTTTGTTTACTCTAAAGCCAATCAGGTTGGACGCACAAGCGTGACGTCGCTTGCAGGTATCCTATTAAATCCGATTTAAATCACATGGTTAGGTATAGTCACTTCACTTCTTCTCGAGTTGCAAATGCAATTAAAAAAAAATTTTTTTTATAAATTTGTGAATAAATTTACTTCTATGCATGCTAAATATTTCATTTTCTTTAATTATAATAAATAATAATTCAAGGATATCAAATTAATTTAAATTTTTTTTATGATCAGCTATAGACAGTTACTGTCGGCACTAATTCAACAGCGTGGAGAGAATTCGAGTTGAATATTTTTATAAATGGTAAAACCGAGTTTCAATTCAGTGAATACTTTATTGGATTTAAATCTTGATTTACTATCTTAAAATAAATAAATCAAATTAAAAACAGTACTAAAAGTGAAAATTTATGCCTAACTAGCTGGTTATGATATTCACCAAAACTGCGGCAAATGATGATCGATGATAACGCCAAAAGTTAGGAGTAAAAATATTGTGAGAATTATTATCCAAGTCTCGGTCCACTCACAATTACACATTGTGGAAAAAAAAATTTGTTGCATTTATACAAATATTTCCTCCCGGTTAATTCGGGCGTGGGGATATCCAATCTTAAATTAGTTTTACCCTAAAGCGACAGTATTTTTCTAAATGACATTTTAAGGCTATTTTTTGTCGAAATGTGTATGTTTCAAAACGTTATATATTACAATGTGTTGCGTAAATGTTGCTATGAACTTCTAGGAGAATTGGGGCACATCACCAGTATCAAAATTGCATAAAAACCCATGCCTTGAAATGTCGTCGTACGAGACTTAGGGCGCTTCCCTATTTTGACCTGTTCAGAACTAAAAAAAGATTACTTCTTAATAGGGAAGCACCCTAGCGGCGTATGATGACATTACTTGACATTTTCTATGCAGTTTTAATCCTGGTATTGTGCCCTAACTAGCTTGAACTTAGTCTCAACATTTAAGCTACTCATTGCTATATAGAACGTTTTTAAACTTGTGCATTTCGACAAAAAATAGAATAAAATGTCATTAAAAAAAACTATAACTTGGTCAGCGAAATCAATTGGACATTTGACAGCAGATTGTGAAAATATCCGAGATCCAATAAAAAATCTCACGCATCAGAGAAAAAAAAGTTCGCCAATGTGATTGTTTGTTTTCTATTTTAATTTTTTTTTAATTTTATTATTTTTTAAATTTTTATTTTATTATATTTTTTAACGTACTCTTTTTGATGGCAATTTTGAACGCAATTTTTGATGGTGTAGATTCGTTTCCAAATTAAATATTTAAAATTGGGAAGATATATTCTATTTTTTTCACCATAATAAAACTGCTCATCATTAGTTTGTTTTAGTTTTAACAATTGACTAGGTATCTATTTTAAAAAAAAATAAAAATACATGTATTCGAAAAGATCTCAAGATAGAAGAGATGTTATCTCTTCTTTTCTTAACTCATTCCAGGAAGTAAATGAATTTTTTTTTAAATCTTATTGTTAGCCAGTTTCTATTTTTAAATTATTGTTTACACAAACAATCCTTACTGCAAAAAAGCAAAGGAGAAAAGCAATTTAGCCAGTTCTTTCGGTCGTTAACGTTGTATAACAGTTTAGAGAAAATAATTCAGTCGCTATATAGTTTTGAATTAAATTTGATCCCTATTTATATTATTATACTATATTTCATACGGAGAAGACGAGTAAAGATATACTTAGTGGTTTTACTATTTTATAGTGCTGTCACTAAGGGCAATTCCACCATTTGCGAATGCCATATTTGTAGACCTAAAAAGAATATAGCTCAGTTAAAAAAAAAAAAAAATCCAGAAGCTCTTATAAAATTTGTTAAAAAAAATCTTGCTGTCATTTACACTTACTCCATTTTTTATTAGCCTTAATAAGTTTAAAAAAAAAAAAACTTTTTAAAAACTAAAAACACGAGGTACAAAGGACGTAGTGCACAGTGTTACAAATGTAACTGTCAGTTTTTAATTTCTAAAAAGAAAATTAAATTTCTGAAACTTAATTACAAAAAATTAGAGCAAGATACCAAAAATTATTTTAACAATAATTCTTAGAACTACTTGACTTTTTTCTGACACATAAGCAAATTAAAAACTGAACTATACGTTTGCATTTCATTTTAATTACATTTATAACGCTATATATTTTCTTAAAAAAATATTTATTCCTTATTGCTGAGTTTTTTCGGCAAACGTTATTTTCCGGCAAAATATTATTTTGAAAATTGCTTGCTTCAAAACTGAATTCTGTACAAGGGAAACATTTTTGATTAAATTCCTTAGCGACTTCAGATGGAAAAAAAAACTCTCCCTCTATATATATAAATAAAAAATAGAGTGTTTTTTCCTTATTCTTGTAAAAAAACCAAAATAAAGCGGGAAAACTGTCACTTCTGCTAAACTTCGTTCGCGTGATAAACAAAGTTGACATGCCGCAAGGATGAAAGAAAAAGCATCCTGGCTCTGCATCAAAGAAAATTATGTCAAAGTTGCGAACAGTAAACCCCAAGAACAGCTGTATAATAGCAATTTATTAGTTGAAACCTTTTTGCTCATGTGAATCTATCTTATATTAAAACATTTAGAAGTGCTTGATTAAAATAGGATTGTTTATGCGAAAATAACAATAAGTCCTTCTTTAAATGCCTCTTCGTCTGAATGAAGAATGAATTTCCTTCCTTCTTCTGATATATCTTTCTATAATTGACTTGTCTTTTTCTGTGAGTGACTTTTCGAAGTTAACTCAGAGCAACGTACCAATTCAAATAATAAAAAAAATTAAAAACTTTCACATTTAAAACAAGTAACTATTTTATAAATAATCATTAACCCTTTTGCTTTACGCCATTAGAAGTTCATTTAGTGTTGCATACCAAATCAAAAAAAAAAATTTTTCTGTAAAAAATCATGTCATTATTTTAGAAATAATAAATAGCCTTTTTAGGGTGCATGCCTTTTGAAGTTTATTCAGTGTAGAGTACCAATTCAAAAAAAATTATTTTTTTAGTTAAAATTTATGTCATCAATTTTACAAACTACCAATAACCGTTTTGCTGCATGACTTTCGAAATTATATCTTCGAAAAATTCAATGCCAATATTTATTCGGCAAATATTGAGCATTAATTTCCAAAGATTAAAATTTTGTAAAAGTTTAATAATAATATATTTATTTTATGATCGAGACATTTAACAATAAACCTGGAGATAGCACAGTTATTCCTATAGAAAAACAATTATCGAAAAAGTTACAAAATCGCACAAATTTATTATTAAGATTAAAATAAATTATTTTTACAGCTATTCAAATAACTATCACATTACAAAATTTTGTTACTTATAAGTATTCATTACTCTGTAAAAAATTCCGAATCAAATTACGGTATAAAGTCTCTGAAACTTTGGGTGCATCATCCGTAAAATCCATTTTTACAGTAAAATATCATACCGTAAACTTTACAGTAATATTTATTTAATTAGAGTGATTTTGCGATTATTACTGTACAGTATTACCGTAATTTTTATTACTGTAAAAATTATGGTATATCAGATTTTTGTTCCGTAATATGTTCCGGTAAATATGGATTTTACTGTATAAGTGCAAGCACCTTGAGTGCTGGTACTTTTCACCGTAATTTGGAATGGAAATTTTTTAAGTATATAAGAAAATTAAAACTATTATAAAAGTTGTTATTAAGGAATTAATATTTAAAATTTCATTCAATATTTATTAAAATTCAATCATTTGGAGTCAGCGTCAAGAGAAATTTCGTTATACGCAACCGTAAATTAACTCACTCTAAGAAATTACTTTATACAATATGTGAAATAATTCTTTTTTGAAAGATTTATAATTACTATATAAAATAACGTACCAGCCATTGCCTTAAAGAGATATTCAGCAAAAAGTCCTCTATGTTCATCTTCCATCCAGTTTGGAATCATAAGCTTCACATAGTCCAGGTGCCGTTTTAATCGACGATAAAGCTCTTCGGGAAGAATATCTGATAGAGACTTCCCTGTAGTTGAAAAGCAAAAGATATAATATCTACAGAAACACTTTCTTCACACTTGACACTTATTGAACTATTAATAAGATGCAAAATGAATTATTGCGTAACCCTACAAAAGTATTGTTTTTCTTAGCAGTGAGAAATTTTTAAATTTATCTGGAATAAAATTGATGAGTTGGAATTGAAGATTGAAACAGTTTTTTATTGCCAAAAGTCCAAGATTCGAATCCCAGTGGTGGCTGATTGATACGAATTTTGCGCTCTGCTCGTGCCGGTTACAGTGCTGATGTAAATTATCTTCAGTTGCAGGCAGATCATGGGTAAGAATTCCCTTGCAGTCAATTCCACACAATTCAATTCAATTTCACTATTATAATTTACAATTATATAACTTGAAGCTTAAAAATATTTCAAACGTAAATACTGATTGATACCAAACCATGATTGATATGAATTTTGCGCTCTGCTCGTGCCGGCTACAGTGCTGATGTAAATTATCTTCAGTTGCAGACAGATCATGGGTAAGAATTCCCTTGCAGTCAATTCCACACAATTCAATTCAATTTCACTATTATAATTTACAATTTTATAACTTGCAGCTTAAAAATATTTCAATCGTAAATACTGTTCACTTCATCGTAAAAGTAATATAGTAGAAATTCATGGGAGTTTACGAAGATGATATTAACAAAAAATTTCAATTTCATTACCGGGACTACTTATTCAATTGCAATTACACATTAAATATTCAAACAAGAGATTTCAAAGTTATAGTTCTTATTACTACCCCTTTAGTAAAAAAATACAAAACTTAAAAGTTAATTTTACCGAATAAATAGTTTTTATACCAACCAAAGAATTACCAAATTTTACATAGTTTACCAAATTTTAAAACTATTTTATATAACAAAAACATATTTTATTGTTAATTTTACCAAAATATTACCAAAGCTCTTCGGTGAAAATGACCGAGATTTTTGGTGTAGTAACACAGTAAATTTTACCATATTCTGGTAGACCATACTTTTTTCTCAGTGTATACTATAATTAAATATATCGTGTATATATTTAAATGTCATATATATTTTTGAAGGTTTAATATATTTAAACATTATGCATGTTTAAATGTTACTATAATTTAAGCGTATACAACACATCTATTCCATGTCAGTAATATTCTCGCTGATACACTTACCCGTTGGTAACATCTGACAGCTAGCAAGCTGTGCCACTGTTTCAGGATCGGATAAGTCAAGCTCAAAAAAGACACTGTCAGCTCTTTCGAAAGACTTCTTGGCTGGAAAAGGAATGTGGTCCCATACCATAGTGTACGGTACATGGATCGTACCGAAGAAATACACCGGTGGTACTCTCTCAGACAATGTCCATAGAAATGAGGTATCCTGAAATTAATATCAAGAATTTAAATCTTATTTCTCGTCAGTACTTTCTTCTCTGCATCCTTGTAGGAATTTCAAATAGCGTTAAACCATGATATCGTGAAAAAATTTTGCTGCAACATTAAAATTGGGAGAAGTCTAACTATATTATCGTGAAAATTAATAAATTTTAATTTGATTACATGATAATATGGTTCAATCTGAAAGGCTACATGGTTCAATTTTGCTCTTTTTCGAACATAAAACTTAATAGAAACTGTTTCGAAAGAACAAAAGTACATAATGCAATTGGATTACTCTAATTAAAATAAAGTGAAATTGTGAAATTACACCAATAAGATTACGCTAAATTTTTAGTTGCTGAAATTTTTTTTAATATTTGCTTCGTTTGGAATATGAAGTGCTGCTTTCTTTTTTTTTAATGCTAAATTGGAAGGAAAAAAAATTAACTTCAGAAGCTTATAAAATAATCAAAAATAAAGGACCAAACTGTTTTTTCGCTGCACAGAATTATCTGTAATCTCTAAAGAAAGAAAAAAATGTCAGCTTACTAGTTTCCTTATCTTGAATGATTAAAGCTGGAAAAAAATTTCACTGATAATTTGTGTGAAATTTGAAAATTTTCATGTATTGCCTCTGGCACAGCATTGTGTTGGTTTAAAATATCGAGTTTTGGAAAATTATTTTAATCCACTATTTTGCGTATTTAAACTTTTTCCAGAAAATAAAAAAGGATTAATTTTTAGAAGAGTTTAAGAAGGTGTAATTTCGTTTAACTTTCTATTTCAATTTATATGCATGGTTCTAAATATTTACTCTAGAGTATTCTTATTTCCAAAACTATTTATATGTATAAAAAAGGTTCTATTTTAAACCCATTATCAAATTTCGCGTAATGCTTTCGCTAGTACGAAGTCTTCCTAACGAATTTAAACAGTTAAGAAAAACGTATCACAATAAAAAAAAAATTGACTCATTTGGGGGGTGTTTCGTAAACAACACCCTTACACTTTTCTAACATGACCCAAACTGAATTTAAAAAACTATGAATGCTGACGAATCACTATTGAAGAAGATAATAAATATTAAAACCTGTTTGACTTTCAGAAGAAACGGTGGAATTGATAGGTGATTATCAGCGATGTTTCAAACAGAAAAACTAATTTCGATATTTTTAATCCTATCTTTATCATTCAGGATTCTTCAATTTTCTATAACCTTATTATTTTTTTTAATTTTCTTAAATATTAAGTGACCTCTAATGTGAATAGTTTTTTGACTGGACAAGGCATTTAAAATTTTATATTAAAGGTGGTCATTGCGATACACCATACATACCAGATTTGTACAAATTTACTTAATTCAAGTCGTACAAATACATTCAATAAATAAACCATCAAATTTAGAGAAGAATACAATTTTACAATTATAATATACAATAAAAATTTTAGAAATTAGATCATGTGGCCTAGGCATGTGGTAAAATATATTTCACCGAAAATTAGCTAAGTCGTTCAGTTATAGCTTTAAAATAATGGTGAAAATAAAACTGCATAGTAATGATCGATACATGTATTGATTAGAGAAATTTAATAAAACAATTTCATTTCCTTATTAATATAAACGGATGCGAGCGATAAAGATTGCGGCTTTTTCAATTGATGCAGTATTATCTGTTCCCAAAATAAAGCTCATGAAAATTTTCTTAAGTTTAAGGACATTCCATGGACTTAAAAACTAATAACCACGTGTATGCGGAGATCATGATCGGTACACAAAAAACAGAGACATTGGCACTAAAAACTGATTTAGTGCTGACATTAAATTTAATGATGTGGCAAAAGACTAAGCCGCGTCTTTAACATTGACTGACTGTTCACTTTTGGCGCCAGTGTCATTCAGTTTGGAGGAGCGGCAAAGCGCTTTCTTTTCCTCCTTAAACGTTTAACTTTGCCATTGTTATCATCAACAAATATGCGTGAATTCAATAATGAGTTTGTTCCTTCGAAATGATTCGAAGTTTTTTTTCGGTTGATGAAGTTCTAGTTAGTATATCATTATTACTTTTTGGGTAAAATTTGATGCCCTTCCTCGCCCTTATGATTTCATTTTCAGAATGACCTAATGGTATCGATTTTATTAATCTACGAGCAAACTTTTAAGTTTAAATTTTATATTTTTACTCCTAATCAGATAACGATTTTTTTATAAATTTGAATTCTTAATAGTCATATTTTGTGAAATTTAAGTTTCCATTAGCTCACATTTTCTTACGCATTTATTACGTCTAAATTACGATTTTTGCTATAGCGTTGTGATAATGACAAGAAATATTTACATGTACCGTCATGATAATCAATGAACAAATATTTTAAGTCTTATTTTTTCATTTTGACCCTCTCATTTTGAATAAATTTAAATTAAATAATTGTTAATACACACCTTTAAATTCGTGTTATTTTACATTAATTATATATTATTATATATTAATATAAACTATTATAATATAATATAGATTTACTAGGAGGCTTCGCCCCCTGCTCGCTGACGCTCGCCCACCAACGGAACTGCTTTCGCAGTTCATTTCAGATTGCTTTGCAATCCAATGCTCGCTTTGCTCGCTCATTGGATACGTTCTTAACGTCTAGCTTTTGTATACTTTTTTGAATACTGAAGTTCCGAAAACTTTTCACTGTAGAAAATTCTGAACCTGTACATTTCAATATAATCTGGGCATTTGGCGATACAACACTTATAGAATTGAAAGATTTATTACTTCAAGCGCTCAGGTATCATAATTTTGATCTAGTTGCGCTTCTATGTCATTTTGATTTATGTTGCTAAGTTAACTTTCAAAAAATTCGATGGCTGGCAACAGCATTTTTATTTTTAAAGTTGTTTATTTTTATTTCTTTTAGAATTCGTTATTTTTTTAGCGATACGTTTTTTGACCGAACAAAATTCTTTACCGACTGTTTTCTGTATATATGAAGAAAATAAAGTAAATATTTAAGTGCTGTGAAAAGAATCTTATTTAGTTGTACAAAGTACTTCCTTAAAAATGAAAACTGTTGCCACCGGCGGAAAAGAAATACAGCCAAAATTTGGGAGCCACGTAAGGGAATTATATATATTAGATTACATTTTCTAATAACTATTATGTTTATTTTTGTTATAACGCTGCGATATCATCACCGAAAATACTTACAAATATCGCTCTAATAGCTAAAGAACGGATATTTTAAGTCTTAATTTTTCACTTATATTATCTAAATTTAAATTAATACTTAATACAAACATTTAAATTTATATTATCTTACATTTATAACAGATTTATTACACCGAATGACCAATTGACATTGAAATAAAAAAAATGCATCCGCGTGGTTACATTTAAAATTTAAAGAGTTTTATACAACCTTTGCAATCATTTTTAAACTCTTATGTACAATACAAACTTCCTATCCCATTTAAATTTGACTGGGACATAATAATTGCATATTTACGAAAGATGATGGATCAAATTCCAATAAAAAACTAAATATTATATTCGAATTAAATTTTTTCTTCAGAAAATCAATAAATAGTTTTTAAAAAAATGGTAAAATTGTATGACAGTCAAGAATAAACTGAGTTTTTAAATGTGATTTTTTAAATTCGAATTCTTTCAATTCTCCCACTTATCACTTTTAAATATCCCCTATATTTGAATCAAATTTCAATTAAAAGATTTTCAAGAAATCTATCATAATTTTTTCTAAACTTCCAAAATAATATGACTCCCAGAAATAAACTAAGTTTTTAAACGTTATCTTATGACATGTTTAATAATTCATATTCTTTCAATTCTCCCACTTATCACTTTTAAATATTCATTATATTTGAACCTAATTCTGAATAAAGGATTTTGAAATACTCAATAATAATTTTTTTAGAATAATAAGATTATATTACACTAAAAAAAACTAAGTTTTTAAACGTTGTTTTATGAAATACTTGTAACTTTGAATTGTTTCAATTCTCCTACTTATTACTTTCAAATATTCACTATATTTGAATCCAATTCTAATTAAATGATTTTCAGAATTTCAATTATAATTTTTCTAAAATAACAAAATTATATTACACTCAAAAAGGAACAATATTGTATAATATAAATAAATCAAATTTTTAAATGTTGTTTTATGACACGCTTTTTATCTTCGAATTCTCTTACTTATCACTTTTAAATGTCTACTTTATTTGAATCTAATTTTAATAAAAGGATTTTCAGAAAATCAATACAAAATTTTCTTAAAATTGCGAAATTATTTAACATTAAAAAATAAAATTAACTAAGTTTGTAAACATTGTTTTATGGCATGAATTTCAATTCGAATTCCTTCGATACCCATCTTAAAAAATATGAGAATTTTAGAAAGATTATTGAATAAAAATAATAATCACCCACTTGTTGTGATTGTTCGCATGATAATTGTCGTTTCTTATGTCTTTTAGCAGTAGACATGGTCAATGACTGGACCTATAAAAAATGAAGGAAAGATTAATCAAAGCAAACTATTACTCTGCTGAAATTGAGTCGGAAAAACCTTGTTAGCAAAAATAATATGAACTCGTTTGTTGTTTACTAAAACAGAAATAGTTTTCACTTTTTTATAATTCAAAAAGGAAAGTTTTTAATAAAAATTTCTTGATTACATACTATTCTAAAAAATATATACCTTATGGAATGATTTAGTTACATATAAGAAGAAAAATCATCCCCAACTACTAATTGAATGTTCATAAACATTAAAAATAAAATACACAAAAATATTGTGAGTTTTGATTAAAAATAGTTTGCTGCGTTTTACTCCTGATTATCTGGTACAAAATGGATATTCTTTATTTATAATATTTCAGTAAATAAATATTTTTTCTTTTATTTTTATATATTTATATTCTTTGTGTACTGATATGCGCTTAAAAATATTATGGGTCGACTTAAAATCATAAGCACTTTTTAACAATTATTAACTTTTCAATATGAATAATAAATATATCATCTAAGCTCCCATCACAAGACTTGATGAAATTCCCACAAAACTTCCAATTTCCCTTCAGTCAGCTGAATCCTGTCAATTCTGAAGTGATTAATATTAATCGCCTTCATAATAAAGCTCATACCATAAAGTAAGAAGCTCATATTGATTTTTTAATTGTTGAGCAATATGGAGCAAACGAACTGATATATCCTGTTAGAAAAAAATCATGAATAAATTTCTGAAGGAAATAAATATAAAGCATAGACAATTCACTTAGAACCACTTCGCCAGGTTATCTTTTCTTGAACGATGAATTATGAAGACAATGATGAATAGACCACAAGTAAATCATGATTAATAGCCGTAGAAGGAATGATGAATTGGGGAAACTTGATTATCTTCTTGATAAACAAAGGCACAAAAAGGCAATATTAAGGGCCATTTTTTTTGTCTCTGTCATTAGAATTGTGCTACTTAACAGCCTTTAACAATTATACGATTGCTTTAAATGCTGTAATAATTTAAATTCATTTCAGACAAATCTGGAATGAATTTATTAATTACACAGCCAAAATAATGTGAAACATTAATTGTTGTTTTTCGATATCGCCTAAGGAAAATATGGTTTTTAAATGGAGTAAATTAAAAATGCATTAGTATAACATTAAACTGTTTGATTCAATATGATGGATTAATAAACTTAATGAGATTTGATATCCATTGCAATCGAATATGAGGCCCTAATTAAATTTTAAAAGTAATAGTAAATATTGATGTGGCATTCCGTTATTTTAGCTTGTGGTTTATATCTCAAAATAAACAAAATATAAGGTAAAACCTTTTTTTTAAGGAAAACAAAAAGTAATTTTCCTAAACATAGTCTAAAAGTTTAAAAAAATGTATTTTTGATAAACAAACATTGTTCTTAAAGATGTTTTCTGGGGTCTCAATATAGTGTTATTTTGATGAATATAGTTTTTTTTCCTCGTAGCTACAGCTATGAAATTGAAAAGAAAGTATATTAACTTAAGAGGACTCCATATCACAGGAGAAACTTTTCGTTTCAAATTCTCTTTCACATTTACTACTAATTTAAAAGAAATAAAAATAGACTTCCGACAAACCTTATTGGAAGAGCACTGCCCCATTGCGTAATCCTAATTTATCTTCTCATAATTTATTTTCATTTTGACATTTTAAAAATTTCTTTTCAGTATTTAAAACTTTAGGGCTTACTCTAGGTTTGTTTGAACTCACTTTTTCTATACTTTAAATTTTAAATTAATCGTGAAAAAGAATTTGCAACGAAATATTCCCCCCCCCCCTGGTATGGCGCCCTTTTAAAGCACAGAACTGAGATTATTTGCAAATATTGCATTAAAAAAGGATTTATTTTCGCATATATGCATAAAATAAAAATAATAAAATGAAATAAAAACTGCAGCATAAATTATACACAGAATCTTTCTTTGAATCTAACTCAAAAGAAAATACGAGCTGTAGAATACGCTAATTGCTATAATTTAAGCCATATCTTTCTGTTTCTTGTTTTGGAGAAGAAAAAAAAGCGAAAGAAAAAGAAAATGAAAATGCAAATTTTAGCATATTGCATAATAATCTTGAGTGTTAAGTCAGATATAATATTTTCAGATGCATATTTTATGAAAAATACATAAGGATTACGTTGCAACAAATATTTTGCGCAACCTTGAAACAATTTAATTAAGTTTTATCCAGTAGCTGAAATGATAATATTTTAGTTTGTATAGAGATACATAAATTTAGTAAACGTGTTTATCTTCAACCTTGCGAAGAGTTTTTCAAATTTGAATGCATATTGTGTCTCTAATAAGCATTTGATTGTATATTAAGGCTCGCCCTTGAACTATTTTCGAGATTTTTTTCTACATCATCATCACATGGCATGTATTTTCAACAAATATCTACCTTCATACTCACACTGAAAAAAAATTGGGTAAAAACTACCAAAATATGGTAAAATTTACCATGCTTTTGGCTCTATGGGGATAACAGAAAGTTCGGTAATTTTTCTCGGCAATGTCATTACCATACAATATGGGTATATTACCAGAATTTATTATATATATTACATTAATTTATTACCGAATTATTAGAATTCTCTTTTCCTTGCATTAAATTTAGTTTGGGTACCCTATATCAAAGCAGCAATTTTAAAAGGATTAAGCATGGTTTTGGCACTAAAAAAAGTTGCCAAATCAAACAATTAATATGCTAGTACTTATCACTAAGTAAGAGACATTTGTCTATTGTATTGTTTCACTCAGTAACTCAAAATAGCATCTAAAAATGTAGTTGCTTGCGCTTAATAGTAATTTATCAGTTCTTGAAGTACCGTTGAAAACTTATACGTTTCCAAAATGCCATTAAATAAATTTATGGAGAAAATTTTTTTATCCTCCCTGAGATCCCCGAAATCATCAAATACCAAATGCTTCTCGATATCTTCCACTTCCACATTAATGGTAAATTTAAAGTGGAAGAATAAATTCAAACTTAATAGGCGTTAAATATTGAAAAGGTTCAAACAATAGTGACAAGTTCAAACATTAAAAATGAATTTAGTCAAAAGCAAATTTTAACTAAAGATAAACTCAAACTAGCTTATAAATTTGCAACACACTTTTCTAAAATTCATAAACGGGATGAAATAAATTTATTTATCGATATATTTCTATTCCACAATAAGAACAAGCTTGAGAATGAAGATTAAATTTAAATATTCGGGATATTAAAATTAAAAGATAAATTTAAGCACTAACGAAATGTTCCAGCTTAAAATGTGAAGTAGTACATAAATTCAGACAAGTAGATAAATTAATATTAGACTATTAACATGATAATAAAATTATATCAGAATATAGGTAGTAATATCAGAATATACATAGTACTATCAGAAGTGTATATAAATTTATAGCAAACCTTTCTGAAATTCAAATATGCGATGAAATAAATTTATTTATCGATATATTTCTCTTCCGCAATAAGAATAAGCTTGGAAATGTAGAATAAATTTGAATATTAGAGATGTTAAAATTAAGAGATAAATTAAAACATTAAGGAAATGTTTCAAGCGTAAAAGATGAATTTAATCATTTTAGATAAAGTTTAACTAAACATATATTTTAACAAAAAGTGATATTCTAAAACTTAAAATAAATAACAACAATAAAATTTAAATCCTATGAAACATAAAAAATTAAAAATAACTTAAAATAGTACTGATAAAGACTAAGTGGGTATTAATCACGTTTATTTTACGTATTTCTAACGAGTAATTGATAATTGAAGCGTTTTATGTAAAGTATTGTAAAATATAAGTTATCAAAAATATTAAAATTTGAAATGTAACATAGTACTAAAATATATATGATCTTTTTGCTTTATCATTACAGCAATAGCGCCTTATCCATTCTGAAGAGACAGGAAATAAAAGATACTGAAGATGATAGATATGCTGTGGATGGTTTGAACTCGGAACACGGAGAAAAAATCTCCTTTTCAAGGGGCACCACAGCTCGTAGGCGGGTTGGGTGGGTCTAAAGGACATGTTTCTCTCGATATCCGATGACCCGAAGGAGTGTCCGATAACCCATCGACACAGTTTTCTTGTAAATGTCCTTCTATAAATATCTGTCACATTGGCCAACAGCGAGATGACATTCATTTTTATTTATTTTGCTATCATCTTGGCGATCATTTCTCTTTTCCATTTTATTTTTTTTTTCTTTTGAAAAATGTAGGTTTAGTTTGCGAGAATTACAGCCTTATATTATATCGTCGCCAATTAAGCCACTCCCCCACCCGAAGGTGGATTTAGTGAAGAATTCGGTGACAGAGAAGCTTAATAACGCATCGCTGAGTTGTTGATGAGTAGGAAAAAATTACAACTCAGCTTCAATTTTCGGTGCCAAAGATAAGAGATGAAGAGAAAAAATTATGGAGTGCTTGGGTAATTTTAGAGTGCTGTTTTTTTTCTTCCAATGATTTTTATTTTAAATGGCTGAGAAATGGCTTTTTAACAAAACCTCACATTTACCATGTATCATGAGTCAATAATAATAATAAAAAATTAGCAAGATTACACTGATAGAAATTTTGAAGCATGTTGTTTAATTTTGCTACAATTTGAAAGCAGTGTCATGTTGAAACAGTACAATTATCGTGCATATTTTATCATTCCTAAACGTGATCTCACGATATTACTGCTCAAGTTCAACAGAATCGTTGTTCAATTTAACAATTTATAAAGTTTGGAACTAACTTGCTCGATAGCTTTTACCACTGAAATTATTTTTCCCTAAGTGTAAATCTATAATTATTTTAAATTTATCTAAGAGTAATATTTTATTAATATAGTATATATTTTATTAATATAATAAATTAAAAATGTAGTGAATCTGTATAAATATGTTATGGTTAATGCTATAAATTTGGTTACTATCCATAATAATCAGCGATTATTAATAATAACTACGTTTTTCGGTTAATCTGATAAATTATGCACATTAATAACATTAATAGGCTATTATTATTAATTGATTATGAAGTTTGGTCAGTGTGATTAATTCGGAATAATTTATCGAAAGTTCACCATCTATATATATATTTCTCTTACATGGCGATAAAAAAAAGCCTCATTACAACTCCCCGAATGGCAACGCTAGAAAATCAACCAATAATTGCTGCTAAAAATGTCACATGCCAAATCTAGGTTTGGTGGCTCAACATATAGCGCTTATAAAAACCGAAACTGAAATAACCAGAGTGTAAAATATTATGTGCTTATGCGCTTCGTATTTTTTGTTAAAAAATTTATTTATTATATATCAGTTTATAGATGGTAACGAGAAGAGTTTTGTGGTTGCTATGGTGACTAATTAGAATGTAAATTGTTTTTTTTTGAGTGAGTGTGAGATTTGTTTTTTGGAACTGCGATGCTGTAATTTTATTGTTTAGTTAATAAATCTTCCTTTTATATTAAACGTGATAGTAGTTTCCTTAGTTATTTGACTCGAAGTCCTAGCAGTTTTATTTGAGGTTAGTTTATTTTGTATTTTTTGACAAGAGAGAGCATTCTTACCAAATGAGATTTCTTCCAAAATTCAATGTTTTGTTTATGCAGGTTTTTCCATTGCAATTCACTTATTTCAATTTTTAATAGACTTAATTATAGCCAAAATTTTAACCTTTTTAAAGAGATATCAGTTTTAGAAATTTTATCTTAAGATTTTATACTATAGCACATTTCTAATAGGTTTAACGAATTACATGTCATTTATTTGAATTCAAATTTATTTTAATGACTTAGTATTTACTAAAAAGATGTAATTTTTTTTTAAAAAAAAAGTTGTTATATGGATTTGAATGATTGTTTTGAATTCTTAGAATTTTGTGCATTTGCAATGTACCTAAGTTAGTAGCGAGCGAAGCGAGCTTGGTTTGCGAAGCAAACCATATAAGATTGTGTAGCAATATTTGGGGGTTGGCGAGCTTTAGCGAACAGGGGGCACCACCTACTAGTTTACATAATTTTTGTATGTCCATGTGCTGTGTTAATAAATCTGTCGCTGCAGATATTTGTAGGATTTTAAAAAATAAGGAACTTCGTGAAATATGGATTTTTACTTATGTTTTATTTTGAAATAATAAAGCTTTATGAGTTAATTTTTTTTCCATATATATTATTATATCTATTGATGTACGATAATTTTTGAAACTTTGAGATTATAAATTTTAATATCGCTACATGAGATTAATAAAAATATTAGTGTATGGAATGCGGCTATTATTAATAATCGCTATTTATTATCTTTAATAATCGGATTAATTAAGGGAAGTGAATGCCATTGCTTAGTTAATCCTAAATATTTTTTTTTTTTTAGGTGAGGTGTCACAGCTTTTGAAACTTATTTGTTTGGTATATCTTACACTAATGTTATGCAAACTAAGAGAGAGCGTCTGCATCCAAAGAAAACATGCAATTGACACCGTCTAGCTGTTTGAGCCAAAAATTACCATTACGCATGCATATTGTAAACCTCCTGTCAAAATGCGTTGAAATCATTACACTAATACTGAAACACACTAAAATTATAAATGTTTGACCCGAACATCATTGGTTATCATTAATAATAACTGGGAAATGTGATAATTTCTGATAAATTACTTTAACCGACTAGCTTGCATAATATTAATAATCACCGGCTACTACTAATAATAACAGATTAATTATATTGAACACTACATATATACTGCATAGGTTTAAGTGTGTAATAAGTATGCAAGCATATACTAAATAAGTTTAAAGATAAATTTATATTGGAAATCAATAAACTCAAGACCCAGAGGAAGGCCAGAAAAAAAGGAAAATTAGATGATATAACGAAAAATCTTAATGAACGTTACTAACTAGAAATGGAACGCTAGGAGCCGAAAGATTTATAACAGTATTGTTCAGCAAGCCAAGAATCCCAGCGGGCTGTAGAGCCGTAAAAGAAAATATACATATACATAGATATAATATTAAACATTAATTTTAATTAACCGTTAATTCCATGTTTAGGTGCATCTTTAAGTCATCAAAATCTTTCTTACCGTGAAATATACTACCGTAATCTTTACAGTTATTTTAAGATAATTATTGCTGTAAAAATTACGGTATATCAATTTTTCTTTAATCCGTAACATACTTGGGTAAAAATAGATTTTACGGTAAAAGTACCGGCACCCTGAGTGCAGTTACTTTTCCCGTAATTCGATCCGTAAATTTTTTACAGTGTATTCAATACTGCGGTTCAATTAAAATGATAAAAAAAAGGTTTATTCAACCTCTTTTTAAGGTTGCAGCAACATTGCACAATATTACAGATCTATGAAAGAATATTATGGCTCAACGTTGAACTGATTTTTCCTAGTAAGTGCATAAAACGATAAATAGAAAATAACATTTTCTTTTTCTTCTAAGGATATTTGCTGGCAACATTTATTAAAAATGTATCATGTTCAGCTTCTGTACAAGTTCTTTTCTAATTTAGTTGTGAGTAAGTTCCCCACGAATGGATACTATTTTTTTGGACATAAGATGAGTATAATCCATCTTCAAAGGTAAAAAGCGGATTACGCTTCCATTATGTGAGAAGTCTGAATAATTAAAAAGAGAACGCAGGGAGAAAAATATGTTCCATAAATGAATGATACAAGAAGTTAGTATATTCTAGGAACTTCACTCTGTTTGGCGTTATTCGATTTCTTTGTTTTATGCCTTGAACAGAGGTATTATAAATTGCTATCGTGCTATAAATTTTAAATATAGTCATTACTCATTAAAGCATCGTTTAAAATAAAAGCATATCACTAAAGCTATCATAACTCAATTGAAATAGCAAGTTCAATTTTAATTTTTGTTTATATTCTTTTATAATTTAAGAAGTTGTTTCAGTAAAAATTTAAACAAGTAAATTATGACCATAGTACGTATTTGAATTTTCTCAGAACTCATTGCATTATTCAAATAATTTTTATTTACATCTAAAAGCTCTAAAACTAATACTGAGGTTATAAAACTTTGTTCAGTGAATTAATAAAATTGTAAAATATTTTTAATATGAAAGACAATTTAACTTTCTTCCTTTCTTTTAAAATAATCTCAGATCATTTTTACTTACATCTGCCCTACTATTAGATGCAAGCTTTTTAATGCTATTAACTAAGAAAGGTGTAATATTCATAAATATTATAA
The DNA here is from genome assembly GCF_982258835.1 of Parasteatoda tepidariorum. Classification (NCBI taxonomy): domain Eukaryota; kingdom Metazoa; phylum Arthropoda; class Arachnida; order Araneae; family Theridiidae; genus Parasteatoda; species Parasteatoda tepidariorum. The sequence continues at coordinate 77,207,219 of NC_141758.1, forward strand.
TACAACGTTTTCTTTTGTCTTTTTAACAAGCATGTTGTTATTTCCGATAATTTAGCACATGTTTAAAACAGCAGTTAAAAAATTTGCGTCATTTAAAAATTATTTTAATAATTCATTCAAGTGATTAGTGTGACGTTGACATTTAATATTGATAAGTAAATGTACTCCATAAAATACTTGACAAGTTAAACACAGGACAAGATCCAAGTTCCAGTTTTTCTTTTGAAAAAATATTAAAAACAGGTTTTATTAAATGTCATAGTTTGCGTTTGGTTAAATATTTTTCTTACTTATAAATACCTGTCTACGTTAACTCCATTAATCTTATGTGAACAAAAAAAATATGTATATTAGAAAGGCATACGTCCAAATTAGAAAAACTTTTCAAAATTAGGATGAAAGTTTAAACCTAAGTGGGAGAAAAGTTTTAAATTCAATGAAACAAGTACAAGATGTGCCTAAATTATGTTCCTTCAGTTTTTTTTGGCAAATTTGTAAAACTTGTGAACCCCAGCCTCATTCTCCCCTACTAAAGGTAAAGTTATACTGCCGATAATTTAACGTCTATTCAGAGACATTTCTGCAACTAACGGTTATGCATTTAAGTTTCTTTCTTAGCAAAGTATACTAAAGCCGAAGTTTGTTTTCGATAGTTTCAAATCGGCTCAGAAACGTTTATGCTAAAACTACATATGAGTTTTATTTGTATAATATTCTAAATCCGAAGTCATAAAAGTAATAGTCAGTCGGGGTTTCAAAACTATTAAGATAACCTAAGAAATTAAAAAACGTAAAAAAAAAGGGTACACGAATATAAGAATAACATTAAAATTAAACATAAGAATTAAAATTATACGTGCCTTACATTGATAATCAATCAAAGGTGTGTATGATCGCAAAATTAAAAAATACTTATCCATTTGGGGAGGGGCATAAACTATTAACTTTTACCACAATGACCATTTTTAGGTTCCTACACTGAGAATAAAAAAATATATTAAAAAATTACCAGAATATGATAAAGTTTACCGTGTTGCTGGGGCACTATGGGCACACAAATCTCAGTATTTTCATCAACGCTTTGATGATGATTTAGGTGAAATTAACAATAAAATTTTTAATTTCAGCAAATTTCTGGAAAACCGGTATCATATGAACGGAAAAATTACCGAATGAATATTTTAAATACCGCATATTTTGGTTTTATTAACCAGAATTAATGCTTTTTTTCCCAGAAATGTTTATCATATAGTACGGTAATTTTACCGGAATTTTTTTCTCCTTGTATCTTAGTATATTAGATACCAATATTGACCGCACTTATTACCTTTTATCATGATACCAGTAGTACTCATTACTACAATTATTTAATACAACAATTACTTATTACTACAATTTACTTATTTTCTCAATAGCGTCCATAATAATCTGGCAAATTTTTTTTACAGAAATAAATAAATATTTATTATATCGTAGCAAATAAGTAATTCCATAGTTCAAAATAAATTGCTTTTTAATTATAATTTGGCTACATATTTATCATTTTATTAGACACCAGTATTTAGCCCATCTGATATAAGCACAGTTTATGCTGTTTCATTCTTGATCTTTATCCTTCAGATCTAAATCTACTACTAATTCTGAAAAAAATATGACCAAAATGACCAAAAAGCATTACTTAAGTAGTATTTTAATGAGGTAATTAATTATTTCAATCACAAGTCACATTATGCAGTACGAATTCCAGATTAAAGGCTGTAAAAAAAATTCAAGCAGAAATCAAATTTATTAAATGAAGAGTTAATTAAAAACCCGTTTATCAGAAACCATCCTTTTCTTAACTTTATTTTTTTCTTCCCAATCTTGTAATCAAAAAATCCAGTATCTCACTTTAGATGAAAGTCACGAAAACGAACGACAAAGGGTACGATTATCAAACGCAAAAGACTTGTGACTGTCATGTTATCGCCACCAAAGACTCCTTAATTACGGACATTTGAGGTGCTGTATATCTCACAAATGACGTCCATTAAAAGCACTGTGTGAGCGAAAAGTAAAAATAAAAAAAAAAGAGATTGCAAATCATTTTAATCTCAGATGGAATCTTCCGTTGATGAGAGGTATGAAACGTGGAGAATTAATGACTACTACTTGAGGAAAACGAGTTTTAAAAATCGGTTTTCGGGACATTTTCATTCAAATAATGTACACGAATATGTTATAGTTTTAATTTTATACATGTTATTAAATTAACCCGGAAATTGAGCTCGTTATACAAATAAAGTATGTTGAGTACTTAATTTGAGTTTGTTAAACCTTATTTGTATTCATTTCTTTTTAAGTATGAAATATTAAAGAGGAAGGTTTTGAAAGGTAATTTTGTTTAACCGTTTAAGCTCCAATGCTCCATTTTCGGAACATGTCTATTTTTCAAAATGGCAAAGACTGGTAATTCAATTCCTTCATTCTTTGTAATTATTCTGGAGTAGCTGAATATTGATATTAGATAATATGAAACAATATTTTTTCCGGAATTAAGAAATTACTTTTTTAAAAATTAGTAGCTGATAGTAGAAAAATTTAACTGAATTTATATGCAAACCTGAAACTACTTTTTCCTTTTACCTTTTTCATTGAGGCACACTGAGATAAAATAAGTATGGTTAAAATTAACAGAATGTGGCAAAATTTACCATGCTTCTGGCTCTATAGGTACATCAAAAAGCTAAGTAGTTTTTATCAAAGTGTTTTGACAACGATTTAGGTAAAATTAACAATAAAATATTGTTTTAAAATATGTGATAAAATTTCGAAAATGTGGTAAATTCTGGTAATTTTATCTTGATATTTTAGAGCATGGCATGAAAACCATTTATTCCATTAAATTAACTTTACAGTTTTGTATTTTTTTATTAAATGTGTGGTAATAAGAACTATAATTTTGAAAACTAGAATTTCTGATAAACCATTGCCAGCTATATGAGCGAAAAAATTACCAAACGAATGGAATAAATACCGTATATTTTAATTTTATTAAATAGAATTATGTTTTTCTTTTCTTCACTAAAAATGTCATTACCATACAGTACGAATCACAAAAAAAAAGAATGTATTAAGAAATTTATGAATTAAAACTCTTAAACTGTATTCATAAAAAGATAATGAGAATTCGTCCCACGTAAAACTATCTAATTTATGTAAATTAGTGTTAAATTTGCTCTTATCAGTTTAATTTTTCAAACCTGATGAGTTTGATAACTGAGCCATAGTTGAAAAGCAAAATTTCATTGAAAATTCCAGGAAAACTTTTTTGTTTGTTGAACCACCATTTATTCTAAGCAAGGAGAATCTAACAGCTCTTATGTGTTATACACTTTGGGTAATGATTGAGAGTTTAAGGATTCAGATTGCTAAACTTCAAAATTTTTACTAACTGGAGTTTGTTTTGTTGAGAAGATGTGTAAGATTAATATGCAACTAAATAATTTGATAGAATACAACTAAAAATTTGATGACATGTTGAACTATTTGGAAGAAAAAAAAATATAAAAATAGATTCAATGTGTAACAATTAATTTAAGTGGTTCTCATATTTATATTGAATAAAGGTATATAATAACTCTTAGCAACAACATTCCTCAAAAATTACAATACCCTTCAAAAACCAGCAATATCTATTAGATATTTTTACTTAAATCTTGACGTAAATTCAATTTGAAATTAAAAGCCGAATTTACCCAGTCCCGTTTAATATAAAGTACTAAACACCAGTCAAAAACTTAAGGGTCCTAAGTTAGAATTCAATTAATTAATGAGAATTCAGTGATTAATTAAAATATTATACATTAAAAATTATATTTAGGATATTTGGATACTTATATATATTGGGATATTTCATATTACATCATATTTGGATACATATATTATCATAAGTATAAAGCGAAAAAAGACTTTTTTTCCTAAACACATATAAAATTTTGTGCAATACTATAATTATATACAAACAGATCATTGTAATTGCTGATGGAAAATTTAGGTATCATCCTTATTGGAAGTATTTTATCATTTATATCATCGAACCAATTTGGTAATTGGAAACCAGCAAGGGACGTCATCGTAAGTAAATCGTGGTATTTGTCGATTCAGAAACTAATCAAGTTCGACATACAACGCGTGACGTCGCTCACGGGTATCCAATTAAATCTGGTGCGGCATAATCACTTCACTTTTTCTTGAGTTGCAAGTACCCGATTGTAATAAAATGTTTAATAAAATTTTTCTTGATTTAACGCTATAGTTAAATAATACTTAAAAAAACATTAAATTCATCAAAAAATTATTATTATTGTTAGTCTAACTTTGAAAGTAATATAAAAAATGCGTAAAATGTAATTGCATACAACCACCTACAAGAAAGTTCTTGATGATGCTAATTTATTAAACTTTAACTTTCATCAAAGACAAATTAATTCTGTAAACTCTTTCTCCTCTCATTAATAATTTTGAAATCTTTTATTAAAAGTACTCTAAGGGATATTAAACATATTTTATAATTTATTCTAGAATGCTCGTTTTCCTCATTTTGAAGCGATTTTGCAACACTATTTTATATCAACACATAACGCATATTCAAAAGAGGAACTTTTTATATAAGATTTTAAAGAAGTGTTTTCTGAAAGTTTATATCATTCAATGTATCGTTTATTTATTTATATATCATTTTATCAAATATTAACAATAGATGCTCATGTCAGACTTTTCAATAAGTTTTGTAGCAAATATTATATAGTCTGATTTTAACTATTTTCTCTTACATTTTTCCTTTAATTTTTAAAGCTTTCTGAAAAAATGCAATTAATACTGAAATTTTATAAAATCCATATTTTTAATTAAGCATAAATAAGTTATACAATGACAATAATTAACATATAAAGATAATAAGAGTTTTTATTTGAATTTTAGATTAAGAAAATCAACCTTTTTTGTTATTCTTTACTCGTTTGCAAACCTGCAAATATGCACAAGCCTCGATTATGCATTACACGGAGAAAAAATTTCTGGGGAAATTTCGTACTATATGGTAATGATATTTACGACGAAAAAAAATTCAACAACATAATTCTAGTTTATAAAACCAAAAATTTACTGTATTTAAACAATCCACTTAGCAATTTTTAAGTTCATATGGGAACGGTTTACTGGAAATTTAAGTTTTCAACATTATAGATTTTATAACCAAACATTCAAAAAAAAAAAAAAAAAATTGAAATGTGAAAAAAGTAAATTTATCCGCATAAATGGTTTTTATGCTATGCTCTAAGGCATCATGATAAAAATTATCAAATTTTAGCACATTTTCCAAATTTTATCACATATTATTAAACCATATTTTACTGTTAATTTTACCAAAATCATCACGGTATATTCCATATTCCATAAGAAGCACGGTATATTCCATATTCTAGTAGTTTTAACTATATTTTTTTCTCAGTGCACCATTAATTAAAATTTATTATACGTAATTCGAAGGACAGCCTTCAAAACTTAACATCACCGCTTATTGAAAAAAGTAAAAGACGATGTCTTAAAAACTCACGACGTCAATTTTTAAATAAAAGTAAAAATACTTTTAAGTTCAAAATCAACTCAGAGATCAAAAATTTATTTTTTGCGTTAATTATCTATTTATTAAGATTTATTTAATAGATAGGTCGAATTTCACAAACACTAAATATACGTAGGGAAGCAAAGGTTTAATAATAAATCTTGCAAATTTAATAATATCAAGGCGATGTCGTACCAACAATGCTCTAATCATTTGGTACTTTAAAAAAAAAAGAATAAAATTTTAAGAATAATTCAGTAAAAAGATAACTATAATGATATTGTTAATCTTTTTAAGCAATTCATATAATTCTAATATATATATAGCATTACACATAATTTACCATTGTCTAACTTAACATCAAATACTTCATTCAGAAAAGCAATCTTTATAGCATAAAAAGGTTAAGAGTTCCATTCAAATTTATTGCATTCATCAAGACAATAGTTAAATTTGTCTTTACTATCCCCATTCATGTGAGCTCTTTCATCATTCAAAATCAGTGAATGAAAATTGAATACTGATATGCGTAAAGTGTAAAGCCATGGCCTACATACTCCAAAATATGCATTCCTTCACAATCTTCCTCCACTCTGAGCAAAATAATAAAACATCCTTAAATGCCAAACTGTGAAGTCATTAGCATTTTTCTAGCGAAGATGACCTGATAGAATTATGAAAAAAATAATGAATGGAAGTTATATAAAAAAAGATATTTAATCGCGAATATCGTAAAATCTAGTTTACGGACCACAAACTCAAGGAAAAATGGTGCATTTTTAACAATTATGTGCTTAGACGCTACCTTCTCACATTACACTCTCTCAGCAGCTTCAAAGGAAAAATTGGAGAAAAAAAAGTTAATAAGAATCTTAGATCGGTGTTGTTGATTTGGGCATAAAAAAACTTCTAATAAGAATCGCTACCAGAATACTTTTATTTGCAAATAATTGCATCGACACATTCTCAAACTTCATTTTTTTTCATGTAGATATAATTATAAATGTTTTATTCTTCACTAAATAACAAAATAACAAATTCTTGTCGTAAAATGAGACAGGTAATTGCAAATATTACAGTAATTAACCCGTAATAAAATCGTAAAAAGTAATTGACAGACAAAAACCTTTTCTTACAGTAAGTCTTTAAAAGCTTCACGTAACATTTAGGAATTGATATTTAAATACCTAATCACTAAGAAGATATATACCTTTTTACTCAAATTGTTTTACACAACATCAAGTATTTACGATAATTGAACAGTAAACTGAACTGTTGTGGTAAAAAGTATTATCCCCCTGAGTGCAGTATCCGTAAAATCTATTTTAACGTAAAACCCGTTTTTGCCGAATAATTTTATTATTTTCTTTTGCAGTATACTTATTTAATTACAGTGATTGAGTGATTTAGCTGTAAATACTGCAGTAAAAATTAAGGTAGATTAAATTTTTTCATTCCTGGAAACTTTATGGCGAAAGCGAATTTTGCGGTAAAAATTACTTTTACCCTGAGTGTTGTTACTTTTATACCGTAGTTAGATCTGAAATTTTTTTTTTAGTGTGGAACACATAAATGCATTTTCATTCTTCCATTAATCTTTTTTTTCTTTTTTTTTTTTTTTTTTGAATTATACTCTCTTAAAATGATCGAGTGGAAATAACTCAACTTGAGTGCTATTTAACTCTTTCATCTAGAAAAAACCGGCCTTCTCATCTTGAGTTAAAATCACTCGAGTGAAAGAGTTATATGGAAATAGCTCAATTTGAGTGAAAAAAATTTCACTCAAACGTTAGTTATTTTCACTCGAGTTTGAGTGATTTTCAGTATTACCTGAGTGAATCGTTTTCACTCAAACTTGAGTGATTTTAACTCGTGATTGAGCGATTTTCAGTATTTCAGTTTGTAAATTGCAGTCAAAATTTTTATTGTTAATATTCGAAATTGATGTATTTAGTGGTGCCATCTATCGTGAGCGATTAAAAATACTATAGTTTTCGTTTCAAAAAAATTCCTTTTGAAAGCCTTAGATAGGAATTTTTTTTATCTTAACGTTTGTTGAATTTAAATATCGAATTAGATAATATAGTACTTGTGAAAGTTTTCGCTGTGAGCAAATCGACGCTGGCTGGGATTCGAACCGGCTTCCCGTCTGTCGTGAGATTGACCGATTAACCATCTCGGCTGCAGTCCTGTGACAAGACGGCTACAAATAACTAATTAGTTTCATGAGCTGGTCTTGTTGGCGAGGATAAAGTTTTTATTTGTTAAATCAAATTAGGTGAAGACACAGTTAAAAAAAATTTTCAGAGTTAACAGTTTGAATAGCAGCATTTTGTGGTTATCCAACTATTTTGATTGTATACGGTAAAACAACAATTAAATGAATTATTACTTAAGAGGTTTTTTTTTATGAAAAATTCCTAACCACTGTAGATTTGAGTTTTTTTTTCTTTCCCCTAAGTTACGTCATTTTTCTTCGAAGTTTAATTTTTAAAAGTAAGGAGCTCTAAACGAATTTTTAAAGTAGGCAGTTTTATAAATATTATTACTCATTTAGGTTCAATTGAAAATACTATGAGTCATTTTTTTTCGAACAAATTTATTCGTTTAATTTATAAAGCTTTATTTTCAAGCAATAAAAAAGGTATATTGTTTTAAGTTGCGTAAATTTTTTTAAGACAAATTTCTGAAACTAAGTAAAATTAATAAATTTTTGAAGAGGACGTTAAAAGCTAAAAAATCTGGATTAAATACCCTTTTTCAAACTCAATTTTGCAAACTCTTTTGATATAAATTTGTTTAAAATCCAAACTATATATTTGTTTTGATTAGAAAAAAATAAGTATAATTTTTGTTCTGCAATAATCCTAGCTTAGTATGAATTCGAATAAAAAAATTAACTAATTAACATTAACTAATTAACATTAACTACTTGACTTTACTTTAATATTGTTTTTACCATAAACTTTGCTCAAGCATAGTTTTCTTAAGTCAAAAAGAAAGAAATAATAAAAATTAATGAAAACGACATTTTTAATAAAATTACTAAAATACGGAAATATTTAAATACCTAATTTTAGGCATATTTTAAACTAATTAAATTGTATCGCTTTTGAATTATAAATAATTACAATTAAATCAAGTATGTATTTTATGAATTTTAACTATTATGAATATAGATAGTGTACGTTATTTCCGTTATCAATATATATGTTTAGAATGTTTAGAATTTCTACATATAATAGGAAAGAAAAAACATTATAAAAATTTAATATACCTGCCAGGAAAGCAAGATTGAAGGCATCAAACTCTTTCAATTTTACAACAAAGCAAAGTAACTGCAGTTTTTCTGCAGATTCATCAGAAAGTATACTTCTGAAACAATGACTGCATAATTACTTCAAATTTACTGCAGAATGACCACGGATTTAAAGTTTCAGTTTTTTTCTAAATTTATGATTTTTAAGTGACGTCACTTAAACTACAGTAATTTTGTAGGCAATAGCTAAAAAATTTTCGAAATAAATTACTGAGAAATTACTTCGCATTAGCTGCAAAATAACTGCAGTGTTTTTACAGTTAAGATTGCACTACAGAAAATTTGCAGTTAACTCTAGAAAAGCTACGAAATTACTTCAGTTCTGTAGAATAACTACAGTTTATTTTCAGCTGGGAGGTATATAAATTCAAATTGAACTATATCTCATAATAAATATTACTTTTAATTTAGCTCCTTTTTTTTTACTATTATTCTATAACTATTGAAAAATTCTAATTTATTTGCATTTTCGAAACTTTAATTAACATTGTACTTTTAATTAAATATTAATTCTGCATTTTCAATTTTGCCTCGAAAATTGAATTTGAAGAAAAGTAGTAAGAACTTTTATGCTAGCAACAAAGGAAAAATAGTTTGTATAATGTGATAAATACTTTATGAAATACGAAGATAGTATTAATTCTGAATTCCGATTAAATAAAAGCTAAAAACAGGATAAAAACAGAAAAATTCAAAATATTGCTTAATTTTTCTAAATATAATATTTTACCCTTTTTCTTTGAATGATATATTTATAATAAAATACATTGAACATCTGAAGATTCTGATTTGAATGAATGGATGTTGCAGATGTGAACTTTCATAAATTAAAGACAGTCAACTTTATTAATAGAAAGCAATTTAAATAACAGCAATTATAGACTGTATGAACAATAATTTCGTAAATATCTTTTATAAAAGAAGTATAGAATGATATGAAATTAATTATCCAGAAATGTTTTGTACCAAAATTATACATAAAAAAAAACTAAAACATGGATAGAAATTTATTATATTAAAATAAAATGTTAAAACTTTAATATGAAAACTGAAAAAATTCTAAAACTCTTATCAGATATAATATATTCCCACATGCTTTGACAAAGATTCTAGCAGGGAATCAAATTTTTTTAATATTTCATAATCATCCACATTTAACACTTTCAATTTTAATAAATTTTTTTGACAAATAATTTAAAAGAATAGTATATTTTATTAAAAAACGCTGAAAAACAGCTAATTTAAATGGAATGTGTATATAACACATTCAAAATAAAAGTATTTTCAAAATAAAAACCACAAAGTAAATCTACTTACTGAAAAGTAAAACAGCGTCTTCTTCAGAAATACCGCTGTGAACTAAAAGTTGTTTTAATTCTTCTTAATTCAAAATATTAAATGACATATTCTCCAGAAAAAAAAATTAAACGTAAAATAAAAAGGAAGACATAATCTATTTAGATCACAGAGCATAACAATTTTATTTATATTTATTATCGTTTGCTTTTTAAAATAAAACGATAGAAATTCCAACTTATATCTCGCACACAATTAAATAATAAATAAATCACTCAAGTTTGAGCTAAAAGCACTCAAATATTGCTTAATAAATACCACTCAAGTTTGAGTTAATGCAAAGCAAGAATTTCGCTCAAATAAGAATGTATTTCACTCAAGTTGAGTTAAAAAAATTTAACTCTTTTTTGAGTAGGGGAAATAACTCTTTCATTTTAAGAGAGTAGCTACTCCTTTCGAAGTTTTTGATCATTAATTAACTTTAAATGAAATTATAAAATAAATATAAACTAATTTTATGATATGTTTATATTTAAAGTTATTTATATTCAAAGTTAACTAAGTATAATAATCTTAAAAGTAAACTGAACTGATGTGGTAAAAAGTATTATCACCCTGAGTGCAGCATCCGTAAAATCTATTTTAACATAAAACCCATTTGTACCGTAAAATTTTATTATTTTCTTTTGCAGTATATTTATTTAATTACAGCAATTGAGTGATTTAGCTGTAAATATTGCAGTAAAAATTGAGGTAGATTAAATTTTTTCATTCCGGGAAACTTTACGGTGAAAATGAATTTTACGGTTTACTTTCACCCTGAGTGTCGGTACTTAATACCGTAGTTTGATTCGAAATTTTTTAGTGTGGAACACTTAAATGTATTTTCATTCTTCTATAATTTTTTTTTTTTGCGACTCCTTTCGAAGCTTTTGATCATTAATTAACTTCAAATAAAATTAACTTTGTGGCCATTGCTAAATCTCTGGGTGTTTTAAATTATGATATGTTATTAAAAATATTAAGATTGAAACTTTTTAGAAGATATTAAACTTAAACTCCTAAAAGGTAGTGTTGAAAAATTAATTGAAGGATTTGAACATTTTCGAGTTGTTTCATACGTAATAAATGCTTAACAAAATTAAATGTCGATTAACATTAAATTACTGAATCATTGACAATTATTTACTTATAATCTACAATGAATATTATGACATAATTTATTTATTACTCAAAAAGAAAATCTCGCACATTTAATCTACCTATTTATGCATAAAAATTTAAAATAATGAAAAGAAAAGAACCGCGCATTGAGAAAACAAGTATATTCAAAGCTACCAGAATGTGGTAAAATGTATCGTGCTTCTAGTTCTATCGGAGCATCTATAAGGTTGATAATTTTCACCCTAGTGCTTTGGTAATGATTTTGATAAAATGAACAGTAAAACTTGATTTTATACGATGTGATAAAATTTGGCAAATATGGTAAAATTTGGTAATTTTATCATGATGTCTTAGAGCATGGAATTAAAATAATTTATTCGGGTAAATTTATTTTTCAGTTTTCTATTTGCTACTGTATGTATGGTAATAAGAACTATAATTTTGAAAACCATAATTTCCGGTTAAATGAACACATAATTACCAAATAAATTATTCAAATAACATGTAATTTGGTTTTGTTAACCAGAAGTATGGGCCTAGTAACCAGAAATGCCATTACCATACATTACGGTAATTTTACCAGAATATTTTTATTCGAATATGGAAATGGGAGATTTATAAGAACTTGAAACAGAAAAAAAACTTTTTGAATCTATCTTTTATTTATACACGAATAATTGTACTTGCGTAACTGATATATAAGTTATGAAACTCGGAAAATAGTATTTAAAAGAACCGCTTCAATTTAAACCCTAATATCAGGTAAACTAGTTTATGACAGAAGAAATTGCATGTGGGATTCAATCTGAACCCTAATAACATGTAAACTAGTTTATGACAAGAAATTGCATGTGGGATTTATTTTGGCACTCTATTAAGATTGTAGCAAAGTGCCTATTACAACTGCGTGTTTCGATGTTTAAAAAAACAGGTTTAAGCAGTCATAAAAAATTACTAATAAAAAATTTTCAATTTCACAATACCACAATTTTTTGTTCAAAAATACACAATTCAGAAAGTCAAATGTCAGACTTTTCAAAGAAAAGAATTAATAGCCATTCCTCATTTTGAAACAAATACGAAAAAAAATATATTGATGTAAATTTTTTCGTTACAATGTGCTAATTTTCTAAAAAATAAACAGCTTCGGTCAATTTAAAGTCAAGCTTGGGGGAAAAAATTTGACTGCTATTTTTTTCTTCTTTTCTAATCTCTTCCTAAACAAATTGTAATATATTATTACCCTGCTTTAGTATTTCATCAGCTTTTATTTAAATCATTTTTTTAATCAGTTAACCAAAAACTAGACAATTTCGGAGTACTGTTAAAAATTCCGAATCGAATTGCGATATAAATTATCAACATACTGGGTGCGTCATCCGTAAAATCCGTGTTTGCTGTAAAATACTGTACCGTAGTTTTTACAATAATATTTATTTAATTAGAATCATTTAGTTTAAAAATTACGGTATATAAGAGTTTTGTTCCTTAGCATATTGCGGTTAAAACGGATTTTATGGTAAAAAGTATCGGTACCCTGAGTATTTTTTATCGTAATTTTAACAAGAATTTTATGATTTTAGTTTTTTTTCCCTATACAAAATTACGCAATTAAGGTAATGAAACATCAAACTTATTTATAAAAAGCATTAATATCCATTCCTAATTTTGCAAATAATGTAAAAAATAAATAAATAAAAGTAAATATTTGAATAAAAAAATTAATTTATGGAAAAATAAATAGTCTTCCGTTTTCACCTAAACTTTAAAAAAAAAAAAAAAACTTTCTCGCTTTTAATAATACTTTTATTACAAGGTAAGGATAACGGTAAACTGCCCGTCTAAATGGTTCAATATGTTTTAATAAATTAAGTATACATTCAAAGCATTATTATGAAAAAAGTTAACCGAAAACAACCCATTTTCGTATAATAGCCTTAAGCATTTCTACTCGTAATATTCAATAAGAAAAGTCTTTTTATAACTTTTTCTTATCCCCCCCCCCAAAAAAAATGCAAGTTAAGTATTAAAATTTCAAACTATTCAACGAAAAAGCAAGTCTCCTTTATATAAAATTTTAATTTCCAGAAAAACAAATAGCTTCTATTTAAGTTTAGTTAAAAAATTCAACAGTTACCCTTCGTAATATATAATGTTCACTTAATTGAATTCTTGTTTTCTTACCTTAAGCAAATACTTTATTCATGTTAGTCTAACACGTCAATTTCAAAAATAATTGAGGGTAAAATGAGTTTCTTTACAGAGTTAATTTTTTTATTTTACCCTCCCCCTTAGTTAAGCATATTTAACCTTCAAGTTAAATGATTTAATAAATGGAGAGTGGATACCTATAATCAACAAATTTTAATTTCTTCACAGCAGGCTTTACTTCAAACAGCTGTGCTTTTTACCAGGGCAGAACAAATATTAATCGTAGTGTATTAAAACCCAAAGCTCGTTTAATGTTTAATTTTGTTTAACTTTCGAACTTTATTAGCCAGAAAGAGCTCTTTTTAACATTATTCAAGCATCATTAATTTTTGTTATTTTGTTAAAACATGTTTTCATGTATTGGTTCAGATTAAATCAGAAATGTAATGTTCACATTAAAACAACCATAAGACGAACTAAAAAAAATCCTTTTTTTCTTATAAATTTAATATTTGTCGGGTAGTTTAAATATTGCATAGTAATATCGAAAAAAAAATATAAAGAAACAATTTCTGAAACTTCGTTTTTTTTTTATTACAGCACTTAGCATCCATGCAAATAGTATTGGGGAAGAATCAATCAATAAACTTAGTTCGAGTATCAAAGAGCAACTACAGTAAAAGTTACAGTACTGTAACTTTTTTTTTTGAATTCGAATTGTTACCTGAAATGAACTGAAAAGAATTCAATTAACTGCATACGTATGAACCAAGAGCAAAATTAATAAACAAACCGACCACCCTGAATAACCTTTGATCTAATGATCGGTCGTATATTTAAAATTAAATTTCTCGATCGATTTCAGTCAAATTTTGCATCTTGCCATTTAAGATTACATTATTTGAAATGTTGTAAAAATTGTATATCTTACAGAACAAAAGTGCTTCGAATATTATTAAATAAAATAATAAAAAATATCTTCTAACGTTTATATTTTGAGTGGAATTATCTTTGGAAAAAAGAATTTCATAATTGGGTACAAAAAGTTTTCAACTTGCTTAAAATATTCTCGAGATATGGCGAAATACGTATAAGGTAATATTAACATTAATATGGTTTTTCGAAGTTGTTTCGCCAAGGAAAATAAAACTTTGTGCCATTAAATTCTACATTCAATTCAATTCAATCCAAGGAAAATAAAAAAAGTCACTAAAATATTTTACTTGTATTCTGATTGAAACAAATTTTCTCTTCATTGGATATCAAACTAATTAATTGCCTTCCTGTCATTAAAATTTTAGGATGTTTAGTTTGAAAAAAAAATTTAATCGTGATTTTACATGCAATATTTTTGATTTTTATAAAAAAATAATTATGAATTTGCTAACTTTGATCAAGGTGCCTTTTTAAACAATACGTAGATATGATTTATGTAACCACCCATCTTATCCTATAAATGTTAAACAAGAATAAAAATAGACCTAAAATAAATGAAGATATTAATTTAATCATATATTTAAACATCCTTTCCAGATTAAAAGAGGATTTTAGTGTTTTCCTCATGTACTTAAGTCCGGGTCACATAAGATATCACGATTATGCTAATTATTTCCTTATAACTGCATTATGCCGAATGAAGGTTGAAGTAATCATGACTACGCTTTAAAGTAAATAAAATATTTTAATTAATTAATTGATAACTATGCATTACAAACCAGCAAATAAATTTTTTCTTGTATTTGTGCAAAACAAAAAAAGCTTATTCTGAAAATATTTTTTATTAATTTTTTATAATCGAACTATTTAGAATTTTAATTATTGTTATCCTATATTTGACCTACGCCAATTATTTTAATAACTTTTAAAGACAAATACTAAGTTGAATAGAGACTCAAGTTAAATTTTTTTGGTCCTATTTCGTACAAAGTAAAAAATTCTGGTAAAAATTACAGTACTGCATGATAAGGTCATTTCTGATGTAAAAAAAGAAAATAAAAATCATTTTTGTTAATAAAGCAAAAGTATGTGGTATTATCTTTTTGTAAATTTTTCCGATCATATGATACGGTTAACTTTTACCTATGAATCTTGGTCATCAAAATTCTTATCACTACACATTTAGTAAAAAATACAAAACTGAAAAGTAAATTTAAACAAATAAATGGTTTTTATGCCATACTCTAAGGTATCATAGCAAAATACCAAATTTTACCACACGTACCAAATTTAATCACATGTTATAAAACCATATTTTATTTTTAATTTCACCAAAATCCTTACCAAAGCGCTTCGGTAAAAACTACCGAGCTTTTTGATGTTATGTTCCCTTAGAGCTGATAAATTTTACCATATTCTGCTAGTTTTGACAACACTTTTTTTTTTCAGTGTAAAACTTAGGTTTCAGTTTATCGGTTGGGAATTTTTAAAATATTGTTTGGAGCAGTTTTCCTAGCAAAGTTTAGTTATCTTAAACAAATTTTTCCTTAAAAGATGTAGAATAGAATTTTAGGCATCAATACTTTTTTAATAAATTCTAATACTTATTAGTACGTAAAATAAATATATGGTGTTACAAAATGTTTACTTTTATTGAATACTTAGGATACACGAATCCTTCCTAAAAAATAAATGTGGTCAAAACATTCTTATTTAATGTTTAGATGCAATGCTTATCAATCAAGTTCAATCAGTTTGCATGAGTAACAAAAACGTCGTAGTAGAAAATTGTTTGAACCTTTGATGAAATTATTAAAAGATATCAAAACAAAAAAAGCAGCCGAAGTTGCCCATGAAAAGGTGAATAAATATACGAGTGGTATAAGAGATTCAAATGATGTACGAAATCCCATTTTCATGAAATTTTGATGATGACAGTAACTTTTACCATGAAAGGAAGAAATGTGTCACTTTCATTGTGTCACAATATTTGAGTAGCCACAATGATTAACTATAAAAAGCTTGGATAATAAAACTTTTAATTCTACAATTTTTACAAAGATTGTATAAGAAATAGTATACCAATCGTATACTATTTCTTATATCCATGATATAATTTAATATACTATGTTATTAACATAGTGTAAATTTCCAGATTAAATTAATGCAAAAAGTATCAGTACTCAGCGTGCCGTTCATTGTAATCGAGACAAGTTACGAACTAAAAAAAATGCGATACCGTAATTTTTACAGTGATAATTACCATAAAATCACTGAATCACTCCAAGTAAATGAATAGTACTATAAAATTACTGTATAATATTTTACGATAAAAGAAAAGAATTTAACTGTAAAGCGGATTTCTAGATGATACATCCAAAATGTCGTTACTTTATGCCTTATTTTGAACCAGAATTTTTTATAGTTTAAGTTGTTCGTGTAATTTATATATTTATTAGATACCGGTTCATCAAGACAACAATAAATGTCAATATTTTTTTTTAACAAGACTATGACTGTAAAATTTTATCTAACATTTCCCCAGATATTTTATGAAATGAGATTACTTATTTTAGGAAGGAATTCCTACAATTTTATGCATAAATTTAATATTAAACTGATTAGGAAAAAAGAAATATGCATATTTTATTAGTCAAATATGGAAGTTATTTATTGCGAATAATTTCATAAAAATTCGACACACTAGAAAATATATGCAAGTAAAAAACGTAGCATTATATACATATAACATTATAAACGTAACATTTCAACATTTTAAAATTATTTATGAATCTTAGATTTTTTTAAAATCCCTCAATAGCTTCCCATGAGGTCATTTGAGTTATATATGATAAAAAGCCTGGAAATATTACTTTAATAATGATGAAATTGGTCTATAAAAACCTTTTCTTGCTATCTACGAAAGATTATTGAGGTTATTAAATAGCCTTGAAAGATTTTTAATCGTGGGGTTATTAGTAAATAAAGGATCACATAAAATCCTGATTAAATTAAAAAAGAAAGCGAGCTTTAAAAGTATCCTTTACAAAACTTCTTACTATTAAAACCTTTCAAGTAGTAGCACAGAAGATTCGGACTTATCCCTTTGACGCAGATTTGGACACCTGTGCCCCTTTCGTATATTTTTTCACACATTCCAATTCGAAGCAAAAATATATTTCGGTAGTTTTTAGCTATAAAAAAAATTCAAATAGTTACTAAAAAATATTTTGCTAGATTATCGGAATTATATTTGAACTAAAATAAAATCCAAAATATCTAATATGAATTTTTTTTTTTTCATTCATATATTTCATTTTTTTTTTATTCATAAAAATTTATCAATTGATCATGTAAATTAAGGAAATTGAACTGAAGAATAACTGTTTCTCTTAGATCTAAATAGGTGCAAATTTGAAAAATTATTGCTTGGATTACTTTAACACAGAAAAAGACACCAGACCAGTGTTTCATGTTGTATTTCAAAATCATAAATTATTAAAATGTTAAGTACAATATTTTTCACTTATTTTGAACTAAATAATACCTAAGTAAAACATTTTTAATGTTGATTTTGAGAAATCATTTAGGAATTTTCTAAAGGAGCAATGACAGTTTGTTGAAAAAAGTTCTTTCAATTCCAACTCTTTTTTTATTAATTACATTCGAATTTCTGCTTAACTCATATTCAAATAATCATTCGAAACCCGATTTCTTATTTTCTTTAATTCTGCAACGGCTAGATAATATTAAGAAACTTAACATAATATGAAGAGAAACAATTTTTTCAGAAAGTATTTTTGTGTGGAATTCTTTATCACAAATTAAAAAGATAATTTTGAAGTTGCTATCCAGTTAGAACAACAGATTAAGAATAACAAAGCTTTTAAAACTTACCATGAATAATTATATAATGAGAGTTTTTAATTCCATGTTTAAAGCAAAAAGGAAGACAAAATCCTCTTTTTAGCAATTTTTTCATTCAAACATTACCGCATAATTTCGAATACAAATTTTCCCTTGCTTGAAAAAACAGACGATATTTTAAAAAATTTAAGACACAACAAACTTCGTAACCGTTGGAATAAAATGAATCGTCTGGAAAAAAAGTCTGAATATCTTTATACGCTCTTAACTCTGAAAAATTAATTAAAACTTTTAAAAGAACATTTTATTTATTGACTTTTAAAAAATTATTAAGGATTTTTTATAAAAAAGAACAATGGTTTTTCCCGTAGCAAATCATATTTGGATTGTGATTCAAAAAATAAATAATAAAAAAAAAACTTATTGGACGGAATTGTAATTAACAAAAGAACTTTTTAAACAATAACTTTCGATGAATTCTTTTTTTTTAAATGAAAAAGATCTTTTTAAAATCAATTTTATTTTAAAACAACAAATTACGAGCAACAAAACTTGGAAAACTTACCATGAATAATGATATGATGATAAAAGTTTTTAATTCCATGTTTAGAAACATAAGGAGGCATCAGCCCCCTCTATTTTGCACATCTTCCATTTAAACATTACCGCAGAGTAACGAATACAGACATTTATCTGCTTAAAAAGACAGACGATATTTTAAAAACTTTAAAACACAACAAACTTCGTAGACGTCGGAATAAAATAAATCGTTTGCGTCTTTAGACAGAGTTGTAGAAGACACGTGCTTTTTTCAACTGTAACCGAAACCTACTCCGTAATGTAAACATAAGAAAGCGGCGGAGAGTAGAGAACGCAGAAATGTTTCTTGTTTGGAGGATGAGCACGCTTTGAACGAGGCCGCCGCAACGGAAGAAAGGGGAAGAGTTGTAGTATCTTGAGATGTGTTGCGATTGGCTGCGTTTCCAGGGCCCAGTCTCGTGCCATCCGTCAATCACACATGAATGGGGAGTGACGTCGGCATTTTGCTTTTGATACGTAACTGATACGAAAAGAGAACTACTGAAAACAAAAACCGAAAAAACATTTAATTTGCTATCTCAGGCTTTCTACATTCCAAAGAACAATGGAGTAGACTTAAATCGATATTTATAAACCGAAAAAGTAAATAAATTAATATTTTTCTAATCAAAGGATAACTGCATAACCCACCAGAAGCATATATTACTGTCAATAAGATGGCCTACCAAGCATTTTATGGGAAATAAACATTTCATAATTTTAATTTCGGAAAATAAAAATTATAATGAATTAAGGCTTTGGTAACATGGGAAACTTGTTGAGAAATTAATATAAAATTACCAAAACATATACTGCCTGACAATTAGATATTTTTATTTGAAGAAGTAAATATATTCGAAATAATTTGGAAAACAATTTATGAAGTTTAAAAAGTAGGAAAATCTATTATTTTTATAGCTTAAAAATTTTTTTAAGCTTCTTAAAATTTCTACAGGTATCTATTTTATCTCATAAGGCTCGACTGAGCAATGCGTATAATAAAATTGATAATATCTTATTCGCGTTAGCTACAAATATCAGGAGTGTGATCAGTCATAAGCATAAATATAAGAAAAAAAAGCTTGAACAAACTTAATAATAAATTGAACAGAAATGAAAGGTTAAAAGCAAAAAGTTTATTTTAACAGACTGTTCTATAATTTGGTTCTAATTATGCTTATTAATTTTTACACAGCACTTTAATAAAGAGAACTGCATTTTAGTTTCAATAAAGATGCATTATTAATTTAGAAGAATCATTTACATTACTATTATTTAAGCTCGGATTGTTGTGCTTTTTTTTATTTAAATATTTTCTTACATATTTTTTAATACATTTTAACAAGTTTGTGTAGTGAAAAAGGATTTTATACTGTTTAATTTTGAACGCCAAATACTGAAATAATATATCGTAGGAATTATAGTTGTATAATTGCTATATTTGTATGATTATAATTGTTATATTTGAATGATTGTAATTGCTATAATTGGGTATAATATAGCCTACGTCACAGATCGTGTTATTCCTACTAAATTTAACTAGTAAACAGCATTTTCTGCGAACCTGATTTCTAGCAACAAGTAAAAGCATCAAACGAAGGGTCTTGTTATAAGTCGCTACTCGCCAGGTTGTAATTGTATTAGTCTAGTTCCTTTGGAAATAATTTATATTGTTGTTTTACTGAAGTTTATGAATTTAGTAAGCATATTTAAAACTCAGTTTATTAATTAAACTAAAAGGTAAATGTTATTCCTAGTAAGTGGGAGTAGTTGTGTTTTTTTCATATTATACCCAATTGTATCAAATTTATACTTTTTTAAATTATTTATTTATAATACTATTTTATTAATATGTATGTTTTTCTATACATAGAGATAACATACATTTGGAACAAATTGAATGAAATGTTTAGAAATTAAAGGTTTTGTAGAATGTATACTTTCATATTTTTAAAACCTTATTTTTTTAAGAAAAAAAATACCAGTATACATACAAAGCTAGATAAAAATATTAAAGCATCCAATGAGCGAGCGAAGTAAGTTATTAATCAAAAACTATTGATGTAATTCAAAAAAATATAGATGACGGAAAGAAAATGGGTACTATTGTTCCAAAAATTGCGAACAATTTTGAGGGGGGAAAAAGAAGAAAAAGAAAGAAAAACGGTAGAACATAAAAATGTAACGGTGCGTTCTGCACTGGAAACTTATTATTTAATATCTTCAAGTTTCAAAAATATTTACGAAGTTCATCAACAGATGGCGCAGATAAACTTGCAAACTATCTTTTTCTAATAATAACCGTTTGTATCAACAACATGGCATCGTCTGAGGACAAATTAACGAAAGTTCAATGCAAATGTTCAAGAATGTTTTCGCATACAACGGAAATCACTGTTTTAAAGTTTCCCCCAGTCAATAGCGACATCTGTTGAGGAACTTTTCTAACTAATTTTGAAACTTTGAGAGAAAAAATAAGTCCGATTCCTGAGCAAAACAGGGCAAAACTTGCAATTCTTTCTCCCTCCGTTTTTCAGTATTATTAATTTCATTCCTCCTGAAAAAATTGCATTCCTGAAGGAAAGTAATTTCTGGTCCCGATGATGCACATTCGTCACAATTATTATCCACACGATATTGCATATCGCTTTCATTTCCGAACAAAATCGTTTGATTAAATTATTATGAAAATGTATTAATCGTTTTCAGTAAATAGTTAACTTTTTTATTTGTTTAGAAAAATAATTTGTACTTGGAATTTGTAACTTTGCTTCCTCTATTAATTTTAATCAGTTTTCCTTTGTAGGCAAAACACGCTCTATACCCCTCGGGCAGGCCAATGAGGTTCACCTTTAGGAAAGATACGTTCTGATGACAAAATTAAATTTAGTTTGATAGATCTTTTAGCTCTGCTGTACAATTTGATCATTATCACATGATTGGAAGAAAGCTTGTCACTGGGACTATAATTATTTCCTATTTTCGACCCATAGATGCCTGAATTGACAGTGTTTAGTCATCTGAATTGAATTAACTGAGGACGAAGTAATGAAAAATATCTCAACAGGGTGCAAACATTCTCAGTGGGGAGTAAATGTCCCCTTATGAACCCCATTCTGTTAAAATGATTCATTCACCCCCCAATTGCTTTCTGGTATCTAAAATCATCCCTTTTTTTTAAGAAAAAAAATTGTCTCTTTTTTGAAGTAAAATTTTTTTTCTGTTAAAAAGAAACAGTGTATCTAATAATATTAAAATAGAAACGACAGTAAAAATTATTCTTGCGTGTATAAATTTGTTAATATTTTCATTTAATTTTATTTGTTTATTATTATTACGATGGTTTTACGTTTGTTTATTGCCCTGAAGTAAAACACTCGTCATTACTTGATCGTAATGATTATACACTAAATGGAATAAAGGCAGCTTTTGAAATTTATAATAAGAAACAAATGACAATACAATAACTACGAGTGCTGAAATTTAATTACCGATTAAAAATAATAAAAATCACTATGCAGTAGACAAAAAAAAAAAAAAATATTTCAAAAACAATATAATTCAAAATTATATGTTGATATGCGATTCTGTTTTTTTAATTGAAGAAAGAACACCGTTGTTAAGATTTCATAAATACAATTTTAAATTTCATTTTTATGTATTTCATTGTTATGTACAAATGAGGACGTTCTAAAGGTAATTTAGAAGTTTAATTTCCGGAAAACTTAAGTACAAAGGAATTTAAGTCTGGCTTTTTTTTATGTAATCAATCTGAATCTAAATGTGATCAAAAATTTATGGATGAAAATTAAAAGAATTATTGTGTCAACGAGCATGTAAAAAGGCAGTTTTGAGAAAATTTTGAAGCACGTTTAAACAAAATGTGTCTTATTCTTCTCGTGTATGTAAATTTCAACTTAAAGGACTGTGTTTCCAAATGCGGATACCATGGCGTACTATTATTTGACACCAATACGCCTAGATTGAAATACGTAAAATAAAAAATAGATTTTTAAAAATTAAACTGTTGTGTTGTCTTTTATGCAAGAGAAAATTAAGTACTCCTAGAAAATTTAGGCTCTCTTTTCAAATCTCAATCAAAAATAAATCAATAAAATCAAAGCAAATAAATAAATAAATAAGAAATAAATAAATAAAATCTCTCTTTTCGATCAAAAATAAATAAATAAAAACATGAAAAAACAGAGGGTAAAAAACTATTTTTTCTCCCAGTCTAAAATTACAAATTTTGTATTTTGCCTTTAGACTTTTTTATACATGGCTGGTAACTAATCTCCGAAATTAGATTAAGATAATATTTTTTTATTACATGGTGTTTCGTAATAACAACCCTTAATACGTTATAATCCTTGTCACAAAATGAAATTTTAAAAAAAATATGCGCATCTCGGGTTTTCAATTAATATTCAAGAGACGAAGAAACAAAAATTATTGGAATAGGCTGAATTACTAGTAATAATATAAAGATATCAAAACAAGTTTGATTGCTTGATGTGTTTCGAATAATTCCCCTTGACTCCTCTCTGTTTCCAATGGCAATTAAACAAGTTTGGTAATTTTAGTACTTGCCATTGTAAATAGCAGTTCGTTAGATTTAGATAGCATTTTTTGTTTTTTCTTCGTTTAAATATTCTTTTGCAACCTTTGATATGCATAATTATTTGACATAATTTTAACCAGAACATTTACTAAGGCTGATCATTACACCACATCGTGTCTATTATGGTATCATACAGGTACTAAAGTTTTTGTTTCAGAAAAATAGCTATTATGAAGCTTTTAATTTATTTTTCAGCTTCACTGTTTGTAACTAAATTGTATGGTACCATTTTAAAGACGGATTTGAGTAGAAGATATTTCTTTCGTATTCTAAAGGAGAAACAACACAGTAAAATCCTGTAAAAAAGGACTTTTTAAGCAATTTTGCAATGATTGTGAGAAACTTAACATACCATCCTAAATAACTTCTAATCTGATGATCAGATCTTCACGTTCTGGGACTCAATCTTAGTGGTTTGGGGGGGGGGTGACCTCAAATATGCTAATTAGTTAGTGTGGAAGATGGTTCAAATTACGAAATCCGACACAAATTTTTTCTGAATAGACATATCTTTTTTCGTCGGATTATTGACCCCCGAAATATTGGAGGTTGGTTTGGTGAAGATGTGATTTTACATGGCATTTTACATGATTTACATGGTTAGAGATTTTACATGGTTAGAGAATGTGATTTTACATGGCAAAATGCAAATTTTGAGTGAATTCGGTTGAATAGTTCCTGAGAAATCGAATTTTATAAAACTAGGTTTTTTTTCCCGTCAGTAATCCTTCGTGTTCTGAGTCAGTAATCAGAATACTTCGTAAAAAAGAAATGTTTACTCAGAGAAAGTACGTTTTTGCGTCTGAACTTGTAACTTAAAATATCGTCTTCTCTAATAAATTAGCATATTTGAGATCACCCCTCAACCATTAAGATTGAGTCCTAGACTATAAAGATTCGATCATTCGATCAAAAGTTATTCATGGTGGTCCGTTATTTTTTTGCGTTATTAACATATTTTAATCTTCATTTTATTATGTTTCAAATACAAACATTTAAAAAATTAGTTCTTAGACAATTCAATACATATTACCTATTTTTTTAATTATCTAACTTGCTCATAAATTTAAAAAATCATTTCAAACTCGATACAGTTTTTTTTTTTTTTTTTTTCTTTTTTCTTTTTTTTTGAACGACCTGAGTGTAGTTTCCTTGCTCGTAAGATATCTGAAAAAAAAGTTTTTTTTTTCAGAAGATGTTTTTTTTTTTTTTTGAAGAAAAAAGAAGTCATAAAATAAGTGAATAACTCAAAACTTGTCAACCCAATTTACAAAACGTGCAACGAAAACTAAATTTATTATGAACATTGCTTCAAAATATGAAGTAAATCGGTTGAAAACTGTATTTCGTTAGACATACTGCAAGTAAGAGAAACAAAGTTTCGAGTAAATTGAGTTTAAAGTTTTATGATCAATAATCGTATCAGTCTTAAGTGCTATCCCTTTTTCTTGACGATCCATCCTCATGGGACGCCTCATACGTTTTGAGTAGCAACCAAAATTCTGCTATCATTTTCATTTTGAGCATATTCTTCGGCTGCTGGGCCTACATTTATTTATAATTGTTCCTAAGCTATCAATAACCCCTAGCAACCTTCATTAAAAATTAATATAGCTAAGAAAGTTGAAGTTTTAACTCTTTATATTGAAAGTAGGATTAATTACTTTTCTTAGATAATTAAACAAATTATAACCCATAACTAGATGAGAGATGCAGGATACATGAATAGAAAAGAGAGAGAGAGGGGTACAGAGAGAGAGAGGGGGGGGGAGTATAGAGAAAACATACAGATACATCCTTTATATACATACAGATTATGTTTACTTTCAGTTGTTTGCCTCCAACGGTATCATTTGAGAATACCAGTTTCATTGAGGATCTGAAATCCTGTGTACTAGTAAGTAGTAAGATCATCATGAACTTCTAAAGCAGTTGGCCCTAGAGGTTATTAATAATATCCCTTCTGAGGTCCTGGCTACCAACACGAATGGCAGCAAATTTGAAGATTATTGAGCTAGGAGTGGTGTTTTCCTTAGCAACTCTGAGGAGGAAATTAAATTTAGTATCCTTTACCCCAACTTTTACTCAATTTTTAGGTCAGAAATTATTGCTATTGGGAGGACTCCTAAGTTTGGCCTTACTACTATAATAGTATTCCAATTTTTACTGACAATAAAAGTGTCACCCAATACCTAAAAAAATGGCCGTAAGCCTGACCAGGCCTGGGGAACTAGGCCTGGGGAAATCAGTAAGCCTCCAGTGAATTCCTTCACCCGTTGGGGTGTATGGTAATGAGGTTGCAGGGACTCTTGCTAGAAATAGTTGTGATCTTCCGATCTCCAACTCTGTTCAGCTAACTCCTTCGGAAATCCACTAGCTCCACAAAAGTAATTTACTTTCAACTTGTCGCTTCTCACCAGTTCATAACTGGTATGCTCCAAAGGGTCGGGGCCTGTCTCTGTTGTGCAGCTGCCCCAGGCCCCAGGATCCTACACAGGGCCTGATTACCGAAAAGGCACAGGAAGCAAGTGCTTCCCTTTTTAAATTCTAGGGGGGCCCCCAAATGACTGAAATTAAGGGCCCAATTTCTTATTTTTTGTAGCCAAAAAAAATATTAATAATAAAAGAAATAAGAAAAAAAATGACTCCAACAAAAACTCTCGAAAAGAAAAAAAATGGGATGCTTTGTGTTGTTTTGCCGCTAGTAAAAAAATTGGCATAAAAAAAGAGACTCATCTTGCAAAGAACCTTTCGTATAACAACAAGTAATTTTATAATTTAATTTAGTGAAATATTTAAATTTTTTCAACATATGTGCTAGCTACTCCCTCATGTTTTTGTTACTATATATAGTTGGCTACTATACATGTTGGACCCTACTTTACGTGCTTTATAAAGCACGTAAAGAAGGGTCCAACATGATTGCATATGATCTCTGTATTCCTTTTTAAGGTTCTAATAGTTTTCACATGGTTCTTCCCTCTTTAAAATGTATTGTTTATGGGTGAAAAATATCAAAAGTTTCTTTTGCTCAAGTTAGGGGGGCCCCAAAATCCTATTATGCTTCCCCTATTTTCAGTGGTTAATCGGGCCCTGATCCTACAATCGGCATTGGTAAGATTCAGAAGTGGTCTCTTGAAATGAATGAAATTTCAGAATGAGTAAAATATTTTTTCTCTTTGCTCCTGTTCCTTTTCCGGTAATCCTGCTCACCTTCTTAATTGTTCAGGAGCCTCCTGGAGGCAGCTGTTGGTTGAGCAGGAGAAGATTTTCGATGTTCTCTGGTGACGGAGTCTTTTCGACCTGGTGTAGGCTTTCCTACACCATGGAGATGAGTAACATAGACAGATTATACAGGAATTTCCATGAGAAAAACCGGGTATTGGACATGCTTGAAAACTATCATTTATAACAATTCATAATTTAAAAACGTTGCTTTCTGAAACAAAAATACCAGAATTTCGGAATTTTCCTGAAGTTCAAGTTAATTAAGTCATTTGAACCACTTGCACTAAATGATTTCGAATTCAATTTTAGATAACAATAAGGCTTATAGACAATTTGAGAGTAATACTTAATGGATGAATTAAAAACGCTACTTCAAATGATAAAATTTTGCTGCAATGTTTTGATAGGAGTGAGAAAATCCATCAATCAATTGAGCGCACAAGTTCTCTAGTTCATACATGTCGTACATTTGTGCTTCATTTGAAGCCATAATAAGATGAGAGATACAGGATACAGGCAGAGAGATATATAGAAATATACAGAGAAGAAACACGGATAAATCCAGCATATACAGATTATACAGGAATTTCCATGAGAAAAACAGGGTATTGGACATGCGTGAAAACTATAATTTATTATAATTTATTTTTCAAAAAGTTGTTTTCTAAAACAGAAAACCATAATTTCGGAATTTTCCAGACTTAAGTTAATTTAGTCATTTCAACCACTTTCATTAATGAGTTTCGAATTCAATTTTAAATAACAATTAGGTAACGTAAGAGTAGTACTTAATGGATAGATTAAAAACATGTAATTTAGAAATGTGGGTTAACCACTCTATTACTGTGGAACTCATTTAACTTTTTCTCTTTAAGAAATTGCTGATATTTTTAATTTAATATTAATACCACATTCTAGAAATACTTTATTTTAATAATAGCAATTATTTTTCTTTAGTTCTGCTTTAGAGCGTATCCGATTTTCAATTTATTTGTAAACATTCTATTCTTGCAGTTTGATTTGCTGAATCAACCAATCCTTGAGCGTTTATATTCTTACATATTCTTACATTTATTACAAATGAATGGGGGAAAACTAGATCCTATCACGTGATTTTCCAGCCAATAAAAATGCGCCGACAACAATGGAAAACGGTATCAGACCATTATGATTTTATGTTATATAGAGATATTTTTAAATTTAAATTCAATTTTATCCTTAAACCTATTTTAACTTGCAAACGGTGTTTAAAGTTTAAATCTCAGGGGAATTCTGTGACTTGATACAAGAATAACCAATGAATATATATGATGAAAAATCATAACTAGGTAAAAATCTAAAAATATCCAGTTTTGACTAAAAAATCCGATTAAAATAGACTAAAATAATTGTAACTGAATCCATTTTATTTTTCGTTCCATTTTTAAACCATTTATCAGTATCAACAATCGAAGAAATATTTATATTTCAAACATATTAATAAATTTAAGTTCGATTTTATCCTTAAACCTATTTTAACTTGCAAACGATGTTTAAAGTTTAAATCTAAGTTGAATTCTGTGATTTGATGCTAGATATTTTCCTAGCGTAGGCAACAATAATTTTATTTTGATTAAAAATCGATTAAGAATTAGATTTAATATAATGTGCAGTAAATCGTTTTGTCTTAGACAATGTCTCCTAATTTAGAAAATTCTGACATTTAATCTATTGTACATTATATGATAGAATGATTAATATACAATGAGTATCTAAAAATATTTTACTGTTATCAACTAAAAACCAATAAAATAAAGTTATAATTGTAGTTTCTGTAATAGTTATCAATTATTCCATTTTAATGTTATTAGCAATTATTTCCTTTTTGTTTTTTATTATATTATAAAGTAATGAAAATATATTATCTTATTATGCAACATTTCGTGACAAATATTTTTAGTTATAGTTTTACTATTATTAGAATGCAATAAATTGCATTTATTTTTATATTTTTTCAAACATAAAACTATGTTTATTAAATTAAATAATGAATGTAAGTAACTAGTTAAAATTCCAAAAGCAATATTAAGAATTTCCCTCTTATAATATTACTAAATAGTCTCTTAGATGAGAAATATTTAACACGCACTGAGAAAAAAAATGGTCAAAACTACCAGAATATGGTAAAATTGACCGTGTTTCTGGATCTATAGGAACACCAAAAAGCTCATGCAATAACTTTTACCGAATCGTTTTTGTAATGATTTTTGTAAAATTAACACCGAATATAATTTTACTAGAAGGCTCCGCCCCCTGCTCGCTTACGCTCGCCAACCCTCGAGAATTGCTACGCATTCCTATGTGGTTCACGCCGTGAACCATGGCTCGCTGCGCTCGCTCGCCAATGAACACAATGTTCTAGCACAAAGAAATAGTATATTATCATCAAAGACATAGTATTTTATCATCAAAGACATAGTATTGTACTTATGTAGAAGAATTCTATCAATGTTCTTATTGGCTTTTAAAAAAGTATATTAGCTATTTAGATTGTACATGGCGAAAAAATCAAAACATTAGCTAAATGAGAAACATATTAGCAAAATAAATTATCAAATATTGCAGTTACTCACCTAAATTCAACTAAATGTGTATAATAAATTAGTTAATGCTAGAAATTCTGAAAGTTTTAGAAAGAAATTTTATTATTTAAAAATATAAACTTTAAACCCTAACTTTTCCTTGTGAGATAATAACCCTCAAAAAGTCTTTCATTTTCAAGAACACAAAAATTTGTTTTATCGCCAAATGAAATATTTTTTGGTGATCAGCATTATTGAAATCAATTTCTATAATAATTAACATTTGTGATAAAGTACATAACATTTTAGAACAAAATAAGAATGTTTTACATACAATAAATTAAAATGCATGACTGTTAGCATTACCAGAGAAATATCATGTGGAGGTCGCCATGCTGCATTTCTAATCGGGGAGTTTTGATTTTGGCAGTTCCCCTTGCCTACTGCCAATAGAAGTTTCAATTAAATTTTTTCCAAAAAACATTTTTTTCTGCAAAGCTCTAAGAAATTAACACTAAGCATTTAGAATTTCTTTGAAAACACAATTATAGATTTGGCATCTTGGAGCAATAACTGAAAGGCTGTCAAATGACTTAACTCTTGACAGGCCAACATAAAGTTGTCCATGACTAAAAACTTGTTTAGTCAATACTTAACTGATTTTCTCAAAAGTCTGACCTTGTGACTTATTTATAGTCATGGAGAAGGTCAGCCTAATTAATTCCTAATTGAGTTTAAATTAAATATTATCATGTTTTTAGGGCATGAATCTGATTTGAACATCCTGATAATGCTCACTCTGGTTATTGTTTCCGTTTTTAAAAGCGCTATATGTTGAGCCACTTCATGTGACATTTTTAGCAGCAATTATTGGTCGATTTTCTAACGTTGCCATTCGGGGAGTTGTAATGAGGCTTTTTTTTTGGTGCCGTGAAAGAGAAATATATTGTTGTTGTTGTTGTAGTTCATTTTACGTCGCACTAGAGCTGCACAATGGGCTATTGGCGACGGTCTGGGAAACATCCCTAAGGATGATCCGAAGACAAGCCATCACAATTTTGATCCTCTGCAGAGGGGATGGCACCCCCGCTTCGGTAGCCCAACGACCTGCGCGCGAAGTCGAGCACTTTACGGTAGCACAGTTTAACGAGGACCAATACCGCACACCCTCGGTCCCTACGCAGATTGATCCAAGTGGGTCATCCACCCGCACACTGACCGCAGCCAGTGATGCTTGACTTCGGTGATCTGCTGGGAACCGTGTCTTAATGATCAGTCCACTGCGGGACTGAGAAATATATATATAGATAATTTGTTATTAAATTTAGTAACTGTGTTAAAATCTGGTAATTTCTTCAAGATGCGTTAGAGCATGTCTTAAAAACCATTTCTTTAATTAAATTTACTTTCAAGCATTTTTTTTCCTTTTTTTTTTTTTTTTAGTATATAATTTACAATTACAAACTATGATAGCTGAGCTTACAACACTTATCAAATAATTATTGCAATTATATTCCATATACACAGTCAATTTTTTGATAAAACGATATTTGAGAGAAACTTTGACAAGAAGTTTTGCTTGTGAAAAGCCAGTGTAGGGTAAACCGGAAAATGAGCTGCGATGTCTCAGGGGATGGAGCGTTCGCATTCCAATAAGGTGAATCGGGTTCGAATCCCTCCGAGGGCTGGTCGATACGAATCCGCCTCCGGCTTGCACAGACCACAGTGCTGACCGCGAAATACCCTCAGTGGTAGACGGATCATGGGTTAGAGTTCCTTTGCCGTCAGGCTAACCGTGGGAGGTTCTCGTGGTCTTCCTCTCCTTGTAACGCATATGTGGGTTAGTTCCATCAAAAAGTCCTCAACGACGGCAAGTTTCTCCCAGTACTTGATCCAAGAGTTCCCTTGTCTTCAGGATTGGGTTCAAAATCACAAGGCTATGGAGTCGAACATTAGTAGTCGTAAACCCAAAAATTGGGTCGGCTGTTCAACGACGGTTATGAAAAGAAAAAAAAAACGGAAAATTGCACTCGAATCCTTAAATAAACAGATTATTAAAAATAACATGCATCAATTAGAGTTGATTTATTATTATGCTTCGTGTTTGATTTTGAGAAAAAATTTAGCTCCCGCCAACGACCACCTGTATCGGGAGAGTACAAATTTAATTTAATTTAATTTAATTTAATTTAATTTAATTTAATTTAATTTAATTTAATTTAATTTAATTTAATTTAATTTAATTTAATTTAATTTAATTTAATTTAATTTAATTTAATTTAATTTAATTTAATTTAATTTAATTTAATTTAATTTAAAATACGCATGGCAAGGCAAGTGTAAATAATTTTGCAATTCATTCCTCGACCTAAGAAGCAGAGGTTAAGGACCCAAACATTGAATATTTATCTTCATCAATTTTTTGTTATTGATATAAACCAATATGTATTGACAAAAACCACTTGTGGAAACTGGAAATGACGTCTACCAAATCAATCAAATGACTTAGACCAGAAAGAAAATTATGAATCTATCAAAAATAGAAATGAGATAAAAAAAATTTTCAACAAAGTGAATTTTAATTCAAAATATTATTTTTATCTTTGGAAATCGATAGGTAAGTGATTGACAATAACAATTTTGCTATAATATTAAATAACATTCCTGATGAAGAGAAAAATAAAACGAGAAATATTTACCCAGCTAATGTGTATATCTTTCCATTCTAAAACAAATATACTTGTAAATGGATTTTAAATTGAGACCTAGATTATTTTACTCATAATTTTGGAATTTTACAAGTCTATAAGAAATATGTAATTTATTTTGAGATCTTTTCGTCTTTATAATACTATCATAATACCACTTTATAGAAAGACTATGCTAAAAACACAATTTGAGTATAATAATTGTCTCTTAAATTGAATTTGATATATTTATTATTTAATATAGTTGTTGTAAGAAATAAACGAACAAAAACATTTTAATATCACGGAAGTTAAGACATATTTCGCATGAAATATATAATGATAACAAATTTTTGTTCCTCATAATAATATCAAATTTTTTCTTTTCTTTTTCGAATTGAATTTGAAATTTAAGTATATGATATTGAGTCAATAACCTGAGAAGTTTAAAGAACCCGGTACTCTTATAATCAAATACTTTTTTAAATATATTTTGCTTTCTGATAGTTACTAGTTTAAAGAGGTTAAAAATAATTACCAATAGAGCAGAAATTTATTGAAATAACAAAAAACTGTAACGCCCATATATTTATCTGTCATCTCAATTTTGACTCTGTCTTATATTTCAAGTAAAAATGCTGTTTTATTAAGCGGCCCAGCTTTTTAATCTATTCGCTCGCAAACTCCAATGATTGAACTCGCGTTTATTTAAATTTTTTTAAAGCAATTAACTGATTGTTGCATTAAAATTTAAAATTATTCAATAAAACATCCCCGAAACTTTTTATTGTATTGACATGGAATATGTTCGACAGATTTTGCATTCAATTCTATTTTGATAAAATTTAAACATAATAATTTTGTTCAGTTACCATCGTAACGTTATAAACATATTTATTTATTAATACCTTATTTAGTTTTCGGTTAATGTAAAATCTCCATAAATTCTTTTTACCAAATAGATTATTTTGTATTAGTGTGAAAAGTCAGTTCCTAATATTGTTTTACAGTTTTAAATAGTTATTTTATGCTCATTATTAGGCGTTGACTGAACGCATATATACATAAAGTCTGTATATATATAAATGAATATCTGTGGATGTGTGTGTCCCTTATAGACTCCTAAACCATCTGACCTAAAGCTATGAAACTTGGCGAACAGATATTTCGAAGCACGGGAAACGTCACTGGCGGTCGACATTAGAATATTCTACGACAAACCGTTCGAGCGGTATGATCGAAAACCGAAATGAAATTTTCTAACTGGTTAAGCGTTAGCCATTGTTTTAAATTTAACGATTCAATTTTTCACATATTTTAAGGATAACATCAGCGATAATTGCCAGCTTACAGCTCTATTTGATCAAAAAATAATTTATTGCACGTATTCATTATATAGTTATTGTATATAGTTATTGTATTCATTATATAGTTATTGCATAGTTATCACATATTCGTATATAATTATTTTATATTCGCTATGTCAGGTAAATTCAATGAACATTACGTGGTAGCAAGCGTGGTCTACGTCCCCAAATTTTTACTTTGTCTAATACCACTTGCTCTTTGTTTTATTTATATTAATATTTTTAAACGTGTTTCTAAAAAATTACTTATTTAAAATCAATAATAATTAAACAGAAATTTTTTTTTACATATTCAAAATCAAAATTAATGGGAAAGTGCTACTGAGTCGCTTAGGAGAAACATTAAAAAGTGACGCCAGTGATGCTTAATTGATTAAGATAATGTGCATACTGAAATATAAGAAACTAGGAGGCTCCGCCCCCTGCTTGCTAACGCTCGCCAACCCCCGAGAATTGCTACGCAATCCTATGTGGTTCACGCCGTGAACCATGGCTCGCTGCGCTCGCTCGCCAATGAACGCATTGTTCTAGCACAAAGACATAGTATATTATCATGAAAGACATAGTATTTTATCATCAAAGACATAGTATTGCACTTATGTAGAAGAATTCTATCAATGTTCTTATTGGCTTTTAAAAAAGTTTATTAGCTATTTAGATTGTACATGGTGAAAAAATCAAAACATTAGCTAAATGAGAAACATATTAGCAAAATAAATTATCAAATATTGCAGTTACTCACCTAAATTCAACTAAATGTGTATAATAAATTAGTTAATGCTAGAAATTTTGAAAGTTTTAGAAAAAAAATTTATTATTTGAAAATATAAACTTTAAACCCTAACTTTTCCTTGTGAGATAATAACCCTCAAAAAGTCTTTCATTTTCAAGAACACAAAAATTTGTTTTATCGCCAAATGAAATATTTTTTGGTGATCAGCATTATTGAAATCAATTTCTATATTAATTAACATTTGTGATAAAGCAACATTTAGAACAAAATAAAGCATAACAGTTTAGAACAAAATAAGGATGTTTTACATACAATAAATTAAAATGAATGGCTGTTAGCATTACCCGAGAAATACCAAGTGGAGGTCGCCATGCTGCATTTCTAATCGGGGAGTTTTGATTTTGGCAGATATTATACTCTTCGGCATCTATTGTAACATCTTGAACAGTTATTATTGCACTTGATCTCTGCAATCTACGTCTTCCATAACATTCCTCAACACTTTCTTGGGCTCTTCGAACACGTTTTCTTTCATTACGTTTAAAAGCCCTAGCAGCTTCACTAATATTCTGCATTTTAAAGCGTGAAAATTCAATGCATAAATAAACGCGAAATATAAAGAAATTCAATGCATTTAGTACTAACACTTAGACGTTTAGGTAGCTCCCAGTAGAAAAATATCAATTCAACAGCGGCCTTTTAAAGCATTCTCACTTCAATTAATTAATTAATTCCTAATTGAGTTTAAATTAAATATTTTCATGTTTTTAGGGCATGAATCTGAATAGAACAACCTGATAATGCTCACTCTGGTTATTGTTTCCGTTTTTAAAAGCGCTATATGTTGAGCCACCTCATGTGACATTTGCCATGTGACATTTTTAGCAGCAATTATTGGTTGATTTTCTAGCGTTGCCATTCGGAGAGTTGTAATGAGGCTTTTTTTATCGCCGTGTAAGAGTAATATATATATAGATAAGCTATGTACAAGAAAGCAAAACTAATGGAGTAAAGGTATTTATTTGTATAGAAGAACCCTAGGAAATCGTCATACTATCATTGACGACAATGATGCTTAATTAATGTTGGTAATCTATATATATATTACACTTACACAGTGATAAAAAAAAGCCTCATTACAACTCTCCGAATGGCAACGCTAGAAAATCAACCAATAATTGCCGCTAAAAATGTCACATGCCAAATTGTGGTTGGGTGGCTCAATATATAGCGCTTCTAAAAACGGAAACTGAAATAACCAGAGTGTAAAATATTATGTGCTTATGCGCATCGTATTTTTTGTTAAATAATTTATTTATTATATATCAGTTTATAGATGGTAACGAGAAGAGTTTTGTGGTTGCTATGGTGACTAATTAGAAGGTAAATTGTTTTTTTGAGTGAGTGTGAGATTTATTTTTTGGAACTGCAATGCTGTAATTTTATTGTTTAGTTAATAAATCTTCCCTTTATATTAAACGTGATAGTAGTTTCCTTAATTATTTGATTCGAAGTCCTTGGAGTTTTATTTGAAGTCAGTTTATTTTGTATTTTTTGACATTCTCACCAAACGAGATTTCTTCCGAAATTCAATGTTTTGTTTATGCAGGGTTTTTCCATTGCAATTTCTCTTATTTAAATTTTTAATAGACTTAATTATAGCCAAAATTTTAACCTTTTTAAAGAGATATCAGTTTTAGAAATTTATATCTTAAGATTTTATACTATAGCACATTTCTAATAGGTTTCACGAATTACATGTCATTTATTTGAATTCAAATTTATTTTAATGACTTAGTATTTACTAAAAAGATGTAATTTTTTTTTTAAAAAAAAAGTTGTTATATGGATTTGAATGATTGTTTTGAATTCTTAAAATTTTGTGCATTTGCAATGTACCTAAGTTAGTAGCGAGCGAAGCGAGCTTGGTTTGCGAAGCAAACCATATAAGATTGCGTAGCAATTTTCGGGGGTTGGCGAGCGTTAGCGAGCAGGGGGCACAGCCCACTAGTATAATATATTAATTGAAATAAAAAAAGTAACTTATAAACTAATATAAAATAAGAAAAATAATAATAAGTAAGAGAAATTGAAGCAAAAATAAGAATAAAAAATTTTTCCTCGTGATTTGGGAAACAGTAAAAAATCTGCATATTATTGACACTAAAGCTCAATTAATATTGATAATGTGTATTAATTGAAATAAAATAAAATAAGCTATGAGTTAAAAATAGCTCATAAGGGAAAGGTTAATGGAAAATTCGCTTAAGAAAATTGTAAAAAATCGCCACTCACACATGACGCGTAATTTATATGTATCACTGAAGGTAATATGTACTACTGGTATTATGGTAATTGGCGATTTGGTTTTGAAATTCTACAACGGGTTTTTCGCAGTTTCAGAAAATATTTTTTCCAGTGGTAGCTAAGATAGTGTATTAATATTTCAGTGAATTAGAATTGACTGCCACTGACAAATATGTATAAACTCAAATGTTAAAGTTTATGTAATAAGTACCAAATATACCTATATAGGTATACAATATTACAGGTATACAATATTACATTGATATATTTGGTGATTTTTAAAACTGCACTAATACTAAGCAGTTTTAATACCGATACTTTGGAATTGAGTACTTTACTGCCCCTCGAAAGGGATATGTACCTGAGAAAGTCACTTAATAGTGGTAAATTTTTACTATCATGAATCAGCCGCGTAAAATAGTATCATGCCAAGTGATACTAAAAACATTTTATCTTTATTCCAATGGTATGAATTACAAACAACGAGCTTTGCTTACTTACGTAACGTAAAGTCACCGAACAATACAACATATAATATTAAATAAAAAAAACTTTAAATTATTTTAGCTAGATTAATTGAAAAAATTAGTGGAAGCGCTAAGTGAATTATCCGGCTCTTTTCATTTTGCAATTGTTCAGGCAATTCAAAAAGCCTCCATTATTTACTAATCTGCTCGACACATTTTAAGCTTTTTGCAGTGAGTCCACATATCTTAAGGCTAATAGTTAACAAATATACCATTCATTCCTCAATTAGTCAGAATTCTTTCTGTCACTTTCCTTTAACCCTGTAGAAATAAAAAGCCAATTGTAAATAGCTCTTTTGTTAGCAAATTTCTGCTTGATAGAAGATTTTTTTCACATTCCCTAATTAGCCTAAAGCGTTTAGGCTCATTTGGATCTAATAAGCTTAAAAAGTATCTGGCAATTAAAAATTACGAAAGACTTTCAGTCATTAGATCCCACTGTAAAATGCCAGCAACATTTGAATTGAATCGAATTTTTCAATAAGAATGTATGTTCTGATAAGATTTAATATTATTTCCAATCCATTGTAAAAATTATTATACGTACTCTATTTTTTCAACTCCTAATTAAAATTTCTCGATTTAACTTCAAAAAATAATACACTTTTCTAATATCTCAGTACGTTATCCTATAATCTAAGTTTGCGAACTGATAAAAATAATACTATCTACTATTTTCAGATGAAAATTTAAATCGAGGGGAAGAAAGGGTGCTAACTGCATTGGTGTAGGGTCCCGTTATCTTTAGATACCGTACATTTTTGAGTGATTTATTGTGTAGAATTTCCTGTCTCTGTTTGGCAGACGTACCATAGGTCCCCCATAGAGACCACATCACTTACTAAACATGAGATATTGAGGGAAATAACCCAATATCCTCTCCGACCACCCCCCTTCCATCATTTTATTCTAACCAGGAAGTATTTGCCGATTATGAATGGCCTAGGACAGGGATGGCGAACCTTTATACACCAACATGCCATTTTCTCTAAAAAAACTGCTTAATGAGGTCATAGACGTGCCGTCAAATAATTTTGACTTCGTGATTATTGGGAAAATAATACTAAAAACTATCAACTCAAAACTTTTTATTTACATTGAAAAAAAAATACATTTTGCAATATCTCATTTATACAAGTAATTCAACTTAAAGTAACATCAATGTGACTTTTGTTGCTGCAGATTAGATGACCAATAACTTATATTAGGTTCTAAGATGTTAGTTTAAGCAGGACTGTTGATTTTTTTTGCTAGTTATTTATTGTTAGCTTGTTTTTTACGGTTATTAATTGTTTTTTAGTATTAATTTTTAATTTTTTTATCAGTAATTGTTTAATATTTTGTTTGTTTTTTGTGAATTTTAATTTAATTGTTTCATAGCGTAATATTGTTGTTGTTGTTACTTTACGTCGCACTAGAGCTGCACAATGGGCTATTGGCGACGGTCTGGGAAACATCCCGGAGGATGATCCGAAGACATGCTATCACAATTTTGATTCTCTGCGGAAGGCATGGCACCCCCGCTTCGGTAGCCCGACGACCTGCGCGCGAAGTCGAGCACTTTACGGTAGCACAGTTTAACGAGGACCAATACCGCACACCCTCGGTCCTTACGCAGACTGATCCAAGTGGTCACCCACCCGCACACTGACCGTAGCCAGTGATGCTTGACTTCGGTGATCTGCTGGGAACCGTGTCTTAACGATCAGTCCACTGCGGGACCATAGCGTAATAACATTTGAATAATAATAATTGTGATCGGTGGAGTGCCCAAAATATTGTGTCGCGTGCCATTGGTTCGCCATCCCTGGCCTAGGATGGCATGTTTCTAAAATTACGCTGAATTTTAAATTATGAATTTTTGATTTTAAAAAGAACGTCGCTGGTTAGAGTGCTCCTTTGGATTTTAGGAATAATTTTTGGTTTTAGTTCCTCATTTTTTATTTATTTATTCATTTGGTTTTTCCTTGCAAAATTTTGATGGAAGATTTCTTGATCATATCTTAAGCGAAAAAATATCATGAAAATCTTTAATATTTTGATTAAGCTAATAATTCTTATTTCACAAAAGTTATATTTTCAGAAGTTCAATTTTTAAATTAATTTTATAAAGGCCATTGTTGCTCTATGCGTTATGCCACATTTATAAATTTATATTTGAATGAATTTTTGGAGAAAAAAAGTTGTTTCAACGTGCAATGAACTATTTTAACATTTAAAACGAGTAGGAAATATTTAACATAGAATATTAAATATTCTAAACAGCTAATTTTTTTACTGAATTTTTTAAGTATTCATTGTATCTTTCGGGTGTGCGTAGGACTCAATTAAACACTTCTTAATTGACAAAAAAATTTTACAAGCACTTTACGAACAATGAACAAATTTAAAGGTACCATTTTAAGAAGATGTAATAATAAAACATTTAGTATAAAAAAATAAAATATTTTGTAATGCAAATTGTTTTATAAATTTTTTAATTAGTTTTTAATTATTATTAATTTAATAATTGCTGTAAAAAAGTATTTTTTAATTTAGTAGCATAATACGCAAAGCGATATTCATAAAAAGGCGATTTTTTTTCCATTTTTATTTTCGAGTCATTTTTAGAAAAATCTTACGACTAAGGAGCAAAACGTAAGATATTATTTTAAAATTTGACACCAAAGAAAAGATATTTAATAAAAAAATGTTCCACCAAGGAAATTTTTGCAAAAATTGCTTAAGTGTGTCGATTGTAGAAGTATATGTAAGGCGCCATATATATGTATATTATGGCCTTACATATACGTCCAATTTTGTAAAATGTTACGACGTAGAAAATTTTAAGGCATCATTTTAAATTTTGACCCAAGAAAGTAGTAAATAGCATAATTAAACTCTTTTGCTGCGCAAATTATTTCATTAAATTTTTTAACTGTCTATAGAAGTAATATACGCTAGGCGACATTTATAAAATGTTAATTTTTATATTACAGAGCTGTTTTAGGAAAAAAGTTACGACTTCAGAGCAATGAGTGAGATATTATTTTAAAATTTGGCACAAGTCGAAAATATTTAAAACAAAAAATTATGGCGAAATTTTTTCATGAATATTTTAAGGGTCTAATGTAGAGTTTTATGAAGCGCTCATTTCCACAAAATTAATCACTTATATTTGTCTGCCAATTTCATAAAATGTTATGACTAAGGTGAAAATTTTAAGTCATCATTTTAAAGTTTGACTCAAGAAAAAAGCATTTAGCATAAAAGCTAAATTGTTTTGTGGAGTAAATAATTTTAATGATTTTTCTAATTGTCTATGGTAGCATTGTTCACGAAATTTATAAAAGGTATATATTTTCATGTTTGACATTCGTCTTTACAAAAATTTACGACAGAAAAACAGAGAATAAAATATCATGCTAAAATTGGACTTAAGTAGAATTAAAAATGTTACCATTTGGAAATTTTTTTGATGAATATTTTGATTGTTTATTTTAGAGTTAAATGAAAAGCTACATTTCCATCAAACTAAGCATTCATCCCCCCTTTCCAATTTAATAAAACGTTACGACAAAGGAGCAAATTGCAGCTCACAATTTTAAAGTTAGACACGAAAAGAAAGTATTTTGAATGAAAAAATTAATTGCTTCGCTTCAATTATTTTTAAAAATTTTAAAAATTTCTTTAGTAGCACTGCACGTAAGTCGACATTTATAAAAATTTACTTTTTTTTTTTTTTTTGCAATTTTGCAAGCCATTTTTAGAAAATGTTACAACTCGGGAGAAAACTCCATGGTAATTTTCTTAAAATTTGACACAATTAGAAAGTATTCAACACAAAAAATCAAACATTTCACTAGGCAATTTGTTTTAATTATTATTTTAAGTGTCCATTGTATAGAGTTATATGAAAATCTACATTTTCACCAAACTAAGCCTTTAATTCTGGCTGACATTTTTGTAAAACTTTATGATTCAGGAGCAAATTTTTAGGCACTATTATGAAACTTTACTCAAGAAGGAAGTAATTAGCATGAAAAATAAATCATTTTGCAAAATAAATTATTTTAATATATTTTTTATTTAATATTATTGGTTTTATATAACTTTTTAGCTATCATATAATATAATACTAACATTATACGCAAATCTATATTATTATTATACGCAAGGCAAATACACACTAGCTTTAATACTGTAACTAGCATACACTGTAACTAATTTTCGATGCAAATCTACGCCAAAGGTTAAGTGTAGGGGACAAATAGTCCCTACCTGAAACGGTAATTGGATACCGGCAAGTGACGTCATCGTAAGTAAATCGTGGCATTCAGAAACCAATCAGGTACAACGCATATCGTTTACAGGTATTCTATTAAATCTGATTTAATTCATATGATTAGCCATAACCACTTCACCTCTTCTCGAAATGTAACCGAATTATATGAAACATTGTGTTTCATTCAAAACTTTCTAAATAGTTATTAGAATTTTTAAAAATCAATATGATCTTATATATGACCATATCAAATATACTGATAGTTATAAAAAAATTTAAAAATGAAATACTGAGAATAATCCCTCCAAAATTCTAAAGTAAGAGTTAAATTAATTTTAAATTTCACCGTTTCTGAGTTATTTTACCCTTCATTCACATACTCCTGTTTTCTTCGGTAGCATTCATATGAAACTCCACGATTTTGTTTATTCCTTTCATCTTATCATCGCTATCAACGTTTGTTTACAAGTACTCTAGAATACAAACACAGTTTCATATCACACACCCAAAGAAGTCATTCTCATTAAAGTGTAAATTTGGCCTTTTAACCTTTTGGTTCGAACTTTAATCTTTAAAAGGATGAATGGAGCTTGTTGTTAGTTAGTGAGTTAGATGACAGAAACAATGACTTAAATTCTAATTCTCAGAACCTTGGCTTAGTTACGTCAATATCACGTTTCTGAACTTCAATATACTTCGAAATCCTTAACTTTTGATAAAAACAGATTTGTTTTTCTTTTTTTTCTTCTTTTAGTTGCTTCGAAGCAGTTTCTCGAATATAAAAGTTAAAACTTTGCTTGAATATCTTTCATATGAAATATGAGAAAATTAGTTTTCACATATTTCACTCTGGAAGGGTAAAGTAATTTTACCCTGAAGAATGTCTTAAGTTTTATTTTATACAACGACAAAGAATGCGAAATTTAGAAATACAAAAGGATTTTCAAAACCAAGATTTTTCAAATCGTTTTCTTAAAAAAAATTGTTCTTTTTTTTTCACTTTATGGCTTTTTCTCGAAAGCTCAGTCGTCACTTGAAAGGATTTTAAGTGAATAATAAGCTGTTTTCCCCCCCCCCCATGAATAACTGTTATAAGTTTGTAACAGATATTCATGATTGTTAGGTTTTGTCCGTTGTTAGCCAGTGGCCTCAAACGTGTAAACGGCAGAAAATGACATCATAAAGAAATGCTTTAGTTCTGTCTGTGATAAGAAAAACCCTTCGTGATCTAGTTTTTAAATTTTTGAAAAGTTATTCCTCTACTGCATCGTTTGGAAACGTTCTACATTCTTTTTTTTATTGAAAATATTGTTAAATTTTTTCAATGATAAAGAATGACATGAACATATCAAAATGTTTAGAGATTGACACAAATTATTTTAAAATAACAGACAATATGTTGTATGAAATTTGAAAACAGTTTTTATTCATTTTTTATAAATTTAAAAATCATAGTTTCTTAGACTATAATACTAGAAAACATTTAGTATTACAGTAGAAACTCCCGGTGAACTTACAGCTATTCAATTTGGTATATCTTATATCAAAAGAGAATCGTACAGGACCATGATTTTATAGAAACATAGTGCAAAGTTAAATATTACCAATACATTGCAATTTTTATGAAAATGTATCAAACGGTTTTCAAATTTGTTTTAAAAACAGATAGCTATTTTAAACAATATTTATTTATATCATGTTCTTTTGTGCATCTGATTTTTTTAGGGAATTTTTGAAACTATCAATTTTTTATTTTATTTCATTTTAAGCGCTTTTTTTATATTATTAAACAAGTTTTTTTTAAAGAAAATTTAGGTACCAGTAAAATTGGAAATATTAGTGAAAGGATTTTCGGATTATTATTTGCCACAAGTGTATGTTCACTATAAAAAATGGATACTCAAATATCACGAAACTCTCTGCGATTTTGACGAAACCGTTTTTTTTATTTGGTGTATTCTTCGAGCTAATTTTTCTTCGATTGTCACTTCTTCGAGGAAACAAACTCCATCGAAATCAAAGAAATATTTCCTCAATCTATTTTTTACTGAAAAGAAAAAAAATTATTCAATAATCACCCTATTGTGGACACCACCTAGGTAGATCAATGTCACCCTAACACCACAAGAAGGTCAGATAAAACAGAGACCCGAATTACACACGTGCTCAATGTGGGATTCAATCCTGGGATCTTTCTGGCATGAGGACTTCTTGACCACCAGCCAGTCCAGATGACTTTCTTCGTCATTTTATTTTAATTCATCTCGTATTCATTATAGTTTCGTCATTATAATTAATCTCCCACGATGCATTACGATGAGATTTCGAATTGAGTAAACATTTTCGTCATATATGTGGGAATACGCGTTTATCACAAATCATGTGATTTCGTGACGAAATTATTATGAAAATGAGATAAATATATCTCAAAGATTGCTGAATCGCCAAAAGTGAGAGTTTTATTTCTATGAGTGTTATCAGTAAATAAGTAATACATTTATACAAATTTTTAAAAATCGTTATTAAAACGGAAAGCTTTAAAATGTTCAGTCAGAGTAAACCTTGTTTGGGGCTACTTTGACCCAGTCATCATTTATCACTACTATGTTTTCCCTCTGTAATTGCGAGATCACATTGTCCCATTGTATCAAGCACGTTGCACTTGATACACTGGGGAAAGTATATTAACAATGTTTTATTTCAACGGTGGGAGGAATAATTGGAAAGCTGGCAACAATTGCGCAACGAGATTAAACTTTAAATAAAACTAAACTTTATATTAAACTAAATTTTTAAAAAGCTTATTTGTATCAAAATTTTCACTAATTAAAGTTATAAATTAAATTTAAAATTAATTCAATTCATAAATTAAATTCAATGCTGTAATATTGTTATAAACTCACTTAAGCAATAAAAATAAAGCTATATTTTAAGTATAACAACTTCTTTATCGATCACGCATGAAGTTTACAGCTATGTGAGAAGCTACAGCAAGAGGTTGGGCCAAAATGGACCAGAAAGCGTAATATTTATGCTCCGTTCTGCAAAGAGTAAAAACGCAATTTTTTAAAACTAATCAAACAGTTCAAAGCTAAACGTGTCATAATTTTATCACCCGTTTATTAATACTATTTTCAC
Source organism: Parasteatoda tepidariorum (assembly GCF_982258835.1). Lineage (NCBI taxonomy): Eukaryota > Metazoa > Arthropoda > Arachnida > Araneae > Theridiidae > Parasteatoda > Parasteatoda tepidariorum. Next base: position 77,251,569 of record NC_141758.1, read on the forward strand.
ACGTTACTTTTCTGATACAGATTGTACTGTTAAAAAAGGTAAAATAAAAAAAATAAAAAAAACTCTTGTATGCAGTGTTTACAATTTCTCTAGTGTGGTTACTTCAACAGCACAAATTTTCTCAAAAGCATAAAATCTTTTTAAATTCAAACCTTTTTTTTTAAATTAAAAACTTTTCCTGACAATTGTGATTAAAAATGCGCGCCATTCTTCGGCTGTTAAAATCCACAATTTTCTAGTCTAATGAAATCTAAAGAACTGTGGCTCCTAACACTGGAATTTGAACGATTGAAGTGAAAAACTTATCATATTCCTTCCTCACATATCGATTGACATAGCTAAGTTAGGTTTAATTTCACAAATCTCTATTAACGAGACTGCAACTAAAAAGAGTTACTTTAAAATAATTGAATTGCTCTGATTATCTAAACAACATAATTTTTTACCGGATTACCGAATATTTACTCGACTGAGTGAAATTATGAATCAACTTTGTTTAATATTAGATATGAATGTTAGCTATTTCTGTTTTATTGTTACTGCCACGAATCAAGGTTAGAAAGACAGGCAGTGCTAGAATTCTGAATACTACAGTACACTTCCTATCAACCCCTCTCTCCGAAAACATAGGGTTGAAACATGAAGCATTAAATCGAAAAACTAAACATCTAGTTTATATAATTGTCTGGATCCCGTATCAGTTGAATTAAACCCGGGGGAGGGCAACTCACTAGGACTAACTTAAGGGCTAACTCAATCACTAATTTCGCCGATGTCAGTACGATTTCACTGATCTTCATAGCTTTCGCTTCTACTAGCTTCTCATAATTTTTTCAGTATTCATTATTATTTACAATCCTTCCTTCCCGCATTTTCTTTAACCACGTGTGTCAATTTCAGTTGGTGAATACTTCTGCTACTTAGTAACATGTCTTATTTCTCTTTATGGCATTTTATTCTTTTCTAAGTAAACGTATTATTCAATCAAACTTACACTTGCAAGAAGTTCTAAATATGAGTACATATACAGAGCATACAGAAGTTTACTTTACATTTACACACATTCTATTTTCAGAATTTGGGATTCAAAGATAAATAAATTATTTTCTATTAACAGAATGAATTTTAAAATTTTTCAATTGTCAGATTTTGCCTCATTCTGTACGTTTTTTTTATTATTAAAATATTCATTTATTTTTTTAACATCTAAGAAAAGTTCTTTTTTCTTAATTTTGTCTTTTCTTTTTCTAAAATAGAAGACATTAGTACATGAATTACAGTTTCTTAATTACTTGGCTATTATTAATAGTCCTTGTTTACTCATTTAGTTATTACTTTAAGCAAAATTTGCCTGTAGTTTGAAAAAGAAGTGTTTTTAAATTTTTTATTATATTGGTAAATTACGATATTTTAGTAAATTTGAGCTTACATCTCTCTCAATATTTGTTTGCTCATAATTCCAATAAACAATTCTTCAATAAATAAATAAACAAAATTACAAAAATAAATAAATTATATGAAAAAAAAAGCAAAAAAAGAAATTATTTGTAACCCCCAGAAATGATCCTAATGATAAATCAGGCTCGTTTATTATTAAGAATAATAGGCTAAATCGGAATAATGTGTGTGTCATTGCTTGGTTTAAACTTGACCAGTATTTTCCTCAAGGAGATTCACCCCTTTATTTGGCTATATTTGTGTAAAATATCTGTTATGGTTTTTTTTTTTTTTTGATGTTGTTGTTATTATTTTTTTGGGGTAGCATCATAGCATTGCTTGGCAATTTTCTGAATTCATTTGGTTCTTGCTTCGCTGAAAGTTAAATTGAAAGAACGTGTTATATTGTAGACACTATAAGTATAATAACATTGAATGCCACTCGTTTTCAACCTTAGGCGTAAAAATAAATTGAAAGTAGTAACACAGAAGTTTTACGGCCAATTTTACTAAGTTTTTGACGGCATCACCATCATCTGTAAACAGTTGTCCATCCAAACTTTTTTAATTATTTACATAGTTTATTATTCCTAACCAACAATAAAACTGGAGTAAAATAAAGAAAAATCATATAACAAATAGGAAAAATCTGTGTTCTATTTCTAATTAAGCTTAATTATAATTATCTATATATATAGTTCAAAATCAAGCTGAATTAATTATCTCTCAGCAGAAATTATTCAATTTATACTGTTAAAAGTTTAATAATTGAATCTTTTAATTATCATTATGAATTTAATTGCAAATAAAAATTTTTAGTGCAAGATATAATAAAATATAGTGCGAATGGACGAACATTTTAAAGTATATTTTTTCCCAGCAATGAATTGAAAATTTTATATTAAAACAATTAATGTCATAAAATTTGAATTTGAAAAATGAACTTAAAAATAAACTTAAAGAAACGAAACCGCTTTATAAATGAATGGAACCTTAAGGTATAAATGAATGGAAAAGATAAATCAATCACCTGCGAAACACTGTTTGTTTATTTAGTAATCATATTTTGGATTTGATTTTTTTTATAGAACCTTATGTTTCTATCATCATTAATCAATAAATAGTAATAAAAACTAAGATTATAAGCCTGTTATTTTAAGTGCACTTTTATGTTTTGTTGCCTGTTATTTTATATGTGTTTTCGCCACATTCGAATACGCCATCTGAAGAGAAGACTGGTTCCATGTTTGATCCTCATCTTTTCCCACTTCTCCGCTGCTCAGTTGTATGCAAATGTATCACAAAGTATCCCTTCCATAATATTTTGCGCAATTAATTGCCAAAATATTTTCGAAAATTTCCGAGACGCTTTACTTTAGTATGTTTAAGGCAGTTTCGTGTATCGAATTCCTTGTAGTAGTCTAACTTAAAAGGTTTTTATCTGTTTGAAAATCAAGATCGAAACCAATGTACTCCTTTGAGTACATAAGTAATGTACTACTACGTACTATGATGGAAACTAATGTACTTTACTTGCCAATGGTGAAAGAATTCGATATGTTGCCATGGGCAGAGGATTCTGCTCTGCAACCGCAATGATCTCTCTTATTGCTTCATCTGATTACCACCAGCTGGCAATCTTAAGTTTTTTAAGAGCCAATCAAGAATGGTATATCTGCATTGAAATTTCGTCATCTTAAGCAGCGAAAAGAAGACATATAATCACAAGATTTTTTATTTTCACTAAAAATCAACTGAAGTGAAATCAAGACATTGTATACGTTTGTCATGTCGTCCCTGTGATTTTTTTAGTTTTGGAATTAAAAAATCTAATAATGGATTATTAAATTTGCTTTTGCATTCTTTTCCTCATCTTCTATATTTCCTGTATAAACGAAATATAATTTTTTGAAATTTGAAACAAATAATGTTGGAAAATTTAAGAGATAAAATACTAAATGTACAGCACGATTTGTCTACTAGGTAAATATTTTGATTGTTATTAAGTTCGGTATTATGATTTCAGTTCAAATTAAATTTTAACAGAACTTCTTTAAAATCATGTATAGACAAACTGATATGAAGTAAATGTTATTTTGAGCTGAATAGTTTTTAAACAATCCCTTTAAAACTAGTTTGTTATTTCGGTTTATGTGTAAGCAACTAGTTAACTATTTGAAATATTCTAAATTGAATTTCTTTACTGAAGTTTTGGGTTTCTATCATAAATAATATTCGATTAAAGTAGTTTTATGAAATAGTTTTTTTTTTATTTATTTGTATATTATTTGTCTCTATTTTTTTAAAAGCTAAATAGACATTCGAAACTATTTTATGTAACGTTGCTAAGTTTTTATTTGGTAGATAATTGTCTTGAATGAATGTTTATTAAGATAAATAAACACATTATGTGTAATATTTAAATACTGGATGTATTAAAATACTCAAATATTTATGATTTCGAGATTTTTTTTACAATACTTATGATTAACACATAGTTACTCAGATTTGAATAATTTTTTCGGATCAGTCTCCATTTTCATATTTTTCAGTTGAGTCTTGATTTATTGAATGATGTTTTGCTTCCCTTATCTCAGTATGCATTGGAAGTTGTGAAAAATTGTATAAATTTAGAGAAAATATCTTAAACAAGTTTGTTTTGCATAAAACACATTGCTTAAAAATTTCAGGTATTTTTATATATATATATATATATACAAATATATATATATATATATATATATATATATATATATATATATATATATATATATATATATATATATATATATATAAACCCTTAAAAAGCTTAAGTTTTCATAGGGTTTATTTATTCATATTTTTAAATTTAAAAATATTGAATAATGTTAACGAAATTAAAATATGGCATTTATTTTTATCCAACATTGAAAGACTTAACACATGTCTAACGATAATGCAATTGTAATTTTAAAGTCATTTTTAAAAATAATTGGCAAATTATTCTCATTTAACTACTATTAATCTTATTATTATTAGAAAATCAAATTAGTTATACTAGTTTTTGAATGGGAATAACTGGTAAATAATGAAATGAACAATGAATAAAAAAAATAATTTAAAAAAAAAACTTAATTTCTTAAAATTTTATCAATAAAATTCATAATTTATTGAGCGTCTTGTTCATAATATTCTAAATTATGTTTCACATCTTAAAATTATAATTAACCGGTTTATACAGCTCTTTAATAATGCTTCAGACCTAATTAATACTATATATTCTAACTTTATTAAAATGAGTTCTAACAATTAGATTTTTATGAAGTTAATTTAATCAAATGAAATTTAATAGGTAATTTCAATTTTCTACTTGTGATTCATAGTTTTTGATTAACCATTAATTAATTAAAGAGATTTGTCAAAACCACTTTTTAAAAGCTCAATTGTTTTTGAGTAATAAGGTATGTTTTTTTTTTGCTACACAGGTTGGTGACAAATTGTATAAAGTAGTTTAAAAATGTTGTTTTTAAGCTATAATAAATTTAATTTGTTTGCATTCTTTGAATTTATATCATCCTTTTTATTTTTTCTAGTTTCAGAAACTTAAGCTATAATAAATTTAATTTGTTTGCATTCTTTGAATTTATATCATCCATTTTATTTTTTCTAGTTTCAGGAACTTAGCTACAGGAGATGTCCAGCTCTCTAAGTATGTATTAATATACGAGGAAGTTGTTAGTTATAAAATAATTTATATTATTTATTATAATTATTTATGTTATTAATACTGCTGTTTTGGTTTGATACAGCTTTACGAAATTCTATGTCTTTTTCTAACTTCAATATTCTAGTAATATTTGAATTAATAATAGTAATGGATAGAAACTAATTATATTGTTATAATTTTTTAACCAGTTAATTTATTGATGCATAATATGCTTTTATTCATCCATATTTAATTTTCTTAAATAAACTAAAAACATTAAATACACTGTCATTGCCCAATCAAAATTAGGAAAATATAATTTAATACTTAAACTCCCATCAGATTTTTTTTCTTCAAAATTTATAGCAATGTATTTATGCAGTTAAGTAATTGATCTTTCAGATTTTTCGAAAAAAAATTAATCTTTCCTTTTGCATTGCACTTCTTAAAAGAATTTTTTGTTCTTTAAATCCTTTCTCGCCAACTTGAAATTTCATTATTTAATTCTTAAAAATTGTTACTGATGAGTGTTTAATTTTATCTGAGAATTTTGATGTTTATCTTATTAGGAGCCAGATTTAAACCTTTATTTAATGTTCAATTTTCGGTGCTGTTTATTGTAGTATCTTTATTGTAAAGTAGCATTAAAATGTATTTTATCATTGTATTTTTGGTTAAAATTTTTGAGCTTAGCTTTTTTAAATTTATAACACCATGTAATCATAATCATTATTTTTTTGTAGTCTTTACTTGTTTTGATTTAATTTGCATCAATAGATTGAATTTTTTATGATACAAAGACTTAAAATATTATCAACCTAAAATTATTTCTTTTTTTATTCTTAGTTTTATTTTTTTATTTTATTGATAACTTTTTATCATAAAACTTTCATGTGTTACCTATGATTTACCATTTAAAGTTTAAAAGTGTTATCTATGATTTACTATTTAATGCATTGTATTTTTAATGCATTGTATTTTATTCTAGAACTAAAAAACAGAATTTTAAAGGTGTTTCACAAAATGCAGGAGGAGACTTACTTCATCAGTAAGAATGATTTTTATACTTTTCTAGTGCCTTTACTCATCATTATTTATGGGAAATATTTAACCAAGTAAGGAGAAAGAAAAAAGCTCTCGTAAGGAGACATCTTATATCCCTTTATTATTTTCCAAATTTTCCTTTTTCATGAGATTGAAAACTTCATTTCATAGTTAGAGTGCACTAAAGACGATGCTATCAATGATTTAGTTTTAGAGTTAAAAGTTAAATTGGAAAAAAAAAGTTCTTGTAGAAAAAACTAAGCATCTTAAACAAACCTCTCATTTTATTAAGTAATACTAAGTAAACTAATTTAATGATATAAAATTAAAAGCAAACTTAAACAAAAAGTATAATGACTTTAAGATCATATTTTCTATTGACCATATTATTCATAGACTATCATTCATAATTGGTAAATTTGTTTTTACCAATAATTATGTCAGTAGGAGTCATTTTTACGCTTAATTTTTTTCATTAATCCAGTTTTCATGATGCCAACACAAGTGGCATTTTTGAACCAAGAAAATGACTTAGTAAAATCAAAATTGTTTGCGAGGATGTAACTTTGAATCGGCCAATACGGTGTAAATTCAAATGTTTTCAATTAGTATTAGATTAAATGATCAAAAACAATAAATCATTATTGAATTAATACATAAATTAAAAATAATTTATGTATATTTCTTTTTCTTTGGATAAAATTATCATTGATTTCAATTAATTGGAAAATTTTTTTCAATGTTCATGCAATATTTTAAAATGCTTATGCGATTACTTTTAGAAATATGTTGCAAAATCCAAAGATTAAAAATAATTATTGATGCATACATATTTCTTCATAAATTTTATTTAATATTTGATAATTCCATAATGTGTTGTTTTCATCTGCTTATTTTAATTTTTATTTTAACAGTTACCAAGAACAGTGGTCAGAGCTCCATAAAAATGACACTGACAGTGCTTTTAAGGCAGAGGTAGGAAATGTTTCTCTCCTACATTTATTTTTAGAAAAGCGCGAAAAACATTTAGTTTTGTTTTTTGATATTTTTTGTTTTTATTATGATTCCTTATATTATACGTTTTACCATTAAACTCTACATATAATTTAATATTATTTTGAAGCATGTAGTAATTTTTCTCCTTTTATTTTCTTTGTTTCCTTTTTTTCTTTATTGCATCAAATTCAATTTCTAATACTGTTCCATTTCTTTACCTTGTGCATGGCTGCATGTCAATACAGTATTTTCACTTTGAACTCCTCACATAATTCTATATAGTCTTGAAATTTATAGTGATCTTTTCTCCTTATATGTATGTTTTTTTTCCATTTAACTCGCTTTCATAATACTGTTTAATTACATTAATTACTTTGTACAGGAAATTTCAAAATATTCAACTTGAACTATAAATAAGTGTTATCATTGTTTATGTATGTGAATGTTGTCAAATTATGTATTAATTAAACAACACAAATGGGTTATCACTGTTTAATTATATGAATGATGTTAATTTGACATCTATAGCTTATTAGCGGATTTTTTTAAAAATTACTTGTACTTGTATTACTGTTTTGTTTTAGGAATTTTTCAGTACAATCTTACTTTCATTACTAGTAACAAAAGTAAAAATGTGTGTGCATATACTTATTCTTTGTTACTTTTAATAAAGTTTTAATTAAAGTTAATACTTTTACTTGTATTTTTCTTACAATCTGAAATTAAAGTAATTTTTTTATTCACAAATTCATTTATTAGTCAATATTTTTCCTCAAAATTTTATGAAACTCTTTTAAATAAATATTTTTCTTTAAATAAAAACTTTATCTCTAACCTTGATGGCAACAGAACTGTATTAATGAAATTTTTTTTGCTGTGCATATTTGCTAATTTAAAAATTCTGTAAACTCAATTATTTCTTGGCTGTTTATGTTATGTGTAAAGAAGGGGATGTGTTTTATTCAGTTTGACCCCATCAGAATGATTTTATCACTTCATTGCTGCAAATTTTTTTCTTCCAAAATACTTTACAAAGTTACATGTTTATTTATTTCATCTTTCATATCTAGATATATTTTAGTGTTAAAATGTGAAAAAAAAAAAAAAATTAAGAGTTTTTTTTAATAATAAGATATAAAAAATTTGGAAAAAAAAAAGTTGTGGGAAAGTTGAAATTTAGGCAAAGAGTTTTGTATAAAAACAAAAAACTTGTATAACACAAAACTTGCAAAATACAATTGTATAAGGTATATACTAATGAAAATATTCAAAATACTTAGCATTGTTTAAAATGAAGTTTAGTATGATAAACTTTAAAACAAGGCCCTACCTCCTGATCTTTGCATCAATTTTTTTGCCAGTTTCTATTTTTTAGCAACAAGCAGTAGAATTTGAAAAGATTGTGCAAAGTGTTGTAAACTATGCTTGAATATTTTGCAGAAATAGACAATTAGCGCCATCTGTTAACTCAAATGTAAATAAAGAATTAAATATCACTGAAAAGCCAAAAATTACACAGTTAAACAGGTGGAGCTGATTGCACTGTTAAATAGATGGAAAAAACCATATATCACAGGTTGGGAAAATTTTTATGTTTCGTGTGAAAATCACAGGGAATACAGCAAGAGAGAATTATAATTAATAACCTTAATTATATTCATCGAAAAGGTAAAAATTATGGGATCGGCATGGTGAATTAGATCCTACGTGAGTAAAATTTGTTTCATCAAGATGGTGATGTATATGTCAGTTTGTCACCCACTCAGTGATGGTCAAGAATCTAAACATAGCACAATGTGTGCATAAAAATAAAATAACATATTCCTTGATTTTTAATTTTTGTATTTATACTATAAAATAAAAGTTTACAATTTTTTTCACTTTTCTATACATTGTAAGGTTATTTTTTCCAATTTGTATTTTTAGCTTTCTTAATACTTCTTCAGAGATTTATTTTCAGAAATTTTTCAATATCTGTACTTTTTAATTTAATATTCTTTCTTTCAATATCTATACTTTTTAGTTTAGTATTCTGTCTTTCAATATCTATAATTTTTGATATAATATCCTTTCTTTTGCTTTGTGTGCTTGGAATTTTACTCAGTGCTTTAACTTTATTTATTTGTAATTTTATCCTTTGCTTTGTTTATTTTTAAGCTTACACACAAAGTTGCTTTAACTTTTGGTGTTTTTTTTAAAGTAACTTTTCCATGTTAAAATTCAATTGATTTTCATGTTTACTAAAAATTATTTTATATTTATGATGCATGTGTTTGGTATATTTAATATAGGAGGCAGATATGTTAATTGGAAATCTTCATTCCTTCTGTACTGAACGTTTGACTGCTATTAAACAACTAAATAACCAACTCGTTGCCTTGCCACAATTGCAAACTGGTATTTTAGAGCTGATGGGGAAAATAGGTTTGTTACAATGTTTATATGAAAAATGGCTTTGAATCATTTTATTTTTCACCTTATTTCTAAACTTTAATTCGAGTTTCTGGCATTTGACATTTTTTAAGATGAGATTAAAGCTTATGGCTCTTTAAATAAAATTTTTTAACTTCTAGTAAATTATGTTGAACATTTTAAAATACTTTTGATTCCATTGTTTATTTGTTATTACATTTTTAATAAGATTCATATTTTAGTGATTTTTCTGATGATATAGGTATACTTTATTATCAGCATGTAAAATTATTTTCAAAAGGACTAGTTATATGTGTATTTGATGTTAAAAAGTAAAAACTTATGAGTTAGTCAAAAAATATTTGTTTTATCTTCTTAAATAACTAAGCACTTACAGAAACATAATAAATTTTTGTTTTATGAAAGTCCCTTTTTCTTAAAAATTAGAATCAGATTTTGATAAGGAAGTTTCATAGTCAGAAATCATTCCTGGCTTGTGAAAATCCTGTTTTTGTCATAAATCTGCTACTAGTTTTCAGTGATTCCACTTGACTTTGGAAACCAGAACTTCTGAATTTCTGTGTCCCTTTTTACTGAGATCAAAACATGAATTCTTTACCTCTTTATCCATCTATTAATCTGCACATTAACAATAATTCTATACATTGGAGAACAATACAATGAATTTTAAAGCAAAAAAAAAGAGAGATATTTGAACAATCAAGGCTTTTAATTAGGACTGATTAAAAACTTTCACCCTGTGGCAGAATTGAGGCAACACGGTGACATTGTCTCAGAACGTTGCCGAGTTTTTGCAGAAAGATTTTTCATTTGGGACGGGAAAAATTTTGGTTTTCATTTCTGCATAATTTTTCGAAAAATGTTTTTTTTTCTGCAGAATTTTTTTTTAAAGATTTATTTCTTGCACATCAGAGAGGAGGAAAGAAATAAAGATGATTTTTCTATACTCATTTGGGATTTTTAAAAAAAAAAATTGGTAATGACTGGCTTCAGCTAGAATTTCAAATTAATAATATAAAACAAAAAAATTCAGAAATCTCGAAAGTTTAAAAGATAGTTCGATCCAGAAATGATGTTCCTTCTTTCATTATTTTTTCTTTTAAGAATTCTCCTTCATTTTTTTTTCTTATTTAACAGGGTGCATCAAAATCTTTGAATCAAAAATAAGCACTTTTTAAGAACTTTTCAAGCACTTTACAAAAATTTTCAAGCACTCAAAAAATTCATATTCAATCAATGATATTATTGAAAAACAAAAACTTTTTAGAAACAGTTTTAGCGTTAAAAAAACCCCAAAAAGAAACGGGCGTAAATCTAAACAATCAATACTTTCTCACATCACCGAGTGAATTCAACTTGACCCTGAACTCAGAACAAAAGTACCCTTACCCCCTACGTCAAAAAAAGTGTCAGAAGTAAAATAAAATAAGCAAGAACAAAATTAAAATAAATTAAAAAGAAAAACATTTCATAAGGATCTGATATTCTCTATCCGAATTGGAGCTCTCGGGTTTCGGTTTAAAGTGTGCGTGTATGCACAAGTCATAATGTGGGTACGACATGAAGTCCGCATGAATGATTACGTAGCAAACTCCCCATTTTTCGTGTATATATGCATGCAAATATGCATGGGATCCACCAGATATCACTGAAGGGAGACAAAAAAAAATTTCGGAAAAAAGCACTTTTTAAAAACGCCTGCTGAAAAAAGCACCTTTAAAAGCTTTTAAAAACCAAATCCCCCAAAAAGCACCTTTAAGTACTTTTTACAAACGCTACACACCCTGTTTAAGTATCTCTTCTTTTTTAAAGTGTCTTATTCGCTTGATTTTGACGTCAATCTTTATTTTTTAGTTACTGCATGGATTTTACAATTAATTAATTTATGTACAATTTTAATTTATTATTGTTTAGTTTATTTACGAATTTGAATTTTTGTACTGATTCACAAAATTCGAAAGAGAAAATAATTAGTTCATTTTTCCGAATACAAAATGCGAGAAATCGCCTATAATATTAGAATTAAAATAATATTACTCTCACAATTGGAATTTTTCATACATTTTACTCTATATTTTCTTCTGTAGACAAAACGTTACTTTAAATTAGTAATTGTTACAATTAAAAGTATCTTAAAATATTAATGCTAGGGAAGTTTGTCGCAGAAATCCCGAAAAAATTCTGCCTCAGGGCGCCTGCATCAAGGAAAAGCGATGATGTACACTCAAAATTATTCTAATTTCCTTTAGCTGCTAATAAAAAGGAAATTTTTTTATGTGTATAAATAAACAAGTTTCATTGTAATCCTGCTTTCTCAATTTTTGTTCCATGTTGGAGAATTATGCATTCCAGGGAATGCATGGTAACTTATTTTTCACATACCCTCTACAATTTTTGGCATATTCGATGTGCTATAGCATTTAAACATAATCACTAGTTTTATGAAAATAGAGTGCTGTTTTGTGGTTCTGGAAAAAAAAAATTCGAAGACTATCTGCAGACTTTTTGTAAAAGATCCTACTTTTGCGAATTTGTGAAAATTTTACTGATAATTTTCTAAATCTAAAATTACCATGGAATCACTTTCTTTCTACCTAGATTCAGTTTTTGTGAAAATGTTAAAATAAGGTCTTTTTTTTTTTTTTTTGAAGTAAAAATTAGTTGAAAGAGTTTTCATTTTTACTTTATTAAAAAGGTCATCAATTCCTTTTTTTGTGAATTTTTGTGGTGAGTTCAATTCTGGAATGAAGAAAAATTAAAAAAAAAAACGTTTGCATGTTTTCGTTTTTAAGATAAAATATTTTCTGAATGGTCAATTTTTGTGCTAAAATAAATTGTATAGGGTAAATTTCCATGGCAAAATAGTTTTCCCAGGATCCATTTTTATGGTAAGATAATTTGTGAAAAGTCTTCTAACAGACACAAATTTCTCCTAAAAAGGGCCTTGTTATTTGTAAAGAATTAAGTGTTTGATTTAAAGTATATCAGTTCTTAAAGTTCTTCGCTAAGTTCTTAATTCCACTAATTTTATTTTAATTTCTTTTATTATTATTATTGTTGCAAAACTATGCATTTGTTCAAATTCAGAACTTAACAAGTTTTATTTGTAATTAATTATTTATTTATACACACACACATATATGTATATTTTGTAAGCAATTAGTGAGTGATTTTGAGGTTCGTAGATCTGTCTAGGGAATTTAAAAAATCTTTCCTCTAGGACAGACCCCCAAAATTTTTTGTATCTTAAAGCATATACTGGGCAGACAGCAGGCAGCATTTATTTTTTCAAGGGTAATTTATTGTTAAAATTTATAATTTTACATAGTATTTTATTTAAAAATGAAATATTCGATATAGGGATTGCACATTCGCCATTGACAGACATCATGATGTATGAGGCATAGGCTTTGGAATCTCTGCTCTAGAGTAATTAGAAATTAGCAACTTTCTTGCTGGGTAGAAAATTGTATGAAAAAAATTTGAAATCTATAATTTTAATTCTGGAAAAATATAGAAGAACAAAAAATAATATATAGAACATAAAATAATTGCTGAAAACTCTTTGTAACTAAATACACAAATAATAAGAAAAGAAAAATTGAAAAAAAAAATGATTGGATTAGTTACTTTCTTGTTAAAGTACTTATAAATTTTTACTCAAACATTAAAATGTTGTCTTTTGATGCATAAAATGTGGATAAAATACAATTCATAATTTGTGTTACAAGGCCAGCTACGAATTACCGAAAAGAAATTTTCAAGGCATTCAAATTTATTAGTGATTTGCAAAAGGGAAACAAATAAATTTCGTTTTTATATTTCGTTTTATATTATTTTAAATTTTTTATATTTCTGATATTTACAATTGAATTGCTTAGGTGAACTTGAAGGAGTTTTTGAGGAAGTTGAAGATGCTCTTGTAAATTTAGAAGATGTTATTGAAATTTCGGAACTTCAAGAAAGACAACTTGATCATAGATTTCAGCTGGCAATGTACAAAGAAAAGAAATTGTCAGACTTTGAAGATATGAAAGGTATTCATAGTGATATTTAAATTTCTAGTACATATACAAGTGAAAACACTATTCCTTATTATCAATTAGTATTTTGTTCTGTACCTTTTTTGATAATATTGTTTTGTGATTCTATAGTCATAATTTTGAGTTAAATTCTTATCATTTAACATAGAACTAACTGGTCTTTGTTGTAAAGAAATACTAGCCAAAGATAAATTCTTTTGCCAAATCTAGGAATAAAGAATAGGATGATTTCATAAGTAACTTTTCGTTTGTTAACTTTGTTAGTTAAGCGCTGGTTCCAAAACTCAAGATATTTATGGGGTACTTATGAGATACTTATTTGGAATTCGTTGTGTTCTTAATATATGACACAATGCAAGCCTTTGCAAATATCTTAATATTTAAAATGTTCTTAATATTTGACGAAGTGCAAGTGCAAAATCTGCAAGTCTTTTTAACTCATACTTAACTTCTAGTTAACTAAAATGAAGCTAGAATGATTGTTGACAATTTGCACGCGCAATGTTCAAAAACAGTGTTCAGAATTTGTAATGGAAACCCCCATTATTTGATCCTTGATTGCACAGCTATTGATTATCCAATATTCTTTTTCATGTGCATTAAAAATGTTTCAGCACACGTTTAATCATTATTACAACTCATTGATCATGAGGCAACTGAATGCATTAAATAGGTTACATCAAAAAGTATTTATTAACGTCTGTTATTAAAAATGGAAGGGATTATTTTTATGTTACCGTCAATATGAATAGACAGTCGTTATTAATACTAACCGATCAATATTAATAATAACCAAATGAGCCGGTTAAAGTGAATAATTTATCACATTGACGGGTTTATTATTAATAATAGCCAGTGAAGTTTGGTCAATATAATTCTTTAGCGTTTTTATTGGGAATATTTCTGTATCGTGATCTGCCACGCCAACTACAATCGCCGAGGCGCCAAATTGATTTTAAAATGGAAAATTAGAAAAAAAAACATGTAGATGTTTGCCCGGGGGTGGCTACAAGTTATACCCTTCAAGTTGGTCCCTTTCTGTGAGTTTTTTTTTTATAGTTTAGGTTCCACAGGCCACTGAAGTTGCTAAGACTTGGTGATTATTCTACCACAGATCACGATATGGAAATTTCCCCTTTTTATTTCTCACTATGACCAAAAAGAACCAGTTATTATTAATTTTGATCGGTTTGTAGTATTAACCAGAATTATCACTTTAACCGTATCGCATATGTAATGCGGTGCCCTTTTTTCCCAATGCTATGTAAACCGTTTAATCACATTGACGAAAATTCAATGGTTCTTATGAATAATAACTGGTTAAATAATATTTTCCGATATTTCTCACTTTGACCAAAAGAAGTGGTTATTATTAATATTCTCCCGTCAGTATTAATAATAACCAAATTTATTACTTTAACCCTAGCATATACATATATTGCATGTTTTCTATTCAATTTAGCTGAGACCTTCAGTAGTCTTGGAAACTTTGATAAAAAGGCTGTTGAATTCTTTGATTAAACAAACATGAATGGGAAAAAGTGGATGATGAAACTAATGATAATGTATAAAGTTTTATTTCAATGACCTCTAAAATCTTAGCATAGAAATTACTTCTGATAAACCTTCCTAAATTGGTTAATTTACTATTATCATGGATAGCTTGACGAGGATGAATCTGTACTGTGTGTACTAAATTGATGATTCCAACAGCATTTCAGTAGTACTGCTTGGTAATTATGAGATAAGCCCCTGACCTAACTGAAAGCAATATCACTGAGTTTAACTCGTGATTGAAGTTGTGTAACTCTTGGAGATATCAAAAACATATTGACCGAATGTATTAAGTGGTTTGAAAAAAGAAAGAAGCTAATATTACCTAATTACTGTTGTGACTTGTCTGAAATATGGCTGCTAGGAAAAAAACCCAATTAAACAAAAAATTAAAACAATACCAATGATTATTACTGATTTATGATATTGTATCATTTTTTATGATAGGAGAAACAGGGCTTAGTGTATTTTAACTTTATCATAGTCACTACTGAAAGCTTTTAATGTAAATAAAATATTTATTTCTGATTAAAAAAACTGTATAGTTATTTTAATTGTTCAATACACTATTATTTTGTAAAACAAATTCTTGTTTAAATGCTCCAAATTTTCGATCAAGTTAACCTCAATTGTTTCTTCTTCTTTGCTTTTAGCTAAGTTAGGCGAGGAACATGCTCATAAAGTGTTTCAACATGAAAAGAAACAGAGTGCTGTTTTAAGGGAAAGGCAAAACACATTCCAAGAAGCTTTTGAGGAAGAAATTCAACAATACAAAACACATGGTATTAGGGAATTAAGAAAAAGTTAGTATATATTTTTTTCATTTAATTAGTGCTCTCCATTCATATTTTCATCCAAGTTACAAATGAATGAATATTTTATTTTATACTTATCCAAAAAAAAAAAGAAATAGACTGTAGATTTTGTAGCATGTATAAACCTGTAAAATATTTTCAACTGTTTAAAGATTAACAACTAAATTTAAGGATTTTGCTTGTTATTTCACTAAATAAATCAAACTCATATGTGACTTGTATGTAAACATATGGAATAACATTTTGTTAACATTGGTTCTTCTTTTAACTATTATGTACCTTAACAAAAAGAAAAAAAATAAGAAAATATTATTCGTGAATTTCCATTAATACTATTTAATGCATTAAACTACTATTTATGAATATTATGACAACTATTTATATTATTACTTATCACAAACTTAATTAATTTTCTTTGAATGTTTTTGAGCCTATTTTAAGCAGATTTATTATTGCAAAAGAACACATAAAATCATCGAAACTATTGAAAAATAATAAGAAATGAATTATTGAAGAAATGAAAAATAATTAATTTATAATTTATAATTCAAAAACAAAATTTATTTAGCTAAGTTACTAAGTTAATTCAAGAATATACAATGAATTTAATGTATCATTTATAACAGTTTTCCTATTTTACAAATGTTCACCAACAATTTTTTTTTGTAAAACATTTATGTGTGAGCAAGTGTGCTTGTGAGGTATTTATTTTCTTATAATGGTTTTGCACAATTTTACTATTTTGTAAAAAAAATTTTTAAAATTGTATTTTTTCAAATGTTATGTTATAATACAAAATGTAATTTTAAGAAGTGCCTTTTGCCTAAATTGTACATAAGGAGTAAAAATATTACTTAATATTAATTTTTCCTGAGATTAGGTGGAATTATTAATCCAATTTTTGTGAGAGTTGGAGTCTGACATTTCCACTACCAATTCCTCTACTCATATTTAAAAATTCCTTGTACTTTTCTAATGTCTGTATTAAGCCTAACTTCTTCTCACACATAATGTTCAATTACAATGAAATAATTGTTTTGTGAAAAATGTTTTTAGTAAATATGAATGCAAATTGTTTAATATCTGTTTCCTACAGGTTTAATTAATTTAAAAACCTTTACAGCAGAAGATATGTATAACACAATTCTATAAAGACAATTCTTCATAAACCACTTTAACTCAGAAATTTCTTAACTCAATTAAGAAATTTGTGTAGCTATAAATTAATTATTTAAACTGTTAGGACTTTTTACATTATTTATTTAATTATTTACGAAGAGGTTAGAATTTCAAGAATCTAGCAAACCAATATTGATAAATTTGTTTGTTATTAGCTCTAATGCTCCAGAGAAAGTAAATTTTCTTGCAAATAATGAATATTTAAGTGTATATTTTGGTGTTAATATATTTGTTTTTCGAAATTAATTTAAAATATTTTAAGAGTCTATTCCAGACTAATATTGCCATGTTTTAGTAAATAAGTTAAATGATGTGTGAAAAGATATATATAACACTTATTTCTATAACGGGCAATATTCCGGCATTTTAAGGTTTGTTATCCAAAGATCTTTTACTGTAATTTAATAAACAGTTTTTCAAGTGTTATGTACATATTTTTTGCATGTAGATTGCTCTTTTTATGCAAATTTAAAATTTTTTGATTTAATAAAAATTACTGTTTCACTGTCCAGGGTGCAAAGCATTTTTAAAAAGTGTTAAAAGGTGCTTAATTTTGATTTACTTTTTTCAAAAACCCGTAAAAATTTTATTTTTATTGGGGGTTTGTAAAAGGTGCTTAATTTTCTATTTTTCAAAATGAGTTTTTTCTTTACTCTGTTATCCTAAATTACAAAAAAAGCATGATTATCACAATTTTCTCTGCAATATTTATCATCAGAAACTAGTTGTTTTATCATGATTATGTAAGGTCTTTGAAAATGCTTTAGCATTTTGTTGATTTTATGTTTATAAATTTAGAACTTTGAACAATAGAAAGAAATAATTTTTATTACTGCACACATCTTAGTTATGACCATTTTCGTTGGAAAGTGATTGAAAATATTTTTTTTGAGTGCTTAAAAAGTGTTTATTTTTTTATTGAAAAATTTGGCTATGCACCCAGTTGTCACAATTAATTTTTGACAGTTTATTTTAGAATGAATGAAGTTAAACATTAATGATAGATATAAGTTTTGCTTGTTGTCTGTTAAGTCTTGTTACTTTTGTTGTGTATGGTTTAAAGAGCTGAGCAATACCATAGTTTTAGGAAAATTTATTAAATTAAAAAAGTATTTATCATTTCATTTTTCTATTCTAGTTTAAAATCTTATTCATTCTAATCTTATTTTAACTGTTTTAAAATTCCATTACATGGACAATTTTTAATGATATAGATATTTTGGAATTTATAAAAACAATTGAATCAGTAGCTTTATAAATTTGCAGTAGACTTTTGTATTATATTGAAGTTTGTTGAAATTTTATTTGTAATTCTTTTAGGGGTTTCTAGTCAAAGTAGCGCTAACTCTGTATCATTAGAGGATATTGAATTAGATGAAGATGCTTCTGCATTGGATGAGTTCCTGGGTGATGAATTAGAAAAAGATCCTGAAATAGAAACAGAACAAATGATTGAAAAAAGCTCTGAATCTGAAAAGGAATCTGACACAAAATGTAAGTCTAACAACATAACATTATTTAGTTGATTTTTTTTTAAAACTATGCAAAGGATGTCCTGAAATTTACACAAGATTTGAATTTAAAAAAAAACAATATTTTTTTTCTCAATTATATTTTCTTTTGATTGAAGCATGAGATGCATACATAGGGTAGTTTTATGTATGAAATAGCGTATTGAGCAAATGTCTTCTTAGCTTTTGCTGTCACATCTGCACTCTTTTGTTGAAATTTCTCATGACCATTTTGCAGAAATAGAGCTGTATTTATTTGATGCAGTGTTGAATTTCCTTCATCAATGCACAGGTAGATGTGGGCTTATTGACAAAGACCTATGGAAAGAAATATAATGGTGTTAAATCATTTAATTTAGGGGTCAATTCTGATCGCCAAAACAAGAGAGTGCATGAGTAGAAGATATATCATATAATAATTGGATTTTTGAAATATCAATGAAATATGAAAGCACATTTTTTCTCTCGTAGTGTTGCATTTTGACTTACCTTAGATTGCCAGCTGTCAAATTTTTTTGTTGTCAATATTAAATCAATGAATGTTCTATTTAAGTTGAATCTTATATAAATTTTGGGCCACCCTTTAATTCAAAAAGTAAGATTTGAAGCTTGCAACTTGTTCATAATAATTAATTATATGTAACTTAGGTATTTTTTATTTATTTGTTATTTTTTATTCTGTTTAAAATTTTCAGAAAGCAATGTTGATTTAAATATTTTCAGAAGATTTAAAATATATGTGGAATCTTAAAAAGTACTTTTTTGTGTATAAATTTGTTTCTTTTAATACTTGCCCCAGGCAAAGATTTTTGCATTGCTGCTTATTTTATGAACATTATTTATTTATTTATTTTTTTACCTTGAGTTTAATGGAGATACCGTTATTTGTCCAATTCTTTTTATATCATTATTTTTATACCATTTTTTTTATCACTGCAAACACTTTTTACAATAAATAAATAAAATTTTTAGAACTGAGTCAAAGACTACAAATGTTGCATTGACAAAATTCAAATTCTTTTATAATTTGACAGCTGTTTAATTGTAATATTCTGGTAATGGGGCTAATAAAAGATGATGACGTCAATTGGAATTCAAAAATCAATAATATATTTAGCTTACATCTTTTTTTTTTGAAGGTTGGCAAAATAAAATGTTTTCTATCTGGAAAATAATATGGTTATATTTCATGACCGACAGAAAACCAATGAATTTGATTAGTGCTGATCCCTTGGGTTCTCTTGTAAGCACTTGTGGTATTGTTTTATGAAAATGAATAAAATTTGTCAATTTGAATAAGAAATAATAAATGCAATAAATAGATCATGCACAGTTTTAAAAATGTGTTATTTGCACATCACGCATAATATATATTTATAGATTCCTACTAAATATTGTTAAATGAATTAAGTTTTATAACATAACTAAAAATTTTTTTTTAAAAAATGAAGAAAATTTGCAGTGATCACAGGTTGCCCATTGGCAAAATGGTTAATTTTTTTTGGAAAAGAAACTTTATTGTGTTTTCATTTTGGACATCTTTAACTGTTTTTCCTGAACTGCTGGTTACACAATTTCGCAGACATATTTAAATGTAGCTCAGACACATTCTGTGTAAATTTTTTCGATGACTGAATAGATATTGAACAGCCGATCGAGATCAATATTAACATTTTTGGATTGGTACAATGGTATTTGATGGAGATTGTAAGCTGCATCATACACCCATTTTGGATTCACAAGTTCATACATGAAATATGATTTGAAAGCTAGGTTTTTTTTCAATTTTACATGAATAGTAAATGAATTATTTATATTGTGTGGAAGACAGGCTATGATCTTGCAGACGTGCCAACCTAGCAAAATTAACATTCAGGAGTTTCCCTAACAAGAATTCAGGAGATTTCAGGAGGGGTAAAAAAAGGTGCATGGTATGCAACATTTGGCACTTCTAAGGAATTTTAAGTAAAAAATTTATTAAATATAAGAATGCAAGAAATTTTACACACTAATAGAGCAATAATTGTTTAAAAATATTAAATGGAAATAAAATAATTAAACATAGATTTAGCAACACAAAACTATATTAGGTAGATACTCTTTAAATAAATACCATTTCCTTAATAAAACATTATTCAAAAACCCTTGACACTGTAATAAAAATGCACTAAAACTTTTAAAAAATAAACAAATTGAATAACTATTTTATTTTAAAAAACCAATTCAATACTAATGTATAAAAATACTAATGTCTGTACAATAAAGAACCAATTATCCGGGATGCTCGGGACCATCGCTATCCCGGATGTCTTAATTTCCCGGTTTCCTGGATCGACAAAAAAGTGTCGTTAATCGATGTTTTATCAAACCCAAATTACAAGGAAAAAATGTAAACACATTTTAAAGTAAGAAAAAAAAGAAAAGCACTCCTAAATCTAAAAAGGAAAAAAATTGTAGAAAAATAAAATTTAAAAGAATAAAAAAATTTGCAAGTTTAGACAAGAAAAACAAGTTTAAAAAATAATTACGATTCCTAAATCAACTAATAAACAAAACCAATGATTAAATAACGCAATATATTTCATGGGGGGGAGGGCGAAAATAAAAGGAAAACCTATTAATCTAAATAAAAACAACACTTGAAAATTATCGAACCGAAACGATAGTTAAAAAACGGCACTAGCATAAATATTAAAACCTAGAACAAGGCAAGATCAACGGACTTTAAAAAAAAAAAAATTAATGAAAAAATTTGGTAATACAAATAATTTTATTGAGTGCAAAATTTATCATGAAAAAAAAAAAAAAGAAAGAAAAACGTAGTGGAATCAGAAAAACGAAACTGCAATCTGCTTCATAAAATAATTGTATGCTTAAATTAATAAACAATTCTCCTTTTTTTTTTTTTTTTTTTTTTTTTTTTTTTTTTTTTATAAAAACGCGATTTTTAATTAAAGCAGGTGTGATTCCACATCAAGAAAAACTTGCGAATGATACCGCACTTCCAAGGAATAAGAATTTATTCAAAAGAAAAACATTTTATTTTTATTAATCGATGTCAAATAGATAAATATATTTTTCTCTTTCATCTTCTGTTCACTGATATGCATGTGCAATGCATTTTCCCCACCCCCTCGTAAATCAAACAGCAAACGAAATCATCATGCCACTCCTTTGAGTTTAACGACCTAAAAGAGAATGAAGATCTAAAATCTTCAAGGTCGCGGAAGAAATGACGTTTCTCTGGGTAAACGGGGAAAAAAATTCTTCCCTTCCTCACATTTTCCTCTACTCAACTTCAAGGATTAGTCCAGTTTCCGCTTTTTTTTTTCATATCGTTTTAGTTCAAAATGGCGGGAGAGCCGAGCAAATTTTTTTTCCGGATTATCTGGATACCAGATAAATGGTTCTCTACTGTATGCATGAAAAAAAGAGTTGCAGACTTAGCTCTCCGCAATTAAGTTTTGCTAAAGTCATTGGTACATGATTTGTTGAAATTGATCCATACTTCCGTTTCGACTTAAGACATCCTTGAAATTTTTTTTTTTTTTTTAAATATACGAAGACTAAACGAATAATTGATATCACGTTGCTAGTTTACGAGCTTGTTGCCAACCGTGGAAAAATACGCATTAAAAACTATAAAAACAGCAAGATACAATATCAATTCCAACTATCGAGAGTACGAGTTTCCCCACTCCTGAACGGACGACACTCGGTAACGACATGTGACGTCATTGCATTCAACTCTACACGAAAGAAGAGGAAGAGGTGAAATAGGAGTGTTAAGAGGTAACGTTGAAGAGGGGGGAAAATAAAGCATGTTCAGCTACGCTTCAGGCAGATGGTAGTTTGATAAGAGGGGATGGAATTCAAGCTGAAAGAAAAACTTACTTTCGCACTCGCGGAAAAATTAGGTAATTTTGAGTTTGGCCGTCGATCGCAGTAAAATTCGGGAGTAAAATTATATGCTTCGCAGTAAAATTATATAAAATTATATGATCGCAGTAAAATTATATGCTTGATTTATTTTCTATAATCATAATTCTCATGCTGCTAAAAACTGTATAAATGTCTGATGTTGAAATAGGCCCTTTTTTACCACTAAATCAATAATTATAAAGATCATCAGTCTGTTCTTATTTTTGGCTATTTTTAAAAAAGCTAATTCTTACATCATGACTTTTGTAAATCCTCTATAAGGACCATTAGACTATTTTAAAATAAATGTAATTTTATTATTTATGAACATCTAAATACAATACATCTAAATACAGTTAATAAAATCACCTGATAATAAAATCAGCCACTTTATAACATCAAATCGGCAAGAACCGAATCATTACAATATTAATACATGTTAAAAACATCCTTTAATAAAATCTATGCCGCCACTTTTTAAAATCGAAATTTTGACTGCATAATAAATCAAAAGTGCAATATTTCAGCCTTTTTTATTCTTATTTATAAAATTTTATTTTTTCGAAGTTTAAAGATTTTTTAAGACAAGGCAACAGTTACTCACAAACCTGTGAAACAGGTGTGGTTATCACTTTCCTGCGATATACATTGTGTAAGAGTTAAGGAAAAATGTGGGTGTTAGGCGGCGAGTTCATAGAAATCAATTTATCAATGTTAATTCCTTGACTTGAATGAAGTTTGGAGAAACTTATTTCACTCAACAAGGAGTCGAATTCTTATTTTACTTTTTAATGAATGAACCATAGAAGGGAGAGAAGTTTCTTTTGTATCTTAACAGAGAACATGAATAGATTTCCAAAAGCTGCCTGTGCGCATGTTCCATATTATTTAAGCCGTTTGAGTAAATTATAGTTAGAGTTAGAGCACATATCATTTTTAAGTTCGTTTGGTGTTAAATTTTATCATCATGCCGAAAAGGAAGGATTTGAGTCTTAAAGATAAATTCGAAGTGTTGCAAAACTATGATAAGCTTCTTAAATGTAGTCAACGTGAAGCTTCAATGGAGATGGGGCTGATAACTGTTTCGAAGAAATGCTCAGCAATGAAGAAAATGAAAAGGACGAGAATTTTTCACGTTACGTAGCTGTTGACGATAACCTGCAAACATCAGGAGAAAAATCTGATTCTGAAATTGTTACAGACATCAAAAATTGCAAAGTTATTTCCAATCAAGAAATGGAGGAATCAGACTCAGAAGATGAAATAAACTCATCAGTGCCATCTTCAATGGAAGTCAGAAAAGCACTTAATATATTGCGGCAAGCTTTAAAACAAAGAGGAGGAATATTGAAAACTATAAAAACTTCTATAAACTCTAAAAGATGTTGAAAAGTTAATTTAAAATACTGCAACTCAAGCCGCCATTGATCGGTTTTTTGCAAAACTTTTGTAAATTTATTCTTATGTAGGGTTTTACTATATGAAAATAATTAAATTAGTCAAAATAAAGCATTAATGTTGTAATTATTTCAGGTAGTATAATGGTATTGGTAGTATAATGGGATTTTTTTCCGCCTCTTAATCAGCCGCTTAATAAAGAAAAGAACGTAAAACGAAAGTGATTTTAATAAACGGCGGGCACTGTACTAGGAAAATGTAACAATTTGTTTTTTAAAAAAAATTTCAACCGTTAAATTATTTTAAAGTATATTTTTTATTATTTATAATAAGCAGGTTTTTCAAACATCACAATTTGTTTTAGAAAACCAAGAGAATAATTTTTTTTATTGGAATCAAATTTTTTAATTTAAATTATAATTTTTTATTTTATCACAATTTTTCTTTTCACACTTTGTAGAGCTAGAAATTGTTTTAAAAATAAAACACCAGAACTGTCAAAATTATTTACTTTGTGGTTAGCTTTGAAAACCACAGATTATCAAAAAGTTAAATAGAAATATTAAATTTAAATCAACGAAACATTAATAAAAGAAAACAATTATTTCAAATGTACTCTTTTTACTGCTTAAAGCATTTTGTAGACCCCTTCAAAATTGTTCTAGACAATTCATTTCTCATTCCTAGAGTTAATGTATTTGAAATTGGTTAATTTTCACGAGGTTGAGAAGCAAATCACTGACGTCGCTGCAGCAGCACAAATTTCTCTCGGTAAGAACCTGAGAAATCCATATGGCCAGCTTTAAGATTGAACCTTAGGATTTTAAAAAGATCATGAGCAGTGGAATTCGATAAATTTAATGTTTCAGCATTATCACAAGTTATTTGCTGGTTTGCATAAATTAATTTATTGTGTTTTCATTAGCATAAATTAGTACGGTGCATCGCCTAGCATCTTAATAGAAATGTTGCCAGATCAAACTTTTAAAAGTCAGTTAAAACGCTAATAATATATTTTCTTTATACAAATCAAATAATTTTTTTTTCTTGAATAGCATTTTTATTTTTTCAATAGTAAAAAAGAAAAGTATGCTGAAAATTCCGATTTTCACTTACTATCTTTGAAAGGGCACCAACCAATTGCTACTGCATAGAATCAATGAAACATTTTGACAAGCAAACCTTGCTATATCAGCTTTCAAAATATCAAATGATTATGCGAATGAGTATGAAGTTGGCTCCAAAAAAGTACAATTAAGTGCTTTGTTGGGAAAATACAAAATTGCTTTACGGAGAACTCAATAATATATTCATAAAGAATATTGTTTAAAGAATATTTTCTATTCAAAAAAATGATTTAAATCACAATTTAAATCTTAATTAAGATCTTATTAATTAATTCAAATGATTTAAATTAGGCCAACCAATAATGGACATTACGAATGAAGCCGGCCATGTGGCCGAGCAGTCAGCATGCCTGACTCTACAGCCAATGGCTGCAGGTTCAAATCCTGCTCAGGGCATGTTTTTCTGTGTTGTGTGATGAGTGAATGTGATTCACCCTATGAACGAGGGTATCAGTGGCATTGTGATGTGGGCTTGCCTCCGTGACTTAGGTTCACGGGTAATGATAAAAAGCAGCAATCCCAGCATTTTCCAAGGCAAAGGACGTGTGTTCAGTGCCTGCCGTTAAAAAAATTTCACCTGAAAATTAATTCTGAGGAAATTATTAAACTTTTGGTAATACTTTCTGTATTGTTTTAAATATTTTATTTTAAATATTTTTTACAAAGGTAAGTAAAAGGAAATACAATGTTAAACCCCTGAAAAGTAAAAACTTTCAAAAGTCCAGAATTTTTTTTTTCATGTCTTAATATTTATTTATATTAATAACAATGTTTATTTATTATACATTAATAGGTAACTCAGAAAGCACAGGTGTGATTGAAGATAATGGAAATGAAAATATTGTAGTTGATAATTCTGTTGGATAAGTAATATTGCTATGATGGGTGTTTATTGTGATTTTATAACGTAATTAGATGTAAATTTTTTAACAATTAAAGATAAACAATTTATTTATCTTTTTAGTTCAAGCAGATAATTTATTGTTAATGTAATAGGTGAATTTAAGTTATTTGCTGATTGATCAATATTTATATTTTAAGCTTACTTTTTAAACTTTTATTAAAATCATTGTATGTGTCTGTTATTTCTTTATTAATTAATTTTTTAAAATATAATTATTCTGCACATTGCCTTATGAAATATTTATTGTGGTTTGAGATTTCTCTTAAATTTATAACTTTTTTTATCTTTAAAAGTAACTTATGAATGTAATTTAATGTAATGTAATTAAAGTAATTTAAACAAGTAATAAAGTAATTTAAGAAATTTTTTAAATCATTTACTAATATTCACTTATTTAATCAAGTTTATTAAATATAATCAAATTAATAAAGATTTTTATAAAATATCTTTAAAATCAAGACAATTACTGTTTAAAACATTTCTAAGTTTATTGTGTAATTGATAAGCACCTAAAGCGGTTGTGAAACATGCAGTTATGTATTACAGATTCAATGTGAAAGAATTCATTAATGCCATGCATACAAATGTACTTTACAGAAAATGTTTTTAAAGTTTCCTTGTTACATTTTCTAAATAATTAGTTATCTGAATAATTATTTTATAATCAATTAATCGTATTAAAAATAAAAATGAATCTATGAATTTTTTGGGACCAAAGTAATTTTAAACTTCTCCTTAAACATTTTCAAATTATAAGAAGTATACCTAGTTTCTTGGGAACTACAACTTAATGATATAACTGTTTGCATTTAAAATGAGTAAACTAAGTTGCTTGTGAAGCCAAACCAATAATTTGCCATAATTGTTGGTGATATTTTATTATAGTTATTGTCTTCCTGCCGTAGATATTAAATGAACTTATATAGGTTTTGTTAGATAAAAATCAAACATTGTTAATTATAAAATATATATTATTGAAATGTAATTCATTTTATTTGTTATTAAATTCACATTTTAACATAACTAGTTCATGATTGTGGGTAAATATATTTGTTTTTATTATACTACCTCTATTTTATGTCATTTTACCAACCTAGTGTAGGCTAATTAATAATTTCTTTCTGGAGTTTTTGTCCTGTTTACGAAATATTTTGCAAATTAGGAAGCTGATTTTTTGTTCACTAATGCAAGAATTTGTTAAAAAGCTTTATATTTAAAAAAACTCATGTTATTTGATGTACATTACTTTTTTTTTTTAATTTGTAAACAAAAAATTCTTTTTTTTATTTACATATACTAAATAAATATAGATTTACGTTTAAAAAAGGAATTGAGGTTGCTAATTTTAAAATTTTATTTTCTCAAAGCAAAACAAACGCATTTGCGTAAACTTGATAGTTCTGACTATTTAAATTTTTTTTTATGTATTTTTAAAATGCAAAATGGATTTGTATACTTTAATGATGTGAAATGTTAAAATTTTGAATAGATTTTTAGAAATTATTTTCTAAATTTTTTTTTATAAGAAAAGAAAGGAAAACTTTAATTTAGCTACATTATTACATTTTACCAGTCTATTAAAAGCTAATGAATTACTTTTTTATGCAGTTTTTGTCCTGTCTAACAAATTAAGTTTTTTTTTCAAATTAGGAAGCTGATTTATTGTTAGCTAATGCAAGAATTTGTTAGAAAGTTTTTTTTTTTTTTAATAACTCATGTTATTTGGTGTATATTACTTTCTTTTTTTCGATGGATTTGTTAGTTTGTTAACATAAAAAAAATATTTTCATTTGCATATACTAATTAAAATATAAATTTAGAAAAAGAAACTGAGATTGCTAATTTTGAAATTTTCTTTTCTTTATAGCAAATAAAAAGCATTTGCATAAGCATCTTAATACTGACTATTTGCTTTCATTTTGTGTTGGTAATTCTAAAATGCAAAATGATTTTATATATTTTAATTGTATGAAACATTAAAATTTTGAATATATTTCTAGGAATTATTTCCTAAATTTGTTAAGAATAATAAAAACTTTAATTTAGCTTTATTATAACATCGTATATTTTATATTTTGTTTAAAATTATTTGGTTAGAAATGATGCAAAAGCAACTGTTTGAAAGATAAAAAATTCAGACCAAAATTTTAGGTTGGTAAAGCAATAGAAACTTTTTTCATCTGTGGACATCCAAAATTAGAATGTCTACTTCATCTTTAAATTTTTAAAAATTTTAAGCAGTTTTTAAAAGACTGCATGCTGTTTAAAAAACAAAAACTGTTAGTGGTTTATATTATTGTTAAACCAGCACCCTTCAGGTAGTTAGAACACTGGTTTTGTTAGGTATAAGTTTTAATTGTAATAAGTGTCCATGTTTCCTTTATTAAACAATGATAAGCATTCCTTGTATATTTTGTAAAAAAAATGTGTACTTCTTCAAATTATTTTTTTATAAGTTGTTTTGAGTGGATTTATTTACACTATGTTTATTTGTATAGTGTACTTATACAAATTGTACATATATTTATAAAATGTGCACTAGCAGAAAGCTCTCTTTCATTCTTGTACATATTGATAATTTTGTTTTCTATATATATATATATATATATATATATATATATATATATATATATATATATATATATATATATATATATATTGTTTTTCAGACTTTAAGAAAGGCAAGATTTATTAGATTTAAACTTGCAGAAGAATTTTTTTTTTAAATTTGTAAGAAAGCATTTTATAGTAATAATTTAGAAGTGCATTGATCAAAATAGTGATTGGGTTTTGACATGCAGTAATACTACCATTTTTCTTGTTGATGTTGAAAATGTTTTTAAATTGACTGCTTTTAAATTAACTCTTTTTCAATTTTAATGATTTAATTGTTTTTTAATTGTTAATATTTTTTTAATTTCCTGTATGGACTGGTGTTGTTTTTATTCCCTAATTTATTTAAAATTATTTGTTGGATTTTTTTTTAATCACTTATATTGTTAACATTATATAAATGTTTGTAAATAAGGAACAAATAAGAATTATATTAAAGTTATTTAAAAAATAGTTGATTTTTTCTTTTACATTAATAAAATTTTTATATAATTATTAAAAATAAGCTGGGGTTAATGAAGCTTTATATTTCAAAGGAAAGTTGTAGGGGGCTATCCAAATATTTTGCAATCACCTGATAATTCCTTGTAAGTTGTAAAAGAAAAAAAAAAAATTGAAAGAAATTAAATTGAAAAAAAAAATTGGAAAGGCAAAAACTAAGTAAGAGGGAGGCACAGTTTGTGTATTTTTAATTACAAATAAAGAGGCGAGGACCAAAATCACAATAAATAAATAATGCCCACATAATAGAATGATCATTCTATTAAAAGATTATAGTATTCTTGCTCTTTCACATATTTTTCTTGCACTTTTAATTATTGTTTTTTTTCTGTACAAAATGGGCTTCTTATTGATGATGTTTTGTATAAATGAAATCAATAACACTAAACATAAATAACAATATCGTGAAAAAAAATTCGCATGTCCTTTTCTGAATAGTTTAACAAAAATTTGATAGCAATGGAAAACAAATTGAATAAGATATCTCTTTCGTGTAATGTCACAAAATAACGTGATTTTCATGAATATTTTTGATAAGCATTTACTTAAAAACTGGCGTCTGAATCCAATAGGCCTATTTGGTAGTTGAAAGGGAAGATAATGTAATTGAAGCTTTATCGTATCACTATAATTTACTAATGGTTGATTGCCCAACAACAACGTTTTCTTTAAATTGTATTTTTAAAATATATATCAGTTAAATCGTTTTTTATTTTACATCCGTCCTTGAACAGCTCACCCAAATTTTGGGATTATGACTACTCATGTCCCACTTCGTAGTCTTGAACCCAATACAGAAGACAAGGAAACTCCTGGATCAATAACCCCGGAGGTATTGATTTGTTATGGGAACATGGAGGACTTAGCGACTAGATTGAGTTAACGTGCATCAATCACCATTTACTACACGGGGAGTCTTCGGCCGGCTGGGATCGAACCCATGAACTCTTGGACATGGGCTCAGTGTCCTACCAACCAGGCTATCCCCTGCCTAGTTATATCATTTTATACCCTTCGTTGAACAGCCGACCCAATTTTTGGGTTTACGACAAGGGCACGAAAAACCGCCCGTTCTCGGCGGTCAAAAATTCCCCCCGGACAACGAATTTCTCGAATCCGACGTCCGCACGGACGGCCATTTTCCCGTTAATGTTCGTGATACATTTTCAATTTTTGTTATCTTACAAGACTCTTTTCAGAAATGAACTTGCTAAAAAACAAATTACGTACTGGTCTTAAGCAAGAAGCGTTAAACGCAATTATGAACATCTACTTAAATGGAAAACCCCTTTCAGATTTTTGTGCAGAAACCTCGGTAAATCATTGGCTTGATTGTGGAACTGGCAAACGTCATATTTAATCATTTAAAAAACGTAGTACCCTCGGATAAATTGACATTCCAGATAATTTGACCCTCGTCATTTAAATTATTTCCTAAAAGAAATACTAGGTTACTATTCGTAACCTAGTATTACTTTTATATCTGTATAATGTAATCCTAATATTTGTAATCCTAATAACTACTAATTCATTATGCAATTCATATAAATGTTTGTAATAAATAAGAGAAAAATATGTTTTTATTTATTTAGAAGCTACGGGTTAGTTTCAAAGGAGGACGGGTACATTGTTGGGCAAGCTGATTTCGGGGACGGGTAAAATTTCTGAGTTTTTTCGAGCCCTGGTTTACGACTACTAATGTTTAATTCCGCAGCCTTGTAATTTTGAACCAATCCATGGAAACTCCTGGATCAGTACCCCCCCCAGAGGTATTAATTTGTATTGGGAACATGGAGGACTTTGCGACTCGACAGACTTAACGTGCATCAGTCACCATTTACTACACGGGGAGTCTTCGGCCGGCGGGGATCGAACTCTTGGACATGGGTCCAGCACCCTACCAACCAGGCTATCTCGGCTAGTTAAATCATTAGTTCAAAATGGTAGTGTAAGCCAAAATACAAAGTAATTTTGGCCATAGATGGCGCTTCTGGAAAACAAGGAACACTCGCACCCCCAGTGCCTTTATGGCCTATGACAACAATATATTGTTTTGATTTATTTGGAAATAAATTTAGTCTTTTTAGTTGTAGGTGAGTCAATTTATTAAAAAATTAGTATTTTGAGTATGAAGTCAATTTAAATTCTTTTCGTCCAACGTTTAAATTCCTTGAGTCGAACTTTGTAAAAATGATCTTTATGATTTTTTTTATTAAAGATCTCTGAATACTATCAATAAAAAATATTACCTTTAATAAAATGTTAGTGCATGTAACGAAAATCCTATCCATTGTTTTGCCAATGATTATTTTTCCTTTTATGTAATATTTAGTTTATTACTAACAAACTAAGTAGTTCACAAGTTTAATAGTTAATAATTTTCGTACTCATTATTTGATGTTAAGTTTTCTGTTCCGTCGCCCTTTCTGTACATTTTTCTACTTTTGTAATTTCAAGTTTTTAAATGTACTAGTTTTTGCTCAGCAAAACAAAATTTAATATCAAACTGTACACCCAAAACTGCGGTGGTGTCTCTTGCGATTCTTTAATATTATACAAAATGGCAAAAAAGCTTCAAATTTGTTTGATATGAATTCGGTGAAGTATTTAAAATTATTTTTTTATTAAAATCCATTCCAAATCCATATAGACTTCGTGTTGAAGAAAACCTTTAGGGAAAGACCATCAAAATTTCCCAGCGATAGGGCAAACCTCTGCGCAAAATGCGGAAAGATCAAATAAGAAAAAACGAAAAAATATCAAAACAAAATATATCAATAAAACAAATAAATAGATTAAAAGATTACAAACTAAGGTAAACAACGTTAAGGAGCACAAAAAATATTAATTAACGTTAAAGAGCAAATAATATTTTTGTGCTCTTTAACGTTGTTTACCTTAGTTTGTATTTTAGCACAAAGGTCGCCCACTTGTGTATTTAGATTAAAAGGTGTTCGAAGTATTTGTTTGAGGCTCTTAATTTAGAGAGCTCTTTTTCGACGATCTCTGAAAGAGATCTACAACTTCATGTTGCAGTCAAAGTGTACTAAGGACGATGCTATCAACGATTTATTTTTAGTGTTAAAAGATAAATTTAAAAAAAAAATATTCTAGAAAAACTGAGCATCTTAAACAAACAAATCTCTTTTCATCTTTTAAAGCTAACTTATTTTTATGATATAAAATTAAGTGCAAACTTAACAAAAAACCTAATTGATTATTTATTTACAATAGTTCTATCATTCATAATTGGTAAATTTGTTTTTTTCACATAATTATATCGGTTGGGATCATTTTTACTCACGTTAAATTTTATTCATCTATCCGCTTTCGCGACGCCAGCACAAGTGGCATTTCCACACCAAGAAAATGACACTAACTAAAATTAAAATCGTTTACGAAAAATCATGCACCTTCGATTTCATTCTGAATTCAATGGAGGTAACCCCTAAGAGCGACCCCTCCAGAAACGACCATTTTACTGTGGAGCAAAGTGTGGTCGCTCCCAAGAGGTTTTACTGTATAAATTTCCATAACAAGAGCGAAACTAACAACACATGATTTTGCATCTGTTGCGTACATTCTTGTTCATTACATCTTAGTATACAGAGGGTTCCCTAATGGCCGTTCTGAATATATATTCTTTTAAATACTTGTTAAAATTGTTTACACATTGTGGGTCATTTAATAATATTTACGCCAAGAAAAAGCACAAAACCAATCGATATCTAAAATATCACTACTCTGAAAACATCAAAATTTGTTTGATTGCTCAAGTAAACGGAGAGGAGTTGAAAGTTGAATATTAGAGATACCTCCGGTCCTGCAAATTTTTGTCAGGCAATCAAACTGGTTTTAATGTTTTTCATAATCCTTTCTCACTAGTGATTCGACGAATTTTTTTTCAGACCGTTTTTGTTTCTTCCTTGCTTAAATATTAATTTGAGATCTTTAACATGCATACTTTTTTGACAGAGATTTGAAAAATATTTAATAATGGCAATTAATTCGGGACGCCCTGTATTTTTTATAAAAACTGGTCTAAACATGTTCCTCTGAACATAAAGCATCAAGAGAAGTTTGTATTTCCATACAAATCTCTATAACGCACCTCATTTCTATTGAAAAAC
The DNA here is from genome assembly GCF_982258835.1 of Parasteatoda tepidariorum. Taxonomy (NCBI): domain Eukaryota; kingdom Metazoa; phylum Arthropoda; class Arachnida; order Araneae; family Theridiidae; genus Parasteatoda; species Parasteatoda tepidariorum. The sequence goes on from NC_141758.1 coordinate 77,284,860, forward strand.
ATTGATAAAACTGGATTGTCGTCTAGGCAGGCGATTTAGGGGAATTCTATGTTGAAGAGTGCAGTCTTAAGAGTTACATTTAAAGAGTTATATTACATAAAAGAAATCCTAAAAGTTAAAGCATAGTAATTAAAATTGCTGATGGTATTTATTGGTCAAGTTTGTTACATTGATTCCTTTTAATTCAGCTGAAACCTTTTAGCTAGCATATCAGCATAATTTATATCCCTTGAAGTTTGTTTTAACTACATTAATATTATTTTTTTATGACCTCAACAACAACAACTTGGTGTTAAACAAACATGGTTTTCTAGAACCCCTAATGATCTTAATTTTATTTATTACTTTAGCGGGGAATCTCAACAACAACTTGGTGTTGCAGGGTTTTTCAGAATCCTTAATGATCCCAATTCTATTTACAACTCTAGTGGAGAATCTCGACAACAGCTTGCTGTTAAGTATCCACGAATTTTTAGAAATCCTCGTTAAAAACTTATTATAAGGTTGCAAAATCAGGATTCGTGTGTTAATAATTCAAGGGCAAAACAAAAATGCTATAGAATCTCTTGTGAGGAATGTGGTATGAGATGCATCAAAACCAGTTTGATTTTCTGATGAAATTTAGAGGTGTTTCTAAATCTAACCTTTTAATTGTTCTATATTTTTTCCAGAAATCAAACAGACTTACGTTTTCATTTCCGCACTATTCACTTTTGATGATGATTTGTGGTGATTTAATAGATTTCGATAGTATTTTTGTTTATGTGTTAATAAATTTTAATTTTTGACCCGTTACGTATATACTCTTTTTTTTTTTTTAATTTTGCTTTTGACAAAGATTTTAGATATACATTTATAAAGAGCTGTTGGTATGGAATATTTTACTCTTGTATTGAAATAAAGTTTTATGAGAACTAATGCAAAAAAGCATAAGTACTTTGAAAATACTGTGCTAGTATAATAGCCCAATTAGTGCTTTTTTTTTATTTCTTTCCCATTATTTTGCAACGCTGTAGTCTTCCCTCAACCTTGTTAGTATATATTTATGTTAATTTTGCTTTTGACAAAGATTTTAGATATACATTTATAAAGAGCTGTTGGTATGGAATATTTTACTCTTGTATTGAAATAAAGTTTTATGAGAACTAATGCAAAAAAGCATAAGTACTTTGAAAATACTGTGCTAGTATAATAGCCCAATTAGTGCTTTTTTTTTATTTCTTTCCCATTATTTTGCAACGCTGTAGTCTTCCCTCACCCTTGTTAGTATATATTTATGTTAGTATATTATTATTTTTCGCCTTGATGAAGATTATACAGTATGCTAGAAATATTTACTCGCTTAAAAATGTCATATGAAATATTAAAAAAATGTGTTATTTTTAATTAATTAATTTTAATTAATAAATAATTAATTAGTCTTTATTAATTAATAATTAATTAATTAATTAATAATAAATTAATTAATTAATAATAAATTAATTAATTAATAATAAATTTTTTAATTAATTTAATTATTTTTGTTATAAAAATATTGTCTGTTTTTAAAATGTATTTATAAAGAAAAAAAAACTGCACTATGTATATATTTGTATATATACGTATGCATGCTTCGATATTTTATGGTCCCGCAGTGGACTGATCGTTAAGACACAGTTCCCAGCTGATCACCGAAGTCAAGCATCACTGACTGCGGTCAGAGTGCGGGCGGGTGACCACTTGGATTAGTCTGCGTAGGGACCGAGGGTGTGCGGTATTGGTCCTCGTTAAACTGTTCTACCGTGAAGTGCTCGACTTCGCGTGCAGGTCGTCTGGCTACCGAAGCGGGGTGCCATCCCCTCTGCAGAGGATCAAAGTTGTGATGGCATGTTTTCGGATCATCCTCAGGGATGTTTCCCAGACCGTCGCCAATAGCCCATTGTGCAGCTCTTGTGCGACCTAAATTAACTACAACAACAACAACAACGATATTTTATGATTTTTCTTTAAAAATTCAAACATTTTTCTAACAAATATAAAACAAGTTTTATTAGAATTTTTTTAGAACAAGTTTTAGTTTAGTTCTAAAAATATCTGCTTTTAAAAAATGGCAACTTATGTAAGACGTCAAATCTTTATTAACAGATACATATTTTTAAAGTTTAATAATGGGTATTATTTTAAATAATTTTGTCAAAATAATCATTACCGAAACATCATTAAAACTGAATTGCGTATTTTAAAAAATGAAATATGTAATTCAGTGTGATAATGGAGAAGAATTTTAAAGGAGATTATTTTAAGTCTTACGTAAAAAATAATTCTTTTCAAATTATTTTTAATCGAAAGAGATTTTCGCATTATGGCTAATAAGTTTTAAGTTCTTATTTTAATTTTTTTTAAAGAGTTGGTTAATAAACCTCACTGTATTTTAATAAAGTATTATGTTTCAAATTAAAAATATTTTGCCACATTTAATATCTAGCAAAGCTGTTTTTTGTTTGCAGTAGTTTTTTAATAAAATTGGAGGAAATATTTTCGTTAAAATTCTCACTAAGATTAATTGCAGCTTTTAAAAATAATTTCCCCCTTTCATTTTTATTTAAAAAAATTTAATAAAAGGAATTAAAATAATTTCACTTCAATTGCTGTTAATGTGATTTGAAAATATTTTTTAAGCATATTTTAATTTATCCGAAAAAAATATTTTAAGCTCTTTTTCAAATTAAAGAAACCAGAGCTGTGTTAACTGAATTTATTTTTATTAACAATAATAATCTTAAAAATTTTTCCTTTACTGCAGTATGAAAAAAAAGCATTTATAAATACAAAAATACAATAAAAAATTGTGCTATTACATTTAAATTGCAATGTGGTGCTAAAATCTCGTATTTTTTATTTAAATTTTTCTTTTGGTAACTTTTAATATAAGTCACGTATGTAGATTTTCGAATAAAATTGTTTTTTTTTTTCCTTTCTTTTTTTTGTTGATGAAAACATGCTTGGTTTACCGAGATTCGACTAAGCCTAGTTAATCCTATTTTTGCTTCAGAAATATTTTTAATATCCCAAAATTGTTTTATAATTTTTGTATTTTCCCGAAAATGTTTTTATAATTTAAATTCGAAAAGTTAACATTTTGATAGTAGCATTTTATTTTTCATTTGCGAACAATGCAAGCGTTTTTTTGCCCTTATTACCTTTAAATAATTATTAAAAATTAATATTTTTCAGAATCGGTTCAAACATTTTGTTTTTGGAATAAATTATAAAAGATTGTTTTCTGCAATTACTCCTGGAATACATAATTTAAAATGAAAAAAAAAAACTACAATCTCTCGAAGTGTTTTAAGATAAATTAAATGATGCTGTTCTCTAAATTTCGAAAGTCGAAGTCGGAAAAAAAATGTGTTTATTTAGGGTAAGTAATAAATTTTTGTGTTTAGTATTATATTGTGTATAGTATTAATTAATTTTCACAAGTTATTTAGGCTGATTTATTGTTTTTTATGGTTTTTAAAGGTTGTAAACGACTTTTTAAAAAGGTTTATACGTTGGTCTTGTAAAAGAGGATACCGATTAAATGAGCATCGTTTGTATAATAAATAGTAAATAATTTTAGTATAATAAATAACGCTTTGCTATGGAAACCGTAATTATGACTACCGTCATGTTTTTAAACTAGTTTATGATGTCAAATAACTAAATGCAGAGTTTTCCTACACTTTAAAATTAAACCATATCAACTGTTAAGGATTTTTTTATGGTTTCAATACCGTAAAGTAGAAGTTAAGTATGTTCTACCTTCAAGTATAACTTTTACAAAGTAGGTACATTTTGAAGAGGATGTGTGTTTATTTGTGATACTATACGAATTCACACTTTAAAAAACGACAAACTCGTTTTGAAAATTCATTTATCGCGGTTGTTTTTCTAAGTTGTATTTATCTGAAAGAATTGAAATATGAATGGTGTTTTCTACACTAGGATGTGCTGTAAGCTCTTAACTTCTTATATTTCCGGGTTACTGTTTCCGGTGTATTTTGAAACTATTTGGCTCACAGCGTGATCAATGTGTTTTGAAACTCTCTTGAATAGTATTTCTTGTATACGTGTATTTGTTACCTAATTTATTATTTGTGTTTAGAGAAAGAATCGTCATTTGAAGACCTGCCATTTCAAGTTGTTTCGTTTGAAAAAGATAATCGTTCGCACTCCCGTGCCACAGGTCCTGGGTTCGATCCTGGGACCGGGCAAGATTGACTCAGCCTTTCATCCCTTCAGTGGGCCAATAAATGAGTACCAAGTGTGCTTGGGAATTATACACTGGGGGTTCCGCGTTTGGCTGACCACCTGACTGGAACATCTGCTCCTGCACCTCAGAGCCCAAGGTCAAGAAAATTGAGATGGGCACAGTAGGCATGGGTCCTCTATGGGCTATCGCACCACTGAGTTTAGTTTAGTATGCATATATATATGTATTACACAATCAAATCAATTTGTGGTAAAAATGATTAATTAAGTCATGATTTTGATGTTGGATTTTGATTTACTATTAATATAAATTTTTTAAAAAACTGACTAATAATTGACTTAGACGTCAAGCAAACGCTTTCAAAAACAAGTTGCATATATATATATATATATATATATATATATATATATATATATATATATATATATATATATATATATATATATATATATATATATATATATATATATATATATATATATATATATATATATATATATATATATATATATATATATAAGCTGCAAGTAAATAGAACTCATAAAATATGTAGAGAAATAAAATGTATGTATAAATAATTTCTCTAATATAAATGTAGAGAAAACAAGGAAAAAATTACAGAACAATTGAAAGAAAGGGTATATAGAAAGATAATAATAAAAATAAACATAACAAGGAACCGGAAAAAGAAAAAAACAATCCGAAAAAAGGACAAACATTTTAAAAAATCCGGAAAATAAAAGATATAATCTTTTTATCAGCTCACACGATTATATCCACAAAAAAGAGTGCTTTCTAATATTGTATCAATCTAGCCAAAACAAAATGTATCAACACAGTAGTGTGAGATATTGTATATCATACAATCATATTGTATATCATACATCAGTATCGTAAAATTTGGTAATTTTGTGATATCTTGGAGCATGGCATAAAAACCATTTTTAGCTTAAATTTACTTTTCAGTTTTTTTCTTTTTTTTGCTAAAGTGTGGCAATAAGAATTATAATTTTGAAAACAAGAATTTCCAGTAAACAGTTAGCATATGAGCCGGAAAATTACCAAAGTACCGTATATTTTGATTTTATTAACCAAAATAATGTTTGTTTTTTATCATACAGTTCGGTAATTTTACCAAATTTTTTTCTTCCATGCACTAATTATAACATACAATAAAATTGGTTTGTTGTAAAAATGATTAATTCAGTTTTATATTGGTTATGTATTTCCTATAAATAAATATATTTTTCAAAGAGACCGGCTAATATTTAAGTTCTTCAGACCACGCAAACTTTTTCATAAACAAACAAAACTCACCACGTTGAATTTATCTTTATGTAGTTTTTTCTAATGCGCCTAACAAACTAAATCCGAAGACATAAATGTAAATCCAGGGACTGCTTTTAGAAGGGAGAAGAAAATGTAAAGAAACACAGTAGTTTTCTTCTTTAAGAGAGAGAGCTTTTGCAGCTTCTTATTGCTAGAAAGCACGATTTGTAGTTAAGGCACGGAAAATCCTCTAATACGTAAAGGTGCACTACATTTCCATGCCGAAAGTTGACAGGTTTAGGCCGCCGGAAAAGTCCGCGTGAAAATACGGGTGGAATGTTAAAAAGATGTTTAAAGAAGCATGAATAAAAGAGAAATGCACATCTTTTCCATGCACAATTGCTGAGATGCATCAACTACGACGTTATTTCTTTACCTACTTTTCCCTCTCTCAAAAGAAATTTCTCCGAATAAATTTTGTTCATAAAATTCTTTTCGCGAGTAAATATTTTCTTTTTTTAAAAATGTATAGTGTAGACCTAGAGTAAGCTGTTTTCTTGATAGTTTTGTTGGTATTTTTTAGCTCTTGGCACCGGTCAATGGTCGTTTTTTTTTTTAAAAAAAAAGAAGTTATAATACGGTTCCAAAAGTAATTGACGGTGGATTTGAATGATCAATTATAGAAAAGCGGAATGAGAATAAGATACGTATTACGTTTTGCTTACGAAACTAAGGTTTATTGTTAGCAAGTTTTAAAATTAGTTATAAAAACCATCCATAGATGGCGCTGCTAATTAAGACAAACCGTAAACAAGATTTTCAAAATAAGCAACATTTTTAATAACAATGTAGAGCAGTCTGTGGAAAATATTGCATTTTGAATGATCTGCCATGCATTGGAATATTGTTTCTCATTTTTGACAGTAAGCATTCAGAAGTAACTAACTTAATGTGGTGAGAATTAGAATTGTACGGCTTGCTACTTTCTGCTAAGAAAACTAAATAATTTTATTTATGCATTTTTTTGTCTTCTTCCTTTTTTGTTTCTGTTTCGTTTTAGTTCTATTTCTTTCCGTTTTTTTTAAAAAATTTCCTGTCAATTTTGGAATTCTTAGTATAAGTGGATCGATGTATTGTGAAACGCTCCGCGATTTGTTTCATTATGGCTAGCAAATTTTATGTCGCGTCAACCAACGGTGCCCTAGTTCTTTGTAAGCATTGTTGACACTTTTGGACGATTTTCCATATGATGATTCAATTTGCACTCATGTTCATGCATAAGAAAAATGTCATAAGATCTAAATTAGTTATCCAGCAAAATAAATAAATAAAAAATAAAATAAAAAAGGAACAAAAACAAGTTAATTGAAATGATGTATTTTCTACGTAGATGAATAAACTAGTTATCTAGAAAGTTTCAAAGAGAAGAAGGGAAAAAATCGAATTGTTAGATGGTTAATTAATCAACCCAATTAAAATATCGAACTTATGCTATTCTCAGTTATATAGACAGATTGATGTAGAGCTTAAGTTGCTCGTCTGTGATAGATTGATTGTAGGTCTTCTGAATAAAATCTATCACAGATTGGTTAGAAGTAAGAAAAAAAAATATATCAGCTTTATAGAAAATTACAATGCAAAAGGTTGATTGCCAAAATAGTATGTAATAAACTCGAGAGCCTAGGACTGACCAGATAAAAGAATTGGGATCGATACTTATTCCGATTAAAGATTCGATTTTGTTTCTATCGATTCTCAATAAAATGTTTCTGCACAAAAAAAAGACATTATAGTGGTAGAAAAGTAGGTGAGAGGTGGTTACTTAAGTCATTTTTTACAAATTTGTCAAAAAACCGTATTCAATATAAGTGTTAGCTTCTGAAGTACTTTTTTTTCAAAACAATAATTTGGATGTTCAACTACATTTTGGTTTGTATCTAGAATTCAAAGTTGTTTAGTTTTTCCATCTTTTTGAAGTTATACTTCTTATGCGACTTCCAACAAGGTTGCGTTAAACGTTTAACGCTACATTTTTATTGGCCGAGAAATCACGGAGGTATCACGGATCAATGGTAGGATCCAGTTTTCCCTCATTCATTTCCATATTGTTTTGGTTTTCACTGGCATAAAAATAATAAAAGTCATAAAAGTATTATTTTTCTAAAAATATTTTTTTAGTTTGATTTGATACACATATAATTGAATAGGGTAGTACTTTTTATTTTCAAATTTAGTGGATAACAATTGTAAAAAATGAGTGAAAACAATCCCACGGACAATGTGACGGATTTAAGGTTATGTCAAGGTACGTCTCTTGTGAATATCAATTGACTGTTTCTCTTTTGAAATTACATTATGACGCATTCACATACATTATTAATACAAATACATTTTCCAGGGCGAGACGATGAGGCAACCACAAGCACTGGTTCAAGAGGTCCACGAGGAAAAAATGCACAATATTACCGTGATTACAGAGCACGGAAGCGAGCGGAGCAGGAAAAAGAGTCGTTGAATAGAACTAGTGATCCTTCTACGACTACTGATTCTTCTACAATTAACGTCGCAGGTTGCGAAGTTTAACTTCTTCCGCGCGGAGGGACTCCACGCAATATTTTTTTCTTCTTTTCTTTTAAAAAAGGTTATTTTTGTGGTTGTAATGTAACTTGATAACTTATTTAGTAGTCGTTTAGTAGAAGTCTGAAAAGTACGTCTAAATCCAAAATAAAATTAAGTTCAATCTAAGCATTATTAGAAAATAAATATTGACATATTTTAAGTAAAATTTTAATTTGAAACAGAGCATTTCACTATAAGAAAGACATTTTGTACGCAAATGAATACATTTGAAAATCATTATTCAATTTAATTTATATGAAAGCACAGAACCAATTTTTAGTTGAATCAGTTTTAATAATCATAGTTCTAATTTGATGATGAAATGGTCCGAATGGACCACAAGCGGAGGATATGGCTTGGTGATATATTTTCCCTCACAGGGGCAATGTAAACAATTCTCTAGACAGAAGATTGGACATATAGTTCGCCGATGTTATGTTTTAGTTTAATGTATGGTAAAATATAAATGTGCTCGCATTCACCTTATTCCTAACCATGTTCCATGTTCTCCATGGTAGAAGGCAGTATTTATAGAGATTGCTTCAACTTCCGTAGAAGATTCAGGCAGAAGATTTTCGGCTGATGTAAACTAAATTGCGTAAATCCACTTCTCAACTATCAAGTAATTGCATATTAATCTAGAATAATTTCCCAAAGTATTTTTTTTTCATATCTTCATTTGATATTTTATAATATGAAGATTTTTCCCCAAAAATTAAATTCAGAATAACTGAGTATTCCGAGAATATACAAACGAACACGGGACCTCAAAAACAAGAAATAGTCGTGTCAATGCTATGACGTCAGAAGACGACCTCAAGACTTCCGGTAGGATTTGTTTTTTTAGAATAGATGGTGAATACTAAAAACTTTGTTTTCTTCTTTAACTCATTTATACATCCGACTTGAATCCTTTAAATGTTCTTAAAACTTTTAAAAAGTGGATTAATATAAAGGTTCCGGGTAAAAAGATTGAAACCATCATTTGCAAGGGTATACCATTCTACAAAATCATTTTAACTCTAAAAATTAATAAGATCAAATATGTTATATTAAGTTTATATTTTTCCATTGAATGTTGAAGGATGCTCCACTACCATGCGTCTAAACTCTAGCCCCTCAAATACATCTGTTTGTTTATGCCTAATGCTGATTAATTGAAACTAAAAAAAAGCAAAAGTTAATATCTAAATATGTAAAAAAAACGTATTATTTATAACATTTTCATCTTCTGCTTAAATCTTGAAAAGAAAATATATTAATAAAAGAATGAAGAAAAAAATATTTGAAAGTTACCTTTGCATCGTGAAAACTTTTTTTCCCCTCCAAATTTCTACTAAAGTATTCACAGTGCGATTATGGAAGTGTAAAGCACAGAATTTACAAATCTGAATTTTTTAAATCAAAAAGAAAAAAGGAAATTGAAATTTAAATATCTGACTTTCTTAAAAATTTCGATTTTTCATTAACTATTATCGAATTCACTCAAATTTCTAATTTCGCCATGTAAAATTACATTCTCTATAGGTTATTTTTCGCATGGATTATCTTCGGATAAACGAATACATATAATTGTGTGCAAACTTTTTTTAAAATTCGTTTGAAAAGTTCTTAAGATATGGCGAAATACGCAAAAAGTAAAACTAACATTAAGGGATCAATACTTTGAACCGCTCTATTGACTAAACTATTGGACTATAATTCTCAGATGGCGGCTACTCCTTATATTTTGGGGGTCAGAAATCCAAATACGTCGAAAAAAAAACGGTATGTTCATTCAGAGAAAGGGAGAAATAACGTTTTTGTGTTCGATTTGTTATTTAAAATGTCGCATGTACTAATTAATTATTATATTTGAAATCCCCCTCGAAACATTAAAATTCAGTCCTAGAACGTGAAGATTCAATCATTAGATCTAAAGTTATTCAGAGTGCTCTGGTTTTTTTTCTGCAAACTGTACATCAACGTTTGTAAACTATGATATCTCACAGAGGAAATTTTATCAATTAACAAAAAAAAGCTACACGAAAAGTTATGTCTACTATAGACCCATGTCCACACTAGCCCCTCTTCAATTTTTTTTATTTATGTCGCATTAGAGCCATACAATGCGCTTTTGGCGAGGGAAACACCCCTAAGAATGATGCGAAGACATACCATCGGATTTTGATCTCGGTTGAGGGAATGGTTCCCAACTTTGGTGGTTCATCTACCTCCGCGGAAACTGCCCAGTATGGCTCAGACTGATACCGCGCCTCCTTGGTCCCTTCGCAGACTGGTCATCCATAATCACAATGATGCGAAATGCGACAAACTCACAAACATCGCCGTTTTGGTGTAAGCTGTCCCATTTGTAAATCTTCTGTTTGGCGAAAGAATCTAATGCTGCATTAGTAAAATAGTTTGCGGAAAAGGGTTAAATAATTTCACTAATAAATAAAACGAAATGGTAAAAAAACAGTATACTTTTGTTAAATAAAGTATTAAACAAAATTTGAGACTATTATAAATTTTAAAAAAGTATTTTAGTTACCCTATTTTTCTAACCTAATTATAGTATTTTTTATTTAATTTTATTTTTTTCATCTTTTCCTTTTATCAGTTTTACACTTTCTTATAAACTTTATTTCTGAATTAAGTGCGTCAATTAAGAAATTCTTACGGACAATTTAAAAATAATTTTTTGTAATCATAAAAATGAACTCCCTTTACTTTTAGAAAATTGTGTTTTGAAAAGAAAAAAAACAAAACACAATCGGATAAAATTATGTTAATTTTTTTTATTAACATCATTTTAAAACATTCCGAGCAAATATTTATTTAAACATAAGTTTCAAATTTTATGTACCTGGAATATGTAATACAACCAGAAAAAAGAGGGGGGGGGGGGGGGGGGGGGGAATGTCACATTCTCAAGATTTGGCGATTTTTGAAAAATACATATATTTTTTTTTTGGCGGAACGTTTAAAAAAATAGTAACCGCATATTGGGTGAAAAGGCGGGAAAAAGCTTACAAAAACAGAAAATTGCTGTAAATGCAATTTTTTTTTCTGGATTTTCTTTTGTTGGTTTTCTTACTAACAAAAAAGTAAAATAAACTAAGCCATGACACAAAAATCCAATCGGGTGCGAAAAAAAAGTATGTTTTGAAAAGTGAAATTGCTTCCGACGTTTTCCGGAATTGCTCACAAACCGGACCGGGAAAAAGGGATAAAGCGAAAAAAAGGCAAAAAAACCGACCAAGGGAATACATAAAATGTATTTTTACGCCAGAAGAAAGAAAAACTTTTTAAAGTTTTCCCCTTTTTCACTTATTCATTTTCCGTTTTTATATTTATGGTGCGAAAAGTTAAAATAATAATGTTCTTCTATTTGAATTTTCCGAAATTTCTCAACTTTTTTAAACGAAAAAGAAAACGAACGCTAATGCTTATCCCTTCATTTTGAAATGGCTCAGATGGCTCATTGAGTAGAATTTGAAAAGTATTTTCTTATTCATAGTAAAAATTTTAGAATATTCTTTTAATTTTGCCGTGGTCTGAATAAATAATTCTCCTTTTCGTTGATTTTAAATTCAAACACGGTCGTAATTCTTTTCATGTTATGTTATTGGTGTTAAATTGTTCTGAAAAATTATTTTGTTGAAAATAATATTTTTTGAAGTTATTTGTTAATATTATATCTGCAAAATGGTCCTACTTTACTTAACTTTAAGATATATTTTAGAAAATTTCTAAAAAAAATGAAGTCATATAAATAAAAGTTAAAGATCTGAAAGGAATATTTAAGCAAGGAAAAAAAAAACACTATTGAAATCTTTTGAATTCTTATCGAGATTATACTGCTCATGACTGAAGTTTTTGAAGCCCAATTCATTGGTTGGCGAGAAGTTCAATTTTTTTTAATCATTTCCTTATTTTCATTCTAGAATAATTCGAAAAGGTTTTCCATTCGAAAAGAATTATTATCGAGGTTAACTAGTGCAAGAGAAGATTTAAAAATATTAAAATCCATTTTACATGTGTTTAATCCATTTTATCCTCCTCACACTTTTCGTGTAGTTCAATTTCAATGAATATATATAAACTCCAATACCATAATCTCAAATAAAGAATTTATCTCAATAAATCAGGGTAACATAAGCATGAATACTAAAGCAGTACGGAATTTTTTTCTCTCTTTACTTTTTTTTCAGACTTCGAAGCTAAAAGGTGGCTCCTGAAGTAAATAGAATGCCTCTTAAGATTCGTTCGAGAAATAAACTTGGTATTAAGAATTTTAATTGGTTTACTCCTAATTGTCTCCGATAATAATTCATCAGAATCCTATAACTTTTACTCATATTTTGCATATTTTTATGACTTCATTTGCCTCACTCTTTAAAAATGTATATTAAAGGTGCAAATGCAGAATTAACATTATAAGTGAATAACTTAGCCTGGCTATATTAATCGGATTTAATTTAACTGCTTATGCTTTGTGCCTTGGAACAACCACAGCAGGAGCTTTTTTTAACTGTCTTATATTTTTGTGGACTACTTGTAGCAAATAATTTTACTCTTACCAAATGTATACTTTTGAAAGCAATTTTATTGCTATTATCTGAAACAAAATGAGTAATTTAACAAAAATACATTATTAGTAAAAATTACCCACTCCTCTATTTTTGAAACAAAAATCACGACATTTAGAACAAACCTAATGTTTGGAAGTTTTATTAAAAACATCCTTTCGTAGCAGTTAATACAAGTTTAAGTATGTAGTATATTTATTTCGAAAAACAATTATAAAGAGTTGGAGCAGATTTTGCGATATTTTATTCAAAAAACTATTTTGAAGCATTTAGGACGGTATGGTATATTTTAAAACGATTGAAACGATTGGATTTTTAAGCGATTGGAGCAGCAAACCGATCACTGATGCAATTGAATAGATGAAAAAATTCAGCTACTATCCCCGGGGTTTATGTGGAAAATGTGATTGGAATAAACAACTTTAATAAATTTAAATAAAGAAGAATTCTAACAAAATATATATTATAATTAAAGAATTTATTTACCCTAAACGAGGAGTACCAAAAACTGATGGAAATTTTAAAAATAATCTGATAATATGAAAGAGATAAAAATATACGGTATACTGGTTAGGAAACGAATTATTGCTTCACATCATGTTTTAATATTAGTTTCAAGATTTCCCAATAGATGGTGCTTCTAATTGAGATGAAATATAAAAACAACGTTAACAAAATAACAATCATTGCACCATTAACGTGTTGCCGTTTGAGGAGAAAACTAATAAATGTTCATGCAAATATAAGAGTTTTAATAGTCTAATACTCGGCAGAAGATATTTTAATGTTTTTCAAGACAGCAATGCCGACTGTTGACAAACTTAGGAATTAAATTTAATTCTTGTATGAGAATAATCTAGTTTCTTAAGCAGAACGGAGTGAAATGTACATTTCAATTTTCCAGTTTTCTTTTGCCGATTTTTCAAATAGTATTTTGAGACCCTCTGTGTTTATCTAATAAACAGGCACCATTAAAAATCAAATTAGTTTAAATAAAGCTATAAATTATTTAAAACAAAATTACACTAACTTATATTTTAAATAACCTCAAAAGTTTGAAGCATTAAATAAGGATAGATGTAAATAAATTTCATACACATTCAAAAGTCAAAATTATACTTGCTCATTAAAATTGAATTCCCCTTTTCGGAAGAAAAAAAATCATTAATGTATTTAAAATAACTTCGAAAAATTTAAAATATGGAACTATTTAAAATTTATCATAAATGTATAAAATGCATTCACGTATAAAATGGCAACCTCCCAACAAATCAAACAAAGATGGTTAGCTGTTTAAGTCTAGTTCAGCGGACTGTAAAATTATTCAGTTTGTGTTGCTTTTTGTTACATAATATCCAATCTGAAGCAACTTATATTCATAGCTATATTTATTTAAAAACACTAAAGTTTTTGATTAAAATATACGCACACTCATCCTTGAGGAGGTTAAATATTAGTTTTAAATTCGGAAAATCGTTCAAAATGTTAATGATTTTTATTCTAATCGAAATAGGAGAAACTTAGAAACACTTTTAAACTTTTTAAAAATTTATAGTTTGCGTGTGTATGCTTTCTAAACGTATCTATATGAAATGCACTCATGTGAAAATTATTAAATTCTGGTAATATTTGAAGCATTTCTAAATTATTTTCTCTGGCTTATTTCAATTTAATTTTAAATGAATGTTTATGAGATTTGCATTAGGAATAATTCAAATATTATTATATAACATCGATTAGCTTTTAAATCTTGACAAAAATCGAAATGCAAGTTTAAGAAAATAGACATAGCTCGAGATGCGTGTTTACGAAAATTTACATAGCCCAAAATGATCGTTTAAGGAAATATACACAACTCGAGTGTTCACGAAAATAAAAACTGCTCAAAATGCTTGTTCAAGAAAAAGGATACAGCTCGAGATGCATGCTTTCGAAGAAAATGGACGCAGCTCGAAATGAGTGTTTATGAAAATGGACACATTTCAAATCGCATGCTTAAGAAAAAAACAGTTCGAAATGCATGTTTACAGAAAGGAACACAGCTCAAAATGAGTACTTGCGAAAATAGACACGGCTAAAAATGCATGTGTAAGAAAATGAAAACAGCTCGAGATGCGTGTTTACGATAAGGACGAAAACCAAAATGCGTGTTCAAAAATGCAGCTCAAAATGCACGCTTAATAAAATATTTTTAGTTCAAAATGTGTGTTAAAGAAAATGGACACAGCTCAAAATGCATGCTTAAGAAAATGAGCACAGCTCAAGTTGCGTGTTTGCGAAAATGGACGTAGCTCAAAATTGCGTGTTTAAGAAAATATACACAGCTCGAAATGTATGTTTACGAAAATGGAAGCAGCGAAAAATGCGCTTTTTCAATTTTCAACCGAAATTTAACAATTAAATCAGGATTTACGTTCTTTCTTACTTATTACGTTCCAGGAATTACGTTCTTCCTCCATTTTGA
Organism: Parasteatoda tepidariorum; assembly: GCF_982258835.1. Taxonomy (NCBI): domain Eukaryota; kingdom Metazoa; phylum Arthropoda; class Arachnida; order Araneae; family Theridiidae; genus Parasteatoda; species Parasteatoda tepidariorum. The sequence continues at coordinate 77,300,020 of NC_141758.1, forward strand.
GTGTTAGTTCCAGTTTTTTTCTGAAGTTATAGCTGCAAGCGCTCCTGATTAAAAAAACCGTGTTCCCCCATGTTATTCAATAGAAGAGCAGTGCGTAGTGGGAAAATTTCCGTACAAATTTCCGTACTTAGAGGTTCTACGCTAGGTAGGTTCCATAATCATTCAGGGTCGTTGTGGCTAGGTATATTACAGACGTAACATTTTGAGCGACCCTCACAAAAAAAAGGTGTTTTTGAGGTAGAAAATGAGGTAGAAAAAGGTTATGTCTTGTACCAAAAACAACCTCATCAGTAAATCTCAAGTTCAACCTGCAGCAATACTTTTAGTTGAAATCGGGGGAAATTATTCACACCTGAAATATATTTATTTGCTTGAAGTGTAGAACAAACCACAAATGCACCTTAAGAAATCCTCTCAAAGATGGTTGCTTTAAAGTACATTTTTATCAACTTCAAGCGTGAATAAAACAATTTCATGCATCTTGATTATAAACCTAGGATGGTCGAATTTTGTGTGCTGATTTTGCTTTGATTTTGCGATTTTGTTTTTTTGTAGTCAATTTCAAATAAATCTCAAATCAACCTTAACACCTCAAAAGCACATCAATACTTTAAACTTTGTCTTCGTATTCAGAGTTATAAGCGATAAAGTGAGTTTCAAAACTCTAAATTCCTGCTACATAAATTTACAACCACTATTATTAATTTATAAGACCCGAGGCATCCTTGTAAAAATATATGTTGACTTTTTAAGTCTTTTAAAAAAAGACTAATTTAAGTTATCGAGTGATTAATGCAAGCTGATAATATCACATTCCGAATTTATTTACTTTAAAAATAAAAAATGAGTCCAGAAATGCACGTACAATACAATTCTTTTTCTTTTTTTAGCATAAAGTATTAGTATTATATTACTAAAAAGAGGCAAACGTATTAATAAATCGATAATCATTGACACAATCATACATAAAAGTGAAATATATCCCATATTATCCATGAAGTATATCCAAAAAATAAATCGGTTAAAGTAATTTCAGTTTCTATTGTTATTTGTTGCTCTTTCAGAAGACTACGTTATTTGGGTTAAACAAAACCCGTTTTTAGAAGCTTAACTTATCAAAATACGATTGTTGTTGTTGACGTATGCCAGTTTAGGTAGAGGGAGAGGGGGGCGATTTTTCTTGATTTCCAGTGGCGCCATCTATGGCCAAGAATTCGACTTCTGCCAAACCACACGTCACATCTGTTAATAAGGCGAACCCATTCATACACCCATTCATCCACAGATCGTAAGTTTAACCTGAATCAGAAAACGATCGATCTCCAATCCAGTATCCCCAGAGGCATTAATTTGTTATGGGAACATGGAGGACTTTTGTGAATTGACAGATTTTACGTGCATCAGTCACTTTACTACACGGGGAGTCTTCGGCCGGCGGGGTTCGAACCCACGAACTCTCGGACATGGGCCCAGCGCCATACCGATCAGGCTATCCCGGCCCACGAAATAACGCTTAACTTTACTCAATATTATTCGACACTGAAAATGATGCTATTTATTGCTGATGGCGGACAACGTAAGATAGCCTAAAGTTATCAATCACGATTAAGCAATCAGCACTTTAGTAACTACCTTGATTTTTTTTATTTCAAATACCGTGGAATTTTATAATTCAGGTTATTATAAGCCCGTTTCAAAGTCTTAATTTTTAAAAGATATAATCACGTGGTTACACATAATTTAGTTTTTAAACTTCTAATTTACTGACTTCATCTCATGTGTATTTTGATTCAGACTACTTGACCTAATGAAACAAAAATAAATAATTAGTTACTTGCAACTCAAAGAGGAGACGATCACTGATAGACAGACGCGTAGCCTATGGTCTCAGCTCCAGATGATCGCTTACAAGTCGAACTAAATTTCACCATATAAGTTAGAATGATAAATAACGTGAAGATAATTAAATACTACGCCCAACTGCTCACCGAATTTGCTAAAATATAACTTAGATTTATTATTTGTTTATGTATTCTATCGTATTGTAACCGTGACATACTTTTGTTTTGCGAACCTGGCAACTTCGATGTATAGTCAGTTTATTTATGTTCTACATTTCTAGTCTGTCTTTGTGTTTATATAGTGAAAGAATTGAAATATTTCTCAAAGAATCTTTATGAAAAAATATAGAATGTATCACTTAAGAGTATAGATACTCTTGGGCGGACTTGGCTTTCTTGAAATAGAATGGTTGCTAACATAAACAAAGGCCAGGTTTCAAAAGCCAATCAGGATTGAGATACCTACTATGCGTAACTTGCAGGAATCCCATTGTTGAAGAACGTACAATAAACGAAGTTTTTGATTTAGCAGAACTGAAAGCTAGCGAACATCACTGATTTTATATTTTAAATAATTGAAAATGAAAAGCAATTTAACTCGTACCAATGCCTCATCTTTCTTTTATTATTATTAACTTTAATTTTTGTCTGAAAAACATTACTATTTTGAAAAAAAAAAAAGCAAAAAAAAAACAAAACATCAATTTAAATAAGGGAAAAATAAAAACAGAATAATAAAAACACTTTATGTCATTAGTACCGACATGCATAAATATGCAATTCTATAAAATTTTCAACCTTTTTATAAAAATTAAATGGCTTTAGGATTTATTATGCTACATGGAACAGTTATTAAACGTAAGCAGAACTAAAGGCAAAGTTATCGTAATATCTTATTTATTTAAAATATATAAAATACTCCATCATAAATTTTTTCTTTTATCAGCTTAATTTTTCCTTACCCAAAAAATTTGCATTCAACAAAAGCACCAGACATAAATAACAGCAATTAATATACAAGCCTAAAAGGGAAAAAAAAAGAATCATCGTTTATCCCTTATCATACAGCTTTTCCCTATGATCATAATCATTGCAGTCACTATTGATTCTATGTCCCCTCTGTTCCTAATTCTCCAGAAGTGCGATAAGACTATCCCCCAAATGATTAAAGCTATAGCCAGCAAGGCAAGGGTGTCTCATAATTATCTTTAGGTTGTATTTAATTCAGACGGAGGCCATAAAACTCCCTGTAACATAAAATATCCCTGATATGGGGATATTTATTCACCTATTTAATTAACCCTCGCCATCGTAGCGGGACTTTTAATTAAGATTGTCCAATGTGTAACATCCACTTCCGGGGCCGTGAATTATAAAGAAGCACAGTAATTCGAAGATAACCCTTTTTGGCGAAGGTATTGTTCAGGGAAGAGAGGTATTCGCCTTTTCGAAGTATAATATTTTGACAGCGATTATTTGTTGTTAAGTATCCATCCGTTGTTTATAACGATAAAATTCTAGTTGCTGTAAATGGATGAAAAGTTTAAATTATATCAAATAAGTAACTTTATATAATGTGGAACTTGATACAATAAGTAACTTTTTATAATATGGGATAGCTTTAAATAAAATTTAAACATTTGTGATCTTATTACTGAAAAGCTACCGTCTTAATCAAATTTGTTTGACCATCCAAAGCATTTGAAAGACTTACTCAGATATTGAAAAATGGGTTATGAAGATTATTAACAAGACTATGCAAAACATGTGTAAGTGTTCTTATTCAGATATTGGTAAATACGTTGTGATAAAGCTTGATAAGATCACGAAAAATATTTTCAGGTGTCCTTTATTGCAATTATGTCAAGAAGATTATTGACAAGACCATGCAAAACATACTCAAGAGCCCTTATTCAAATATGCTGTGTTAAAGACAAGATATATGTGTTGCGTTAAAGCTAATATTACTAAAAGCATTTGCAGGTGGCCTTATTTAGAGATTGAAATTTTGCGAAGAATATTATTAACAAGACCATGCAAAACATGTTTCGATTCAGATGTTCACATATGTGTTGTGATAAAGCTGAGATCAATAAAAACATTTGCAGGTATCCTTATTTAGATATTGCAATTATGCCAAAAATATTATTAAGAAGACCATGCAAAACATATGCAGGTGTGTCTTATCATATATTGGCAAATGCGTTGTGATAAAGTTTGATAGGATTATGAAAATTTCGTCATTCGGACATTCGTCCTTATTTAGATATTGCAATTATGTCAAGAAGATTATTAACAAGGTCATGCGAAACATATTCAAGTGAGTCTTATTAGATATTTTCAAATGTGTTGAGATAAAGCTTGATAAGATCACGAAAAACATTTGCAGGTGTCCTTATTTAGATATTGCGATTATGTCAAGAAGATTATTGATAAGACCATGCAAAACATATGCAAGTGTGTGTCTTATCAGATATTGGCAAATGTGTTGTGATAAAGATAAGATCAATAAAACATTTGCAGGTGTCCTTGTTTAGATAGATATTGTAATTATATAGACTTGGTATTATCAAATGTGTCACGAAGATATTTGGCAATATCTTTGAAAACATTAGCAAATGCTCTTATTCAGATACTGACAAATGTACTATTGTATTGTGCGAGTTATAAATGTTTAGATGATGAAGGTAAAGAAATTTTGGGGAAAAAGGAGACGATAAAGTGATGAGTTAATTGTCCCAACCAAAAGTGACCAACCAACCAACCTCAGATCCGAACCTGCATATGCCAATTGTTTTGAAGTCTCTCAACACTTGTGTTTGGTAAGTTTTAGCTTATTTAATGAGTGAATTTGCAGCGATCCCAGTTGTAAAAAGTTAAACAAAAAAAGCATCTTTGTAAGAACTTAAAAATGCAATTTTTTTTTTCATTTATATATATTTTAAAATATTACTTGGCGGATTTTAGTCCAGCAATGCAACCCATATTTATTAAAGAATATTTTATTATGTTTGAGTAGGCTGATTTTAGACATAGCATATTAAATGCCAATAGCATATTAAATCACAATACAAGGTGTTCCGTTAGTAACCATCAACCTTAATAAATTTTTTTATGATATTTGTCAAAAATTCTATTATAATAGTTGCATTTTTTTCAAAAAATGAGGTAAAAAATATACCCATTTATTAATATCTGAGCAAGAACAAAGCAAAAATGCTATCTTAAATCCGGTGTTATTGATAATGAGAAAACAAAAAGCTGAAAAACTAGTTTAATTATAGGGAAAAAACTTGGAGGTGTTTTTTAAAAGTAATCAAACTTTGCTAAAAAAAAGAATAAAATGTTGTTTGACTTAATTAAAGGCTAGAGATAAAAAATACGAATGAAATTAGATTAAACGATGCTGAAAACAATGCTTAGAAATATTTATCCCACTTTTAATTTAAATGAAGTACATATTATGCGTCATAAAGAATAGTCAATAACTTTTATCTTGAATTTCTTAATAGTTGTTTGTGGGGAATATGCGTATTTTCTGGTACTATTTTAAAAAGCATTTTACGACCTCGAGGAAAAAAAATTTTTACCTACAATTTTCGCCAAATATGGGATAAGTGGCCAACATTGCTTACCATTCCTCCTTTTCTGTCACGTGCAAAGTGGATTTTTCAGTCTGAAAACGGGTGTGTTTATACCAGAGTTGGCCAAAAATGTAATCGATTACATTTCTTGATTACAGTAATCAATTACTTGTAATCATGATTACAATTTTCAAAAATTTTGATTACAGCTGTAATCATGATTACAATATTGATTACAGTAATCAATTACTTGTAATCGTGATTACAAAGTTTGATTACAGCTGTAATCATGATTACATAGTCGATTACATAGTCGATTACATAGTCGATTACAGTAATCAATTACTTGTAATCATGATTACAACTTTCAAAAAATTTTGATTACAGCTGTAATCATGATTACAATTTTGATTACAGTAATCAATTACTTGTAATCATGATTCCAAGTAATTGCGATTACAAGTAATCACAACAAAAACGATTACAAGTAATTATGATTACAAGTAATCAAAATATATGATTACATGTAATCATGATTACATGTAATTTGATTACAAGTAATTTGATTACATGTAATTGTGATTACATGTAATCTAAATACACGATTACAAGACTATTGTATTCTTATAAATGATTATATTTTACAGTAGATAGTAGAATGTATTTTATAATGATACATTTTGCACGTATTAACATGTACTGCATTTTGTATGTATTTGTATACGTACAAATGAATGTAACTAAAATGTATGTACTTATGATTTTATCTAGTGCATATGTTCAGACATTTTAGTTTCACACACATGTACATGCACTTATATTATAGGTATAAAATATATGTACGTATGTATATAGATAATAATTACGTATGTATGTGCAAACAATGTAGACATGTACATTTATGCACAATGAATATATGCATTTTATGCAAATATTTGTGTATATAAAATGTATATCTATGTTCATGTACGCATATATATACAAGTACTTGTGTTTGTACGAACATAAATACATTGTCTGTTCAATGTATGTCCCATGCTTGCATGTGCAATTTATTTATGAACAGTATAATATCTGTATGTATGTACAATATAGGTATATCTGTAGGATGTACAATATATGTATGTATACATGTACATGATATGCATGTCCAGTGTATTTATGTACATATACATAATATGTTCATGCTCAATGTATGTATCCAAATAGGCATAATATAATTGTGTACGATTGTACGTACATTGGGCGTATTTATATTTTACATATATTCATACATACATATATTCATACATACATTCGACATGCATAACGAACGTACATACACATATTTGAGATGCATATAGCGTACAGATGTATATACATATAGCGTACAGATGTATATTCATATAATGTACATATGATGAAATGAGCATATAATGTTCATGTAATGTACATATGTGTGTACATATACAGTACATATGTGCATAAATATATTGGGCATAATTCTTTCGTACAAATTTTACATGTGTACATGCATGCTATCCCTATCTATGTATATGGTGCAATGTATATATGTCCAATGAATGTATCCACACATGCACAATACACGTATGTTCCATGTATGCATATCCATATGTACTATATATGCACGTACAATAATTGAATGTATGTACATATATTGTACATACGTACATACATTATACGTATACATATGTACATTACATTTATGTCTAAATATGTGTACAATGCAATAAATAAAATGCATGTAAGTTAGCTTTTAATGACTCAAGCAAGTTAAATGACAAAATCAAACGATATTTAAATTTAGTTTTCAGCTTTAATTGTTCTATATCATTTTGAAATTCTTTGAATAAAAAATTATTTTCAGGTATTTTCATGAAATGTTTGACAATACAGATTTCTTTTATTTATAACATAATGCATGATTCATAGAAATTTTTTAAATGGTAAGAAAAACGGTAAATTTCATGTGTGGGATTAATATTTAGAAATTCAAAATAAAATTATCGTTTGCTTTCTAAAAAATATGAGGTCGAGTTTCATATGCCTTAGAATTAATTTTAAAACAAATTTTAATAACTTTACTCATATAAATTTTTTTAATGTATGCTCAATGTATGTATATATTGTAATTACATATATTTAAATGTACGCATGTATTTGTACATTACTTGTAATTATGTACATGTATACGTTGTATGTACATTGTGCATATAACTATTTTTTTGTACATCCATGCATTACATGCACATAAGTATTAACAAAGTATGTAGTTATACAAGTACATACGTAAGTTGTACATAAGTACATACTTTGCGTGCACATATATCGATGTACATATAAATATGCATGTATACATGTACGCATTTTATTTACGCAACTATGTGCATATGTTGCACCTTTAAATAACATTCTTACATATTGTACGTAAATACGTACAATTTTATATATATACGTACATTGTATATACGTGCTATTATCGTAAATTTATACAATATATGTACTTAAGTACATAAAAGCATGCAAACGCATAAACATTATTTTCATATACGTTCATACATACATTGTCTATGCATACAAAAATACAAAACATTGCCTTTTTGTACAAACTAACATATTTGCGTACATGTATCATAAATGCATAATTATATGTACTAAGCATATGCGCATTGCATTAAGTATATTACAATATAATTATGAATATTGTACGTACAAACAACGTTTGTGCATACATTGTATGTATAGAAATCGCAAATTGTACGTTCATGCGTGCGTACATTCTATGTACATAAAAATATGTAAGCACATGAATACTTACATAAAAAATTTGACTATAGTATACAATCGTAATAACTTGTAATCGTATAGTTAGTTTGATTACAAGTAATCACAATTACATGTAATCAAATTACATGTAATCATGATTACATGTAATCATATAATTTGATTACTTGTAATCGTGATTACAAGTAATTGATTACTGTAATCAAAATTGTAATCATGATTACAGCTGTAATCAAAATTTTTTGAAAGTTGTAATCACGATTACAAGTAATTGATTACTTGTAATCGTGATTACAAGTAATTGATTACATAGCTGTAATTATCTGTAATCAATTACAGTTGTAATCGATTACTGTAATCAACGGCCAACTCTGGTTTATACAACATATGAAAGAGAGAAGGTTTCGGCACGGGTTTCCGCGAACGAGAAATCTGATTCTTTAGCAGTCCGAAAGTTATGGCATCTTTCGTATTTACCCTCTTCACTGCACAGTTTAGTAAACCTAACGTATAGTGCGGCTTTCAGGAGAACTCCTCCAGATATCAGTCTAGCGCCTTGGCTGGTACGATGGTTACGAGGAAAAGTCACTTCGAATGAAGGGGTGTGGGGTTTTGTCTTGATCTTTGCATAGGTCAACGTGAGTAAACAAAACGACACATTCATTTCTGTGCTCTCGCTCGTTACCATAGATAATCAGCCCCAGACTTTTAGTCTGGAGGAGTTCTCCTCAAAGCTGCACTATATGGGATATTTCTTATTTTCCCACATTGCGCAGTTTATTTTCGCTAAGTTGGACTTCTAAACTGAACCGTACGAGGGTCTTCTCTCTTCTAGGAGGTGATTATACCGTTGCGTGAGTAGTCTATTCGTATCACTAGTCGGCAATCAGACAGGTTCTCATGTTTTCAGCCATGCCTTCTTCATAGGTAGTTTGTTAGATTTCAATTGCAATTTAGTTTTATTCCTGCTCAAATATTAATCTGAGGTCCTTTATCGGCATGTTTTTCGACTTAATATCAGGAAAGGATTCAAAAATCTATGTACCAGTTAGTTCTATTAAATAAAAATCAGTTTATTGCGCTGTGAAATCATAGTTTAAAAAATTCAGCTACTTAGAACCTCAGTTTACTGCATGGGATATTTTACTTGTATATCTGAAAGTAAAATTCACTAAATTATCTTGCTACATAAATAACTACATCTTAAGAATAAAAAAAAACATTGATCAAATAAAGAAAAAAGGTGCTTAAAGGACTCATACGATACAAACATTAAACATGCATATTGAAGGCAACCTCGCTAGCACTTTCTCCTTAAAAACTGATGAAGCACTACCTACTAAATCACATAAACACACTAGTTAGATGTTAGATCAATTTACTACAAACAACGTAGCTCAATCTCCTTAAAAACTGTCACAGACAGACATCAATAACTTACACCAGTCACCCACGTGGGGTTATCAACACATCACCTCCCGAATTTCAAGTATCATATTTTCTTACTACATCACCATGATTATCATATCGAATTCATCAGTCATTTCTTAATTGACTCAACTGCTGGTGATCTACTCCAGATATTTCCGTAACATCTATATCTAAGAAATCTTGTATTCTTTTTCAGATTACGACCACCTTTCTCAACAACTTGAGCCTACTGATGCCACCTTTTCATCTCTGAAAACATCGTCCTAGCGGGTTGCTGCCCCAAAGAGTAAAAACTTATAAAAAGAATTATTTAAATTTACATATACAAAAATTGACACTATATAATTACCACTTTATCTCTATTATTATAATCTATTGGAAATAGATTTTAAATTTAAGTTAAAATATCATAATTTGAGAAAAGAAAAAAAAAGTTTCGCTTTCACTTTCATTGCAAAATATTAAAATATGATCAAGCTGCCACCTATTGGCAAAAAAAGAAAATAAAAGGATTACTGTTAAGATACTTCAACAGTACATCCATATTAAGCGCAATCACTGTAAAACATCTTTTGTTTTTAAATTTTATAACTGTTTTAAGAATCATCAGTGTAACAAAAATGAAAATGAAATGTCATATTCGAATTACATGCTCATCTTTGAGATATATTTATAAATTTATTAAGTCTAAACAATGACTTAACCAGAATTAAACTAGTTAAGCTAAAAAAAATATAATAAATGCAAGTAAAAGTGAATGAAATAATTCATTCTGAACATAAGTGGATCTGAATTTTAAGGAAAGGAATATCCATTTGGCACATCAATAAATTATTGATAAATCATAAATTCAAATCCACTAATGATTATTTTATTGACGGAAACTTCCTCTCTTCCTTTGCGATAAAATTCCAATCAATCATATGCTTTTGAAATGACTTCTCGATTCCCTTGATTTATGATGCTTTTGCTTCATAAGAAACCGCGAACGAAAATATTCTTTCGGTCAATAAAATCGAAATTTAAATTTTTAAATAATCATTCAATATTCTTATTCATCTTTAAAGATTTAGTTTCAGTTCCCATTTACCTTTCCTCCTCCTTAGAAGTTAATTTATTCTAGAACTTGGAAGACGTCGTCGTCACTTCAAGTTGTAATATTAATGGCGCGACAGCTGTGGTGTCACCTTCGGGAACATTCTAATTATGCCCCTCGGATACGCGATTTGACGGTAAAGGAGATACTTACACGACTCCCGAATCTAAGCCATCATTCTCTTTCCATTAAGGGAGAAAAGAATAAGTTTTAAGGCTGTCATAAACTGTGTAGTAACAAAAAATCGGGGGATTTGATTTTTGAGAACTTTAACTTATTGACTTTATTTTAGTTATGATATTTGATCTAAATAGAACATTAAAAGTATAAATTTGTTTAAAGTATAATTTAATACATTTATCGTTAAGACATCTAAGTAAAAGTCATCATTCTCTTTCCATTAAGGGAGAAAAGAATAAGTTTCAGGGCTGTCATAAACTGTGTAGTAACAAAAAAGTCATTGATTTTTGTTATTTTTAACTTATTGACCTTATTTTAGTTATGATATTTGATCTAAATCGACAGCTAAAAGCATATATTTGTTCAAAATATAATTTAATACATTTATCGTTGAGATTTCTGAGTAAAAGCCATCATTCTCTTTCCATTAAGGGAGAAAAGAATGAGTTTAAGGGCTGTCATAAACTGTGTAGTAATGAAAAAGTCATTGATTTCTGTTATTTTTAACTTATTAACTTTATTCTAGTTATGATATTTGATCTAAATAGAACGTTAAAAGTATAAATTTATTCAAAGTATAATTTAATACATTTATCGTTAAGACTTCTAAGTGAAAGATATCATTCTCTTTCCATTAAGGGAGAAAAGAATGAGTTTAAGGGCTGTCATAAACTGTGTAGTAACAAAAAAGTCATTGATATTTGTTACTTTTAACTTATTGACCTTATTTTAGTTATGATATTTGATCTAAATAGCTCGTTAAAAGTATAAATTTGTTTAAAATATAATTGAATTCATTTGTCGTTAAGACTTCTACGTAAATGCCATCATTCTATTTCCATCAAGGGAGAAAAGAATATGTTTTAGAGCTGTCATAAACTATGTAGTAACAAAAAATCTGGGTATTTGATTTTTGATATCTAACTTATTGAGTTTATTTTAGTTAAGATATTTGATCTAAATAGACGGCTAAAAGTATAAATTTGTTTAAAATATAATTGAATATATTTATCGTTAAGACTTCTAAGTAAAAGCCATCATTCTCTTTCCATTAAGGGAAAAAAGAATAAGTTTTAAGGCTGTCATAAACTATGTAGTAACAAAAAATCGGAGTATATGATTTTTGTTAACTTTAACTTATTGACTTTATTTTAGTTATGATATTTGATCTAAATAGAACGTTAAAAGTATAAATTTGTTTAAAATATAATTAAATGCATTTATCGTCTAGACTTCTAAGTAAAAGCCACCATTCTCTTTCCATTATGGGAGAAAAGAATAAGTTTTAGTGCTGACATAAAACGTGTAGTGACAAAAAAGTCATTGATTTTTGTTATTTTTAACTTATTGACTTTAATTTAATACTCCGTCGTAATATGAAATGATGCTTTTTTGCGAAGAATATGTTATTTTTTAAACTGTTGTCAGTTTGCAACTGTTATTCATGACTGTTAGGTCAAGTTTAGCCTATCAAAAGTCAACGCTTTACTGTCAACGCTTATTTTGAAAATGGCGCAAAACGTCAATATGGTGAAAAGCCACAGTTTCGTGGAAATGAGAAGCGTTTGTGATCTAATTTTTTAATATTTAAGAACTTACTTTAATGCTGCATTACCTGGGCTCATAAAATTTTGAAAAAACTGAGAATAAGGCATTGATTTTTATAATTTTCATCTAGATGGAAAAATGTCGCCAAATTGGCGATTTTTAAAAAAGTTGAATAACTTTTAAAATATTTAAGTTATTTCTTTGTTCTAAAGTCCAGATAATTCTTCAAGAGCAAGATCATATATATAATATAAAATCTTGGCATTGCTTCAAGTGTAAGGCAGATGAATTATGGCTTTTATATTTTCCTTGGCGACAGAGTTTCGGAAAATAGCATTAAGAGAGAAAATAAAAAGTTCTAGAGCTGTCAAAGACTGTGCAGTAACAAAAATCCATAAGAGGTATTTGATTTTTCTAAGCGTATTGATTTTATTTTAATTATGGAATTCGATCCAAATAGAATAAAGATAAAATTTTTAAAAAAAAAAGATAAATACAGTTATAGTTAAGACTCCCAAATATAAGGCATCATTCTTCTTCCATTAAGGGGAAAAAGAAGCTGTCATGAACTGTGTAGAAACAAAAAGTCATAAAAGGTATTTAATTTTCGTTAACTTTAACCTACTGACTTTATTATAATTATAAAATTTGATTTTAATAGACTATTAATGATGTTGTTTTGTTAATATAACTAAATACAGTTGTTAATATAACTAATTACAGTTGTTAATATAACTAATAACAGTTGTTAATGTAACTAAATACAGTTGCTAATATAACTAAATACAGTTGTTAAAATAACTAAATACAGTTGTTAATTTAACTAAATACAGTTGTTAAAATAACTAAATACAGTTGTTAATATAAATAAATACAGTTGTTAATATAACTAAATACAGTTTTTAATATAACTAAATATAGTTGTTAACATAAGTAAATATAGTTGTTAATATAACTAAATGCAGTTGTTAAAATAACTAAATACAGTTATCGTTGATACTTTTAAACATGAGCCGTAATTTTCTTTCCATTAAAGGGTAACAAAAAACTTTCAGAGCTCTCATAAACTTCTTAACTAATAATAACAAAAAATTCAAAATGGGGTCTTTGATTTTTGTTAAAACTTATTTTCATTGCATTTATTTATTTCACACTTTTATTTATAAATATAATTACATAAAAAATTTTAATTTAAATATATTTTACGATTGCGATTTTTTAATTACGATTTTTTAATATAGAAAAAAATGTTTTAAGAAAAAAGTAAACCGTAATTGCTTAATTTGGATTTGATACGAGTATATTTTGTTCCAAAACGAGTTGTCTTCAATAAATGTCAAACAAATTTAAAGTTAAAAACTGCTTTTTTTTACGGAGCATAATTAAATAAGTTTAATTTTAACACAGAAAAACCTGAACTCTGATGGCAAGTATCTCTTTCCATAATCGAAACAGAGTAGAAAGAAATTTTGTTACACATTATTAAAGTATGCTAGAAGGAATTTACAGAGGAAAAATCGATTGCAGCATACCTTCCTCATAAGTAGTTTTACTATCAAAGTAAAAGCGAGAAAACTGCAGAGATAATTAAAAATATATTGAAAAGGTGTCAAAAAGTATTAGTTTATTGAAACAACAGCAAATTCAAGGAAATTTGCTAAATTTTAAGCAAGGCGTTTGAAGCACCATCTATTTTCAGAAATTTTAATCATATCTCTTAAAATGTTCTCGAGGAAATCAAGGTGCATGATTGTTTTCAAATAGTTTTTATTGTCAATTTAAAGTTCACAAGTAAATGCAAACGTTTTAGTAATTTCGTAACGAATAATGAAAAGTAAACCAAAAAACGCTTTTCATTTTCAAAACCAATCAAAAAATTAAACCGGAAACGTTCTTCATTTTTACAAAACTAATAAAAAAATTAAACCAGAAACGTTCTTCATTTTCACAAAAGTAATAAAAAAAATTAAACCAGAAACGTTCTTCATTTTCACAAAACCAATCAAAAAATTAAACCGGAAACATTCTTCATTTTCAGAAAATTAATAAAAATATTAAACCAGAAACGTTCTTCATTTTCACAAAACCAGTGAAAAATTAAGCAAAAAAAGCTCTTCATTTTCACAAAATGAATAAAAATGTTAAACCAGAGACGTTCTTCATTTTCACAAAAGTAATAAAAAAAAATTAAACCAGAAGCGTTCTTTATTTTCACAAAACTAATAAAAAATTAAACCAGAAACACTCTTAATTTTCACAAAACTAATAAAAATATTAAACCAGAAGCGTTCTTCATTTTCACAAAACCAATAGAAAAAAATTAAACCAGAAACGCTCTTCAGTTTTACAAAAATAATAAAAGTATTAAACCAGAAACGTTCTTAATTTTCAAAAAGCTAATAAAAAAATCAAATCAAAAACGTTCTTCACTCTCACAAAACTAATAAAAATGTTAAACCAGAAACGTTCTTCATTTTCACACAACTGTGACTTCTCTTCACATAGACGTTTTGCGCTATTTAAAGAATAAGCATTGATGGAACTGGCTGACGATGGGATAAACTAACAGTTATGAATAACTATTGAATGCTCACAACAGTTATGAAAATAGCATATTATTCACACGAAAGTGTATTTTCATGCGATGATAAGAGCCTTCTAAGAACGGCCTTAAAAACGTTTTCCTGACAATTTTGAAAATGTGCCTTCGTATTACAATGCCCCAAGCCCGTCATATTGCTTTTAGTTTCTGCCGAAACAAATTCATTCTAAATGTTACTCTTTTAAATCTATGAAAAGCCTTAACTATAAAGCGTAAACTATAAAGCTTAAAATAGTTATTTGATATTCGTATTCTCCAAAACTATATTAAAGCTGACAAAGATCTTTAAAAAGCCAATGTCAGCATATTCCATGTGCCAATTCTATTGACAGAGGATTTGAATTTTGACACACCCTGTCCAACCTCCAACACAGTCTTAGGGAGAGAGAAATAAAAAAAGGGTTTGCCGAATCAAAATATATTCTTTCCCGATTTCGTCAATCTTTGGAAAATATTCCAACACCCCTAGCACGCCCCTTCACAAACAAGCTGCCAGCTTTTCAATCCATATTCTTCAACCGAAGCTTTATTGGATTGGATTTCAGTGGAAATTTTTCAAGAGGTAAAGGGGACATGCATTATTAAAAGGTTGGACGGGTGTGAAAAATTCTTCAACCTTTTTGACTGGCGATGTCATTTCTATGGAGGGAATATAAGGGACTTTTTCTTCTTTTTGCGAACGCAGTTCTGTCCCTAGTTTTGAACAAGGTTTGATAAAATGAACCTGAAACTTTTGCTTGAATGGTGTCAATATTGAGAATATATCGATGAATTCAAGTGGAAATATTTCTGATTTTTTTTTTCATTTGTGGGAAAAAAAAGTAAGGATCTGGTTTGATTTCTTTCTTTATAAATAGTTTGCTAAAATTATTGACTGTGTAGTATAAATGATAAAGACTTAGCCTGAACTTAAGATGTGAACTCATATGATGTTTTCATGTAACTTTTTATCTATTTCAAGCTAAACGGTTGAATAACATCCGTTTGGTATAGTCATTGAGCATGAAAATATAAAAAATTATTAAAAAAAAAGAAAGAAAAACAAGGTATTAAATCTCTAGATCCGAAAGTAAGTGATCTGCAGTAAATCTCATTAGCTCGTTTTTTTTTTTAGGAATTTTTATTTTTTCTGACTTTTGTACGAACGCAAAAAACAAGCGAAACACCCTGAATAACTTTTGATCAAATAACTGGATTTTCACGTATTAGTACTCGTTTAATGGTTTGAGAGGTGACTTCAAATATGCTAATTAATTTATGCAGGCGAAAATTTAAGTTTCGAAATCAGGCACATAAACATACTTTCTTTGAATAAATATTTCTTTTTTTTTTATAGGTTCTGATCTTCAAGATAGGGGGGGGAGTTAAACCGGGAAGTTTGGTTCCAATAGTGTGGTTAGACGAACGATCAAAAGATTGCTCTCCTTAATGTTAACTTCCCTTTTTGTGGTAAATGATTGATTTTTAAATAACTATTCAACCGATTTCGTTAAAAATTTTTATAATTTGTCATATAAAATTATATTCTCACGAA
This sequence comes from Parasteatoda tepidariorum, assembly GCF_982258835.1. Taxonomy (NCBI): domain Eukaryota; kingdom Metazoa; phylum Arthropoda; class Arachnida; order Araneae; family Theridiidae; genus Parasteatoda; species Parasteatoda tepidariorum. The sequence goes on from NC_141758.1 coordinate 77,316,620, forward strand.
TGATGTAAACGTTTGCAATTCAAAATTTTTTATACTATTATCAAGTAAAATAATTAAAAAATACTAAATAAATATTAGAAATTACTTTTTGAATTATATTTTTGGAATACTTTTACTTACAGTATACTTTTAGCATTTATTTTCGGAAAAACGAATTTTATAATTGTGTGCAAAAAATTTTCCTTAAAAAGTTCTCGAGATATGGCGAAATACGCGAACAGTATTAACAGTAAAAGGTCCAAACTTTCGACCGTTCTATAGACCAAACCGTTGGACCATATTATCCAGATTGCAGCTAACCCCTTGATTTTGGGAGCCCGAATTTGTCGATTTTCAACAAAAACCTATTTTTTAGAAAAAATATGTTTATTCAGAGAAAGCGCATTATTTTCCAGAATTGTCCGCAAGATTTGAGGATGTCCGGTAAACTTAATTTATCCTCATGTCGTACGGCATACACTGTTTCTTGTAAGGTTTTTAACACTACATCGTTTTACCCCCCTGATTGGCTATGTGAATAATTCAGTCTGTTTCCATATCTGAGTTATTTTAAGTCGGCAGAAGAACTCATTATATTGAGGATTTATTTCTACAAGAATTATTTCTTAGTATGGTTTTTTTTTCTTATAAGTTATAACAACGGTAAATAGAGAAGGAAATTATTTAAATTTAAACTGCCCTTAGAAAAAAAAAATATTTCAGATTCTTTCTGGGCTGACAAGTGTAAAGAAATATACCTGAAAGAGAAAATTAGGTTATGGTTTGTACCAAAAATAATTTAAACATTAATTCACAACTTCAACCTCATTTACTTCTCATAAAATCAACCTTATAAATAACTCAGCAATATTCACACTTTGGTGAAAATATTCACACCTCAGATATCAAATTCTAATTTTTTCAATTATCATTTGCGTGAAATGCATAAAAAATAACATGTCACCTCAAAAACAACCTCTCTAAGTTGGTTGTTCAAAGTTAGATTTCTATCAACCTGATAAACAACTTAAGTTAATAAAACAACTCCACCTTGATTATAGACCTAGGGAGGTTGATTTCTTAAGATTGTTTTTGAAGTCAACTTTTTGTTAGAGTGCTCTCCTTATTGAAGTATGCTGGTAATTCTCCATGGTGCTGCAGTATCCTCACTACTGAGTCAAACTGCCAAACAGCAACTGCCCCATGACGCAGTTGTGAAATGAGACTATAATACTTCAACTTCTATTAACCGAACTTTGAACTGAAGTGAATTGTTGTTTTGTTAAGATATAAACATTCACGCACAAGTTTGTTCACGAGATGCTGTCCATCTGTTAAACATATTTTTCTCACTCGCAATCGTCTGAGAGATATGGTTTTTTATTCTATGTAACTTTTAACTATTTGATTTTAATTACATTAATAGGTAATATTTTGGATTAATTAGTATTTCATGTCTGCTGCATATAGGACAGGATTGGACTTCGTGATCGGGTCTGAACCTGTAGTGCAAAACCTGTATTTCCATGACATTCACTAAGAGCTTAGAGGAGAAACATTCTTCCAAACTACACTGGTTATCATAAATTAAGGAAAATTCACAAAAATCGCGATAACTCAAGAAATTACACATGGAATTTTATGAAACTTACCCACAATATACAACACATAGTAAGGTATTAAACAACATAAAAAGAAATTATCAGACATTAATAGTAGTATAGAAATTAGCACATGTATAAAATAAACAAATTGGAAGTATCGGTTTGCAATAGAAAAAGTACCTTTAATATGGAATATGATTGCCTCTAGAAGCAATACAGCACAAACAGCGATGTGTGATGCTTTCAATTATGCGGTCTATCAGTTCAATAGGAAGTGAGAGCCATTGCTCTTGTAAAGCAGTTGCAAGCGTGGCAAGGGTCTGAGGGGGCGGATTGATGGCAGATACACGCCTCCCTAGAGCATCCCAAACGTGCTCGATAGGATTCAAGTCCGGGGATCGAGCTGGCCACTCCATGCGAGTAATTGTTTCCTGTTGAAGATAATCATCAACAATGCGAGCTCTGTGTGGTCTTGCATTATCGTCCTGTAACAGGAAGCAATCACCAATTGCCCCGGCATATGGGCGCACATAAGCATCAAGGATGTTGTCTCGATAAACCTGAGCATTCACGGTTCCCCTTGGAAAGACATGGAGGTATGTGCGCCCTCCTAAGGATATGCCTCCCCAAACACAGACACTGCCTCTTCCGTATGCATCTCTTTCACGGATGTTTGATGGATGATAACGGGTCCCAGGTTCTCTCCATATCAAATAACGTCTACTGTCACTTTCTAGACTAAACCTGGACTCATCCGTAAAGAGAACAGGCCTCCATTGATCTGACGTCCAGTGGACATGTTGTCGGGCCCACTGCAAACGGTCTCTCCTATGGCGTGATGTGAGCGGCACGCAAATGGCTGGTCGTCTCGCATACAGACCACCTTCGTGGAGCCTTCTGCGCACAGTTGACGTTGACACCAACCTTCCGGTGGCTGCAGCAAGAGAGGATCTAAGATGTGTCGGAGTAGCGGTTCTATTCCTGCGTGCACTTAATGTCAAATATCGGTCATCGGCACTGGTCGTAACAGTTGGCCGTCCTTGACTGAACCTCCTAGATGCCGAATCTGTGGTTTGAAATTGCCTCCAAAGTCTATGAACCACAGATGGACTCACATTTAGCCATCTGGCCACTTCTGATTGACTCTGCCCTGCCTCTAGTCTCCCGATGGCTCTCCATCGTAGTTCTTCAGGCAAATGATGCCTAGAGGTCATTATTACGAATTGGCTATCTCAGATTTTCAATGTCGCAATCACAGTAAAATTTGTGTGCTTTCTCTCAAACTTGGACTTTTATGCTCCAGGCAGATGACGTAAGCCGAGTGCAGCGCCACTAATTTGCATATTGCAATTTTACTCAGCTACTCTTAGTGGACAACATATGCAAATTTTGCACGGTTTGGCTTACTTTTGAAAGAGTTATCGCTATTTTTGTGATTTTTCCTTAATTTATGATAACCAGTGTAGTTCCTATTTAAAACATGGCTGCACAAAGTTTCTAAGGCTTAGAATTGCTGTTAAAAGATGGTTTATTATTACGTATCTATTAAACTGCTTTGAATTTACAGTGAAGACATTGCTTTTGCCAGGTCTACTAAACTTATAAAAATAAACTTCTTAGAAATGCTTACTCATTACATTACTACAGTTGGACACTTTTTAATAATGTTCTAAGATATTAATCAACTTTTAGGTGAATTTTTAACATTTGTGCGAACAAAAAAGTAAGAAAAAACTTAGATGAAAGTTGATGCATGTTTCTCAAGATGAGCAATAAGCACTTCTAAAAAACTCAAAACAGCATCCACTCTGCACCCATTTCCATTTTTCAAAAATTTCTTTTTTCTGCATTCCCACCCAAGCACTCGAAAGAACATTAGAAAAAGAAAAGACACTAAGGAATCATTTTAAAGATACTTCTATGGATCGCTACTACGTAACGGCGTTTCGGCTATCTATCAAGAACTCTAGCCCGGGCAGTAGCTTTTCTGTTAAATGTACCAAACTCAAATGCCAAAAGAAAAAGAAGAGCCCAGCGTTTGTTGCATACTCCTCCCCCGCTACAGAAGGGGTAAAACGGTCGGGTGCTTCTGTCCTCTTTTATGCACGCAAAAGAGGGGGTTGGGGGCACATTTAATGCCTCAAAGGGAAAGAATTAAAGACGAAGAGGATGTAGAGGACCAGAATTTATGGGGGATTTCTGGGTTATTCCCTAGAGAGAGAACGTTTAGCCATTGTCCCTTCTCCAATCCCCCTTTTTCTTGAGAGTGCAGAGGAGAAAAGCATTATCGTCCTCCATCCTGGCAAAAGAGAAGATAAAAGTCGAAATTTTAATTCGAAATCGTTTCCTTAAGTGCTCATGCTGAGATGAGGTTGTTTTTAAAGAAACGATGCTAGGACCTTGCAGACCTAATGAGGCAAACAGTTGCGTCGATATGTGCTTAGAAGACGGTGATTTGCCGCCTTCAGACTTTGCTCGAAATCTTGTAAGTGGATTAGTATTCGCGAAGCTTTGTTTAACGCGTTTACATGGAATATACTTTTTACTTACTGCAAAATAAATTATATTTGTATCGTTTCTATTTGTGTAGGATGTCGAAGAAAATGTTAAATCGAAAAATGCTAAAAGTATATTTTTATTACAATTTTGCAGAAAGGTATAAAAAGATGCTACAATTATTTCAAGTGATAAATTAATTATAGCTGTTTTTTTTCAAAAATATGATGATGTTTTTTGTAGAAATGATACAAGGATTTTGCAGACCTAATGAGAGAAACAATTACGTAGATAGATGCTTAGATAAACGGTGATTTGCCGCCTTCTACTGCTTTAGACTTAACTTAAAATCTTGTAAGTGGATTAACATTTGCGGAGCTCTGTTTATCGCGTTATTTTTGATATACTTTTTGCTTACTGCAAAATAAATCATCTTTGTAAATTTTCTGTGTTGGATGTTGGAGGAATGTGTAATTTTCTTGAAAAAATTGTTAAATTGATAAATATTAACGATATTTTTAATGCATAAAAAGAAAAAGGCATAAAAAGAAATTGTAGCAAGTTTCGTGAGAGAAATTAATAATAATTGATTTGCTTAATTTGAGACGAGATTGTTACTAAAGAAATCATGTAAACATCTTACAAATCTATTGAGACACGCAATTGTTCCAATATACGCTTAGAAGACGATAATTTGTCCCCTCGTATGTGGATTAATATTTTAGAAGATTTGTTTAACGCAATACATGCAATTTAGTTTGGATTTACTACTGTATAAAAAGAGGCTATTAAAAGTTTCCTAGAAGAATTGATTCGCCCATGCTGAGATGACATAGTTTTAAAGGCACGATGCAAGGGATTTCATAAAATGAACTATTGCAATGACATGTGCAGAAGACGGTGATTTGCTGCTTTCCCCTGCTTCAGACTTAGAAATTTTCTGGGTGTTTTATAAATGACCAGCGGTTTTCAAAAATCAGTTAAAAGACACAGTAGAGATTTTTTTTTAGATTAGATGAGATAGTAGAAATTCTTGGTCTTTAATAGAGGATATAGAACGCATTTTACTTAGGAAACGAGTTATTTATTCTTAGTTTCACAATTAGTTATTGAGTTCATAAACAGATGGCGCTGTATACTTAAAATTATAAAACAATTTACAGCTGCATGTTAGATAATTCCAAACTGCAATTGCTTGTATGGTTGCATACTAATTTTGTTTTCAGATTACGACGCATTGTTGTTGCAAATATTTACCATTTTGGAAACATTGTTTTAAAGTTTTTCTCAGTTAGCAGACCCCTTTTTACTCGAACTTTGTAATTGATATTAAATCTTAGTGAAAAAAAATTCACTCTAATTTTTATTTCAGGACGCAGAAAACCACGTATTTCATTATCTATTAGCTTTTTAAGTAATTTTTCAAATCATTAGTTCTAATTGAGACATACGGTATTTGCAAAGCTTTTCTAACTAATGGCATCGCCTATATTCTTTACTTACTTCAAAACAAAATGCATTATGTTGTTAAAAAATTGAAGTGTGAAGAAATGCAACTGAAATATTTACTTAATTTACTCATTAAATCAAGCATATATTTCCAATTTAAAAATATTAGGTATAAAATATGTAAAAGTGAATCAAAATTGTCTGAGTAACTATGATACGCAATAACTCATAGAAAACAAGATATTTCTGTTATGCTAACTCTGCAGTACAAACGAAGTAATACATGGAATTTTATTTACAGGAAATAAAATTGACTAATAGTTTTAAGAATGCCATAAAAGCGAAAAAAATTATTGATAAACACACAGAAAATAAGCAATTTACGGAAATAACTTGAGATATACGTGATTGCACCGAAAAGTGATAAATTTTATATTATCCGCCGTATCTTTGGTTTAATTTATATAATGTACTAAAATCGAACGTTTTTCATAGCTTTTCAAGCATTGTATTGCGATTTGTGTTTCTAAAATCAAAGTTAGTTTTGTTTTGTTTCTCGCTTTTGACATGATTGACCTTGATAAGACATAGTCAACATTTGATATCGCTTTTCCCCTTCCTTTAATGCTATTTTATGACTCTGTGAATACTAAGTTAATTTTGTCAGTCTACAATAGAAAGTGTTTCGTACTGACTGCTCTTAGTATATAGTTTCAGAATTTCGTAAGAAATCCAATTAGTGCTATAAAAATCTTAATTCAACTAGTTCTATTTTATGAATAATTAATTTTTTGTTGATTTTAAACTTTTTTTTTAAACTTTAGATGGCATAATGGAATATATATATATATATATATATATATATATATATATATATATATATATATATATATATATATATATATATATATATATATATATATATATATATATATATATATATATATATATTCCATTTTTGAGTGGTGTTTATGGAACATCCTGTATGCATGAAACAGAAATCAATACATGAAATTTATTTTATTAAGATTGCTCAAACGGTAAATGATGGCTCACTTCTTTTAAAGTGTGCTAATTTTAAAAAAATAAATAAGTTACGATTGAACAGACGATTGTCTGGAAACATTTAAAATCAATGAAAAGTATGAGGTTTTATTTCAATTTTCTGAAAATGCATGTTTTCGGTTTCTTTTCCTTTTTTGAAATGACGCAGTAAAATACGTTAAATGGATACCTGCAAGTAACGTCATCATATGTAAATCGTGGCATTTTTGGATTCAGAAGCCAATCAAATTCGAAACACATGCGAGATGTCGCATACAGGTATGCAATTAAATATGATTCAAATCATATAGGCATAATCACTTTACTTCTTCAAGAGTTGGAAGTACCCAAATCGAAAATTTACCTCTAAATATGCAAAAACCTCTTTTTGAAGCTAGTATAGTTTTCATCCAACTTTTTCCCCTGAAAATTTTTTTCAATGTCTAGAGTATTTTAACAATCTGAAATTTTAATTCATTCATTGACAAAGATAATAGAAACAGTTAAATGAATTAAATTACTTCTTTCGTCACCAAAATATTTCCAGTATCCGCCAATTCGGAATGGTATTTTTAGACAAAAAGAAAGCAAAAACAAGAAACAACGAATTCCAAAAGACAAAAAATAAACTTCCCGGGAAAGGTACTTTGTCGCATCCAGAGAGAGTAGATAGCTGATTTTGAATTGCAAATGCAATATCGGGAATAGGGCTTCTCAAAAATTGCAACCAAGTATCAGTAGTAGCTCGAGAGAAAACAAAACGTTGATAAAAACAAAACATAATCTCTCTCGCGACAATAAGAAAACAGCCTTGGCGACATCCTTGTTTGTTTAAGTACTGTGAGGTGCTCAAGTTTCTCCAAGAAAAAGCAAGGAGAAACTCTAAAAAGATATGTCTGACCTGTACATGAGATGCCTTTGATCATGAAATTGTGTCATTTAGCTTATATGCATATGAAAAAAAAGTTGTTCTAAAAAAAAAAGAGTTATCGAATGCTAACAAAGTGTTTGAACATATTTTTCTTAATAAAGATGCGTAAAATAGGTCATGAAAAAATGCTGTCAGGTCTTCTAGATTAGACTAACAATTTTCAAAAATTTGGAGCTGGACATAATTTATTTGGCAGGGATTAAAGAATGATTTGGCAGAATTCCTGGTTTTAGGTCATAAAGTTTCTCCCACCTCTGCAAATCTCTTCCACAGCATTTTCCATTCTATTTTGGTGTATGTTGTTTGTTTGTTTCTATGATAGGGAGTTAGAGTATTAATTCGAACGGTTTCGAGTATTTGTGGGTCGCTATTATTTTGTTCAACTCGTTGTTGCTTGGTTTACGAGTTTTGTTACACATTTTGAAAGTTTCATAACGTGATTTTCATTCATTGAAAAATTTCGCTATTTTCAAATTTGTAATTTTTAAGTAATTTGTCTTGATTTAAATGTTAACTATCCTCAACGCCATCTGTTGAAAAGTTCTTGAATTATAACCTAAATTCTGAAAGAAACAATTTGTACTCTGTCATACGATTTTGCTGTAATAATAATTAAAATTTTTTTTAACTTTAACAGTTTTATTTTAAATTTTCAAAAAGCGTCAGTCCTATTTAAGACACTTTTTAAGAATAGATGCTAAATAGGAAGGATTCCCACTAAAGTCGCATCTTTGCTTTCTACTGTCAACCTAGTGCAGGTACAATTATGAAAGCTATTAAGAGGCTATGCGTGCAAGAGGAGACTGCTTGTAGCGCCACCAGAAAGAAAAATTAGGGAGTTAGTGTTCCTCTTTTAAAATATGAAAGCGATTCGGGGAAAAATGAAATTGTTAAGTATTAGTGATGCATTGTGAGGAGACATTTTGTTAGTCTATAATGCTAAAATTGGTTTTGAAAGAGATTCCAATAGATATTCCCTGCTGAACATATATACGGAGCTGCACGCTCTAGTTGTTAGTTTGAGATTTTTTACACTGTGATGTGAGGAAGGATTTTAGAAATAAATAAATAATTAGCTATCATAAAATTATTTTTATTTTCAAAATACAAACTTCTCTTTTTTAAACTTTCCTCATCGAAATAAAAGTGCATTTGGTAATTAATCGCTTTTCTTTCACTCTAAGAACGTTTCGTCATGTTGCAACAAATAGAGAAATTACGAGGATTGGGCGTTTACCTTCATTTGACGTGAACCGGATTCGAACCCCAGAGATGACTGGTTTATACGAATTCTGCACCTGGCTGTCATCGACCACAGTGCTGACGTAAAATATCCTCAATGGTAGACGAGTAATGGCTTAGAGTCCCCTTGCTGTCAAGATAATCGTGAGAGAGTTTCTGGTTTTTCTCTCCATCTTGCGAAAATGCCGGTTAATTCTAAAAAATGTTCTTCGAGAAGGCAAATTTCTCCCCATACTTGATCCAGAAGTTCCCTTGTCTTCTGTGTTGGGTTCAAAATTAGAAAGCTGCGAAGTTGAACATTAGTAATAGTAAACCCAGAATTGTGTCGGCTGTTCAACGACAGTTATATAAAAGTATAATGTAGTATACTTTTATACGAATTTTGAGAAATAAATTTTAAAAAGGAGTTAAAGATTTAAATTAACGAAAAATATTTGTACAAAATATAGAAATTAAACTATTAAAAGAAAGGAGCTTCATATCAACATCCTACAAACACAAAGACATTAACAAAGATATCATTTTTCAGTGTAAACAAATTACACTAAATCATGCTACATTAAATCTTTATTATTATTCTTAGCTAAAATATATTTATAAAAAGTACAAAATTTAAGACATACAGCCTGAATATAGAAACTTGAAATATTTATGTTTGTATATCTTAACGCCAAAAACTAAGCGATACTATATAAAACGTGGAATGTATTTATGTAAAACGTTTTTGCTATTTATAAGACAACGCAATTTTTCGTATTCAAGAGGATTTGGATATCTCCGTTGCCGAAGGATATATCCGCGATATATTTTATGAGGCGGGCGTTCCTATATTATGTCTTTATGATCCCTCTTTCTTTCCCTTCGGGCGAGATTAGGCCGCCACCCTCTAGATAAAACGTAATCTTTCTACTGTGGCCAAAAATAAAAGTTTAACACTTCTGCAAACCATTTCATCTAAGCGAATACTTCCTTTAATATATAGGTGGCGCGAAAAAAAGAAGCTTTTACACCCCTTTTATCTCCAGAAAAGATCTCCATACCACTTGATCCTGTCGAAGGAACGGGAAAAATGGAATCCGGGAACACGAGATCCTACCCTATAAATTCTAGAGCGTTTGACAATTTTTACGCGCTCAAAAGCACGGCAGCATCGGGCCTTGCAAATGCACGACTGTTTAGTATTTCGACATTTTTGGTCACGTTTATTTAAAATCGAGAAATAGATGCACAAGAAATACTTTAAAAAAGAGCATGGGTGCTTCCTATTTAATAGAAAAATATTATCTTACCTTTTTGACGTACCAATCGTTTCCTGATCTCTATAATTTAGAACCATATTATCGCGGCACGGAGTTTATAGACAATATCGAAATTTTAATCTCTTTGTGATGAATTATAAGCGTGATGTGCCGACCGGCCTGTATAGGGGGCAGGGAACTGTCCTTGCATCAGATAGGTTCTGGGTTCCAATCCCGGACAAGGCATGGATGCTTCTTTCTCTCTCTCTGTGTTCTATGTCCTTTCTCCTTTCTGTGTGTGAATGTGACCCACCCTATAAACGGGTCTGTAGTTGTGTGAATGGTGTGGCAGAAGTCGAATTCTTGGCCATAGATGGCGCCACTGAAAAACAAGAACAATCGCACCCCCTCTGCCTGAACAGTCAAACTACAAAAAAAAAAGCGTGACGTTAGTATAAATACAATAAATGCGATGTTATTACAATAAATGCATTTTACAATTGTTTCCTAAATGATAAAGACGAAATTTATCAGCAATCGAAATTTTAACCATTTGAAGATCGACAAACTAACACTCACAAAACAGAAAGTAATAATAATAATAATTATAATGAGAATAAATTAGAAACTACGTTTTATGGTATGGATTGAAAAGGGGAAAATATTATTTTTGTCAGGTCTAAAACGAAGGACATAGGACGAGTCGTAATTATTTTCTATCACCATCGAAAATTCTCCCTCCCCTCCCGGTTTTCAAAAGGGGTGTGACGTTTTCCTTATATGTCAGAAAAAAAGAAAATTTTATCTTTTAACCCTTTGACGCAGAATTTTTATTAAGCAGATTTTCCCTGCCTTTCTCATTATTTTCTATTAATTTAGCTCAAAATAAAGGAAGGATATTTTATTCAACATTTTAATAATACATGGTTATGAAAAACCGATCTCTTTTTCTGCGTTAAACGTAAGATCTTGCAAATACTGCTCTCTTTCAAACAATAATTTTTCCAATTTGCACTTATTTGCAGTTATTTAGATCTAAGAAAGACAGTTACTCACCATCGAAATATATTTAATTTAGAAAATCAGTTATTGATATATTTTTGAATCGGAATGAAAAAAAGAAGTTCAAGATACGTTTTTTGGATTTTATATATTTTAGCACAAATATAAGTCCTGCAATCTAACAAATTTTTTTCAGTAACTATTAAACTGCTTTTTATTATTAAAATATACCAAATATATTTTTGCTTGTAAGCATATAAAAAGGACGTGTAAAAAACCCATAAAACATGTACATGTTTCATTCACAAGACAGAAAACATGTAAGAACATGAATGAAAAACCCATAAAAACATTAAAAAAAACATGTAAAATATACAAAAAGGTCACCGGTGTTCCATATGTGTCAAAAAATTACAGCCTAGTCGAAAAAACGTCGACTTGATTACTTATTTTTTATTTGCTTCATTACTTTCTTCCATGTTTACTTAGCATAGTTTTAAAATGCAATATTGATCTAAGCTATTTGTATATTTCAATTATTTTTTGGCAGACAAAAAAGCATATATAACGCCTGGAGTTTTATGAAAATAAGCAATAAAAATATGCCTTTTATAGTAAACGTTTCCATTGTCTTTAAATATTTTCTTTCGTATATATATGACATGCTGCTTTTTCACATTTAAAACTCTCACTGTTTTGCAACATATTTATAATTTTTCACCTTATCAATACTCCAAGAATAAGAAGATTTATTCAATTTTATCAATATTTATTCATACTGGAGTTTCCTTTTATTTCATCTCACGTTTTCATTTAACATTCGTCTCGGAGTATTGATTTTACATACATCATATTTGCTGGAGAAATGTCTAAGTAAGTCTGAAAACTAAAATAAATATCAACTTGATGACAAAGTAGAAAAGATTGTACCATATTTGAGAATTTGATTTACTTTCTCGTTTGTTTTGTAAAAAAAAGAGTTTTAAAAATAAATGTTTGCTTTTCCTGCTCAGTCAAGTAGCCTTTTGGCTGTATTGATTTGGTAGTGCTTTCTTTTGCTTGATTTTTTAAAATAAAATATTAAGTAAGATGTAGATAAACTTTGTTACGTATGTCTTTTGATTTGAAATCGTTCTAACTGTTGCATTCTTCAGTATTGAATTGATAATTTGAATCAAAGATTCAATGATTTATGATGTATAATTCGATCCTACACAGTTACAACTCGTAGAATCCTATAAGTGGTGTTTAACGTTGAGCATGTTGTTAAAACATTCGACTTCTGATTACATCGTCGACTTCACCGACAGCTCGACTCTTCGACTTCACTTTCAAATTTTTTTCCGAACTACTTGAAAGTATTAATAACAAGTAAGTCAACTTTATTTTATAATTTTACTTATGTTCGGTTAGAGTAAAAAGAGCTTTTTTTTTAAAAAAAAATTACGTTTTATATCGTATCACAACAATTGAAGAAATAAATTTTAAAAAAAATTGTAGAAAATTTTTAAATAGTGCAAAACCATGAAAGAAAAGCTTTATAAGTGAATATCACACACTCACACTTGCACGAATGTTAACGTTTTACGACAAAGTACATTTCTATGTTTTTTAATTAACTTAGCCAAATAAATTCTGGAATTAAATTATAAGATAACTGAATATTAACACTGGGCTATAAATTTTTTGTTGCATTTATACAAAAACATTATTTTGTCTAATGAGGGTGTGGGGATTTCAAATCTAAAATTAGTTTTGCTCCTTAAAATATGGATTTGTTTTAGTCAAAAGACATTTTTAGTCCATTTTTGTCGAAGCATATAAGTTTAAAAACGTTAGATAGAACAATGGGTTGTCTAAATGTTGAAACAAACCTCTTGGTGAATTAGAGCGCATTACCAGGATTAAAGTTGCATAGGAATCCATGCCCGGAAATGTTTTCTTACACAGCAAGGGACACTTCCATATTACGACTTGTTCGGAAGCTCTAGAAGAAATAGTTAATAATAGAGAAGCACCCTTAGCGGCGTATGACGATACTTCTAGGCTTGGGGCTCCTATGCAATTTCAATCCTGATGATGTGCTCTAACTCCTCAAGCATTTCACAAAATATATGCGACCATCTGTTACATATAAAATTTTGCATTTATTACTCATGCGTTTTAAGAAAAAAATAGGTTAAGAATATCATTAAAAAAAGGGCAGTTTGGAGAGAGAGAGAGAGAGAGAGAGAGAGACCAATTGCAGATTTTAAATAAGCAACATGAAAATATACAAATTACGTTAAGAAATTTCATGCAAAGTGAAGAAAACTGTTCCTCATTGTGTTATTCAATATATTAATATCGAATTTTAATAGTTTCTATAAATTTCTCCATAATTCCGTCAAATTTGGGCTCAAAAGCGTTCAAAATTAATTACTTAGTTTGTTTTAAGTTATAATTTAAATAATTGTTACAGTATTCATTTGAGTAATAGTTCTATTTACATAATTATAAATCTTGATGAAGGAACACAAAAATATTTATAATTATGTATTCTTTTCGCTTACATGGTTTTCATGGGGGGTTGGTTTCATAAAGGGGGTTGAGTCCGGCCGGTAGGGTGTTGGTTCGATCCCCGCCAACCAAAAACTCCCTGTGTAGTTAATGGTGACTGGTGCAAGTTAAATCTGTCTGGTCATAAAGTCTTCATGCTCCCATAATAAATCATACTTCAGAGGGTACTAAATTGGAGATTGATTGTTCTCTGGTTTAGGTCAAAATTCTGGATGAATGGGTCCGCCCTGTAAAAGGGCTGTGACATGTGTGTGTGGCAGCCACACACGTCACAGCGTGAAACGTTTCGATTTTAGCCACACTGTGGCTGAAATCGTATTCTTGGCTATAGATAGTGCCACTGATAAACAAGAAACAAATCCTCTGTTTTGAATTCGCTTGGTTTCAACAAGCAGACTGGCAAGTGGCATTATAAACAACAACCTATCTTTTAATTAACAGAGTGAAACAACAACTTATGCCATTCATAACACACGATACTATTGTAATATTACACAATACGATCACAAATATTATTCATTTTCACAAATTATGATTTTTCTTCATATTGATGTTTTGTGCAATTTTCAGAGTTAGCGTAGAGGGTACTGTCAAACGAAATGTAAACTAACAATCATGAATTACTGTTACAAACTCACAGCAGTTATAATAATAATAATATTATTTTATTTAATAAATTCACGGAAAAGCATTATTTTATGTGACGACAACTACCCTCTTTAAAAAAAACAGTTTTGAGATCTATCGCAATACTAAATCTCAACCCAATTAGGGAGTGACAATTCAGATACCTTGTCAAGCCAATGGTTGCGGGTCCCGCTCAGGGCATGAATGTTTCTCTGTGTGTGTGTTCTCTATTGTGTGATGTGTGAATGTGGCCCACCTTATAAACGGGTATGTGGCAGTGTGGCGTGGGTAATGTTGCTCGCCTCCGTGACTTAGGTTCACAGGCGCCCACTGGGTAACGTTAAATGAGTAACAACTCCGGCTTCTTCCTAGGCGAAGAGCGAAAGTTCAGTGCCTGCCGTAAAAAAAAAAGAAAAAAAAAGATGCCTTGTTAATAAATTTTTTTTTAAATAAGGAACGAATGTTATTTCTGTCGAAACTAGTGTTTCCCAATTTCTTATTGCTAAGGAACTCTACATGATCGAATATTTTTTTTTTTTTTGGCGGAACTCAAAATATATAAATATTAGCAGCTGTGAAATATTGACCAAAAGAAGACTAATTATTTTTAAAATATTTAGTGTGAAGAATGAATTTTTTTTTCCATAATCAATGAAATTTTTTCAATGTTTTTTCAATGTAGTTTTGAACTCCTTTTTTTAGTACATACCTTAGCTAAAAAGGAATAAAATAAGAGGAATTATAGTTTTCAAAATAGAACACTCATAAATGTTGAGAATAGTCATCGGCGAAACATAATTCGGTTAATCTTGAATTTTATAATTTTATTTTGAATTAAAAAGGTGGACGAGAAGCATTGACGCAATTTTTATAAATTTTGCTATTTTTTATTACTGTCATTTCACTTAAATAATTTTTTAAAAAAATAATCAAAATATCAAATAAATTATGGTTTATTGTTTCGATATTAACATAATTACAGGTTTAAAAAGTAATTATTGATTTGAAAAAAATTAAACTCTCGGAATCCCTGTGCCCTTCCATGGAACCCTAGGGTTCCGTGGCACATCATTTGGAAACCACTGATCTAAACAGCTCTCCACCAAATTTACATTTTGCCTTTGTCTTAAAATAAATTACATCTAAATTACATTTACCTGTAAGAATATTTATTTTAATTAATTAGGAACATTTGGGATTCATTAAAGTCACACGAGTGTAATACTTGATTCCAGAAATTAATATAATTAAAAGTTAACAAATGAAAATGAGTTCAAGCCATATAAAACTTCCTAATGAATATGAAATTACACCCTAAACGCCATTTTCAATAAAGAATACGCTACTTCTAAGAAATGCAATTAAACTCTTTAGGTTATTGTGTTTTTTTCCCACTGGAAAATTTAAATATGCATCCATTTTTTGTACTTAATTTTGTGTGAGTAATTTATAATTACTCCTCTGACAGGAAAATCGAGATTGAAGAAATAGAGTTTCCTGTTATAATTTATAACAGGAAACTCTATTTTTTCAATTATATTATATTTGGCAGCTTGAGGTAGCTTAGATTCAAACTGAATTTAAAGAACAAATCTCAAAATAGATAATCAGTGTTAAATTTGCTTACTTTGTCTTCGTGAAATTTGTCTTGTTGAGAGAACTAACCCACATTTGCGTCACATGGAGAAAAAAAAAACAAGAAATTCTCTCACGGTTAGTCTGACGGCAAGGGGATTCTAACCTATGATCCGTTTACCAGTGAGGATATTTTACGTCAGCAATGTGGCCAATGCGAGCCGGATGTTGAATTCGTATCGACCAGCAATCGCTGGAATTCGAACCCAGTTCACCTCTTTTTAACCGATCGCTCTATTCCCCGAGATACCATGGCTCTGTACTAATTAATTTTATTTTATTTTCTTACCGTCGTAGAACAATCGACCGATTTTTCAACTTACGGCTATCAATCTTTAACTCTGCAGCCTTGTAAATTTGAACCCAATCCAGTAGCCAAGGGAACTCCTAGATCAAGTATTGGGAGAAATTTGCCTTCTGGAGCACTTTTTGATGGAATTAACCCGCATTTGAGTTACACGGAGAGGAAAAGCATGAACATCTCCCTCGATTAGCCAGACATCAAGAAGACTGTAATTCGTAAGGGGGATCCATGATTAGTCTACCACTGAGGATATTTTACGTCAGCACTGTGGTCCGTGAGAGTAAGGGTGGGGCACTAATTGATTAGTATATTCGAAATCATCCTTTCCAACCGATAAAATTGACCCCTAGAACGTCAAGATCCGATCACTAGACCAAAAGTTATTTAGAGTGGTTCGTTTATTATTTTGTGCACTGTACCTTATTACGTTGAACACATTCCATCCTTTGATTTTTTTATTTTAATTGCTTCTTATAATCACAGTATTAAAATTTTATACAATTATAAAATATGTCATACCTAAACCAGTAATTTAGCCTTAAATGATTTAGAAACTGATAGATTATCTGGGTTGCACAAGCTATTATTTGACAGCTTTTGCATTGCGTTTGTCTTAAGTTAACTGTAATGCCAACTTTAATTTTTACCGCTTAGAGAGATGATGGAGATTTTGTGGTGAACTCCAAATGGTGTTAACGTTAAAGTTTTGGGGAACCATGACCCTATGTAAAATCTCTCTATTGTCTTAAGTTAACTACGAATCTTAACATGATTGTGTTGTGTATAAATGAATGTTACCCAGCAATGAGTGTTTCCTGGTGAAATTACCATGTCAGGGTACCTGGCCCCGGGTAAATAGAATAGATAAGCCGTGTTCAGGTTATAACCATGTATGGAAATTCTGGCCATCTAGGCCAGACACGTGGTAAATCCTTACTTAAAAATATTCTTTTGAGCATTGTGGACAAAAATGGCGTTCTTATCATGCTGGTATTCCGCCTGTTTTCCGGGTTTGTCTTATCACGCTATTTTTGAAGAAGATTCTGGTTGTCTGGTATTATAGATTTCACCGGCATGTCCATTCCCAGCTTATCTCTTAAACAGCACTAAGTAAACTGCTACAGCCACCGAATTTATTAAGAAAATTTTGGTTTTACTCTCCCTTGTAAGTAATTTTAACGCCAGTCCCAAAAGTTTAGTAAAATCCGTTTCTCAACTTCTATCTGAAATCTTACTTAAATGTTTTTGCTGATACATTTCCTATTTACGTTACATTACATCAAACTATTATAGGGATTATTTTTAGATCTATAAACAAGTTTTATACTATGATGGCATAGAATTTAATATTTACCTGGTATTACCAAAATTTATTTACTTTAATATTTTTCGAAGATATTATTCAGTGTTTTTAAAACAGCCATTCCAAACTGGGCGAGTTATATGTTGTTCTCAAAAGGGTGCTATTAAAAATAAGGTTCCAAAAAGTTTAGGAAACACTGCTGTAGTATGTAAATTTTGAAACACCTAATGCACTTTTACTATCAAACTTTTATATTTAATCATAATTTGGTTAATAAGTTGTTCCAGAATGTTCTTTCTTAGCAGAAATTCTGTGAGTTTAACAGATAGTCTTTTACATATAATGATTAGCATAAGTTTGTTTAAAGTTTACTCATATTATTTGCTTTATATTATTCATAAAAAGATAAGCAATTTTCCGTTCGGCATCATGAGATATTGTAATGTAAGAGCATTATTATTTTTTCATCATTATCATTCAGTTATTTATAAACAAACCAAGCTAACGTATTAGTAGAGATTTTGAAGTTGACGTCACTTCACATACCTGTCCACTGGATAACCACCAATAATCAATCAGTTACAGATGCAGTCAATAGAAATACGTTTCTATCGAGATAAGAATACGAATCGTCCAATAAGAATAGTGCAAACGGAAATTGATAGAATGATAGTGGAACACTGATCTTGTCCAGCGGCTAACTTGGACATTTCTATATAGGTATAAAAAAAACTATTAGCATACTAAAAGAGGGGAAAAAAACTACTAAATTTTAAAATTAATGATGTTTATTTAATTTCCTGTTAGCATAAGCGTAAAAATAGCTAATAGAAGTTGTGATTTATACGATCGAATCACATAACCTTTCTAAATCAGTTCAATGTTTATTTATATGGAACAAGGATATCTCGAATCGTGTTAAGTCAAAACATGATGTTAATTCAAGTTTAAAAAACTGTTACGCAGAATTTGAAAGACATGGCTAAGTTGAATCGTAATTGTAAATAACTGCGTTAAATTCATTGACTAACTTTTTCTTTTTTTATCTTTGAAGCATTTACTTGTTTTTTATGCTTTTATAATAGCTTAAAGTGAATGCCCAAAAGTATTTTTATTCAAGGCAGAGTGATACGAAAACAGATATGAATGAAAGTAAATGCAATTTCACCTGGAGTATTGAAAACTTTTTTTCGTACTTTGTTGTCAACGAGAAAAAGTTGCGAAGTCCAGTATTCACTATGGAATCTTTCAATGGAAGCAAATGGTGCGTGATATTGACTTGGTGCAATCAAGGTCTGATGGGCAACAGGTTCATTTCTTGCTTTTTAGAAAAAATTGAAAGCAGTCTAAACACTGATGACACAAAAATCACTGTCCTATCTGAAATGGTTGGTTCCCGCTGCTTGTTGTTTAGATCTGTTATACTGGATACTTGCAGAATACATGCAGAAGATGACTTACTAGAACTGTTTGATTTGAGCATAAATAAAAAAATGGTGGATATTGAAAAATCTTATGGAGACGTTGTAACAATTCGTCTAGCAATAATGTGTGATAATCCATCCAGCATCTCTAAATCAGAATATATTGTCCTAACGACTATAGTGGATGGTTGTCTGTGCACTTTTAATTGGAAGTTCGAAAATGATTCATCTCAGTTTGAGATATCTTCTTGCTTTGGCAAAGTGCTGTCTCATTTAATTGAAGTAGATGACACAATACGAGACACATCTAGTCGAGATGAAAATTATCATTTCTCTGGACCATGTACAAAAGTTTGGATGGATTCCAACGGCGCGAAAATATGCTCTGGGAGAACTTCAAATTGTTTTCGACAAATGATAAATTCAGAGAAACTCGACAAAGTTGACGCCAAAAGCTTTTTTGGGCAATGTTTGTGGAATAAGTTATTGTACTTTTTATTGGAATATCACTTTTCAAGAAGGGTTTTATGTTTTGAACTCAAATACAACCGAATCGAGGCTTTAATAGATTCAGCAGTCACTCCATTGCAAGATAGTTTATATCTCATCGCTTTAAAACAAATTCTTAATGAAGTTGAGGTCATTTCTGGTGAAGAAATTTTATTGCCACATAAATATGATCTACGTGTTTATTCCTCTTTGTTTTTGGCAATATGCTGTCCTTTAATAGTATTGATCCATGCAAATCTTGTGGAAAAATTCATCCCGAATTCTAATTATTTGTTTCTGAAACTCTTATCCACCGTAAAGTATGATCTTGCAAGTTGCAAAATTATCTTGAAACTTTTGATGCGCTTTTGTACGTATGATGTTGTATCGCTCAAAGAAAAAGACAAACTTTTGACAATAAATAATTTGTGCGAAAGATTTGTAACTGCCCAAAAGATTGCAAAAAGACTGTTGAAATCACCTGCTATTTTACAACATGAATCTAAACTCTTTAAATTAAATGACTGGATAGAAACGATACGGTCAAATCATTTATACGCTTTAAGTTATCCAAGATGCATTTTGCTATCACCAGATAAAAGGAAGTTCCTTAAATTGTCATTAGGTTCTAAAAAGCTGCGATTGCATCTACTTAGATCGGGTCAATTCTCAGTAAGACTAGAAAATAAATATGACCGTAGAATTCATTTTACAATTCAAGCTAACAATCCCGACACTTGTTTGAAGATTGAACCTGACGAGGGGTGCTTGGATATCGGATTCAAGGTAATTAAATTATTACTTAAAAGTTATTAAGCTAACGGGGTACTGCCCGCTACTTCTATTTAATGTTAAATTAATTTTCTCCAAGACAATAATAATTACTAATTAATTTATTCTACAATAATTTTTCAAATACAACGTGAATGAAAATTTTTTGATTAGTAGGGTTGCAAAATTATTTCTGCTTGTACAGTGCGCAAAATAAAAAACGGACCACACTAAATAACTTTTGATCCAATAATCGGTTCTTCACGTTCTAGAACTCAAACTTAAAATTATATGACTAACTATAAACTATAAAAAATTCAGAAATAATAGAATTTCAGTTAAAAAGTAGCAGACATTATATCAATTCAAGAAAATTATGAATGTAATTTACATTACCAAAATTTCTTCAAGAAATATGTTAGTTTTTTTTAAAGAAAATTGCTAAGAATTCCATTATATAAATACTATAATTTCTGTATAAAGGGTCTTTAAAAATTCTTCAAAATATGAAAATAAGGTTTCTGTGATTAGAGGAAAATTCTCATAATAAATTTTGTTCTTGGGCCCGTAAAACCATTGTTCAGCCTTGGATGTCTTCTCTGCTGCACTGCAGCTTTCGTGAGCTCAGCGTAGACTCACATCAAGGGTGTAGGACAAAACAGAGTAAGACCCGAACCTACAGCAAAAGCAGCTGTTAAATCTTTATTGCTTAAAAAATATTTATTGCTTGTTAAGATATGAATCTTTAATAAACATACGATAATCTGAACTAAAAATATTAATTAAAAAAAAAAACTCTAACCTTAAAATTTAAGTAAAAACTTGCTGTACTCAAAATAGTCATTCGGCATGTATGAAATCACATGGTTGTGCCTAATCACGTGGTCGGGGATGACGTGCTAACGTTACAGCTTTAAGGCTTAAGCTTATTATTACGCTAAAATCAAATTTCGGATCACATTTAATTGGATGCCAGTAAGTGACATTGCGCATGTGTGGCGAACCTGATTGGCTGACACATGCGTGACCCTGTTTCCAAGTATCAAACTGTCACAAAGCTATAATTATCTAAAATAGATCTTAAATTTTCTTTGCCAAACTATTAACACCATGATATTGGCATATGATAATAATACCTTTAGACTACATTCCAGTTACAATTTTTCAGTTTTTGGACTGAAGTTTTGCAAAAGTTAGTCTGGCAGATAAAGCCTAGTTTCATAAACGTAAGAAATATTGTTTAAAACAACCTGATTATTTGGCGTGGTAATGATTCCAAATAAAATCAAGAAAGAGACTGATTTTAATACCAAATATTTTCATTTTCAGAGAAGAATCTTTGTCCAAAGTACAGGATGTGCTTCAGGTGTGTATTTGATCATCAATACCTCTTACTGTGATTATTCTACAACTATGAGCAAAAACAACAATATCAAACTACATCCTTACAAATTCTGCTCGTGTGTGAGACCAACAATTTGTGGAGAAAACAAGAACAATAAATGTCTCGAAAATGTGTGGTTTCCGAGCCATAACAAACAAGCAATAAACATTCAGCATGATGGTGATTCTAAGCAAGTCGACCAATCAAGTCTAAACATTTCAAATAAAAAATCAAGTATGACCCAAAAGGAAAATTACAAATACCAAAGGCAAAGGACACACAGTTACAAAATATATGAACCTTTCAATACAGTTGTTACTAACGTTGATACGAAATGCAAAGTTGTACCACTGCCTGGAGGGATATCTCCATTTAATGCAACAGATATAAATGAAAAAGCTTCTAACTTTAAGGAATTTGTAAGTAAACCGAAAAACGATATTCAAAACTGCGAGAATCGTTTAATCAATAAAGATGTAATGAAACCAAACTATGATATATCACGGTTCCCCAACAAGCAAGTCAAGAGTGATTCTAAGCATTCGATATCATCTTCGTTCGAATCTGTTACAATAAATCACAATAATTGTTTCAACGAACAAGCTGTTCATCGTGATGATGCAATTCTAATTGATTCGACTCCTAATCAGGGTAATATAGTTGTCAAGGATCAAACCAATAATCAAAATAATACAGATTGCAATGATCAAACTATTTATCAGGATAATACAGTTCTCAATGATCAAATTATTTATCCGAATAATGCAGCTCTCAGTAATCATACTTTTCCCCAGGATAATGCAATTTTAAATAATCAGACTATTTTCCAGGATAATGCAGTTTTCAATGATCAAACTATTTATCAGGAAAACGCAGTTCTCATTAGCAATACTTTTCATCACGATGATGCAGCTCTAAATAATCAAACTATTAATCAGGTTGATGCAGTTCTCAATCATCAAACTATTCAGTTTGATAACACAAATCTCAATCATCAAATTATTTATCAGAATCATTCAGTTCCATATGACAAAATTATTCACCAGGCTAGTACTGAAATAAGCGAAGAGATAATGAATTATGGGAGAAAAAAAAGATGTATATTTTTGGAAGAACTCATAAAATTGCACAATGAAAAGGAAATAGTTTTGAAACAAGAATTAGTTGAACGATTTCGTAATAGAGGGAGTAAAGAATCAAGTTCTAGAACTTATTTTCCATCATTGCTATCAGTGTATAAAATGGGTGCAATTTTTGCAACTTGTTTCCTCATTTATAGATTGTTTCTTAGCCTGAAAGAAAATTACTCAAAATTTGGCTAAAAATCAATGACAAAATATCTGAGTTGGATTACTAAAACTAAAAATAGTTACGAGTCTAGTTAAAAAAAATAAATTGTTATTTTCTCTCTTATTTTTATTCATTTGAAAACTTTTAAATTAAAAATTTAGCAGAAGAAGCAAAGAAGTTTATTTCGAGAGTTTTCAAATGTATATGAATAAAAATTTATTTTAAGAAATTGTTTATTTTGTCATGTAATTTTGTGAATAAAAAAAAGAACATAATGCATGTCTACGTGTAATCTTTCAAATTCAAAAATTAATAAAATAATACAGTACATTTCATAACTATTACAATTGAAATATTATAACTAATACGCAAAAGAAAATATGGAAGTAATTTACATAGGGACACATTTCTGTTATTTTACTTGAGTTCATTTTAAAGTATATAATATGCGCATATTTTTTCTAGTGTATGAGTATTACAATGCGGTATTGACAACACACACTTTACAGATCTTACTTAACAGATCTTAGGACAATCTAAGATCTGTTCTCTATAGTCAAGAGGTACCTAAGCTGGCGGCCATTATCGTGCAGACTTTTGATGTTCTTTGAAAATTCATGGACACGAAAACAACAACAGCAACATCGACAACACACTGCTTATAGCAAAATCAATAAAAATTTCAAAATAATATTTAAAAAATTAGTAAATTATTAAACAATTTAAATTTTTAATGTTATAGGGTTTAATTTCGGATTGATTTCTTAGTCATTTTAAGTTACGTTTGAATTTTTATGAACAAATCAAAAACAAAGGAATATTTTAAAATTATAGAAAATGAAGTAAAAGAGGATATATATCGAATAGTATTCTTCGAGCTGATTTTAATTACTAAATTGGAAACACTCCATCTTTGACCAAACAATTTCCCCCAAAAAAATCTACTCAGGGTGAGACAATCCCTCGAGACAACCAAGTGTATAAAAATCGATCTTCTTCACCCTTGTTACTGAAAAGGAAAGAACTTCAACTTCCACTCACGTACCGAGAAGAAGATAGTGTTTGAAATGCAAATGAGAACCTCGGCTGCCGGAGAAAAGGTGGCTCAGGTTGTTTAACAAATTTACATTTAGTTGCACAGAATCTTCGCACGGTTAATAATTTAGAGTCTCTGAAAGTGAAGAGAAAGGTAAGTTTAAAGGACTCGCTGAATAGACCCGCTGAATCTTTTCTTAGTTGTCTTCTTCGGTCGACAAATGGCTGAAGATGGAAGGTTCTCCTTTGGGGAGATTCAGACCTATTAACAGCGTTGAGATTTACATTGCCTTAGGTTGTGTCCTTCTATTTTGCTCTTTTGTCACTCGATTGCGTCCAGATTGCATTGGTAAAGTGATTAAATAATCACCCGGTTTCATTTTAAGCCAATTAATCGTGATTAAATTATTCATTTGGTTTGAATGGTTAAATTTTATATGGGATTGTTAGAAGTTAAACATAAATATGCAATCGTAATATAAAACGCAAATGGATATAGTTAAACTGCAATTTTTATGACTGAAAATTTTAACTTCGAAACTATGGGTCTGATTCCAATTCAGCATAAAAGAGTACCGCAGAAATAAAGTCTTATTTTTCTAGGTAGTAATTGCAAATTGAATCTCGTTTTACCAACCACCCCATGGTATACTCAAGCCTATGACAGAAGCTTAACTCAATTGAGGGGGCGAATTTTAGATATCCACGTTATGACTAAACAACAAATTTTGCGACCACATAAAGTTTTTTTTTTCTGATTTATTTTTAAATTTAGGTCCTTTAGGGTCCAGCT
The DNA here is from genome assembly GCF_982258835.1 of Parasteatoda tepidariorum. Taxonomy (NCBI): domain Eukaryota; kingdom Metazoa; phylum Arthropoda; class Arachnida; order Araneae; family Theridiidae; genus Parasteatoda; species Parasteatoda tepidariorum. Next base: position 77,341,219 of record NC_141758.1, read on the forward strand.
TGGTCACCCAATGAAAATTACCTAGTATATCTAATAAACTTTAATGCTTGCTAAGCCCAATGCAAAGCACAATTGTATTTAAATATTATATTTCTTCAACCCCTCTTCGAATCTTGACATCTTAATTAGTTTTAAGCACTATATTAGCCAGATTTTGACGTCTAGCTGTTGTCTACGACATTTACCGCTCTGAATTTCTTTGGTTTCAATGTTAACTCTCTTAAATATACGTCCGCAGTATTGTCAAAGTTCTTTATGTATTGAATTTTAGTGAGTTTTTTTATATTGAGATGGGATAGAAAACTCATCCCAATGCTCTATTACGTGCTGCACTACTTCCTCACGCACCTCTCGAGCCCAAAAATTGAGCATTGTATAATATAACATGCTATTGCTCGGAAGAGGCGAGCTTTCTCACCAATAATTGAAATGACGACTGTATGTGGCACCGTAACATATTTTAATGTGCAAAATTCCTACTGTCATTTTGGAAAGGATAAAAAATAAATCTAAATAATTACTTCGTAGCTAAGTTTTTACATTTATGAAACTACAGAATTGTTATAAATACTTGACGTGTAATCAACTATTCAACGAGACTGAAATTATTATTTAAAGCAATCTAACAAAAGGAATCTTAAAAACTACTTTCTAAACATATTCTGATTTTTTTTGGACAGGACAGGACAGACAGACAGACTTAAGTTCTCAGGAACTGGCTTCAAGATGTTTTGCCGCAATATATGAAAGTTGAATAAGTTGCTATAGATCTGAGAGTTGATTTTTGTTTCTTATACTGATGACTTCTTTTACAGCTAATTTTATACTTTGCCACTTTTAGTAATGGCAGTTAATGACCTGGAAATTTCCAGAAAATTCAGAAAGAAATATTTTATTAAGTAAAAGTACACCACACTCTTCTTAAGGTACTACGTAATATATGAAATATATACTTTTGTGGTTTAACATAGCCATAATAATTCAAAAATAACTAGAATTTGGCGATCAAAGTGCATGAAAAAGCTTTATTTCATAAAACTTTGAAAAACCCTTTTGTTAAGAGTCTATCACAGAAATTGACGATGCCGTAATAGTTAATGTGGGAGTAGTAAAATAAAAAAAAAAGATTTTTTGGCTCAAATGTATTGACCAATGTAAATAGTGTTTTTTTTAAATATCAAGTAATGTTCAGTTGTGACCCCATAAAGTTTAAAAAAAAACATTTTTGCAGAGAAAAAAACAAACAAACACGTGTTGAGTATTTTTCCATAAAGAATATATCCTGAACAAACCTAAAAAGTCAAGTACCTAAGATTGGCTCTTAACCTAATACCTAATGTTGGTATACCTAAAAATTTGCTCTTAAATTAAAAGAAAGTAATTATTTTAGCCTAAGATTGGTTCCTAACCTAATACCTAACGTTGGTATACCTAAAAATTTGTTCTTAAATTAAAAGAAAGTAATTATTTTAGCCTAAGATTGGTTCTTAACCTAATATCTAACGTTTTTATACCTAAAAATTTGTTCTTAAATTAAAAGAACGTAATTATTTCAGCCTTAAAGTGTAATTAAATTAAAAGTTATCAAATAAATATTTTTTTTTTATCGATTTTCTTATCATATTTAAATAGTGAAGACTATAATATAGGTACTGTGATTTTTAGACAAGGTACCAGAAGTGAATAAGTGAACGTATTTCCTTTTCAAGAAGTCAAAATGTTGCCGAATTTCCAATTTTACCCTCATCCTTTGAGTTTCATTTTTAAAACACATTATGACTAATTTAGCCAATCATGGAATATTTCCTTTTAATATATGAAAGCTTTCAATATTAGCAGACAATTAAAATAAATTCTTCCGTTACCTAAATTAATGCGATATTTTCGTGAATAACCGTGCAAAATATATTCTTTTTCAGTAAATAATAAGTTTTTTTTTATAATGGAGAAAACGAAATTAAACAAATCACAATACTTGCTTTAATTTTTTATTCATTTTACACAACCAAATAAGCGAAGAATCTTTTTAAAGATATTGTTTCTATTTTTTCTTCTTTTTACCGAACTTAATGTACGAGGAATATCTTTCATTCTATGCTATACCACTGCCATATTCCGTAGACAAATTCTGTTTTATTATTCATTAAGTAGTTTATCGATATTTTTACTTAAAAGATGTAGAACCTTTTAATAATAACAAATGAGCAAAATAAACTCTGTTATTGTTTTAATCTCTGTTTTGTTATTGTTTAAGATATTGCTTCAATTTTTACTTCTTTTTACCAAAGTTTAAGTGTGAGGAATCTTTTGCATTCTATGCAAAATCGCTGCCATATTCCCTAGACAAATTCTGTTCTATTATTCAGCAAGTATTTTATCGATATTTTTGCTTATAAGATATGGAACTTTTTAATAATAACAAACAAGCAAAATAAACTCAGTTATTGTTTTAATCTCTGTTTTGTTGTTCTTTAAAATAGTGCTTCAATTTTTAGTTCTTTTCACCAAAGTTAATATACAAGGAATCTTTTTATTCTATGCAAAATAGTTGCCATATTCCATAGACAAATTCTGTTTCATTATTCATTAAGTAGCTTATTGATATTTTTGCTTATGAGATATGGAGCCTTTTAATAATAACAGGCAAGCAAAATAAACTCTGTTATTGTTTAAATCAAGATATTCCGGCAAAAAATTGTGAAACACATTCATTTGAAATGTTTTCAATAGCAAAGTTGAATTATATTCTGCGTAAATAACAAATTTTATTCTCAAAATGCAGAAAACGTCAACCGCGCAAAATATCTTGAAACTTAAAACGCATCATAATACTTGCTTCAATTTTCATTATTTTTACTTCTTTTTACCAAACCAAATGTGCAAGGAATCTTTTTTCATTCCATGCAAAACCGTTGCCATATCCCGCACACAAATTCTGTTTTATAAATTCAGTCAGAACCTTTCAGTTCCTCATCTAGTTTCCAAATCCCATTTATTCCAGCTGGATTGTTCGAAATTCTAAGGAAAAGATTAATATTAAATTAGACATCTCCCATTTTATTTAAATCTCCCATTTCGTTTGTTTCTTCGGGTAAAAGGGGGGATGTTTTTATTTTATTTATAGAAAAAAGAAAGAAGAGATTTTTCTCAAACTCCAAATAAAAATGCTCTTGATTCTTCGAGGGAGATATCTTCGAATGGTTTCCATGGTTACAGTGAATGATACATTGGAAGAGTGTATGGAATTTATTTTTTTTTAAAGCTATTTTTATTTTTCCTCTCTCCGCATGGTGTTGTAAAAATTCGTTTTACCTAAACATAGTTAGAGAAAAAGTGCAAAAAGAAAAATAAGGTGTGGCTATTTTTTGAGACAATTTTTTTTTATTTCTTTCCTCTTCTGGGGTTTGTCCGGCAGATATATAATAATATAATAAAAAAACTTTCTTTCAGCGAAACAGGCGAGTTGAATCTCAAATAACATCGAAGAGAGAGGAAAAAAAACTGCATTCGAAAAAAAGTTTTTTTTTTCGTCTTTTCTTTCGCAGTTTTTATCTAAGAGTGTTGCGGATATGGCGATTTTGGAAAATGTTTTGAATAGATATTTTAAAATGATATTTCATTTTGTTTAGGCTGGTCAAATTTAAATATTAATAAATGTAATTTCTTATTTTATTTTATAACTGGCGTTGAACAACGGTTGCTTTTTAACTTAGCGACTAGCAATGTTTAACTGCGTTGTCTTCTGTTTTTGAAACCAACAACAGGGGAATTTCTAGATCAAACATTAGAACAAACCAGTCTTCATGAACTTTAGATAGAACTAAACCATTTGCGTTACATGGTTAAAAAACGGTAATCCAGATAGCAAGGGGATTTAAATCCAATTAATAACTCGTCAACCACTGAGGATCATTTATGTCAGCTCTGTGATCGGCGCTAGGGAGAATAATTCGTATCGAACCTGGATAAATTCATTGAGAGATGAGAGCTTTATCCCCTGTGCAAATGTGACTCTATAAATATGTTTTTAGTATAATTTGAATTTAATAAGAATTTAAGGAAAGTTCATTAGCTTTTATTTACATAATTACCACCCTTAAAATAAATTGTTATAGTCCTTGTCAAAGTGCAGTTAAAATAGTATACACATTAGTGGTCAGAAAAAAATATTTAAGCGAGGAAAATAGAGTTCGCAAAAGCAAACAAAAACGAATCGCCCTTAATAACTTTTCTCCTAATGATAGGATCTTCACTTTCTGGAATTCAATCTTAATGGTTCGAGGAGTTGACCTCAAGTATGCTAATCAATTAGTGCATGCAATAATTTGAGTTGCAAAATCAGACACAAAAACGTATTTTCTCTGAATGAACATACCTTTTTTCCCCAACGGATTTAGATTTCTGACCCCCCCCCCCAAATATAGAGGGTAGCCGCTATTTGGGAAATATGGTTCCCATAGTTTAATCAGAAGAGCGGTCCAAAGTTTGTGCCCCTTAATGTTAGTTTTACATTGGGCATTTCGCCATAAATTTTTTAAGCGAATTGAAAAGTTTTTGCATACAATTTTAAAATTCGGTTATCCAAAGATAATTTCATGCAAAAAACTAAATTTTCGTTAATGTTTAATTTTATTTTATTTAATAACAATCGGAACAAAAATTGTAAGGTTTACAATTTTTTTACATCATTTTAAAGCAACTAATTTTGCATAGCAAAATAAATAATTTGACTCTAATCGGTTGAATCGTTCCTGAGAAATCAAATTTTAAATATACTGCTTTTTTGAAATTTGATTTCTTAGGAACGATTTCACCGATTTTGCTCAAATTTCTTATTTTGCCAAGTAAAATTACAAACTTTAAAATGATGAAAAAATTGTATAGCTTACAATTAAAACTTTTTTCAACTATTATTAAATAAATATAAAAATTTACTGAAATTTATTTTTTGCATGGAATTATCTTTGAATAAACGAATTTTATCATTGCGTGCAAAAAGTTTTCAATTCGCTTTTAAAGCCTTCGAGTTATGACGAAATACGCAAAAAGGAAAATTAACATTTAGGGATCAAATCTTTGGACTATTCTTCTAACCAATCTATTGGGGACATAATTCCCCGATTACTGCTTCCCCCTATTTTTTGGGGTCTGAAATTCAAATCCATTTAAAAAATGGTATGTTTATTCAGAGGAAGTGCAACTTTGTGTGATTTTGTAAATTAAAATATTGTCTGCACTTATTGATGTTTGAGTTCATCCCCGCCAACTATTAAGATTAAGATCTAGAGCGTAAAGATCCGATTAGATCAAAAGTTATTCAGGGTGGTCCGTTTTTTCAGGCCCACTGTGCAGAAAAATGTTATTAAAATATTGCGAATCACGATAAGAAAAGGTGGAATTAAAAGAATCAAAACCGGTTTGATTGCTTAATTAAACGATTTAATTAACTTTTAACTTTTAATTAAACGATTTACGGGTTTGGGTGCTAAAGTTCCCTTTTCCACCATCTGCCCAAATTCCAGGACCTCCACAAGGTTCTTATGTTCTAATAGAAACAGGCGCACACGAACAAACTCTTCTTTTTATTTATTAAGATGAATGGTTTAGTTTCCATGAATGAAAAAATAATTTTTTATGGAAAATATTTACATTCTTGCTGTCCAAATATTTTATCAGTAAATAGTCAGTGCATTCATTACAAGTTTCGAATTAAAATCCTTATTTTAAATCTCCCTTCTTAATTAACGTTTCCTATATTTTAATGATATTTTTAAAACTAAGGTGAAACTTCATTAAATATGTATTTAAAAAACCATTAACATTGGAGTACTTTTACAGATATCTAAATCAACATTTAAATGATATTACAATTTAACACCAGATTAATAGTCTGAAATTTTTAATCTAATAGCATTTCAAAAATTATGGTATGAATTATTCATTCTCTTAAATACTTTAACCCCTTTTCAAATATATAACAACTCGCAATAAATATCCACTTCCGAAGTTTAGATAATATGTTTCAAAATAAGCAAAACAATTCTCTTTTATGAAAACATTTATCAGAACTTTAAATTTTTCATTTGGATTTCAAAAGACAACGGAATTCAGAATGAGAGAATAGGAGTAAATAAAACCATCAATTACGTCTGTACAATTAGTGTATTAATTATTCCTCTTATAAAGAAATTATTTATTGCTTTTCTTAAAATGTGCTAAGCTTTCCTCAATTATTAGTAGCAAATAAAGTAGACAGACTTTACGAACTATATATCAGACGTTATCAAATGGGTTTAACGCTCTGAAATGATTCATTGTAATCCTTTTGTTAAGATTGTGGATTTAAAGATTTCCTTTTATTAAATGAGTTTAATTATTTAAACGCCAATGTTCATTTAGATTTATCTCCAAATTTTGTTCCTTAAAAATTGGCCGTAGGAAATTTCTACTTGTTGTTGCGGGTATGCTTTACTTTAGTTATGTCATAGACAATTGAGTTTTACATTTTTGTATTAAATTAGGTTTGGTTTTAATTAGAATACTAGACATATATAATATTTTCTAATTAGTATTGCCATACAACTGTTTCAAAAATATTGTTTAGTTTTAGCGTGATTACATCTTTGTAAGATAATCCTTTTATGCAGAATTTTTATTAAATATTATTTAATTTTTTTTTACTTTTTACGTAGCTTTGTATTAATTTAGGTCAAAATAAATTAAAAGTATTATATTCGGCATTTTAATTATTTATGGTTATGGCATACAGCGTTAAACATCGGTGTCTCTTTCTGTGTTAAAGGTAAAATCTTCCAAGCACGGCTCACTTCCAAACAGTACATTTTTAAAATTTGTACGTATTTAAAGTTGTTTAGATCTAAGTGAAACAGTTATTCATCAATGAAGTTTCGTTAGTGCAGATTTAATTTCGATTATCTAACAGATTTTTTTAGTCACCAGTAGACTTTTTTTTTTAATAATTAAAAATTGAAATATATTAATTTGCTTGTAGTTTGAGAATCAGAAAAAATATATAAAAGTGACACTGGTGCCCCATCTGCGTCAAAGGGTTAAAATGAAATTTGTTAAACGAAATAAGGAAAATATGGAGCTGAATTTTAAAAAAACTTTTTTCTCATAAAATTATTTCTCGAGCTTAAGTGAACAATACTAAACTAAATAGAATTTCTTTAGAAGGAATTTCTAATAGAATTTCTAATAGAATTCTAATAGAATTTCTAATAGAATTCTAATAGAATTTCTAACAGAATTTATAATAGAATTCTAATGGAATTTTTAATAGAATTTTTTTATGTTTTGCCTAAAATATTACTCTTGGCAATCACAATTAGTTACAAAATTTTTCAAACTGGTATACTATACAGTTCTTAAGGCAAAGATTGTTGAGTGCTTACTACTAAATGTTTGAAACCGAAAACAAGAAATTTTTTTTTTTTCCAACGTTGTTGATGCAGTATAAATATTGCTACTGGAGTAAAGTCGTAGTTATTGAATTCATGCATGTTACAGTTATTTTTATGATTATCTTAGTCAAGAATTTTCTTTCGAAGATAATTGTAAGTGAACCATTAGAAGAACATAGTTAAGGAAGGTAAAAAATCCTTCACGCCATTAGAAGAACATAATAAGGGAAGGTAGAAAATGTTTTCAGTTATTAGAAGAACACAATAAAAGAAGGGGAAAATGCTTAGCGCGATTAGAAGAACACAATAAAGGAAGGGAAAATGTACACGCTATTAGAAGAATATAGTAAAGGAAGAGAGAAAAGTTTCCACGGCATTAGAAGAACACAATAAAGGAAGGAAAAATTTTTCACAAAATTAAAAGAACGTAATAAAGGATGGGAGAAAATGTTTCTCGCCATTAGAAGAATATAATAAAGGAAGAGAAAACTGTTTCACGGTATTAGATGAACATGATAAAGAAAGGGAGAAAAAGTTTTCTGTCATTAGAACACAATAAAGGAAGAGAAAACTGTTTTACGCCATTAGATGAACACAATAAAGGAAGGGAGAAATTGTTTCCCGCCATTAGAAAAAACACAATAAAGGAAGGGAAAACTGTTTTGCGCTATTAGATGAACATAATAAAGAAAGGGAGAAAAAGTTTTCTGTCATTGGAACACAATAAAGGAAGAGAAAACTGTTTTACGCCATTAGATGAACACAATTGTTTCCCGCCATTAGAAAGAACACAATAAAGGAAGGGAAAACTGTTTTACGCTTAGATTAACATAATAAAGAAAGGGAGAAAAAGTTTTCTGTCATTAGATTACAATAAAGGAAGAGAAAACTGTTCCATGCCATTAGATGAACACAATAAAGGAAGGGAGAAATTGTTTCCCGCCATTAGAAAGAACACAATAAAGGAAGAGAAAACTGTTTCACGCCATTAGATGAACACAATAAAGGAAGGGAGAAATTGTTTCCTGCCATTCGAAGAGCATATAGCAAAGGAAGGGGAAAATATTTTACGCCAGGAAATTATTGCTCTTCACCACATTTAAAAAATAGCAATTCATAGCTCAAAACTAAAAGAACTTATATGAAAATGGCAAAAATGGGAGTTATGTGCCTTATTAGCCAATACAAAAATAAAAATATTTTTTAAAATTGAGTTCGACTTTTCCGTTAAGATTTTGTATTCACCCTTTCAGCGGTGGTAGGATAAAAACTGTCCTTATTTTTGACATATTTTAAACTACTAAAATATTAATAATTTTTATCTCTTAAACAACTCAGTTTTCTTAAGATCGGTCACTTTTTATTCTGAAAATGTTAAGCTAAAGCAAATCGTTTCGTTGTGGACATGCATATTAAGACCACAATTTTCTTGGCTTTCTTGGCAAAATTTTTTGATTAAAATTTTCTGCCCCTCAAAACCGTTAGTGATTGTGACTTGTCAATTTTAGTTTCTTTTCTTGATATAACAGATCACATAGCACTTTAAAAGGAAGAAATTGTTAATGGTATAACCTTTTATCCTTGGTTTCAATTATTTTTTGATCGAAACGAACGGGAATTTGAACTAGAATTATGTGCTTTACGAATCAATCACTTGTTTCTTTTCACTGCTCTTTCAGATCTAAAACTTAAAATTAGAGATGATTTTATACATTTTTTTTTCTTACAGTATATTATTAAGTATTAATATTCTACTTAATAACAACACTTGATAATAATTGAATACGTTTTAAGAATTTGACTTTGTGGTTTTATGCTAAATATATTTTATCTTATTTTATAACCGTCGTTGAACAGCCGACCCAATTTAGGGTTTACGGCTTCTATTGTTCCACTCCGTAAGCCTATAATTTTGAACCTAATCCAAGCGACAAGGGAACTCCTGGATTAAGTATTGGGAGAAATTTACCTTTGTGGAGGACTTTTTGATGCAACTAAACCTCATTTACTTTACACGGGGAATAAAAAACCATGAAAAACTTCCACGATTAGCCTCACGGCGTGGGGTCTCCAACCCAAGATCCGTCAACCACTGAGGATATTTTACGTCAGCACTGTGGTCGGTGCAAGCCGGATGCGGAATTCGAATCAACCAGCTATCGCTGGGATTGAATCGATTATGAACCGAGCAGAATCGATTATGCTAAATATAGCAAGCAATTTAACAAGTTCTGTCAAGTTTAAATATACTTGTTTCTATGTGTCAGCTCTACTTGTTGATACGCATGATAGTTTTGGCTGAGCTTCAAAGTATATAATTTTGTAACAAGACGATTCAAGGAAAATTGAATAGATATTCCGTAATCACTGTTAATAGTACATAGTTTTTCAAATTCTTGACAAAAATACATTAAAGAATTTAATATGTTAGATAAAAACATTATAATAAACAAAAAAATAATTAAAGAAAAGGTTGTAAGTCATTAAAACTTGTTTGATTGCAGGAGGAAACAGAGAGGAAATGAAACGCAATTATTAGAAACACCATCAAATTTCACCTGGTAATCAAACTGGTTTTGGAATTTTTAATATCGCTCTCCCCAACAGTGTTTTGTCAAATTTTGATACCTATTTTTGTTTTCCCTCCTTTAGATATACTGTTTTGTAGTCGATATACTATCTATAAATTTTTTACTCCATTTTTTACAAGGATCCTAAAATTATGCGTTAACGATGGTGATTGCGGAGAAACATTAGATGTAGACCTGATTAAACTTCAGTTATTGCGTAAAGAACAATATAATTTGCGAAGATGATAGTAACAAACAAGCATCAACATCAAAAATCCGAAGAGTAGTAACAAATAATATATTTGCGCTATTTGATGTCTTTTTTAGCATTTTGCTATTCGTCTTTATAGCTTTACTATTTGTACCTAAGCAATCTTGTAAATATCCTCTTTTGGAGACTTGAAAACTACAATATTACATTCTAAATTTTCAAAAAAATAAATTGCTTTTAGCTATTTGAAATTTGGTGGAATAATAGTAGATATTTTCATAAGGAAAACATTGAGAAATTGAACATTAAAAAATTGAGAACATTTAAATATTGAAAAAAATATATATAACTTAAACTCAAATTTGTTTAAAGAAGTTTCATCAAATAAAAATAAATAAATCATAAATATTTCAAAAACTAAGCCCCTGTTTGCTGTCGAACTCCCGAAGATTACTATGCAATGTTATATGGTTTGTTTTGCAAACAATTCTAGTTTCGCTTGCTGCTAAGTTAAACCAAATTGAAATGCATTCTCGCGAATCAACTCCTAATACTCATTTTTCAATTAGTGAAGAAAAATTATTATTATTGAACCTGATTACGCATAATTATGTATAATATAGAACTCTTAGCTTGTTGATAAGGACTACTCACTTTTAACCTTTCAATTTTTCCTAAGATCAGTTTGTTTCAGCTTTTAATAGTCCTTTTGAAAAAAGAACTTTTATTCAGAAATATGTAAATATGTACCTTTACGGTCTTATGACAGCTCACGAGCTTTATATTTAAATTATATATACATTAAAAAAAGACACTTCAAGACACCTATAGTGGTATAATTTAATGCGATATTTCTGAATAAAGAATAATTATCCTAAGATAAATTTTTTCTTTATATGTGTCGATATCACAAAAAAAATTTGTTGTACATATATATATATAAAAATATAGGACAAAACTTTCACCTAATCATTTATAAAACACCATTCTTCTCTTTGTCTACTTTCTCACTCTTTCTCTTCCTCCTAAGTATCATCTTTTTCATCTTGAGCATCATTTTCACATTCCAATTTTCAACTCCTCTTACAGCATCCTCCCTCCTGATCATCGTCTCATCTCAAAGGATGACCAATTCTTCAAATTTAACAGCCGCATTCTCCCTCGTATCTTTTCCAATGTGTTGTAGATATTTTCGACATCTCTTTTTTCCCTCCTTGCGTAGCAAAAATAGCTCTGAAAAGATTTATTTTTGACGAGATTTTCGCCAATTTTCCTTCTTTCGCGGAGAAAAAGGGGTGCATTGGAAGAAAAAAGAAGAACGGTAAAAAATTGAGACAGGTTGAAGGTCTGAAAGATGGGGCGTGACAAAAAAACCGGTAAGGGGAATGTCAACCTGTCCAAGTGTCTAGTTGATGGAGAAGAAAACGATGCTAGATCCGGTTGTTCCCATTGGCCATCTCTGGAGACACTGAATGTGATATTACCTGTCTGCGATATATCGATGGATTAAACTCCAGGGAATATCGATGTTAAGTCGTAATGACGTTGATAAGTATATCCAGTTTTTTCTGTTGTTGTTCTTCATTTGATTGTATCAATAGCGAAAAGGATTCGAATAATTCACTAGTACTCAATTAAACATTACTGTTAATTAGATTTTAAACTCTTGTCTTCTAAAGAGAGTTCTTGGAAGAGACTATTTGTCAACTTGTATGATGTCCTGAACAAGTTTTACATTGAGTGTATTTTCAGAACAATAATCGATCTTTGACTATTAAATATTAGACATAAGATATACAGAATGCTCTCTAATGACAAACTTTAATCATATATTTTTATAAAAGTATGTACATCAAGGGTCGTAAATTTGATTTTTTAGACAGAAAAAGAGATACCAAAACCTAACGAATCACTAAAGAGGTATCCAGAACATGCAAGCATGCCAGCTCTCAAAAGTGCCCAGATTAAACAGTATAATATGCTTTGTCTACTAATAGGAATATTTGTAGTGAGCATTTTTGATGAGAAGTGGTATGGGCACTATGCAAGCAAAACAGCTTTCAATACTAAGTGCCCAGATTAAACAGTATAATATACTTTGTCTACTAATAGGAATATTTGTTGTGAGCATTTTGGATGAGAAGCGGTATGGGCTCAATGCAAGCAAAACAGCTTTCAGTACTAAGTGCCCAGATTAAACAGCATAATATGTTTTGTCTACTAATAGGAATATTTGTTGTGAGCATTTTTGATGAGAAGTGGTATGCGCACAATTCAAACAAAACAGCTTTCAATACTAAGTGCCCTGATTAAACAGCATAATATGTTTTATCTACTAATTGGAATATTTGTTGTGAGCATTTTGGATGAGAAGCGGTATGGGCGCAATGCAAGCAAAACAGCCTTCAATACTAAGTGCCCAGATTAAACAGTATAATATACTTTGTCTACTAATAGGAATATTTGTTGTGAGCATTTTGGATGAGAAGTGGTATGGGCACAATGCAAGCAAAACAGCTTTCAATGCTTAGTGCCCAGATTAAGCAGTATAATATGTTTTGTCTACTAATAGGAATATTTGTTGTGAGAATTTTGGATGAGAAGCGGTATGGGCACAATTCAAACTAAACAGCTTTCAATACTAAGTGTCCAGATTAAACAGCATAAAATGTTTTGTCTACTAATAGGAATATTTATTGTGAGCATTTTGGATGAGAAGTGGTATGGGTGCAGTGCAAGTAAAACAGCTGTCAATGCTAAGAGCACAGTTTAAACGGTATAATATGTTTTGTCTAACAATAGGAATGTTTGTTGAGGGCTTTTCAATTTAAGAGAGAAAAAACTCTCAAAAATATGTTACTTCTTGCATTTTAGTCAAGAAATACCCTAAACATCTAATCTAATTTATTCAATAATTCTATTTTTTTTAAAAAAAACTTTTAAAAATCGTTACTTTTGTGAAGCAAATAAGTGAAAATAAACTAGATTTCGATTTAGTTTTAGGCAAAATAATAAAGCAAACATTTTGAAATATTGCTTTCCAAATTTCACATGCATTAAGATAATTATCTATTTATAAAGGAAGAACTATTTATATATTTTTAAGGAAATTTTTATCGATTTTCTTTAATACATAGTATCTAAGTTTTAAATGCAAGAAAATGTATCCATCTTTTAAAGTCTTATAAGAAGATTATGTTTTTAGGAATGGGCTTGCAGATTTATTTTCTTTCTACCGAATTTCATCAATAAAATATTACTTTAACCAAAAGAAGATTAACTTCACGCATAGACGGAAACCATAAAGCTAATGTCAATAAAATGTTTCCTTAGAAGGAAATTAATTTTCTAGATTTTCCATCTAAAGCTGGAATGCAATTTGAGATGTTTTCAGCCTATATCAATGAATTTTTTTAATATTTATTTTTAGTGATATGAGATTATGTTTTGTCTTAAAATTAAACTTTTGTTTCATTATGCATGTTAAATATTACTTTAGACAGCTACCTCTGTGAAGAATTGGAGACATTAGATAAAAATTTAAAATATTTTGATTAAATGTCAACGTTTAATTGCCTGGAGCATAATAGGATGTCATACGGTAGAAAATTCGGTACCTTAAATTAAATGAAACATAGGGTAGTGAATAATACCACTAGCGCCACCTGTGCTTAAATTTGAAACGTCTGCAAACGATTATAGTGTATCTCAACACCAAAAATGGTTGCAATCATTTTGCACTATAGTAGGGAGTGAAGCACTGTACATAAGTATTAATTTTTGGGGTTTCACTACACATAGGATAAATCCTGGTATAACGAAACACCAAGAAAGATATTGCAAAGTTTTTTCTTCCAATGCCCGTCTGGGGAATGACCAACTTCATACAGGCATCTGAAGGGCAAATTTGTTGGTCACTTTTGCAGGGGCACCATATTACGTGCGCCAACGTTGTTCCCACAGCAGGGACAGATAGTACAGAGAATGAAAGAACATCCATGCCTTGCCCGGGAATCAAACTCAGAACTCTTCTTTTGAAAGGTTAAAATTGCTAAGTAACTGCTACCATTTTTGGTATTCAATAAAACTAAAGTTTAGAATTACAGTACGGTACTATATAAGAGTCAGTAAAAGTTTCTTTTTACGATACAACATAAAGCAAGAATCATTAATTTAGGATGAATATATATTCTACTTCAATAAATAAATTTAGTTTGTAAGTCAAACAGAGAAAAAAAAATGTTAAGATGAATTTGAATTAGGCTTAACAGAGCAAAAGCGGAAATAAATATTAAAAATTTATTTAACAATAATGACAGATATTTAAAAATGAAAAATTTATTCTCAAAACACTAAAACATGCATGATTTTTAGTACAGTAATTTCTGTTTCTTCATAATGTTCAGCGACGACAAACTTTCACTTTCTCATACTCAATCGTAAACAATTTGCCGTTTCCATCCAACGGTTTTTAAACTTGCGCCAAAACTGGCAAAAATAGTTAAATGGATTTTGAGCTTGGTGTAAGCTTTCGCAACTATTGGTGCTCAGATTTACCTGCACCCTTAAAAGTGTTTATGAACGAGCGATTCGGTACTAACTTGAAATTAAGCATTCTTTCACAGAATTTTTCCGCTCCTAAGTCCGATAAGTATTACACCACATTTTTTTACTATGCAGTTAAGCAAAGACCGGAATAGCCTGGTTGGTAGGACACTGGGCCCATGTCCAAGAGGTTGCGGGTTTGATCCTCGCTGAAGACTCTCCACGTAGTAAATGGTGACTGATGCACAGTAAATCTGTCGAGCAGGTTAAATCTCCATGTTCCCATAACAAATCATACCTCTTGGGGTACTGATCCAGGAGTTTCCGCGTCTTATGGATAGGTTCAAAATTACAAGGCTGCGGAGTTGGACATTAGTAGTCGTAAATCCAAAATTGGGTCGGCTGTTCAACGACGGTTATAAAATAAAAAATATAAAATGCAGTTAACCAGAGCCGCTAGGACTCAAGGGATAGAGCCAATGAGGTGAACCGGGTTCGAATCCCGGTGATAGCTGGTCAAGACAAATTCCGCACTAATATTGCACAGATCACAGGACTGAAGTGAAACATCCTCATTGGTAGATGGATGGATCATGGATTAGAGATCCCTTGCTGCCAGGCTAACAGTGGGAGATTCTCGTGGTCTTCCTTTCCATGCAACGCAAGTGCGGGTTAGTTTCTTCAAAAAGTCCTCCACGAAGGCAAAACTTTTCCTAATACCTGATTTAGGATTTCCCTTATCTTCTGGTTCAGGTTCAAAATTACAAGGCTACGGAATTGAACATTGGCAGCCGTAAACGCAAAATTGGGTCGGCTGTTCAACGACGGTTATAAAATACAAAATAAGATGCAGTTAACCATTTTTTATCTCAAATTTTAAAGCTTAAAACGATCTTATGTGTTTCATCTTTATTTATCCCGAAGAAAAAGATTTAAGGAGAACAGTCTCGTCTATTGAACTAGACTAACTTTTCATTTATTTTATTTATACGCAAAGCATTTTAGAAAATGCTTTTTTTAGAGAAAACATTTTTTGTCGTATAAGCCAGTGTTTACAGTTCTCTCGCAGTTCCGTCTAAGCTTTAATACTTCATTGTTAAAAATTTCTCGGTAAAGATGGCTAAATAGCAATTTATTTAACTGTTATTTCACCATATTCAACCAAAACAGTCAAATAACCATTAAAACCAAAAATGGTCAAATAATCAACCGAAACGGTCAAATAACAGTAAAAAAGATTATATTCCAACTATCACGTATGAGAATAACTTTATTAATTTTTTTCTCTAATACGGTTAAATAATCAGAATTCGGTTCCCACCTCTCATGAAGTCATTATGTTCCGCGCTGCTGGGTACGTACTGTAGCTGAGATGGCTAATCCTATAAATCTCCTGACCGGTGGAACAGGGGTTCGAATCCCAGCGTTGATCCAACAATATTTCTCTTCCATTCCTTCAATGCAGGAAAAGTTTCTAGTGTCCTGTATTCTTCAATCGGTTACCTTAGACTATTAGAATGCGAAACAATCATTAACGCACAAATGGCGCAGCATCCACAGTGCTTTAATTTCATCTTATGGTTTAGAAACTATGCTATTTATAAATAGTTACAAAACCATATAGATTTGTATTCATATATTTTTTAACTGTACCAGTTGAAAAGGGTTTCAAAACCGTAAAGGTAAAGAAATGATTCGAATCATAAACTTTATGGTTAATCGGACATCTACCCGTTATTTTAACGTAATTTTAGAATTCTAACAGTGTATGGTATCTTATCCTTCAATTAAAAGTGTCATCGTTTTTGGAGTTTTGGGTAACCTCTTGATAAAATATTTTTTAGAAATTGTTTAGGCAAAAACTCTTAAAAGAGTAATTTTTCACCCGTTGATAAAAACGCATTCAAAATATCCAATTCTAAACTAGTAAAAAAAATATCAACTATTAAATTTTCAGATCTCAACAGATGGGCCTAATATGTTATAACTTTATATTTGAAAACATATGATTCCCAAATCGAAAAAAAAAGGCTGATATTAAGTTTTAATAGACAGGTTTTAATAAATGCTTTTAGAATTTTAAAAAGGCCAAAAAAGTTTTAAATTTATTTATCCCTAACAAGTTAGCTTAAAAAATGTATCATCGATTGAAATCCATTGCTTTTTATTTATTTCATTTATGTATAAAAAAAGTTTAAAAAAACGTTTACCGAGGGAAAAAAAAAAGTTCCCATATAAACATGTATTTACGAGAAGTTCCTTCTAACGCTAGAATATGATATCCTATCATTCAGATGAAAGTGTTATCGTTTTTGGAGTTTTGGGCAACGCCTTGATAAGATATTTTTTAGAAAGTGTTTAGGCAAAGAACTTTAAGAAGTCATTTTTCATGTGTTGATAAGAAATGCATTAGTCCGGTCTGAAGAATTTTTTTTACTTTTAAACCAAGGCAACAAAAAAGTTTCTTCAGCCTTGCGTGACGTTGACATAACAAGCGCAATATAAATATGAGAATGTTATAATTTATCAAGGAGATCTTGCCACTAATAAATTACTTTATCCTCTAGTGGCAAAAGGTATTTTGGGGAGAGCATTTATAATTCATTAATTACTTTAATAGAATCTTATATTGTTCATGTCAGAATCGTGATGAATTATCAGACACTTGGTTAGCGCTAATTGTTTTAAATAGATTTTGTTTAGTTTGTAACGTATTATATCAAATTTACATTAGTAGCAATTTTACTTCGTATTTTCAACACATGAGTTGAAAATACGAAGCAAATTGCTTTTATAATATTCGTAATATGAATAACATTTAGTAATACATTTTAAAGTATCTTACTAGCGCGAAAACAAGACTTTTGGAAAAAATTATGAAATTGAGTTTATTCTATATTTCAAATTCTTTTACTATTGACTTTCTAAAAATACTTTACTTTTCTTTGTACTCTAAGTATTTACAAAGTTATAGCAGTTTTTGAGTAAAATGATAACAGTGGATAAACGAATGATTTTAAGATTTTAGCGCGTTTATCTCTAAATCAGATTTTTTCACATTTTACACTACCTTATACACGATTTCGTATGTTGAATTTAAAATAATTGTCCACAATTTCTAACGAATGTTTATGATTATAGCATGTATGTTTTGAGCTACAGACTAAAAGAAAAAAGTAGAATTTTATTTTAAAATTTCAACAGCTATCTTTAGAAAAGGTCAAAAATATAACTACTTCGTAAATAAGTAATTTATTTTGTAAAATTACGAAATTATTCTAAATAAATACTTAACGTATAACTAACTTTTCAACACTACTTAACCTATCACTCCAGGCCAAATAACAAAACTAATTTAAATAAATACTTTATGTCTAATTACTTAACAATAATTATAACTTTAGACAACTTAAAAAAACTAATAATTATAGATGAATAAAGTGATTTTTTTCTAATGATATTTTATATAATTCTTTTACAGTGTATGAGCGTCAAAGATTATTTTGAGTCATTCAGCATTTTTTAATGGATTATTACTAATTGAATATTTATTATAAAATTTAAAAAAAAGCAAAAATTTCTTTTAAAATTTAAATTAAATACAGGAAAATATTTAAAATTAATTATGGAAAAGTTAATATCATTGAAATTATCTCCGTAATAATTTTTACATTTTATGACAAAATCTTAACTCAACACTAGAGCATTTACAAATAAAACGTACACAATAAAACCAGCAACATTTTTAATTTAAACTCTTCTACTGAACTCATAAAACTTAATATTTGTTTCTGGAGCTTTCTTTAAGTTGCATTTTAAAGCCTGGCTCAATTCAGATCCAAACACGAAAGAAGCAGTAAAACGCTCTTGATATTCATTTTATGTATCTCATTTCTCGAAAACGACAGTAATTCTATCCAAAAAGAAAGTTACATTCTAAATGCTGTAAAGTTAACCCTTTTATATATCCATAATATCTTCATACTCCGAACTTAAGCATTAGAAGAACTCAGTAATTGAGATCACGCTAGTATTTTTACGATTCTTCTATCCACTTAAGCAAAAACGGTTACAGTTTGTATCTAAATTCAGGCACGGGTACAGTTAAATGCGAGCGTTTTGGAAAGTGACAGAATTTAAACCAATAAAAACTATTTTCGCTTGGTGTTTTCTTGATCGTCCTGGCAACGTCTGAGAACTTTTATAGCTGACACATGATAGAAATGTTTATGGCAATTTTTATTGCACAGAAACGCTCCAAGATCTCATATTTTATAGTTTTTTTTTTCATAAAAAAAATAGTTCTTCTAGTTTGATTTACTTTTTACTGAAATAAAGCATGATAAATCATTTTTGCACTTTTATTATTAGGCCGTTTCATAGGAGGTGGTTGTCACTATATTTTGGGGGGTTACTTCCCGTTAATGTCTGAAAACGATCATAAAAAATGTACGGCAACACTTCCTTTTTTTTTTTAAACACCTTTTCGCTTTCATTTTCCTTTACCTTAAAGGTGGGGGCACAGTTAACATTCGAAATAAGATCATTAATCAAAAGTTTGTAAAGCTTTTCTTGTAAAGTTTTAATTAATGGATAAATGTTTTTAGCATTTTTTTTACCAAAGAAGTAGCAAGAAATTCTACGTTTTTCATCTTAAAGTTAAAATCCATTAATTCACCCTTTTTAATTATAGAATAATTTATTTAGATTTAATTTCCTTTCGTATAGTAAATAAAAAAATATATCAGTGTTTTTCGTAGTCTTACTCGTTCATTTATTATAGTACCTTACTCAAAAATGAAGTAATTATGATTTAGGATTTAGATCATTAGAATAATGTTCTTTTGAAATGCCAATTAGCTTTCTTTAATGTACCCGAAATCGGTATTCAAACAAGGAAATGAGAAATACATTTTTCTGTGTTTTTGATGTTATGTATTAAATTAATTGGGATAGCTCTTTGCATACAAAAATTTCAACGTTTTTTTTCTTTTGAAGAAACATATCGTTATTTTAATTAACATTCAGTAACATATTTTCAAAACGCAATGACTAGAGTTACCTTATTAGTTTAATTAACTATTTTTTAACAAAAATAAGTTTTTTGCTAAATTATAATAAAAATTTATCAATTTAACTTTGCAAATTACTTCAGAGCAAAATGGGAGGATTATTTACAACTAGCTAAAATTCATTTATATTTTGTTTTAAAATTTGATATTTAAATTTTAGATTATTAATGATTAGATTAAAATTATTTTCTGCTTATGGCTATGTTTACTTCGATAGCACAAAAATATTTTATAATTTATTATGCATTTTTAAAAAGTAATTATTATCATCGAATCATGCAGATTATTAATACTTTTATTTCTTAAAAATTGAACATTCTTTGCGACTTCAATAAAATGTGATTTATAAGCAAACTACACTCTCTGCTGCATCGAAAAATCCAGAAGATAGTATTTATGGAATCTTTTACTTTGAGCAAATAAAACTCAGTAAAGTATTACCTTGATACTGAATAGTTTTCTTACATAAAAAAATCATTTTTAGCCTTAATATAAGTAAAAATAATGTACTTACCATTGAAAAATATAGTTGCAGTTGAATGCATGCGTTAAGAGGTTATGATTCAATTGAGATCTCATGTTATAGATCAAAAGTCACGAGAAACTTTGCCTATACCAATGTCAGAAATGATTCTCTGCCATTAATCACTTATACCACATCAATCGGAATCGATCAATTTCTGACTTTGAAAGATGCGAAATGCCATTTTCCGAGAAACATTTTCGGGATTAGATTGAAATAATTTTCATCTTTGGCGGGTAGATTGGTTATAACATAACATTAGCTTCTGGGACATAGTAGTAAGGAAACTATTTCATCAAACCTGTCCAAACTTGGAAATTATACAACCGAACTTGTATACTAGGTAGAAACTTTATCAACTTCATCAAACTTGTATAAGTGTATACTTTGTTGTCCATAAAGTGCAAACATCAAAAGGCATTGACTAAAACATCAAAAAATACACCCTTGGAATATTTTCAAAAGGTGCATTCAACTTAGTAAACAATTTTTGACTTTATTTTTCGTCTGTTAGTTGTTTTTATCTATAAAAAATGTGTATTTGTAAATATACAAATATTTTAACAAGGCTAAACTAGATTAGTATCTGAACTGTTATGCTGTAGTAGTAGTTGTAGTACTTTATGTCGTTCTAGAACAGTACACTGGACTATTTTATAATTTCATAACCTTCGTTGAACAGCCGACTCAAATTTGAGTTCTCGACTACCAGTGTTCAACTTCGTAATTTTGGACATAATCCAGAAGACAAAGAAACTTTTGGATCAAGTTTTGGGAGAAATTTGCCTTCGCGTAGGATGGAACTTTTTGGATGGAACTAACCATTTACGTTACATGAAGAGGAAAACTATGAAAACCTTCCACGGTTAGTCGGACTGCAAGGGGACTCTAACCCATGATCCCTCTACCACTGAGGATATTTTATGTCAATATTGTGGTTGATGCATGCAGGGTGTGGAATTCGTATAGAGCAGCCATCGCTGGGATTCGAACCAGGTTCACCGCATTGGAAGGCGATATCCGCTGAGCCACCAAGGCTCACTCAGGGCAATTGACGGTGGTGTATGAAACATTTCTGAGGATGATCCGAAGACACGCTGTTCCAATTTTGATCCTTTTCGGAGGGAATGACTCCTCCGTTTCGATAGCCCGAGCACTTGAGCTTGAAGTCGAGCATTTTATGGCAAAATTTTTCTACGAGGGCCGATACCGCGCTTCCTAGGTCCCTTTGTAGGCTTCAAAATAGTAACCCTCCAGTTCAATAACTATTTCAAGGTGATGTTTGACATTGACGTTCTATTGGTAACTGTGTCTTTAAATGTTACACTTCAGAGCTGCTCAATATTCGAAAATGGAAGCGTAGAGGTGGCGGGTTCCTATCCCACCACTACCATGAAAGCATCTATTTATTTATAGTTATTTATCTATATTTATTAATTTATTGTTACACATACATATGCAGGTTGATATGCTCTTTACAAAGTTCGGCTTATAAGTCAATCCCATGTCAAAATACAGATAGCAAAAGATAGAGAAAGACATCTCAAACATATATCCAGGGATACGGGGGATTCGAACTCTCTACCACCACTCTGACAATAGACGTTTCTTTGTATTGCCTTTATCTAACTTGCTATCTGTTACTCAAATTGACAAGGGCTTAAAATAAATCGTGCCTTATAATGAGCACACGAGCCCGGATATATATGCGTAACAATAGGTGAGTGCTTGGAATTAGTGTGAAGCGTGGAGGTAGCGGGTTCAAGTCCCGCCGTAACCCTGGATGTTATCTTCTTGATGTCTTTCTACTTGGCAAAGGTTTATAAGCCTAAATTGAGCAAACAAGCCTGCAAATGTGTGTAATTTCAATAAAGCAATCAATAAAGTGCTTGGAATAGTATAATGTTTTATTTTTTTAACAAATCGTTATACAAGGATGTCTCTGGAAAATCAGTCTCACCTTTCCGCCAAATGCTATGCAAAACGGAGCAGGTTTGAATCCAACTGTTATTCTGGATGTGCAATAATAAATAAATAAATTTAGTTTAGATACAGGCACGTACGTTCAATGCTAAGACTGTCTTGTCTCTTGTTGAATTGAAGAACAGATAACACAAAAAATGAGGAAGCACATTGGTATTGAATCTGCTCATCTACGACTTAGAGCGTTTGGTGGATGGACAATGTCCTTTGGAATCAGAATCTTCAGTTATGTATAGTTATTTTACTTGGAATAATTACTAGGTACCTTCATGCGGTATCGGTGCTCTGATAACCGCTCTGAAGAGTATGTATATATATATATATATATATATATATATATATATATATATATATATATATATATATATATATATATATATATATATATATATATATATATATATATATATATATATATATATATATACTAGCTGTACCCTGCGTGCGTTGCAAAGCTTTCAGTTTGAATTTAAATTTTGTATTTAAGTGTGTAAATGAGATTTGTGATTATGATTTGAATAGAGAATTTTATTTAATGGTGAAAAAACTAGTGATAGTCTCAACAGTTAATTCTCTAGGATATCGTTTGTGCATTTTCAAACAGACATGTATGGTGATGCACACCGACCATGAAACATATTTTGGATGATGATCTGAAATAATTCTGGATCAATGGCGTCATGAATATTTCTGCTGATATGAGCTGACCAATTTGTCCTGGTGTGAGTTTTTCAATAAGCCAAATCATGTGGCAATTCTCTTTTTCTGCCGTTCAATAGAATGCATCAAACACCGTGTCTCTCTAAAAACATGACTTTTCGCAATAAAACCAAGTTTAGAGCTTAATATTTGTTTTAACTCACGTGTGATAATGCATCATGAAAATCCGATGATGTTTGCCTAAGTTACTAAAGCTCTTTAATTTTAGCTCAAGCAGGATTGCATGTGAATGTAATAAATAACTCTAGCTGTCCATATGCGCACCGATACTTGTAGCAGCACCGAATGAAGTCATTTGGAAACATGAATGTACTGACCTATATTCGCCAAGAAAAGTTTCTATTGATTTGCTTGACCCGATAACAACGTTGATAATGGCTCAGCTGGCGACGTTAAATCTGGTAGTTACACTTTGCCTCCAGAACAGCAAATTCCAGCTGTTTCATTCTTAAATTTGAGAGCACTACAAAACATACATAATTGATCCATTTTTCCGATGATGACGCTTGGGTGAAAGACTATAGTTGGTTGTCGGTTCATAGCGAAATGCACTGAGATTCAAATCAGAGTATTGGCAGCGTCTGAATAGCGAAGTGCGTTCTTGATTGATTTTTATTCTTGCATCCCGTTGCTCTGATGTTTCCGACGAATGGGCTTGAGTAGTGCTTAGTTGATTTGTTAACAGTCTTCTTTCCTGTTTCTCAGACGTTTCTAAGGAACGGGCTAAAGCATTGTGTTCTCGATTAGTTTCAAGTCTTTCTTCCCGTTGCTCCGATTTTTCTGAAACACGGTTAGTTCTCTTCTTGCGTGCTTGAGATGTTGATCGACTAAGAGCGATTCGTTTAGGCGGCATATTTTTGCAAATATTCTCTTTCAAACAAAAAGAAATGCAGAAGTTGACAGTGGTCGCAAATTTGCTAATTCGAAAATTCACGTATTTATTTTAAATAATAAAAAAGCAATAAAAATGAAATAAATTAAATAAGAAATACAATAATGATAAAATTTAAAACAAAAATCTATTTTTGGTAAAAATATACTTGTGGGTGCCCCTTGACGAAATTGGTAACTTATGTTTATCACCATTCCTGTTTGCGCGGAACACCGCGGTAACAGGAATGGCTGCCAAAACATAATGATATTTTAATAATACATTGGAAAATTTCAGCAAGACATCGGCCAAAACTTTATAAAATTGCAATGAACCTAATGTAAGTAAAATTAATAAACCCAATAAAATGCATTTTGAATCGAAATAAAAATTAATGGAGTAAGCACAGAAAGAAAAGGAAAAAAAAACTTCTCACTTATTCATTAAGCTTGAATTTCCTCAGTTTTAGGTGCACAGAATTCTCTAATAGCAGTTAGATACTGTCTAAATTTATCATGAATAGAATCTGTGTTCCTCCATCGCCACATAAATTCGGCGAAATACGAATTGAAAATGGCGTCTGTGGTATCGGAATGGCGGTGACATTTTTTTCTAAAGTCCTTTTTTTATGACTGCCCACATACCTTCGATCCTATTGATCAGAAGCAAAAGTAACCTAACCAGCCGGTATCCAACATAGAACTAACGGACTTCTGAAATTACATATACCGTTGAACATTTAAAAATAACGCTGAAATTTAAACGAATCAGAATCACGATTGGGATTCAACATCGGCCAGCTTGGAGATCAACCGCTATCTCAACTTGGTGAGAATCAAGGGGCACCCTCAAATATAGTCTACTCCTATTTTTTAAATGAAATAATTAAAATGAATGTGAATTCGCAAACTTTGTAATAATAAACAATCTAATAGTTTTCAAATGACAACTGTCAGCAATGAAAAATTGCATACTAAATTGAGCTAAAATTGCATACTAAATATAAATAATTATTAAAAGAGTGCAAGATGAATAAAATTTGCTTTTGCCTTGATTTTTATTAAACAGTTTTCACAATGATAAATCCGTGATACGACCAATAATTACGAAACTTATTCTCGTTGATTTTACGTGCTTGTGCTCACCTGAAATAAAGAACCGAATTATGATTAAATATTAAAGTATATGTAATTTACTTTTCTAAAAGAATAGAGCTATAAGATGGAAAATATCACTGTTGTTATCTTCAAGATATTTGAAAACTGATTCGTGTACAGCAAAATTTAAAACAATGGCTGACTTTTAACCAATCAGAAAATTCCATTTCGATTTTCGCTGATACCGCTGGAATGGTTTGTGGCAGAATGTTCTATTGTGAATCTAAACCATTCTCGAATCCTTCTGAAGGTACACAGAAAATTTCATTTAAATCAGTCCAGCCGTCTAGGAGGAGTTCAGTGACATACACACGAACAGACGAAATATATATATAAAGATATATATATATATATATATATATATATATATATATATATATATATATATATATATATATATATATATATATATATGTATGTATGTAATACAAAAATAAATACTTTTGTATTAATAAAAGAATTAAAACTCTTTCGTTTTCATAAAATGTCTTTGTTAAAGAATAAGCGTAGAGAGATTCTATGTTTGAAATTCAAGGCTGAAAACATACCATTGAAATATAAATAGATTTATATTTCAAAGAAAGAGTTATTTTTAGAATCGTTCCCTTTTTCACTTCCATATAAGGAAGCAGAAATGATTTTCCTTAATGCGTAAGGATACAAGGAATGTACGAAGTGTGCCTTTTTGCCTCAAATCTGTGTTGGTATAAAGCGTAAGAACGCATAGTTTTGCGTGTCCTTTTCATTATGATGTGATCCAAATAAGCTGTTCCGGAATTGTCCGGAGTCTTGTCCACTCCCCCTCCTTTGCAGGAGTGGGGACGTGAACTGTTAGCAATATCAGCCTACATTTAAATAAACCTGTTTAGATCGTCTGATGGCTTAAGACTGCAATTATTTCAAGCTAAATACAACACTGATAACAGGGTTGTAGCCCTGTTATTACAAAATCCCGCAATGGACTGGTCGTTGAGACACGGTTTTCAGCAAATCACCGAAGTCAAGCATCACTGGTTGTGGTCAGTGTGCAGGTGAGTGACCACTTGGATCAGTTTGCGTAGGGACCGAGGGTGTGCGGTATTGGCCCTTGTTAAACTTTTCTATCGTAAAGGGCTCGACTTCACGTGCAGGTAATCAGGCTACCAAAGTGGGGATGCCGTCCCCTTTGCAGAGGATCAAAATCTCGATGGTCTGTCTTCGGATCATCGTCAAGGGTTGTTTCCTAGATCGTCTCCAATAGCCCATTGTGCAGCTCTAGTGCGACAATAATGTACTACAACAACAACAACAACCAATAGTAAAATGGATAAAAGTTCTGACGAAATTTTCGTTAATTTTATCATGATATCTTAGAGCATGGTACAAAAACCTTTTATTCAATTAGATTTTTCTGTTTTGTATTTTTACTGATTGTGTGATAATAAGAACTATAATTGTAAAATTTCTGATGAACTGATAAATATACGAACTGAAAAATTACCAAATGAATTGATTAATAAACAAATATTTCCAAGAAACTGAAGTGGTAAGATATTTCTCGATTTAAAATCTTCATTCTTTTCGAAAGTATGCAGTTGCTTCTTCTCATTAACACCTGGCAAGTCTTGAAAATTTGCGCCTATTTTTGAGCACTTGAAACATGTCGACTGTCATTTCTGATCTGTATATTAAACGAATAATGAAGTTTTTTAATCAAGTAATAACATATGTATAGGTTTTATTTATGTTATGAAGCTATGTTTATAGTTATGAATCTTTTTTAAACCAGAAATGTCATTATATTACAAAATCATTTTACCGTATGTCAGAATTTTTTCTCAGTGCTCATTGAAACATCTTTAAACAGCTTAAATGTTTGGCTTTTAATTGACCTATATGGGTTATAATTGGAATAGCTTTTGATCAGCTTAAATGTGATTGCTTTTAATCAACGATAACCTAATGATACCTTTTTGCATTATGCTACAGTAGACTCTTTTTTAAATTTGTAGTTAGACATAAAAATATTTCTCTTAAATCATCCTCTATTATATATTTATAAATTATCCTATTCAATAAATAGGTGTCATTTTATTAAGTCTCATATTCAGATAATTGTAATTTATCATACAATAAAAAAGTCACTTGTTTGAAAACAATAAAAAATATGATTTTTTAGAAAAAACTAAATAAATGCCACGGGGAATCATTTAAATTCTGATATTCTAAATTTTTTTTAAACAAAATGTACGAAAAAAATAGAATAAATTACAGCAAAATGTTATTACTAACTGAAAAAAACTTGATTTTTTTTGTTAAAATTAGCTTTAAAGTAAAAATAACGCCAATAAATGCATAATTAAATATCACAAGTATTATTCTGTTTAAGTAGGTTTTTCTTTTAAATAGAAGAATTTTTTGATCGAATAGGATTAATATAATTGTTTAATGAAAAAATGTCACATTCATTTGAAATAGAAAAACTGGAATAAAAGCGGAGCTCATTTAAATATTGAAAACAATTATCATTCCGAAAGGAAATTAGCGAAGTATAAAAAATTTAAACTGTCGTAATTAATTAAATAATAGTCTTTTTTGCCCAGTTAATTATATCAAGGTTCGTTAGCTTAACTAGTTTCTAAGTAACCACAGATTTTTTTTAAAAATTTTAATCCACTGAGAATGTGTATTTAGTTGTGAGTGTTATTTTGCCTGAGTTGTTTTAGGTACAATAATTAAGAATGAATGAATATATCTAGGAAAGAAACTTTTTAGTAAGAATTAAGGATATGATATTTTTTTTTTGCATAGCATTTAAATTGATGATTCTAATCGATTATGTTTTCGCATTCTCTTAGAATAATCGGTTTAACGTTGAACTCTGCAACTTTAATTGGGTCTTAAATTTTGTCTGCTATAATATTAAGAGAATTTCAATTTCCCGGATATGTATATATATATATATATATATATATATATATATATATATATATATATATATATATATATATATATATATATATATATATATATATATATATATATATATATATATATATATATATATATATATATATATATATATATATATATATATATATATTTATATATATATATATATTTATATTTATATATATATATATATATATATATATATATATATATATATATATATATATATATATATATATATATATATATATATATATATATATATATATATATATATTTATATATATATATATATATATATATATATATATATATATATATATATATATATATATATATATATATATATGTGTGTGTGTAATACAAAAATTAAATACTTTTGTATTAATAAAAGAATTAAATCTCTTTCGTTTTCATAAAATGTCTTTGTTAAAGAAAAGCGTAGAGAGATTCTATTTTGGGAATTCAAGGCTGAAAACATACCATTGAAATATAAATAGATTTATATTTCAAGGGAAGAGTTATTTTTAGAATCGTTCCCTTTTTCAATTCCATATAGGGAAGCAGAAATGATTTTCCTTAATGCGTAAGGATACAAGGAATGTACGACAGTGCGCCTTTTTACCTTAAATCTATGTTGGCATAAAACGTAAGAACGCATAGTTTTGCGTGTCCTTTTCATCTTGATGTGATCCCGGTAAGCTGTTCCAGGATTGTCCGGAGTCTTGTCCACTCTCCCTCCTTTGCAGGAGTGGGGACGTGAACCGTTAGCAATACCAGCCTACATTTAAATAAACCTGTTTAGAACGTCTGATGGCTTAAGACTGCAATTATTTCAAGCTAAATACAACACTGATAACAGGGTTGTAGCCCTGTTATTACATATATATATATATATATATATATATATATATATATATATATATATATATATATATATATATATATATATATATATATATACACTGGTTATCATAAATTAAGGAAGAATCACAAAAATAGCGTTAACTCTTTCAAAAGTAAGCCAAACCGTGCAAAATTTGCATATGTTGTCCACTAAGAGTAGCTGAGTAAAATTGCAATATGCAAATTAGTGGCGCTGCACTCGGCTTACGTCATCTGCCTGGAGCATAAAAGTCCAAGTTTGAGAGAAAGCACACAAATTTTACTGTTATTGCGACATTGAAAATCTGAGATAGCCAATTCGTAATAATGACCTCTAGGCATCATTTGCCTGAAGAACTACGATGGAGAGCCATCGGGAGACTAGAGGCAGGGCAGAGTCAATCAGAAGTGGCCAGATGGCTAAATGTGAGTCCATCTGTGGTTCATAGACTTTGGAGGCAATTTCAAACCACAGATTCGGCATCTAGGAGGTTCAGTCAAGGACGGCCAACTGTTACGACCAGTGCCGATGACCGATATTTGACATTAAGTGCACGCAGGAATAGAACCGCTACTCCGACACATCTTAGATCCTCTCTTGCTGCAGCCACCGGAAGGTTGGTGTCAACGTCAACTGTGCGCAGAAGGCTCCACGAAGGTGGTCTGTATGCGAGACGACCAGCCATTTGCGTGCCGCTCACATCACGCCATAGGAGAGACCGTTTGCAGTGGGCCCGACAACATGTCCACTGGACGTCAGATCAATGGAGGCCTGTTCTCTTTACGGATGAGTCCAGGTTTAGTCTAGAAAGTGACAGTAGACGTTATTTGATATGGAGAGAACCTGGGACCCGTTATCATCCATCAAACATCCGTGAAAGAGATGCATACGGAAGAGGCAGTGTCTGTGTTTGGGGAGGCATATCCTTAGGAGGGCGCACATACCTCCATGTCTTTCCAAGGGGAACCGTGAATGCTCAGGTTTATCGAGACAACATCCTTGATGCTTATGTGCGCCCATATGCCGGGGCAATTGGTGATTGCTTCCTGTTACAGGACGATAATGCAAGACCACACAGAGCTCGCATTGTTGATGATTATCTTCAACAGGAAACAATTACTCGCATGGAGTGGCCAGCTCGATCCCCGGACTTGAATCCTATCGAGCACGTTTGGGATGCTCTAGGGAGGCGTGTATCTGCCATCAATCCGCCCCCTCAGACCCTTGCCACGCTTGCAACTGCTTTACAAGAGCAATGGCTCTCACTTCCTATTGAACTGATAGACCGCATAATTGAAAGCATCACACATCGCTGTTTGTGCTGTATTGCTTCTAGAGGCAATCATATTCCATATTAAAGGTACTTTTTCTATTGCAAACCGATACTTCCAATTTGTTTATTTTATACATGTGCTAATTTCTATACTACTATTAATGTCTGATAATTTCTTTTTATGTTGTTTAATACCTTACTATGTGTTGTATATTGTGGGTAAGTTTCATAAAATTCCATGTGTAATTTCTTGAGTTATCGCGATTTTTGTGAATTTTCCTTAATTTATGATAACCAGTGTATATATATATATATATAAAAGTTCAAATTGAAGATGAAACAAAGAAAAATTAAAGACATATGAAAAAAAAGGGGGGGGGGATATAAGTGAAAAAATAACAAACAACAGTTAAAAAAAATATAAAAAGGATGAAATTTTATTTTATTATATACGTATGAAATTTTATTATATACGTATGTACTCTCAGAATAATTGGTTTGACGTTAATAGGACTCTAATATATTTTTAGGACGGCTCTAATATATTTTTGCACTTCTGAAATTTATGAAGATAAAATTGATGTTTACTATTTTTCGATAATGTTATTAGATATTTTTAAGCGCAATGTTTTACAATTTTTCTTTAGAATTACTAAAAATTTTATATATTTTTAAGTGTAAAATTCGGGAAATAGATAAACAAATTACATTTGATCATGTTATTTCCTTCCCCCCTCCTCACCACTACTTCCTCATTTTTTTCAATTTTCTTATTATGGTCTTAAGTGTTTGGTGTTTCCAACTAATTATCTTTATTCATCTACAAACCTATACAATTTCTAAGGGTTTTCGTTCCCAAAAATATAACAAAATTAATAAAAATAGCAAGTTCTAATTTGTTTCTCTTTGTTTGTATTACTATTACTTAACAATAACAACTTCATGCAGGATGCTTTGCCTGCATGGACATATAATAGAATATTAATGGTTATTATTTAGTATTTCTGTAAAAAATAAACAAAATTCAAAAAGCTTCTTTTGAATTTGTGTGAAAAAAAGTTTAAGTGGAACTGAATTTCATAAGAAGTTTCAGTATTTCTGAATATAAATAAGTTTTGGACAATTTGTTATAAGTAGGGATCAAGTCACACATTTGGTCCACCCTCAAACATACTTTAACCCAACCTTGGACGTTAAACCAAAATATCGGTACCTTGAAACATAATAGGGTGCATATTCGTTGCAATCTTAATAAGGTGTTAAATTTTGCCTTCAGTGACAACTATTTAGGATGTCGGAAAAAACGTTTCTCAAGAAAAAATAGAAAGAAATTATTTTAATTTTAAAATTTTTCTTTGATGTATTGATGAGTACATGATGATATTTGTGATGTATATGATGCATTATACATATCTGGATTATGACTATTATGTTTTTGTATACTCTCAGAATAATTGGTTAGACGTTGAACCTAATATCGGTATCTTAAACAAATAATTATAAGGTGCAAATTTGAGGCAACTCTAATAAAATGTTAAGCAGAACCTCGTTTTCGTTCTAATATACAATGTAATTAAGTGTAAGACATAAGAATGTGCAACTTAGCACCATATGAAAGAGGCAGCAAGCTTGGACTACATAATAGCCAAAATCATTTAAAGAAGCAAAATCGTGCATCTTTTTTGCATCGACCCCATTAAATTCAAAACGAAAATTAATGCTAATTTCAGTTTTTACGGCGATTACAGACATAGCCCATAATAAAATAAAGTCATGTTCCCATACAGCCAGGTAGGTAGAGGCTCCACAATTTTATCTCCAATGCTATGATTTTTGTAATATGGTTAACATTGCATACCGGTCTATCTGTTATTTCTCAGGTAAGCTTTACCCAAAGATTTTTTAGCTTCAAGCCACCACCGGGGATAGAACCTCAGTCCTTCATAATGACAACTCAGTTCTTTACTGTGCCATCATAGTCAAGGCAAATAATGTAAATAGTTACATTACTATGAGATTACTACACTTTTGCATTACCAACAAATGCTGAACTAGTTCTCTAATAAGCTCGGAGAAAAAAATTCTGAAAAAATTATTGTGTTGCATGGAAATGATATTTCTACTAAAAAGCATTATTCTGGTATTAAACTATTGATTTGGTTTAATGTAACAATTCATTTGGAAATTTTTTCGTTCTTACGGTAATGGTTTATCGGAAATTATGGTTTTCAAAATTTATGGTATTTATTACAATACATTCAAAAAAGAAAATAAATAAATGTCTTATTTTTACAGCATGATAAAATTACCTAAGTTTTACTACATTTATAAAATTTTATCACACATTATAAAGAGCTACTAAAATCGCAACAAAAGCACTTTGCTAAGAACTACCGAGATTTTTGGTTTTCCCATATACAAAAACCATGTACCATATTCTAGTAGTTTCGTCCGTACTTTTTTTCTCAGTGTATGAAAAACTGAGTCAAGAAATTATAACCAAATAAATAGTTACATTAATGTATTTTTAATATTTTTATACAATGCTCCAACGTATGAGAACACCTCAATTTGTTTATTTTGATTCCATTATTTTGAATTGCTTTATGGACCTCTACATTTGCCCCTCCTTTTTAAAACCCGTACGCCTGTATATTACAAAAAATAAAGATTGTCAGCAAAAAAAAAATAATTTGAGCATAAATTATTTAATATTTTATAACCAATATAAGGATATTGTTTTTGAAAAAAAGATTTTTCGTATCTATCTTTGAATTGATCAAAAACAGATATCTAAAACGAAAAATTAAATCAAACAAAATAAATAA
The DNA here is from genome assembly GCF_982258835.1 of Parasteatoda tepidariorum. Classification (NCBI taxonomy): domain Eukaryota; kingdom Metazoa; phylum Arthropoda; class Arachnida; order Araneae; family Theridiidae; genus Parasteatoda; species Parasteatoda tepidariorum. The sequence goes on from NC_141758.1 coordinate 77,374,213, forward strand.
ATACAGTTTCAAAGAATGTTGAACCTTTTTTTAAAAATTGAATTCTGAAAGAAACTAAAAAGGGAAATAATAAACGAGAACAAAGGAAATAAGGAAAGGGAAATTATAATTCAAAGAAAATTGAAAAGGAAATAATAGAAAAATCTGGATAATTACGTTAAGTAAAGCTCTACGAAAGAAAATGTTCTTGAGAAATAAAAAGTTAAAATATTTATTCCAAAATTTAAATGAATGGCTTAATTAAGGTAAAATTAAAGTTGAGAAAAGACGAAATGTTTGATAGATTGAAAATTAATTAAACCATTCAATTAATTTTTCCTTTTAAGATATTTATGCCAGAATAATTTTTACTGACCAAGCAAAAATTATAATTATCTTAGTTTTTTAAAATTCTTTTCCATGTTAAATAAATTAAAATGTTGTTTTCTTCAAACCATTAAAAAGAAAACATTAAGCATTGGACCTGTTTTAAAGAAACTTTAATGATGGTTTGAGCATTTAAATAAAATTATGAATCAAATTCAAACTCAATTACTATTAAATTCAAATCTTCAAACGAGATTATTTACATTGTTTACTTGAGTGTATTTTAGAGAAAGCGCATGTTCTTAGCGTTTCATATTTTTCATGATGGATGATTGTTAATACTTAGTTGATGTTCGCTTTTAGTTTTGAATTCTTCATCACATAACGTTCAATTTGTTCCAGCATTTCTTTATTTGCGAATTTTCATTTCTTGAATTTGTAAATATTTACGTTTAAATGTTTATATTTATGACTGCTCGCTCACTTTATATTTCAGTTCTTCGTTGTTGCTGACGTAGGCAAAGGGTGCTATTGTTCTTGTTTTCCAGTAGCGCCATCTATAGCCAAGAATTTGACTTTTGCCACACCTATACGTCACACCCGTTTATAGGGCGAACCCATTTATATACCCATTCATTCATCCACAGATTGTAATTTTGAACTTAATCAGAGAGCGATTTATCTCCAATCAAATACCCCCAGAGGTATAATTTGTTATGGGAGCATGGAGGACTCTGTGATCCGCCAGATTTAACGTTCACCAGTTATTTTTTAAATCACGGGGAATCTTCGGCTGGCTTATTCGAACTTCAAAACTCTATGAACATGAGTCCAGTGACCTACCAACCATGCTATATCCTATATATAATTTATTTAATACACTGTTATTAGGAAAATTTATATATATTTTAAAAATTTTGCTATTTATTTTTTCACTAGCATTTTACTCTAAGTAAATTCATAAAAACAACCGAAATAATGAATTATTGATTGGATCTATATACTAGGCTTTTTTTAGTTCCATTAAAATGATTATTCATCTAGTTTAATTATGCGCGGTAAGTGTTCAGATAAAAGGATGCGCAGCATAAAAACAATTATAATGAAATCGATTTAAGGCAAAAAGCAAAGAGTAACTAACATTTCAATGATCGAACAAACAAATTAACTGACGAAAAATGTTTGATTAAGATTAACATCGAGGCTTTTGATATCCTAACAAAAATTATTTTATTAGGCGTGCAACAGATAATTAATTATTACTTAACTAAAAATTTTATTTGCATCAAAAATATACAAATCGGAAATGACAGTCAACATGTTTCAAAGGCTCAAAAACAGGCTCCCATTTTCAAGACTTGGCAGATTAATATCATGATTTTAGATATTTAAATTAAAAATCAGCCTGCTGGAGTCAAACTCCAGTTTTCATGAATGTGAGTTCAGTTCCCTGTCAAAAAAACCGGAGGTGTTTTTTACAATTTACAGATTAGTGCTTTATATAATATGTAATACACGTATTATATAATATATAATATGTAATACATGTTATATATAATATTAAAAAATCTTCAAACATAAAAACTATTTCGGAGAAAGGTTATTTCAACGAAAATTTATTTCCGTATTGTTATTGCAATATTCTATATTAGATTATTTATTTCAGAATAAATACATAAGCTGACATTCAAATTTAATAAATATAGAGTAAAAATATTAATTTCTTTTTGCTCTTTTGGAACCTATTTTAATCCATGTCATACATACTTCTAATTGCACTCTTTTCCAAGTTTTGCTGATTTATCTTTTCTCCACATATATTCTATCTCTATTTCATATTTCTTTTTCTATTTCTACTTGTTTCTCAGTAAATAATGTGATATTATGTTACCTTTTCCTTATATTTACTAATGTATTACAAGTTCATCTTTCTCCGTCTCAATTAACGTGGCTGAGACTTCATTATTTATTTTTATCATATATTTTTTTTTAAGTAATAGAATCTTTCATGAAGTTAAACGAATATTTATTTAAAAATGTATGAGTGAATTCTCAGGAAAATACCTTTTTCCTGAATGTACTGAAGTACTGTGGTTATCTAAGAAGAAAGTGTTTTCAGTTTCATTTTAAATAAAATTGCAATTCGTTAATTAAATTACATTTAAAGCATGTAAAAGTTACATGTAAAAGTTTCGTTACAACAAAATCAAAATTTTGTTTTAAAGAGAACACCATTGCGAAAATGTATCTACACACCTTTGTAGTATTAAGTTCTTATTTTTATGAAATTTAAATATTAGAATTTTCAGTTTTAAAAATAAAATTGGTTATTTAAGGAAACATTTCTGTATAAACATTATTTTTTTGACATTAGTTTGAGGTAATAAGCAAATTCTAGTACTTTTTTTTCACTGATACTTTTGTGTTTTCTAACATTACATTACTACATTATTTTCTCTTGTCCCATGACCTGCCTTTATTGGACAAACAAATATCACTTGAGTCTCACAAAATGTCAGGGATGGACTGGCAATAGCTTGTATGAGCGTGATGAATTTCCGGTCAGTGGTCATATATTTTACAAGAAAAAAAATCTATGGACAGACCTGTATTTTTATGAATGTGAAAGCTTTAAGGGTATAGATGTATTTTTACGGTCATTGACTGGAAATTTTTTTTTCAGATTACTGACCGTAATGTAACGGTGAAATTTGTTATAGTGTACAAATGTATTAGCATGCAAATATTTAATTCAATCAGCGTGTAACACTTCGTGGTATCTTTCTTGTAAGTAGACAGATCATTTAATGATTTTAAAGATTTGCAATGATCACTCTCAATGTATTTGTTCATAGTCCTTATCAGGAAACGCATATTAGGCTTCACTTGTATTTGAGTGAAAAAGAAAAGAAGAACGTTTTAAGATTGCGAAAGTCATTTTTCTGGTAAGAGAAAAAGTAAAATCAAAATCATTTCGAACTAATTTGTTTGAGAGAGAGGCTTAAAGGTGAAAGCTTAATTCCTGTTCATTAACTTTTTTAATTCTAATTTATCAATATAACTTATTTGTATAGTTACCCACGATACTACTAAGATTTACTAAATACTAGCTGATTACCCGTTCTTTGTATGAGGTGTATAAAAAAATTAATTAATCAGTACTGCACAACACTATAAAATCATGCACAAAACTGAAAGGCGTATTCTGACCTAATTGAAGAACTCACTAGAAGAACCAGGTAAGTGACATTTTAGGGCTATTTATGAAACAGGAAAAATAACAAAAAGTGGTTGCATCAATAAGGGTGCGTTTAATGTAACAGAACGGTTTTTCCTTTTACTTTATTAACATAACTTCTAATCCATATTGGTTTTGTATGTATGCTTGCATATTTTTTATTTTCAAATTAAGCAGTGGCAAATAACACAAAGAACTGTTTGTATCCCTTTCTAATAAATTGGTCATAAAATAGTTCAGATATTCCTTTTTTTTATTCGTATCCTGATAATAGCTTCTCTAAAAATGCCACTTACCTGGTTCTTTTATTAAACAAAGTTCTATAAATAATCTATTAATTCCATAATAAAGTAATAACTAAGTTCTTCAACTAATAAAGAGATGCTACCACGTTACTGGGGTTCATTGAACCTATTTGGAATAACGAATAAAAAATAATTAAATATTAAAGTACTTCTTGTGTGTGTGTAAAAAACTATTTTTTGGTTGAATAGGTAGCAAATAGCACTGATGTGGTGAATCCACGCAGCTTGGGTTCGATTACTGCCATGGGAAACATTTCGTAGGGCACTGGGCCCACGCCCAAGAGGCCGTGGGTTCGATCCCCGCCAACCGAAGACTCAACTGATGCACGTTAAATTTGTCAAGTCACAGAGTCCTACATGTTCCCATAACAAATCATACCTCTGGGGGTACTGATCGAGAAGTTCCCTAGTCTTCTGGATTGGTTCAAAATTACGAGACTACCGAGTTGAACATCAGTAGTCGTAAACTCAAAAATTGGGTCGGCTGTTCAACGACGATTATAAAATAAATAAAACTTTGTTGAAATTTGAACTGTCAGTTCGCGTTACAGTTACTTCTAAGTAATTTCCTTTAATTATTAAATCTTCCTATATTTAAGCATAACGGTTTTCTGCAGAAAAAGCTTCTTGATTTATATATACCTTATCTGATTTACTAAAACTTTCAAAATTATCATTTAATGCTAAAGCTTTTCAATTACATTTGAGACAGAAAATACTCCATACTTTAAAAAAAAAAATGAAATCAAAAAATGCATTAATATAAGGCAATATCAAAACTTCTCTTACAAGAGTTATAGCTTTTTATCTATATAGACGCCATAACTTCATATCGTCTCCAAAGCAACGAGATACAAAACAAACTTTAAATCCTATTTACGACCCATAAACTGCGACCGTACTCGATATAGTGAAAAAAATTGTTAATTGCTTCACTGTAACTGTTGAGTTTCCCGGCCGTAATTTTTCTTTTCTTTACTGCCCTTTTCCTAAGACATAACGACAGACATTAGCGGAGTTTATATCCTTGTCTTCAGTTACGGTTGCGAAGAAAGGATGAAAAATTAGAAAAAAGCCGAAGAAATAAAGATGATAGTTATCAATTACAGCTCTTTGTTACCTTTAAAGCTACTACTTGGACGGTGTTGATATCGCCGAGCTTAACTAGAAATTGTTCAATAAAAACCTATTTTTATTGAGGCAATCAGTTTTGATGGTAGCTGTAACGACTCTTTCTTTAGATTATGTGTGGCTTCAGTTATAAAATGGAGAACCAATGATCTTTTATGCAGTTTTGATTAGTAATGCATTTTTTATTTGCAGATAGTTGAGAAAAATATATTATTTAAATGATTGGATCTTTACCAAAATTGAGACAGTCACTGGGGAAAGTGAGATAATAAAGATATAACATGAAGCTGAAGGTAGTTTTTCCAATAAGTCCAAATTCAAAATTGTGCGAAGTTTATTTTGTCTGTAATGAAGTTTCTGTCTTATTAGGGAGATTTCGCAGCTCTACGTATCCTCCCGTGCTCTCTCTTACATAAGTTTTGAAGTAACTGCGCATGCTCGCTTTTTATTTCTTCTTTTTGTTGATCCTGTCTATGTTATTCATTTCGTGGACTTGATCAGTAGATGAAGTTCTTAACTCAACACGATTAAAGAAATCGATAAAAGATACTAATAAACTTTTTATACCAACAAGAAAATTTCTGGGAAAAAGGGAAAATTTTGTGTAACTTTTTTTGAGCTTTTGTATAAGTTTATTAATTATGTTAATTAGGAAATGTTTTAAATACAGCTAAAAATAAATATTAGTATTATATTAGCTATATATACATATTTATGAGATAGTTATAACGTCTATATCTTAAAATATTTGTTCACTTTCGAACTATCGATGTTTTCTATGAGGTTTAGTGCCATTCTTTAATATGTATTAATCAATAAAATTGTACTAATTCTGTGGTCCTAATTCCACATGTCTAAATTCTAATTTTTGCATTTTATTTTTATTTTTTAACTTTAAAACCGGCGTTGTATAGCCGACCTTTTTCTGATTTTGAGATCATCAATGTTCAACTCCGTAACCTTTAGCCTGTAATTTTGCAGACAGCGCAGAAGAGAAGCGAGCTAAGAAATCAAGCATTAGGACAAAATACCCCTTGTGGAGGGCTTAACCCACATTACTAACCCACACTTGCGTTACATTGAAAGGAAAACCACGAAAACCTTCCACGGTTAGCCCAACGGCAAAAGGATGCGAACTCATGATTCAATCTATCACTGAGGATATTTTAACGTGGAAATAGGTTATGTATAGGTGGGAAAGGGGCGAATGGTTACTTCGTTTACTTTTTACATTCTAAAGTCATCAAATTCTGCATCAGTAAAATCCTTTATCTGATGCTTTTATTGAGATGCCTTTATTTTTATATTTAAAATTAATATCGCCTCAAAGGAAACTCATTTTTATTAACACATTAACACTAAAAACATAAAAGTTTTAGGGTAGGTTGGTATGTATTTTATTAACGTAGCACTGGAGCAGCACAATGAGCTGATGAAATACATTTAAAAATTTTGAATGGGTGCAGAAGCTTTCGATTTTTTTAAAAGTCTTATTTACTCATATGCAACAAGTTATCAACGTAAATTCACTTACTCAGTAAGTTTCAGTAAATTTCATATTTATCATTATAACATATTTAAAGCTCATATGTATTAAGTTGTCGACACAAATTAACTTCTTTAATAGGTTTTAGTAAATATCGTATTTATCATCATAACATAGTGTTCATATGCATTAAGTTATCTACACAAATAAAGTTTTTTTGCAGGTTTTAGTAAATTTCTCATTTAGTATTATAACATATTTGTGCTCATATGCATTAGGTTATCTATACTAATTAACTTCCTTTGTAGGTTTTGACATATAACATATTTATAACATATTTAGTGCTTTAAGTTAGCTATGTTTTTCCTTTTTTGATTTCAAATATTTATTAGCGTTCTAGAAATAAACCCTGGAGATTTCTGATTATTTTATCTTGATTATAATTTTGAACCTCGTTGAAACACCATAATTCTTGTGAATCTGTCAATTGTTGTAATATTCTTACACTTTACACTGTCAAATCGAAGTATATTATCGAGCTTTTTGACCTATATTACGGGATACTATGGTTCGATTTGAGCTAAATTAAGGTTTAATGTTACACCTTATTATGGCCAAGAAAACTGAGATGGGCACAGTAGGCCTTGGCCCTCTATGGGCTATCACGCCTAGTTTTAGTTACACTTTATTAATATTGCTACAACTTTGCGCGATATTATAGTTGAAGATACCAATTTTATTATCACAACTTGAGCCGTTTTTTAGACTGTATTTCAAATTATACAAACTATTTTTCCAATGAAGTGGGAAAAGAATTATTTCTTAACCAAACATTGCTGAAACTTATTCCTTAGTACGTTTTATTGTAAGTTAATTTTTCGCAAGAAATCAAACAACAACTGATATTTTATTCTGAACTACGGAAAGAACAATAGTTTTACGAATTTAAGAACAAGAAGAAAACCGAAAGTATTGGAAGGTATCAAAGAGAATAAGAAAGTATCAAGAGAATATATTTTTTTTCTACCGGTAAAAAAAATTGATCCGTCTACATTTAAGGAGCTTTTGCCGGATTAGTAAAAAAAGTTTTAGACGGATGTGGTATCCCGAAATAGAAAAAGATATCTTATACTAGGTGAAATACAGTTTAAAATCGAGATATAAAGTTGTAATTCTAACTTACAATATTACAAAATTTGCGAAACTGTAGTATTTCAAAATGTTTTACTTTTTTATATGCTGCATAAATAAATCAAATAAAAATAATTACTTAGGCAAAAAAATTTACTTAATATATATCAATTTGAAGTAAATTTTTGATAAGGTTATTTGTAAATATATACGCAGTAACAAAATTGTAAATTTTGTTTCATAGATTGGTATTAAGTGTTCTTGCAAAAGAGAACAATTTCAGTTTTCGAAAAGGTGTGGAAGAGGAGGGTGGTGTTAAATATGCTTTTAACTTTTATTTTATAACCGATATTAAACAGTTAACCAACTTGTTTGCGACTACCAATGTTCAATTCCGCAGCTTTTGTAATTTTGAGCCCAATCAAAAAGACATCTAATAATGATTATCGATATTTCTGATATCTAGTTCAACAATATACTGATAACTGATTTACTAAACGTCAGAATCTTTAGTGGAAGAGTGCAAAACGCAAGATTTCCTTCAATATGAGTTAGTGAAAGATTTACCATCTATCTTTAAAAAAAACCTTCAGTACGTCATGCTGTCCTCATCTGACGTCATAGTAGAACGTGACCATTTTTTTCCAGTCTTTCCTCTTTAATACATCACTCCATTGAATTCAGCGCGGCGGGTCTTGAAGGAATTCAAACATTTTAATTTCAGATGACAAATTCGTGCATTCGAAAGAAACTTAGAAAGGAATTTTTTGCCATCAGAAGCAAATGATTATGTTAAAAAATAAGTCGAAAGATGATGCAAGAAAAAAGAAATCTATACAAACAAATTTTCTACCGGGGGTTGAAACATTTGAAAATACTGCCCCTTACCGTGAAAAACACGAAACTATTTCAAGAATAAAGTCAATAGCACGTGGTATTTTAGGCTTAGTACTTTTTTTCTTCCATAAATGTAGAAATTAAATTTTGATATCAGTAATTTATTAAGATAGTTTAGTATTATACTTTTTGCAGCAATGTAAAATTTATACTTCTCAAAATCAAAAAAATTAAAGAATTTATAAATATTTTATTTTATTTTATTTGCGTCATCAGAATGAGTACAAAAGAATTAATTTGGCAGGGCTATGCAGTTTTAGAAATTCATCAAGCAAATTGAAAACTACTATAAAAATACATCAAATTCCTTTAATTTTCATAATCTTAAATGTGGGATTTATATATCCTAATATTAATCGTTACATGAAAATCATAATCTAATCGAATCAACAAATCACATTTTTAGTTATAAACAAGCCTTAGAAAATTCCAGAAAAGAATTTACTAGTAATTTATATAACGGACATTTTAGATCGTTTATATCTGTAGAAAAATCTTTAAAGATTTGAGGCATAAAGATGAGAAGATAGGATGGAAGAAAGATGGGAAGATTAGCTTATAGCTTGAATAAACCAGCAAATTTAAATGTTTAAGACGGAAATTTACTAAAAAGCGAAAGTTGTTGTTGCTTATCCTCTTAATCTGAGATATAAGCTCCAGAAAGTCGCTAACCGCAAGAAAATCTGCAACCAAAAGGGGATCTGATCCACCTTCTAGAAAGTCCAAGGCAAATCAGAATATACTCCGGTGAAGCTGGTTGAACACAGCATAAAAAGAAAGTGAAAGAGCTTATATAAGTTATTTATTTATTTATTTAAGGCCTGGTTTCTTAGGACAGGACGCCGTCAGCTGGAAATCAGCGCTCACCTCTGATTGGTCCATTTGTGAGTTTGATAGTATACGTCATCGAACGCTCATCTTGAACTACAATTGCCGTCCAACTCAACTGCAGTTGGATTACAACGTGACGTTAACCACAGAAGCAATGGCGGACAACATCCAACAGCACACTGAAATCAGCCAAGATTTTGATTCTGACATTAGACATAGTTTCTTCATTAAACATAGCACTCTTCATTTATCTCAGCTATAATGTGTTTTTTCTAGGACAAAGTCACTATTTGCTCTCTAAAGCACTGGTCGACAAAAACAAAATCAATACAAATTCAAAATAAATATTTGTTTACGTTATTAACGCATGCGCAATGAGAGATAATGTCTGCGTTGGACCGACTGCTCACGCTGAGCTAACAGAAAAGTATTTTTTTGGCGTCAGCTCTACGTCAACTTTCCGCTGACGCCCAGATAAGGCGCATGTCCTAAGAAACCAGACCTTTACAATAAATTCAAATGGCATTTCTTAAATGAATTGACCTTGAATAAAAATTGCAAAGTGCAGGAGGAAAAGAATTCTGGTTAAATTACCATGCTGTATAGTAATGACGTTTCTATATACCATGGCAAAAAAAAAAAAAAAAAATAAACATAATTCTGGTTAATAAAACCAAAGAATGCGATATTTAAATCATTCATTTGGTAATTTTTCTTTTCATATGGTAACGGTTGACCTCAAATTCGGTTTTCAAAACTATAGTTCTTATTACCATGCATGTAGAAAAATATTTAAAACTGAAAAATAAATTTACGCAAATATATGGTTTTTATATTATGTTCTAAGATATCATGATAAAACTATCGAATTGGCCACTTTTTATCACGTTTTATAAAACCTAATTTTATTGTTAATTTTACCAAAATCTTTACCAAAGCGTTTCAGTAATTATTACCGAGTTTTTTTTTTATTAGTTTTGATCGTACTTTTTTTCTCAATGTGAAACAGCGTTCGGTTCACGCATTTAATTACAAATCAGATTTAAAGTTGCCTCTATTAAAACTGGTATAAAAGACACCAAATAAAAATTCTGTTAATCGTAATAACAAAAGAAAAGAATGAAAAAAAAAGAATGCAAACTTTATTTGAAATTAACACTTCACAACACCTTACTTTCATAGAGTTAATTTTGAAATAGTGTGTTCAATCCTATTAGTTAGCTTTTTTTAAAACTATTGTACAAAATAAAATCGGAAAATGAAATTATACCATTAGAAAAGGAAAGTCGGAGCGCCAGAATGTAAATCTGGTTTAAAACTTCCTTTCATAACAATCAATAAAAAACACATAATTAAAATTCCTTCAATCATCATAATTCAATCTTAAAATTAAAAAAAAATTGCCTTAGTGAATGTAATGAGTAATTTTTTTTGTAATAAACAGCGCTTCGGTTTAGAAATATAACAACTTAGAAAGAAACAAAAAGAGTGATATTAACTCCGTAAATTGGTTTTATATTTTTGCTTTGCCAACTTGCCCGAGGCAAATAAAACTCAGCTTGTCATAACTGCCTTTTCCATCTGGTGTGGATGAGAAAAATATGTTTCTTTACGTATTATTAGGTTTCCTCCGAAAGATTATACAAGAAAACTTCAAGGAACAGTTTGTAACTGACATTTTACTTAGAGAGCAAAACAAATATGCATCCTTTTTATTTAAAAAAAAGCCTTGAGCACCTTGGACGTTTAAATAACGAAAGAATTTTTTTAAAATTTAAAAAATGCATACAAAATATCAAGTACAAAATAATAAGCTTTTTAAAATCAAATTTTAGTTGTTTTTCTTTCAACACATTTTTGATATTTGTTCCTAAGCAAATTGTTTTTATATTTATATATAAAACTTCTTCCTTTAGCAGGAAATTAATTTCATGTCTAGGTTTAATTTTTTTTTTGATTTTTATTTAACACATGTCAGATATGGTATTCATTTTAACGCTTCGAGTAAATGTCTATCTTTTTTAGATTAAATTTTTAATTAAAAAATAATGCTATTCATAAAAGAGGTTCGTAATTTAATTTATCTATTACATAATAATAATATTTTTATTTAACTGAGATTAGCAACTGGAGTTGTTTGGTAAGAGATCTGAGATGAAAAGTTATTATATTTTGTATGAAACTGTAAAGAATGCAGATATATTTCAAAAGACTGCGTTTTAGAAATCTAATTTTAAATTATTAATGACATTTTTAAGAAGTAAGTGATAACTTATATTTAAATTATTGACTATCTAATGCACACCTTCCAAAATTATTTTTATTTCGAATATCAACCATATGAACCATATGTTAACGATGTGTTAACCATAATAAAATATTTATTATCAGTTGAATTGTTCGTTCCATTAATAAAATGCTTGTAACTATTTGAGGAAAACTATTACTAAAGAACTATTATTGAGTACATAAAACGTTTAAATAAAGGAAGAATTTTTAGAAATAAAAAAAAATAACCTTTATCATACAAAATAATTAGCTTTTTAAAATCAAATTTTATTTGTTTTTCTTTCAGCACATTTTTGATATTTGTTCCTAAGCAAATTGTTTTTATATTTACACATAAAACTTCTTCCTTTAGCAGGAAATTAATTTCATGTCTAGGTTTCCTGTTTTTTTTTAAATTTTTATTTAACACATGTCAGATATGGTATTCATTTTAACGCTTCGAATAAGTCTCTATCTTTTTCAAATTAAATTTTTAATTAAAGCGTAATTGAAAAAAATAATGCTATTCATAAAATAGATTCGTAATTTGATTTATCTATTACATAATAACAATATTTTTATTTAACGGAGATTAACAAAGGGAGTTTTTTTTAAAAGAACTTCGAGGTTTAAAGTGGTAACAATTTGTATAAAATTGTAAAGAATAGAGATATATTTCGAAATTCCGCAATTTAGAAATCTTATATTTAATTACTAAAGGTATTCTAAAAAGTAATTGATAATGTATATTTTAATTAATCAGGTATGTTAAATAATTAACTATTTTAAATGATTCCAAAAACAGAAGCCGAGGGATAATACTCAATTAAAGACTTCATTTGCATCAAAAATATAGGGGAGAGTGGGATCAATTGTAACATTTTTTACTTAACTACTTTTAACTAACATAATCCAATATATTATTAGTATTAATTGACAGACGAGTAAAGTAGACTATCCTCGACTAGAAAAAAAAATAAATATCTTATTTTAAATGCTATTATATTAGTTATTAACAATTTTTGACAGTCGTGCACTTGTTATAATTGTCTCCAGTTACGGGGTCAATTGTAACAGTTCTTAAATTCAACTAAAACATAGTTAATTATACATATTATCATAGTTGTGATATACTTTTTTATTGATCAAAATAGTAGTGATATTATAGGAGTAAAAATAATAATAAGCAGAGACTAGGGTTAAACTTTTGCCTTTAAGGGGTTAAAAATTTTAATTCATGCTGTGAAAGGTGAAAAATAAAATAATGCACATGCAACATAATATAAATGATATAAGAAACTATTAGTGGTTCTAAAAGAGTTTGGTAATGGTTTGTAAACATATGATTATTTATTTTCAGCTGTTACAATCGTCCCTTTACTTATTGTTACAATCGTCTCCAAGTCGCCATTTCAGCTTCATTTGTTAAAAACAATGCTAGCTAATTAACAAAACTAATATTTTTATTGAAATGTTAATTAAGGTGTCTGCTTACATATTCGGTTAATGATTTTTATTTGTTTAAATAAAATTACTTAGTTACAATATAATATTCTAATACCAAAAAAAGTACTTACATAGCTTGAAAATATCTTTTGTGATGTAACTCTTCCAAAAGTACATAAAAATGGTTGCCAGCAGGGGCGTACATGAAGATTTATTAAATACACCTTGTGCACCACCTAGGAACCAAATCTTGAGCCCGACACTCGAAAGTTTAGCTCTGTTACAATCGTACCCTGCTACAATTGACCCCACTTTCCCCTACAAATAGGAAATAACAGTCGTTATGTTTCAAGCTCTCAAAAACTTAGACTTAAGGAACCCGATAGATAAGTCCGTTATCAGGAATTTGTAAAATAAATAAATGCTGCACATTGTTGAAATCTTGGGCGTAAATTCAATTTGACAATGTTGAAACTATTTCTACCATAGTCATATTAGCTCACCTTGACACTCAGGAATTTTGTTTTATCCATATGATGGCTGATTCTCTTGTTTTACGGCATTAATTTCTTAATACCTATCCATATTGCGTGGAAATGCATCTTATGCTGATTTGCCCTTCTCAAGCCACTCTGAATTCTGCTGTTTTGATTTTCCTTTTTTTTCTCTCTCTCTCTCGGATACTGTGGTTTTTCTAGTTTTGTTTTTCAACTTTATTTTTCCATTTTTCGTTGAAAATTTAATGTTTTAGATTTTAAATCATTTATTTTTCTTCTCATTCACGTCTGGCAAAATGGGGGCCTTTTTTTTGAGATCTCGAAACATGTGGACTGTCATTTTCAATTTGAATAATTTTGAAGGAAATGAAATTTTTAATCAAGTAACAATTAATTATCTGTTGCCCGCCTCCTCAAATTATTTTTCCTTTGAGTACCAAAAGCTTTGATGTTAATCTTAATAAAATATTTTTCGTCAATTGATTTATTTGTTCGATCATTGAAATGCTAGTTGCTATTTGTTTTTTGCCTTCACTATTATAAGTTTTCCAATTATAATAGTGAAGTGAATATAATACTTTTATTTATACTTTTTAAAGTGTATATGAAATCTAGATTTGATGTTAAAACAGAAACAGTGTTCATTTACAGATAGTTTTTTTAACATGAAATTTGAATTGAGTAATTGCATTTCGAGAAGAAGAAGATCACGGATACCGACACATGTGACTTATGACGTCAGTACCAGCTGATCATTTACAGTTGCTGTAGTTGTAGTTCATTTACGTCGCACTAGAGCTGCTGTTCATTTACAAGCAAAATGGCTAGTTAAAGTTGAGCAAAGTTTCTAGGCCTAAGTTGAAATGTTAATTAACGTGTCTAAGTTAATTAAATACAGCACCATATCGCTCATCGAATTTGTTGAAATATAATTAATTCTTGTCTACGTCATTTACTTAACTTAAATTTATTATTTGTTCATTTATTTTATTGTAAAAGTGATATATTTTTGTTTTGTGTACCTGACAACTTCGATGCATAATTAGTTTCTTATGTTCTACATGACTTCATGCCTGTCTTTGTGTTAAGTGAGAAATATATAGTAAAAGAATCTTCGTGTAAGAATATAGAATGCGTCACTTAGGAGAACTGATACTTGATGGGTTCGGCTTACTCAAAATATAATGTAAAGACGAGTTTCTAACGTAAAAAATGCCACATTTCAATAACCAATCAAGATCGAGATACCCGCACTACGTCACTTGCGGTCATCCCAATGATAGTAAGCTAGAGTTTTTACTGAGAACTTATTCAACATTTTTGAATTTTTGCACGCTAGTATATAAACTGCTTTAATTAAACTACTGTTACAGAACGTTTTTACAAATGCAGAATATTTTTTTTATTAAATTTTTGTTTTAGACAAAAAGTTATTGCAAAAAATAATTGTTACTTAGAAAATTTGCATCATTAAATAAAAATTCATAAACATTACATTTTGAAACATTTGAAAAGTTAAATCCTTAAACATTTATTTGCAAATTTAACTTTTGTTAAACAACATTACTATATACTTTTTTTAAAAAATTCAATATTGAAATACATTTGTGTCTGTAAGATAAGGACAATACTGGAATCGGAACATAAAGGTTTAGAAACAAAACCAACGTGATTTGTGCATAAAGCCTATTTATTAAACAAAACACAACGAGCAAATAGATGGTGTAGGTATTATGCCATTCATAAAAACTACGATATTTGCTATCAGAAGCAAGTATAGAAAATATCTCCTTTACAGTGCACCAATAAATAAAAGTGCATGTATTTTCAGAATAATGTCCCGATAAATTTGGCCTTTCATGCTTCCGATTTCTGGTGCCTGGTATCATCCCCCCCTCAATCGGGCAATCTTGAACCACCGTAACGGTGCCTTTCAATGATGTTGTCTTGGTGGTAACATGTACCTGGTGCTCAACATATGAAAGTTCGATGTGAATCAGACTGCAAACTAAACCTGAACTTTCTAACACACAATCAACTATGACAATTTCCATATTACATACTCTCTTGGGTAATCATTGGCGAATTGGAGTTACAGTGAGCGGAACAGGTCTTTGAGCATATAGACAAATATTTCCCGAGTGTCTATACACTGCTTGTCCTCAAACTGGGGTACCCTTGGCTGCTGATAGCTGACGAGAATCAGGTCTGATCCTGTGCTCCGTTTGCTTCTTTTGATAGTTACTGCTGAATACTCGTTTCCATTGAGCGTTGTAACTAGGGAACAATCTATACTGTTACCTCTACTGACATTTCCATCATCTTGAAAACATTGCAAAGCCGATAATTTTATCACGTAAAAATCATTCACTTGCGGCTTTTTGTGTCACAACTGTTCGGGTGTGAGGGTCTTACAGTACACTTGTGAATTATTTTACTTTTTTGTCGTCGTTCCTTAAATACCCCTCTCTTACACTCTCATCATTGTGACACAATGTCGGCGTCATTTGGTGGCATCTTGATAGTTACTGATGAATACTGGTCTTCATTCGGTGTTGTAACTCGTTAACGATCTTCACTCCAGTGTCTACCGATATTTCCATTATCTTGAAAACGCTGCCAAGGCATATTCATACATATTCATACATTTTACAAGTACGTTTACATGCTTAGCCATTTTACAAGTACGCTACGCACTTAGAAACTTTACAAGTACGTTTACGCACTTAGATATTTCCCAGGTACGTTGCACACTTAGGTATTTCTCCAGTACGTTTACACAATTAGACATTTTACAAGTACGTATAAGCATCTCGACATTTTAAAACTACGTTTAAACGCTTAGAAATTTTACAAGTACGTTTACGCATTTAGACATTTTACAATTTCTAAGTACATTCATGCACTTAGACATTTTACAAGTACGTTTGCGCATTTAGACACTTTAAAAGTACGTTGCACACTTAGAATTTTTAAAAGTGCGTTTACACAAGTTAAAAAATAGGAGTCACATGAAAAAAGTTTTGTAATAGTTGAAGTTTCTTTGAAATAATGCTCATAATTATTGCAAAATAGTGTGTACATTCAAAATTAAAAGCTCAGAAAGTACTTTAAGAAAATAACATTCAATTAACACTTACAAGTGAATTCTGAACTCATTTTGAACCTTGGACTAACAATGAATATGTTATGGGTCAATATTGAGTATTGATTAATTCATATAGTTATTTGTAGAAATTGTAGCGCGACATCAAAAATTTTGATAAAAAATAACGTATAGTTATTATTTATCAAATTATAACTATACATTATTATTTATTTGCATGCTTCGCAAGGTACTACCGAGATTAATATATTTATGTTATATATTAATCTCGAAACGCGCACGTACTAAAAATACAAGAGAAAAATAATTAAATATTATCACATATTTAATTATTTTTCTCTTATATTTTAAAATTACTGGTTAAATATACTTTAAACAAAATATATTTTAAAACAATTGACAAACTAAATGATGGAATCTGTTAAAAAAATTTTAAAGAGACGCTATTTTCTCAGTTTTCAGTTCAGTTCAGTTGGAAGCATTTTATGGTTGACTTAAGGCTTGGAACTGATATTTATTCTACTAGTATATTCTGCAATTTTTAGTTAAAGAAAGCTTTTTAAAGAGTTTCCAGACTCTCCTTAAAATTTTAAAGTTGATTTAGTTTTTTAAATTCACAAAAATGTAATTTACTCTGTTCCACTTCGCTTCATTTAAAAATCAAATCAGAGTTAAAGGTTTTTAGCAATAATAAATTTTATTTTATTTCATTTACGTCTATTTTCATGATCATCTATAATCGTTGTTTTTGTTACTTTTATTATTTTAAATATTTTAGAGATGCATATTAAATGACTTAGAAGCTACACGGAGAAAACAATTCTGGTAAAATCACCGAATGGTAAAAACATTTCTGGTAACCTCAAAAAAAATTCTGGTTATAAATCCGAAATATACTGTGTATCCGGTTTTGTCATAGTTAACCGGAAATTTCTGGTACCCAGAAAATAGTTCTTATTATCACATATTTAATTTTCTTATTACCGAAACCGAAAAGTAAATTTAACCGAATAAATGGTTTTTATGCCAAGCACTAAGATATCATGATAAAGTTTCCAAATTTTACCCATATACTAAATTTTAGTATTTTATTACAAAACATCATTTTATTGTTAATTCTGAACAAAGTTTACCAAAGAGCTTCTGTAAAAATATACTGTGTATCCGGTTCTGTCATAGGGTAACGGTTAACCGGATATATCTGGTACCCAGAAAATAGTTCTTATTATCACATATTTAATTTTCTTATTACCGAAACCAAAAAGTAAATTTAACCGGATAAATGGTTTTTATGCCAAGCACTAAGATATCATGATAAAATTTCCAAATTTTACCCATATACTAAATTTTAGTATTTTATTATAAAACATCATTTTATTGTTAATTCTGAACAAATTTTACCAAAGAGCTTCTGTAAAAATATACTGTGAATCCGGTTCTGTCATAGGGTAACGGTTAACCGGATATATCTGGTACCCAGAAAATAGTTCTTATTATCACATATTTAATTTTCTTATTACCGAAACCAAAAAGTAAATTTAACCGGATAAATGGTTTTTATGCCAAGCACTAAGATATCATGATAAAATTTCCAAATTTTACCCATATACTAAATTTTAGTATTTTATTATAAAACATCATTTTATTGTTAATTCTGAACAAATTTTACCAAAGAGCTTCTGTAAAAATATACTGTGTATCCGGTTCTGTCATAGGGTAACGGTTAACCGGATATATCTGGTACCCAGAAAATAGTTCTTATTATCACATATTTAATTTTCTTATTACCGAAACCAAAAAGTAAATTTAACTGGATAAATGGTTTTTATGCCAAGCACTAAGATATCATGATAAAATTTCCAAATTTTGACCATATGCTAAATTTTAATATTTTATTATAAAACAACATTTTACTGTTAATTCTGAACAAATCTTACCAAAGTGCCTTTGTAAAAATTAGTGTGTTTTTTGGTGTTCTCATAAAACCAGAAACATGGTAAATTTTACCATATTTTGGTAGCTTCGACCATGCTTTTTTCTCAGAATAGGAAGACCCCTCATTATACATTTAGCTAATAGAAGCTGCGGTCTAAATACAACTATCGCAAATTTATTAAAAAAAATACTAATATTTGTCAATATTTCTGCATGCACAATTTTTACAAACAGTATTGCTTCGCATGTCTTATGACTAAAGAATATTCACATCATTTGATTCTGTAGCTGGCATTAAATATTCCATGTTTAATATTTTTCCGTTTTCGTATTTTATGAATAAGATATTTTTTGAGAAAAAAACTTTGAATATTTTACTGTTGAAGCACATCTATTTTTACTTTTAATGCTGAAATAGAAAATATATAAAAAAATATATTTCACATCCTTTTCGAAGATAAGAAATCTCGACTATTTTTTCGGTCCCTTTTCTCATATCTTTCTGAATATTGTATATTCCGTCTTCAGAGATTGTCGAGTAGCGTCCACAACACGAAGAAAAAATTGTGATGGAGTCCCAAACAGCTTCGTAGAATTAAACTGTCACAACCTCTTGGCAATGCTAAGGTAAACTCCAGAAAAGGATATTTTTTCAATCGAAAGTTCTGGAGGGACGTATATATGTACGAAAAAAAAAGGAAAAATAAGAGTTGAGAACGGACTTGGCGAGGGATACATTGAAGAAAATGGATATATCCGCGTTTAGAATTTCTCTTCTTCTTACTTATTCTCCGTTTTCATTTTTTTTTTTGTTGTATTGTAAGTTGATGTAAAATATTTTGTTTGTTGATAAAAGGAAGAAATAGCTCGACGTTTGAAAATATTCCTTGAAATAAATGTAAGTTTTTATTTAGCGTTCCAAAATCCAAGAAAAATTAACTTTTCTCTTATGAATGTGCTCTAAAATGTGAAGAAAATTAAATAATTACAACTTCTATAAAAATCCGCGTTTAGAATTTCTCGTCAGCTTACTTATTTTCCGTTTTCATTTGTTTTTTTTTCTAAGTTCATGTAAAATATTTTGTTTGCTGATAAAAGGAAGAAATAAATCGAGGTTGGAAATTATTCCTTGAAATAAATTTAGGTTTTTATTAAGCGTTCCAAAATTCGAGAAAAAATCTTATTTATTTAACTTTAGAATTTTAATTCTGAAGAATTTAATTAATTAGAATTTTAATTCTAAAATTACGGAAAAATAACCGACAGCAGTCTTTCCATGCATAAAGTTTACAGTAAAAAACATTTTTTACCTTAACGGTTTTGTAACTTCCTTCAATTTGTAAGGTTAAAAAATCATGAATGCAAAACTATAGGGTTGTTTAACTATTTATAACTAGCATGGTTTCAAGACCGTAAAACAGAAATTTAACTGGATATTGGAGCTAGAAATTTTGTAAGATAATGGTTCTCGGAGTTAGGTTGTGGTTGAGTAGTATTTTATCAAATAAACCTTGAAATGGGATTTAAATAGTTTATCTGGTCGTTTCACCCATCGTAAGAGAAGAAAAATATTAGACCTGTTTGCGTTAAGCAGCTTTATAGTGCTATAATTTACCCATGAATGAGAGTATCTTATTCTAATAGTCCAGGGTCACAAATTTGGGAGGGAAGGACACTGGAAACTCTTCATTTGTTGAATGGAATGGACGAAACATTGTGGTGCAAGCCCTGGAAATCAAACCCAATTCTGTCAGTCATAAGACTGAACAATTTAGATCTCTCGGCTATAATACGTGCCCACTGCAAGGAACTAAGTGGCTTCATTAGGTGGGTTTAGTTGGTGCCATAAGATTCTGGGTGTTTTACCGTATTAGGTGAAAGCAGTTAATAAATGGTTTCTCTCTCTGATAACAATTTGAATAAAATCTTATTTATGGTTATTCGACTGTTTTATTTCTATATGGTAAATTAACAATTAAATAAATTGTTATTGGACTATTTTTTCCTAGAAATTTTTAACAGTGTGTGTAGTTTGGTTACTTCCCAGAAAGCAGGTAACCTTACGGCAACCTTGTGTTAGAATTTTCCTTCTATTGTCACGAAAATGCTTGTACTAAAAACCTTTTTTCAATAAAGCAACAATATTATTTTCAAACCTTTCATCCTAAAAGGATTAAATTTTTTTAAAGCTTTTTAAAAAGTATTGTCACTTACGTAAAATGGTCGCTTAGGTCCATACTGACGTTTTAGTTGACGTCTCACTAGCGACAGAATCAAATTACATTGTTCATTAAAATTTCATGACAAGGTGAATTTTAGCTGATCATACAAGACTTTGCGAAAAGAAACCTTATAATTACCTAGATTTAAGATTATTTTCGCTTTGAGACTAGCTTTATTGAATGATTTTTGTCACGCTTGAAAACCCTAAGTTAACCTCGATTTAAGATTTTTATATAGAAGGTTGTTTTGAAGGTTTTTGTCGCGCTTGAAAACCCTAAGTCAACCTTGATTTAGGATTTTTATATAGAAGGTTGTTTTGAAGGTTTTTGTCGCGCTTGAAAACCCTAAGTCAACCTCGATTTAAGATTTTTATATAGAAAGTTGTTTTGAAGGTTTTTGTCGCGCTTGAAAATCCTAAGTCAACCTCGATTTAAGATTTTTATATAGAAGGTTGTTTTGAAGGTTTTTGTCACGCTTGAAAACCCCAAGTCAACCTCGATTTAAGATTTTTATATAGAAGGTTGTTTTGAAGGTTTTTGATTAGGGTAATGTAAGTAGAATAGAGCAGATTGTCACGAATTTCGTTTTAAGGTTAAAAGGTTTACACGTAAACCGTATAACAAACTTTTTTAGGTTTACATTAAAAGGTTTTTGCAGAGTTAAAATAAGCCTTATTTTATTATCTGGATTCATGCTACTTGTCTTCAAGGTCATAGGTAACACATATCAAATGAACTGCACTTTCAGCATTTCTTGTAGCCAATAGATGCACTGTGTTAAAAAAAGGAAGAAAACTTTCAAACTAGGAATAAAGTATACATTATAACAAAAGTTAAGAGTAATTGACAGTTTAATCTGCAATGAAAAATTATAATAAAAGTGGTATTAAAATAAAAACTTCAATATTAGTTAAAACAACTATGAACACATTCAAAAAAAGAAACTAAACTAATAACTGCTGAAGATCTCTTACAGCCAATAAAGAGTTCAGTTGAAAAATTAAATTGTGACTGGAACTTTCTCTTGCTTCAATACACATGTCATTTATCTAACGTTTTTCTGGATGCTTTCTAACTGCATAAGGCTAGGGTAAAAAAAAAAAGTAAAATAAGGAATCGATGTCGTCATTGCCATAGGCAAGAACGAACTTCACCAATTGCTACGTAGGCCATAAAAGTACGTCGTAAAGTAGAAGGTTAAACATTGCCATCAAATTTTTTATTTTTTTACTCTTTCCTTTTTCTCTCTGGAAAATGGTCGTAAAGTGTGATAACTTCTAGAGCCCAGTACTTAGAATTGGCTCATGTTTTTTTTCATGTAAGGGTGGTGCAATTAAATTTTTGGGGCGCAAAGCTTAGCTCGACGTTTTGTTAGTTTTAATGGGCAACAGCAGGCGTTTAATGGTTCTGTATTGGCTGGCTGCTGTGGAAATTATCACTTATATACAATTAGAGAAAGACGTCCGTTTACTAGGATACTTGGTGCAGCAGTATTCAACGTTTAAGGTATACTCGAGTACCTTATGGTTTCCAGGTTTTGATGTACCCATTGTCGTCAGTCTAACATGCACATATGTTGTCCAGAAATTCCGCATGTGTCACCTGCTCTAAACCTATTTCAATAATAAGGTAGTTCTCAAAAGGTGACAGCATAGCATAACGCAAATATAAGCTTTACGCTTTGACAACAATTAAATTATAATTTAGTTCACAATAAAAATTTCAGAATCTATTTTGCAGGAATTAAAGTACTTGAGAAATTTCAAGAAACAACAGAAATAATTTTTTACACGCGGAAGGGCCACTTTTTGTCATGAGTGATATAAATTTATCCAACGTTACGCAGGTTTTTTTATTATTTAAGAGTTGTTTCTGTTCATCTATTAATGGTGACGCTTACAAATAAAAATAAGAGAAAAAGTTTAAAAAACACATTTACTTTGATGATATCCTTAACAAATGGCAATAATTGATAACTTCTATGATTGCGTGGAAGAATTTTTCGTAATATTGTGTTTCGCCAATAGATATATATGAAACCGAGCTATTATTTCAATAAAAAAATTAGATTAAAATAAGTATTTTAAATTTATTTACTTATCCTTATAATAATGTTTCAAATATGTAAGCATTTTCTTATATTTCTCTTGAAATATTTCTGCAACAAAATGCTCTTTTCTGATGCATGAAACACTTTTCTTCAATGACCACCCGATTAACTCTAGGCACTCAGGTATCAGTATCGTAGATTTGTTGGACACTCTTTCAGAGGCATTATATTAGGTGGGCCAATGTCTTCCGCAGTAACGACATATAGCACAGAAAATAAAAGAACGTACATGCCTTGTCCAGGATACGAACCCAGGACCTTTCTAATGTAAGGTCAGCTCCCTGATCAATACACATACCGGTCGGCAAGCGTTAAATATAGTTTTAAAGTAACGTAAGTTTAAAAGTAGCGTACACAACGCCGAGAAGTTTTCCCCTCAAATTTTTCTATTTAAGCTAATCTGATGTCCTTAAATTCACTGAAGAAGTTATTATAGTGTCAACTTTATTTAAAAGATATATTATAAGAGCAGTGAATATTTAATGTAGATTATATAAATATTGATGGTATTCAAAATTAACTTGGTTAACATTATTGTTCCCACCTTTTGAGAAATGCTCAATATTGCTAAATTTACATTTATAAATTAAAAAAAAAATCTATCGTTTTTAATGCAATGTAAAAATATTCATAACAAATTACGGCAAAAAGTACTGGGACTCAGAGTACGGGTACATTTTACGGTAAAATCCATTTTTACTGGAACATATTACAGAACAAATAATCAGATAAACCGTAATTGTTGCAGTAATAATTACAGTGAAATCACTGAATCACTTTATATTAATAAATATTAATTTAAAAGTTAAGGTATAATATTTTACATTGAAAATAGATTTTTACATATGCACTAAAAAAACCTCTACCTCGTATCGTAATTTGATCTGGAATTCTTACTGTGTGGGAACATTTATTGTGAACGATAGGTGCTGTGAAACCAAAAATTTGGAAAAAAAATCTATAGTTTTTAATGTTCTGTAATGCATACCAAATTACGGTAAGAAGTACTGGTACATTTTACTGTAAAATCCATTTTTTCTGGAACATATTACAGAACAAAAAATTTAATAAACAGTAATTTTTGCAGTAATAATTATTTGGAAATCACTGAATCACTCTAATTTAATAAATATTACTTTAAAAGTTAAGGTATAATATTTTACGTTAAAAATGGATTTTATGACTGATGCACCCAAAAAGTCGGTACTTTATACCGTAATTTAATTCTGAATATTTACAGTGTGGGAACATTTATTTCGAACTCTAGATGCGGTAAAACAACAAATGTGACACAGCATAAAATATCAAATAATGACTTTAAAATGTGTGAAAATTATTAAAAAAAGTAATGGATTTAAAAACTAAAAAAAATACAATTAACATAAAAATTTTAATGGAAAAATTTATGTAATAAATTAAAAATGGATTTTACTGGTAATACACTCAAAGTACCGGTATTTTATTCTGTAATTTGATCCGCAATTTTTTACAGTGTTATTGGCTTCTTTTTGCATTTCAGTCTGTAGATCATTTTGGTTTCAAAAATTAGGATAGATAACATCCTTTCATCAATTATGTTATTTTTCTCCGAGGAAATTTAATAATCTTTATTTGTGCTAAACCAATATTTTACCTATCTTAGAAACAAAATCCCTTGACTTTCCAATTTACGACTTGAAAACTTTTTAAGAAATTTTAAATTTTTTTAAAAAAAGGAGAATTTTTGTTTTAAAAGAGAAAAATATTTATATTAATATTTATATTGTTCAAAACAATAATACAACCTATCGAAATAATTATAAAAAAATTCTTCCATTCATATTACAGTTTAAAGGTAATGAAGAACAGGCATCAAATTTTTCAGACTTATTTTCAAGCTTAACCAGATTTCAAAAACGCGAGTTAGAGCTTTTTTCTAGCATAGATCTTTATTCAAAGAATTTTTCAAGTCAAAGGACATCAACGTAATGGATAACAACTTCGCGCAAAATAAATTTAAGTATTTTACGAACATAAAGAAAAATAAACAGAAAAGCGGAGCAATATAATTTAATTATTTATAACAAATTCAAAAGGTTCCAAGAAAGAAAAAAAAACAGCTTAAATCCTTTTGACTACAAATCCTCTTAAAAGATCGAGCGTAAAAATAGTTTTTTTGCATTTTTCACATTTTCTAAGCGAAGTTTTAAAAAGAAGAAAAACTATTTTTTTCTCAACATAATCCATTCTGTAAAGTACAATTAATTGAAGAAAAACTTTTGATAGATGAAAATTCCCGCTTTCGTGCTTATAAATAATTTATAAGAGCTCTCGTATGGAAAAACGGAGCTATGTGATTGTTCGTAAATATCAATTCTTAAAATATTCTAACTTTAAATTCTTTTAAGTATTTCTGTATATCTTATGATTAATTGTTTAGTTTATTTAATACATCATTTTGACTAGTAAAAGAAGTTTAAAACCTCCATCACGTTAAGAATTTACGATTTGGAAGAAAAATAGTTTATAAAAATTAAATCTATTTACTCACCTGCTTACATTAATTTCAAGTTTTTTTTTATTTCCGAACTAGAAGGAATTTTAGTTTGCTCATAACTTAAACAAATTCTGATATTTAAAAAAAAATCGGATATTTTAAAAAAAGAAAATAGTTAAGCAAGTTTTAGAGCACGCTATTGAGAATGCAATTATGAATTGCTTTAAGATGATCAAGTTAATGTAAATCTATTTATGTAATTATTATTTTTGTATTATAAATAACTATTATCTAATTTGAAATAATTGCATTTTTAACATTATCTCAAAGTAAGCTTTTATATATATATATACATATATATATGTAACATAAAAAGCTTCAATTAATCTTTTTATGTCAGTTTCTTTGCTATAAAACAACTCCTACTTTATTCCTAATTAATTATTCTATTTGAAATACTTTCTCACACTTTTAAAAGCCACATCCTGTTCTTAAATCTATTTTTGGCTCAACTATGCATTTAATTAAGAGCAGGACATTTTTCCCTTTGCTCTTGTGTGGGAAACGTTCGATCTATCTCATAAACCAATAGCAACTACTAAGATTTCCCTCTTTCCCTAAATTAAGACATTTTACGGATTTTACTTTGCAAGATTTTCCCTAACATATAACCAAGGAGCGCAACTTTTCGTGTGCACTTTTACTCATTCTCATGACTGCTCTTGTATAATAATTAATAAATAAATTTTGTATCCTCCTTCCCGACCTATGACCTGTTTTAATCCTTCCACTCGGCAACGACGTTATAAGTCGCCAGGATTGAACGGTCGGGAAGGGGTACAGTTCGTACGGTACATTAAAGATATTTAATATCTCATGTGAAATTAAATAAATCAACTTCGGAAGAGGGTACTTCAAAAATATGGAATAACTTCAAATCATTTATTCAAATGGACATTTGGTAAATAAGCAGTCAAATTCTTCTTCAACTTATGGCAATAATTAATTCATCCTGTATCTTCATCAAAAAAAAAATAAACTCTTCAAACGTTTTGTTTATTATAAATGATACCTACGCACAGTGAAACAAAACGATCATCGGTTTTCCATGTATATGCTGCATATTTTGTCTACGTTCCTGAGACTACTAGAAAGCTGAGCTTCAATTCCTTCCTTGGACTAAAAAGAAAAACTGCATCGAATTCCTGTTAATTAAAATGTTTTATTGAAACTATCCCTTTGAGAAAGCGTTGATTTTGCCACTCTTAAGTGCTGAGCTGGATCTTATCGTCGATGAATAATTGTTCTCACACCCACGATGGTCTACTTAAATGTTCGACATTCAAAAGAAAAATAAGCTTCAATTTCTCCGTCACTATTGGTGTTAATTTACGATTCATCTTAACGAAGAAACAAATTTTTTCCCTAGCAGCTCACGTCTTTGGTTTTGGAATTGTGTTTACGGAATTTCAACGCATTCCCATCTCTGTTGTGGTTTTCAAAATATCTCGGACTAATTCGAACTTTTTCAGGTATCTTTTGAGTTAAAGTTTTTTACATTTCTCATAAATCAATTTCTTAAATGATTATGATTTTAATTTTTTCCCATATTTGATGTTTCAAAATGGAACTACTTTTGATATATTAATCCTATTTACTGTTGAAATTTTTTTTTCTTGAAATTTTTATTTTTAGTGAATTGATTTTCATAAGAAATGTTTCGAGAAATTATTTTCAAAATTATTGTTTTATGTGTTACAGCTTCTATGATTTATTGATTAGTTTAATTTATGTTTTTGTTTTGCAGTGATTAGGGTTTAAATAAAAATGCCATTTAAATTTTTTTTTCTCTTCGTAATGCAACTGCAATAATTATTGAGATTCACTTTTAATATATGAATGCAATTACGGTGTGGCAAAAATTAAATCAAGAAATGTTAAAACTAATACAAATAGTTTGGAAAAATGAATAAAATACTTGTTGTTAGAATTTAAATTGAAGTACAACCAAACATTAATGCTTTAGTCCAACGTTGGTAATTAGTTCAAAGCTCTGTTCTAGCTCAGTAATTTCCATAAACAAATCGTTTCTTTATTTCTGAACTTTAATTCCAGCATACAGATAGGAAAATGATCAAACACAAATTGAAAAATTTAGTAACCAAATTCACTTCAAAAACACGTAAGAAATAGAAATGAAAATATTTGAATTCCCTAACAATTGTGACAAATTGAATTACCAATTAAGATCTCTGCACAAAAATTACTTTAAAAAATGTCCGAAATAAAATTTTTGAAAAAAAAAATATTATGTCCAAAAAGAAAGAATGAAAGATATAAATGAAAAAAAAATAAAAGGTAATTTGCAAATAAACCAAACTTGCACTTCAGATTAAAAATAAGGAAAATAGCTAGATCAGTCGAAAATTAAAAACTGATTTACCTTAATACCATATTAAATTTGAAAGTTTTGTTTTGGATTTCAATTAGTGATAAATTGTGTTAAACGGGTTGTAATGTAAAATCTGAGAAGACTGATCACCTTTTCTGATTATAAAAGCAATTTGTCTGTACACATATTTCCTGAAATCCGGGTTAATAATTGCAATAAAAATACCAAGAAAGAAAATAAAAGTACAAATAAATAAATATAAAGAAAGTAGAAATAAAAGAAGAGTAAAAGAAAGAAAAGAAAAATAAGAGAGAAAAAGAAAAGAAAGTAGAAAGAAAAATAAGAGAGAAAAGAAAAAATGTTATAGAAGGCAAAATTTGGACATAAAGAAAAAAAAAAATTCCGGATATTTTGCTATTAAAGTGATAAATATGAAAGGTAAATAAAGTGAAATAAAGACAATACTAAAATCTTGGACTTGACAATAACAACCACTGTGTCATTTTTTTTTATTTTTTTTTCAAACAAGGTAAACAATACTCAAATCTAATTTCAGATTGAAATTTTTCCTGTAAAACTGTATTTTGTGTTTTACATTTTAAATTACAAATTTCTAACAAATGTTTAAAAATTTTTGTCATCATGATTGAAGAGTTAACTTAAATAGTTTTTTTATGAAGAATACTTCTTATAGTGAAAAAGCTGTGTTGTGATTTTTAAACAAAAGACTTTTGAAACTGAAAAAACTGTTAAGTCAAAAAAAACTGTTGAAAATGAAAATTTTAAATTTGCTGATGATGCTACTACAGATTTTTGATTGTGTTAAATTTTTTACATTGAGAACATATGTAAATGTTTTATAATTTATATTACTTTTATATATTGTTACCATTACAAATTTGGTTATATTATTTGTACTTCTACCATAGGGAAGATTTTGCAAATAGATAATTTCAAAATTTTTGGTTTGTAACTAAGCATTTTTGGCGAGGGGGGATGTAACATAAAAAGCTTCAATTAATCTTTTTATGTCAGTTTCTTTGCTATAAAACAACTCCTACTTTATTCCTAATTAATTATTCTATTTGAAATACTTTCTCACACTTTTAAAAGCCACATCCTGTTCTTAAATCTATTTTTGGCTCAACTATGCATTTAATTAAGAGCAGGACATTTTTCCCTTTGCTCTTGTGTGGGAAACGTTCGATCTATCTCATAAACCAATAGCAACTACTAAGATTTCCCTCTTTCCCTAAATTAAGACATTTTACGGATTTTACTTTGCAAGATTTTCCCTAACATATAACCAAGGAGCGCAACTTTTCGTGTGCACTTTTACTCATTCTCATGACTGCTCTTGTATAATAATTAATAAATAAATTTTGTACCCTCCTTCCCGACCTATGACCTGTTTTAATCCTTCCACTCGGCAACGACGTTATATATATATATATATATATATATATATATATATATATATATATATATATATATATATATATATATATATATATATATATATATATATATATATATATATAGATAGATAGATAGATAGGTAAGAAATGCATTGATTACTGAAAATACATTGATTTTGCTGGACAATAGCTCTATTTAATAAAAAATGAGTTTCACGGAAAATTTATCCCATATTCGTAGTTATGGTAATTTATCTTAAATTTGTTATGTCTGGTAAGTATAGGCAAAAACAATAGTGAGTGATGTCAATGAATTAGTAATCAGAAAACTATGTGAAATCACTTGTTTCTGTAAAATTTACTCTTTTGTGATATATTGATCATTAGATCAAAAGTTATTCAGGGTGGTTCCTTTGTTGTTTGCTTACTGTACATAGTTACTCATTTTGATACTCTAAAATTGATGGATGGTATTTGAAATAAAAAGTAATAATAAGTGCTAAAATGCTAATACATTGACAAAATTATTGGTATATTTTAAATCTACACTAGTCATGTTGACTGAGAGAAATAGCTCTATTTCTGGTACCTAACTGATTGTAGTAATCTTTTTTTTGATGAGTTAATTTTTTCTTCTTCTTAATCTAATAATGTAAAAATACCGAGTAAAAAATTTAAAATTATTTTCTTTTCTTAACTGTTTTGGATAATGCTACCTTTGGGCCTTGTAATTGCGTAGAGTCAATTAATTCAAACTTATTTCTTATTTTTAATTTCTTATCCTCTGCATGAAGTACTGGTATTCAGTTAGTATTAAAATACAATATGGCAGTAAAAAATTTAACTACCTGAAATACAACTGCATTCAGAGAATTTATATTTTATAAACAAAAAGAAATTATTTCGTTTACTTTATACATAGATTTAAACAATATATACTGAGCACGTTTTAAGAAAACAATAACAAATAAAAAAGGTTCTTAAAGAGTTTTTTCTAAATTAAATTTAAAAAGTAGATTTCTTTTATCATCTTTTACATACAGAATTCTCAACGCTAATTTTTAAAATATTTAACAATCCTACAAAAACAACTCTGATTTTGCAAAATCTTTACACCACAATTCTTACTTTCATGGGATAAATCTTATTTTTCCAATAAAAGATATTTTCTTCTCCCTTCAGCCTTTTAGCGGATTTCTGAGAAGGATGTGCGACCACAAAAAAAAAGAATCTTTTCGCTTGAGATGTTGAAATGGAACGATATTTAAAACCCCTTGAGGATACAGCCGCAATTCTGATTGTCTGCTAAGAATTCCGCTAATTATGGATTCGTCTTTTGTGTTTTATGCCTCGTATTTCGTCTTTTGTTAGAATTATTGAAATCTCTTATGGTGAGGTGTTATTGTGCATCTTTATTTTTTAAGAAGGTGTGAAGAAAAGTCAATAGATATAATTCTTTTCATTCTTATTTTGTTTAAAATTATTCACTTCTTTGAAAAGAATTTCCTTTTTTTTTATTATTTTTACTTACGAACAAGAGAAACATGCTTTTTCGGCTTGTAAAGTAATTATTCTTCATGAACGTTTTTTTAGATTTGAATTCGAGTTTTCAAATAGCGCGTGAATTTAAAAACCGAAGTTAGTTTTTGGGTTTGACTGTGAACGAATTGTTTATTTTTTCTTCTTGAACAGCAGAAAAACATTTTAAACGGAACATAAATTTAAGAATATAGAACGGATGAAACTGAAGGGAGAAAAAGGAAACATTTTTAGCAGTCAAAAATCGATTTCATTTTATGTGTGTTTGTTTCTAAATTTTTAAATATATTTATAATAAAAAAGACTTTTTTAAATATTTATTGGGAAAATATGATTTTATTGCATTTTAGATAAAGATTTCATAAATATTTATTATTATAATTTTTATTTTTTTGAATTCCAATGACCATGTTCTTATAAGCATAAAAGTGCGTGTTTGCAGTACCTTTTTTTAAAAACTTCATGTACGTTTTAAAATTGAGATGAAAAATAATTTAAATATTTATGCCATGTTTTTCAAACCAAATTGGGGCATCTAAAATGCTGGATTTCTATTATTGGAAATTATTTTTTAAACTTCTGCAAAATTACAGCGTACTCCATTTGACTGTAAACAGTAAATAATAGTTAAAAAAATTACATTTGTCTATCAATGAAAAAAGCATGAACCGATGATTTTTACACAACACGAAATTTTTTGTTTTTAACCCCTTGTCTGTGAAGCCCGAAGTCAGTTCGTCCAATGCGTAATAAGTAATTTACCATTTTCCCAGTAGATGGCAATACTTGTTTTTAAATTTTCCCGCGGAAAGTTCGGCAGCTTCGTGTGCTTTGTCGCCTTTTTGGAATTTGTCGGAAATTCAAAAGAATCTGAAGGACATGGAATTCATGACAGTTGATATAAATAATAATAATGATGTATTAGTTTACTATATTTATCTTGAACATTATATCACTTAATTTATTTTGCTATAATTTCAGCAAAAATTACTGTAATTCATTAATTTTTGCTACAAGTGTTAAGCATATTGTCATACAAATATTCGTAGACAACTCTTGCTAAATGTATTCGTTTTACTTACTATGAAAGTTTTTTGAATTAGATGAGCTAATTTTACTTGGTTTGTCTATAAATTAGATTATCTTCCTTAGATTAGATTTCAATTTTGGAAAGGAAAAACAATTGCACTGAGGAAAAAAATAAAATCAAAACTTCCAGAATATGGTCAAAGTTGCTATGTTTCTGGCTCTATGGGAACACAAAAAAAAAAAACAAGGCAACTTTTACCTAAGGGCCTTGGTAATGACTTTTTGAAAAAAATAACAGTAAAATATCATTTTTATTACCATGTTGCTTGATAGTAAATGCGATGAAATTAGGTAATTTTAAACAAAAATTGTTAATTTTAATATTGCTAGTATAGTTTGAGAGGGCGCAAAAATGTTCGTTTTGATAACCTCTATTTTATTTAGCAATTACTGGTTCACTTTGTTTCTCGTCGGTAGTAATATTTTTTCTATGTAAGCTATAAGTTAACATCTACCAACATTTAAAAATATAAAAATTATGTATTAGTAAATATACATATGCCTGGACAAGGTTAAACTAAATCAGTAGCTTAAATAAATACTACATCAGGGCTGTCTCAACATCCTAAAATAGAGGCTTAGAAATGGTTTAGAAACAAT
Organism: Parasteatoda tepidariorum; assembly: GCF_982258835.1. Lineage (NCBI taxonomy): Eukaryota > Metazoa > Arthropoda > Arachnida > Araneae > Theridiidae > Parasteatoda > Parasteatoda tepidariorum. Next base: position 77,406,636 of record NC_141758.1, read on the forward strand.
TCCCAGTGATTCTAGATTCACTCCCTATTTATTTATTTATTGCTACGCAGACATACACACGCTTGTGTGCTTATTACAAAGCTGGCAAATATGGCCCTATCAAGTCGATATACAAATAGCACAAGATATAAAAAGACAGCCACATACATACAGTCCTGTGGAATTCAAACCAGCTACCTCTACGTTGTAATAAGTGTATTTTTGTATTGTTGTTTTCTAATTTGCGTAATCTTTTCTCGAACTTGAGTAGGGCTTATCAAGGGTATTTTGTGATAAAAATAAAAGTTTTCAAATGCATGTGTAATACTAAATGAAGTAAAAAATATTGGAAAAGTAAGGATTTTTTAAAAAATTATTTTTACACCAGTTTCGTCTTTCCACCAAAGGCTATTTAAAATGGAGGAAGGGTGTTCAAATCAAAGCATAACCATGGATTACCAGAAAATGAATAAATTTAGTTCAGATCTTAACACAAGGGCGTGCGATTAATGCAAGCAATTGTTTGTCTCTTGTTTAACTGCAGAACAGATAGCATAAAAATGAGAAAAGCACTAAGATATTGAACCAACTACCTCTACGCTTTTGAGAGTTTGGCTGAAGAACAACACCCACGGTAATGGAGACCCCAATAATATATGATTGTTTTTCTTAAACGTCGCCGTGCTGTAGTGCTATTCCGGTAACCGCTATGAAGCGTTTAAGTAGTGGGATCGAATCCCACTATAACATTTGTATATTCTTTCTGTATTTTTCGCGCGCAGGTCGTCGGGCTACCGAAGCGGGGGTGCCATCCCCTCCGCAGAGGATCAAAATTGTGATGGCATGTCTTTGGATCATCCTCTGGGATGTTTCCCAGACCGTCGCCAATAGCCCAATGTGCAGCTCTAGTGCGACGTAAATTAACAACAACAACAGCAACTTTCTGTATTTCGTAAAATTGCGCTATCCATTTTTCAAACTGAAAGTTTTTTTTAAACTGTTCTTAGTATTTACAAGGAAACTAATTATGAACCCAATTTTAAATAAATTCAACTACCTCATAAAATAGGTACTTTATTTACGTCCCACTAGCTCAATGTGTAATTAGTGATGGTCTGGGAAACATCCCTGAGGATGATCCGAAGACCTGCCATCTCAATTTTGATTCTCTGCAGAGGGATGATTCCTCTGCTTTGGTAGCCCTATGACCTACGTGCGAAATCGAGAACTTTACTGTAGAACAGTTTAACGAGGAACGATATCACGAAAACTCGGTCACTACGCAGTCTGATTAAAGTGGTCACCCACCCGCTAACTGACCACAGCCAGTGATGCGTGACTTCGCTGTTCTACTGGGAACCGTATCTTAACGATCAGTCCACTGCGGGACCATAAAATATGGATAAAACAGTGTATATACAGGGTGTCTCAGTTAAGCGTTTCAGAACTAAGAGGGGTAGGGGGCATCCTGACGACTCGAAATCATATAGCAATGTGGGGTCGGAAATGCTTTCCTGAAGCGGTGACGTACACAGAAGCACCATAAAGAAAACAGACCGTAAATGAAAAATCGCTATAATAATACATTGAAAAAATTATATGGTACATGGGCCAAAGTAAGTGTTCGAAGTTTCTGCCGCCGGCTGCAATGTACACCTCACATCTCCGGCGCATGAACATTCGAACATTCTGCACTACTCCAGGTATATCTCTCAGGCAGCTACTGCGATTCTTGCAACCAGCATTATCAACAGGGGTGTCATAATCCAGTGTTTTCATATGACTCCAGAAATCAAGACATGATAGGTCGGGTGACCGAGGAGGCCATATAATTTTTTCAACGTATTATTATAGCGATTTTTCACTTACGATCTTTTTTCTTTATGGTGCTTCTGTGTACGTCACCGCTTCAGGAAAGCATTTCCGACCCCACATTGTTATATGATTTCGAGTCGTCAGGATGCCTCCTATCCCTCTTAGAAGTTCTGAAACGCTTAACTGAGACACCCTGTATAACAGTATATATATATCTGAGGTTAGTGTCTTTAATACAATTTAACGGAGCATTTGAAGCTATCATTCCTGTCCCTTTAACCCTTGTTATAATTATGTATTTCAAATAAACTACCATTTTAAATAAGCAATAGAAGTGTAAATAGATTAATACCATTCTATTTTTAAAAAAGGAATAACATCAAAAGGTAAAAAATACGAAATAAATGGTATAATGAGTAATAATTCTAAAGATCATTTTGGTAATTTTATCGTGATGCAGTTTCGCATTAAAATCATTTATTTGGTAACATTTATTTTTGAGATTTGTATTTGCTCTAAATGTATTGTAATAAGAACTATAATTTCGAAAATCAGAATTTCAGGTAAACCAACAACAAAAGTCGAAATCACAATATGAGTGGATTCAATTCTTAGAATTGTGGTTTCTTTCACCAGAAATGTATTTACCTTACAAGTATGGTGATTTTGCAGAATTTTTTTCTCCGTGTGTCTGACGTAAAAATATATTGTCTGGCAATAGACTATTTGTATATTAAGTGTAACAAACAGTTAAAAAAGGAATGAAATGAATGAGTGAGTGAATTAATTGAATGAGAGAATGAAAGTCATTCAGTATGTGCATACACATTATTGCATGCTCTCAGACACTTTCTTGCACTAGTTTATCGCCGTATTAGGAATTTATGATAAAAAAGCACCTACCTTTGATTCCTTTAAACTGGGAGGTAAGAGTCCTAAAAATAGCAGAAGAATTTTTCATTTGTAAGTAGAAAGGCAGATTTATAGAAAGTAAATATTATAGATTAGCATATTTAATGTTAACATATCAAACCATTAAAGTTGTGTCTTAGTGCATGAAAATCAGATCATTAGTTCAAAAGTGATTTCGAGTGCTCATTTTTTTATAGTATAGGAAAACAGTTATATTAAAAAGCAGTTAGTGCTTTCGCTAATCTTCTTAACTTATAGCCGGTAGCTTTTTTTTTTAGAAAAGAATGTACTATTTATGGCTCCTCAAATGTTGGTATACTTTATTTTAAGACAAACTAGCGACACATTTTTAAAAAAAAATTGATATTAGAATAAATCAGTGACAAAAAGTCTGTCAAATTCTTGAACATACTCAAAATAGCCATTCCCTGCTAGGTTCAGCGTTATTAATAGTCTAAATATAAGAAAGACAGACATCAAAACGATGTCACAAACAGGATGAACTGAATCATTCAAAGCAGACGACATCAGAAAAAAGAATGCCACGATATATATTACGTGTGAGTGGCAACACAGAAGCTCAGATCAGCAAATTTAAGAAAAGAAGTACCGTATTCTACAAGGTTGATCGATTAAAAACAAACATGATACAAAATGGCACATGCCTGAAGCGGCGAATTTGACAGGTTACTTTATTATTACTTCTTTCTTATATCCAATACTTTCTTTCTTTGTTGGATAATGGATGACAAAAACTGGCGGAAAAGTTTTTACCCGCGGAAGAATACATAAAGCTCAGTGTCATTCGTTCCCAAATCTTAATTCATCGGCAGTTTAGTTTTTGTTCTTTTTTTTCGATAAAGTTTTATTTTTAATACGTAATTTTTTTTCTCTGGCAATTTCCTTTTACAAGATTCTTATTTTAACTATTGGAGATAATTTTTTTCTTCTCATTTGTTCGAAACAATAATTTGGAACTTTATTAACGAAATCGTGAGAAAAAGAGTATTTTGTAAAAATACAATCAAAAATATTTTTTTTCGAAGAAAATGTTTTTTAAATGTATTTTGATGTATGTGATATCGCTATGTTGCGGTGCACCGGTCTAATTGGAAAAGTCTCGAAGATTTTTTATTTAGACTTATTAGAACCATTTCATATGATCTTAAACTAATTTAAAAAGTACGAAAATCTACTCAATCAGCTTGACCTTATTAAATTAAGATTTAGTATTTTTTATTTTATTTTATAACCGCGTCGTTGAACAGCCGACCAAATTTTTGGGTTTACGACTGCACGTTTCAATTCCCCGTAGTCTTGTAATTTTGAACCCAATCCAGAAGACAACGGAACTCCTGGATCAAGTATTAGAAGACGTTTCGCCTTCGCGGTGGACTCCTTGATGGAACTAACCCACATTTGAGTTACATGAAGATGAAAACCACGAAGATCTCCCTTGGTTATCTAGACGGTAAAGGGACTCTAAACCATGATCCGTCTACCACTGAGGATATTTTATGTCAGCACTGTGGTCGGTGCAAACCAGGGGCGGAATTCGAATCGAACAGTCATCGTTGGAATTCGAACCCGGGTCACCGCATTGGAAGGCGAATGGGAATACATATAATGAATTGGAATATATATCATGAAATTTTCATGTGAAATATATCATTGGAATATAAAATTTTCACGACGTAATTGTGGAAAATTAACTAAACTAGATAATAAGTCAGTGGATATAAATATTATACCAAATTTGTGCAGTATTATTCTCAGTTTTTGCCCGGTGGTTTGTTCAATAGAGATGCCTAAGTTAAAGGCTGAACTAGATCAGTGTTCCACTATCAGTCATTCAATTACCTTTTGCACGATTTCTGTTAGACGATTCATATTCCTATTCCAACTGAAACATATTCCTGTAGATCCATCTTTAGCTGACTGTTCATTGGTGAATTGTCAGTCAGCAGGTGAATGAAGTGACGTCAGATTAGACATCTCTGTACTAAGCTGTTTTTGTGTTTTTTTCTCTATGAAAATAACAAATATTATTTTTTGAACTATATCCTTATGGTTAAATAAGGAAGTCTCTTCAATTTTTTCACTAACAAAAGCAAGGAAAGGTTTCATACCCCGCCAAGAAACTCTCGTTAATTCGTAGCAGATAATTTTTCGCTGCACAATTCATATCTCATAATAAGCAATGGCTTTGATGCACATTGCTTAAAGGCGAATTGTCGTAATGACGTATTGCCGCTCTAACGAGTCACCACCATGTCAAATTATGCACGGGGATAAATTGTGCGGAACAAATACACCAACACCTCCTAGAAGAGAGAAGGCCTCAGCACGGATCAATTTCGTAGTCCAACGTAGCGAACATAAACTGCGCAATCGAGGAAAAATAAGAAAGATATCATTACGTTCGGGCCACTAAGTTGCGCAGAATACGAAAAATGTCATTACGTTTGAATTACTAAAGGATCATATTTCTTGCTTATGCTAACCCGTGCTGAGGCCTTCTCTCTTTTAGGAGATATTGAATACACGCGATGTCTTAACATAGTGAGTCAGAAGGAAAGAAAGAAAAAAAAGTCGAAATTATGTATAAAAAAACAATAATTACAGTTACAAGAGATAGGTAGAATTGTGTTTATGAAAATATTTTTAACACTATAGATGAAAAAACGTCAATAAATTTTCTTAACAATGTAAAAACCAGCTAGATAACGATTGGAAATTTAAAAGTCTGAAATTAGTTCTGTTGTTCCTTGATAAAATTTATGAATAACAAATTAATTTTAACTTGGCGTTCCTTATTCAGAATAAATCAATTTGCAACCTTTAAAATTACAATAGAAATTTAAAATCATATTAGGCAGTGTATCTCAAGTGATTAATATATTTCATTTATTGAAATGAAAGCATTTATGTAAACCATCAATACGTTTCATTCAGCGAGCTTTGTCATCATTTTCATCTTTTCAATTCTTCACACAGAACAAACGCTAAGTTATTATGTTTAAACTGTTGTTATTACGTGAAAACAATTACTATGTAAATACGGCGTCTGACTGAAAACAATTTGAATATAATTAAAGTAAATATTAATTTATTATATCAACAAAAATATATAAACTGATTACGCAAAATGATTTAATTCTCAAATTCTCACAAATAGTATTCAGCGAGTAAAAATGTCCGCTTTGCCTGTTTCTTAAAATAAATGTATAGATGAAATTTCAATTTATTAAATTTTTTTAATCCAAAAGAGATTAATTATCTTCTAAAATTACCAAGATTTTAAAACGCTCTTCGCACAGAAAAAAAATTGGTACAATTACCGTACAGTATGATGACACTTCTGGTAAAAAAAAAAACAACAACTTGATTCTGGTTAATAAAGGCAAACTATACGGTGCACCAAGAAAATATCAAAAATTTAATGATTGAGCAAAATAAGTAAATTTTATACAGTTATTTAATATTAACATAAGATTTTTAACATGAAAATCCATTTTTTCCAAAACTTTTCTTTAAAATCTTTTTAAGGAGATCTTTCTCAAAATCTTTTTCGAAGCTCTTCAACAAGGAATATTTCTTTCAGCTTTTTTATTCAAATATAGTGTAAAATTTGACTCAAAAGAGATATATTGTAATATTTGATCTTACAATAAATATTTACAAATGTGTATTTAGTGTTTCAACACCTTTTTTTTTCGTTGACAGTAAATTAAAAAAAGATTGATAAACTTATTTTGTGTACTGGAAAAATTTCTTTCTCTGACAATAAATGAACGAAACTTTAATCCACTTATTTTATGTCAAATAGTATCAAATTTCACCTCATTATCAAGACTTAAATAAGTTCTTTTTTTACTTAATTTCGCAAAAAAACACAGCAAATCTCTACAATTATGATATTACTTTCCTCTTCAAAATACTTTCGAAAACTGAATTAGTTTTAATTCATTATTTAAAATTAGAAAATTTTTCTAACTTCTTTCTGAATACATTAACGCAGAATAAGCATAGAAAATGTATATAATAATCAGAAAAATATATCGTTATAAATAAAAGATAACTTATTAACACAAAAATAGTCTTAACGCATATTTAAAAGTATGTGTTTTCAAAAACCGTACTGAACAAAATACTAGATCGTAATCAACGAAATTCATTGCTATACGAAATATATTGCTATTAAATGCGAAATTCATTGCTATTTATAATTCATTGCTATCTATTATTCATTGCTATTAAAAGATTAGATTGATTATAATCAGTGAAATTGTTATAACAAATGAACATGTAATATGGAATGTTTCCTACGAGTCTTTCTGTATTAATTCATGTCTGAAAATAGATTCGCTGATTGATTTTAAGACATTGAAATCTTTTTTTTTACAAAGAAGCATGCAAATTCAGTATTGAGATTAAAAAATTATTTTCTGAAGTTAATAGGTAACAATTCTTGGAAATATACCATGTAAGAATATCCCGAAAATTCCCGATATTTACGGCGTTATTTGTAGCCGACCGGCCTGTGTAGGGGTTAGGGAACTGCCCTCGCATCAGAAAGGTTCTGGGTTCGAATTGCGGGCAAGGCATGGATGTTCTTTCCTTCTCTGTTCTATCTGTCCTTACTGTGTGAGCAACATTGGTCCACCTAATATGGTGCCCCTGAAAGAGTGGCCAACAAATCTGCCGTTCAGATGCCTGTATGACGTAAGTCATTCTCCAGGTGAGCATTGGGGAGAAAAAAACGGCGCTATTTGTTAAAATGAATTAAGATGGATAAAATTTCAGTTTTGAATGATGTTCGATTGATTTAGAAAGTTTCCTAAAGCCTATTCCCTTTCATGGAGGAGTTTGAGACTCGACAGATTTAACGTGCACCAGTCACCATTTACTACGCGGAAAGTCTTCGGCCGGCGAGGAGCGATACGACGACCTCTTGGACATGGGCCCTGTGCCCTACCAACCAGGCTATCCCAGCCCAACATAAAGGTTTCCCATGCCGGGAATCGAACCCGCGCCACGTGGGTTCACCAAAGTTTGTAAAGATACAAAGAACTATATGAGAACGAAGTATTTGTGGAATAATTTTCTATCTAAGACTCACCAAAAGAGAGTAATGTAACGTTGATGACTAAACTCGATTACAAGAGGGATTACATAATTCTCAAAATCATTAAACATTTATTTTTGTTAAAAAAACAAGTGGGAATACGAAATTCCAGATTGCATCTATTTTATACCAAAATGGCGCAGAATTCTTTTTTGAAATTAAGACATCAATACACTCTTGAGTTTCACAATCAATTCACCGTTGCGTTCAAAACCTCATTTATCATTCAAGGAAACATTCTTAAACCAAATTTATTTCAGTTCATCTTTTAATTCCACAACTAAAAGCCCTTTTCTCCTTATTCTACTATATATACATTCGAGAATAAGAAGAAGACTGGAGAGTTCTATCTTTTATTTATTTTTTTCATCCTAACTTCGCTTTCTCGGAAAAAGTAAAAGAAAAAAAAATGATAAAAAAAATCTTTCTTTATTGATTTGTCCTTCGATCTGAAAAAAAAATGAACCGTTGTCAGTGGGCAAAAGGGTTGTTCGTTCGATTAATCTGTTCGTTCATGGCCTTACCATCTCTTTGGGAAAACTCGCTAAAGGAAAAGGATGCCTCCCTTTCAACAAATTTTCCAGCCTTACTCCTTCGGACTTTTTCTTCCTTTTCTTTTTCTTGAATGACGACTATTATAAGCCTTAGAGGCAAGTTCGTCCGATATATTCTTCCTTTTATATCGTGCTTAATTCAATAAATTCTTCTGACTTTTATTGGAGAAATTTCCATTCGGATAAAAGCAAATGATGATTTTCATCAGGGATAAAGGAAAGCCTTTTTTTTGTGTGAACCAAACTTATTGCCTGATCAGCCAACTGTGACTGACAGAAATATGATTGGATTCCATTTTTATTGTTCAGTTTATCTCGCTTATATCATTATAGGGTATTTCTCAGTTGTTCCCATCACAGTAAAAACCTGTCAATCAATGGTTAAACAGATAATTAAGAAAATATAGAAAGCTATTCATTCGAGAGAAAAATTAGAGAATATTTGCCAAAATACTACATTATTAGAATTTTCATTCTGAAACAACGGTAAAATAACCTACTGCTGCCTGTTAATCCAATAAACCATATGTTTACTGTTTGGAATATTTCTTTATCTTTACGGTTTTGAAACAGTTTACTACTGATACGGTTAAAAAGCCGTGAATACAAAACTATGCAATTTTGCAACCATTTACAGTAGCATAGTTTCTAAACCATTAAAATAAAGATTAAAAGGACATTGTAGCTCTGTGGGTGCTGCGTCATCGATGAGTGAATGATAGTTTCGTATTCTTCTTCCTATGGTCACCGATTGAAAAGTGCAGGACACTAGAAACTCTTTATGCATAGAAGAAACGGAAGAAATATTGCAATACCAATGCTGGGATTCGAACCTATGTTCAGCCAGTCATGAGATTGACCTATAAGCCCTCTCAGCTACAGTGTGTACCTTGCGGCATAGAACGAAATGTCTTCATATGGGGTGCCAAATTATCGCCGATAGAATTCTGGATGAACTGCATTAGGTAAAAACAATCAATAAGTGCTTTTTTTTCCTCATATTTAGCAGTTTGAATATCATATTTTTTATAGTTATTCGACTGTTTTGGTAGAATATGGAAAAATAATAATTTTTGCTGTTTAACGATTTTTATCGAGAAATTTCTAACAAGTGTAACATATCTCGAATTGAGATATGTAAGTCAGGGAAGCTAACTATAAACCACTGAACGGCATTAGGAATTTTTTTAAATGGTAAAAACAATAGTTCTTATGATATTTTTATTAACGTTCGTAATAAATCTTGACAAGCATCCCGGTGAATAATCTAAATATAAAATTTAATTTTAAGGGTTGAAATTTTCTTTCCTCACATTTTTTGTGACGTTAAGAATTGAAACAGTTAATTTGAGCGAGTAGTTTAGTTTTTCTTCGCTAACTTTAATTTGTATTTTTCACCAATCACTTTTTTTCTAATCCAACGATCCGGCTATTCGAAAAGAAATTATTCTCTGAGGTAAGGAAAGTCTTACGGAGTTAAGAAAAGAATCGTTCCAAAGCAAATGTTCAAGCGCACCAACGAAATTTAAAAGCAATTTAGGCTCAGGAAAAGTGAACAAATGTATATATATGTTTTCAACTTTGAATCTCCTTCTTTAACATTTTGTTGCCTTATTTGTATTCCCGTTCAATTCACTCCTGATTTATTTTCTTTTTCTTTTCCAACATCAGAGTGGATTTTTTTCCCTTTTTATTACCATTATTATTCCTTACGCCTTTGCGCAACTTAGAATTTTTTTTTCTTCCTTGAAGAAAATCTGCCTCTTCTTTTCCAAATCAAGCCATTTGGCGTTGTCTCATTTGGCATTCGTATCATCATTTGGCGCCCTTCTCCAGCACTTTTTTTTTCACTGCTTGTGAATTTGAATAAGAAGTGTGGTAATTAAAGGTCTTCTTGGAGAAAAAAGGAGGCGATTTGTGGGTAAGGGGAAGTCGAAAAAGCATAAAATTAAGAGATTCTTGATAAAGCGGCAGTTTGGAAAGTGGAAAGAGAAGAAATCGGAAATAAAAGTACATAGCTTTTGATGATTTGAAATCTCAGAAAATAAGAAAAAGAGTTCTGATAAAAGTGTACTATCACTATGAATTACACTGTATAAAATTTATTTCGAAGAATTGGAGTTATTTAACTATAATAAAAAAAAACATGAAATGAAAAGAAAGGACTAAAATTAAACTAATTGAGAATAGTTTTATTTAATGAAACATTCACAATAATTTAGTTTTTTTTAAATTTTATATTTTTATAACAGTCATTTAACAACAGACTTAATTTTTTGGGTTTAAGACTACAAATGTTCAATTCCGTATCCTTGTCATTTTCAATCCAATCCAGAAGACAAGAGAACTCCTGGATCAAGTTTTGGGAGAAATTTGCCTTCGGGGAGGACTTTTTGATGGAACTAACCCGCACTTACGTTACATGGAGAGGAAAGCCACGAAAACCTGACGGCAAGGAGGCTGTAACCCATGATTCGTCTACCACTGAGGATACTTTAGGTCAGCACTGTGGTCGGTGCAACCTGGATGCGGAATTCGTATCGACCAGCTATCGCTGAGATTCGAACCCGGTTCACCTCATTGCAAGGCGATTGCCTATCCCTTGAGCCATACAATGATTTAGTTGATGGAAATTCTCCTTTCTAAATTTTCAGTTGATTTTAATGTTAATAACTATTCCCAGATTATGAAACCAAATATGGTAGCATTTGCCTATTTTTGTATTAAAGCGAACTTTAAATCTTTAAAGATTTTCCTTTTCCTTTTATCTTTCTTTCTTTTTCAAAGTCTGTACATACAATATTATTTTTTAAAACAAGGCATAGTAAAAATATTTTCTGACCCAGGCATTTAATTTGCTTAAGTGAATTCAAAATATTTTCAAATCACATTTATAATGAAACGATGAGTTAATAGTTACATACCATGGTTTATTATCATGCATATCCTAGATTTGGAGTTGGTAACTGCAACTGCAAAACCTAAAAAATATAATAAACGAAAAATTATTATTCCTGATCTACATAGCTCATTATTATCTAATAATGAGTTATCTATAGTGATATTGCAAATCGTTGAAAAATAGACAAGTTTTTACTCACTGTTTTTTATTATTTAAATTTGAAAAAAGTTCTACAAATGTTTTTGACTTCAATTTTTTCCTCAACAGTTTTGCTTTTCATTTGGGTATCTGTAAGTGACGTCACGTGAGGGTGCCGAATATGATTACCTGCTGAATCATACCATTTGTTTATGCCACAATTCTACAGCCAATCAGGTTTCACACTCATGCGTGGTGTCACTTGCATGTACCAAATTAAATCTGATCCAAAAATTGCGTGTTAATAAATCAAACCTAATATTTAAAGAATTAATTCGCCATGTTGTTTAAACAACGGGTTTCTTCTGCTCGTGTTTCAGGTATTTAATTGTAATCATACATTCGTTTTGGCCAGAAGTATGAAACATTTTTCTAACTAAAACACATTAATTTAGTAAAAAAGGTGAAGCACTAGTTCAAAAAATGGCGAACTTTCGAAAAACATCTCCCCAATTGAAAGTTGTAAGCCCGACCGAAAAATTTTTGGCTTACATTGTAGACAAGTTTAAGATCAAACTTTTTATATACAGTATTTTCAAATTATTCATTTCAAAATTTTTTTACAGTAAAAAAATAGGATGTAAATTACCTAAAAGTTTGAATAATAGTGTCAAAATTTAATTAATTAATTATTTTTCTTATGAAAGAGAAGCCCAGGCCTTCTCAAAGTTTTTTTCAAGACCAATCTTCCTTTTATTTTGTTGTTAAAAGAAAAATATTCAAATTAAAGAAGTTTTCATTGTCTATCAACAAAACTTTTCCGATAGAATAACTTTTTAGGTATAAAATACTGCCTTCAATAAAAAGTTTTAAGAGTGTTCTTTAATGAAATTTCCAGGAAGAATATTTTTTGCAAAAGAAGTCAAATTATGATATTTAAATGTATAGATTTGAATATTTTTAAATTTAACATTATTTTTGTTAGTTAAGCATTATTAATTTAATACTTTATTTCTTACAATGATTTAAGTCGAAATAATAAACATGTTATCTATGTAATAATAACACCAATTTAACCAGTAGATTGCTTTATCATTATAATTTCCGCCAGAGGAAGACAATGTACAGTAAATTAATATACTGGCAAATTAATTACTTTAAAGTATTTTTAGTATTAATTATTTAAAAAATATTCAATAAGACGCTAAGGTTAAGTATTAAGTATTCAAGGTTAAGTATTAAAGATATTATCCAGTAATAATTTCAATTTCCTAAATTAAGAGGTTTTATCATTCTTTCTATTATTAGGTTGTTGTTATTATTATCATCATGTCATTTTATCTTTAACATTGTTTAATTATTTATTTTTACGCTTTCAGTTGTTTTTTATCAGTATCGCTGTTTATTCATTAATTATCTGATTGTCAGTTGGCTAATCATTATCATTTTTCAGTTCCCGAAGTTGTTGTTATTCAGTTCAGTTGTTATTATATTGTATTCAGTTATTAGTTCCTGAAGTTGTTATTATATTGTATTCAGTTATTAGTTCCTGAAGTTGTTATAATTCAGTTCAGTTGTTATTATATTGTATTCAGTTATTAGTTCCTGAAGTTGTTACGTTATTATTGTCCTTATGTTACTTCATTATTATTACCATTATGATCATGATGCTTTTTTCTTTATCATAGTTTAATCCTTCACTTTTCATTTTTCAGTTGTTTTACAATTATCGCTGTTTAATAATTCATCAAATTGTTTTCACTTGTTTTATTATTATCATTGTTTAATAATTCACCATCATATTTTCAATTGTTTTATCCGATTTAAAATATTTGGATCAATAAGTTTACAAATTGTAAATGATTTAAAATTTTTTTTTAGTATATTTAAATAATTTATTCACTTATTTAAAATGGAAAAATTTTGTGAAATAAAATTTTTCAATTTTAATATGAAACAGAGCGAAATTATTTCGTAAACATTCAATGTTTTCGAAAAAAGAAATAAATACCATATTTTGTAAACATTTTTCAACCGTGCGAACCATTTTTCTTTTTTGTTTCGGAAGCCATTAATTTCATCCACCACATCATATATTTTGAAAATACATTAAAATACACTCTTTTAAAGCCAAAACTAACAAAAAATATTAACGATGTATACTCCAAAAATTGAAGTCATATAAAACTATTAAAAATCCAGAACCATTTTATAAAAAAAGTAAAAAGAAATTCAAACATTCTATAAGACAATAAAGCCTGTCCGCGATCATTAATTTTATACCAACGATCGTTCTTCCACGATATATCTTTGTTATTTCCAATCTTTGATAAATGACGATGAGCAAAATCCAATTTAAATTGACTCTTTTCTTTTTTTTAAAGTACCAGCTCCATTCATTTAAAGTCAAATCCATTTTTTATATTCATTTACCTTTATCTCCTTAACCTTTTTACCAATCTTTTCTCTATCTGTTAGCCAATTGCTTTTACAAATTGATTCCCCTGAAGTTAATTTATTATATGAAAACATGAATTATCTGTCTCTCTTTGCTTGTTTACGGTTCATTTGAAGATGAAATATTTTGTTAGCTTTTGAGCATGGAAATTGAGATTTATTATTTTCGACTTACTTTGTTAGTTTGTTTGTATTTGCGTTGGTTCAATTTTACTAGCTAATTTTAAAAATGGATAATAGTATATTATTTAGAAATATTTAAATGAAACCCATATAAATTCAAACTGTCATATTAATAATTTTTGGTTTAGTTTGATTATATATTTACAGAATAAAATTGAATTCCCATAGCTGCTGACATGATCAGGAAAAATTCTGTATATTTTACGAAATAATATAAATTTCATTATAAATGTTGATAATATACCAAACATACTACATACAGGAAACTTTAGGGACTTTAAAACTCATCAAAATGCAATAACTTTATTATAGTAATAAATGGTCTGCAATGTTTTTCATTTATGATTAACATCGAAAGAACTTTAATTTGAAATGTTTTTATTATGTTTACTCGTAATTTTGAATAGTAATAAACATTTAATTTATTAAGGATAGATTAATTCATTATAATTTAATTCATTAAAGATTTAATTATTTTAACAAGTGTGATATGAGTAAAAATAAACTGAAAAATCTAGAACTAAAAAAAAAGCTTTAAACAGTAAACTATAAATAAGGGTCATTTCATTATATATAAGTAATATTTTAAACATTCAAGCAAGCAATAAAATGCATGAAAATTATTGTTGAACCTAAATTTTTTTAGGACATTTATTCAATTTCAGGGAATTCTCAAAAATTAAATAAGAACCAGGAGAATTTTTATTAAATAAGTAAACCAGGAGAAACTGGCTAATTCCAGTAGTCACAGAAACTGTGAATTCGTATAAAAAATGCCTTGTCAAAAAAAAAAAGGCTAAAGTTTAACAGTTGTATTGCAATCTTAACATTTTTATATAAAAAAGCAGATTAAAAAATTATTTAAATGTGTATTTTTAATGCGAACTTTAAGTGTTTTAATTTTATTGCATATAAAATTACGTGAACCTGAACAAATTAAAAGAATTATTTCGAATTATTTTTACATAAAATCAATTACAATTATGTTTATAATTCTACCAAATAAAATGCGCATTTTCCAAAGTAAAATTGCAGAAATAATCGAGGATCTTCCGAATCATGAATGTGAATTTAAGGGAATTTAACAAAAACTTAGTGAACTTAACTTAGTTTAACAAAATAATCACTCTCTGATAAAAAAAATCCATCTCTTTCAACGATTCAACAATTCTCGAGTTGTATTTCATTGATTTCATGGATCATTTCGTCTCATGATTTGTGAGGAAAAGTGAACTCTCAAATGCATGACGAAAATGTTTTCTCAATTTGAAATCTCATGGTAGTGCATTGTAGAAAGATTGCTAACAAAAATTATGAAACTAGAATGAAGACTAGACGAATGAAGTGACCGGGCTGTGTAGAGGGAAAGGAGTTGGCCTCGTATCAGAAAGATAACTGGTTCGAATTCCTCTACAGACGTGGGTGATTTTTTCTTTTCTACTTGATCTTTTGTTGTTGATATTGATACATCATATGGTGCTCAGTGTTGAATGTTTACTACAAAAGTTAATACAGTAACTTAGGCACTACGATTTTTTCAGAAAAATATTTCTTTTAATTTTATGAAATATTTTTAAAATTGTCTTAAAAATTCACATTGAAAAAGATGTAACATTACAAAGAAAACCGATTTAAATTACTCTGGCAGGTTATGATTACATTAACCTTACTTTTTTTACGACTTTGTGAAAGTTTTAGTTAAGAATTTATTTAATTTAAACTGGTTTAAAAATGATATAAACATAAATTTTTTTTTCTTAAAGAAGTAAGGATAGTTATTACAATCAAATACGCCTAAAATTTTTTCAGAGGTTGCGTTCTTCGCTACAAAAATTAGTTTTTTGAAATATTGAGTTAGTCACAACATAATCAATATGCAAGGAAAATTATCCACACTATTAACCACGGTGAAATGTAAGAAAATATAATTCGTTGTGATGTGGTTGAATATTATCGATTTGAATAGATTTTTGCGTTGAATGATGTAACTTTTTGGTTTAGAAATTTGAGTAAATTTTGAAGAAAAATTAGAAAACGGTTTTGGGTTTCATGAATGCCTGAGTACACTCGAAAACAATCAAATGTTTTTTGTTAAAATTTTTTGAGAACAAATATTAGTCTCGCATGCTACATGACATTCAAAATTACAGTATATATATTCTTTTGAAAGTAAACGTTTCACACTTCACAAACTACACTTCAGTAATATTTATATATATACTTTTAAAATATTTTTTTATGTCGAATTAAGCTTTTTATATCCTACCGTATTGCTTTTTTTCAATTACAGCAATCCCGAACGACCAACCATTTAAACTTTTATTACGTTTAAACTCATATAAGAAATGATAAATGAAAAAGACCTAAACTATAAAAAAAGATAAACTAACTCCTAGTTACAAAAAAAGAAGTCATTTTATGTACACGTTCTTATTTTTTCAAACTTCTGGGAAATGTCTTTAATGACAATTCTTTTCTGCAAACAAAATTTATAACTTACAATAATCGCAATCCCAAATAACTAACTATTTCAACTTTTATAAAACTACAGACATCAGAAATTGTAAATGCAATAAGACCTTAACAATAAAACACACAAAAAGATAAAAAGAAAACTTCTTTTACACCACGACAAATTTTACACATACTTGTGAAGACGATTGCAATTTATTCTTTCCTACCGAATTCACGAAATTTAATTATTTTAGTTACAAATAACTATTCGAGCTGGAATAAAATTACAGATATAAGAAATAATAAAGAAAATAAAACCTTAACTATAAAACAAAAATAAACGTTGAGTGCAAAGAAAAAAAATTTTTTTTACTCACATTCCTCCTTTCCTACACAGTTAGAAAGCTCTCGGAGAAAATGGTAAAAGTTTCTTATTATACTCACAAAAACAGAAAAAAATAACCATAAAAAATATGGCTTTCGAATAATTAACTGTGAAAAAAAAAATCGTTTGATGACTGTTTTTACTTAAAATGGTTAAATAACAAGAAATTTATTCGTGCCAATTAAACCCTCAGCCAATGAGAATCGAGCACACATTCAACGAAAGCAGGAATATAAGCCGTGTGTTAAGAATTACGAATTCATTTTTTTAAATTTATTTTTCACCATTGGAGGCCTAACATTGGAAGCTCATGACTAATAGATCATGACTAATAACCTTAGAGTAACGAGTGTGTGATGAACACCTTATGAAGCTATTTATCCATCCAGCTAGGTATATACTACAAACAAAAGATTTTCCAGTCTCATTCGTGATCCTGGACTATTGGGATACGAAAACATCATTCACCCATTGATGGCAGCACCACAGAGCGGCTTAACATAAAAAATTACTAGCATTTCCCATTGCTCACGAAAAGATGGTATGAATAGATAAACTAGATAAAAAGATTAAGACACATTCCATGGTTCATTTGACAAAACACTACTCTACCTCTACAAACCTTCAATGTCTATTATCAAACAAAAACCTAACGCAACCTAACTTCATTGCATAAATTTCATTTTTACGATTTTGAAACCATCTAGTCATAAATTGTTGCAAAACGGTATAGTTTTTTATTAATGGATTTTTTACCAAACCACTAGTAAATGGTTTTTATAAGTAAATATCACGGCTAATAAGACGGATTCTCAGCTTCAGTTTATTTTACCCTTATTTTAACATGAAAATTCTAAACAGGGTACTGAATTTATATTTTTCAAATTATCTTAATCCAAATAACTATTTTAATTGAAATAAAATTACACATACAAAATTAAGTTTACGAAATAAAATGTTAGCAAATGACCAGATAAGTAAAAAAATGTTTAGTTACAAAAAAATAGATATCTAATAATATTTTTTAAACTTGCTTCTCTCTCCGATGAATTAATATATTTAAATTATTATATTCCCAAATGACTAACTATTTAACTTTTATTAAATTAGAGACACCAGAATTAGGAAATGGAATAAAATTTATACTAAAAATCACATAAATTAATAAATAAAGGATTAAAAAAAGTTGAATGCGCTGTGAAACCTCTTTTTTTTAAACATATTTACTTCTCATTTTAAGCATACTTTAACAATCTGACGAATTAATATATTTCAATTATTGTATTCCCAAATGACTAACTATTTAACTCTTACAAAATTAGAGATACCAGAATTAGGAAATAAAATAAAAATTTTACTAGAAATCAGATAAATAAATAAATATTTGGTTAGGAAAAAAAAGTTGAATGCGTTGTGTAACCTCTTTAGCCACATGCTTCCGGCGCATAAATTCTTTTAGTGCACTGTCTGTAGAGAACCCTAAAAGATCCAAAAAAATATCGAAAAACAAAAAACACAAAGTAAGTGCCAGCAGTAACATAGGGAATAGAATTTTTTCCTATAAAAAGAAATATTTTCTATTATTATTGTTCTAAACTTTCTCTAGTATACTCTTTATTTTTTTTTCCCTCGCAATATTCCCTACTTCAGGTTTCGAGGGATTTTTTTCCCCTTTTCTGCAGTTGCCAAAGTCAAAGTTGAATCCAACAGGAAAATGCTTTTACACAAAAAGATTTCTCTTAAACTCTAGAGATAGTTTTTTGTTTCGGGGAGAAAAAAACTGATGCTAATTTATTTGCAGTTTTTATATACAACTCATTTGGTTAGATTTTCAAGAAAAAAAGTTTTTCTTCTTCAGGGGTAAAAAGCGATAAAGAAATTTATGAATTCTCGAGAGGAGAAACCTCTTTTCGCTGGCCACTTTGTATTATAGTTTAGTCTCTATCTTTCTTCCTTTCTTTTTCTTTTTTTGAGGGAAATTTCTTCATTTTGTTTGTATAATGGAAACATCAGCTTATATGTAAATTTATACTTCAACACGAATAGTTTTGTTTCGTTTAGTACATTATCAAAATTCATTAACAAGAAATTGCTACTTAAAAATTAATGTTTTAAAATCTACGGTATCGAATAAAGCAAACAGTTTATAACCTACGGTACAGCGAGTTTAAAATTAATTGCGTTAATAAAAACAAGCAGTTAAAATTTAAAACATTGCGTAAAACAATTTTTATATACATCATGACATTGTCAAAACAAATATTTTATAATTTAGGGTATATTTTTTAAATAGTTTATGATATTGAATGAAACTAACGTACCGCAGTTTATGATATAAACGGGAAAAAATAGTTTTTATATTGCTCAATAATGGTATATATGTAATTTAATTGGTTAAATTCATGCAACATTTTTATATTGTTCAATAATGATACATATATATATATATATATATATATATATATATATATATATATATATATATATATATATATATATATATATATATATATATATATATATATATATATATATATATATATATATATATATATATATATATGCGCCGAAGAGCCATTACATTATGACCACACTCCATCTATAACAATGGGCTCGCCCAGGTTTTCATGGTTTCTCGCCCAGGAACAATGCTTTTATGGGGCACATTAGGACCCATAATCCTCATAGAACAATCCCTGACGTCTGTAAGCTACTTGAACCCAGTTGCAGACCAGGTTCACCAATTCATGGCAACAGTTTTTCCTGCTGGGGGAAGGTGTTTACCAACAGGATAATGCACCATGTCATAGGAGTCGAATCATCAAGGATTGGTTCGAGGAACATTCCAGTGACTTTCAAGTCATGTCTTGGCCCCCAAATTAATCCAATAGAGCATTTGTGGTCCTACTTAGAAAACCAAATTCGTGCTGCCACGCTACCCCCTCGAAATGTGAGGGAATTGCAGGAACAGTTGGTGAGCGCTTGGTACCAGATACCTCAGACTACCTATCAGCACCTTGTGGAATCAATGCTACGGCGGGTGCTAGCAGTTTTGAGGGCTAAAGGTGGTCCTACATGTTATTAGCAGAGTGGTCAGAGTGTAATGGCTCTTCGGTGTATATCTTTTGATATAATTTAATTTGTTAAATTCATACAATAAAGTTTTAATCGTTATGTAAATTTTAATCTGACTATGCTCTTAACTTTCAAAGGCTTTCTCCTTGATTCTAAATTAAACATTTTGTATAAAAAATTTAGTCTAATATCAGCCCTGAATATACTGCGAGAAATACTGGATGAAATTACGATATAAAATACTGAGACTTAGGGTGCATCATCCCTGAAATCCATTTTACTGTAAAATCCATTTTATCGGAAAATATTATATCGTGAGTAATATTTAATTCATTGGAGTGATTCAGCAATTTTACAGTCATTATTACTGTAAAAATTAAGTATATTAGATTTTTTGTTCCAGTCAAAATAGATTTTACTGCAAAAAGTACCATCACCCTGAGTACTGGTAATTCGTACCGCTATTCGATCCGGAATTATCTACAATATAGAAAAATATGCACAATAAAAATTCGTACTAACCTAACACGCAACACCTAATACATATCTTTAGCCTTTGAAATATCTGAATTTAAACATAAAGATATAAAGAAGTCAATATTTTATAAGCGAATTCAAAATAGTAGTTAAATATTACTGGGACCGGAAAGTAATGTCGTTTCGGTGCATTTGATATATGTTAAGGATTTTATTTTTAATCAATAATGTATTCACTCTCGTTAGCAACAACCTTTCATTGACGGATCGAAAATTAATCGAAATGGATCGAAAAAAATGAATTGGTTTTTAAGACCAACGAATATTTAATGCGCCGAAACGACATTACTTTCCGGTATCTCTAATGGAAAAACCTTAAAAAGAAACATTTTACTCATATGGAAACTATTAATTTTTTTAATGAAATCTGAATTGCAAAATTCAATTAGAACTTTCATTTTTAAATCATGATAGTCACAAACATTAATTTTCAAGGAAGTCTTAACCAAAGTATCAATTTGAACACAATCATATTCCTTACTCTCAAAAAATTACTCTTTCATCCCAAATTAACTGATTTCTCATCCTTCATCTTTTTTCCTCCTCCAGATACCTGCAAAGATGAAGATGCCAAACGATGCTGAATGAGCCCCAGGGAAATTTCCAGTGAGAATTGAAACCTGTCACTTTCAGGTCCCCATATCTTTTTTTTTCTTTCTTCTCTCAGCCGCCATTAATGATAGCCCTGGCCTCAGGATAAGAAAGAATTCATTAAAGAGGTCAGGTTATCGATGACAACTTCTGATTGATATCGTAATTTTCTGTCCGTTTTGTTCGAGAAATGCTTCCTTCGAGGGTTTGTGTCAACATTTGTCCAAAGGTTGTCAATTCCTCGTAGTTTGGGGAATGAAAATTTAATCTGTTTCAGAAGTATTTTTACAGTGTTTCAATGCGGTTTTGGAAAAAGGAGTTTTAGTTTAAACTGTTTAAGGATGTCGTGTACAGTTTTTTAGAAAATTTTTAAGTAAGTAAATGGGATGTATTTCAAGTGGTATCGTTCAATTCTTGATTTTTAAAGATTCGTTTCATTATTTTGAGTAATCTTCTCTTAATAATTTTTTCCCCGATGAATTGTTTATTTATATTTTATGTTTGTTTTGTGCATTTTAAAGCTTTTAAAATAAATTATATTGCTAACAAGTTGTTAGGTATGCTTGGAATCTGACAGCATGAAATGCATATAAATACAATCATTTTGATTTTTAAAAACACATACATTTATAAATTTGTTTCCTTATTTGAATTTATCGATAATTGATATGTTACATGTTTATTTTTTTATTTGATGCCGCTTAATTTGTTTCAGAAGAGATTTAACACAGCATCAATGTGGTTTTGAAAAGTTTTTAGTTAAAAAGTTCAAACATGTGGTGGTGCACAGTTTTTTGAGTAAAAACAAATTATGTGTTTTAAGTGCCGTCCTTCAATTCTTGATTTCTAAAGATTCGTCTTATGGATTAATTTGAGAAATCTTTTACAAATAATCTCTTTTACACTAAATAGCTTATTTATAGTTTTTTCTTTATTTTCTGAAGTTTAGCAATTAAAAAATAAATGAAATCGTAGAAAAATTGTTATTAGGAATGCTTTGAACTTGACACCATGAAAAGCAGATAAACAGTACCATATTTACTATAAAAGCATATAAGTTTATGTATTAGTTTATTTTTTGACTTTTGAATTGTTCGCTACTTGATCTGCTACATATTTATTACTTATTTGATGTTATTATATTCGTCGATTAAAGAAATTGATGTAACCTAAGAAATGTAGCCTAAGCATAGATAGTAGCCTAAAGAAGAGATACTTAGTACAAATTTTGAGTGATATTAAAAAGCGAATGTAAATTAGTGCTGCCGATTAGCTTAATTTGTTAGCTTTTGGAATACCTCTTCAGATACTTAAAAAAGCTAAACTATATCTTGAGCTTAGTCGACTGTCATTTAGGTTATGACTGAAAATGGATCAATATAGAGTAATTAATTTGTAAAATTTTATTCACCCATTGATTAATCATTCAAAATTTAATTTTGTGAGCTGAAAGACAGAAAAACAATTAAAATGGCTTGTTTTAGTGCGGAGAAGGTGTGACTGGTCTGTTTTTAAGATAGCGTTAAATACACCGATGTGTTAAATAAAGAGAATTTTGCACACTTGGTCGATTATCTCTAGAACCACTGGACCGATTTTAATGAAATTTGATATGTACATACAATGATACAATACAAAACAAATAATCATTCAAAATTTGTAATGCACACGCATGATCGAGCGCAACACTCGTTGGAGTCGGAAGGTATGAAATTGCCACAGGACAATTCAGGCCAATTGCCACAGGAAATGATAAACTGCCTTATTTCAAATATAAAATCACGCTGCAAGGTCAGTATATCTGTAATAGGGACCATACCCCTAATTCATTTTTTTGTTTATTCTGCAACCGCTGTTTCATACCTTTCGACTACAACGAGTGCTACGCACGATCATGAGTGTGTTTTACAATTGTTGAATGGTTATTTGTTTTGTATTGTATCATTGAATGTGCACATCAAATTTCATTATTCACAAATTTCATTATTCACAAATTTCAACAAATTTTATCAAATTTCATTATCGGTTCAGTAGTTCTAGAGATAATCGACCAAGTGTGCAAAATTCTCTTTATTTAACACATCGGTGTAGTTTATTATTCAAGAGTACTTTCCCGGGAAAATCAGCTCAACTTTGAAGTGCAAAATCGTTATCTTGAACCATAATATTGCGCAATTTTTTGCAACGTTAATAAGATTAAATTAAACCATATTTTCTTTTAATTTACTCAAGATGAAGATGCATTATTTTGACCAACTATCTGGTTCAAATTGAAACTGCACGGCTGAAATTCTTCAGATCACATTCAATCACAGGAAGCCAAATGAAGAAAATTCACCATTTCCATATTACAGTACTGAATATCAGCAAATGCCGGAATTTGATCAAGGATTTTGTAAATGATGACAGATTGTTGCCTGTTAAGTTTTGCAAATTAGAACAATAATTTGCTCCAATATGCTTCAAACTTTCTAACAGCGCACTGCAAAAAAATATGGTCCAAACTGTTACAATATAGTAAAATTTGCAGTGCTTCTGGTTCTATGAGAACACCAAAATGCATATTAATTTTTTTACCGAAGCGTTTTAGTAATGGTTTTTAAAAAATTAACAATTAAATATTGTTTTATAATGTATGTTAAAATTTTGCAAATATGGTAACATTTGGTAATTTTATTTTGATACCCTAAAGCTTAGAATAAAAACTATTTATCCGGTTAATTTCTTTTTTTTTGCATTACTAAGTGTGGGATAATACGAACTATAATTTTGAAAACCAGAATTTCCGGGAAAACGCTACCACGTGAACGGAAAAAGTACCAAATAAATAGCTTAAATACCGTATATTTTGGTTTCACCAGAATTGTGGTTCTTTTTACCAGATCTTTACTATACATTAATTTTACCAGAATTTTTTTTCTCCATGTGCAGTGTCGGAATTGCATCGAGAGCTGTTTTCTTCTTTAAAAACCGTTAAAATTTCTTATAGACTAGAAATTGTTACATTTTGACCCTGCCTATTATTTAATAAAACATGTGTGTTTTATGAGAATTTAGACAAATTATAAGTCATCGAATAAAGTATTATTTTCTTCCAATTAGGTTTTGAAAATTTCTAAGCATGAAGTAATTGTATGATTTATCCTTGAAAATCTTTTATTAGAACTGACTCGGAAATCGACAAAACATTACGGCATACAAAGATTAAATTAATCTTACTTTTTTACGACTTAGTGAAAGATTTAGTTGTTTAGTTGTTTTAGTTGTTGAAATTTGTTTAGAAAAAGAACTATAAAAACTGGTTTAAAAAATATATAAATATAAATTTATTTAGAGCAATTGTGTAAAAATGAAGAATCACCGTTGACGTTTTTTACACTATTAATGATAAGGTAGTTGAAAAAATAAATATAAAACGATTCAGTTAACAAGAATGTTACTCATAAATACATCTTAAAAATATGTGACAAAAAATAATTCTTTTGCAGTTTAGGAATTTAGAAACATTTTTCACGAACACTTTAGAAAGAAGTTCAAATTTTTGAAATTTTATGAAAAAAAACGTTTTTTAAGAAAGAGATATATCACCTTTTGTATGTAAAAAAAGATTCTATAATATTACCATTGTATCTCTAAAGTGATAAAGATCTATCACTTATATTTCCAGTGACTAAGGCGCAAAATGCTTTTTTATTGTTATCCTTATTTTGATTTATAATATCAATTTGTTAGTTTTTCACTTCTCTTCAAAGATAAAAAGTTTAAAAAAAATATAAAAAATGTCCCGTAACGAATTGAGAAAAATCTTTGAAATCTGCTTGACATTTAAGTCTTTTCTGCGACATCTATCAGGCCTTGTTTGAGATTCGAAGAAAAATTGGTTTGAAAAAGAATTATGATGAAAAAAATAACAAAAAGAAAATACATAAACCATCCTAATACACGTGGATGGTGGTAAAAAATTACGAAGGAGTCATTTTTTTTCGCAAAATGTCAACCAACAAATCACCAAAAAGTAAATCGCGAGTAATAAATTTTTTTGACTAACGTAGAACTTTTTTTTTTTTTGAAGGAAAAAAAAATGGCGATTCTTTCGAATTGTATAAAACGCTTAAGTCCTCTAATGGGCTTTTTGCAACTTATGTGAATAGTTTCGTGAAATTCGGAAAAAGGGAAGAAAGAATGAAGAAAGAAGGCTAAAAAGAACATCTTGGTTTTAAATCACATTATTTAGTACTTTTTTTTTCTGTCAGGGTAAATGGCAACTGCAACATCGATCTTCAATAAAATGTGGTCTTTTTAAAAGTTCTTTTAGATTGAAAGTCTGAATGAGATTCAAAAAGTTTTATAAAATTTCCTTTTGAGAAAAACAGGAAATCCATCGAGGTGTCAGAATAAAAGCATATTAATACAAAATGCCGGTACTATTTTTAAAAAAAAATATCTATGTATATCTTTGACTTTTCTATGAAAATTCATGTGCAGTAAAACTCTAAAGTTTGAAGAAATGTAAAATACCGGGAAAATGTATCCAAGTTCAGAAGAGCGCATGTACTTAAAAAATAAACTCTTTTGAAACATTTTTATCCTTCAAAAAGAATTTTTTTTTCTTGTTATCTAGAACGAACGATATCGTTATTTCTTTGAGGAAAAGCAGGATTTGTTTTTCATAAAAAGACCTGTATGTATTTCTAAATGTATGAATTAAATAATAAAAAAACATGCATATTACTTGATCAAGAAATTAAATAGCTTCAAAAATATAGAAATTGGAAGTGACATGATTTAAGTGCTCAAAAACAGGCACCTATTTTCAAGACTTGCCAAACGTTAATGAGAAGAAACAAAAGTGATTTGAAACACTAGGTAAGAAACAAAACAGGAAAAAATAAAGTAGCCTATAGAGAAAAACGATGAAAAACAGAACAGAAAAACTACAGTGGAAACTTTACTCATGTTCTGTTTTTCATCTTTTTTTTCTCTTAGCTACTGCGGTTTTCTAATATTGTTTCTAACCTTTCTTTTTCCATTTTCCGTTAGCAACTTTACTTACAATATTTCAGATTACTTCTGCTTCTTCTCCTTCAAGCGTGGAAAGTCTTGAAAATAGGCGCCTGTTTTTCATCGCTGCAAACATGTCGACGGTTATTTCTTTTAATATATATTTTTGAAGAGAATGATATTTTTAAACAAGTAATATCTCACTGCTCCAGTTTCTTAGGATTAATTATTGGAAACATGTATACTTATTTTTATATCAATCTACATGTTGTTAAATGAATTTTATATGGTCGTTATAATAAGATATGGGGCACTAACTGCGCGTTATAGACGGTAAATATAAATCTTCCAATTTCTTTTTTACTTCACTTCAACTGAGAGCAACATTTTATAGATATCTTCTCAATTGAATCTGTTTTCATACGGTTCGCATAAAATTTAACATCCTCTATATCAGGGCTGTCCAACTGCAAAAAGCCCACGGGCCAGAATTCTGGTCACTGATCACCTGGCTGGCCGCAGTTTGAAAAAGTTGAACAATACCCTCTTAACTCTTATACAATAACAATTAATAGTTAAATTATTAATTATAAAACAATGGAACAGAGGAATTATAAAACAATTTGCTTAAATTGCAATGGGAAAACTGAATAAGAAGTTGGCGGGCTACACAATATGAGTTGGAGGGCCACATGCGGTCCTCGGGCCGCCAGTTGGACAGCCCTGCTCTACATTATTGAAGTGAAGTTTGCTATATGTCCAATTTCGTAGAAACTTATTTTAAACAAAATGACTCTTTAAACGCAAAACACATAGGGATTTAATTTGATCAAAAAATACTTATTTCATTAAAAGTATCCTATGTTCGAGTAAAATTATATTTAGTGCATACAAGCTGTTTAATTCAGTAAATAATTTGAAAATTAAATGACTCTATGAGTGATAAAAAACGCTACAGAAATTTTGGAGCTTGTTAGAACATATTATCATTAAAAACTGCTACAAACGTTACACTAAACCACATAATCAAGCTTCTTTAACTTGATTAATGGTTCATCTTTTACAAAAAAAAAATGGTCAAATGAAACACTTCAGTAAGGTTGCAGCCAATCAACACAGTTTCATAATTCATGGTGTCGATATTATTGTTTAAGAATGAACCGAATAATTTGAAAGTGTTACGATTCCGTAAAGAGATATTTACGCTACAGTGCTAAAAGTTTTGGAGCTTGTTAGAACATATTATCATTAAAAATTGTTACAAGCGTTACCCTGAACCACATAATCAAGCTTCTTTAACTTGATTAATGATTCATCTTTTACCAAAAAGTGGTCAAATGAAACGTTTTATTAAGGTTGCAGTAAATCAGCACCGTTTCATAATTTACGGTGTCGATATTATTGTTTAAGAATGAATCGAATAATTTGAAAGTGTTACGATTCCTAAAAGAGATAATGAATTTTTAATGACACTAAATGTTCTAAAAATGGTTTAATCTGATTTTCAGGGTGCGGAGTAACACCTGACATCCGTTAGCCGGAATAAACTGAAAAGACTAGCAAAATAAGAACACACAAATAATTTCTTTCAATTAAGTAATATATTTTAACAGCAATATATTTTACAACAATATACGACAGCTTATTCTTAATTTCGCAAAAGGCATGCTTTTTGTAAAGGTATTTCTCCCAGAATTGCCATGTATGTTTAAATTTAATATCCTTTTTATTCCATGAAAGTCTTAAGGCATAATAAACCAATTATGATATTTAATTCTTTCGTTCGGAAATTTAATGCTAAAATTGTTGAAAGTTTATTATATAAAGGAATAAACTACAGATAGCATGCGTAATTATTTATTTTTTTGGTTATTAACAATTGAAATAAAATAGTTATATTCATTTGTCTTAAATTTTAAGAAGCAGAAATCAATTATTTACTTCAAGGAATTATTAAATTTGAAGAATACAAAGTATTTTTCTTATTAAGATGCTAAGATACTTAATAAAATACTTCCAAGTAATGAGTTAATTTAATTTGATTTGCAGTTGACATTTAAGCAAAAAGAAGTATTGAAAAATTATTCAAAAATATAAACTTTTTGCATATTTTTTACAAGGTATCATTTCTGATTTACGGCTTCCTTATCTAGTTGTCAATTACATTTAAATACTAAAACAGAAAAATAGCAATAATTCACTCCCAAAATTATACATATGTTCTCCAAATTATTCCATGCTTAAATTCTTAATTAAACAGACTCATGAATATTTTAGTACGAATTCAGTAAAAATGGGAGAAATTATTCAGAAGCGAGTAAATTATTCAAAAACCAAATAGTAAAACAGATACTAGATATCATACCAATAAAACATTCTTTACGAATTTTAAATTCGTTAAAAATATTTTACAGAGAAGGAAGAAAAAAAACACTTCCAGATTCTCATCTTGTCGACATTTTTCAGCATTACAGCTAACACATGCTGCCAACTACGGAAAGACAAATAATGAGCAGAAAATACATTCGGCAGAAGTCACTTTGATAACGATGCAATTTTCTTTTTCGTTTAATTAAGTTGCATTTTTGGTATGCAAATTTCTCTTTCTAGTAGTCTATTCCTTGCAAGAGAGTAATTTTCTCGGAGAAATAAGCTAAAAAATGAAAAATTTCTTAAAGAGAATCGGTTTGGAACAGAAAACCAAGTAATATCGTTTGCTTTTTGATTTTGTCTTTCAGAGGAAATTATCTCGTCTGCTTTTGATTGAAAATAAATATTTGATTGGTGATTTTCCACAATGTTCTGGTAATTTCTATTTTGTTCCTATGATAAGTAAAAAATAGTTAATTACAGAAGACATAAATTTATTTTAAATAAATGTTGAGTTTAATTAGTTAATATAAACAATATAGAATACTAATTGGAGTTTTGAAAGAAGTATTTTATTTTTTTAAATTGAGATTTTTATACTTTGTTTATAAAGAGATTGGAATAAAAATAAACATGTGATTTTAATGGTTTACACGAGACAGTTATTCTTTTTAAATAAATAATTACAAAATAAAATAATGTTTCTGATTTCAAGGCATTTTTTAAATATTTATTATTACGCAGAGTATTAAAGTATGATTTTTCATGTGGTTTTTGGTCAGGTGGTTTATCTGGTTTTTATTAATGATCACCAGGCTGTCATTTAAAAACTATAGGCAAAGAGTTAAAACGCTTTTGGCGTCAAATAAAAAATAATCTCCCATGGAATAACGTGATGTAACACGATATGGGGAATTACATAGAAAAGAAGCCCTTCGATTGTCAACTCTTACTGATTGCATATTTTATCATCATAATTTTGTTTTTTTTTATAAAGCATGAAAAGTATTTTGTAATTAATTAAGCATATCAACATAAAATAATTGAAGAACAATGTTTTGTAAATCAGGAATATTAAAGTCAGATATTAATATTTCTAATACTTCAAAAAACTAAATAGTAACTAAACTAACTTTCATAGTTATTCAAACTAAAAACTTTAAAAATACTTTAAAAATAATTCGAGCAAGTACAAACCAGTTAAAGAAAGAATTCACAGACAGATTAAGTATCAAAACTTATAGAAGAATGCCCCGAGAACAATTAAACAGATCAAGTATAAACAGTTCAAGAAATTCGCAAATAGTTAGACAGATAAAGAAAGCACTTAATCAGTCAGCCAATTAAAGTTTATATCCCCGATTTTCCCTTTCAAATGACTGCCTTTATAGTTATTAAAGTAGTGTCTAGATATACATACTGTGATGTGATGGAATCGTTTACAGCGCCACATAGTGCCAAACCGATGAGTTAGCATTCCTAATAATCAGACATAATCCTACTTCGACAAAAAAAGAAGAAAAAAAAACACAAAAAATACTTTAGAATAAATATAGTTTTTCTTCAACAGATCTTCAAAATAGCCACAATCTGGTAGATATGGCTTGAATAGTTTAGCCAGAAAAGCGTTTGAAAGCTTGGACATTTTTCGTTTTGTTTTTCCTCTTGTTACTTACTTCACCATCTTAAAGAAGACGTTTTATTAAATTTAGATTTCTAAAAATCCAGGCAATAGATTTTCTTTAAATTTTCGAATTTTTAATTAAAAATTAAGTAAATTAAATTAGCGTAAATATTTGTAAACCATGCGATTAAAAAAATTCCCCGTTTGCAAATTAAATCAGAAGAAAAATTAAAAAATAATATTTCTCATGGAATATCCTCGGTTTAAACGAGTTTTACATGTATGTGCAAAAAGTTTGTGCTCAATGTGCAAAAATATGTTCATTCTGCGTAAATCAGATTGCGTAAATTAAAATATCTTCAGCAGTAGTTAAAAATAATATCTAAGATTGGGCTTTCGAATCATTTTTCTTGTTTAGTAAGCGATAATCCGATTACTAGATAAAAAACAATTAATCCATCTTCGCTTTTATTAATTAATTTATTAATTTTTAGAGCTTTGTACTTACATTAAAATCAGTAAGCTCATTTAAGAAAAACAGTTTTGGACGTTTAACAGCGCTAAAATAATTTCAATTATTCCTAATATATTGTTAATTGTTGCTCTTTCCGATGGCTTTATGTTATTAAATTAAGCAAAACACGTTTTTCGTATTTCATTCCAATAGATTAAGTATATTCAGCATCACTTCGCATGATGCTACTGCAAGGGGCCACCTCATGGTAGTCGAAATTTTCCACAATCAAGTCATTTTCTTCAGTAGATATCCATTTCGAGTGGTGATAAGACATTTATTTCCACAGCATTTTATAAAAGTTGCTCAATATTGGTGCAGGTTTAAAAATTAAAAAATATATCATTATAATAGTTTGCACCTATATTAGTACATCTGGTACCTATTACATAACCTTTTAATATTTGAGTTTTGTATGAAATGCAGCCAAAATTTTAAAATCAAATTGAATTCTTATTAAGGAATTTGGAACATGACCAATTCTAATTCTCCATCTGACCCTTAATGTACTATTTAAAATAATTATAAGTTGTGATGAATAACAGTTCTTTCAATTCTAATTCATTAAGATATTAATACCTAATTTTGCTACCAGCGGCAAAAATATTCTTTAAGACTACTGAAATTCTACTGTAGAATTCTTACCAAAACTGCACCATCTACCATAGTACCATTAGTACGTATTACCAAAATTAATTAAGTATCATCTGCGTATAGGGAATTTCCACGGCTCTCCCAAGCGAATACGTATTTTTTCCTTTCCTTCCTTTTTAGTAAGCAGTTTATTTTTCTTTTTTTTTCAATTAATACATATTACCAATATCAATTAAATATTTGGTGTCAATAATAAAAAGACGATTTCTTACGGTTTCTCAAAACAAATATGTTTCTTTTCTTCATCAAGTTTGCTTTTTAGTACAGATTAATTTTTTTCCCTTCTTCTTCTGTTAGCATGACAGCCCTTTGTGGGCCTTCCCTAGAACCTTCATCTATTCTTCTCTTTTCTTTGCGGTTTTAGTTAATAATTCTTAGGATTTTGAAATCCTCCTTCTCCCAGTCAAGTCATCTGATCTCAGGCCTATCTCTAACTCTAGTTCCCATTGGTTTGTAATTGAAGATCTTAAATGTCAAGGAAGAAGAAGCCATTCGACAGCAATCTTTAAGTGACTTATTCTGATGTATTTGTTGACATCAGCTTTCTTAAATAGAATAGAATATCAACTTCCTTGAATAGTTTTTTTTAAAATTTCAATTAATGTATATAGTCAAAATGAATTAAACATCATTGGCGTCAAGAGTCTTTTCTATTAATTTAGAATTTTAATACAAATCTATGTTTTTTTTAAAATTTCAATTAAGTATTTTTTAGTAATTATTAAAAAAAAATACTAGAAGTGTAAAGCAATTATTTTTTGAGACTTAACAGCTTTAAGAATGAAACACAAAGATATTTCTTCTTGATATTTTTATTTATTTCTTTACACAGCAGCATTTCTTTCATTACTTTTTCTAAGTCTGGTCTACCTTTTCTTTCTTTTGATTAATTGCTTTCTCATTAATTATTTCCTGTTTTAGAATTAACTTTTCAAAAGTTTTTATCAGCACTGAATTGAAAAAAGAAGAACTTCGGCATCATTTGAGTCAATGTTGCAAAAAGCATCCTCGCGCTTTGAAAATCACAATTCAGGTATTTTTCTCCAACTTCCCTCTTCCATCTATGTTACATTCAACAAAGAAGTGAGGTATATATAGATCGTTGAAATGATTTCAATGCTTAAACTTTAAATAGAGATGATTTATTCGTTCGATTTGATGCATTGCGACTTATAAAAAAAGAATTTTTGAAAAGTTCGAGCAAGAACTGTTTGACACGAACATTAATCAAAATGGTGACAGGTTTTTCAATTGATGAAGCGAGTATAGTTTCCTGTCGCATACTTAGAAAAGTGTTGACTATTCAACGTATTAAGTAAGTTCTCTAAGTACGAAAATAAAAACACAGAAGCTTTACTATTATTTGATTGACAATGCTTACTTGACCTTTTGAAATCGAATGTTTTTTTTCTTGTATTAGTAGTGTCAAAATGTTTTTGAACTTAAACAAGAAAGTTCCACAGTTCAGTTCTTTTTTAAAATTTTTCTATAATTGTATTTTTCTATAATTGTATTATATTAAATCCTAACAAATCCTGAAAAATACATTTTTATAGGTGTTCCTCCTTTTTTAGGTTACCATTGGTCCATCGCTGAGCAGTACCATGATTAGAAGGATCAGGACAGTTTTAGATGCAGTTCAAAGTTGTGGAACCAGCCTCACGAATGACTGGTGGTGCCATCTGTCTGGGATTTCTGAGCTAAGTCAAGCTTTCACTTTAGCCATGCTCGCTTGTCAAATAAAAAGCACTCCTTCCTGACTTAATTGGCAAAACCAATGTCCTGGTAACTTGGCTTATCCAAGTGTCATTAGAAACAGCACAATTTTACTGGCTGAGGTGCTGTAAAAGAATATGTCTTCTGTCAGTGTTCTCATTGGTTGAAGTGTAGGCCCTTTTTCCACTTATCACATCTAACATATCCGCTCTCAACCGGAAGAGGTGTAGGAAAAAAACATACCTACTGTCATTGTTTTATGTTTAATTGTAGTGCTGACCTCTTCTATGCATTAAGATCTTCAAAAAAAGTACGTC
Source organism: Parasteatoda tepidariorum (assembly GCF_982258835.1). NCBI lineage: Eukaryota > Metazoa > Arthropoda > Arachnida > Araneae > Theridiidae > Parasteatoda > Parasteatoda tepidariorum. The sequence continues at coordinate 77,439,942 of NC_141758.1, forward strand.
TTTATCAGAGAAATAACATTTTTGTGATTCATTTCCTAACTTAAACTTTAGAAACATCAAGAATGAGTCATGGTATACATGAAAATCTCCTTATTAGATCAAAAGTTACACAAGATGGCCGCTTTTTTTCTTTACTCTCTGCTCCTAAAATTCACTTAATTTATTCATTTCATATACTAGATTTTAATAAATAAATTTGAAAAAAAAATATTTTCAACACAAATATGCAGTTAGAAGGAAGAAAATATGCATGCTGTTTAAATTAATTGAAATGAATTGCATAAATATTGCAATGTAATTTCGTAAAATATGTAAAAAAAAATGCACTTTTCTTCAATAGAATTGAATTCGTGTCCATTTCTTGCGTATTACAAATCTTCCCACATTAGAAAAAGTAAGTTGCATAATAAGGCGAATTAAATTTTGGATTTAAAAAAGGAAATATTTTATTTTATTTTCACACCGGAGTTTTCTAAAGAGAATATAAATAAGAGGTTTTGATATGTTTTAAGGAAAGAATTCGAACAGCACATTAATCAAACGGTGACAGCGCACTCAATTGATGAAATTTAAGATAAAAATTCTTTCTCCATTTAAAGAAATGTGATGACATTTCAGAGCACTTTAAGTAGCAATGGATTTAAATAAATTCCGCATTTGTATTTAGTTTTATTATTGCCTTAATACTATGATTGTTAAAGAATAATTTATTTAAGAGGTGTGAAAAAATTCATCTTTCATGCAAGGTATCTTCATCGAGATGTGTGAAGTTGGCAACCACTTGTGCAGCAAAAATTTCGTTAGCCCAAACACCAAAACAAAGTTATAGCTAAAAAAAAAAATTGTATGTGGGCTAACGAAAATTTTTAATGGACTAACGTGAACATGAATCTGATGTTATTTAAAACCACGTGTTTACTTTTTCATAGTTTTTCTTTTAAAACGTGTTACTATCATACAAAATAATTGAAAATAAACGGTAATTAAAATTAAAAAAAAATGTTATGAATTTAAAGCAAAATTAAGGAAGAGATAGTACTAATTTGAGGAAGAGAAACGTAATAAAACGTCAATATTATTATTGACGTCAATGATAATTAATTTTGGTAATAGTTACAAATTGAAATAAAAAGTTAGCTAGTATATACTAAGATGCAAAATGATATGAGAAATAGTACTAACACACTTAAGCGAGTGTAAGTCGCCTTACTGTAATTGATGCTTTATTTTAGCAATAGCTTCTTTTTTCAGCCTTGTAATTGGTGCTGCTTCAATCAATACCAAATACATCCTTATAGGTACAAAATATTTAATGAGTAAATTTGATGCTGTACCAAACATTGTATATTTTTATGATAGAATTTTTACGGCCACTCGAAGATATAAGTACAGGAGGAAGTGGTTTGACTGATGTAAATTTCAAATATCATGAGTTGCCTTAAACAACAGCATTAGGCAAGATGATACTGAATACAGTTAGTGTTTATTTTGACGGATGAACTACCAGAAATGTGTTTCGTTTAATCTAATGGCGTATAATGTAAAAATCGGCAAGTCAATATTGTCGTCGATGATGCTTAATTAATTTATTAATAAATACTAATTGAAATGAAAAAAATCATAAAATAAAATGAAAAATTAACGTAGAAAATGTACGTATTCGTTACGGGGTACTGTAAAAAGTCACAATACTGCTATTGACATCAATGATGCATAATTTCGGTAATGGACCTCAACTGGCATCATGGTAATTGGTGCAGTTTTAGTAGGCTTCAAATACTCCCTCATATATGTGCAAAATATTTCAGAGTAAACTTAGTGCCGATTACAGCCGCTTCAGTAATGTACATTTAACATAAAATTACTACATAAAAATAGCCTTATAAAGAATTAAATGATATTTTTAAATGGCTAAAGATAACTTCAAAACACTAACATTGGTTAAAGAGTTAATCTTCAAACACGAAACGCACTTATCAATCAACTCCAATGCCGTACCATTACTTATTTTAAGTTGCAATTATAATTCCAAATAACCCTCATGATGTTTCATCCACTCTTAGCAACAAATGCAAATTTCATCTTCCCCAGATGTCCTCCCGCCAAATCCAAAGGCAAAATCTGAAAATCTAAACTAAGTTCCACTGTCCACAAACATCGCCAAACTTTCTCTAACCTCTGCCACAACCTCAAGGGACGCCAAGCAATATCTAGAGTGGAGAGGTTTCAGTTGAGCGACCATCTGTTTCTTAATAAATGCGTGTGTATAATTAAATAGCTAAAATTAAGTTTCCCTTCTGAACTCTCAGTGCCTCTCCAGGAATGCGCCAAAATGTTGGAAGGTGGTACCAGATTCATAATCTCATTATAAAGCGGACTTGTCATACCCGGGTTCCGGGGTAGAAGGGACTCTCTACAGTTGAGATCCGATAATGTTAATCATGGCGAAAGTTTCTTAAATAATTTAATTCCTTCTGGGAGGGGTGACTTCCGCATTAATAGGTGGTGATATTTTGCACTAACTTTTTTTGGCGTAAGTTCATGAGAAAAGTCTTTTTTTTTCTATCTTCTTTTCGTAACTGTAATTGCATACATCCAGAATTTTGATGTGGTTATGCAATTATGCAAATGACAGCGTGGTGAAGCGTGAAGTTTTGGCTTTCGTTATGGAAATATGGAGCATTTTTATGAATTGGAGCTTTATTTTTGTTCGGGAATTCTTTGATGAGCATTTCAGTTGAAAATATTTAGAATATGAGTTTAAAATTAAGGTTTTAAAATTATTCGAACAATGAAAATCAGAAAATTGAAATGTATTTTCGTTATTGCTATGCATTTGAAATTAGCATGTCACATACCAACATGCGTTCGACTTTTTCATTTTTTAATTATCGCACTAACAAATGCACTTTTTTCCCTTTATTTTAAAATTTGGAGCATCCGTGGCTGACTGACATTTTTGCTTTAACTTTATAGTTGAAAAACGATAACTATAACCACTTTCTAGATCTAAAGTCTAAATAGATCAGTTTTTGATGTTTAGTGTAGCCACCATCCTCTACTGTAATTTGCCAGCTTAACAGGTAATTAAAACTTATGGTTTTCAAGGTCAAAAGAGTCTGGAGCATTTCAAGAATTGATAATTAGAGAAGAAAAAAATGATGATTGGATATGCTGCAGAGGACAAATAACCTTGAACGAGAGTGGTGTACGTTGTAGTTGTACGCACTATAGTATAAAGCGAGCCGTATAGTGCAAAGCAACTCAGATTGACACACAGCTGAGTCAGGGTGCTAGTCATTGAGTCAGAAAACGAACTAATTTAAAATTAAGGTTTTTAAATTATTCAAATACGGAAAATCAGAAAATTACCAACGATAAAATATATTTATTCTGAACTAACATGTCTGTGATGCCAGAATTTGGCATTACATATTTATTTCCTATCTTTTTAAAATATCCTTCATTACTTAAGCTTATTTTTATTAATAGAATTATTTTTAAAATAAATCAAAAACTTAATCTTTTTAAACGAACATAAAATATTTATTTCTTCTTTTCCAGATCAATGTAACGGATACTTTCTTTTTATTTCATTATTATGCAGACATATTAATTCACTGTCGCCTCTAATCGAAAACAAAAATCTATTTATAACTTTTTATTCTAATTTTCCAACGGCTAAATGTTTCGGTTGCATGGTTATAATAATTCACATAAATTTGTTGGCGACTCGTGATCGCCAAGGTGTTCTTTTAAACCCATGTGGATATGCTAGTTGGCTTCGTTTTTGGCTATGATATATTATGATAAATCGCCAAATTTTGGATCTCCTACCCATACTCTTTCTCTGTCCGTTGAGAATAAATATATTCACTTTTAATTTCAAATTTGTGGAGGCTGGGAGCCCTTTGGGGGCCTCCCAGTCTCAATTTTCTAACCGTCAGAAATGTTGTTCGGGCTTTATGATCTCTCAATAGAGAGTATTGTTATTTCATCCCTTTAAGGGATTTCTTATTTTTATGAAGAAATGGCCATTTTCTAATTTACAAATTATGCTTAATAAAATCTAAATTTACATTCAACGATTTGTACATTATTTCCTGGAAACTCTATGGTTCAATTCATTCATTAATGGCCTAAATGAACATTCATGTAAAACACTATACAACCCTTGACGGCTACTGAAGGAAGCAACAATGTTTCTTCATAAAAAATAAGAAATCCCTTAAAGAAATCCCCTCATGTGTTCTACACTTTCAGTTTCTAATTACGTCACGAACTATCACAATTTTCTTCCTTTTTTAATTTGGAATTACCGACACACATTTTTGCTCTGACTTCTCAGATGAAAGACGATTCTTAGAAATCCTTTCAAGATCCAACCTCCAATTAAACCTGTTTCGGATCGTTATTATAACCAACCTTCTCTACTGTAATTTACTAGCCTTACAGGCTGTTAAGGCCAGTGGTTTTCCAGGTCGACAGTTTCTAGAGTGTACAGAGAATCGGCGATTAGTGAAGGTAAAACTTGCGATTTGACAAATAAACTTGAAGGAACGTGGCGTAAGTAGTGGTCATATGAACGATTGTATGAAGCGAGACGTATAGTTCGTATAACCAGTTCAGATTGGCCGGGTACTCGTCAACGCTCATTTTATCACATGGCTTCGGAAGCCGTAGATTCTACTCATTCAATGGTATTTCAATGTTTATATAAAGAGTTTAAATTATTTTAACAAATAAAAACGTTTGATAGAACCCATCCAAGGGAGCAATAATTATCCTGGAATACAGGATCACATTCCACTCTGAGAGGCAAAAGAAAATAAATCAGTAATTCCGAAAAGAACTTCAAATAGCGTTTAGAAAGCTAACGAACGATAGCAAAAATTTCACAATCCATATTTATCGATCAGATGTGATCTTGCATTTATTGCAGCCATGTCTATCGCTGCACAGCTAAAACTGGCGAAAGACTAAGCTGCGCTCCTTCTCAAACTTTCCTGGAGCTGTGTTTTGAGAGCGGAACCAATGATTTTCATTACATGGTTAATATATGTCATTAGCCGAGTAACCTGGTGTCTCGTATACTTAAGATTTCCTTCGCCCCTAGATGAAAAGGTGGTTTGAGGTCCGATGATCGAGAAGATTAGACCACAGATCCGCCACAATTGTACTCTTTTTCTGCCTTTCAAACACCGTTTCGTGACAGTTTAAAATACTTCTGGTCAGAATAGGTATAATCACCTTGCTTATTTAAGGTATATACATAAAAGGGAATTAGCCCTTTCAGTTTAGATTCATCCTGTGAACTGTAAGCAATCCCGATTAAAATACCGCAGCCTGAGTGCTGGTATTTTTTAATTCAAAATTCGTTTTTACCGTAAAATTTCACGGAACAAAAGATCTAATAAAGCGCAATTTTTACAGTACTACTGAATTACTGCAACTAAATATGCATTAATGTAAAAATTACGGAATAAAATTTTACCGTTTAATGGATCTTACGGATGCTGTAGTGAGGTTGCCAGTCCTTTTTTCCGCAATGTTGTTAGGAATTTTTTAAAGTGTATACATCTTTCTGAATATAGAATAGGTGGAATATCTTTCCTTATCTTAGTGTTCAACTGATGAACAATTTGTAGAATATTTTTAATACTATTTTAAGTGTATTATTTTAATTACAAAACATTTAATATTACATGTTTTTATAACTGTGTATTATTAAATTATTTATAAATATGAAATAATTATTTCATGCTAGTTAACTATGTAATAATGTATGTTTATTACATGCACAGTGTGCAAAATGAAAAAAAATAAAGAAAGAAAGAAAATAAAAAATGGTATCATCCTGGATAATTTTGATTGATTGGAATTTCGTGAACTATTGCTGATCATAAGGGTTTTAAGGGCCCCTCTCAAATATGCTAAGCAATTAGTGTCTAGCAATTCAATATTTTTTTGACTCTAATTCAATAGAATAATAAAAAATAAAAAAAATGCTGAAGATTGTTATTTAATCTTTGGAAAAGCAAATTTTATAGTTATGTGGAAAAATGTTTCGATTTTCTGTATAACTTTCAGAGAATGTTTAAATATGTAGAAAGTAAAATTAAAGTTAAGGGACCCAAACATTCGAAAGCTCTCCATCCGACACTATTGGAACCATATTTTCTAGGTTAAGGCTGTCCTACAGACTTTTATAGACAAAAACCCTAATCCATCGAAAAAAAGAGTAAGAGTTTGTGTCTAATTCTGCAACTCAATTAATTGTTATCACTAATAAATTGGAATATTTGAGGTAATTAATTTTATTTAATTACAATAATCAAATAATAATTGTTATGAAAAAATTACATTTAATTAAAGTAATTTATCGAATTCATTTCCGTACATCAATTGATCGTTAGCACTAAGGAATTGACATATTTGAGGTCAGTTTTTGAAGCATGTTGAGATTGACACTTTTTTCGAGAATATCTGATCATTAGAACAGAAATTATTTAAACAGTTATCCTCTTTTTATTTTACGTATTGTAAAATTCAGTGATATATGGAACTTGAATAGCTGTTTTAAACTCATATAAAATTGTTATAAAAAGTTACCTTTACTTATTATACTTCAAATTCAACTTGTTTAGATATTTTAAATATTTTAGTGATCTTACATAAATATTTTAACTAATTTTAATCCAGTGTCAAAATTAATCTCAGTTTTCGACAACATTTATATTTCATGAATTTCCTGCATAAATTATTCAAACAAAAAAAATAATTATTAAATTAATTTTTTTCACATTCTTTAAGAAAAAGTAACATTGAGCTAATTATTATTAATCTCTCTCATCAAATCGGAAGAAAGTTTAATAAGAAAACTAATTTTTTGCAATAAAAAATAAAGCTTATCTAATGAGTATGCCAAAGCAGCTTATTAAGAAAATGTAATTATAAGGACATGGAAATTAATCAATTTAGACTAAGTGGTTAAAGTTAATGAGAACGATTTAATTTTCAAGATTTTTTTGCCTAACTTTTTAAATGCCTATTTGAAGACTTTTTTCCGAGAAACAAATCATAAAATAACGATGGAGTAAAAATGATAACTGATTATACTTAAATCGATCTCTTTACTTTTTTTTATGATGCTTAAGAATTTTAAGTTGCTGCCTGTCAAATTTATTCGCTGTTAGAAATTCCTCAAAAAAATGATTAAATAAAAATTTAATTGTTGTTTCAACGTATTAAAAACAGTCACATAACCATGAATAACATGGTATTAAAACTGTTGAGAGAAATACCGTTTATTAACTGCTGTTACAAAATACGGTTAAACAACCGGAATTTTATTGCACCAACTAAGCAAACCTGATAAAGCCACTTAGTTCGTTGAAGCTGTGTAGATGTTATAACCGCAAGTGCTAATCTGTCAATCTCATGACGTTCAGAACGGGTGTTCGAGTTCCAGTGTTGACATTATGCCTGCACTGCCCGATTTGAGACCCTGGACTATTAGAATACGATAATCTCTCTCACGCATATAAGACAGTACCATAAAGCTGTTTAACATAAAATTTTAACATCCAGTTAATTTTATATTGTAGCGTATCTACCACTACAAAAAAAAATATAATTCCAATTCACTAGTATATAAGACATGTTAACTCGATTCTATGGCGGGGGTACCTTTTCAGAGATGAAGGTTGACATTGTCGATAACTACTCTCCCCACATTGGTGACCCGGACGAACACGCCTGCCTTGACAGTAACGCCCACTTCTATCTGAATACGCTTACATTAAAATACGGTCCACATTAAAACAGTTGACTTTCTACTTGTGACTGCAACATTATCCACCTCCTCGCACTGTTGCTACTCAGTCTCGTCTCGATCACGCACAACGTCGGCTTGTATGCATTTGACCTAACGGCAACACAGGAGCGACAACGACCGTGATCTTAATACAGCTCTCCCGGCTTCTCACAAAACAGCACTGAATCAATTAGTGGTATCCGTGCATCGAATTCTATCACAGATATCATTCTGGCGGGGGAGCACTGTAACGTATTTACCACTGCAAAAAATATACTTCCAATTCACTAGTATATAAGAGATTTTAACTCGATTCTATAGAGGGCGTACCTTTTAATAGATGAAGGTTGACATTGTCAATAACTACTCTCCCCACAATTTTTTACGGTTTTGGTACCATGGTAGTTGGAAATGGTAAAGAAAAAGGAATAATCTTGTATATATTGTTTTTTAACCGTACTAGTTGTAAACGGTTTCGAAACCGTAAAGGTAAAAAAAATGCTCTTTACCGTAAACTTTACAGTCAATTGGATGGACAAATTGCTGCCGGTTAATTACTAAATTCAGAATGAAAATTCTAACAGTGTCCATGAATAAGAAATATTGTAAGATGTTAATGAAACTGACTCGAAACTTCGACGCAACTCAACTTGGTGTTGTTGGAAGTGAAGTATATAATATTATTGCATATATTCATAGCTCTTTAATTTATAGCAATTCTGATGGAAAATATTAACAATAGAGGAAAATTATAAATACTGAGTTGTTCGGAAAGTAATTTCGTTTTTTCGCCATGAAACATGAAAGACGATTTTCTTATAGTGAATAAATATTTTACGAATATGTATTCGGTCCATTCTGGTTCAATACCTTTTGCCATCTTCCTGGTAGTAGCATGATTCCCAGCTCAAAATATTTTTATTCTTCACAGGCAAAAAACTGATCTGGGCGATTTTTGACCTCATTTGAAGTGAAGGTATTGCAGTCTAAAACATTTTACAGAGCCCCGAACAAACATTGTAGACAACCCATTTCTTGTCCCCATTGATGACGCGCTTCTGAAATGGATGATTTTCTTGACATTTGAGAAGCAAATCCCAGAGGTCAAATGCCACTGAAAAAATTTCTTTCAGTAAGAACATAATGAATCCATATGTCGAGCTTTGTGAATAAACCTAGACATTTTAAGCGATCATGAATTCGACAAATTTAATACTTCAGCTATTTCAAGATGTATTCGCCAATTTGCATCAATTAGTACCTTTATTGTGCCTTTAATTGCTTAAACTGGGGTAGTGCATTTCGTGCTTCTTAATCGAAATTTCACCGGAACGAAATTCCGTAGATTATTTTTGGCAGTGGCGTATTGTCAGTACATCTTCTTCAGACGCATCGGATAATTTATTCTAGCTTGATCAGCATTTTAATCTTTTCAATAGTAAAAAGGTAAAATATAGCAAAAATGTTGAATTTTACTATCTATATTTGAAACTCGCCGACCAGGTGGCCGAGTGGTTAGCGCGTCCGGCTGTGGAGCCATTGGCCGCGGGTTCGAATCCTGCTCAGGGCATGGATGTTTCTTCTCTCTATCTGTGTTCTATGTCCTTTCTCCTTTGTGTGTGAATGTGACCCGCCCTATAAACGGGTTTGTGGTTGTGTGACGCGGGCGACGCTGCTCCACCGCTGCTCCGCTGTGGCTTTGCCACAGGTGCCCACTGGGAAACGGGAAGAGAGTAATAGTTCTGGCATTTCTGTGACCAATGGGACAAACCCCAAGTGCCCGCCATTAAAAATAAAAAATATTTGAAACTGTATTTGACGCTTTCTATACTTGAAAGGGCACCAAACAAAAACTGCTGAACAAAATTCAAGAGTATTTTTAATATTTCGAAGTGCCTTATGCAGCAATTTTCTTACAGTGTTGTTTTTAATTTAAAATTTTTAACATATACTCTTGTTTAATGCATTTAATAAAGCCATTACAGTTCGAATTAATTTTAGTAAACTTAAAGACCAAAATCTAGGGGGAGGGAGACTCCTGGATCAAGTATTGGGAGAAATTTGCCATCGTGGAGGACTTTTTGATGAAACTAACCCTTATTTGTATTACATGGAGAGGAAGCGAACGAAAACTTCCCACGGTTAGCCTAGCTGCAAGGAGACACTAGTCCATAATCCGTCTACCACTGGGGTTATTTTACATCAGAATTTTGGTCGGTGCAAGCCGGATGCGGAATTTGTATCTACCAGCTATCACTGGGATTCGAACCCGGTTCACCTCATTGGAAGGCGAACGCTCTACCCCTGAGTCACCACGGCTTCCTCATCTCCATTAATCTTAATTAGATTTCGGAGAAACATGGAAGTTTAGCCGTAACTTTAACTATTTCATATTTAAACATTCATTTGGGTTATGAGTGCCAAACTGCAACGTGATATCAAACATCAATCTGAATGATGTATTGTCTTTATAAGCCATTTGCAAGTAAAATCAAGGAGAAATCACGGGTGATATTATTTTCATCAAGAAGTTTTCTTAGTTTTTGTTATTTTCTCTCTCCTGTGCTTACTAACATGAACATATATGGAAACGGATGAATTTCTTGAGTACTTAGATTAATATGCCAGAGGTTAGATTATTTATTGTTTAAATTTTTTTTTGCACTTTAAGTTTATTATTATTTTTTTTTAGATCCTCTTTTTAAAAACAAGCTATTAAGGGAGTTTTCAAGCATCGCATCAAATTTAAAGATATCAGATACTTTTGCTAAAAGGGAAATCGATAACATGGGACGAATAAAAAAAGTCCTAAAACGTTCGGAAGAATAATAAGAAACAAACGGAAAGTGGTGAGAGAGGGGAGATGAAGAGCGTATCAAGAAGATTGCTGCTTTACCCTTGAAAGTTGCTTTGTCCTTCATACGCAGGACCCATATCAGCTCTTGAAGGACTAGTTTACGTTACGTATATGGATGTTAGCCTTATTCCCCTATGTGTATTCTTTGGTTTCAGCAGTGGTAATTCATCGACAAATTTTCTCGTCAAGTTTGTTTACCGCATGGCAATGCCAGACAACATGTCGCCATTTTCTTCCAAAATTTAATGAAATGTTTCGAGTAGGAGTAGTTTTCCACACATAGTGTAATCCAGTCTAGACGAATAGTGATTATTTTTGTTCTATTACTTGATGGAGTTTCTCAGTATTATAGAAATAAGCAGTTCAAGACTGCTTATCCTGATGGGGGCATGCTTTTTTAGTTTAGGCATACAAAAACTTGTGCGTTAAGAAAAATGCTTGAACAAATTTAAAATCTAAAAATATATATAAAGTATTAAAAAAAGAAATCATTTAGAAATAAAATTCTGATGGTTTATGCTTTATTAAAAATAGGACTTAACCATAGCCATAGGTTATCGTCTATTTCTACATACATAGCCATCACAAACCATAAAACTATCCCCCACAATTTAGTACAAAACATAACCATAGCCATAGACTTTAATTTCCAAATAAGCCACTTAAGCTGGTAAAATTTATAACATTAAAAAAGTATTTCGTAATAACTAGTTCATGGAGCTCCTACATTTTATGAACCACTAAAATATCAGCAAGGAGAAATCAATACATTACGAACGAATATCCAAATCTATTTATTGCTCTTTCTCTCTTATCTGTCCACCCAATTTTGAAAACTAAGTTTAGTTTCTTGTTTCCGAGAGCAACTGTTTCAAGAGCTATAAAGTTTTTTCCTTCTCGATTCGCACGAACACTGGATAAATGCTGAGAAAACGCAGGTGTTCCCATTTGGCGAGCATCTTGCAAGACGGCACTGCAGGCAATAACAGTCCTAATGTGGTCACGCCAAGCTTATTTTACTGGTCAGTCTTTGATCGAGTGGATGGTGCCACCTGATCCTTCTGGAATAATAATATATTATGATTCGATAACAAGGTTCTCGTGTCCCTGATCATGCTATTATGTGCTTAGAGATTTTGTTTTTAAGTTTTTTGATTTCATGATGTGCATTTTTATTATTTAAAATATACAAGTCCATTTTAGGCATTAAAAAAATTTCATGAAATTTATATTTAAATGTTCATTAATATACAATTATGAGAAATTTAAAAAGTTTAATAATAATATTACACGGAGAAATTTAGTAAAATTACCGTACCGAATGGTAATTGCATTTCTGAAAAAAAATTCTTGTAATAAAAACCAAAATAAATGGTATTTAAACCATGGTATTAAACTTAAAATAATTAGGGAATTGACAAGAAAGTTCTGGAGAGATAATTTTTGAAAAATTTTTTTTTGAGTTTTTATTTCAGCATTTATTATTTTTCTGCAATTTATTAAATTATCACTGAAAATTTATATTCTATAAAACTCGACAATAGTTATTAAAATAAAATAAAAAATACTTGCAAAATTACTTACTTGGACGAAATTACGTTTTGGTAAAAGAGTGCTTTAACCATCTGTTATAAGATAAGATAAGAGTTCCTAAGATATAACCAAATGCGTACGGTCCAAATTTTTGATTGGTCTTATAGCCAGACTGTTAAAACCATATAATTCCTAATGCGGCAATTCTTTCCCTATATCGCAGAGACCGAAAATTGAAATGAATACTGTTAGAACTTTAATTCCAAATGATAACAATCATGTAAAAATATTATGGTAAAAAAACCGGTAGCAGTCTTTCTATTTAATGAGCCGCGAAGTTTGCGGTAAAGAACATTTTTTGTCTAAAAGGGTTTGAAACCTTTTACAGTTAGTATTCTAAAAAAAACATGAATACAAAACTATGCAGTTTTTAACCCTTTACAACTAGCATGGTTTCAAAACCGTAAAAAAGAAATTTAACTGGACATTAGAAACAGTTCAGAAGCTTTATGGTGCTGCCATCTATGCGTGAGTGATTTTATGGCCCAGGATAACAAATTTGGAACCACAAGACGCTGGAAACTCTTCATGCGTTAATGGGTATAGCGGAAACATTGTGATGCCAACACTAGAACTTGAACCCCCGTTCGGTGGTTCATGAGATTGACAGATTAGCCCTCTCAGCAATAATATGTACCCAGCTGTAAGGAACTAAGTGGCTTCGATAGGTCGACTTAGTTAGTGCGATAAAATTCTGATTTAAACGTATTTGGTGAAAGCATCTAATAAACGGTTTTCCTAACTGATAACAGTTTGAATATCGTTTTTTAATGGTTATTTGACTGTTTTGTTTGAATATGGTAAAATAACAGTTAAATAAATTGTTATATAACCATTTCTCCTTAAAATTTCTAACAGTGTACCTTATTTTGAGGTACTAATAGAATCTCGCTTAGATGATAAAGGTGCCATTAATATCTTAATACACTATTCTAAACAATAACGTTCATGGCTGTCAAAATTTTGCAAGTTCTCAAAGTCCGAGAGGTTCTCTATACAGAGGGAAAAAAATGGTAAAAAATAAATAAAAATGGTGGTAAAATTTACAGTTTCTGGGTCGATGGGATCACCAAAAATAAAAATGAACTTTATCGTTTCTGCTTTGAAAGCGTTTACAATATGGTTTAAAATCATGAATGCAAAACTATACGAGATTTTTTTAAATAATTTACAACTAACAAAACAGTACGGTTTCAAAACAGTAAAAAGAGAAAATTAACTATATATTGTAGTTTGGCGCTTTCTTAAGTAATAGGCATTGGAGTTCGATTGTGGTTGAGTAGTGTTTTATCAAATGAATTGTGGAATTGCTGTTTAATAAATTTGTTAGGTTGTTTCACCTATCGTAAGATATAGGAAATGCAAGCCATTTTGGTGTTAAGCAGCTTTATTGAGCTGCACTCTGTGCGTGAATGAGAGTATTGTATTCCAATGGTTCAGGATCGAAAATTGGGATTACAGACATCTTTTTATGAGTTGAAGGGAATGGAAAAAATATCGTGGTGTCAACGCTGGGACTTGAACCTCCGTTCTTTCGTCATGAGATTGACAGATTAGCCTTCTCGGCTATAATATGGTCCCATCCGCAAGGAAATCAGTGACTTCATCAAATAGGTCTAGTTGGTGAGATAAAATTCTGGTTGTTTAACCATATTAGGTGTATGAATACCATCTTATTTATGGTCATTTGATTATTTTATTCGAATATGGGGAAATAACAATAAAATAAGTTGTTATTTAACCACTTTTTTTCTGAGAAATTTCTAGCAGTGTGGTATTAAAAAAGTATGTTTATTCAGAGAATAAACGCATTTTTGTCCATTTCGAAGCTTAAGTTGATATCTACTCCAGAGTCTCTAAAACTGTGGTTCCTGACCCCTATTGGAGCCACGGGATCTGCAGTGCTGGTAGCCAAACTTCTTGGCAATTTTGATATTTTTTAAACTTATTCTAATAATTGTTTAATTTCTAATAATTGTTTTATTCTAATAATTGTTTTATTCTAATAATTGTTTAATTATTCTAATAATTGTTTAATAATTTTTAAACTTATTCTAATAATTGTTAATTAAGTTCACGATGTCCAAATATTTTAACAGCTGTATCTGAAAATAGATAAAGACAACACAGATAACGAAAAAAAATTAAAATGTTTTAACCGATTTTTATTATTTTAATATAGTTTCAAGTTTGCTACTTATAATAAATTTTCACATTGTTCTATGTGTGAAAAGTAAAAATATTGGCTAAACACTTATAACTGCAAAAGTATGTTACAGTACAAGTGTAATATGCTATTACATTTGTAATAGTGTATTACACATGTATGTATTGTAATATGTATTACTTGCATGTACTGTAATATATATTACTTGTACTGTAATTTAATGTACATTACTTGTATTGTGATCTATTTTACAGTACAAGCGAAATAAACGCGTTTGTCGGATTTGCGCAAAATTTATGGATTCCCACAGAAATTTTGGAAACATGATATAGTCTCCACTCCAAAAAGCTTAAGAACCCTTGATTTATTCTAGTTGATTGAATTGTTTTAAGTGGTTTTTTTGAACCTTGTGAACTGCGAAGCGTGAAAATCTCGATCACAAGATCAAAAATTGTTTAGTTCTAAAGTTTTTTTCATTTATTTATCTACTGCACAAGATGGTGACGTGATAGTACACGAATCTGTATTACACAATCAAAGGGGAAAAAAATCATGTTAAACAGATTTTTTTAATAACAGTAAAGCAAAACTTCCAAAACTCCTGATTAAGCAGCCTAAGATGAAATTAATTAGATCTCTTATCAAAAAAAAATTCTATTTATAAATAGAACATTAATTATTCCAAAGAAATCAATCAAGAGCAAAGCAAAGGTTACATTTAAAGAATCATTAATCAAATGTATGTTCCCTATTAGTGACACTGCTCAAAAACAATCAAAATCAAGTCAGCTTTAAGGGAGAGACGTAGAAAAAAATTACAGTATTCTGGAAGATTTTCAATCTGTTAAGATAAAAGAAAACTTATTAGAAGCCGACTCATTACTTCATAGTGAAACGTTCCAAATAAGAACGTTTTGTAAGTCGAACAAGAAGATTCTGGAAAGAAAAAGAAAACATGAGCCCCTGTACTTACGTTTTCTGTCGTTGATGCAAAATTAAGAACTATTAGATGACTTTAGAAATATAAAATGCGCCACTGCAGAATGTCAAACTCCTTTTAAGAACCATTTTTGGCTGATTATGTAGCTCTGTTTGGAAAAGGCGAGAGAACTATATTAAAGGTCTTACATTTTGTTTATAAGTTTTGGATTGAGTTTTATTTTAAGGGATATAATACAACTTTTGCAATTAAAATATAAGATATGTAACCGGTAATTTAAAAGTGGATATTTTTTATTGCAGAATATGTCAGCGTCATTTTACAAATGTTGTGATAAACTAACTCAAAAATAAAACAAAACAAAAAAAAAAAATATGTAAATTTTTTATTGAGCTTGATAAACTAATTTTCTACAGTTTGTGCTGCTTCTAAAAGATAAAATGAGATACGAATTAAAAAAAAGAGCAATTTTAAAATCATTAAAAGTGTTTCTTAAATTTAATATTAATTGCTTTATTTTTTGAAGAAATACAGTTCACTTACGAAACCACAGTTTTTATTATGACTAATTGAATTGTTTTTTTATTCCAAAATATTTTTTTATTAAATAAATATTAAAATGATACTTCTCCTAATAATAATAAGCTATGAATATATGTCCTTCTATTCTATGAATTTATGTCATCCTATTTTCTTAATAAAACTCCTTTGATGAAGACTATGTTATAATAATTGTGAGCCCCGGTTGTTTTTTAATGCAACAAATAAAATTTTTACCAACAATTAAATATTTGGATGTGATATAATTTCATGGTTCGATTTGGTTTCGATAAAAATAGGAGTATGAACATATCTAGCTAGACAAATCTGACAATGGCAAATCAGGTTCTGGGAATAGAGTGATCGCCTCCTCATGCGGTGGCCCGGGTTCGAATTCCAGCAATAACTGTTTTATATGAATTACACCTGGCTCGCACAGACCAAAGTGCTGGCGTAATATCTTTCCAGTGGTAGACTGATCTTTAGTTAGAAGCCCCTTATCGCCAGACTAAACGTGGAAGATTTTGTGGTTTTCATCTTCGTGTAAAGCAAATGCAGCTCAATTCCATCAAAAAGTCCTCCATGAAAGCAAATATCTCCCACTTGGTCATGAATTTCCCTTATATTCCTGATTGGGTTCAAAATTACAAAGTTATTGAGTTGAACATTGGTAGTAGTAAGCTTACAATTGGGTCGGCTGTTCAACGGTTATAAGATAAAATAAAATAATATATGAACATGGCCTACAATTAGAGCCACGATAAAGTGTAACCCCATTGCAAAAAATTCCGGAGCAAATTATGGTACAAAGCACTTTGGATGCATCATCTGTAAAATCCATTTTGCCTTAAGTACATTTTCACCGCAATTTTTACAGTAATATTTATTTAATTAGAGTGATTGAGGGATTTTACTATAATTATTACTATAAAAATCACGGTATACATGTTCCAAGTTAGTCGTTAACATGTTCATGTTTAAGTCGCTAACATGTTTATGGTAATGGGTTTATGGTAAAATGTACCAGCGTTCTTGGTTTAGGTGCTTTTTATCTTAATTTGATTCGGAAGGTTTTACAGTGATTCATGATTCGCGCATAATCATATGTAAATATAACTCACCATACGAATATGATTAAATGTGGGTATAAGACATGGTACGAGTAAGATCGAATCTTAATACGATCCACGAACAGACATTGATCAAATTTGAGCAAAACTTGTGTTACGAGTGCGAACAAATGTGATTCTCACTCATGATACCTAAATCATCTGAGTCATGATACCTAAATTATCTAAGTCGTGATACCTGAATCATCTGAGTCATGATACTCTGAATCATCTGAGTCATGATACCTGAATCATCTGAGTCATGATACCTGAATATTATTGATAAAATGTTTGTGTGACCCTAGATTGGAAAAAAGATCAAATCTTAGTATACCTCACGTTGTGAGTGTAAGGTAATGTGAGTATGACCCCCATTACGGCCAAGATCAAATGTGACTATGACAAACAATATAAGTATGTTTAGCGGTTTTTGTTTAGGTCACAAATAACATAAAAATTAATTTATTTTCGTTTTTTTTTAATTTTTATTCTATTCCTTTAATTTTTTTTTTCTAAATCATTTTTCATTACTATTTATTTAAAATTTTTTGTTGGAAATATTTTCGCATTTATTTTTATAAATAAACACAAAAATTCCTTAGTTAAACTAAAATGAAAACAAAGCTTCTGATAATTGTCTCGAATCAATATATAAACTAGAGACGCTGATTTATCATTAGTGACTGTTTGTCAACAAATGAGCTAAGAAACCAACATGGTAAAATGGTTAATAAAAGAGCAACCTCACCATGTTAGTAAAAACAAACAAACACTTCAGACAAATGTTTGATTTAGGAAAGAAAATGGAATTTTTCTTAGAGAAGTAATAAATTGATAATTAGAAAAAAATAGATATTGTTTAAAAAAAATGACATGTTTAATACAACTACTGAACTATGATTATTAAGATTACTACAAATCTCATTTTAATTTACTTTTATTTCTATTTTAAAAGTATTTTTTTAACAATAACTATTCTTCTAAAACGGGATTGTTTATTAGAGTCTATTGTTTAAATGAGAAATCATTTCCTTTTATCAGATTTAAAAGATTTCAAACTTATTGATCAAGAGTTCAATACCTTCTTAATAACCTATGCGAAAATAACTTATTTATCAAGAGAAGAAAGCAGACGACATTTTAAAGCCGTCTCAGAAATAAGAAGCTTTCAAAAGGATGTCCTTCTCCATTTCCCCAGAAAAGCTTCCTTTTGAAGTTCGAAATTCGAAGTCGAATAAGACTTTTATTAGAATAATTCACGAATGTTGAGGAACATGGTACTTCTGTTAATGTAAAACTTCAAAAGTTGTCGATTTCGAAAAAGAATCGAGTTATAAAGGAATTCACTCTTAATGTTTGATTGGTTCTTAAAGAAGGTTCCTAAAGTGAATATTCTGTTTTATTGGAGCTTAATTCGAATGACTGCGCATTCGGAACAAGATATTACATTTTAAAAGGAGTTAAAAGTTATTTAGTGTTCCATTGTAGAACTGTTTAGATTCGAGAGTTACTGATGATTAAATAATATCAGAATAGTTTAGTTATTAGAATACTTTTTATGTGAGCCACAACTAAATAATTTAAAGTATCTGAATATTTTTGGAGAACACATTTTAAAATGTTACGTTCAGATTCTTTTTTATTTTGTTCTATGCATGTGACGATATTGAAACTTTAAAAAAAAGTTTTTTGCTAAATTGTTAGGGTAAGTTAACGATGAGATTTTTTTAAAAGTGCATAAACGTGTTAGAAATTATTATATTTAAAAAAACTTGGTTGCTTTGCAAATAAGGAACTGACTGAATTAACAGGTCATTTGACATAATATTAATTTTAAGATAATTTATTTATGGGATCGTTTCCCTAAAAAAAATCGGATACCTTAAGGCATTGATGTATTGTTTATAATTGAACTAGTTCAATTTATTTGTTGAATGTAAATTTAAATAAAAGCATTTTTTTTCCAAAAGTATTTATTATTAAATAAATAAAAAACTTAAATCTAATTGCAAACTCACGTTTACATTTAGATTTCGTTTAACGTTTGGAACATTTTAAACGAACCAGAGTGCTAGACCAAAGATATTTTTAAATAGAATGTTTGATTACTGTTGGATTTCCTAACTAAAAATAGCGTATAAATTTATTAATTAGAACATCGGAGGTCTCGAATCATTAGGAAAGAGTTTTAGAACGCGAAGATCCGATCATTGGATCAGACGTTATTCAGGGTGGTCCGTTCTGTACACACACATAAAAAATAGAATCGGTTTTAAGAGAAGGAATAAGATAGAATTTAATTATAATGGGAATATTATTGCAAAACGACAATAGTGTTATTTTTTATATTGTAATTCAGGAGCTTGAGCATATTCAACTCTTTCCTTCCAATAGAAAAATAGATAATGAGAAATTTATTAATAATAATTTATTTATATTCCACTTTTAATTAAGATGCCAAATAACTGCTTCGTATGAATCTGATTATAATTAAAATACGTTTCATCCATATATTTTCTTTACAAACACGATAATATTTGTTTTAGAAGGATGCATAACTTATTATTTCACTGTTTTCTTACGGTGCTCAAAATAATTAAGAAAACAAATGTAGTACTTAATGCTAGTTATACTTGCAATGGAAATAAGTCATTTATTAATTATAGTTCGAACAACCTTCTTAATTAGTTCCTGCAATTATTTTTCAGAATTCTATTAGTTGTAGATTTATCTGTCCCATACACTTGTTCCGTAACATCACCTCATTATTCTGTGCTCAATACATCTGTATCGTGAGGAGCTTGTGTATTAATTCCTTAAGAGTTTATCTATATATATATTTATGTAATACTTTTTTGTATATGAAAGCAATTACTTTTTTTAAGCATAGATTTTAATTAACAGTCGTACAGTAAGCTAGAGCCTTTGTAATTTTAACTTCCTTTTGAAAATATTTTTTTAATAAATCTGATCGATGTTAATTAAGCAAATTATACAATTGAAATGCAATCAAATAGTGCAGATAATTATATTTAAGGGTATGATTAGGCAGTGGTGGGCAGAGAGAGGGCCGATACTTCAGATAACTATAGTTAAAAGAGGAATCCAATATGTGACGGACATCATTGAAAAATTTCGATTTAATTTTTATGTAAGCATGTATATCATGTAAATGTTTGACTAAAATAAAATTTGGTAGCTCTAAAGTTATACATTGTTAGAAATGTCTCTGAAAAAATTTTTGAGAACGATTTATTAATTTTTTTTTTGCTTTATTCAGACAAAACAGTCAAATAACTATAAAAAAGATGGTATTCGAACTGTTAACTGTGATTTACCAATTGCTACTTTTATTAATTGATTTCAGCGAATACGGTTGAGCAACCGGAATTTTATCGCATCAATAAAGTCCATTTAATGACGCAACTTACTTCAGTCAATCTCATAATCGACAAAATAGAGGTTCGAACCCCAGCGTTTGAAATCACGATATTTCTTCCAATTCCTTCAAAACATGAAAGGTTTTTAGTGTCCTGCACTGCCCATTTTGTGATCCTGGACTATTAAAATACGCTACTTTCATTCATGCATAGATGGCAGCACGATTAAGCTACTTATCATAAAAATAGTAAAGTACTTTCATGCTCGTTGTAAATTGTAGCAAAACCGTATAGTTTTGCGTTCATGGCTTTTTAACCTTATTAGTTGTAAAAGGTTTCAAAACCATAAAGGTAAAAAAATTGTTCTGAACCGTAAACTTTACGGTTAATTGAATGGACAGACAACTGACGGTAATTTTAGAGTGAAGAACTTTATAGTGTATTTTATTATTCAAGAAAACTTTTTCGAAAAACAAACATTGCCTTTGAAATAATTTTAATTAGGGAGTTCAAAATCAGTAATGTTTATGTATGTATATTAGTAATGTTTATGTTTAAATACATTTTGCTTTTAAGAAAAACTATTAAGAATGTCTTGATGACAATAATAAATATTTTTTTTTAAATAACTTTCACCAGCTTCGTATAAGTAGGAATTTAAAATACGGCTTATTCACTAAACGATGAAAACGAATTACCCAGAACAACTTTTAATTTAATGATCAGATCTTCACTTTCTTACTCCATCTGAATGCTTCGGGAAGGTGACCTCTAATATGCAAATTAAAAAACGCAGCCAACATTATAAGTTACAAAATCAGAAACAAAAACGGACCCTCTTCTGAATATACATACCTTTGTCTTCGTCGGATTTGGAATTCTGACCCCCAAAATCAAGGAAGAAGCCGCAAAGGCGAAATGCGGTCCCAATAGTTAGATCATAAGAGTGGTTCAAAATTTGGATCCCCTAATGTTAATTTTACTTTTTACGTGTTTCGTCATACCTCGAGAATTTTTTAAGTGAATTGAAAATGTTTTACGCACAATAATAGAATTTATTTGTCCAAAGATAATTCCAAGCAAAAATTAACTTTTGGTAAATAGTCGAAAAGTTTTGTAGAAAATTGTAAAGTATACAATTTTTACATCATTTTAAAGAATGGCAGAATAAAAAATTTGAGCGAAATCGCTGGAATATTTCCGGAAAAATCGAATTTCAAAAGGGTGTATTTTTAAAATAAAAAATTGTATTATAAATTCTGGAAAGTGAGGATCCGCTCATTAAATCAGAAGATATTTATGGTTTTTCGTTTTTTATTACTGTACATTATTTTTCAAACTATGGGATACATATTTTTCTTAACGTTCATAATGACAAAAATCTGAAGGAAAAAAAAAACGATTTCACTTCTATTAGCAGTGCAATAAAAATTCACGAACAAGACGTTTAAGTTTTATAAATATGAAACTTTTTACCCAATTTCCGTCGAATTTCAGATTTTGTAATTGATTGTTTTTTGAGAAGATACATAAATATACATACTTTACAATTAATGTTTATTTTCTTCGTGAAAACTATATTTTATCAAACGAAGTTCGTAATTTCATCCAAACAATTGTGGAGAAATATAAAAAAGTATATTTAACAATATATCGCACTTACTTCGTATCGTCTTACTAACTATTCTATTGTGACCATATTTTTCTGATTGTTGCTTATATTGGTATAGCTTATATTGTATTTATACCTAATACAAAACTTAAAAAAAAACATCCCAACTTAAATATCAGCTTGTCTAGAAATTAAAATGGAGCTGATGTGTGATTGTTGTAACCAAACTTACACCATCATGACATTGGTCTCAAAATTAATCTCCCTTAACTTACACTGAGGGAAAAAGTATAATCCAAACTAACAGAATATGGTTAAATTTGTCGTATTTCTGGTTCTATGGAGACACCAAAAAGCTCGGCAATGCTTATCAAAACGCTTTTGTAAAATTAATAACAAAAAAAATATGGTTTTATAACATGTGATGAAATTTGGTAATTTTATCATGATGATATAAAAACTATTTATTTGGTTAAATTTAAACTTTTTGCTAAAAATTTGGTAATAAGAACTAGAATTTTAAAAACCAGAATTTCTGATAAAATTTCACCATATAAACAGAAAATTATTAAATAAATAGCTTAAATACCGTATATTTTGGTTTTATTAGCTAGAATTATGTTTTTTTACCACACAGTACGGTATATTTACCAGAATATTAATCTCTGTGTAGGTGCCCCATTTAAATCATCATGGCTTTGGTCTCAAAATTAACCTCCATGACTCTATTTTCCGGTAACTGGCAGTTGATGGAGTGTTTTTCTTAAATTTTTAAAATTATATAAAATTTTAAATTTTATGAACATGTTTGTATCAGATGTTGCAACATATGGTTATGCTTTACATATGGTTAACACATTTTGCATTCGAAATTATCAAACTACAATTTAAAGTACATTACAATGGTTTGTTTGTAATTTAGAAAAAGTGTGCAGTAGTTTCCTAGAGTCTATATTTCAAGTAATTAGGATTTCATCTTAGTGCATGAAATTCCGATTATCAAATGAAAAGTTTTTTTTTTCATCTTGATGACATAATATGGATTTGCTGTCAAGGGAGAAACTCAAAATGGCGAAAGCATGAATCTATACTTCATTGTTTTGCCACTTGCCCCTGACGGAAGTAATGCGACAAATGTCAAAATGACAAGTAGCAATTTCAATTCACCCTTTTTCACTGCTTTTCACCATATGCTTTATGTTGTCTCGGCCATCAGTATGAAAAATGAAAAACATCACAGAGATTTGCTTTTTTAAAAAGGACCGAGATTGAATAAAATTTGCCATTTTCTCTTTTCGTTCTAAACTCTGAATGTCTCTACAAATCCGCTCAGAATATATTGTTTTCTAACCCATTGATTTCAAAAGGTAAAAATATGCTTTATCGAAAGTGGCGAATGGCTATCTAGGTTTTTTATTTTTTTTTTTTATATTATTTTTTACCGTCCCTAAAAAGGGACGCCGCATTTTTCAAATTTACTGCAAGCTGAATATGACGCTAAGTTAAACCTTGTTATCGTACTTTTAAAGCCTGATTACACAATACTGTCCCTTAATTAGTTCAGAAACGTAGCTAGATTTAACGCGTTATTAAGAGGATAGAACATAAGCATAGTATTATAGTTCATTTTAGGATATTAAGGTACAATTTCGAAAGGATATTTTTAAGGATATAAGCATTATTAGGTTAAGATAGTTCTTATAGTCTGTCAAAGACATAATTTATTCTAAATTAAATAAAAAAATGAATTCTGATGAAGCTCGTTTTGATACAAAGCACGTTAAATTTTTTTTAAATGAGGTATTTTGTTAATTAGGCAGGTTTTTGTTAAATTAGGTATTTTTCAATTAGGCACGTTTTTGTTAAATGAGGTATTTTGATAATAAGGCAGGTTTTTGTTAAATTAGGTATTTTTCAATTAGGCACGTTTTTGTTAAATGAGGTATTTTGATAATAAGGCAGGTTTTTGTTAAATTAGGTATTTTGTCAATTAGGCACGTTTTAGTTAAATTAAGTATTTTGTTAATTAGGCACGTTTTTGTTAAAGTAGTTATTTTGTTAATTAGGCACGTTTTTGTTAAATTAGGTATACGGAATTATGATATTCAAATTGCGTTGTTAATTTTTATTTTCCGACAAAATGCACAAATATTAAACAATTTGTTAGCAATTCTTCATTATTTCGGAAGCTATTCTGAATTCTTTACGAAAACAGCAAAAGCAGAAAACAGGGTTAGTACGTACATGGTGAAAATAATTATGTATGGTAATGGAATTACCCCTTTGTATGGTAATAGTATCGCCGGTAAAAAAGAAATTCTGAGAAATAAAACCAAAATATATGATATTTAAACCATTCGTTCGGTAATTTTTCCGTTCATATCGTACCGGTTTTCGGAAAATTACGGCTTTCAAAATCATAGTTCTGACTAGCTTACATCTAGTAAAAAATACAAAACGGGATAGTAAAACCGAATTAATGGTTTTTATACCATACTCTAATCTTATAAAACTTCCGAATTCTACATTCACCAAATTTTATCGCATATTACAAAAATATATTTACTGTCAAAAACACTATTAAAAATTATTTGGTGTTCTTATAGTAACAAAAACACGATAAATTTTGCCATATTTTGGTAGTTTCGATGATACATTTTTTCTTAGTGTAGCATTAAAGAACATGCTAGCCCTAAAGCTCTAAAGTCGTTAATGAGCGTATTGTCGTTAATGAGCTATTGTATTGAGCATCTTACTTAGGTGATGTACACATTAACGCCTTCCTTATCATTAAAGTTCAAAAGTTTGTTTCTTTCATTTCTATTTTCATTTAATTTACATTAATTCACACCAATTTGAAATAATATATTAAATCATTCGATTCTTTGTATCATCGTTCCTTAATTAGTTAATTATAAAAACTAATTTGTAGATTGTTTAATTCTATTGATTTAATTCCTCATCTATCAAAAAATTAACATTATGTTAATATAAGCGTACGGAAGTGTTATTGCTGTTTTAGCAAAGATCTTCTTTTTACTTTAGCAAGAGCACAGTAGGCAATGTGTATAAAACCTAAGTTGTTTGAGAAATAAAATAATTTTTGGCTCTTTTACGAGTAATCCTAGGTTAATTTATACATTACCCACACTATAAAAAATTCCGGATCAAAATCCAGTAAAAAGAAACGTCATTCAGGTTGCCAGTATTTTTACAGTAAAATCTACTTTTACCTCAACATGTTACGGAGCAAAAAATCTGATACACCATTATTGTAACAGTAATAAACACCGTAAAATCACTGAATCACTTTAATTAAATATTTATTACTGTAAAAATTACGGTTTAATATTTTACGGTAAAAAAGGATTTCAGAGATTTTACTGATGATACACCCAAATTACTGGTACTTTACACTGTAATTTGATCTGTAATTTATGATTATAGATAATCAGCAGAATAGCTGATTCCTCTACTAAAGGAATAACAAATATACTGAGTCGATTTTTAAATAAATCATTAAACATATTTTGATTTCATTAAAATCTGAAGGATTTAAATTTGATACTAAAGGATTTAGATTTGATAATATATTATACACTAAAGAAAGTGCATAACTTGTGTTGTGACTCAAACGACATTTATTTTGTATTTCCATGACAACGAGATATTTAATGTTTGGTAATCTGGCAACAAGAAAATTGTTATGTTCTAAATTTACGTTGCGTTAAAGAATTACGTTAAAATTTGTTACTCTCTGGAAATATGTGTTTACGTTCTTTATAATATATTAATTCTTCTGTAAATAACATTTATGTGCTGTATTATATCTTTTAATAAAACATTGGAAAACGTATATTAGCTCCTTAGTTAGTACAACTTGTGTAAAATAACTATCTTTTTTATTGCAATATGGAACAATTATGTCACGGGTTTTAGTAAATAGAGTAAACCACAAATCTTTTGCTCCACATATCTTCTTCTAATTAAATGATTGAACCAATCAGATTACTCAAATACTCGCCAAAAATAGGAGGGATAGATCTCAGAATTAAATTAAGGAAGGTTAATACAAGTGCTAATCCAATTATATTAGTTGGCTTAGATACTTGAAAGGTGTTAATCTTATTAAAAGTACTCATGGTTTTGAAAGGAAATAATACGTAAGGGGAAATTACTCGTTAATTCATATAAAGTAATTAAGGGGATTTCAGGATGTAATTAATACGCCATTCATCTTCATTCAAGATAGGATTTAGGCTTCAGTTTCTCGCTGAAAGGGAAAAATGTCTTCATAGAGATGAATTGAAAATTGAATAAATTTTTGAATAACATGTTAGTGTAAATCCTACTTTTCTAAATCTGTTTGTTTTTATTTTTTATTTTTTGGAAAGGCAAAATATTGCATTTTATGATTGTATTTCCTATTGTTATCACCATGATCATTCAACCCAGTTCAATATACATTTAAAAAATGTTGCTCTGTAAAAATTTCCGTATTGAATTACAGTAAAAAGTACCCGGCTTTTGAGTACCGGTTCTTTTTACCATTAAAGATCATTTTTACCGGATCATGTTACGACTGCTATACCATAATTTTTATAGTAATGATTAATGGAAAAGCACTGAATCTCTGTAATTAAATAAATATTAATGTAAAAATTACGGTATAGCAGCCCTAGCATGTTCCTGAAAAAATGGATTTTAATGGTAAAGAATTTTTATCGTAATAATTGCTGGAAAAGCATTGAATCACTGTAATTAAATAAATATTACTGTAAAAATTGCAGCACAATATTTTACGGTAAAAAAAGAATTCATGGATGATGCACCCAAAGTGGCGGTACTTCATACCGTAATTTGATCTGGAATTTTTTACAGCGGTCAGTATAACTGATATTGTAGTTATTTTTTGCCTAAATAGTTCAGTTATTTGTTTCAATATAATGAAATTATTTAATAATGGCTTAATTATTAATTATTCAAGCCGAACAAAATCTGTAAGAAGAAATAAATTATTTGTTAAAAGTTAGTTAATTTCAGTTCACTGTGAAAAATTCCATATCGAATTACAGTAAAGAGTACCCGCCTTCTGAGTACCGATTCTTTTTATCATTAAAATCCATTTTTACAGGAAGATGTTAAGGCTGCTATACCTTAATTTTTAAAGTAATAATTAATGGAAAAGCATTGAATCATTGTAATTAAGTAAATATTACTGTAAAAATTACGATATAATATTTTACGGTAAAAAATGAATTCATGGATGATGCACCCAAAGTGGCGGTACTGCTTCCAGTACAACTATACAGCTTCCAGTATAACTGATATTGTAATTATTTTTTGCTTAAATAGTGAAGTTATTTGTTTCAATATAATGAAATTATTTAATTATTTATTATTCGAACCGAGGAAAATCAGTAAGAAGAAATTAATTAATTTTTAAAAGTTAGTTAATTTTCAGGAATTGATTGCGAGCTCCAGCGAGCAGGGGGCGAAGCCTCCTAGTATTATATAAAACGCTAATACGTGCGTATGTATCAATAAAACCGATGATATTTCTTTTCTCGCGTTGGCAACAGTTTTCATTTTTAATTGTTAGGATTCGGCGCGCAAGAGCACGTAGTGAACATCATATGGCTAATCTATATTATATCGGGGATTGGCGAGCGCCAGCGAGCAGGGGGCGAAGCCTCCTAGTTCATAAATAACTTGCAAACAGACCAAGTAGTTAACTAAATTTAGCATCTCATTATTGTTGGGCTAAAACACTTTCTACGTATAACCACCATAAAAAAAATTTTTTCTTCTGAAAAACAGATTATTATATTGTTTAAATTAATCAAAATTTATCAAAAAGATGAATCGATAATTCATATTGCCAAATAAATTATTGTTAAATACATATTACTAATTCTAATTCAATTTCAGAGAAAACATTTAATCTATGATTGTATTTATATTGCACCAACAGCTTTAATTTTTTATTAATGGAGTTGTTTAACAAATTTTATCATCAAAATGATTAAAAAGATAAAGACATATTTTTAACGAAGTGTTTTGGTAACAATTACCGAGATTTTTGATATTTTCATGGAGTCAGAAACAGGGCAAATATTACCATATTCTCATATTTTTTACCATACTTTCTTCCTGTACATAGAGGGCAGAAACGAGTCGATTGAAACTCAACCAAAACAGCTATTAATAACTAAAATTAATTAAAATAGCATTATTACATTAAAATAGAATAGTTTTTGTTAAAAAGCATTAATCCCTACTAAAAGAATAGTCTTTGAAAAACAACCTCAATTTATTTAAACAAATTACTTAAATTTTTAAAGCTGCATTTAATGATTTGATTAAGTGAAAAATGATGTTAATAATAATTCAAAATAACATTCTAGAAATTAATGTACAGAAAGTTACTATGAAAGTGATTAATGTTCTAAATAACGAAAGAGTAAAGCTTTGTTAATATGAAATATATGATAAGGAATTTCTCAATTCGTCTTCAAGGGATTCATCATTTATGAAGATATAGGTCAAATTGAAGATTTATGTAAGTCCGAGCTCCACCTAATATATCTCGCGCGGGATTATAATATAATGCCTGTATGTAAATTTCTCACAGTTGAGTAAAACATTCATGGCATTTATCCAAGACATAAACAACCAAGCATCCATATTTATTGAGAATTAAACGGGAAATAAATAAGTTGTTAAGCTTTAGGTATTTTATCATAATACTCCGGATGAACAGTTTTAGAAAGTCTAAAAAAGTTAAACTCACCAAAAAGAGTTTTAAAAATAAATATTTAACATAAAAAAGTGAAGTAAACAAACTTTTGGATGAATTCCAAAAATGTTTTGGGGGAAAAAAGATTCTAAGTTTGGCATAGTAAATGACAATTAATATGCCTCATTAATTCCTTGTTGTAGAATAATTGAATTTTTTTAAAGTCACTTCATCATTATGGTACTTCTAAAAATCTTCTTTTTTTGCATTTTTTAGGAAAACTACTCTTATTTATACCCGAATTTGAATTCTAATTTTTAAGGAATATCTAAAAGTGTTTTATTATAATGTTTAATAGATGTGACAGATGATGTAAGTATGCTAACTGTAAGTACATTAAGTAAGTTAATTCTTAAAATGATTTTGTGTAAGAAACAAATGTTTTGTATTAGGGGGACCGGAAAGTAATGTCTTTTCGGCGCTTTTAATATTCGTTAGTCTTCAAAACCAACTAATTTTTTTCGAACTATTTTCGATCCGGTATTGAAATGTTGTTGCGCTTACCAGGGTGAATACATTATAGATTAAAAATAAAATCTCGCTAACAAATATCAAATGCATCGAAGCGACATTACTTTCCGGTCCCCCAAATATTAGCACTGAATTAGGATTTCTACATTGAAAAAAAAGAATGGTCAAAATTACCTCAATATGGTAAAGTTTACTGTGATTCTTCCTCTATGGAAACACCGAATAGCTCGGCAATTTTTACCAAAACGCTCTGGTTTTCAAGTTTGGCAAAACTAACAATAAAGCATGGTTTTATAATATTTAATAAAATATGGTTAATGAGGTACAATTTGGAAATTTCATCATGATACCTTAGAGCACTGTATAAAAAAACATTTATCTGGTTAAACTTATTTTTCAGTTTCATATGCTTTACTAAATGTGTAGTAGTAAAAAGTATAATTTTCAAAACCAGAATTTCCAATAAACTGTTACAATATGAACAAAAACCAATCAAATGAATTGCTTAAATGCCGTATACTCCGGTTTTATTACCAGAATTACTATGTTTTTTTTTTCTTTTTTCAGAAATGTCATTATCATAGTGTACGGTATTTTTAACAGATTTTTTTTTCGTGTGCATTTCTTGTTTAGCTTCAGATTAAATTTTAAGTATGTTGCGACTATGACACAGTATTTTTTAACGTATGTAGGAAAAAAATTGTAGATTAAATTTCTGGAAATTGTTTATAATTCACTTTTCTTTACAGAATGCACGGAATGGATTTATTAGCAGAATTATAGTTTCCCCCCCCCCAGAAATGTCAATATCATAGTACGGTAATTTTACCTCCGGTTTTCTTTTCTCCGGCACATTTCTTCTTTAACCTCATGTTAAATTTACTCGATAAAATTAGAAACGAATTTCGTCAAAATTAAAGAAATACTCGCCACTCTATTTTTTTTACCAAAAAAAAAGAAAAAAAAAGAAGAAGAAGAAAAAAAAAACTTGTAGTACATAACGTATCTAACTTCTTTTCTAATTATTACTTTATCGTGAAAACAAGAAATGTGCCGGAGAAAAGAAAACCGGTATAAACCGGTACCGCTATAAAGTACCACTATAAAGTATAAAGGTATGCTCCTTTATACTTTATAGTGGCACAATATCACTCTAACGACACAGGAATAACAGACAGAACAGAGTGTAATAAAAAAAAAATTAAAATTTTTTTTTTTCGATAAATACTTTTAAAGATGATTTTACTTTTCCAGTGGAAATAGTTCACTTATTTCCACAATAGATGGCCGCTTATTAACGAAATTTCTTGTGTTTTGTTGGTGCATAACTTGATTTGCCTCCAGGTGGCACCACTATTAAAGTTTTAAATACACCCATGACAGAAGTGGAATTCGATACCGGTATATTTCTGGTGCGAGGCTAACTCCTTGACCACCATACAGTCCACTCGGCTTACTTCGTCACTTTATTTTCAAACGTCCAGTCTCGTCATTTCCTCTCGTCATTTTAGTTAACAATCTCACACAATGTACTTAATTTGAAAAGCATTTTCATCCCATATTTGAAAGTTTGCAATCCGTCACAGATAACGTGATTTCATGACGAAATTATTCTCAAAATTAGCAAAATATAGCTCAAGAGTTGCTGAATCGTCAAAATTGAAAATTTCATTTCTAGGAGAATTGAATTTTCTAATATTTACAAGTTACAATTTACATTATTAGCCAGTGGTTAAACTTTAAATTGATGCTATGAAATTACGCCAATAAGCAGAAGCTACCATGCATATTTTAGACAAGAAATGAACATTTACAATATTTACTATAAACTAAAATTTACAATATTTACTAGAAATTAAAATTTACAATATTTACTAGAAATTAAAATTTACACTATTTACTAGAAATTAAAATTTACACTAATACTCACAGCTTACAGTTGAGGTTGATGCCCAAAGATTTTTATCCAGAACTTTTAGATTTAGTTTATACAGAACTTTTATATATAAGTTACACTTTATACTTCTTCTTTTTTCTGATCCCTTATACTTTTTAATTTTTAAATTAACAATTAGTTAATTAAAAAGTAAAAATGGATTACAATTTATAAAACAAAAGTCATTGAAATAAAAATTGTTGTTTTATCACTAACCATGTTTTTTTTTAAATATTTTAGAAAGGAAAAAAAAAATGTATTCTATCCAAACACTCCAGATGAGTTTCAAAGGAGAAATTTATTTCTTGAAAGAACTCAACACGAAAATCAATATTTCTGGTAAAAAAAAGGAAAAGTACTTAATGAAAATCAATAAATAAAATAAAAAATATACCTCCTTGTCTCTTTTAGAAAGCATTTCTAGAATCGAATAATCTTGAAGGCGACATTAGTAACAAAATTAAAACAAAATCCAATAACTTGAGTTCTAAAGACAGCCAAAACAAATTGGGACATACGATAAAATTTGTTTTCTTTCTTCATATTTATTAAGTTGCTGAAAAAAAGAAAAAAAAGTTAAAAAGTCACATTTCATTTATAGAAATGAACTTGAATATTGTAAATTTTAAAGCACTCTATTTTATTTTGATAGTTTTTCTTTGTTCTTGTTAATTTGGAGAGAAACTCCATTATTTCGAAAATTTAGAATCTTCTGAAGAACGATATTATGTTTATAATTTGTCGTGTTTTCCAAATTTAACCATATTATGAAAGAACTAGTGGGCTGCGCCCCCTGCTCGCTAACCCCCGAAAATTGCTATGCAATCTTACATGGTTTGCTTCGCAAAAAAAGCTCGCTTCGCTCGCTACTAACTTACGTACATTGCAAATGCACAAAATTATAAGATTTCAAAACAATCATTCAAATCCATATAAAAACTTTTTTTTTAAAAAAAAATTACATCTTTTTAGTAAATACTAAGTCATTAAAATAAATTTGAATTCAAATAAATGACATGTAATTCGTTAAACCTATTAGAAATGTGCTATAGTATAATTTGTGAAAAAATCAAAAATCGTCAAATAAATTCGTAATATATAAATTCGGGAAAAAAAGCGCTTTCGACAAAATACCAAAGTAGAGATCTATCGACAAAGACTACTCGCTTAATAGTATGAGATTGCCGCAGCTGATGCTCTCTGTTTTTTTTCAGTTTCCGTTTTTAAATGCGCTATATGTTGAGCCACCTCAGCTAGATTTGGCATGTGACATTTTTAGCGGCAATCATTGGTCGATTTTCTAGCATTGCCATTCGGGGAGTTGTAATGAGGCTTTTTTTGTCGCCGTGTAAGAGAAATAGTAACGTAAACAAAACAAAGCAAACGTTGCCACCGGAGGCCAATTTCGGAGCCACGTAAGAGAATTATATATATCAGATACTAACAAAAATGCGTACGAAATGTACAAATGAATTTAAATTTTACAAAGAAGTAAGATTGTCCACTGAGAAAAAAAATGTGGTCAAATCAACCAGAGTATAGTAAAATTGAACACGATATCGGCTCTATGGAATTTCAAAAAGCGCGGCAATTATTACCGAAGAGCAGTGATAATAATAATTTTGGAAAAATTAGTAATGAAATATTGTTTTATGATCTGAGTTAAAATTTGGTAAGTGTGGTAAAGTGCTGTAATTTTATCATGATACCTTTTATGTAAAATCCATTGATTTGGTTAAATTTGTTTTTCAGTGTGGCATGTTTTACTAAATGTGTGTTTATAGGAACTATGATTTTGAAAACCAGAATGTCCACTAAACCGTTATCAAATGAATGGAAATCATTACCATATGAATGGTTTAAATACAGTGTGTGTAGTTTGGTTTTATTACCTCATTAAGAATTTCCTTCTTATCAGAATTACCTTTACTATATTATACAGTACCTGCCTTTTTTTCTTCGTGTGCATGTTCATTGATAAGATTATTATTGCCATTAAATTACAACAGTTAAAAAAATGGAAGCCACATAAATGATTAGTTGCATTTTCGAACTCTTTGTTGGCTTTAACTTATTTTACTGCACAAAGTTTCATTGAAATATTGGTAGCTTAACTTAACCCGTATTTTTACATCTTATTTTTTAAAATTAGTGTTAATAGTAACTGAAGAGAAGGCGAGTTTTACCTGAACTTACTAAATAACCTGCATTTCGTACTTGATTTAAATAAGGTTATAATTAAATACGATTCATGTTTTTTTGTTGTTTATTTTGAGTAAAAACACAAAGAAAAAATAGAGTATAGCTACGGATGGTATAGTACATTCATGACATTTCTGGTAAAAAAAAACATTGGCTAATAAAATTAAAATATACGGAATTTAAACAATTTATTTGGTAATTATTCCGTTTATATCGCAATGGTTTACCAGAAATTTTGGTTTTCATGATCATAGTTCCTATTACCATACATTCAGTAAAAATACAAAACTGAAAAGGAAATTTAACCGAATAAATAGTTTTTATGCTCTGAGGTATCATTGATAAATTTTTCAAATTGTATCACATATATAATAAAACCGTAATGCTAATTTTACCAAAATAACTACCAAAGCTTTTTAGCAACATTTTTATGTTCTAATTATTAATTACCACTTTCTGGTAGTTATGACCCGAATTAATAGAATACCATATTCCAGTAGTTTTGACCATACTTTTTTCTCGGTGCACTTTTCAATTTTATCTAAATAAAATAGAATAATAATTGCTGCAATTCTATATTATTTTAAAGTACACATCATAAAAATACATAAGACGTCTGTCAAAAAATACAAAATACAAACTGACCTCAAATAAAACTTAAAGGACTTCAAATCAAATAATTAAGAAAACTACTATCATGTTTAATATAAAAGGAAGATTTATTAGTTCAACAAAAAAATTATAGCATCGCCGTTCCAAAACAAAATAATCATTTCTCTTATTTTTTTATTTCCAATGAGCTGCACAATCGGTCTTGCCGATGAGCAGACCAAGAGCGTTCTCTAGAGGTGGTATCCACTCTTTCAGGACCACCACAATGGGTGAGATACCGTTGGTCATGTTAATTTGGACGTCTAGTTTCTGACTTACTAGATGGCAACACCGAGACTATTTGGATGCTAAAGTGCAAAAAAAAAATCATTAACTCTCACAAAAAAACTTTTTACATTCCAAATTATCACCATGGCAACCACACAACTCTTCTCTTTGCCATCCATAAACCAATATATAATCAGTAAATTAACAAACAATACGATGCGCATAAGCACATAATATTTCAGAACGTCTTTGTGACCTATAAAAGTGTACAATATGTTTGACGCTTGCAAAGTTTATTAAAAAAGTATATTTTTGTTGTAAAATTAATGGCGATAAAACAACAGTTATTAGCATGAGCTTCAAGTGACTAATGACTAACATAATCATTATAGTCTTTAATAACAAAAAAGTCATATCTCGGTTTAATGAGAACAGAGTGACTTTGACTATACGAAATCAGATAACTAGTTTTGTGAAGAAATAAATGTTCTTCTAAGTGCAACTATTGCTCATACTTAATGAAAATGGAGCCAAAATTGCACCTTTTCCCATCAGATGAAGCTATCTTAATGGCGATATATAAGCTGTGGTCGTTACATTCCATTATAGAGCGACATCCGCTGAGAAAGCAAGCATTAAGCAGATAGGATTAACCGTGGGTTTTTTTTCTTTTCTTCACCATTTTTGTTGTTTCTTAGGAGTTCGTAAAGAAAAAAAAAACTGAGAAAACCAACAACTCTGAATTCAGCGTTTTCTTTTCATTGGGAAGACTATAAAATAAATTGGTTCCGTTTCAGGTTTTGTTATTGACTTTTTGTTGTTTAGATCAATCATTGCTGAAATCCTCTTTTTTTTTTCTTGTTAAACTATGATTTTCAACAGGAATTTTTGTTGTAAGAACTAAGCGTCGAAAGATTTTTCTTTCTTACGTAGAAGAATCCAATAATTTAGATTAAAAGAAATGCTTTTATGATAATTTTAACATTTATAAAATGTTTAAGTATACTAGCATAAGAAAATGTATTTCTCACAATACTAATTTGTAGCTGTTTTCTCCCATTGTAAAAGTAAATTCGACATTCGATAATAGATAACTTACAATTATTTATCAAATTTTGCCTAAACTACAAGATCATTTTAAATACTTATGCGCAAGCAAGTTGTCATCAAAATTGTTCTTATGCTGTTCATTATAAATTTTTCCAATTAATCTTTAACTTCAGACTCTTCCTTTAAAGAACCAATATTATTTAAATAATCAGAAACTTCAATATTCGATAAAAATAGATTTGGGAATTAAAGAACAGTATATAACGTTAGACAAAAGAGGAAACAACAATGTGATAGTTTTAAAAGTGATTCGTTATTTAAATAAATTTATTAGTTGCCTATATATGCATTTGTATTCAATGTAAAAACCCACATACTTATTTTACTATAGTTCCCTTTTTCTGTTAGTGTTTTTTAAAAGTCATTTATTGTGGTACTACCTGCGTTCCGGCATGCTTTTTAACACTTATTATAATATAGGTACTCAGACGACTCTAGCAGAGTTTGTTAGCAGCCATCTTAAGTACCACTCCTTCAAAGGCGGCAAAAAGAACTTTCCAATTTGAAAAAAAAAATGCAGTACCCATTTTGCTTCATGAAAGCACATACTGGACTGTCTTAGATTAACAAGAGGTGATCTGTCATCTGATCTTCTGACCGTATGGTCTTTCGGACCTCAATGACCTTATGATCATTATTATTATGCCAAGGACTATTATATCTCACTGACTATGTCAGATTTCGAGAATTAGTCACTCACACCAAAGTAGAATAATTCTTTCTTTAACTGAACATAGAGAACTGTGCCCAAAATAAAAAAAATGAACCACTCTGAAAAACTTTTATCTAATGATTGGATCTTCACGTTCTGGGATTCTATCTTAATAATACAACAGGGGGTTATACTGATTTATTAGTGCAGAGGATATTATAAATATAAAATACTGAATCAGACACAAAAACCTATTTTCTCTCAATAAACATACCCTTTTTTCGACTAATTCGAATTTCTGACCCACAAAATATAAGGGGTAGCCTGTACAAGAGAATACGGTACCCATTTGGTCAGGAGAGCAGTCCAAAGCTTTGACCCTATATGTTAATTTTATTTTTTGCATATTTCACAATATCTGGAGAACTTTTTAAGGACATTGAAAAATGTTTCCACACAACTATAAAATTCATTTATTTAAAGATAATTCCGTAAAAAATATAACTTTTGGTAAATATTATTATTTTCTTTAAGAAAAGTCAAAAATAATTCGAATTGTAAAGTTTACAATCTTTGACATCATTTCAAAGAATGTGTTTTTAACAGGCAAAATACAAAATCGGTTGAATAATATTGCTGAAATCGAA
The DNA here is from genome assembly GCF_982258835.1 of Parasteatoda tepidariorum. Lineage (NCBI taxonomy): Eukaryota > Metazoa > Arthropoda > Arachnida > Araneae > Theridiidae > Parasteatoda > Parasteatoda tepidariorum. Next base: position 77,476,652 of record NC_141758.1, read on the forward strand.
CTTCAAAGAAGTCGTATAATCGTTTGCTCAGGTACTATTTTACCGACTATACTCAGATTTTGTATTTCGCCAATGGGAAATTACATCCATTAAAATGGTGTAAAACATTTTATGTCTAACAATGCAAATTGTTTTCGACTAACATTAAATAATAAAAAGTGATTAATATTTACTAAAAATGAATTTTTGCATTGATTATTTTTAGAGAAACAAATTTTTTTAATTATGTACAAAAATTTTTCAACTTGCTAAAAAGTACCGATATTAGAAGAAATACGCAAGAATAAAATTAACATTAAGAGGTCCAAACTTCGGATTGCTCTCCTGACTAAACTATGGGAACCCTATTTCCCAAATTGTGGCTACTCCTTGTATCTTGGGAGTCAGAAGTCCGAATCCACTTTAAAATAGTGTATTTATTAAGAGAAATTACGTTTTTGTATCTAATTTGTAGCTTAGAATATCGTCTGCACTAATTAGATAGCTTTTTTGAGGTTACCCCCTTAAATCATTAAGAATGAGTCCTAGAACATGAAAATCCTAGAAACTTTAAACTGGGTTGTAACTTTTTGCAGTGGGTTCAGTTTTTTTGGAGCATTGTTCATCGAATTGTGCATAGTTTTCAGTACAATTTAGTTGAATTTATTTAAAAACTGGAAGGCCAATACTCTCAACTTAATAAAAGCTGTTCATTTAAAAAATTGTGCTTAATTAAATTTAAAATCCATTTAGCACTAGTACTCTTCTTTACTAATACTTTATTTCTTTATTTCACTAGCGAAAATGATTGGTTAACACCTTTAATTATACGGATGGGATTGTCCTATCAGAAATAAATGTATTAAAAAGAACTTCAAAGGGTTATCAATGACAATTTTACTGTGTACAAATATGTTGGTTAAATATATACAATCAGTTCATATAAACAATTAATATCATCATCATAAACCATCATTTATCTACTTCTGGAGAAAAATCTTGCATTTGGTCTTTTATTAACAATGTATAAAAAGTTGGTAAATATCTAAATTGAATAAAAGGAAGAATCTGCATGTCTTTGAGTTTATATATCGGAAAAGTGCTTTGGAAATAAATAAAAAATGTACGCTAGAAAAGCACAATGTTTAAAGTAAATCACAAAAAAAACTATACGAGGAAGACAATATTGTGCATGAAGTAATAGAGAACAATAATGCAAAGAAATGTACAAAGAATTGATATCCTTGAATATATAAAGAACAATGACAACAAAGAAATGCAGTCCATCAAGATATTAAAACAGAGAGTATATGGATTTGTACGAAGAAATGATACCTATGATGATTTTGAATTAATATGCGAGAGAACAATCTGGTATTACATCAGTTTGTTTTAATAGGAGATATATGTTTTGCAGATATTTTATATTATCAGAATTTCATAGGAATACTTTAATGTATAGATGAAAAGAAAAGATTGAATGCAAAAGATCTGAACATTCAAGCATTTTATCAGCATTTGGATATGAAAAAAATGTGTGCTTTGAATTGGAAATCTTAGCAAACAAAGTGGCCGAACACTTTCTCAGCAGCCACTATTTTTATTCTTTATTTTTCTTAAGTTAAAATTGAAAAAAAAATTCATTATGACCTTTTAAAAAATTAATGTCAAAGAAAGTGAAATTATTAGTCAAATTTAAGATTGTTTGAACTTCGTGAAACTCTTCTTTATTTCATGATGTAATCAACCGAAGCTAGTAGAGACTTTCAAAGACGGCAGATTTTGACTATGCGGCAAAATGGCGCGAAAGTATCTGACATTGTAAGACTTATAAAATCAAAACATATCAGGGATAAATCAATAATATTTAACTAAAAATGGCAGGTAAGATTAAACATCAAGAGGACATGGACCAAAGTTTGTAGTAAAATATGAAGACCAAAAATTGAATTAATAAAATAAAAAGGAAAAGAAGGAAAATAAGACGACTGAAAACTACACAAATTAAGAAACATATCGATTTAAATTTAGAAGCAAATTTCTGTAAGAGAATATTTAAAGAGAACTTAAACTTCTTTTTTGGACTTATAAGTCGACGAAAGAAAAGACAAGACAGTTAAGTAGCTGTTCACGTGTTTACTTGTCTGTAAAATATACAAAGTCTGTAAATAAAATGCAATGCTACTCGACGTAAATTTATCTCCCTCTCTCTCTCTGTGTATATATATATATATATATATATATATATATATATATATATATATATATATATATATATATATATATATATATATATATATATATATATATATATATATATATATATATATATATATATATATATATATATATATATATATATATATATATATATATATAAAGTATATATATATATATATAATAAATAAATAAATACAAGAAAACACTAAGAAAGTTAAGAAAAACAATAAGTATCATTTATTGCGCTTAAGCTGCAAGTAAACATCACTCATTAGATAAGTTCAAAATGAAGAATAAAAACAAAGAAAAATTATAGACATATGACACTGCTCTGGCTTTATTGATACAATATCAGAAAGCACTCTGTTTTTCGGATATAATCGTCTTGGCTGAAGAAAAGATTATATCTTTTTTTCCCGGTTTTTTAATTAACATTTCATTTTTTTTTAATAAAATGTTGTTTATTTTTTTTACTTATTATTTCCCACCCCCTTTTTTTTCATATGTCTATAATTTTTCTTTGTTTTTATTCTTCATTTTGAACTTATATATATATATATATGCCAAAAAGAACATGTTAATTAGTTAATCATAATATAAGTTTGGTGCAAATTTGTAACCTTTAAGAATTTTTGAGCAATTACTAACAATTGTTCAAGCGATTTTCTTTGAAGCTACTGAACCACAGTATCGCATAGTTAATATGAAGAAGAATTATAATATGTTTCAACTAAGTACTGTGTTAAAGCCTAAGAAAATTGAAACGATATTCTAGTTTAAAAGTACTGGAACATTTTTAACAATGCAGGTGTTCAAAATTGCTTCCAGTAAAATCTTTAACAATCTCAAATAAAATTAGTTTATGATGTTCACCTCAATAATCTCATTTTAGAACTGACAATAGCTCATAATTTTTGTTTCTTTATTATCAATATTTTCTGACTTTTTTTTTATCAACTTTTAAAGTACACAAATCTTGCGAAACGGATATAGCGTTTCCATATAAAAGTAAGCTGTATTTTAATTAACTTTACACCATTGCTTGATAGTATATTTTATACAACCATAAATATCCATCAATATTTGTTTTTCATGAAAAGGCGATTATAGACCATCAAATAAATCAACTACTGAAAGCGAAACAAAAGTGAAAGGTAATCAAATACTTTTCGGAAAAAAAAAACTGCTCAGAAAAGAAATTCGGTTGAAAAACATACAAAAGGGATGAAGAAGGAACGAAAATGGAGAAAAAATATTCTTCTATAAAAAGTGTAATCCATCAGGGGCATTGTTTGCTTTGATATCTTGTACATAAACCATCCTGAAAAAGAAGTTGTTGATAAGATTTTCTAAAGAAATCGAGGATTAGTGCCCAAATATAAAACTGCTTTGTTCTTGTTTTATTTATGTTTTTTACCGTGGTGTTGAGAAAAATTGTGCATCAATAGTTTTTGATGTCACCTTTAATAAGTGGCATATAATGCAGTGTTACTCACTTAAATAAAACCACCTTAATTTTAATTATTAATTGGGAGTAAGGAAAACTAATGCGAATCAAACATGCATATTAAGGAAGTCGATATTCAAACACAACTAACACCACAACCACAATAAGGACTATATTAGATTCTGCATAGATCAGGGAATAGAGCGTTCGCCTTCCAATGAGGTGAACCGGTTTCTAATCCCAACGATACGAATTCCGGATTCGGCTTGCTCCGACCACAGTGCTAAAGTAAAATATCCTCAGTGGGAGACGGATTATGGGTTAGAGTTCCCTCGCCGTCAGGCTAACCATTGGAGTTTTTTGTGGTTTTTCTCTCCATGTAACGCCGGTTAGTGTCATTAAAAAATCTTACACGAAAGCAAAATTTCTCCCAATACTTGTTCCCATAACAAATCATACCTCTGGGAGTACTGATCCAGGAGTTTCCTTGTCTTCTGAATTGGTTCAAAATTACAAGGCTACGGTCGTCGTAAACCCAAAATTGGGTTGACTGTTCAATAACAATCATTGGTGATAGAATTGGTGACCCACCGATAGCTGGTCGATACGAATTCAGCATTCAGTTTGCACCGACCACAGTGCTGACATGAAATATCCTCAGGAGTAGACGGATCATGGGTTAGAGTCCCCTTGTCGTCAGGCTAACCGTGGGAGTTTCTCGTGGTCTTCCTCTCCATGTAACGCAAATGCGGTTTAACTTCCTCAAAAAGTCCTCCACGAAGGAAAATTTCTCCCATTACTTGATCCAGGATTTCCCTTCTCTTCTGTATTGGGTTCAAAATTACAAGGCTACGGAGTCTAGCATTAGCAGTCGTAAACCCGGGAAATTGAGTTGGCTGTTCAACGACGGTTATAAAATAAAATTCACTCTGTGCCCCTCCTGAACAGAAAAAAATAAGCGAATAAGCAACAAAAGATGAAGGAAAATTTTTATTTTCCCATCAAATTCACTTTTTAATTTATTTCCCATCACTTTTGATTATAGCCAAAATTCACGTCACATTTATGTAAGATTTAAAATAGGTGATGCTTCTTTTCGTTTACCTATACACGAAGAAAAGTAGCATCAATATTACGCTACGTTTCAATGATGGTAACCTTCAATTCTGCTGCCAGGTAAAACATTTTAATTTAAAAAAAAATTAATAAGTATTGCTAAATTATATTGCAAGAAATTTCTGCCTGCTGCTAGTTTCTAATAATCTGCTTTCTTTTGACAAAAAATATGTTAAAATAAAGTTTAATGATTTCGAAAGAATTCTTTATTTAATATTTAATTCACCCCAAAGAATATTTTTCATTAAAAGTACTCTTAATATCCACTCAAAGTTATAAACATCTTAAAACTTCTTGAGCTAATAGTACCTCCAGGAAATTTGAAACAGTAATAAATATCTACAATGTTAATTTTATTAAATACCCATTAATTCTCAAAGCATACTCGTAATAGAACATTTTAAATTAGATAGAATTAAATCCAAGAGATGACGAATAAACTAAGGCACGAATCTTTGAAACTAAACTTAAAAGAGCTTCTCACAAATAATATTAATGAAATTAAAACTCAAAACTTTTCCTCTAAAAGTATAAAATTATAGTAATCTCCCTGATCAGTTTCCGAACTAATTTGGAACAAATCTTTTTAACGCCTTCAGGGGTTATTAAAAACTCTAGAAAATACTTCGAATTGAGAAATTTCTCTTAACGAATGCTAAGCATGGCGCAAGAATAATTCAGTTATGGCGCCACGCAACTTTTCAAGAAAGAATGAAAATTCGAAGAATCTTTTGGCGCTTGTGTTCATCAATTTGGCGATGATATCTTAAATGCATTATTGATGAAGACGCATACCGAATTTAATGGGTAGTTATGCACAAATTGGAAGCGAAATTCCTTTTACGGTTCGAGGTTTCTGGCAAGCGAACCATGGGTGAAAGAATTTGAAAGAGCTTACATGGTATTTAAAGAAATTGTTCATGACATAGAAGAACCGTAAATATGTCATTTAAACGAGTTTTCTTAAATCAATTGACGGAGTTGGTTTTTAAATACTTCTGTATTAGTATCATTTTTAAAGATTTGAAACAAATATTTAAGATAAAAGGAAAATTATTTTCAAAAAAATATTTCAGTGCTAAAATTTACTTTTTGGAACTATAATACCAAAGCGTACGTATTTTATGAAAAATGTTAAAAGCTTAAAAACAAAAGTATTTTATTCTTTGAAAAGTCTGAAGAATCTAGACAATTTATTGAATTGCAAAGTGAATTTAAATTTTTTCATTATCTTTTCATGCATATATGTTCTTAACAGCAGGCAAAAGTTTTATACCTTGCTCCAAGTTTAATTTTTAACTTATTTTTGTATATGCAGAAGGTAATAATTTAAATAAAATTTTTTGTAGAGATTACATTATGTATTTCTCTATAAATATAATTTTTGTGAACTAATTCTGTTACACACTTCAAAAACACTTCTTAAAGTAACGAAAATTGTTTTAATGTACGATATGATATTGTAACTAGACCAAATTTGTAGTACCTTGGACTAATGGATATTAATCTTAGGATAATAATAATATTAATTTCTTCTAGATTTTTAGAATAATTCCAAAATTCTTCCGAATTTTTTTTTCTAAACTTTTATTTTCATTTAATTGAAATACTAATATTCATATAATTGGAATTTATTTTTTATGTAGCTCAAATAAATTTCAAGCTCAATAAAAATAAATAAATTAAAATAAATTATGTTTCATATCTTCTTATCGTCAAACATTTGTCTGGTATGATTGCATTGAGATCCTTTTGTGAACAATAATTTTGCACAATTTTGACTAAATGAAAGCCTTGAAAGTAAAATTATTAAATTGTGTTAACAAATTAGTTGAGTTCACAGTAATAATTTCGCTTATCAACCTGCAAAACTTATTTGTATGGTAATTTATAAATTCAAATTCTGGTCAATTCCATAAAAAAAACCTCTACAACTTGGCAATGAAACTGAAATTTAAGATTAAAATCGATATTTGCCATTCGTTTTGGAATTTTCCCGTTCGTTATAGTGACGATTTCTCGAAAATTCTGTTTTTCAGAAATTTAAGTTCCTATTCCAGTATATTTAGTTAAAATACAAGTCTAAAATGTAACTTTAACCGAATAAACCATTTCCATACCTTTTTCTAAAGCAGCGGTCCGTTGGAAAGTAACAGAGGCTTAAGATTCAGAGATGTTTTAACCAACAAGGATTTTTGACACCTGTAATTAGTTTTAGAAGCAATCAGTATTCCGTTTTTTATTCAGTTTTGTGGTTACTTTTACGAAAAACTATTAGTAAAATGTCAATGAAAAAAAAAGAAATAGTATAATTTAATGGTATAGCAAAGCATGTATTTTCTTATAACTGTGTATGGAATGAAATATAAAAAGGATGCGCATTTATACAAAATTGAATTCGTATTTCTCATTGAGCATTTCAATTTAAAATAAAAATCAATTAAACTATAAAAAAAATACGTTTCTTTGGTGACAATTTTCTCAGCGCTTATAATAGATTTGTTTAATTTTTATTTTAACGAAATCGTAATTGAGCTTAGTTTAATATAATTTTCAGTTTACTGATTCAACAAAAGCAAATTTAGAGCTCCATGTTGGTGAATTCAACTGCTGAACATGAAACCTAATTTTAAGACTATATTTTTATTAATACGATGACAAAAATTTCCTTCCTTACCTTAAATATTTTAAAAATAATTTGTTGTCTTATTAGTTAAAGCATTTGCATTTGCTAATGAACTTTTATAACGTCAAAGTTCCTCTAAATGACAGTCGATCACTTAAAGGTTCCATAGTCGAAATAAATTGGAGACCGTTGCCCTAAAGTATCGTGATAAAGTTCCCAAAATGTTCTTTAGAACAATCATTCATTCTACCATTATTTGGTAATTTTAACCTTTTGATGTCTATGCCTTTCACCAAATGGTATAGTAATAATGTGTTTACAGCTCCAGGATTTATTTAAAATGGTGATTTATATATGGTTGAAGAAGTATTCTTTTGCAAAAATATTTCTGATTTGTAATAGAAGGAAAATGGGCTTAAGATATGCTTTCAAGTGATAAAAAGATACTAAACTCGCATAGATCAAGCTATGGTTGTCTGTTTAATGCCTCTTTTATGAGAGTGGTGGGTTTTATTTATTTATTCACAGAATAACATTTGTGGGTTTACAAGAATGGTTAATACAAAGAACAACTAAAGAATTCTAATTACAAAAAATGGCTTAAGAACTCATTTAAATTTGAAAAACAGATAGCACAAGTTTAAAGAAGACAATAAGTTCAGTGCTATAGCGGAATCCAAACCCACTGCATTCAGGTTTGTGAACGGTTAGCGGAACAGGGATACCGCACTGTAACAAATGCCCTAAGATTTATTGCGAACAAAACATCGAAACATTATTCGGAATTTCGGAAGAGGAGCATTTTTGAACCGTTTTTTATTTTTAATTTCATAAGGAACGAGCCATTTTTAATATTGAGATCACAAGCCCCCCTGCATAAGTATCTAAATTAAATTTATTTATTTATTGTTACTCATCAAGAGTTATAGCGGGATTCGAAACCGCCACGGAAATTACAGTACGGAAATTTTATGAGAAAATGTTTCCCATGAAGTATTTAATATAAATTTAAGAGTTAAATGATATTTAAAAAAACTAGGATTTATTCAATGCCAATTCATAGAACATGAAGAAATACGCGAAACTGTATGAAATGTAAATCTTCATCGTAGGTACGTAACCAAATATATTGTACAAAACAAGTTTTTTTTTATACTACTTCCTATAATCACGTGTCAAAAACACCGGACACTTTCTCTTCAAATTTACTGACGTTTCAAAAATGTATATTTAACTAAAAATATTTTTTTTATGAAAAAGTTTTCACAATACCTTGCCCTCCCTGTCATAACACAAAATAAGTTTGAAAACAAGACAGTGTCGTAAGAAAAATAAATTGGTAGACACCATCATATGAAAAATAAAAAAAAGAACCTTTTCTTCGTCTTCTTCTATCATATTTAATAGCGTGAAGTCCTCGGGGTGAAAATAAGTTCATAAAAGGAAAATGGGCGACCCATCATCTAGTCTAGTTTTCTTTTTACGTCGCCAACCCCTCCCGTCTTCTGTCACGTCTTCCTAAATTAAAGTTCAGAAGCTTATGTAAACTGGAAATAGACGACGATAAAATGGGAAGAATGCTTACAATAGGGTGCTGTGAATAACAAAATAAATGAAATTGAGCATCTGAGTTTACAATACCATTAATATATGCTTTAATGCAGCTGAGAATATGCATTATTATTGTTTTGCATTGATGCATTTTTTAATTTATTTAATGATTTTAATTTATTGAATGATTATTTTTAATTTTGATTTACAATTTTGTAGACTGTGATAAAAAAGGATAATTATCTGTGATTTGGTGCAACAAATGCAAACAGAAAAGGAAGACGAGCAATTGAACTTTTATAATATCATGATTATAAGTTTTAATGCTTATATGCTATTACATGTTTGAAATTAATTTATACATAGATATTTGCATTCGTGTATTTTTATTAATGTAGTTATTTTTTTTGTTCATTTTGTTCTACTATTTTGAAGACGATAATAGAATTTTGTAGACGATGATAAAAAGGAACGATATCTGTAATTTGGTGCTACAGACACAAACAGAAAAAGAAAACGAGCAATTAAACTTTTATAGTACCATGACTATAAGTTTGAATGCGTACATGTGGTTATATGTTTGAAATTTATTTAAATATATATATCTGCATTTATGCACTTTTATTAGTGTAGTTATTTTTTTGTTCATTTTGTGCTACTATTTTGAAGAGGATAATTGAATTTTGAAGACGATGATAAAAAAGGAAAAATATCTACGATTTAGTGCTACATACACAAACAGAAAAAGAAGACGAGCAATTATCATTTTATGATACCATGATTATAAGTTTGTATGATTATATGTGATTAGAGTTTTGAAATTTATTTATACATATAAATTTGTATTCGCGTTTTTTTTTCTTTTTTTTTGCATTTTAGGCCAGAAATATTTTTTAATTTCAATTATTGTTGGTTTTAAATTATTTAGTTTTATCGGAATACGTTAACTATAAACATAAACGCGTGATTTAAGATAATTTTAGAAATACTGATTCATAGATGTAGAAATTACAAGCAGTCCACGTTAATCACTGAGTTTTCCTGACGTAAGAAATAAAAATAATTAAATATCAAAGAGTGTGGTAAAAATTCTTTAGATTAATTAGAGATGCAAGATAGCAAACATCACTTAATTTATCTTTTAAAAATTTGAAAAACAGAATCGTCTACAGTATAATTCATGAAAGGGTAATGCTAAATCAATGATAAAAATTCATTTTTCAAATGTCGTTCCTGAACGGACAAATTACAATTTTTAATTGCTGTTCAAGATCGGCGATAAAAATTGTCCCTTGCACCCAGAACTGGACTTAAAAGAGAGATAAACTCTCACGAAAACTCATTTTTTTTACAATTATACATATTTTTGAGGGACAGAAATTTAAATTATTTACAAATCAACACGAAGTTGTAAATAAAATTGTTAAGGCCGTGGTTGCTCAGGGGATAGAATCGCTCTCCTCTCAATGAAGTGAACAGGGTTCGAATGCCAGCGATGACTTTTCTATAAGAATTTCACACCCGTCTCGCACCGACCACAGTGCTGACTTAAAATATCCTCAGTGGTAGGCGGATCATGGGTTATAGTGCCCTTGCTGCCAGACTAACAGTGGGAGGTTTTCGTGGTTTGCCTTTCCATGTGACGAAAATGCGGGTATGTTTCATAAAAAAGTCCTCCGCAAAGGCAAAATGCTCCCAATACTTGATTTATAAGTTCCCTTGTCTTCAGGACTGGGTTTAAAATTACCTGCGGAATTGAACATCGGTGGTTGTAAACACAGAATTACGTCAGCTGTGCAATGACAGTTATAAAATAAAAATAAAGTAAAATGAAATTGTTGCAATATCTTTAAGAAACTATTCAATTAATAAAAATAGCGATACCAAAATGACCAACATATTTCGCCTCAATTCAAAGATGAATTTTTTTTTAATTTGATGATTATTAGGATCACGTGCTCTTCAGGCACAAAAAATTTCATTAGAATCTGAGACTAACCAATTTATTTACTCTTAAATTACAGTTATTAATCTAATATATATAATTCTATTACGTGGCTCCCAAATTTCGGCTGTATTTCTTTTCCGCCGGTGGCAACGTTTGCTTTGTTTTGTTTACGTTACTATTTCTCTTACACGGTGACAAAAAAAGCCTCATTACAACTCGAAAATCAACCAATGATTGCCGCTGAAATGTCACATGCCAAATCTAGCTGAGGTGACTTAACATATAGCGCTTTTAAAAACGGAAACTGAAATAACCAGAGAGCATCAGCTGTGGCAATCTCATACTATTAAGGTAGGTAGAAGTGAGTAGTCTTTGTCGATAGATCTCTATTTTAGTATTTTGTCGAAAGCGCTTTTTTTAACGAATTTATATATTACGAATTTATTTGACGATTTTTGATTTATATCACGAATTATACTATAGCACATTTCTAATAGGTTTAACGAATTACATGTCATTTATGAATTCAAATTTATTTTAATGACTTAGTATTTGCTAAAAAGAAAATTTTTTTCTTTTTCAAAAAAAGTTTTTATATGGATTTGAATGACTGTTTTGAATTCTTAGAATTTTGTGCATTTGCAATGTACCTAAGCTAGTTGCGAGCGAAGCAAACCATATAAGATTGCGTAGCAATTTTCGGGGGTTGGCGAGCGTTAGCGAGCAGGGGCCGCTGCCCACTAGTAAACAAAAATTTTAATGGAATAAATATGGAATGAAATAAATAAATATGTCCAAAGAGGTTATTTTTGAAAGCTTTTCCGATAGATAGATTTAGACTTTTTTTCCTAAAATTATAGAAATAAACTGAGAAGTTCATTCACAATCACTGATGATTAGCAATTAAATGAAGAGTAAACCATCCACTTGTTATACTAATTAACCAAAGTTCTTCCTTAAAAATATTGGAACTAATTTTTTACAAACATCATAAGTAGAATTTTCGTAAAGTTAATTCCCTTTATCTCCTAATCAATTTTAAGAAGTTATACACTTGAAGTACATCATTTATTTTTTAGTCTTTGAAATATTTCAATTTTTAATACCGACTTCAGGCAAAAAGAAATGATCGGAGAAAACAATATTTAATTAAAACAACAATTTGTGGAGAATATGAATATCTTTTTTAAAATAAATCAAGAACAGAATCTAAATATAGTTCCTCCTCCTCAACTCTTTATTAACATCATTTGTTTCTAGAAATAAAACTAAAATCAAACATTTTACGGAATTCGGTTCCGTTTTAAAAATTTGGTACTTTAAAATAATTTCATAAATAAAATAAATTACACAAATCAAAGTTAATAATGTTTTTTGAAATTCAGAAAAGAACACCAACGCTGGACTTCTTGAATTAATTAAATTTGCTTAATGGACGTAATAAGGCTAACGGAACCGAAAGTTTAATTGAATTTTTTCGCTTCTTTACGAACAAGCACTCCAGATTCAGTTTGGTCAGTATAAAATATCGAGCATTTTAGAAACGTGATGAATTTTTTAATCTGAAACGAAGCCAAGTTTAGAACACTATCTTCTCGCAAATTAGCTTAGAAATAAAACTATTTTAAGAGATTTATTTTCAGCGTCCTTTGTTTTTTATGTTTTTCACTATAAAAAGCCTTTTTTGAAACAACATTAAACGGAAATGTTTCCCAGATTTTCAATGATTTTAAAGGAAATGATTTTTTTGGGGGGAGTATCAATGATTTTAAAGGAAATGAATGCACTTCCTATAAATGTGCTCTCATTTGTTTTAAACTCATTAAAAGGAATTAATTTTTTAATTCTCTACAAGAAACGTCTTTGAATACGATAGCATAATAATTGTTTCAATAGTCTTTAGAATATGTAGGCTAGAATTTAGCTAGTGAACCTACAAAGGCTAAACTAGTGCTAGTTAAAGTAATATATATATATATATATATATATATATATATATATATATATATATATATATATATATATATATATATATATATATATATATATATATATATATATATATATATATATATATATATATATATATATATATATATATATATATATATATATATATATATATATATATATATATATATATATATATATATATATATATATATATATATATATATATATATATATATATATATATATATATATATATATAGAAAGTTAGTATTATATTTATTTAATATAGAAAAATAACGTGTTTTTGAAGGTAAATATTCTTGAAATATTCTTTTGTAAAGAATCTTAATTTTTTTTGAGTGATGTTCTAAAATTACTAGTAAACTAATTTCAGTTCAAGAATCAGTATTAGTTAAGATGCTTTAAACATTGTTACAGTGCACCATATCCACCTTCAAATACGTGAAAAGCCGATTAAGTTATATTTTTCATCAAGGTTATAAGTCGTTTCTTTTTGTTTTAGACCAGCCATCAGTTTCGATTTCGAAAAACTCTAACCGCAATAAAATCATCAATCACGTGAAGTATTAAAATGAATAGTGTTTTCTATCTAGGAGAAAAAAAAATTTGTTTAGAGAAGTAGCCACCTAAAATTTAGCAAAACTTTGCTTAAAAACAATGTACCAAGTCAATTTCATTATTTTTTTTTGAGTCTCCAAATTTAGCTTTGACATAGTATTGATTAATATTGATTTGAATTCTTAAGGGGACATATTAATTACACTGAATCTTATTACACTTAATCTACAACCGGTTTTTCTCTCCAAGCTAATTTTTTTAAAAAAACAAACGACATTTTTAATTTAATTTCATCAAAATGTACAAGCTTAAGAACGTAATATGTAACTTTGTTTATATATATATATATAGCCAAATTTACCTTTGATATAGTATTGATTAATATTGACTTGAATTCTTAAGGGGACATATTAATTACACTGAATCTTATTACACTTAATCTACAACCGGTTTTTCTCTCCAAGCTAATTTTTTTAAAAAAACAAACGACATTTTTAATTTAATTTCATCAAAATGTACAAGCTTAAGAACGTAATAAGTAACTTTGTTTATATATATATATATAGCCAAATTTACCTTTGATATAGTATTGATTAATATTGACTTGAATTCTTAAGGGGACATATTAATTACACTGAATCTTATTACACTTAATCTACAACTGGCTTCTCTCTCCAAGCTAATTTTTTTAAGAAACCAAACGACATTTTTATTTTTATTTTATCAAAATGTACAAGCTTAAGAACGTAATATATATCAGGGGGTCGCATAAATGCTGATTTCTAGGCTCATAATCAGAATTAAAATTGCATAGGAATCCATATTCAGAGAAGTTCTTATACGCCACTAGGGTTGTACTGTTCTTGTTGTTCTTTTGAACAGTCCATAATAAGGAAGTGCATATGACCGCATTTGCGGATATGTGGTTTCTACACAGTTTTAATCATGATGCCTTAACTCTTCTAGAAATTTGTCACACCATTTGCGGGACCACTGCTATGCACAAGGTTTTAAAACTTCGACAAAAAGTCGGTTAAAAATGACATTTAAAAAATCTGTTTTTAAGTTCAGACCTAATTTCACATTTGAAATCCTCCCACCTGGCAATTAGTCAGGATCAAGTAATTGTTTAAACACGACAAAATTTTTTTTTTCCTCGTGTTACTTTTGTTTTCACGCATGTGTACTGGATTTTCTGAGAATGTAATTGCAACTCGGATATTATTTCTTATCGATTGTTCAACTGACCAAGCTTCGAGACATTTTTTCAAACATTTATGTATATGATTTTAATTCTGATATTAGTCTTTGTCAAACCATGTCTTACTTGGTGGTGTAGCAGTTTTCCATTGTTGTCCATACATTTTTATTGGCTGGAAAATCACATGGCAGGATCCGGTTTTCCCACACTTATTTTCACATTGGTTTGGTTGACATCAGCATAAAATTGATATAAGTTATAAAGTTATTATTTTCCTATAAATATTTCAGTTCCCCTAATTTAAAGATTAAAATTACCTGCACTGATATTATTAGGTTTTTGATTTGATTTGATTTCTAAATGAAGAGCGTAAGAGGATTGCTTTTATCATTATTACTATAAGAATAATGTAATTATTTTACGTTAGATTTTAAGATAATGCTATTTAAATCGATGTCTAATCTTATTAATCATTTTGAAATTATTATTTTTGGGTACAAATTACATTAACATGCTATTATGAATTAGGGTTAAAGAAATTCGTTAAATGATTTAAAACTTAACTTTCATCGTCATGCACAAAGTGATGAATGCAAAAATTGTATTTACAATACATCCGTCTGTTTACTTAACAAAAATATTAAATTACAGTGGTGAACTCACTAAATTTGTTATAACAATATGCCTTTAATTTTAAATGTTATTTAAAAAAATGATTACTTAGAAAAATGATTTATGTTCACTTATAGATCTTAATAGATTAATATTAAGATTAATAAGATTAATATTTAATCGTTGGAAGTGGAGGCACAAGTGTTCTTTTTTGTGCGTATATTTTGGTAAAAATATACTTGAGGGTGCCCCTTGGCGAAATTGGCGACTTATGTTTCTACATTCCTGTTTGCGGAACACCGTGGTAACAGGAATGGCGGCCAAAACATAATGATACTTCAATAAAACGTTGGAAAATTTCAACAAAACATCGGCGAATTGCAATGAACCCAATATAAGCAAAGTTAATAAACCCAATAAAATGCGTTTTGAATCGAAACAAAAGTTAATGGAGTAAGCACAGAAAGAGAAGGAAAAAAACAACTCTCACAAACAAGACATTTATATCTATTACTAATTAAACCTTCATTCATACACCAGTCAATCACTGTTTTTTTCCCATTGTTGTTCAAATCATACTGAAACTTATATATACCGTAGCATTTTAAAGACCAGAAGCAAAAGCAGCACTATCAGTCGGTATCCAACGTAGAACAAACGGACCTCTGAAATTACATATACCGTTGACAGTTTAAAAATAACGTTAAAATCTAAACCAATCAGAATCAAGTTTGAGTTTCAACAAGGCCGAGCTTGGCGATCAACCGTGATCACAACTTGGCGGGAGTCAAGGGGCACCCTCAAATATAGTCTACCCTTATATTTTTAGTTGAATAATTTCATCTGTTTCATGCCAAGAAACAGAAACTATTGCGAAGCAATCATAGGGATTGGTGAGCATCAGCGAGAAGGGGGCTTAGCCCCCTAGTATTAAAATACTTTCTTACAATGCAGAATAGAGTTTATGTCTTGTATTTACGGAAAAAAATTTTTTTTTTTTATATGAACAATGAGCGACACGCAAACTAGAAGTTGTGATTTAAAATGCTTTCGTTTTCAAAATCCTCGTTCTTAAAATTGAAGAAAAAATAAATTTTACTGTTTCGATCATAAGGAAATATCCCCTTCTGTTGCATACTTGATTTTGTATGACAAAAAAAAAATCAATCACAGAATTTATTCTCAAGTCTGGGGGAAAATAATTTTCTGGAAAGTTTCTCAAAGTTATTTTTTCCCCAAGTCTATCTGAATTATGTATTGGGAAGGGGAAAGCTGAAGGAAAATTTCCAGACTCTTCCCTTTTAATGTTCACCTCAAACATCATATAGACTTTCTCGCATTCATTACAAAACATTCGCTTGCTAGATATAGTGGGTGGGAGATAGGGATTTTTATAGAATGGGGGAAAAAAGGGAGTGGAAAGGGATTTATGCCCGATGCTATGCTTCAAGCAAATTGAAAGCTTAAAGTGAGCAATGCTCAAATTCAAAGAGAAAAATGCCTGGAAGAAAGACTAAGGAATGAATAGGGACTAATGGCAAAAGCGTCAAATAGTCTGTCTGAAGAATTCTTATTTCTTTGATCAGTTCTTAGATGACATGGAAATTCCTTCCAAGATTCCTTTGCCAGATATAGAAATAATCTCAACCTTACCACATACCTTTTCAAAATCAGAGAGGTTATCTATATTGAATGCAAAATATTGAAAGAAATTTGCATTGCCTTAAGTAATTCATGCTTTTATGGACGAAAAGATCGTTCTCCATTCGTTTCCTGATTAAAATATTATTATTTAAGAATCTGTTTGAATTTCAGAATTCTTGCATAGTAATTTTATTTATTATATATTTTAAACTTGTTATTTTTTTCATGATGAGAAATCTCTAAATTTAGTTTGAAAAGTTTTATGGTAAAAATTCTGAATTGAATTGAATAACATAAATATGATCTGGTAGTTTGTTAGCAGTGTTCCACAAATAATTTTCGCAGAAATTGATTTATTACTTTACTATTTTAATATCATTAGTTGCTTGAAACCAAATGTTTTTGGAAAACTATTTTGACTAAAGTAGTTAGAAATCCTACCTTTTATAAATGTTTATTTAGTCTGAACGTCTAAAGTAGTAGTTAATCAAGTTGTCAGTCACAGCTACAAAAAAAAAGAGTTTATTTAAAATGATATATTCAAAATAAACGCATAATTAAAATAGAATAGAGCTGGCGAAATATTTTTAATCATAAATTGCTTAGTAAGAAAGAAAATTCAAAAACATAATTTTCGCAGATTTTGGTTTTTAATTTTCTATTTCAGTATTATTTGTTCATTAAAATTAGATGTTTCGGGATTTCGTTTTCGCTTAAATTTTTTTGTTTACAACTTGCTTACATTTTGTAATGTATAGTTATAGATTGCTGAAGTAGGAGGAAGGGAAATAGTTGAAGTTAAATTTAAATTATGTTTCATTAGCTGTTATGGAAAAGCTCCTAGTCTAAATTGAGTAAAATCAATATGTTATAACAATGTTCTGACGTCTACATTTCGGCAAAGCCCGAGATCATAATAAAATTTGTAGTTTTCCTATTGTTCGAACTAAGAAGCTGATATACGTTTTCTAATGGTATATTAAAACATATAATACGGCACATAAATGTTATTTACAGAAGAATTAATATATTATAAAGAACGTAAACACATATTTCCAGAGAGTAACAAATTCTAACGTAATTGGGTATACTATAGCCTACGTCACAGATCGTGTTATTCCTACTAAATTTAACTAGTAAACAGCATTTTCTGCGAACCTGATTTCTAGCAACAAGTAAAAGCATCAAACGAAGTGTCTTGTTCATAAGTCGCTACTCGCCAGGTAGGAATTGTATTAGTCTAGTTCCTTCGGAAATAATTTATATTGTTGTTTTACCGAAGTTTATGAATTTAGTAAGCATATTTAAAACTCAGTTTATTAATTAAACTAAAAGGTAAATGTTATTCCTAGTAAGTGGAAGTAGTTGTGCTTTTTTCATATTATACCCAATTCTTTTACTCAACGTAAATTTAGAACACAACAACATTGATCATTGACATTGGTGTCATATGGTATTAAAAACCTAAATCAATAGAATTTTAATCATTCATTTGATAAAATATTCGCTCATGTGGTAGAAATTTACTGGGAATATTTATTTTCTAAACTATAGTTCTTATTATCACACATTAAACAAAAAATGCAAAACTGTAATATAGATTTAATCGAGTAAATGGTTAATACTCTAAAGTGCCATGATAAAATTCAAAATGTTTACTAAATTTTATCACTTAATATAAAACTATATTTAATTTTTGATTTCATTAAAATCATTTCCAAAATGCTTTGGTAAAAAGTTATCGAGCTCTTTGTTGTTTCCATAGAGCCAGAAACATGGTAAATTTTTCCATATTCTAATCAGTAGGGTAATATTTTTTCTAATTCAAACAAGTAATACTGTTATGTTGTTGATCATTTATAAAAATTGGTAAGTTAGTTTAAAAACTAATTAGAAATACCAATATATTTTTATAACTCTTCATCATAGAATTCGTTATTGAACGACGTATTTATTTTTATCACTTTCAGTAGATGCAGAAAATAAATTGTTTTTGGGGAAAATAATTCAATAGACAGAGAACGAGAGAGAATTTTAACTATTAACCTAGACGAAATTTTTATCAGATCGAAAATAGATTCTTCCAGTTTATTACCAAAAGCAAACGTTGAGGGAGAGATGTGCCTCAGGCTTTCAAGGCTACTCATAGGATAAGTAAAAATGCAATATCGAAGAAAAGAAAAACTACCACAACCACTACACACTAGTAATGGATTTTAAACTTCTATTTAACACAAATAATTTAAACAAAATGGATTATAAATCGAAGCATATAATAGTTAAGTTTCTAAACTATCTTGCTGGAGTTAGACGTTTTCTAAAGAAGGATGGTTTTTATTAATTCTCTAACTGAAAACAAATTTTTCTCTGCATTTATACAGAGACTTGATCTTACCAAAATTAGGATAGAGAATTGACTTGAAATCGGACATTGGTTTTGCTCATAAAGCTGCATATTTTTTAATGACATTTTTGTGTATTCTTAGGGGCACTTCCTTAATTTAAACTGTTCAGAAGCACACTAAGAAACCGTTTATTATAGGGAAGCGCCCCCATCAGCATATGACGACATTTCCGAGTATGAGTTTCCATGCAATTTCCTGATGGTGTAACGTAACACCCCTAGTTACCACCTGACAAAGTGTGTTACAACATTGGCGCATAATATGTATATCGCTTTTGTAACTTGCACTTTGCGTCAAAATATGAGCTAAAAATGATACTTAAAGAACGGTACCTTGGGTAGAACCGGTTACAGATTTAAAATCAGCTATACGAAAGTATCCAAGATCTGTTAAAAAATCTCATGAAAACGAAAAAAAAATTGTTCCGTAGTATAATTGTTCCTTTTTAATCTTAGTTTCCAGGTTGCTCAGCCTCAATTGTTAGCAAAATAAATAAAATATAATAATAATAAAAAAAATGGAAACCAAGACAAACCTTTCTGTATCTATACACTGTAAAAACGTTCCTGATCAAATTATGGTAATTAGCACTGCTACTCTAAATGCAGCAGCCATAAACTCCAATTTTACCATACAATTTTATACAGTAAGATTTATTTAAATACTGTGATTCACTGATTTTACAGTAAATATTACTGTATGAAATTTGACATCAGATTTTAACAGATAATTAACCTTTACAATAAGAATGGTTTTTACGGTAAAAAGTATTGTCATTCTGAATGTCGATGTTTTGCTTTTTTAAAATGTATTTAATACAATATTTATTATAAAGTACCAGCAAAAACAAATATATTGTCTACTAAATCTTTATGAAAAACAACAATTACGTACCTTTCACACTTCTCCTTAAATAACATGAACACAAATCATAGGAGATTAATCATGATTGTAAATTATATGTTTTATCCTAGATAATTTCCTAAATAAGACAATTGATAAAACGATTATCTTTAAATTTGAGTTGACAATTGTACTACGCCTCTGAGAGAGTGAAGAATGATATTTTTCTGGATGATAAAATGATAATTTTTGATGGTAAAATTCAGGAAAAGTATTCTCGGTTGGTAAAGTAATTACAATTTAAGACACACATACGAAAAACCAGAGCATTTACAACTTTTTGTTCTTGGTTTTTCCCTACACCAAGAACCAAACCACGTGTAGTCAAACACCAATAATAATGTAACACATTACTTTGTGTAATGTAGTTGCCACCATTTTAGGTAGAGCCCCTGAATTAGACAGGCCGACTTATCATTTATTTTTGGAGCAAAGAGCTAACATAAGCACATAACATTACTAATACTAACATAACGTTAACTTGCGAACTTGTTTGCTCCAATATTGCTTGATAGGTCAGCTCTGATAGTATAGGAGCCTTAATTTTAGGTATTCAATATCACTAAAATTTATAATTACAGTAAGATATGGTGCACATAAGCGTCAGTGAAGTTATTTTTACGATAGAATATGAGGTACGAATCATTAATTAAGGACACCCATCTATATACTTAATCTTAAAGCAGAATTAGTTTGTTAGTCGAATCTATACACAGTACAAAGAGAATACTAAGAGGAATTAGAAGAAGGCTTAGCTAAGCGAAAGCGAATAGAATTTAAATATAAACATTTTTATAAAATCATTTCATAGACGAAATCTAAATCTTCTTATGAGAATTTATAAATTCTTCTTATGACAGTTTATAACTATGTTGAAAAAAAACTTTTTATCCCAAAATGTGTTTACGATGATGCTTCAGTAAGATATTGGTAAAAGAATCTTAAAATCGCGTCTACTACACGTCTATTAAAAACAACAATTTCACATTATTTACACTTTTCCTTAAAATATTCTGAAAATAATAGAAGCCTTATCCCCAAGATGTAAACGAGATAGAATCTCTTGTGGTTTAAATTTTGTTATACTGTGCCAAAACCTGTGGAATTTGGTAGAAGAATTTACCCAAACTCTCGATGAATCAACAAGCAAGTAAATAGATTATCTAACCCGAGCGTGCGATGAAATTTCACATTTTCTACCCAACCCTTCTCTCGGAGGAATTTATAAATTCTGAGACAGAAAAGAATGCGTAGAGAATGAAAACGGAATTATTTTCATTAAAATTGAAAACAAAGCTGTTCTGGCGATAACAAGCCGGAAAAGTATCTTAAAATACGCATTTAATACACATAATTATATTTCTATAAAATAAGGATTATAATTTAGTCTTTGTTAGTATTTCCCCATAGAATTTTAAATTTGGGTTACATTTGCTGCATTTAGCGTAAGCAAACAACAACTGGATCAATTGAATGTTATCACTAGACTACAAAATTGTTTTGAAGATAACACGTAGAGAAGTATTTTAAATACATTTTTGTGAGCATCGCTATCTCTCTCTCTCTCTCTCTCTCTCTCTCTCTCTCTATATATATATATATATATATATATATATATATATATATATATATATATATATATATATATATATATATATATATATATATATATATATATATATATATATATATATATATATATATATATATATATATATATATATATATATATATATATATATATATATATATATATATATATATATATATATATATCATAATAAATAAATTCAAAAAAACAAGAAGAAAATAAAAAAAAAAACAAAAAGTTTTACTTATTTCACATAAGCTGCAAGTAAATAGAACACATAAAATGTAGAGAAGTTTAAAATGTAGAGAAGCTAAGGGAAAAATTACAGAACAATGAAAAAAGGGAGGGAAATAATAATAATAATAATAAAAATAACAAAAACCTGGAAAAAAATTCCGAAAAAAAGGACAAAAATTTTAAATTTCTTTTAAAAAAATCCGGAAAATAAAAGATATAATCATTTTATCAGCCCACACAATTATATCCGTAAAAAAGAGTGCTTTCTAATATTGCATCAATGCAATTGATATATATATATATATATATATATATATATATATATATATATATATATATATATATATATATATATATATATATATATATATATATATATATATATGTATATATATATATATATATATACATATAGGAGGTGGATAAATTAATGAAAACACTTCTATCAGAATTATTAAGAATATGCGATTTCTCATAGATATCAATGAAGTTTAAAGCTTCTAAAGGTTGGAGAGTACGACAATAAATTATAAACGGAAAATAGGGTTTTTGAATACCTTTTTGTTTTTGATCATCATTGAAACAGACATTTTTATAAAAACTATTTCCTTGTCTTACGTTTTTTCACTATAATTTTAAAAATTATCAATAAAATTAAGCAAATAAAGCAATTTAAAATTAATTACAACCTTTTTGCTTTAAAATTTAAGAAGAAAATCGTTGAAAACTGTGCAATATATAAGTAACTAAAGTAGTTCTTTTATACTACGCATGAGCGGAAGAAATTTAGAATTGTTTTTCATAATTTTGCAGTGAATCCTATATGGCAAGTAATGAAAAGCGTCCGATTTCAATATCTTAAAAATTTAAAAAGTTTCAAGCAATTTTCTAGGTAATTTTTGTGCTTTTTTAAAGAAAGCTTAAAATAATAAGGGATTTTTTACAATAATATTTTGTATAATAGGAAAAAATTTAATAACAAATTATAATATCTCACAATACACGTTCATACACCAGACACTACTGGGAAAACTACTTAAAATTTTTCAAATTTTTAAGATACTTTAATCATCCTTTTTTATTAGTTGCCAAATACGATTCACTACAATATTAAGAAAATTTATTTTTAATCCCCCCCCCATGCACAATATAAAAAATCTATTTTAACTATTCATACCTTCTTGAGTTTTGAACGAATTTCTCTCAAATTTTGAAGCAATAATTTTGTAATTAATTTTAAATTACTCTAAAAATTCGTGTAATTTTATTGAATATTTTTAAATTTGCAGCAAAAAAAAAAAAAAACGCAAGACAAAAAAAAAATTTTTTTTCATGAAAAATTTCTATATCTTCATATATATTTAAGTAAGGTTTACGAAATTTTGCGCAACTATTGCATATAATAACCAAAATAACTTTCACAAGTTGCAAACCTACTGCATACTATTGAACCTTAGTAAAGTACTTGAAGTCAAATTTGTTGCGACATACGTAAAATGCAAGGCCAAACAATTGTATAAATTAGGTAACAAATTACTCTATTTTAAACTTTGATTACGTGATAATTTGGTTAGATTGAGCGAAAACAATATTTGATTTAACACCTTAATAAGATAGCATTAAATTGTAACGCGTACCATTTAATTCAACGTTGAAATAATTCTTCTTAGAGTCAAGTTTGTCTTATTTTAATAACTTTCATATTTTTACTTGTTTCGAAATGATTTGATTATCTATTATCGTAAAGTTGTACTTTTTTGTAACAGAAAAAATATTCATTAATCTACTCATTTAATTTAAAGTAACAAAAAAATGAACTTAAATAGTTTATTTGGTGGTGCAATGTATTAAACAAACTACCTTTTAGTATTTTTTATCATTAATATAAAAATATATTCATTTAATAAATAATGCGAAAATTTATTAGTAATTACTTTTTGTATTTAAAAATAAATCTCATTAACATAACATTATTAAAACATGGTTTGCTAAAATTCTTTAAAAATTGATTCATTACAAATTCAATTACAAAAAACTTCGACTACAAAAACAAAAATAATAGTCTCTCACTTTTCGAAATAAAGCAAAGATAAACACAGTTTTACACTTAAATATTCTAATAAAATTCCCGAAAAATATTTGTTTTCAATTCTCGTTATCGATTTGTAAAAACAGATCAAAGTTAGTTTAAAATGCATTTTCCTCCAAAGCGTTATTTATATTTCCAAAAATAA
Source organism: Parasteatoda tepidariorum (assembly GCF_982258835.1). Lineage (NCBI taxonomy): Eukaryota > Metazoa > Arthropoda > Arachnida > Araneae > Theridiidae > Parasteatoda > Parasteatoda tepidariorum. The sequence goes on from NC_141758.1 coordinate 77,500,898, forward strand.
TGTTTGAATTTCTCGATCCACTAAAACAACAAACAATATTGTATGAACAGCAAACGTAAAAAAAAAAGAAACGAATAAGCTCAAGTTTTTTTTCTTCAGTTTTATTTCGAGTATTTGTAAATTGAATAATTCATACCGCGATCACTTTACGAACTTCTGAAAATGTTATTTTCAAACCAAATAACATCAACCGAGCGCGAAAGTGAATTCAAATTGAATATACGCCATGAGCACTAGTTTTTTCTCTTTCCGAAGTTAAAAATCGAAGTCGAATGTCCCATACATCTATATTTTGTTTCACTTTGGAACTGGAACTATGACATTACGGCTTGATCTCTTTTCACTGTGAGAGTATACCATACCTTTTATTTATTTTGCTCGAAGAAAAAAATCGAATTTTAATCCAAAAGCATCTGGCTCAAAATCGACAAACTAAGTAGAATGTTTTTTGAGTAAGCTTATTGGTACTGGTATATAACAGAGAGAATGCGTTTTTGAAAAGCTGCGAACTTCATGAATAGGGAAAGGGCATCGGGGATCATAAATTGGTAGGAGCATCATTTCACTTCATATCCTCTTCGGTTGCCAACTTGCATCCAAAAAGAAAGCAAAATATTTATAAGAGACGGGGAGGTTGTTTTTTCTTCTCGCTCACTATGTAGAACTTTTTTCTCGACAGAAGTTTATTTGCCTTAGAGAATCCTTCAAAATGTTTTTTCTTTAAAAACTTCCAGTGGACAGGCTATACAAAAGTTTTTCTAGATAAATTTTGAAGTTATATTTTCAAAAATTCAATGCAGTACTTTTCAACAAGATACTAATAAAATCAATAAATTAATTAGAGCCGCGATGGCTCAGGGGATAGAGCGTTCGCCTTCCAATGAGGCGAACTAGGTTCGAAACCCCAGTCGATACGAATTCCGCCTCCGGCTTGCACCGACCACAGTGCTGACATGAAATATTCTCAGTGGTAAACGGATCATGGGTTAGAGTCCCCTTGTCGTCAGGCTAACCGTGAGAGGTTCTCGTGGTCTTCCTTTTCATGTAACGCAAATGTGGATTAGCTCCATCAAAAAGTCCTCCACGAAGGCAAATTTCTCCCAATACCCAATCCAGGAGTTCCCTTGTCTTCTGGATTTGGTTCAAAATGACAAGGCTACGGAGTTGAACATTAGTAGTCATAAACCCATAAAATTGGGCCGGCTGTTCGACGACGGTTATAAAATATAAAATAAAATAAATTAATTAGTATCTGAAACTGTTACCAACTATGAAACTAATCAAGCTTAATTTGATATTTACGCCTTAGTACAATAAAGTATAGATATTAGTCGAAAATATTAAATAAGTTACAAAAATGCTGCAATCTTCTTGAATTGAGCAAATGCTTAGGGGATTATAAATTTATAGGAAAATATTTGTATTTGACATAATCAGGGAGATAAATTGAATCTATACAGTAAACCTAATCGATGAATTCAATCTATCTGATTGAATCAGCTTGAGTTTTCCACATTTTATATTGCACTGAAACTGGAACTGTTACCCTTTACTGGGTTTCATCTTTTCTCACTGTTACCAATCTTTTATCTATTTCCTCTGAAAAGAAAATCGAATTTGAATAAAAAAGCATATGGCTAAAAATCGACAAATTGCTATTGGTACTGGTATATAATACTAGAATATAGAACATACGTTTATGAAAAGATGGAATCTTGATGAATAAGGAAAGGGAACCGGGAATCAAAAATTGCTCAGGGCATCATTTCACTTTATATCTTCTTTGTATATCAACTTCATCCGAAAAGAAAGCAAAATTTATATCAAAGAAGAGGAGGCATTTTTATTCTTATTAACAATATTGAATTTTATTTTTAACAGGATATTTATTTGTCTTAGAGAGTGGCTCGAAATGTTTTTTTAAATGTTCAGTTATACTTGGCATGCAAAAAAAAAATTTTTTTCTCAAAAAGTTTAAAATTTGGTATTCAAAAACGTGTTTAATAATTTCTAATAATATTTGGAACAAGCTGATATTTAAAAAGTCACGAACTTATATTATGAACTGTTACTAATTAGAAATTTATCAAGTTAAATTTCGTAACTGCACTATTGTGCAATTTAGTTTAGATATAAGACGAAAGTTTTTTGATAGAAAGTTTCTTAATACTTGTCAATAACCTATAATATATGCTGTAGAAATGCTTCAAAGGCTCATAGATAGAGACCCATAGATATAAAGACTTATAGATAGTACTCATAGATTAATAAATTGACTAAATTTACTCCATAATTCAATCCATCTGATTGAATCAGATTAAGTTTTCAAAGCGCATGTATTTTGAATTGCTTTGGAACTATGTCCTTAGAGTGGGTTTTCGGTTGAGTACACCATAGTTTTTTTTATTGAAGAAAAGTGATTCAAAATCTAAAAACTAAGTTGAATATTTGAGTAAGCGTATTAATATTAAACTGTAAAAATTCTGGTTCAAGTTGCGTTAAAAAAATTACAGTACCGGCAGTCAGGGTACCGTATAATAAATTTTTTCTAGAACATGTTTCGGAGTCAAAAATCTGATATACTGTAAATTTTGTAGTAATAATTACACTATAATTAGTGAACTATTCTTATTAAATTAGTATTACTGTAAAAACAACGGTATTGTATTTTAAGGTAAAGATTTATTTTACGGTAAAATGGATTGTACGGATGATGCACTAAAGTGTCGGTACTTAATATCGTAATTTGTTTCGGCATTTATTGCAGTATGGTATAAAACATAGACAGTGCGTTTTTGAAAAGCCGAAAACTTATTTGAATAAGGAAAGAGAACAGAGGATCATAAATTGGTGAAACATCATTTCACTACTTATCTTTTACGGGCTTTTATTCAAACGGTAAGCGTTATATTTGAAAAGAAAAAAGATGTTTTAATCTCAATCACAATAAAGGAGTTTTTTACCGAAAAAATTTATTTACCTTCGAGAGTTTTTCAAAAATATTTTTATTGAGCTAAACTTTTTATCCAATATTCAAAAATCTGGATTTCAGGAAATTCCATGCAATTTTTTATTAATTCAAAACAAGAATTGTATTGAATTAATTCTAAAATAAAATTATCTGAACTAAGAAGTGTCATAAATAGTAGAAATTCATCAGGTTTAATTTATTAATAAGGTTTCTTAATAGTACTACTAATAAATAGTATTACTATTAAATAGTGTTAGAAAATTTACATCTTAGTTGAATATTTTTTACGGAAGCATGTTGGTATAACAAGAAGGAAGGTAGGGTCAAAACTATACAAAATATGGCAAAATTTACAGTGTTCCTGGCTCTATGGGTACAGCAAAAATCTCCGTAATTTTGACTCATGCGCTTTGGAAAGGATTTTGGTAAAACTAACAATGACATAAAGTTTTATGATATGCGATAAAATTTAGTAAATGTGGTAAAATTTCGTAATTTTATTATGATACATATTTTAGAGTATGATATAAGAACTATTGATTTGGTTAAATTTACTTTTCAGTTTTGTAATTTATACTAAATGTGGGGACTATAATTTTGAAAACGAAAATTTCTGGTAAACTGTTACCATATGAAAGGTCGGTAATTATTGCTGTAAAATTTACACCATATCAGATTCTTTGTTCCGTAAAAGAAAATACTGTAAAAAGCATTCCCCCTGTACTTTTTACTGTAATTTGGTCCAAATTCTTCAGACTGTACGAGAAACTCATTGTAAGTAATGCATCTAACCTACAGATTAAACTCTCGAAAAGGAATAAAATTATATGACATAAAAAAATCAGAGGGGGTTTTTTAAATGCAAAAGGGGAAAACGATATGCCACCAAAAGGGTAGGAATCCAAGTCAATAAAAAACACCCACTGAATATTAACAAACGTGTTTATTTTTAGAGAGCAATCTCCTTTCATAGGACTGGGTATAATTTCATTTCACCAAATACGTGAGGCGAATAAATTTTCAAGCAAATCCAATAGAATAAAGGGAAGAGGATCATACGCCACAATATTGGAAAAACAATTCGTGCGTCCCCAGCAAGGACTGGTCTTTTATACATAAAGCAAACACCAAGTGTAACTTGGTAATACTTCCACCCATCTTTCCAAATATACATTTGGAACGTTAAGAAAACTTTTGGGCAACCCCCAGACGAGTCACGGTTAGCTGAACTCCCTTGACAAGAAGAGGCGTGAAGTTGCGGTTCCAGGAGAGCATGTTCGAACAAGTCTAAACTTGCTCTTCAAGGATTTTGCCCAGGGGTTTGAGGAGAGACTTTGGGAAGGAGGAGTTCTGGAGTTTTTCTGAGTCCTATGGGAGAATAGCTTTTTCTGATTGCGTTACGAATCCTTCCGCATCGTCTTTCATTGAAATTGCCTTCGATTTTATTTAATATTTTGTATTAAATTTTATTTTCAGTTGCGTCGCTATAGTGTATAAAGTACCAAATGAATAGAGAAGGAAATCTGCAAGCATTTGTCCAATTTCGATAGAACAGGTTATAGAGATTTTTTTAAATTTTTTTTTTTAACGAAAAGCGGATAAGTTTCTCCTAGTGTTGATATTTATAAAAACTTTTGGTTTAAGATATGGGATATTTTTTACAATTGTAGCATGATACTACTTTGAATAAAGGAAACGCTGAGCATAAAGAAGCAGGAGTTTCAATTTAAACGCAGTGTAAAAACTTCAACTTTCTGAAGTTTTAAATGGTCAATTAAATTATTTATGACGATATGTATGCGTATTTTAACTTGATATTCAGCTATAGACAGCTTTGTTGAGAGCTATTAGTGAGGGAAGTTAGGTTTTTGGTTACCACTGGTTACCAGTTTTTGGTTGTATTAATAATTATAATACATAAGTGGTTTATCGGTGGTTCATGGAAAAAAGTGGTTTATATGATTATAGTCGGTGACAAAATAACAAAAATAATTGAATTTAGAAACGAGAGAATCCAAAAATAAAATTCTTCTTTATGTTTTAATTTACTGCATTATTCCTGCATTAGGAGCTATGATAGATGAATGGATTGATTGTTAAAATGCTTATGCGGATATTATTATTATTATTATTATTTAATGGCGGGCACTTGGGATGTATTGTCCCATTGGCCAGGAGGGCCAGAACTGCTACTCTCTTTTCGTTACCCAGTGGACACCTGTGACGAAGCCACGGCGATGGAGCAGTGTCGCCCACGTCACACAACCACAAACCCGTTGTTAGGCCGGGTAACATTCACACAATCACACACAAAGGAGAAAGGACATAGAACACAGAGAGAAAGAAACTTCCATGCCCTGAGTGGGATTCGAACCCACAACCATCCGCTCCGCAGTCAGGCACGCTAACTACTCGACCACCTGGTTGGCTGATGCGGGATATAAAAGGGAAAAAAAATTTATTTTTTTAAACATAAATTTTTGATAAATAAGTGATTTTTTTGAGAAAGTCTCACTGCATAAGAGGTAATTTTTTTTCGCTTGAACCAATCGTAGAAACATTTGGAAAAGTGTTACAACGTGTAAAATATCTCTCAAACATTCACTGTGTTCCAAGATTGACTATGAACTTCCAATGTGCATGCATGTCGTAGAATCAATCAAAAATAGAGTCACGATATTTAAAAAATCTCACAAAGAATATTAATGTTCTCAAATTAAATTATGCACTTTTAGTGCTTCTACCAATTAAAAGAGGGTCACAATGTGTAAAAGTTTCCACAAATATAATGCATTTAAATGATACAAATACTTGCAAATGTTTTTTTTAGAATTCTCAAACTCGAACTAATTCATTCGTATAAAACTTAGCGATAGTGGTTGGTGATGTTCTTACTTCATTTAACAAATTGAACTTAGCGATAACATTCTTTTTTCTAACAAGAATGACAAATCTTGAATACGTTGAAGTTTATTTAATTTTTTTTAGTCAGAGACAGTTTAGCTGGAAACTCAAGATAAAAGAGAAGAAAGAAAAGCAAGGAAAACGTATCATTGTTCTTCGTTTATTATTGAATAGCAAGGAACAGAATATTAAAAAAATGAAAATAATTTTTGTTTTAAAAATGCATGTTATTAATCTTTCTTTTAAACTAAAAGCATTTCGCTGGTGCAGATAACAGTTCTAATGACAAATAAGCCTTTTTGTTGAAAGCTTTTAAAGCTTTGTTGAACACTGGAGAAGGTTTGTTTTGTTTTACGCCTGAGAGGTGTTTCTAGCTTTTAAAAAAGTTGATTTAATTATACCTGCTGTTTTTTATTAAGTAGAATTAATGGAATTTTAAAATACACCTGGCTTTTTTCTTTCAAATAATTATTAAAGTAAAATATGTTCAAATAACGTTCTTAAAATATTTAAGAGTTGCTCAAAAGGTTATAACAAATACAAAGTAAATAAGAAAATTTAACATTAGTCAAATGTCTTTGTTCAGAATGAACCTACAATTAAATATGTGAATTTGTATTTCAAGTTATATTAAGGAATTCTTATCATAGCACCGAAAAACTTTTTTTAGCCTATAAACCTCTATTAAAGCCTTGGACTTTGTAGTAATAAGTACTAATCAAAAGTTGCCGATCATCAGCATACATAATTTGCATGTCCAGATGAGATTATTTTACTGATGTGTACTTAACTGATGTATATTTTGCTCTTATAACTAAGATGTACTGAACTTATGTTTTAGGATTTCTTATCCTATAACAGATAAGTTTTTTGTTTTGCCTAAAAACCTCAATTCAAACCTTAAGTACCTTTTAGTTATAAGTATTAATCAAATTTCAAAAATAGCAGATATTTACCTCACATAATTTAAATACAGATGAAAGAAGTGTCTTTATGCGTACTATACTGATGTATGTTTTTACAGAATTAATGAGTACTGAACTTATACTTTTTTTACTTTTTAAGAATTCTCATTCTATCACTGAGATTTTAAATGCCACTTGGAATTATAAGTACTTTGAAGTAGAAAATATTCACACAAAATTTAAAATAAACAATTATTAATGTTCAGTAAAAGTGTAATAATGAAATTAGATTTTGTCTAATGTTTCATAATATCAGATTTTTACAATTGCTTAGATATTATTATAAAATATAATTTTTTAATGATTATTTAATTATTTTTAATAGGTTAATAATATGAAAGAAACATAAATTAATTGTTAGCATAAAACATTTGCAACTTTTTTTTTGTTTTTAATGTATTTATAATATATAATCTATAAATCTAGCTCAAAGTCGCCCTGCCTGGAGGCAGCTAATTGAGAAGGTCTTGGCCAAGACGAAGAAGAAAAATGTATTTATAATTGTATGTATAAAGTGTATTTTTGGTAATCAAATCCTATCACGGATAAGACTTTATTTGACAATTTTATTACATAACAAACAATACAATTTTATTATAAACAATTTTGCATTTTTGCATTTATTTAAAGCTCAGAAATAGAACATCACGATATATTATAAATTTTAAAAATCTATATATTAGTGAAGTTAGTGAAAAAAAAACTAAGATTAATATTAATTAAAAAATATGTCATGTTTTCATGAACAGCAGTGTTTAGCATTAGATCAAGATGGAGTAGTGTTTGCTGTAAAAACTAATTTAAATAATTTATTGAAATATTTGTTTATAACAAAAATTGTTTATGGTAAATATAGAGTTCGTTACAGCTGAAATGCTGTGAATATTTCAGTCACTAATTTAAAAAATGAAATGCCTAACACAAAGAGATAAGAAAAAAAACTGTGTTTGTATATTTAGAGAAAAGCAAGATGAGCTTAAGTTCTTAAACTGTTAACGTTTTGTTACTTTTCAAGTAACCCATATACGCTTATAAAAATTATTTTAAATTTATTTTACGGTACAGAGTGTTCCAAAAACATCATACATTTTTTAACCATTTTTAAAAAAATTTAAAATATAAAACATACCTTGTAAAAATTATTATTTTTTGTTTACATTAAAGGAATTAACGATGGAAACAAAATCATTAAAAAAATTCCAGATAAAATTACGGTAAAAAGTACTGGCACTTCACGTGCAGCACTCGTAAAAGGGAACTGGAAAATCTATTTTTAATTTAAAATTGTATAAAGTACTTTTTACAGTAATATTTATTTAATTAGAGTGATTCAGGGAGATTTTGATAAAAAATGCTAAAGGAAATTGCAGTGTATCAGATTTTTGCTGCGCAACATTTTAAGGTGAACATGAACTTTGCAGTAAGAAGTACTTTGAAGTATGAAGTAAGCAGTGCCGGCACTTTTTACCGTAATTTGATAAGGGAATTTTTAAAATGTATCCATTCTTCGTATACTGGCACTTCAAGTGCAGCACTCGTAAAAGGGATTTTACTGGAAAATCTATTTTTAATTTAAAATTGTATAAAGTACTTTTTACAGTAATATTTATTTAATTAGAGTGATTCAGGGAGATTTTGATGAAAAATGCTAAAGGAAATTGCAGTATATCAGATTTTTGCTGCGCAACATTTTAAGGTGAACATGAACTTTGCAGTAAGAAGTACTTTGAAGTATGAAGTAAGCAGTGCCGGGACTTTTTACCGTAATTTGATCAAGGAATTTTTAATGTGTATCCATTCTTCGCTCGTTCTATAATGTTCCAAAATCTTTTCACTCTGTATTTTTAACATTATTAAGTTTAAAATACAAGTATCCAACGTAAACGAATCCAATGAATTAAGATCCAGTGACTCCAAGGGATACAGAGATACATGGTAAACTCCTTAACCACCATACAACAGGCTGGCTCATTTCTACACTTTATTTTCGTTCGTCTAGTCGTCATTCTAATGCCATCTTTCTAGTAAACAATCTCTTCCAATACACTAGGAAGAGGTTTCAAGTTGAGGAGAGATTTTCGTCATATATTTGAGAGTTAGCATTTCATCAAAAATCAAGTGATTTCATAACGAAATTATTCTCAAAATTAACGAAATACAGCTCAAGAACTGTTGAATTGACAAATGTGAAAATCATATTTCCAAGAGTGTAAAGTTAAGAATACAACAAATGAATATATAGAAAAGTTTAAATTTTTCTTTAATGTTGACGAAATTCGTTTTTTCAAAGAAGTGACGATAATTATTTCGTCTTCTTTGATGAAATGTTTGCTCGGAGAGTATACCAAGATACGGTTTCGTTAAAAACGGCGAAAGTTTCGTGATATTTTAGCATCCATTTTTTACAGTGTACTAGAAAACTTTTGCAATTTTTAAGGCGAGTAACTCGGCTTAAATATATAAGTTTTAAAGTAGTCCAGATACAAGAATTTACAACAGAACATTTATTTAAATTGAATGATGAATTTTTTTTCTGAATTTCGCGTTGATCTAAATATTATATTACATTTCTCAGGAAAAAATCGTCGAAAGCGGAGCCTTCAGCTCATAAACATCCACTTTTCCCCAAGATTCGCTGTAATAAAACAGCAATTACAGCAGCGCTGTTTCATTAAGACTCACTCGGCGTTTCCCATCGATCGATCCTGTAGCGTAATGGATGATAACTAGGTTTTTAATTACCGATGAGGAAGAAAATCACGTAATTTTTCATTATCTTGGCTTTTCATTCCAAGAGAAAGAGAGATAGGAAAAGAAAGAAAGAAAAGAGTTACTTAATTTATTGCTTTGTTCATCTTAGAATGGGGAACAAGTAGCTGCTGGCTTCATTAGGTTTGATTTCGAGTAGCTGACTTCTTTTTCTTATTTTTGTTCTTATCTTAGCAGTTTTCTTAGATTTGAACTGCTTGCACTAGGAAGATAATGTAGTAGCTCCTGGAGAATTGCGCAAAGAGTATTGAATAAGATAAAATGACGTGCTAAGTCGGGTCTGGTTAGGGAGTGGGTAAAGATCTCCCATGCTTTGTTGAAGTTCATCAACCGTAGTTTTTGTTGAAGTTCAACTTCAGCAAAGGGAGGGCGTTAATGAAGGGATTAAAAGAAGGTGTTGATTTTTAGTTAATTTCTTAAGTGTTGGAAATGTTTAAATTAGTTTTGTTAAAACTCATCTTCTTCAAAATTTATGAAATAAATGAAGCAATAAAATTAAGTCATATTTCACAAAAGGGGATAAAAATAATTGATACTGTATGGGACATTTTACGTTGGAGGTAAATCAAGTACTGTTTTTTCCCTTGCTAGTTTCCATTTTTAAAAACTGATTTAATTAGTTAATTAAAAAGAAAGTCAAAAAGTTTCTGCTTGATTCAAGTTTAAGTTCAGTCGCTGTTGCTATTGTGGGGATTAAAACTTCAGAAAATGGAAGAATTTAATAAAGTGATGATAAATAATTTTTAATATGTTGTGACTTTTTATAAAATTGAAAATTGATGTTCTTCTCCATTGTTTTTTTCTTCTAGAGCATGTTAATAAATTAATAAAAATATATTATAATAAATTTTAATATACAATGAAAAATTTCGCATAGTTAACAATAATTAATCAACTAAATTAAAAATTGTCATAATTTCACTCTCCGTATTTTTATTTTTATGAAGCAGACATGGAGAAAAAATTCTGGTAAAATTGCGGTACTGAATTTATAAAATTTCTGGTATAAAATACCATATTTCTGGTTAATGAAACGAAAATATGAGGTAATTAAAGCAGTCTTTTTTTATAATTTTACCGTTCATATGGTGATGGATTACCGGTATTTCGAGTTTTCAAAATTATAAATCTTATTACCACACATTTAGTAAAAAATACAAACCTGAAAAGTAAGTTTAACCGAATGAGTGGTTTTTATGCCATGCTCTGAGTTAGTATGACAAATTTACTACATTTTTACATTTATCAAATTGTATCACATTCTATAAAACCATATTTTCTTGTTAATTTTCCCAAGGCAATTTCCAAAGTGCTTTGGTAAAAATTATCCAGCTTTTTGGTGTTCCCATAGAGCCAGAAACACGGTAAATCTTACCATTTTTTGGCATCTTTGACTACAACTTTTTCAGTGTAGAAATGTGTGATATGTTCCTTCTATTTTTGAGAAGATAAGAATTGTTGCACTTTTTTTCATTTGCACACGTAAAAGCCTGCATATGCTTGCTTGGTTTGAATTTCGCTGTTTTATCATAAAAAAATATATGTTTGTTTTCATAGGTATTATAATATATAGGTATATATTTTTATGGGTATAGCCGTTTTCATACATATTACACATGTTTTTATGGGTACTATTACATGTGAGCATGCTGAATGAAAACAAAGTTCAAATTTCCTTAAACTCTTTTAAAGTGCTAACTTTAACCATACTTTAGTTAAAAAATGTTCTTAAGCTTGATTATACGATATTACTGCTAAATTTAAACGGAAAACTGGATCAATTTAGTGTCTTGTTCATGTTGCAAAACATTTGCTCGGTCTTATGGCTCTAGGGCATACTTCTATGGTTCAACAGCAATCAACTTTCTTCCAGGGGATGTAAACAATTATCAAATACTTTCCATAATACGAGGAAAATTAGTTTTTAATTTGCAATGTCCAACTAATTAAGAATTTTAATTTTTTAAAAAAAAAGTGTTTGAGCATAAGGTGTTCTACCTAAATAATACAGATTTAGGCCGTGTCAAATTACATTATAAAGACTTTTGTTTTTTATTCAATAACATCAATGTTTACATTCTAGGTGTATTTATGTAATGAAAAAAAAATTAAACTATGCATGCTTTGAATTTTTAAGGTTTATATCTTAAAAACTTAAATTTAAGTAAGTATATTAAGCGATTTACTGCGTATAATTTATAATAGATATTCTTAAAATTTCGTTGAAAATTTAAAGTAAATAAATAAATAGACACTTATTGTGGTATACTCTTCTTCTTTTTCTATAAAAAAGTTCTCCACTAAATTAATTCGGTTTTAGTAAGTAGTTTAAAAAGATCTCATCAAAAAATACTACAGCAGTATTCAAGAATCTTAAAGTATTTATATGTGATCTGTTAAATCAATTTCTGCAGTTAAATTCATTTTTATTTTAAATTATCAGTAATATTTAGTTAGTTATAGAATTTTTCTTTCGTATCATATCACTCTAATGTTTAGGTCCAATCTTTTCAACTGAAAATATTAAGTAATTTAAAAAAGTTTATTTAAAATTTATAGCTTCAAGCTTTAAATTAAAATATGAACAATTTAAGATAGAAATTGCAAAAATTGTAAAATTAAATGGAATTTGGAAGTTATATTTACTATAATTGTTCTCACAAGGTACTTTTCTTCACTTGTGTAGTCTGTGCTCGCACACTGTTAGATTTTCTCAGAAAAATGGTTAAATAACAATTTATTTAATTGTTAGTTTACCATATTCCAACAGTCCTGTCAAATAACCATAAACAAGAGGGCATTCAAACTGTTAACAGTGAAAAAAACAGTTTATTATCTGCTTTCACCTTATACGGTTAAGCAACCAAAATTTTATTGCACCAACTAGGCTCTAATGAAGCCTCTTAATATCTTACAGCTGATTTCATATTATAGCCGACAGCCCTAATCTATTAAGCTCATGACCGCAATTTGCGACCCAGAACAATTAGAATACAATACTCGCATTCACGCATAGATGGCAGCACCATAAAGCTGCTTAGCACAAAAAAAATCTAGTATTTTCTTTCTCTTGCGATAGATGAAAAAACCAAATAAACTAATTAAAGTACAACCCAGTTTCAATTTAATAAAACATAGCTTCACCACAATCTAACTCCAATTTCCATTACCTAGCTTAAAAATCTAATCTAGCTTAATGTCCACTTAAATTTCTTTTGACAGTTTTGAAGCCATGCTGGTTGTAAGAGGTTAAAAAAACCGTATTATTTTACATTCATGATTTATTAACCACAGTAGTTGTAAATGGTTTCAAAATCATAAAGGTAAAAAATGTTCTTTACCGTTATTTTAGAATGCAAATTCTCATAGTGTATTATTGCGAATGCACTGTATATTATTGAGAAATATCAACTAAATTTAGAAATATTTTCTAACACTTGCCTAACACCTCAAAGAGATAAAAATCGGACAAAATAAGAAGTTCGGATTATCTTTAATTATATAATACATAAAATTAGCTACTTAGAAGCTTAAGATTGGAAGGACCGGGAAGAGTTAAACAGCGAAACAAGGTATAGCTAATTAATAGGATTCTCACCAACATTAGAAGTTTCAATTTAATAAATGAGAAATTGAGAGTTTTAACTTGACAACTCAATGAATAAGAATGAGTTATAGTAATGAGGTATTTAGTACCATGCATATTTCTATTTATTAATTATGAATTGATATTAAGATGACAGGATTCAAGATACATAGTTTCTGCATTTTCAGCGTAGGTGATTAGTGAGATATACCCAGTGGCGGTGGTTGAAAGGGGTCATCGGGGGATGAAAGGGGCGAGACATCTAGTGAAAGGGGGCGTTATGTATACGATTAGGAAAACTAAACTTTAATTTATTAAAATTTTTAATATGAAATTTAGTTTAAATAGGTAACTATTAGACTCGTATAATATGTTTAATGAAAGAGAAAATTGTAAGATCTTTAAAAATAAATTTAATAATGAATTCTACAATTTGAATGTTATTGGTATTTACGATAAAAACAGGATTATATTCATAGAAATGAATTTTTTTTATCCTGCCGTATATTAATTGTGAAAATTTTTGTACATTGCCTTTGTATGAAAACAGCGAAACTGCTGAAATATGGTAAAACGAAAGAAAAATCATCCCTCTTTATAAGAGACGTGATGGCTCAGAGGATAGAGCTTTCGCTATACAAAGAGGTGAACCGGGTTCGAATCCCGGTGATGGCTGGCCAATACTAATTCCGCACCCGACTAGCACCGTCTACAGTGCTGACGTAAAATATCCTCAGTGGTAGTTATGGGTGAGAGTCCTTTTGCCGTCAGGCTAACCGTGGAAGGTTCCGTGGAAGGTTTCTTAGAGAAGGTTTTCTCTCTAAGTAACGCAAATGAGGGTTAGTTACATCAAAATGTCCTCCACGAAGGCAAATTTCTCCCATTATTTGACTTCCCTTGGATTGGGTTCAAAATTACAAGGCTACGGAGTCGAACATTAGTAGTCGAAAACCTAAAAAAATTGAGTTGGCTGGACAACGACTGTTATAAATTATAAAATAAAAATCCTTTTATACTATGCAGCAATTTTAAAATTAACAAACGGGCCATATTTATAACTTCAAAAAATACTTTGTTACAAAAATAATACATCAAACTATTTCTTTTACACAGGCAAATACAAATCTTTTTTAGGCATCGATTTCTACTAAACAATTTTGTAACATTTTCAATAGCGAGACAGAGGGGTCATTTGGGCATTCAACCACTTCTCAATTCCTAACACCAATAAATTCAAATTTGCAGTGAAAGAATAGTTGCCAACGTACACTTATAAACATAGGAAGAGATACCAAATTTGGCGATTTATTAATAAATAATGTAGCCAAAAATGAAGTCAACCCCGCTCTATTAATATTAAAATTTAAATTATCTGGCTACGACGTAACCACCAAAAAGACAGTAGAAATTTAATGTAACCGAAACATGTATGTGATCAGAGAAATAAAGGAGCTTAACGAAAAATAAAGTTAGTAATAGATTTTAATATTAAATTATTCGCAAAACATTGAAATAATGAGTTATACATTTGTAACGAATTAAAAAGTTAGCTGTTACGTCGATTGCTAAGGAAGGAATAAGCGTATTACATTTGATTTTTGATAAAATGTGATAAAGGTTAAATAATTGATTTAATTTAATTAATACAGGATTATAAATGGTCAAAAAAATTAAATTTATGAGATTAAAGAAAGTTTAAACGCAAGAAATACGTAACGTCTATAATGGCACCACACTTTTTTACTCTAGAATAACTTAAACTTACCTAACATATGTAGATATTTAGAAGAAAAATTTAGAGTTTTCTTTCCATTTCTTATAAAATCGAATTGACTTTTTTTCCCTTACAATGAAGACACTCCTTTTTATAGACGAATTTATCGCAACAATTTAGTCAAGGAACTCGCTCCAGGCATCTAAATGATTTTGCACATTTCTGCATACCTATTATCTAAAATATATACATTTAGAAACTTTAACTAACTTTTGAAATACTTTTGAAATTCTTTATTACTTTTATAACTATATAACTTTTGAAATTCTCCAATTAATAGTATAAGTCTTCGTGCATTATTTTATCTGTCAAACATTTTCAGACATTAACCAGTTCTAAAACTTCAGAATAAATATGAAATATACGAAGAGTCACTTATTTAGACTCAAATCCCTTAAGCTTGCCACAAAAACCCTATAATAAGTCCATTGACAGCATTCCACATTGCTTACAATGAACCTTCGTTACAACCAGTTTATTGTTAACCGCATGGAATATATCAATATATAGATCTATCGGGCTACCTCTGACCTATAAATGATTTATTTTCTAATAAGCCGAAAGATATGTGGATTCTCCGCAATCAGTGTACTGGAGTCTTTTGCAATTAGCTTCATGCGTCGCAAAATAACTTTGTGGCTGTTTGAAAAGAGCTGGAGGATTCGAATAGCCAAAGACTTATACTTTCTATAAATTCATTTAGCCAGTTTTTCTGGTAAAGATTCAACTGGTTATCACTCAATAAAGAGAAAGGAGACGTCAAAGTTTTATAAAACAAAGTGCAATAGCAAAGCCATAAATTTCAGTCCAATTTTTGCCCCGACATTCTAAAACCTAGCACTACAATCCTTATTGGACATGGATAGCCTGGTCGGTAGGTCGCTGGATCCATGTCCGAGAGTTCGTGTGTTCGAACCCCGCCTGCCGAAGATTCTCCGTGTAGTAAAATGGTGACTGATGCACGTTAAATTCTGTCGAGTTGCAAAGTCCTCCATGTTCCCATAACAAATCAATACCTCTGCGGGTACTGGATTGGAGATCTATCGTTCTCTGATTCAGGTCAAAATTACGATCTGTAGATGAATGGGTCCACCTTAGAAACAGGTGTGACGTATGGTGTGGCAAAAGTCGAATTCTTGGCTATAGATTGCGCCACTAGAAAACAAGAACATTCGCACCCCCTCTGCCTTAATGGCATACGTCAAAAACAACAACAATCCTTATTTCAACCATTTAAAAAAATCAAAAAATTAATGAGATTAAAATTAAAACGATTACAAACATTTACTGAATGTTTCGAACAAAACAGAATCTTATTTTTTCAGAATTAAAATAACTTGGTTTGAAATTTTGGATTTTTTTTTATAAAAAAATCTTCGCTACTGACATTTAAAGGTAGAGGTGCTCATCATTTAAAATTAATTAAAAATGCAATAAGAACTTTATGGGTGCAAAGACCTTTTTTTTCCATTAATCTAATATTTTCTCGTTCTTTAACCTACCTGCATCAAACAAAAACCAAAACATTTAGAAAAGGAGAGAGGCATTTAATCGTCGGTTCAACTTAGCTATTGATTGCACCCTTTTTGGACAAAAGTTAATGACTTTTTGCACCCACGCATTGCAAGATTCCGGGGGTGCTGCTCCGTAACACATTTGCGAAGAGATGCGATGCAAACCCCCATGTGATCTTGTCGTAACAGCTGCTTAGTGTGTGATCAATATTGGGTGTAATTACTGTTGAGGCAATAGATTATTGAAAACATTAGATAGTCTGCTTTCTCCCCCAACCCTCAATTTAGTGTTTAGGGTTTTCTCAGAATGCCACTTTTAGAAAATAAATTCTCCCCCACTGTATCTATCGCGATGATATCTATCGCGGTAGCTGACAGCAAAGAAAAAAAATGTGTTAATGTCTCGAAATAAGGATTAGTTTTATAATACAAAATAAAAGAATTTTTTTTTGTTGAAAATTACATTTGGATACAGAAAAAAAGATGGATTAAAAAAAAGGTAGCTTCATTAGGTGTGAATTATATTTAGATATATTACTCTAAAATTGATAAGAATTTGCTGACTTGTCGTTCTTAAGTTTTGAACGAATTTAGAAAGTCAAGTAGTTCTGTAATAATTAGTTGAGATTATGAATTGGTGAACTCATGCAAATATTCGAATTGAAGTTTTTATCTTTACTTTTTCTTTATTTTCTTTCTATTTAATTTTGAAAAAAAAAGAAAGAAACTCACCAACTTAATGCATAACAAAATTAAAAGTGAAAAAAATAATTCAAAAATAATTTTAAAACAGCAGCAGTGGTCGCCATAGCAACGCATGCAAGTACGACACATGCAAGGACGAGACATGCGCACTGTTTACTATTACTCTTGAACACAATTAAAAAAGTGTGATGGCGTCCAAATATGGTGAGCAAGCCATCAAACCCAAAACAACACCCATTTTACCAATGAGTAAAAAATTTTATTAACAAAATATAACCATTGACGACTTTAAAATGCTTCACTTTTGACAGGTCTTTAAAATGCACAGACTTCATTTCCTATTTCGACACGAAAAGTTCACATAAGCGTGGCTATTTAACGAATTTCGCCAATTGAAATATTGCGAAAAAAAAATAAAGACCAACCATAAACTTTATTTTCTACCTAACGATAAAAAAAAATTCAAGTTTATTTACTCAAATTTATTAAAATGTCACTTTGAATCTTTATTCTCTCAGCATACGAGCAATAGATATAATAATAAAAATATTTTTCAATATCAAAAGTGCCATAATCACTTTATACAGGTTTATATTATTACCTGATTATTTGAATGGATTTAAACTAGATAGAAATTCTCAGCCATTAATGTATAGCCATAAAAATTCAGAAGTGCATTGTTTGAAATATTTTTAGTAAAGTAAGTAAAAATCACATCTTTGGTGTTTTGATGTTGTTTTGAAAAGAAAAGAATACGCGGCACATTTTTTTCGTTCATAACTAGTTGCTTGAACTCATGAAATACAACAAAATATTTATAATAAAAATAAATACTTTTTAGATTTAAAATTCTTTTGCCTGAGAATTTTAACGTTAAGTGAATCGATAAACCATACAATGCACTTAGAATCTTACTACTTTATTTTTTCTCATTTTTTACTTCATTAATAGCCCTTGAGGTGCAAGATTAAAATGTTTAACTTCTCTGACATTGTTTTAAAAGGTGGGGAACAGAGATTTAACAATATTATTTTTGCAGCTTTCTTATTTTTCAGCTTATTACTTTGCAGTGTGGCTTATTATTGCTTCAAAATATCCCATTATGCTTAAAATTAAAGATTATGTATTAAATTAAACATCAAATGAAGCAAAAATATTAAAATGTTTAACTTATCTGATATTGTTTAAAAGGGAGGGGGAACAGAGATTTATAATTTTTTTTGCAGTTTTCCTTTCGTGTGGCTTATTATTGCTTTAAAATAGCCCACTACGTATAAAATAAAACATCTTGTATCTAGCTGTTTAGAAAAGGTAAAATAATCAAAATAACTGTTATTATTAATATTGCACTTTTTTCACTGCTTAATAGTTCTATACATGTAAAATTCTAACATTTGCATTTGCTTGTCTTTGGTTGTTTGAAAGAGCAAAAAAATAAAAAATCAGAGAATTATTATAGATATTTTAAAATTTTTCTTTTCTTAACTTATGATTGTTTCATAGAAAGCCCTTTGTGTAAAATTAAAATACTTTGCCAGTAGTCTTGGTTCGAAAAGGATATTTTTTTAAATTATTTTTGTATTTGCTATTTTTTAATCTCCGGTTTTCTAATTATTTTAAATTTCATTTAAAATCCCAAACACAATTAAATTATGCTTCGCAAACATTTTAAACAAATTCAAAAAAAAAGTTTGATTCAGAATTTTATACACAAAGTATGGAAAATTAATTTTAAGAAATTCAATTACACAAGATATTTCCTAAGACTCTATGAAGAATGTTTACTTGAAAAGTATAAGAACTAATTTAACACATTCAATAGAAAAATTTCAGAGAGCAAACAGCGTTGAAACATGTTAATTAACTCATAATTAAAAATTCCGACACTTTTATGCTTACGTTTTCCAATTATAGCGTTCTCAAAAGCTTGTAGCACCTTGAATTTCACTTTAAACAATACACTTCGCATAAATCCAAGGGGTGAAAAAAAAGGCCTCTGCTTACTTGACACAATGAAATAAGTTGGCAATAAAAAGAAAGATGTTCTTTAATCTTCTACACAATGTTTGCTCGAGAATTTTATAAGTGTAAACACAAAGGAAAGCATTTAAAGTCTTTTGTCCTGAAAATGGAAGAAAAAGGAGTTTTGGGAGTCTTAACAAAGAGCTTTTGCTGTAAAATATTTAATTATCGTTGTTTTAACTTTTGTTAAATTCTTAACACCGAAATACGTCGCTGTATGTTAAACCTGATTTTCCTTTGCTTCAGTACAAAAACATTTCATCAGTAAATGACCATTTGATATTCAGTTAGAAATAGTTAGTTAAGTATAGTTTATACCTTGTAAGAAGTTCTAAATTTCAAGTGACGTCACATCAAATCGTTTGAGAACATTTTTATTTCGGATTAAGTAAAAAATACACATTTAAGAAAAGCCGGCCGAGCCTGACTGCAGGTCCAAATCCCGCTCCGGACATGAGTGTTTCTTTCTGTGTGTGATGTGTGAATGTGGCCCACCTTAAGAACGAGAATAGTACGGCTATCAGGAGAACTCCCGTCTCGCGTCGTGGCGGGTACTATGGTTACGAGGAAAGGTCACTTCAAATAGGGGTGTGGGGTGAATAGTTTTGTCTTAATCTTAGCGTAGGTCGTCGTAACCAATCGACACCTTCTTTCCTCCATTTCACCCCCATTAGAAATGTGTTCTCACTTGTTACCGTAACACAAGGCAGCCCCAGACTTTCAGTCTGGAGGAGTTCTCCTCAAAGCCGCGTTATATTTGTGGCTGTGTGGCGTGGGCAATGTTGCTTTGGTCACAAGGTGCTAACCAGGCAACGCGAAATGAGGTACTTTATTTACGTCACACTATAGCTGCCAAATTGGCTATCTTCGATGTTCTTTGAAACATTTCTGCGGATGATCCGAAGGCACGCCTTCACAATTTTTATCTCCTGTGGAGGAGATGGCTCCTCCAATTTGGTAGCCTGAAAAAATGCATGCGAAGTCAAAAATTTTACTATAGGACAGTTTAACAAGGACCAATACCTCACATTCTCGGTTCATACGCAGGCAGATCAAAGTGGTCACCCACCTGGTTACTGACCACAGCCAGTCATGCTTGACTTCAGTGTTCTACTTACGTGTCTTTTACAATCACTCCACTGTGGGACCTCTAAGCTTAAAACATATGTCCTGTTTTTAAAATTTGATTTCTTAGGAACTATTTGATCGTTTCAGCTCAAATTTTGCAGCTTTTCATTCTTTAAAATAATGTAAAAAATTGTATGCCTAACAATTTAAAAGTTTTTTGACTATTATTAAATGAGATAATAAAAAAATATTAAATATTCATCAAAAGTTATTTTTTGCATGCAATTATTTCGGAAAAATAAATTTCACGATTTTATGCGAAAATATTTCAATTTGCTTCATAAGTTCTCGAAAATGGTAATACGCAAACAGTAAAATTAACATTAAGGGGTCCAAATTGTGAACCGTTCTCCTGACAAAACTATTGGGACTATATATTATAACCGTCGTTGAACAGCCGACCCAATTTTTGGATTTATGACGACTAATGTTCAACTCCGTGGCCTTGTAATTTTGAACCCAATCCAGAAAAAACTCGTGGATCAAATATTAGGAGAAATTTGTCTTCGAGAGGAATTTTTTGAGGGAAATAACCCGCATTTGCGTTACATGGAGAAGAAAACCACGATAACCTTCCATGGTTAGCCTGACGGTAAGGGTACCCATGATCCGTCTACCACTGAGGATATTTCGCGTCAGCACTGTGGTTGGTGCAAGCCGGATGCGGAATTCGTATCGATCAGCCATCGTTGAGATTGGAACACGGCTCACCTCATTGGAAGGAAATCACGGCTGAGTCATCACGACTCTTGGACCATATATTAAAAAAAGTATGTTTATTTAGAGTAAGTATGTTTTTGTGTCTGATTGCGGAACTTAAAATGTCGTCTGCACTAATTAACAACATATTTGAGGTATGTTACTCGATCCATTAAGATAGAGTTCTAGAACGTGAAAATCCGATCATTAGATCAAAAGTTTTTAAGGTTGGACCATTTATATTTTCGCGCACAATACATAATTAAAATGCGAATTTAAAAAACTTAACACATCTTGAAAAAGACACTTGTAACATATTCAAAACGAGCATTTATAGGTATTTAAATCAGTTTAGGGAAGAGCAGTTAAGAGCATAGCATTTGGTTCCATTTTCTATACTACTGTTATTATTATTCAATCTTTTTTTTTAATTAGCAAGCAAATCCAATAAACTTGAATTGCAGAAATCATTTTGAACTACTTTAAACTCTTTAATTAGCAGAAATTAAAAGTCAACAGTTGTATTTAAATCGTTTTTCTTACGCTAGGTTTTCATAACATTCGTATTCCATTATGAATATTATTCGATTAAAAATATTAAGCGAATTGTCAAATTAATCCGATGAGTGCTTTTTGTAAGAAGGCATTCAATGTTTAAGTTGATTGTTAAATTTTAATAACGGTTTAGTTTCTCGTAAATTTTGAGCTATTTTTTTTTTCATTCGTGCATATTTTGCTTTGTTCATTTTTATGTATTGTTTTTTTTATGTTTGTTCATTTTTATGTATTTTTATGTATATTCTTTGTTCATGTTCATGTATGCTTGTATTTTAAGGTAGCTGTTTTCTCAAACACGCATTTCGAACTTTGTTCCTTTTCCTTCATGTCCCTTTATGCTCTTTCATTCTGATCAAACACATCAAGCTGTGCTCATGTAAAAAAAAAAACTCCTTTTATTTCATATCTAAAATTTGCTTCTATCTAACTTTTCGGTCGAGATAGCCTGGTTGGCAAGGCGTTGGACCAACACCTCCTAGAAAAGAGCAGGCCTCAGCACGGGTTACCATAAATCTCCTTTAGTAGTCCAAACGTAATGACTTATTTCGTATTTTCAACCACTGCGCAGCTTAGTACCCCGAATGTAATGACATCTTTCTTATTTTTCATCAACTGCGCAGTTAACTTCGTCACATCGGACTACTAAATTGATCCGTACTGAGGCCTTCCTGCTTCCAGCAGGTGTTGGTTGGACTCACGTTCGTAAGAACGGGAGTTCGATTCCAGCCTGCTGAAGACTCCCCGTGTTGTAAATGGTGTCTGGTGCACGTTAAATCTGTCGGATCGTAAAGTCCTCCATGTTCCTATAACAAATTATACTTCTAGGGGTATAAAATTGGAAATTGATCGTTCGCTGGTTCAGGTGAAATTTGCGATTTGTGGATGAATAAATGGACGCATGAATGGGTCCGCCCTATAGAGGGGTGTGACGTATGAGTGTGCTAGAAGTAGAATAGCTGGCGCCACTGGAAAACAAAAAACACCGCCGCCATCACCTTAATGGCCTGCTACAACATCTAAGTTTTCCCGACATCTGGTTTCCATGTGGAAAGAAAATTACAGTGGCAAAATTCTTGAAAATACACTTGTCGTTCTATAAAAAAAATAAACATTCAATATTCTAAGCATTAAATAAATCTTCTAATTTCTGCTTCAAAGGAAACGAGAATCTATTAAAACAAGAAGCAAATCTACCTACTACAGCAGAAAAATCGATCGTAGTTTTAGTCCCTCATAGGATGTTAAACCCATTGAAGCTATTCAATAAAAGACATAAACAAACAGCCGCAATCCATAACATAACATCTCAAATGAGCAAGCAAAATATTTTTTCCGTTAGCTTCATCTTCTAGCGAAGTAACTTTAGATTAATATCATGTCCAGCTTCCATAAGTGACCAATATCATAAAAAGCCAATTCTGTTCAATGATGGCCATTTCTCTGTCCGACCAAAAGGAAGTAAATAACTATCGCAACATTTATATCCCATGGATAGAAAACTCAGAAAAATCGCTGCATCAATTCGTCTTTGTGTTCTTCTTACCCCATTAAGTCTTGGTGCTGGCCGACAGTGGTTCCAGCCATGACGAATGGCCACCGAAGCTGTAACATCTTGAAGCAACAGAACTGACTTTTAGGATGACTTTGCTTGCACCAGAAGTAAGGGAGAGTGTATAAAATATAATTTTTAATTCCTGGTGCAGTTCCTGATTAGAGAAAAATAAACACAGTTGCTTTCTTTCGCCTGAATTACATTGAATTACGGTCTCGAAAATTCTTGAAACGAATGATTAAGAATCTCGTTTCTTGAATCTTGTTGTTAATGAATCGGCTAAATGCTTATTTAATAAAAATAAATTAAATTATTTTTCAATGTGCAAGTTTGAACCAAAAGCAATGTAAAATTTGAAAATTTTTCCGATTATTTTAATTTGACAAATAATGGATAGAAATCCCCCCACCCCTCCAAATGTGCGAATTCGTCTTGGTGTTCTTCTTACTCTTTTATTTATTTATTTATTTTTTTTATTTTTTATAATCGTCGTTGAACAGCCGACCCAATTTTTGGGTTCATGACTACTAATGTTCAACTCCGTAGCTTAGTAATTTTGGACCCTATCCAGAAGATAAGGGAACTCCTGGATCGAGAATTGGAAGAAATTTGCCTTCGTGAAGGACTTCTTGATGGAACTTACTCGCATTTGCGTTACATGGAGAGGAAGACCATTAGAACCTCCCACGGCTAGCCTGATGGCAAGGGGACTCTAACCCATGATCCGTCTACCACTGAGGATATTTCACGTCAGCAATTTGGTCGGTGTAAGCCGAATGTGGAATTCGTATCGACCAGCCATCGACGGGATCGAACCCCGGTTCACCTCATTGGAATTCGAACGCTCTATCCCCAGAGCCATCGCAGCTCTTCTTACTCTTGGCCAGCTCCAAGGAAGAATGATGATTCAATCATGGTGTTGACCAGAAGAGGTTTCAGCCATGAGAAATGAAAACCAAAGCTGTAAGATCTCGAAGCAATATAATTGACCTTTAGAAGAACTTTGAATCAGAAGGGAAGGAAAACATGAATTTTTTATTTTTTAGTTCTGTTCCTGACTTGAGAAAACTCATTTTGTTCCGATAAATGTTTCTTTATATATCGAACTTGAACGTCAGGATCTAAATAAAATTTTTAAAAAAAATTGTGTCTCAAATCTTCGATGGATAATGAATATGCTATGCTTTCATGCAATAAAAAGAATTTTATTCAATTTTAAGTAGATAAGTTTATACAATAAAACATCTTAGATGATAAAAATAGAATAATTTCTCATTATTTCAAAAGACATTGTCTCGCAAAGATCATTTGTTCGTGAAAATTAAAATTTCATTCGCTGATGTATCAGTTTTGATATGCATGATTGATTCACAGTCTCTCACTAACAATTTTTAACCTCTTTTAAATTTGCAATCGTGTTATTCTTCAAACAAACTTATTCACATAATCTAAAAAATAAATTATGAATTTCTAGGTAAGGCATTGCATAAGCAGCCAAACATTTTATTGGTCTTCTTAAGTTTCTTATCGGTGAAAAATGTAGTAAAACAAAATGACTACTGAAAAAATTCCGGATCAAATTCCGGTATAAAGTACAGACATTTTGGGTGCATCATCTATAAAATCCATTTTACCGTAAAATCTATTTTTACCGTAGAATATTACACCGTAATTTTTATTTATTTAGCAATATTTATTTATTTAGAGTGATTAAATGATTCTACGGTAATTATTACTGTAAAAATTGCTGTGTAAGCAATAATTCAATCAATACTGTCAAATTAGGGTAAAAAGCACCTTCACCCTGAGAGCCTGTATTTTTTACCGTAATTTTTTACCGTTTAGTTAGTACAAAATGGTTATCAGATTCTTGGTGAAATCAATCACATTCCTATCTAATTGTTGACTGCTAAGATATTTCAATTTTGCAAAAGTTGGATGTATGAGGGGGTACTTAATATAAAATTACAGGATAATTTTGATTTGGTACAAAGTGACACGAGGCACGAATTAATGTCTGAAAGAGACCGTATGATGTTTTTGATGTAGCAGGAATTTCTACCCGTATAATAACATTAAAAGAATAAAATGGAAAAAGAAAACATCTTCCAGATCAAAATGTATAAATTTAATACAAAAATTGTGCTACAAATTTGAAATTTCGAACTTGATTACTAGATTTACAAAAGCTATCTGATACGGGCCATCAATGCTGTCCTTTAAAAAGAAGTTTTGTTTGATCCTTTCAACCTATAGAACTGTTTGATCCTTTCGATCTACAAAAAATCTATATTTAATTACAAATTTGTCTAAAATGTCAGACTGTGTTAAGTGGTGTGTTATGAAAGAAAAAAAAAGGAACCTAATCTGTTTCTTAAGGACAATTATTCAGACAAAACAAGACCAAAGTCAAAGCCCAAAAAGTTCTCTTGCTTCCCAATACCTTAAGAACTCAATATGTCCCACACCGAAGCAATTGCTCCCTACCCATTTCTTCTCCTGTATTACAAAGTGGACAAAATGGCGTGGCGGAAAAGCCTATACGATGTACGACATAGATGTACAAAAAACTTAAATGAAGGTTTTTCTCGCTTTCATTCATGGTGATTTTTAATAATAAAACGTGTAAAATTTATCTGGAAACGAGACTTTTACTTTAAATTTTCTTAAAATAATTTGCATTTATCCTTCAGAAAAAAGATTTGAAAGAAACAAAAACATCGAAGTTTGAATTTGAAAACTATAATATACTGTTCTATTAGTACAAAATAGATCTACAAATAAACGTAGATATTAGTTTTTATTATTTCGATTCCAAGCGATTTTTAATCGTGTTTTTACTGAAAAGTGTAAAATTAATTTTAAATTTTGAAAACGAGATTTTTCGTTTAAATTCTCGTTTTCTAAATCGATATGCTCTCCAAAAAACGATTTGAAACAATCAAAAACGGAATGCCAAGCAGAGTTTGATTTTGAAAACTATAATATACAGTTCGATTAGTAACAAAATAGATGCACAAAAAATTAAATTTTAATTTAGTAAAGCAAAATTATAAAATAAATACATTAATTTTTCTTAAAATTGATAAAATTGCTTGAAAAAAATCAAAAGATTAAAAAAGAGATGAAAAACAAAATAGTTCTTCCACGTTTTTCCAAGAAAAAATAATAATAATTTCCAAGTTTTAAGTTTGTATGCACATACCTTTTGCTTATAGAAATGTTACCTTTTATTTACATTTCTGTTACTTAGTTTCTAAAAATTAATTTAAAAAATTTTTTTCCATCTTATTTAATATAATGGAAATTCTCGCTCTGCATTTTTGCTCATTATAAATTTGCATTTACTTTCAAATTCAAATGAAATGAATTAGAATTCACTTCACTTTAAATTTGCGAAAGTTGTTTGATTTTGTTCTACCTGCAAAGTAATTTTAAGTACTTCTCTGAAATTAATTGTCAGATATTAAATTTGTGTTTAGTTTTAATAGGGTTACAGAAACATTTTTATAAGTTCTGTTTCCATTAAAACTCTTAGAAACTTTGTTAATAAATGTGAACTTTCATCACAAATTAATTAAAAGTTAATTCAAATGAAATTCTTAAGAATTTATCAGTAAACAAGCATAATGCGTTTAGAATTTGCAGTTTTCTTTAAGCAACATTTTTTTTATAAAATTCTAAATAATTTTCATTTTAATTAACAAGTTTCCCTATGAGTTTGTGATGACAGAGAAGTAACTAAAAATGCATATTTTAAAAGTTTTTCTAACATTTAATAACAGATTTATATATATTCTGATTCAGGAATTAGTACGAAAATAAAATTTTCATGGAATTTTATTAATCTTAATTCAAATTAAAATTTGTTTAAAACATTTTGGGTTAAAAATTAGTTTATTTTTAAAATTGAAACATATTTGTGAAGTAGGAAGTAGACTGTTTTAAATTACATATATTTTATATATTTTTAGTATTGTTACCCGTTGCAATATTGTGTGAAGCCTTACTTAAGAGTTTTTATCTAAATTATGAGGTTTAAATATCATTAATATGATATTAAACCGAAAAGTTTTTTCATTCGATGTTTAATAAGTTATTTTTTAAAACCTGCTGCGTTTTTGTACAATTTTTGTAACAAACGAAAGTACAAGACTATTTGTTCTTATTATAAGAAAAAATCTAATTGAACTTTGTACTACAAAAACGATACATAAAACCATAATACCTAGCTATTATGCTGTATATCGATACTTTAAACCATTATACTTTGTCATTATGTAATACATCGGCAGTTTAAATACTTATACATTGAAATTATTTTGTAATTCTGTACCATAACAAAACACGAAGAAAAAAAAATTTGGTAAAATTACCGTACTGTATGTTAATCACATAACAAACCTAATTGTGATAAATAAACCCAAAATATATGATATTTAAACCATTCATTTGGTAACTTTTCCGTTCATATGGTAACGGTTAACCGAAAATTCTGGTTTTCAAAATTATAATTATTATTACCATGCATTTTATAGAAAATACAAAACTAAAAACTGAATTTAACCGAATAAATGGTTTTTATGCCATGCTTTAAAGTTTCATGATAAAGCTACCAAATTTTACCACAGTTATCTAATTTTATCACATTTTAGAAAATCATATTTTATTGTTAATTTTACCAAAATCATACAGAAGTGCTTTGGTAAATATTACAGAGTTTTTCTGTCTTCCCAAAGAGCCAGAAACACAATTCTAGTGATTTTGACGGTGCTTTTTTTCTTAGGGTACCTTGCCATTATGCTACACTTAACCATTATGCTATACTTAAACCATAATACCTTGCCTTTATGTTGTAATCTTAATGGGGTGTTAAATTAAGTCCTTTTTCGTTTTATTTAAAATAGTAAATTGTAGGGGAATTTAAGACGGATTTTGTGCAATTTGTTATAGTACAACTTGACTCATTTCTAAGGAAGTACAATAATTTGGAGTAATGTTGTTTGAAGTTTGTAACAATAATAACTTGTATTTATATAAAATCTGTGCGTATCGAAGGCGTGTATCGTTGCAAACATCGCTGCATCGTAATAGTTTGTTTCTATGTTTTAATTAATTAACTTGATTTCGAAGCATTGTATTGAATCATTCAGTTGAAACTTCGACTAATTTATGACTATCTAAAGCGGTCAAGTATAGTGTTAAATGGCAATATAAGTTTTCTGATAGTTATAAGCAGTATGTATCGCTGATCATTATCATTAATTTTGACAACTTTCAGATTTTCTCAAACTTCAACTGGAGACTATGAGATGGATAGCAATGT
Source organism: Parasteatoda tepidariorum (assembly GCF_982258835.1). NCBI lineage: Eukaryota > Metazoa > Arthropoda > Arachnida > Araneae > Theridiidae > Parasteatoda > Parasteatoda tepidariorum. The sequence goes on from NC_141758.1 coordinate 77,529,371, forward strand.
AAGTTACAATTATTTTTTACTCACTGGAATTTATCGTGATGTTTTATCTTACGGGATTTTGTCTCCAATAAAAATGTATGTAATTTTAGGCTGAGCTACGAATTTCAATGAAACTCTCTAATGGATGATATTACAAGTTTCAATAAAAATTTTGTCTCCAATAAAAATGTAGGTATTTTTAGGCTAAGCTACGGTGCTCTAATTTAAATGACACTCTGTAATGAATGAAACAAGTTTCAACCGTTTCTTGATCGCAAACAGAACTTACAGCGTTTTCATCAGCAATAGAACTTATTTTTAACTGATTTTTCAATCTTTTGCCTTGTAGCTTAAGGTTTCAAAATTCACTCGGAACATTGTCCCTTATAACAGTACAAGTTACAATTGCTTCTAGACAAAATGTGTAGCTAATTTTATTTTCAAACTGAATTGATCGGCAATCGACATTTTGCCAATCTTCTGGCATACATAAATTTAACTTTAAAATAATTTTTTAGTGGACTAAAAAGAATAAAATTTATTTTCACACCTAAAACGAAAAATGTAAGGTACATCACTTTCGGGATAAATTCCTATTCCCATAGAAAACTCTCTGCACGTGTTTTGAAAATGACATTTTCTACATTTTTCTTTTTTAATGTGATAAAAATGAAACTATTTTTCAGTCTACATAAAAAATGTAAATTATGTTCTTCATATCGTTAACTGTAAGTAAGACACTTTGAAATGGTTTCAAAATAAAAAAAACTTTTAGCATAAATCCGCAGCTTAATTAAAAATTTTCTATATCGACGCATAATTTAAAACTGTGAAGTTTTGAGGTAAAAATCAAATATCAAACATAAAATGTTTCTCAGAAAGAAATTTTAACAGTGAAAAATAATATTCTTCTTCGAGTGATAAAAAAAATATCGACTTCAAAGACAGAGACAGTTCGTTGTCAACGAATTAACTATCATGTAATTTTACAACAATTTGAGAACACAGTATAAACACATAATTTAAATTTTAAATTTGGAAGAATGTTACATTAAAACTAAAAGAGTATAATTTTCGAAAGATTACGAGACTTTCTGTGGTGATATAAGTTTCATGCAAAAATGATGCACTTTACGTTTTACGTGTTTAACTTCGTGTAGTTCATGCACAACTAAAAATTTTCTAGCTAAATTCGTTTTTCTTATATTCTGTTAAAACGGTTCGCAGAAGAATGCTCTAATTTCAAAATTGACCTGCATCGTGTTTCGAAATATCAGGAGGTTGAAATTCATCTCCTTCGGATGAATGGCATAGGAACGAACCCGGACTAACAAGCAAATATTCATTTACATACACTGAGTGGCCAAATTATTATGACCTCCTCAGAGTTTTATGCAAATGAGTTATTGCGTCACAGCACTGTCGCTAGAGGGTAAGATAACTATAACACGGGGATGTTGGACAAGTGAGTCATCAGTTATACTGTGTTGCTTGCTGAGATATGGGAAAGAAAATTAATTTAACTGAATTTCAACGTGGAATGATTGTGGGTGCGAGATGTGTCGGAACGAGTATCAGCAAAACGGCTGCACTTGTGGAGTGTTCCAGAACAGCAGTTGTTAATGTGTACAAAGAATGGACAATCAAGCAAAAAACCGGGTCTCAACGTCAGACTTGTGGTCGTCACAGGGTACTGAATGCTCGATCAGAGAGAAGGCTGGCCAGGGTTGTGCAGCGCAACAGGATAGCAACAGTGTGACAAATTGCAAGTGATCTTAATCAAGGAGCAACTGTGAACGTCTTTGAACGGACTGTTCGACGCGCATTGCTCCGCATAGGGGCGCATTGCGCCGTACTGAAGGGGTGGTCATAATAATTTGGCCGCTCAGTGTATATTCATTTATATGCATTCAAATATATACATTCATTTGTATTCGTTGATTTATATATTTACGCGTAAGCAGTCAAAAAATTCGTTAACTCTCATGGCGTGATATAAAACACTAAAAAGCTGTCAAAATCTAAATTAAGTAAGGTTCTAAAAAAGCATTTGTACAATTTCATTGACAAAAATGTCTGAATTCAAATAAATCTGTAAACAAACAAGTAAACAAATTAACGTTGTAGTGTAACTTGTTTTACCTCGGACTGATCGTAAGCTTACTGGTCCTCGTAGTTAATCGAAGACAAGTATCACTGGCTGCTGTCAATTTGTAGGCGGATGGCCGTTTTGTTCAGTCTGTAGAAGAACTGTAGCTTCGTCTTATTAAACTGTTCTACCGTAAAGTTAGTGCTAAACTGGAAGTCGGGATACCAAAGCGGGGGAGCCATCCCAGCTGCAAAGTTGGGATGGCATGTCTTTGGATCATCCTCAAGTATGTTTCCTACACCGTTGCCAGGACTCAATTGCGTAACTCTAGTGTGACGTATCTAAAGTACTGATGCTACTTTTTTTTCAGGTCATAAACAGAAACTCGAATCCTTGAAATTAATAAAAGCAACAGATTTCCAGTGATTGTTTTAAAGATAGATCTCTGAGAATTAGAAATAAATAATTGATTTAATATTAATTACATACTTTTTTCCAAAAATGATGATAATTAATAACGAATAGATAATTTTAAATTTCATAATTTTATAACCGCCGTTGAACAGCTGATCCAATTTTATGGGATTACGACTAATAACGTTCAACTCCGTAGCCTTGTAATTTTGAGTCCAATCCAGAAAACAAGGAAACTCCTGGATCGAGAACAGGGGGAAATTTGCCTTCGTGGAGGACTTTTGCGGAGCTAACCCGCATTTGTGTTACATGGAGAGGAAGACCACGAGAACCTCCCATGGTTAGCCTGACGGTAAGGGGACTCTAACCCATTATCCGTCTACCACTGAGGAAATTTCACATCTGCACTGTGGTCGGTGCAAACCGGATGCGAAATTCGTATCGATTGGGATTCGAACCCGGTTCGCCTCATTTGAGGGCTGAATGCTCTATCACCTGAGCCATCGCGGCTCAACATATAGATAATATGGAAATTTAATGAATTTCTTAATCTTATGCTAAAGTTCTTACCAAAGAAAAAAACATTTTTCAAGCTTATCCGCATTGCCACGCTTAATGTTTGATCGCATTAAATTTTTTTTGAAAAAAAGAAAAATCTTCTGTTTTGCTGACTTTGAAAGGGTGAGAAATGCCTAAGACAATATGAGCTCAGCCCCTCAATTTCGAAGAGAAGCGCTTGACTTTAATCGTAAGATCGTTTTCCGATAAATTAGTCTCCACCCTCCTTGCCCGCCAGAACACGTCCTCCCTTTAAATCGATTCTAAGTTCAGAATGAAAATTCCCGAAATTCTTCGACGGATTGTTTACGGCGCTTTCCTGTTTTCGAGGGGGTCGTTGAAAAGCGGGAGCAGAAAGGACGGAGAAACCCTGAATTTCGAACATTTGCTGCAATTTAAAATCGAAATTCCCCTTTTCGTGGAAAACGAATGATGGTTAATCCTCTCGCTTTTCTTGAAGCAGGCGACAAATATGACATTAAAGTTTTACTATTGAACAGTTTTATTATAAATTGAATTTAGAATTCGATATGTTTATGGGTTGATAACAGACATAAAACTGTGCAAAGAATGCTGAAAATTATGTTCTGAGAAACAGGTAATAGAACATATTTAAATTTCCTGTCTAAAGATATAAATATTAATTAAATATAAAATTATCATAGCATATTAGGCTTAAGTGTAACAATATGTATGGCGAAATTAAACAGAGCATATTGCAAAAATTGGAACAAATACAGGCAATCTGCTTTGTGGATATAAACAATTTGTAACATATCATCGTTGAAAAGACTAACTTAAAATTAACGAAGCATTCTTAGTCACTGACGACACCGCTTCCTAGGAAATGTTCTGAGCAAAAATTTCGTCGAAGTGGAAAAAATTTTAATTTCCTCAAAAGTCTTAGGCTTAAAATCAATATATCGATTAACACAATTGCTTAAGAAATGTAACATAATATAAAAAAAAGTGTAAGTGCTTGAATATTTTTAGTAATTTCCAGGAATTGAAATCTGTAAATCCGTTTGAAAGATAAGGTACCAACCTCTTGATCAACCAGTAAAGAGTTTCTGAATTTAAAATCAGATAAATTATTATCAGATAAATTAATATTAATGAACTCCTAGAAAGCTTTGTATGCTTTTGGAAAATTTGTATTGTGGTTCATCCCATTCCTAAATTTCTAACAATGTGGATTTACCCTTCCAGAATTTTATTGCTTTCGTGTTAATTGTACTGTTATAAGTGTTGGAGTGTGTTGAACGATTACATCGTTCAAATTTAGAGGACTCTCACTACTTTGCTCATATTGAGCCACATTTATAGCACAAAATAATTTTAAACTTGATTGCTAAAATTGAACTTCACCTGAAAAATGATACAATTAAATGCTTTCTTAAGGTCGCAAATTTGCATTTTGCATCAACGCGAGCCCAAATGTCAAACAAATGTGACTCAATTTCATAATTTTCAACTTGCCTAGACTGTTATAAGTTTTGGGATGTGCTCAAACATAATATCGTTCCACTTTAATGCACTCTTAATATGTTGCCGATTATATTTGTCATGCAAAATTATTTTAAAATTGATTACTAAAGTTGAACTTCACCTTGAAAACAGTACAATTTAATGCTTTCTTAAGGTGGCAAATTTGCATTATGGATCAACGCGTGATCATATTTTAAACAAATGTGCCAGAATTTCATAATTTTCGCCTAGTTATAAGTTTTGGAGTGTTTTCAACCGAAATATCGTTAAAATTAGATGAACCCTTAATACTGTACCGAGTAGAGACTAATTACGGAACAAAATGTACTTTCTTCAACTCACGATACTAAAGTTGAACTTGAATGAAAAAAATGGTACGATTTAATACTTTATTTAGGTTACAGTAAATTTGCAAAATATTATGATTCAAGGTAGAGATTCTCTGGTTCAAGATTACTCTTGATCAATTGTTAAAAGCGGTCATTCATTAGTTGCCTTCAGCAATGAGATGACAAGCAGTACCATTAAAATATTTCAAAATAACAGGAAAAAGCTTTCAAAAGATTGAATAACTTATTTTTAAAACTGAATAAATTCGAAAATATCAAAAATTCTCTGAATGAAATTTGAGCTTCTCAAAGCTCCTAAGAATCTGGAAAGAATTTTCTAGAATATGGAAAATGGCCAGAAAAACGAAAGAGAAATTATAAAAAATGCAAATGTCGAGAACATCTGCTGAAGAGAAAGTATAAAAGAATTTTTTTCTCAACATATAAAAATTTTCAATCTTATATTAGATTTCGTAAGGTACTCTTTTATTAAAAATACAACCTAAAATTGATTATTCGCTGGTCTTACATGTCAATAGGCAGCTCGGCCGATGAATGCTTTGACTCGGTCATGCAAATCAATCTATCAATTTATTTTGCGTGACGTAGCAACTTATCTTGTATGTCTGTTAGAGATTACGTTTAGAATATTTCAAGATATAGATTGTAAAGTTTTTATGTACGTAATGTTATTTTTATTGGAAAGCTTAGTTGGATTTACATACAAAATAGTTTATTTTCTTGAGAGTTTTCATCAATTCTTGTTTCGGTTTCGAAATTTGACATTTCTGTTTCATACAAGGCGTTACGCGATGCTTATCCGAGATACATATTTTTACACATTTTTTAGTAGAAAATACAATAAAACTTTGCACTTTAAAGTAAAAAAAACAACTAAAAAAAATAAGAAATAAATAAAATTTTTCTAAATTTTAACCCCATAAAAAATCAGAACGGAGGAAACAAAAATTATAAATATTAGTTATTGTTTCTAATGACACTTTGACTAATCAGAACAAAGGAAGCAAAAGTTATAAATATTAGTTATTGTTTCTAATGACACTTCGGCAAATCAGAACGGAGGAAGCAAAAGTTATAAATATTAGCTATTGTTTCTAATGACACTTCGAAAAATCAGAACGGTGGGAGCAAAAGTTATAAATATTAGTTATTGTTTCTAATGACACTTCGGCAAATCAGAACGGAGGAAGCAAAAGTTATAAATATTAGTTATTGTTTCTAATGACGCTTCGGCAAATCAGAACGGAGGAAGCAAAAGTTATAAATATTAGCTATTGTTTCTAATGACACTTCGACAAATCAGAACGGTGGGAGCAAAAGTTATAAATATTAGTTATTGTTTCTAATGACACTTCGGCAAATCAGAACGGAGGAAGCAAAAGTTATAAATATTAGTTGTTGTTTCTAATGACACTTCGGCAAATCAGAACGGAGGAAGCAAAAGTTATAAATATTAGTTATTGCTTCTAATGACACTCCGGCTAGTCAAGCTCACTAGCTATTGGGCTTTTTCGAATTATGTCAGAAAAGTGTGCCTTTCGTTTGACAAGAAAGCACCGCAAGGGTGAAAGTAAGTCTTACTCAGAACCCTACGTATAGATGGTACCACCCATTCAGATCGGATGGGAACGAAAATTTTCTCCAAATCCCTGCACCCATGGCTTTCTGCCCAGTGTATGATCACGTATATGCCATGTACTCAGTAGGCTTTAGAGGATCGTTCACCGATTCTTATGAACAGCTTTGGATTCCTTAACCACTGAGCTACTAGAACCCTTAAAAATTAATTAATGTTTCTAGCTAAGAGAATGCCATACCAAAGGAGAAACTTTTCATACCACTAATCCCTATATTCAGTTCAATGCTCCTAAGTAAATACAAATGACTTATAGGATTTTAATTTACATTATTTAATGCTCATAATAGCGAATGCTCATAATAGCTCATAATGCGCAATTTTCAAAATAGTATAATTTTTCGTTTAAAATAAATAAATTATTTCAAAGAAATTTATACGAAATTTTTAAAATTATTTTTCTAAAAATAATCTTTTCCATTTATTTCACAATAATTTTTCAGTTATTTCCATTAATTTGATTAGCATAAAAATATATGGTTTGGCAATCGGACATGCCACTAAACCCTTAGATTATTCAACTCAACTGTACATAAATAAGCTATAAAATATTTATGAATAAGTTATAAATTAGCTATTAATAAGTTACGAATATTTTGTAAAATATTGGTTACCATTATTTAAGGTTCATCAAATTTTTTAAGATTTATAATATAATGAATTGAATATATATATATATATATATATATATATATATATATATATATATATATATATAATGTTAAGAAATTTAATTTTTTTTAAAATTTTTCTATATAGCATTTCTTTTTAATTTATTTTACAATTATTTCCGCAACTTATTTTAACTTATGAAAAAAAAAAAACGTATTGTATGTAGAATAAATTATGAAAAATAATTTTCTTTAAAAAGTAAAAATTCCACCGCAATGCATTTGGTTACAGAAACAATTATAAAGAAAATTAAAATTGAACTGAACTATCCTTTCATGCATGAAAAAGTTCTTCGCCCATAATCCTATTATCTCCATTCCAAATCACATCCTGAAAACTGAACGCACTTTTGTTCTTTTATTTTTATCATTTTAAAAATGGTATTCTGAAATCGCAATCTAATTTCCCATTTCCTTCTCTTTTTTTAACCATTTCTCTTGTAACTTTAACTGACTGGAAAAATTGATTTTGACTTAATTGTATCACCAGAGATACTCAATTTCTCAGATAGGATGAAAAATTAATTTTGGTAGAGAAAATCGCTATCTGTTTCGGAACTGACTTTAGAATTATTTGAGGTTGAAATATTTTTTCCACATTGAATGTCTGAGTAAATGATTTTTTGTACAGATATAACTTATGTAAAAGACGCCAAGATTTTTCTATAACTTTGCACCTTTCTTATTTATTTACTTTTTTGCTGATAATAATAATTCTCAAGCATTACTTTACTAAAATGCAACACAATTAATTATTTTTGGTATATGAAGTTTAAAATATATAATTTATTAAATTGTATAAAAAGTAATGATTTTAATCCTTTATCGGGTCATTTTTTCTAGTAGACGGCTAAAAAATTTTAAATTTAATCAACTATAAAGGGAATAAAAGAAGTAATTTTATTCAAGTAAGCCTTGTATAAACGGGTATTTTTATGTTTACTAATGACCAAATTTATAAATTTTTCATTTATAACTATAAACAAACTAGTTAAGAAATTAACAAATAAAGGAAACATAAGCACACGAGAAAATGGCTCTCCTATCTTGGTTTGACTTCTTGATACCACGGAAACCTATACTGTTACCTACATTTATGTAAGCAAAACTTTCAATTATTGGTTTTATTTTCTTACATTTTCTCAAACTATCTGCAGATGACCGCTCAAATTATGTCTGAAGAAATATCTTCATATCGATTTTTAAAAATTAATGAAATTGCCATGGGGATAAAGGGAAGCAGAATAATTATATTAAATATTATAGAAATTAATTTTTTTGTTTTCTTAATCATTTCTCTTGTAACTTTAACTGATGGGAAAAATACAATTTGACATAATTGTTTCACCAGAGATATTCAATTTCTCAGTTAGAATGAAAAATTAAATTTGATAGAGAAAATAGTTTACCATTTCGGAACTAGTTTTAAAATCATTTGAGGTTGAAATAGAGTTTTCTAAAACACTTTTTAAATTATTATTGTTGGATTTAAATTTTTATAAAAATGCAGGCTGATATAATGGGAATTCAATTTTATTTTTACTTTTTATGAACACTTTAAATAAACTGAATCTCCACAAACAGCTATATAATTTCCAGATTCTCATCTACTTTAGCTTCGAAAAACATTACTTCTAGGTGCAAGTGAGCAACAATAACAATTCATGGATGTAGATTTGCTCAGAGTAATATTCTAACATTCTATTCACCGATAGGGCAAGACGCATTTCAGAAACAGACATTTCGAATATTTCCTCCAGATATACTCAACCCCTACCCTTTACACCGCAACCCCTTAATGCTCCTAACAGCATTATGCAATTATGAAAACGGGGATGCATTCACCAAAACACAACCTCATTTATAGCGGTGGGTGTATTATAGTGCGGGGCAGAAGTTTTAAATTAGAAAACCTCCAGCAAAAGTGGTATTTCAACCTCTTCTTTGCATCAAGTGAAAAGTCATGGCTGATTCTTAACTAGTCCTTAGGGAATTGGATGAGAACACCCCCGTAACCACGTTTTAACACAATAAAGACATTTTCTTGATTGTACAAGCCTTGCGGGGAAGTGTGTGCGTTAGAAGGGCGTGGATACGTGGCTGGATATTGATTGGGGCTGAGCATCAGTTTGACTGTGGGGCGCACATCATCGTCAGATATTTTCCTTGGTCCAGGAAGGAAAAGTTTATAAAGTGCGTTATTATTTTAAGAGAATGGTGGTAACATTTTGTACGGGGTAATCTCAGTTAATTGATCAAGACGAAATACTAGGTGTGTTGAATTAATATACAACTAAATAAAATCCTAACCAAACATGGAATTATCATATTAGTAAGAAATGTAGTGGTGGAAAATGATGATTAATGCAAGTTGGAATTTTTATGTAGCTACGTTAAGTTAAAGTTTACGTTCAAGGAATGAATTTTAATTTATTTAAAATCTGAAATTTTTTTTTTACTATAAGTGTAGTACTATTTCAAGGTAAAAAAAAAGTTTTAAGCAGCTGTTTTGGCTCAACAAAATTTTTTTCCCAACTATTTAAACTCATACATTTTAATTTAAACCAAGAAATATATTTTTTGCTAGCATAGCACTGCTTCAAACAAAGCAATTTTAAAACAGTTATTTAAATTCAAGAAAAAATTTTAATTAATTTCTTTGAACTTATTTATTTTAATTCAAAAAAGTGAAATATATTTTCCTTAAGTTTAGTACTATTTCGAATAATTGAAGTAAAAATATAGTATTTTAAGTCGTTATTTAAGTTCAAGTAAAGTATTATTAAATTCATTCATTTCAATTTAAAATATGAAATTTATTTTTCTATCGAACTACTATGTCTGAAAATTGAAAAAAAGAAACGCATTTTTGTTGCAGCTTTTTGCTTCCAAGTAAAAAATTTAAATTTATTTATTTAAACGTATTTATTTTAATTAAACCTTTTCTAAGGCCGTAGTAAGTATACTTATCACTAATTTCGGCAATTTTTATATATTCATGGTGAACTATTTTACCACTTTCAATTTGTGCTGCTAGATGTTAATAAAATCATTTCAGATTAAAAACCCCGGAACAAATTTTCAACCTAGTGCCAATTTCAAGGAATATTTACAGGGGATGTCATTCGTATTTTACTGAAAGATATCAAAAGAGAGCACGACATGGGCACTGCTTTTGATATCTTCTTACGGATTCCTCCATATTTTTTCCAAAATTTCACGGACATTTATTTTATATTTCAAAAGAAATATGAACCATATTAGCCTCTAACGAGTGACAGTACACCTATTGCCAAAAAAAATCATATTAAGATTCAAATCAATTGGATCTAATAAGCCAAATGAATTTTTTTCCTTTACTCAAGTTCAATCCAAAATATATTTTAATATATTGTCGCTAGATATAAACGGCCTCTTAAAGGGTTAACACGAGTAATGTATTTTTAGATTAGTTTGTACTGTTTTAAATAATTGAATTAAAAAAATACATTTTTTAAAGTAACAATTTAATTTCAAGTAAAACATTTATTCTTTTTTATTTAAAATCATTTGTTATAATTCTAAACATGAAATATATTGTGATATAAGTGCAGTATTTTTACTGAAAGATAAAATAAAATTTTAAGGCAGTTGTTTAATATGTTCAAGTAAAAATTCAAATTCAAGTTGAAAAAGCAAAATTGAAACAAAAATAATATTGGATTTTATGGAGTTTTATTTTAAACCCATTTTTACATTTCTAAAATTGTTACTAGCTTGTACTTTAAGGATTGTTCAGCAATTCAAAAACAAACTGCGCACTCTAACAAAAAGAAGAAAATTTCAAATGAAAAATGAGATTCACAATCTAGAAAACAATTAAGAGAATGTATTTTAAGTACCAAACAAAAGCAAAAAAGACATAACTACATTTGTTCCTCTTTTAACGATAAAAAAGCTACTTTACAGACAATCTATTCATTGTAACTGCAAACTTTTGTTCAATTTAAGTATCCGTGAGTTCTAAAAATAGATTTTTTTAACTCAAAAAACGAAGAATGGAAAACTCTCTTTAAAACTTGATGCAAATGATGGAAAAAGAAAAGACATTTAGAGTTTTAACTTTCTTTTTCCCAGCAGAGAAACTTAACATTGACACTTACTCCATCTGTTGAATTTCCTAGAGAACCGCGTGATGTAGACAAGTTTTTGCACTTAGGAACAGTATATAGAGTTATACCTAGTGTTTGGGAGTAAGATTATTTTATATCAGTACTGTATTTAGGGTTACAGTTGGGTATCGATAACAATGGAGATTTTATTTTCCTTTCATTTCTGTTGAACTTTCATTTGAATTTATGCAGATTACTTAGTAAAAAAAATTAGCTAAAACTGTTACGATTATTACGATGAATACAATTATGTGCAGATCATCTACTGCAACAATATTATTTTTTGACATACATTTTATTGCAAACATATTTTACAAATCAAAACACTTTATTTGACATTAGGTATGGGTTAGATGTTATACGAAAATGTATATAGACGCGCATATTACATTTATGTGTTTTGCTGAACATTCTAGAGAAATGCTTGATATTGAAAAATTTTTCCCCTCATTTGCAAGGGCATTTAGTGTAATACCTAGTGTTTGGGAGTAAGATTATTGTACTTAGGCGTACTGTTGGATATCAAAAGAAAAATTATTTTGTTTCAATTATGTCGAAATTTCATTTAAACTAATGTAGATTAATTTAGTTAAAAATTAGCTAAAACTATCAGCATACGGCTATGCGCAGATCATCTACTGCAACAATATTACTTTTTGACACGCATTTTATTACAAAAGTACATTTTACAAATCAAAATACTTGACAACAAGTATATATTAGGTGCTTTACGAAAATGTATATTTGACATGCATCTTACATATCTGTGTTATATATTATCTTGAAAATCCTGGAGAATTGCTTGAGGTAGACAAGCTTTTGCATTTATTTGCTAGGTTATATAGAGTAAAAGTTTGGGAGTAAGATTATTTTACTGTATTTAGGCGTACTGTTAGACATAAATCAAACAATTTTTTTGTTCCAATTCTGTCGAAATTTAACTTGGACTTACGTAGATAACTTAGATAAGAAATTTGCAAAAACTATCTGAATATAATTATGTGTTAATCATCTACGGCAATAAAACTTTTTCGACGTAGAGTGCACAAAACAAAAACGGATCAACCTTTATAACTTTTGATTTAAAGATCGGATCTTCACATTCTAGAACACAATCTTAATATTAGGGGGACCAGAAAGTAATGTCGTTCGGAAGAATTAAATATTCGTTAGTCTTAATAATGAGAATAATAATTTATTATATTTGTTAAAATAATATGTTTTAATATATAATATGTCATATTAATATGTTTTTATTAACGTGCATTTTAAACGACGGAAGAAAAAAAAATAATCGCGCCTGTGTCCAGCACGCAACTCTAATCCATTTTATTTCAAATAACCCAAGCCAACTCATTGTTTCGCTCCAAAGCAATAGGAAAAGCAATCCAAAAACAAAACCATCAAGTATTGTTCCATTCCGTTACTGTCGGCTATGTTAGGAATTCTGCATGCAGAAGTACATATGTCAGAAATAGAAATAAATAGATCTGCTCAGAACAATAACAACTTCGCTTATGATAATGAGAGATATTACAGTTTTGTTAAATGATTAATGTTATCCATCACAATTTACCTCTGGACACGTTTTCAGATGAAATGAAAAATTATTGGAACATCACGTAAATTTCGTATTCATCATTGCTGCATGCTACCGTCAACAGTGTGTTCCTAATGTTTGCGGTTAGATGTGGAAAAAGTTTTAGCTACATAAACATTTCGTGTTTACAGAAAGTTATGTTTGGATGATTTTATTAAATTCAATATAAAACTTGCTCAAGCATGTTTAACACGCAATACATAACCCATAGTATGCTTCGCAACTAGTCAACAACATGAACAATAAGTAATAAAACAATTTTTTTTATTTATTTTGAATTTTGCAACATTAATTCTGAACGTATTAGATCTTTTATGCAATCGAAATTAAATATCCTTACATTTTTAAATTCAATATTAATACTTTATGTTAAAATATTTTTTGCTTTCAAAATATCTTCAAAATTATTTGTATTATATAAAATGTTTGAAAATGCAAATCATAAGAAATGTATTTAGAATGCGTATTGTATAAAATGATGTATGGATTTTGAATTAAAGCGCAATTTCTGTTCAGAACTCATACATTCGCTGTATTGCTTTACTATAAATTTGTGTTTGTTAATTTTTCTAAAAAAATTACTCCAAAACTAAAATTAATAAAAAAAAACCTTCAATTAACCAAATTAAAAAATGTAAAAACATTTGAAATATTTTAAAAATTTCCTTAAAGTTATTAAAAAATGTTATAAGTTAACAAAAAAAAATACACGAGAAGTAAATTGCATAAATTAAAACATTCCTTCCGATGAATTTTATAAAACAGCTTAATTTTGCGAGCTTTTCATTAAAGAAATGTTTAACATAAATATTTCTTCGAGTTATATACAATTATTTTTTCTAAGAACTTGGTAAAAAATTCAAGCTTTCATTTTTAAAGAAAGTTTATGAATTAAATTTGCAGAAAAGATAGATATTTTATTTGCTTAGTTTATTATTTTTCTTTATTACTATGTTGTTATATAAAGTAAGAATTTCGAACTTGTATAAATTTTAAAAGTAAGTGTATGATTTCTAAAGTAAGTTACATACAAGATTCATAAATAATTTTAATTAGTGAGATATATTTACTAATGTCAATTTTAAAATTTTTATTAAAGTGTTTATCAGGAATTGTGTTATCGATGGAATTTCGTCATAAGACCAAACAACACTGCAACATTTTATTAAGAAGAAAACCTGTTATACTTGTTGATATATTAGTCGTGTAATTTTTTTTAACTGTTACTAGAATGGTAGTTCTATAAGAATAATTTCTCACTGTCTATCAAAATTCCATCTTCATAAAAATATTTTTTAATGTCTATGAAAATAATTTCCACATTTTTCATTGAGTTAAAACATTTTTCTTAACATATAAGAGAATAGTTTTACCATTATGCATTGAATTATACGTTTGCTAAATTATTTGGGATTATGTCTATGACAATAGTTTCTTCCTTCTACATTGAATGTCATGTTTGCTCAAACCTTTTGCGTAATATATATGAGAAAATATTACGCAAAAATTAGAGTGCAAAACGCAAATGGTTCAGTATGTAATGAATTCTATGTTTTTTAAAGCATTCAAAGAGAATAATTTCCTTATCGTACATTGAATTTTTTGTTTGTTAAGAAGTTTTGCTCAATTTCATTATAATATCTTGAATTAAGTTTTGAATTCCTTGTTTGCTAAAACATTTTGCTTTATGTTTATGAAAATAATTTGATCAATAAGCATTGAGTTCAATGTTTATTAAAGCATTTTGTCTTATGTCGATGCATATGGTTTCTTCATCGTACATTAAATTTTATTTTTGTTGAAACATTTTGTTTAATGTGTATCAACCTTCCTCATTAAGCATTGGATTATATGTTTGTTAAGGCATTTTGCTTTAGGTCTATGAGAATAAATTGATCATTAAGTATTGAATTCTCTGTTTGTTAAAAAAAAATTAAATCTCTCTGAGTACAGTTTCCCCATCTTGCATTGAATTATGCATTAAGACACTTAGCTCAGTTTCTATGAGAATATTTTTCTCATCGTACATCAAATATTATATTTATTAAAACATTTCGCATAATGTGTTTCGAAATTTCTTCAGCATTAAACATTGAATTCCAAGTTTGTTAAGACATTTTGCTTTATGTCCATGAGAATAATTTGATCAAGTATTAGATTCTCAGTTAGTTAAAAAAATTAAATCTCTCTGAGTACAGTTTCCCCATCTTGCATTGCATTATACATTAAGACATTTAACTCAGTTTCCATGAGAATATTTTTCTCATCGTACATTAAATATTATATCAGTTAAAACATTTTGCATAATACGTTTCAGTATTTCTTTAGAATTAAACATTGAATCCCAAATTTGTTAAGACATTTTGCTTTATGTTTATGAGAATAAATTGATCATTAAGTATTGAATTATCTGTTTCTTAAAGCATTTTGTTCAATCTGCATGAGTACAATTTCTCCACTTTGCATTGAATTACATATTTGTCAAAACTTAGTTTCTATGAGAATAGTTTTTAAATCATGCATTAGATTATATATTTGCTAAAACACTTTGCGTTATGCGTTTTGAAAATTTCTTCAGCTTTAATCATTGATTTCAATGTTTCTTAAAACATTTTGATTTATGTTTACGAGAATAATTTGATCATTAAATATTGAATTATGCGCTAGTTAAAGCATTTTGTTTAATCCCCATGAAATAAGTTTACCCATCTTGAATTGAATTTTAAATTCGTTAAAGCAATTAGCTTAGCTACCATGGAAATTTTTTCCTCATCGTATAATGTTAAAGAATTAAAATGGCAGCAGTACACGACAAACTTTTTTTATAGAATATGAAAATGAAATTATTTATAAATAAAACTGCCATATTTTTTTATTTTATAACTGTCGTTGAACAGCCGACCCAATTTCATGGATTTACGACTACTAATGTTCAACTCCGTAGCTCCTGGATCGAGTATTGGGAGAAATTCTGATTTCGTGGGGGACTTATTGATGGAGCTAACCCGCCTTTGCGTTAAATGGAGAGGAAGACCACGAGAAACTCTCACGGTTAACCTGATGGCAAGGGAACTCTAACCCACGATCTGTCTACCACGGAGGATATTTCACGTCAGCACTATGGTCGGTGCAAGCCAGATGCGGAATTCGTATCGACTGGGATCTGAACACGGTTCGCCGCATTGGAAGGCGAGCGCTCTATCCCCTGAGCCATCACTGCTCAAACAGCCTTATTTAAGAATTTCTGAACAGCGATAGTGTGGTTATTGTGGCAAAATTTCTTTATTGCTTAAATTCATGAATCTAAAGCATTTTATTACGCAGTTATTAAATAAAAATTCTCAACTCAATTTCTATCCAATAAAAGGATTTAATTTATTATTTGAAAATTTTATCATGCTAAAATTGCATTATAAATTGATAATTACTATTTTAATGAACGTGCTGAAAATGATTTCTAATGCACAGAAGCAATATTTTAATTAGTAATACACAATCTAGCGAATTACGCACCCGCAATCTACTCTTGAATTATATCATTGCATTTGGGGAGTGTATTGATAATTAAGGCTTGTTGTGTTCGTAAATTTGCCCCTCTTGTATCAACTAATCCCAATACAATTGGTAAAGTGAATCTGCTTTATGGTTCGAATGTTTGACGTTAATTACAAACTCTAGCGCTTCCAATATTGTGAAATCATTACTAATCTATTCAGTAAGGCGTTATTGTCTCGATGGTTTATAACTACTTTTATCCAATTTATGGATTTGCCATGAATACCATGCTAAATATTTTGCACAAATTAAATTAAAGTTAATAATAAGGTTTAAATGTAAAAACTCAGTAACTTAAAAATTATGAAAATTTTTTTAACTCAGCACCTTCAATAAACTTCTAAGGAATTTTCGAATTTTTATCAAAAGCATGCAAAATAAGATGTGTTACTATAATACTTACAAAGCTGTAATCTGGAAAACAGCTTCTTTTTTTTAGTTTTAGATCTTGGTTGTAAAAAAAGGTAAAAGTATCAATTAGATACGTTGCCGAAAAATTAAAAATTAGACTCAACAAATTTTTGTAAAAAATATTCAACTCAGTAACTTCAAACCATGATGACTCAGGGGAGAGAGCGTTCGCCTTCCAAAGTGGTGAACCGGGTTCGAATCCCAGTCGATACAAATTCCGCATCTGGTTTGCACAGACCACAGTGCTGACATGAAATTTCCTCAGTAGTAGCCGGATCATGGGTTAGAGTCCCCTTGCCGTCAGGATAACCGTGGGAGGTTCTCGTGGTCCTCCTCTCCATGTAACGCAAATGCGGGTTAGCTCCATCAAAAGCAGGTTAGCAAAAGCGGGTTAGCAAATTTCTCCCAATACTCAATCAAGGAGTTTCCTTGCCTTTTAGACTGAGCTCACAATTACAAGGCTACGGAGTTGAACATTAGTTATAGTAAACCCATAGAATTGGGTCGGTTGTTCAGCGACGTTTATCAAATAAAAATAAAAAACTCAGTTACTTCAAGAAACTTCTATAGAAGTTTCGAATTTTTATCAAAATCATACAAAATAAGATGCGTTACCATAATACTTACAAAACTGTAGTTTGTAAAACAGCTTCTTTTTTTTAGTACCAGATCGTGATAGTAAAAAAAGCAAAAATATCTATTAGGTATGTTAGCAAAAAAATTTAGATGAAAATGTATTGAATTTAAGCAATGAGGTTAAATGTACCTTCGTCAGAAAACTTAACTCAATGTTGAAATGTAACGAAGGTTAGGGAAAAAACACGGTGCAAATCTGTTACAAACTTAATTAAGAGTTAAATTTAAAAAAAAAAACATCCGATTAATTTAAATTAAAATTGTGAGTGATAATGATTAAGAGGTACAATATTATAATTCAAATTAAACATATTAAAGTCGCAGCACTTTCGAATGATATGTTGTGGTTAAGCAGCTACTTCAAAATTTTCGAAGTGGAGTTTGATCTTCCCAGATTTCTTACGTTAATCGTATTAAACACGCTTGGGATCTTTTCGAATTAAGTATCCCAAAATGATGAAACCATATGTGGGAGGTAATAAGAATAATATTAGATCCCACATTTTGAACAATCTGACCAATAGAATAATACGAATGCATAAGTTTGTAGCTTCCGAACATGTGTTGCCATAATGATTTAATGAATGCAAGTTTTAGCTCTAGATAGAATTCTGTTGTATATGCTGAATTATGAAATGAAATATTCCTTATTATTAACACTTTCGCAGAATAAGAAAAAACTTAAGTAAACAAAGTGTATGAATAAAATAATTCAGGGTGTTTATAAAGTTCCGGACCCATTTTAATGTTTAATAACTCATAAAATAATAAAGATAGATTAAAATTAATAACATAAATGGTTAGATAAACTAAAAAAGTTTCATGACCCTTGTCAATGAACTTCCACGTGTGCCCTCTTCGTCGCTTCGAGAATATCAAGTCGATAGTCAATTGCACGCCAGGTAGCAGCAAGCACGTCGGCATTCACAGAGGCTATTGCGATTGTAATTCTGGCTTTTACGTCATCAATGTTCGACGCGATCCTCCTGTAAACATTGTCCTTTATAAATCCCCAAAGAAAAAAGTCCAGCGGCTTTATATCAGGCGATCTGGGTGGCCAAGGAATTGAACCTCCTCACCCAATCCATCTTCCTGGAAAATGATCCTTCAAAGAACTACGAACGATGATAACCTAATGAGGTGGTGCACCATCTTGTTGCAAAAAGACATGTGGCTGAAGCTCTTCTAGTTGTGGAAATACGAAGTTTTCCGCCATGTCTAAGTTTACAACTGATGATTATATATATATATATATACATATATATATATAAATCAACAATTTCATTTCAAAAGGTTCCTTAAACGATTAAAAAAATTAATTTTTTTCTTGCTGTTTTAATTAATATTTAGCTTCCTAGTTAACTCCATAGCCATTCAAACAACATTCCTTTACCAATCAAATTTATTTTAAAACTAAAATATTCCAAATTTTCTTGAATGGAAGTAATTTTAAAGATTCACTTTAATTAAAATACTTCTGAAAAGAAAGTTTAGTTAGAAATTTACGTATGGCCAGATATGTGATGTCAAAGAACTATTATTCAGCTGTCGTGAAGACTTAGAATTCCACTAAGAAAAGCAGGATACAGAACAAGAATTACTAATGAGTATTTGTTCTAAATGCTGATGAAAGAGGAAAGTGTCCTTTTACGAAAGGAATTTTCCGAGAGGTGATTTGACTTTCGCTTTGCAAGCAAAAGTCCTGTTGACCTTTTAGAAACTACTTGCGCAGAATCAATTCACTTAAAAGGAATTAAATGATAGTAACTTATGAGGAATTGATTTCATTCATATTACACGCGCGAGAAGAAAAAATACTTCTTTATTAACTTAAATTTTTTGAAGTAATGTAATCTTGTTCATATTAAAACTATTTCCATGCCTTGCTTATTAACTTAAAACATAATTTTGTGAGCTAAGAAAATTCAAAAAGATGGTCCCGCACGCAAAAAATTTAAAATGTTTACTTTTTATACGCTTAAAAAGATTTTTTTATTCTTTAAATTTGAGAAAGAAATTGTTTTAGTTTTGTTTAAATAAGAACGCGAATTTCATTTTATTTTATAACCGTCGTTGAACAGCCGACACAATTTTTTGGGTTTACGACTATTGATGTTCAACTCCGTAGCCTTGCATTTTTGAACTCAATCCGGAAGACAAAGCAACTCTTGGATCAATTATTGCGAGAAATTTGCCTTTGTGGAGGACTTTTTGATTCAACTTTTTGAACCAACCAGCATTTGCGTTACATGGAGAGAAAGACCACGAGAATCACCCATGGTTAGCCTGAAGGCCGTCAACCACTGAGGATATTTTGCGTCAGCACTGTGGTTTGTGCAAGCCGGATGCAGAATTCGTATCGAATTTCGAAAGCATAACATCTGGTCGCCCACTGTAAGATTGTTCAGAGGAGCTATGTGCCCCACATCAATTTATGGATTCAAACACTCGCACAAACAGGATTAGGCAGGTCTGGAAGCTGAAGACATTCAGAGGTTAAGGAGACCAGTCAGATCACCAGATCTGAATCTCATTGAGAATATTTTGAGTACTCTAAGGAAAGAAATTACAGCTCTCCACTCAATTCCCATCCACTGCTCGGGGTAAAAATTACTTTAATCTATGTTTGGGATTTGTTGACAGATGATCTTCGATTTAATTTCCCGAAGTATATTTTAATAATTCTAGACTTGTTTCTAAATGTAGACAATTGTTAATAATTCTTGCAAAAATTGTAGACTGTAAATTATCTTGTAATTTTTGAGAGACTTGCATTGCTTCAGGTGAGCTTAATCCTAAATTAAACCCTCCATAAGTGCTATTTTTCTACATTATTATCGAACTATATTGCTGTGATGTCCATCAATTCATCACCTTGAGTTCGTGCTGCTACTTTTTTCTATTAACATTATTTTAGTCATACATTAATGCGTTTTTCAAGTAAAATTTCACTTGATCTGGTTTAATATTTCTTGTGATATTTACAAAAACTTGTGACTTCCATAACCTTTTTCATATGAATGTATCTGCGAAAGGCTTTCTAGTCAAACTAGAATAGCTTCTGCCAATTGGGATTTTTTTTCAAAACATGAAACCAATTTCAAAGCTAAATTATTAGATGTTTAAATACATGCGATTTAAGGTAGCACTTATTGATATAAAACACAAATTTTGTCTCTCAAACACAATATGCAAACTCAAGTTTATTACTTTGTTTAATTATTCAAGTTTATGAACATATTGCAATCTTCTCTTATTCCCTCTGAGTGAATGAGGGAATTGGATGAGTCAAGCTTTTATGACCCATATCGATTGACAACGCACAACTTAAAAACGGACTTAAATCTATTTAATACAGTTGGAGGAAGAAAAGGCTTCAATCCTTTGTATTAGAATTGGGCATTTTGTCCTTTTCATTTAATAACGTAGAAAAAAAATCTGGCAAAATTACAGTACTGTATATTAAATAATTTTCATTAAAAAATAACAACCTAAATTTGTTAACAAGTCTGAAATATACGATAGATAAGCCATTCATTTGGTAATTTATCTGTTCATATTTTAACGATTTTACCGAAAATTCTGGTTTTCAAAATTGCAGCTCTTATTAACGCAAGATTATTAAAAATACAAAAACAATGAATAATACATTTAATCGAATAATTTTTTTGATGCCATGTTCTAAGATAATACAAAATTATCAAATTTTACCACATTTACGAAATTTTTCTGCATATTTTAAAATATTATTTAATACTTAATTTTACCTGAATCATTATTACCATAACCTTACCTTTATTTTTGGTATTCTAGAAGCACAATGAATTTTATCATATTTAGATAATTTTCAACATAATATTTTTCTCAATGATAGGCTGACCGTTGGTGGTTTTCATGATTTCTTTCTCCATGTAACACAAATGCAGGTTAGTTGCATCAAAACGCCCTCCATGAAGGCAATTTTTTCCCAATACTTGATCCTGGAGTTCTCTTTTTGTCTCATTTTTCTTGAAAAGGAAAATACCCGTTTCTTTTCAGGATTTTGCTGGGCCCTAACCTAATTAAAATGATTCCCCGCCTCGTGCTACTGGGTTCTCAGTGTAGTCTATCACTCAAAAGTTATAAGAGCAAAGTTTTTATCATATATAAATACTTCGTTTAAATATGTAAAATAAATTTCTTTTTGACAGATTTGCAGTTACATATCATTTGCCAATTCTTGAGCAATGGATTACAATTGTAAAACATCATCAAAAGTTTTATTAAGGTTTCGTTGATTGATAATTCGCTTATATCGATGAGAAAAATGAGAGATCCGATATAAAACTATTTATGAAATGTATTATAAATAGTAACAGCTCCAGGTAACGATTGCGACATCTTACACTAGTCTGTTATTAAGTCTAGTTTTCAAATGACTGTCAATAGGCTAAAAGGAATGATACAAAAATTGTAAGCAATAACAATAATTAGGAGCTATCTGTTTTGGGAGCTATCTGTAATTAGGAGCTATCTGTTAAAGTCTACACCCTAGAGGTTGCAAATTAATATTTAAGTGAGATAAAAATGCAAATGCAAACCTGACTAATCACGACTGAGGAAGTTTAATCTGAAAGCCTTTAAAACAGTTTTATTGTCTGATTTGACCTGAAAGCTTTTTTCTGTAACAATTTTTCAACTCATCTGTTTCCTCCGGTTCTTAATTGAATTTTGAGGATTTCAGTCCCACCTTCTTCAAGAGGGATTCGTTATATTTCAATGGCATGTTTTATGAACCTACTTTCATGATTTCATTTTTAGTTGAAGAATTCTAAAATATATATGCATAAAGTGTTGGTCATCTTGAGGCACTCCATACGCTCTGATTCAAAGAGGTAATAGGTTGGTTCAACTACAAATAGTCTAATTTGATTGATAACAAAAATGTTAAAAGTAGTGATAGCTCAAAGGATAATGGTAATCATTAATTTGAATTTGAACTTTAATTTCAAAATGTTTCAATAATTATTCACTCAAATAAACTTGATTGTTAAGCCAAAGCATATTTAAAATCTCAGTGAAATAAATATCAAGTATTTAAACCATTAAAAATCACAAAATTAACCATTTCGATATATCAATCCAAATTAAATCAAGTATCTCTCAAACCTAAACAAGCCATGGACCAAATTTATTTTGAGACCATTGTAATCAGTATTATCATCAGCTTAAACAATCATTCAAGTAACCTCAAAATTTAGTTTGATATTATTATCAGTTTGTCATAACTGTTACCATTTAAAATATTTAGGATCATTTCAATATTTAGAACCATTTTAAATATTTTATAAAGTTTTAACTTGAATGGTTATTTAAAATTATATGTTCACTTTCAAACCAAATTATTTGACGAATAACGAATCCTATTCATATGGTGCTCATTAATTTGTCTTACAATTTTAATCAGATAAATTATAATACTGATTCAAATTGTTTGCTTTCAATCCAATGTATCATATGAATTCCAGTCAAATGGTAATAATTATTTAGAACTTTCTTCCAAAGAACTTTTTTTAATAAATACTCATTCAGTTTACATGAAGTAGCCTATAAATCAACCCTTTCACAACTGGATTATTTCAAATATTCATCCAAGTTCAATGATATTAGTTTACAAACAAAAATATCTCTCGAATTTCATTCCTATGTCTGTCATTAATTTAAACTTTTCATTGCAAGCAAACAAACGTAAATATTCATTCACGATATGTCATGTTAGCTTTGCATCTCAAAAATCCCACTTAACATGGGATCATTAATATGAATTTTTTTTTCAAAAACTAGACCAATTTAAACATTTATTTAGTAGAAATAAATCAAGTTCCAGAAATAAAACTTCAACAGATCAAACAACAAGCAATTCAGCAACCGTGATAACAATTTTTATGAGATTTATCCAAACACAACCCACCTGAACTCTATTGTGAGTTCAGTTGGTGATAAATGGCACACAAATATGATTTATGGTAGTAAAATGTAATTAATGACGCTGTTTTGTGTCTCTCTGATTTATTATTCAGTGGAAACTACTGAAAATCTTTCAGGAATTGCCATTGATTATCATAATTATTCTTTAATCCCTTTCAGATTTGGAGGTTGAAAACGCACTTAACTTGAAAAAAAAAAGAATTCTTTCAAATATACTCTCAACCTCAATGCGCTTCGACGGCTTACTTATTTATAATTCAATTGGCACATTGCCAAACACTGAGTAAATAAATATTGAAAGATAACTGTTTTTGAAAAGAAAATTTATTCCATGAGGTGCTGGGAATTAGAATAGTACTACATTTTATCATTTCTAAAGAATAATTTCTCTCACAATCCGTTTTGTTGAAGAATGAAAAGTGTAAAAAGAGATTAGCAATTGAATTCGGTAAATATTTTATAATTTGATTGAATTCATCCTTTTGAAATGTAAGCTTTAAAAATATCCGTAAGTTCATTATTTATATCAGTTTGTTTTTATTTGCTTTTAAGATGAATTAAATTAGTTTCACTGAAACTGTAGGATTTTAAAAACTATGTTTTTCAAGTAAGTTTTAATATTTCTTTCTCTTTAAGAATCCTAGAAGCTCAATATTTATAGCAATTTGACTTTTTCACTGTTTGTCTAAAATGTTAAAAGTCATGTTTTAAATATGGCGGAATAATAGATTGTAAATATCTATTGTACTTTTCCCAGAAATGAAGCAAAGCAAAAGAATGAGTTATCAGATAATTAGATTATAGTTTAACAAATTGGCTTTATACTTTCTTAGAATAAATCGTAATGACTTTATTAAAGATGTAAAAACTCTAGGGTTATACTGTTTTCTAATATCTGAAGTACATAAGCATAGTAAGTATAATTCCATCTTCTGTAATACATATAGTTATTTAAACAAACTTATGAAAAATTTAAAACTGATAGTAAAATGCTTTTATGATTTAGTTTTTTTTT
The DNA here is from genome assembly GCF_982258835.1 of Parasteatoda tepidariorum. Lineage (NCBI taxonomy): Eukaryota > Metazoa > Arthropoda > Arachnida > Araneae > Theridiidae > Parasteatoda > Parasteatoda tepidariorum. The sequence continues at coordinate 77,553,891 of NC_141758.1, forward strand.
CATCTCGATTTTATCTTCTTATTGAAGTATAAGTATTTAAAGTGATTTGTTGCTCGGCCATTAAATTTAGTAAATGATTTATAAAATAATAAATTCATTCGTTTGAAATAAACTTTCAAATATTATATAAGCTTTCAAAATCTTCTTAAATTCATTTCTTATGGGCGTTTGTTTTTATTTGCTTTTGTTAAATTAGTTTAACCAAAACTGAAGTAAGCTAAAATATTTCTTTAAAAGAATTTATTCAGAGAAATATAAAACAAAATATTTAAAACAATACAATTATATTTTTTTTGCTTAAAATGTTAAAAGCTTAAATATTCCTTTGATTTAAACATGATTTCAAAATAGATTGTAAATATCTATTGTGCTTTTAAAAAATGAAATAAAACAATAAATTCTTAAGTATTTAGAATGTTTACAAAACTAATATAAAATTCAGTTTCATGCTTTCTTGGAAGAAATTGTAATGATTTGACTAACAAAATAAATATTAAAAGCTTCTAATCTTAATATTTTAAAATTCAGGTGAAATGCATAATTCAATAGGATTATAGGATTTTAAAACATCTTCTGAAGAAAATATATTAAAATTAGCGGTCTAAGCAAATTTTACGCAATTATGAAACTAATGTGAAACTGATTTTTTTTCGAAATGTGCTTAAATATTTAATAATTATTGTTGAAATGTGAGGAAAACAGTTTTTTTTTCAAATATGCATTTAAATGACACATTTTTAGGGCTAAAAATTCCTCCAATTTCCTAGTTAATTCTTATTAAATATGTCGTATTATGTATATGCCTTTATTATATCATGTAGATACAACGATTAAAATTCTTCACAAAAGTAATCATTACTATTTTTATAATTTTAATAGGAAATTCCTAAATAAGCAGTTGAGCCGTGTGATAGCGTCTGAAACTAAGCAACAGTCATCAAAAACCATTTAAAGATATAAAGGAAGGTATGAAGAAGTATATTATGTATTGTGAAGAATGATAGCTCTGAGGTTTGCTCAAATTGAAAAAAGGGGCATACGTGATCGCATCCTATTAAAAAATTAAGCAAAGAGGAGAGTGCAACAGATTTTGTATAAATGTTTAACTAGTTCACATAAGAGAATTCAATGTGAATGTAAAGCCGTGCTCAGATGGATGCGTAAAGCAGGTCGAAGGTAATTGGTTCTTTTTTTAACTTAGAGAAATTGCTACACAGATGTCAAGAGCCGGAACTCCACATTCTCCATTAATAATTTCTAAAAAGCAACTAAAAACTTCTTCGGAGACCAGTACGAATGCTAGCCCAGGATCCTTGTTAAAGCTGATATTAATATGCTCAATTCCTAAAACAATTATAAGATTTTCTTAACCGTATGCTTTAGAAAGTTTTAACCAAAACATCAACTATTCTATAATAAGTATTCTCATTACGCTTTCGTCTTTTGTCACTAAGATTCGTTGTTACTAAGACTGCATATTGTTCTGCTCTGAACACCTCCATTTTAGCATGGCTTTAAAGTTAACTTGAGTGCACTCACGCTAATTGATTAAACTTTTATACACAATCTGCTGAACACTTTTTTTTACCTGTTATCGTAACTATATTTGTGACTATACCGTGCTCTCTTCTATTTGGGAAGCTACAGCTTATAGCTAGCATTCTTTCAATAATGCATTAAAAAATGTTTTTAAGCATCCTACATATGTATTCAGTGACTTACTGTAGCAGTCTTTAGAACAATACTATTTTTAAAACAATGATAATGAATAACTGTTGATGTATTAGTGAATAAAAACGATTATTATTTATTCAAATACTTATTGACTACTTTATAATTTATAGTTTTGTAATTCATATATTTTATTAATATATTCTTGAATTTCTATAACTAGTACATAAATAACACAATACAAACCAAGTGACATTACGAAGGATAAATTTTAATTCATCTACTTTCAAATCTTTAATTCTTCTATTTTCTGTTTCTTTTCCTCCATTCTTTCCCTCAATAAAACCCTAAAAATTTAATCCCCAAGGAAAATCCCTTTCCAAACCAGACAGAACAACTCCTCCTAAACATCGTCACCAAAGAGAGCAGGGATGTTGCCAACTTCCGTGCTTCAGAAACGTAATTTCCGCTTTCAGGGACCAGATCATTTCCAGGAGCGGCTACGTTCCTTATCCGGTACGAAATTTCGGGAGAGCTAGAGGTGTTCGTGCATGTTCAAACGTGTCACTTGTCAGCTGCAAGGGTGTGTGGGCCTAGTGCGGAAACACATGCTTAGTTGGGATTAAGGATGACACTGTTGCAATTAACTCTTGGGGCTTGGCTGCTGTTGCGGGGGAGAGCATGTTTTAATTGACCCGCAGTCCCCCAATTCCAAGCAGAAACACCCTCTCGACCGTAAGCATTTATCAATTCATAGAACTGAATATATTCAGTGCGCTAAAGAGGGGGTCCTTTTGAGACAAAACACCTTTACATGAGTTTGAACTGAATAGAAAACAATGGTAGGTTAATGAGCTTTGTTAATAAAACATGTCTGAATGAGAAATGGTGACAGATTGTTCACCGCGTTTCACCTCGTAAATTGTATTAAAATATTTTTTTTTTTAAAAAAATTCAGAGTATATGACTTTTTAAAACCTTTTCATAAAATCATTTGTTTTAGTTTATTAAATTTAGTTCGTAAAAGAACGGATAATGCAATGTTAGCGTTACAAGCTTGTAATAAAACCAATTTAAATGAGAAATGGTCCAATGTTGCCTACAGACTTTCACTGATTGGTGCGTAATAAATTGTTTTAAAATAATGAATAAAATGCTATCACGACCTTTAATTTTTTTAAAAAGAATATTAGTTGTTTTTTTATTTTATTATTTTTTATTATTATTTTATGTTTATGCTATTTAAATTAGTTTATTGATATAAAGAGAGTACAATCTTAGAGTAAAAAGCTTTGTTAATAAAACTTGTCTAAATGAAAAATAGTGACAGATTGCTTGACGTATTTTACCTCGTAAATTTTATTAAAATTCTAGAGAAAAATATTGTTATAACCTAGATTTTTGAACCTTTTAATCAAACCTTATCTTTTTATTTATTTAAATTTAGTTTCTGAAAGGAAGGAGAATGCAGAGTTAGCGTAATTAGCATTGTCAATAAAACGAACCTAAATTAGAAATGGTGACATATTATCTACCTTGTTTCACTGATTGGGCCATCATAAATTGTGTTAAAGTATTAAAAAATATCATGACAGCCTTTAATTGTTTGAAAATTATCAGTTATTTGATTAATTTTGTTATTATTTTATTTTGGTTTAGTTTATGCTATTGAAATTTTGTTTATTTAAATAGGATCGTATATTCAAATAAGCATACATACGTATATTAATGTTATGCAAAGTTTAATTCATACTTAATGATTACTCTTAATTTATGATCAAAAAAGAATTATAAAATAGTATACAAATTAGAATGCAAACTAATATTTTAGTAATAAACGAGGAATTTGATCCATAACATTAAAATCTTTTATCTTTTTTGATGATACTAGAATGAAGCGTTTTTAAGTATTGCCTTTTCAAATAAAACATGCACAGATTAGTTACCATTCAAAATAGCCAAATATTTTAAAAAATATGTACAACAATAGCGTAAAACTAAAGGAATTTAAAAAAAAGATATTTTGACTTTGAAACGATTTTAAAAATATTTAAATTTAATAATTTCAAAAATATTTTAATATAAAGCGACAATTTATTTACAAAAATTTAATATATACCTTTACGTCCAAGCATTTTATTGAAGAGGTTTTTTTAAAGCTATCTAACTTTAAAAATATTTCAGCATAAAACAAAACCTACATATAAAACTCTAGTGATTTAAATTTATTCTATAACTTGTAACACATAATAGCATTTAGAAATATTTCATTACGTATCTTCAAAGAAATGTTTATAGGGCTAGCACGCCGGGTCAGTCGTTGATTCTTCCATGCAACAAAAAAACCAAAATTTGCATTTCACGCCTTGCCAGTGGACATGTAAAATGTCTTACTTTTTCTCAGGGTATAAAATCCTACCCTCTTTGCCCAAAATGCCACCAACATCAGGCTTCAGCTGAACATATTTTAAGCTGCTTGGGACTTTTACACTTCTCCTCTTCTTATTTCCGACTTTTTACACGTCAACGGATTTATGGATCTGGTCTGACGCCGTCAGGCCTTTGGAAATAAGTAACAACAACAACAGAAATGCTATTTATGCACCTTATAAAAAAATATGAATAAATACTTCATAAGAAATTTACAGAATTAAATATTATATCAAGTATTTTCCATGACACGTATACTGCCGTGCATTAGAAAGATCAACGGAAGTGACAAAATTACAATATTGTGATTTTTATATGTTTAGCACTTTTGTATAATAAGCTACATATTGCAACAATTGTTTTTTTTCTGAAATAAATTTTGTTTAATCAGTTATTCAAAATACAAGAAATAGCAATATAAAAATAAATAGCTGCCACTAAACTTTTCTCGAAATCTATCTCAAAACATTTATGTTGTTTTTTTTCAATTCCGCGAAGTATATATTCAAGATGGATGTATACAAATTCACCATTATAATACGAAATTACTTTATTGAGACTATTTATTCGAATTTCGACCAGCTTATACTCATTCCGTGTTTTACGCAATATTTGAAAAGTTATATAAATAGATTTAGATAGAACTTAAAAGGGAATGAACAATGCAACAATGTGCAAATCATGTCCCATCTTGAATATTCAATGTTAGTAAATTCGAATACATTTTATTTTGTTATTAATGCTTTTATGTACAGCAAACGTAGTACTTTTAATAATAATAAAAAAATATTTAAGACTGCAAGTCGTTAAGTGTAAAATTTCTAGATAAATCCATACTTCATAGTGCGAGCTTCCGACTGTTTCCTTTTTTAATAAAATTATTTCTTCTTGAAAATCGTAACTATCGAAATAATTTTTACTATCGGAAACTTTGATATTTTTTGCTTTATAAGCTGAATTTAAAAGATTAAATTATAAAATTGTGATAAAATTTTGTTGTTTTGAGAAACAAATTCAAAAGTTTGAGAAATAAATTAAAAGTTTAAAAAAAAGTTGTATGATTCTTTTATTTGATAAGAATTTTTATACTAATAATTTATTATTTGAATTAAATCTCTAGTGAAAAATTATTTTAAATAAAATTTTTATAAGTATCTTAAATGTGATTTTCCCCTGTATTATTCATTAGACATTCTTTTTTATATCAGTCGTTGAACTGCCAACCCAATTTTTGGGTTTTTGACTACTAATGTTCAACTCCGTAGCCTTGTAATTTTGAACCAATCCAGAAGACAAGGAAACTCCTGGATCAGTACCCGCAGAGGTATTGATTTGTTGGCTTTGCGACTCGACAGATTTATCGTGCATCAGTCACCATTCACGGGGAGTCTTCGACCGGCGGGGATCGAACCCACGAACACTTGGACATGGACACAGTGCCGTACCGACCAGGCTATTCCGGCCATTATGAAATTTTTTAAAATTCACCTATTTTGTAAAAATTATTTTGCTCAAACTTACATTTTCGATAATACATATTTCTACAACCAATGTGCAATAGGCAAAAGCTTTTACATACATTATTTCATTTCTCGAAAAGACTAACTATATAAGAAAAATCGACTCGATTTATGCGGGACACTTTGGGTAATTTTCTTGAAAAAGACATTTTAGTTTTTATTCAGACATTGAGCATTTTTTAAACATTTTGTATTCTACACAGTTTTGGATGTTGAGGAAAAAATTACGAAAAACGTTTAATTTAAAGGTCCTGCATGTTAGAATTTTTATTAGGATTTAGTCTCATTGTTTCAGAGATCACTGTTATATAAAACTGTATAAAAGTGACACTTTTAGCAAATTTAAAAAAAAAAAACTTTAGAGCAATTATTTATTTATAAATGATGTTCGTTTCATATTGCTGTTAAAAATATTTGCTTTAACTTAATGATTGCCAGTAAGTATTTTAATTATTTTTTTAAGTAGAACTGTAGAAAAAAAACCGCTTCAACATTTAAAAAGAAAATAATCATACCCTTTTTCAATCCGTAAACATCTGAAAGTCGAAAGTTTTTTTTCCGGAGAAACTCAAACTGAAAATATTAATCAATTATTTAATTCCCAATTGGAGACCCAGATGTCAAATGCTACTGAAATATATCACCAGGGTTTAAAAAAGAAATTCTTCAAACAGAACTGGCGATAAATTAAGGCGACGGAAAAAAAGAAATCTGGACTGTCTCAATCGCTTGGCGCGTCCTCTCCTGAGAATCTGAATTGAAACACGAGCTCAACAGGGCAATCCATCACTTGTCACGAAGATCTCCTATTTTTTTACTCAAAAAAATAGGAAAAGTCCACCCAAAATATAAATGAGAACTGGCCAAAAGTCCTAGGTGACTTCTTTCTTTTTCCAAGGCGTCAAAAGTTTGAAATATCTTAAGACAGCTTGGGTCACGTCTGTCGCCAACACTTTAGATGGAGAAACTTTTCTAAAGAGGGAAGAAAACATTGTTAAGCCCTGGTGGGAGACCTGGGAATGGAACTGTAGGCCTTTGGTGCCTCTTTTCTATCTAAACAATAGTCTTCTTTTATACCAGTGTCATATTTTTCAGATGCATCGTTAATATTGCCAGGTTCAATTAATATCATGTATTGGAATGATGGCAACGAAAAAAACTCGGACAGAATAGAAATTCAAATATAAAAAAGTGTATTTGCACTGCAGCAATAAGTCAAGTAAAACAGTCAGCCTATTAAAGCATGTAATGAAGATAACAGTGACGTGTGATCATTTCAGTACAGCAATTACCATCATCAGTGCCAAAACAAGAAATTCTGTGTCTCAAAGGTAATTAATGTTCATGTTATAGCAAAACAGCTATCACCCTTGCTAACACCCAGATTTTTTAGTTTTGATACCGATAGGACTTCTGATAGTGCCATCACTAGTGCAAAAACTGGTGATAGTTAATAACAGAGTAAAATAAATTTCAGTGCTGAGGTAAAAAAAAATTGATTTCGCTATCATTAAATATACTCGTTAGATTTCTGGTTCTCTTAAAATCATCGATTACGTTGTTATTCCACTGAAATTAAGAATATGAATAGATTTTAGATTGCTATCAATAAATGGAAAGTTAGACCAGGTGACTTAGTTCTAAGGTGAATATCTCAAGATGGCAATCTGACAATCATGACGAGCTCCTACTTTTTTGCACTAAAAATATTAATATTTTCAGGTGTATTTTTTTATTACCATGGTTACTACTATTCAAATTTATATTACAATGACGTTAATATAAGCTTCCAAACAATTTATGAATTAAAAAAAAAAAACAGATTGTTTATTTGTAGATTAAATGCAGTAAAATAACTGTCTATAGAAGTGCAAGTAATTTTATCAAAAGAGACGTATGATGATGGTTCAACGAAACATTCATCAATTCAAACAAATAAAAATAAATAAATTAAATGAATTTATAAAATTAAATAAAGTGTCTTAGCAGTAATGGTAGTTGATGCTTAGTAAAATAGAATAACTGCGACACTGTTTTTTTACCCATTGGCAAAATGTGTCTTGATTTGGATTTGATGTCATCCACACATTTTTCAACTGTGTTCAAGACTCAAGAGTAATAGTAAACATCGCGCATGCGTCGTCATTGCATTCGTTGCTATGGCGACGGCTGCTGTTTTTCTTTTCATTTTCACTAGCAGGCATTTTTAATGTATTTACACAATAATAATTTAAAGTATTTTTATGTTCTTTTTATTATTAACGTATAATTACTAGCTTGACAGTGATTTTAATTTAAATATGAATGCTGAAGAAGGAAATGTATTTTGTGAACGCGTACATAGGCCTGATTTAAAAATCAATCCGACGATAAACCTCAATTGAGACAGTTTTTGTAACCCATGATTTGAAATGTTGTGGCGTTTAACGGAGTCAATCCAGAAAGAAAAAGCATTTGACCAATGCATAACCAGTGATAGTAATAAGGCGATCACAACTTTTTTGTTGATTTTTTTTTGCACTTATGCTATTACTTGTTAGAGTATTGAAAAAAAATCACCTGTCTCTATTAATCAAAAAACTTTTTCCAGTTCTTTGTTTCGTAAAGAGCTTTTTCAAATCTTTAAACTTTGATGAATTTTTTTTATTCATAACTGCTACGAACTTTTATGAAGTAAAGCATTAGGAAATAGATTTGAGCAAAGTACAAAGTATGAATGAAGTTTCGCCTTGTAAATATAAATACATAAAAATACTTACAGTTTACAATTTATTGATGAACAATCTGTGCGAAGAAGCTTTTTCCCCAGAGTTAATAAACGTTCTGAACAAGCATTACTCTTTCGATAAATCCACCCATCAGTATAATAGCTTTCAAGTTAATAAGTGAGAAAACTAAATTTAATTTCAAATTCATCCAAAAGTTGTAACACTGCACAGAAAAAAATCTACAAGATTTTTCGCCATTTAAATTTTTACATATATCGCCAAATGAATTAACATTTGTTAAAAAGTAATATTTTATTATATATAATCGCTCTTTTTGGTAATTATGAAAATGGAACACAATATAAAAATGAAGCTAGGTGACTTTTTGTATATATATATATATATATATATATATATATATATATATATATATATATATATATATATATATATATATATATAGTTCAAATTATTGCCTTTTTTTATTTCTTTATTTTGATCGAAAGATCCTCGAATGCTAATAAGTATAATCTATAATTTCACTAAATAAACTTTTCTTTTCTAATATATAATTCTGTTAACATGTAAACTATTTCCCTTTTTCACAGCTAGATAGTATACGCAGTTTAAAACTAAAACTTTATTTAAAATTTTCATTACGCTAACTATGACTTATTTAAATTTTCTTATTGAAACAGTTTTTGTTTCTCAAAGAACTTAAATGGATGTCTTTAAAAAGTTTATGGGTTTGTTGAAACCCATAAAGCTAAAAAAACTAATAAATGTTTTCTTGTTAATATTCTACTTAAGTTTCCCCCCAAAAATGGCATTTACAACCACTATCTCTTTAATCTTTCAACAATTTTGTCACTAATAATATACTGATTAAACATCGCATTAATGTATTTAAAATACGTACCAATATCAAAGCATTCCACAGATATAAATATACCAAAAATGGCAATTACTTCGTTGACGGTTGTGTGGACATGGAGGGATGACTTCATTAGCATTTTGAATTCGTTTACGTTAATGACTTTTCTGTAGAGTACTTCCGATCACTGACTGATAAGAATGACTGATAACCTCCGATTAACTTCAATTTATTCCTTATCCTGATTTTTAATAGCTTTATTTTAAACGGTTAACGCTTCTATAGCTCTACGACTGATTTTTAAGACACATCGATATCTCGTACAACTTCCAGCGATTAATCGTGCTTAACCTTGTTTGCTAAGTTTAAATTCTGATTGATTAATTTACTTGCTATATCAATCTAATGCAAATGCTAATTTATTTTTTTTTATAAATTTGAAATGATCCGAGTATTAAATGCAAGTGTTTCTAAACGTGCAGTTAATTATGGTTTTGAATAAAATGCCAAATAAATAAGTATGCTTTTGGTATTTAATGCTAAATATTTGAAATTTAGTGGTTTGAGTGCACAGTCGAAGTGTTTCTAAGTTTAAAATGAATGCAAATTTTCCATTTCAACTTTTTTAAGATCTAAAATAAATTTATAGTAAATTAAGAATATTTTCGGTATTAATGAATGTCAAGTTCCTAAATTTTTAATTAAGAGTAATTTAAGTGTGTTATCTAATTAAAATAAATTGTTTGAAATTTTTAACAATTCAACTATATTTTTAACATTAACCCTTTGTATCACCGCGTTACATATCTGCAACATACATGAAAATTCAATCCTATAATGAGCTGGATTTACCTATAAAATCAAACCAAGTTCAGGCAAAGAAAATATTGCAAACTCGGGGGAACCAAGTCTTGGTGCAGTTACCAACATTATAATGCGTTTAGCAAGAATTGTTCCACGACATAATTGCAGGATATAAAATTTTTTTACAACAATCCCCTTGATTGTATATTTGGCTAAGGAGGGATTAAAAGATGTTGTGTGAAACTTTGTTACCATAAAAACAACAATTTCAAAATTTTTCACATGAAGTTTGAAATATGTTGGAATTTTTGTGCTATTTTTCACGATATTGGAGATGTTACAAATACTTTTTATCAATAAATTTTTAATTTCAAGGTCTTAATTTTATCATTATTTTTTGCACGCTTAATATTTTGTATTCTAACATCCGCGTAAATATTTCTTAAATCAGAGTTGTTGAGTTACAAAGGGTTAAATTTCATTTATTTATTTAATTCGAATTATTAGTGGTTAGTTATCAGATACAAATTTACCACTCTAATAAAACAACTTTTAATTTTGAATAAAAATATTTTAAAATACACTGATTTAAGTATTATTTTGGTTATGAATAGGATGATGATGCACTGAGAAAAAATTACTGCTCTGAGGCATACATTACTTAAACCATTTATTTTGAAATATTTCCGTTCAAATGGTAACAGTTTACCAAACATTCGGGTCTTCAAAACCATAGTTCTTATTACCACATATTTAGTAAAAAATGCAAAACAGAAAAGTAAATTTAACAGAATAAAAAAATTTAATGACATGGATTTAGTTTACATAAATGGATTTAATTCATCACATATTTTATGGTTAATTTTACCAAAACCATTACCAAAGTATTTCGGTAACAATTACAGAGCTTTTTGGTGTTCACATAGAGCCAGAAACTCGGTAAGCCTTACCAATTTATGGTACTTTTAACCCTTTTTTTTCTCAGAGCAGTTAATAAAACTGGACATACGGTTATGAGTATTTACAGGAAGAATAAGCCTTTTCAATGTTTAAAATACTTCCAGACTTTAAACACTAATGTTACATTAGAAAACACCGCTTAACTAATCGTTTAAATTATAGTTTATTGATGAAATTTGTCTTTTTAACCACTTTGAGTATACGTTCTATATTTCTATTCTATATTTTTAAAGTGCGATAGACAGCAAAAGTTAGGTGACAGATTGAAATGGTGTGATAATTTTCTTAAGCCAAATAAATGGTTTGTATATTTTCTTAATCGTTCGTTTTTGTTAACTTCTCAAACGCGCATATCAAGCCTTGCCAAATTTTTTTAATACGCAAATAGACGGAAGTTTATTTTTACAAAGGCGCTAAGCAAGCTGTGTCCATTTTTTTTTTAAAACGAGTTTCAGAAGTAAACAATATGAAAATAATTCACTGACCACATATGCTAAGGGCTAAAAAATGGAAGAAAAGTTGTTTAAGTTATTGTCAGGGAATTATTATTATTATTATTTTTTCTAATGGCTGTCTGTGTTAACATCCGTCAATTCAGGCATCTACAGGGCGATTTTCTTGACCTCTCTTAGGTGGTCCAACGTCGCTCCCACAGTTAGGACAGATATTACAGAGAAGGAAAGAGCATCCATACCTTGCCCGGGATTTCGAACCCAGAACCTTTCTGATGCAAGAACAGTTCCATGCCCCCTACACAGGCCGGTAGGCGTCTGTGAATTATTTGTGTGCATTACTAGTAGTGCATTATTAGTAAGCATTATAAACATAATTCACTGACTAAGCGTTATATTAAGCGCTGTACAAAGCGTTACAATGCTAAGCGTTGAAAAATGGAAGAAAAGTTGTTTTCATTGTTGTCAGTGAATTATTAAAAACCAATATAAAAATATTTCACTGACAATACATTATTTGCCGAACATTAAAAAATGGAAGAAAGAATGAAAGTTCTCTTAAAAAATTCAATTAAATAAAAATGAAAAATCTATTTTTATATTCATGTACGTTTAAAGGAATATAGTAAATGAAAGAACGAAAACAACTTTTTCTATAACTTCTGTCCGTCGGTCGCATTAATTTTCCATTTTTCTCGTTGCCCATTCGTAAGCATAATAATGTTCGAATAGAATTCACAAAAGCGTGGAAGAACATGGATTCTAACACATAAAATATGTGTTTCCATACGAGAAAAAAAATAATATTTCAATTTGAAAGATGGAGAACTAAACCTTCCGACAACCTAAAAGTTGAACAAAAACAATTAAGCTCCGTCTTCTGTATTCCGAACACTGAGACAGGAGCACGCGATATTCCACTTAACACATCGACCAAACGAATTTTGGCAATGATGCCTAAATACAAAAACAAAATTTTTTTTTTATTCTTCCTCAACTCAACACGAACTACTTATTAAAAATATATGTAATAAAAATATAGAGAAAACAGGGAAAATAATAACGATTAATGAAAGGAGAAAAAGAAAAATTATCAAATAAAATTTTTTAAAATAAAATATTTAAAAAAAAAACATAAAAAATATGTATGTAAAGCCGGAAAACAAAACAAAAGAAAATATATAATCTCATCATCAGCTCACACGATTATATCCGCAAAAAAGAGTGCTTTCTAATAGCATATAAATATAGCCAAGGCAAAATATACCAGTACAATAGTGTGAAGAGCACTGAAAATAGTGAAACAGAATAGAACACATTTAGTAAAAAATATAGCACGCAAAAAAAAAACAGATAATAAAATGTAAATAAAATACGGAACAAAACAAAAGGCGAAATCTAAAAAGCGAGTAACGAATACAAATTAACTTATATGCACCAGAATCTTTCAAGAATGACTTGAAATATTTTCGTAATAAGATTGCCATATTGTGAAATATGAAAACAGAAGCGCAAATGGAACCAAAAGCGTGAATAGAAAGATTTTGCCTTATGGGGCGTTCTTAACTCAGTACTAAAGCGCGTTTGATTTTATAGTTACCAAGAATTGACCCGAAAATGGATGTGCGCAGGGTAATAATATTATACTGCATGAATTAAAGAAGTTTCTGATTAATAAGGTTGATATTTAATTATACATTAATGGTTTTAGAAAATTAACAATAATTTGAAAAAGAAACACGATTTGCTCGTATTGCTCAGATTTTAGTACCTATTAAAAAGAAAATCAGTGCAATGTGAGCAAATCATGTTTCTTTTCAAATACGTTTATTTATTTTTTTAGATGAAAAAGAAATTTGAAATTATTATTTCTTTCCTTAGGATTAATTTTGGTTGTAGCTCAGTAACATAGGAAGTAAACTAGATATGTCAAAAAAATTACCAAAAACAGTTTCTTAACCAGGCATAAAAATGAACATTAAATTTTCTGCAAAACATCACGCAAGTTTCCTTTTCTTAACTTAATAAAAGCCGACAAAAAGTATCAATTATTAGACAATTTAGAATGACAACAGCGATTGAATATGAAAAATAGGATTTATTCGAAACCAAATTTTAAAAAGAATGGCAGGAAAATTACACATTAGAATGTTTCTTTTTCTCAATTATTTTATTGAATTGATTTTACCCTTGTTTGAAGAATTAAAGATATTTACTTTGTTTTGTTTCATGTGTATGGTTTCCAACAATATAATTCCAGTTTTTTCAGCATACTCTAAAAATAATTCTTAATGAATACCTATTTAGATTATTTATTGAATATAATTTAATATTTAAATTTTATAAATAATTAAAATAATTACTTTGAAATAGTCCGCCTTGTTAAAAGACTGCGCCTATTTCGATTTTTTAATTTGTGATTAATAAGCCGTTATCAAGTCTCGCTCTCGCCTGTAGCTGAGTTCCTGTACATTGTCAAAAAATTATAAATTTTCTTTGTTCGTTTAAATGTCTTCCCCAAATGCAATATTTTTTACTACAAGTCTTCTAATTATTTATTTTCCTTTATGAGTGTGGAAGAAAACAAACATCAATTGGGTCGTTCGTCTGTATACTCAGAAAGTGAATGAGTTTTTTACTCCTCGATGATATTATTTCGAATTCTCCAATTCCAAAATGAAGTACTAACTAATGAAATGACTAAATGAGATAAACAAACAATAAAAAACGCTTATGAATTTTTGAAATCTCGACCAGTATTTTATTTGCCGTCATAGAACGTAAATGAGTTTTTTCATTATATTATGAATAATGTTTAAGTGAATGCATTTTCTATTTCCAAAATGAGACACTAACTAATTGGATGAGGTACTAAATGTGGTAAAACTATCATTACCAGATACGGTTGTAAATGTGATAACAAACAAGTACTTACAAAAGACTATTACAATTACATACATGACAATCATAGCAAAGTATTGTCCTCTTATGAATGATATATGAGGAAAAGCATTCGCTCATTCCAAAATGAGGTACTAACGTACCGAATAACTAAATGAAGCAACTGTATTCTTATCATAAAACAACAACAATCAATTTGAGAAATATCGATGAAATTTTTACTGATCATTAATAGAACTGAAAATAGTTTTTTAATTATCTTATGGACAATGTTTCGGCGAATGTATAACTAAACACTGAATAACTAACATAACTATCTCACTGAATAACAAAATGAGATAAAACTAACAAGAAAAAACAATTATTAATTGGAGGAATATAGTTCAGTCTCTTTACAATATAACCCCTTGACATATCATTTCTTGATATAGAAATGATCTTTGATTGCATTGTAAACAACAACTAGCAACGGAATGCTAACAGAGATGCCAACTGCTCCGGACACGACGAAATAATTTAAAAAAAAAACGGTAAATAACTATAAACTAAATTTTGCAAATATTTGACTATTTTTGCTTCCTTTTTAAATGGTATAGCATGACATAACTACTATACAACGGTGAATTATATAAGATTACGAATTATTTAGAAATAGTGATGGATAAAAATCTACTAAATTGAATTTATTAAACCAAGAATCACAATTGCTAAACTGCCACTTTAAAATATTTATTTGCTGTCCGGAGCAAGTTGGCATCTCTGTGTTGAAGACGTGTGTGGCGCGTCAATTATTGTTTGGGCTTAAGAAATAAATGACGTCTCCCAGACGTCTTCGTATGTCAAGAGGTTAATATAGAGCGTAACCGAATTTTTTTCATCCTCTTACAAACGCTAGATGAGTGAATGAATCCTCGAATGTCAAAATGAATTAAGTACTAAATGAAGTAAAACTAATCCGTGAAAACAAATTTCTTTTAGAGAATATTTAACCAGTGTCTTAAGAGTCTATTAAACTAGCTTTTCATTTTCTCGTGAATAATGTATGAGTGAATGTATTCTCTAATTCCAAATTGAGGCATTAACCAACTGAATGAGTTTTTAAATTAAGTAAAACGAAGCCATGAAAACTAATGGATAAATCAACCATTCTCACGGCCAGCACTCACATCAACAGTGATGAATGCATGGAGGTCATTTCCTATAACCACCAACCAAAAATTGGCAAAAGGCCTATCTGCGATGCAAATAGGGGACCGACGTCATATTAATATATGCCTTAGAACTCTCCATGTTCGTTCCACTAAATGTTCGGACAGTGTAGAACTTAAGGAAGCGTCTAATATGGACGATGTCCGAGGGAATGAATTTTCAAATTGAAAAAGGAGACATTAGCTAACTGAATTAATGTACTAAATGAGGTAAATTTAACTAATAAAAACAATCTTCATACGCATCAAAGACCATTTCATTATATTTTATGCTTTAAGTGATGAAAAAGTTCGTTTGCCTTTTATGTCGATTAGTTGTTTATTTATAGACACAGAAGGGAGACGTGATTTTTTATCACCTTATGAGTTATACAAAGATGGAATGTATTCGCGAATTCTGTAATGAAAAACTAACTTAGGTAATACTAATAAGCGAAATAAATGTCAATTAAAAAAGTGCAAGTAACTACTTACTAGCATAAAACATAAACTAGTTTTCCATACTCTTATAAAAGATATATGTGTAAAATTCTACTATTTATCAGTCAAAAATAAATATACAATTACCAATTAAGGCTTTTGATGAACAGTTTTCTGTCAATAACTTAAGAACTTTTTAATTTAACTTTAGAAAGACTAAACTACCTATAATGCCCAAAAGCAGTCAAAATGACTACATTGTGAAAGAATAACTAATGTATAAATAAATTTGCTTAAAATTAATTTTAAATATTTTTGATATTATTCTCAGTTATATAACAATTTATTAGTAAATATCAACAATAAAAATAATTATAAAAGTCACAAAATTCTAAGAAATTGCGTCATTATATACAATCATTGTTATTCTAATTAAAATTAAAAAGCAGTCAAAATGACCTGCTCGGGCTATCTAGTGTTAAAAATATCGCATAATCACTCAAGAAAATGTTCTCAATTGTTTATTTGCAATAGTATTATTTAAAAATTTCTGAAAATATTCTTGAATCAGTAAAGAATGTTTGAGTTTTTTGCATCGATTTTCTCAGAGTATAAAATAAAAATACTAAACTTACAAAAACAAAATATTCTATAAACTTTTACTCAGTAGTTTCCTTTGCGCCAAAGCGTAATTTTCGATCAAAGGATGTACGCTCAAATGATTTTTCACGAGAAAACTAAAATCACGGAAATTCCCTGAAGAAAAAGTGAAAAAAGGTAATGATAAAAAAAAATTCGCAGATATCACAGTCTACTGAGTGAAAACAACTGACAAATTTGAGAAACATACGACCAGTTTATTACCAGTCAACGTAGAACGTTAACGAGCTTTTTCATCCTCTAATGTCGACAAAATGAGGTATGAGTAAAAGTTCTGACATTTATCGGACGAGATTAAGGCCCAATGTTGGCATTCAGGCCTTGGCCAGGCAGTCTTCTCACCAAGTAGAAAATAATTTAAGTGGCTAGGCAAAGGGAAAAGGGTGCATGTTTCGTTACCTACTTAGCATTGATTTCCCATTTTTCCAAGCGAAGTTGGGTCTGAATGCGGTAGCAAGTGAAAGGAATTCCATTTTAGCTTCCGTTGAAATCTTCTATATTTTCGAACGTGTTTGTGTTGGGCAAGTTTAGTATTATTATGCAAGGAATTTTCGTTTATATACAAATTTAAATCAAATTACCGCCACCTTCTTACACGTCAGTTACGGATTTGGAAAATTGGCAGTTTTGGCAGCCATGGAAAAATATTAAATAAATAGTTTTATATGTTTAGATTTAAATAAATCATATAGGCTATAAAGCATGTTTTGCACCCAGTGGCAATCACGTAAATGACCAAATTTGGATTGCTATTTATACGACATGCACTGTTTTCTTCAATAAAAACACGAGAAAATTGATTTTACTAAGCGGAGAACAATGCGACTCGAAATCCTACTTTCCACATTTTTGGAAACTTATGAGAACGTTGAGACATAATACTGCAAAAATTTGGTGCAATTTTTTGTACGATATCAAATTATCGTGTAATTATCGAGCAAGTTTAATCATTTCAAACTTAATTATATCATATAGGACAAGATTAGGAAATTTTTCTGCATTTATAGCAGTGGTCATTTTTTTGTTAAAATTCAAAGCTTTAAAAGAGAAAAGAATTCGAAGAGGGATTGCTTTTTAAGAATTTATTAAAATAGAGTTAGAAAGTTCAAGAAATTAAATGAAATAATTTTCAGAATATTATAATATACTCATAATAATTCCTTTTCATTAAAAATTTTAATAAAAAATGGCAAAATGAAAACACCACGTTTTCGCCGAAAGCGTAGTGTTCAGTTGGCGGCTGGTATACAGTTTTTAGTGCCATTTGTGCACTCTGTGGCCAGTGGAGACTAATTTTGCTCAATATTATATCGCAGATGGTGACATGAAGCCCAACCGGTACTGGTACCAGCTGATAATATAATACTGATCTATGGTTACCACCTTGTCAGGCAGCCATCGGGCAATGCTGATCATATTGCCACCATCATACCATTGATACTCAAATTGTTTAGCCCTTTGCCCCCCCCCCTAGCTAACAACTGGTAGTTGGTGTGCACGTGAGCTTTTTACCTGATACTGTAATTAAATTTGAACGGAGTTTATCTTCACATTTTATTAAGGTTGTAGTAAATGGCTTTGATTTCATGGTTCAAAGTACCAGTATTATAGCCCAACGTTGAGACAGCTTTTCGAAAAAAATACACGGTGGACAGAGAGGGGGTATAAAAAATGAGAGCTAGTGCCATATTTTAGTTTAGCTTATAATTTTTATCTATGCATTGCCTAAGTCTCTGCATGAAAAAAAAATACTGCAAAATGACTTTCATAGAAATGCAAACTTAATAAAAACGAGATTAGAAAATTAGCTTTATTTTCGTCATATTAGTGAATTATTCCTGTTAATTTCTCATTCAGTTATTTTATTTTATTTCATAATTGTCGTTGAACAGATGAACCAATTTTGGGTTTATGACTCTAATATTCAACTCCGTAGCCCTGTAATTTTGAACCCAGTTCAGAAGAAAAGCGAATTCAAATACCGGGGCCTCCTCTTTAAGCACCATGCATCTAGTCGACACTTAATTATCACAATACTCATGTAAAGAATGTAATTACCATTTCTCTAAATTGATCATATAAAGCGATCATAAATAGAAGGATAATTGAATGCTTTTAACATCAAATTGAACTAATGTAGTATTGAAAATAAAACTCTTGCTTCCAAAGTTTGGAATAAGATGATAAAAATTCCATTCCTTCAGTTTTTTCTGAACGAAAAAACCCATTTCACAATTTACGTAAGGGGAAAGCAGCTACCGGTGAACTGCTAGGAAGTACTCATTTTAAACATTCATGTATTCTTTCTGCCACAGCCTCGTCGGTAGAAAATATAGTTCCAAAAATTTAAGTAAAAGGAAATTCGTCACTGAACTCTGTTTTATTTGTTTTAAAAAATACTTTAAGGGTTTATAAAATTAATTCTTGTAGTCCATAATATAAGAAATAAATTATTAGCAGAAGTTAATTTTAATTTT
Organism: Parasteatoda tepidariorum; assembly: GCF_982258835.1. NCBI lineage: Eukaryota > Metazoa > Arthropoda > Arachnida > Araneae > Theridiidae > Parasteatoda > Parasteatoda tepidariorum. The sequence goes on from NC_141758.1 coordinate 77,572,976, forward strand.
GTTTGATTTTGAGTTCATGTAGTGTACGATAATCGAAATACTACTAAATCACGTATTCTTCCACCCATAGCATCGTCTGTACAAAATATAGTTCCAAAGATTTAAGCGAAAGAAATTCGTCATTGTTTTAATATGTTATAATTTTATAAAAAGAACTCTTGTAGTTCATAATATCTCAAAGGAAATGTTTGCAGAAATTAATTTTCATTTTGTTGGATTTTGAATACATATAGTGTACGATAATCGAAATACTACTAAATCGTGTATTCTTCCACCCACAGCATCGTCTGTAAGAAATATAGTTCCAAAGATTTAAGCGAAAGAAATTCGTCATTGAACTCTTTTGTTTTAATATGTTGTAATTTTATAAAAAGAACTCTTGTAGTCCATAATATCTCAAAGGAAATGTTTGCAGAAATTAATTTTCCTTTTGTTTGGTTTTAATACAAGTAGTGCTTCATATTCGATAAAAGCATGCGTTCAAATTTGATACTAATATACTTATTTCAATAATTCTTTTTTTTTCTCCTTATATTTATTTTCTGTAATTTTTAACCGTGATATATATCCGTTTGATCTGATAAAAGAGTGACTCACCTAAAATTTTCCTGCAAATATTTTCCTATCTCCCCTATAATAATAACAAACCACCAAACTTCATAATTTCTAATAACAACTATATTTCATCTGTAAACATGATAAAAGAAAAGGCCATCGCTGATGGAATTCCAAAGTAGAATCCCTAATATTGTTCTATCCCCCCAGCCCCTACAATCCATCATTTGTAGGGGGTGTTGGAAAAATTCACCGAAAAAAAAGCACATCTGGCAGACCCTCACACATAGAATAAAACGCCACTTCTTTGAAATCATCTCAAGTCAGCTTCCACAATTGAATTTTGCCTAAGTACATTCCAGTTTTTTCCCACTTTCCTAAGAGGTTTTTTTTTAATCTCCCCTCCCCTCCAAGGAGATTTCGGGGTGGAGAAAGAAAAGATAAAATCGCTTGGTACTCCCCCTCAAATAAAAGGGGAAGATGGGTGATATTAAAGGGCTATGGCTTTAGATGGCCATTTCTTTATAGTGAAAGAGGGTGCTGCTCTGTTGTTTCAGCAGTTTTCATGAAAAGTAAGTGTTTTTACAGCGACTAGGGAATCGAAAAGTGACCACTGCCTTTTGGGGGTGGTGATTCTCGAAAAACAAGCAGAACGTAAGTGGTTTATATAGTCGATACGCTTATCATCTTAGTGGGCTGGGGAAGGCAATCCTCCAAAACAATCTGTATATGTATACAGTATATGAAAACCCTATAAGAGGATGAAATCAAAATTTGATTCAAGTAGGCAGAAATTCATGAGGAGAATTCGAAATGGCTTAGATATGAGTTTAAAAAGGAAAGAAAATTAATTTAATATTTTCGACAATAATTAGACTTAGACTTATCTTAGTGGACTCGAAAAGCAGTACCTTTAAAACGATCTGTACGTGTACACAGTACATAAAAGCCATATAAGAGAATCAAATCAAAATTTGTTCTAAATATGCAGAAATTCATCAGAATTCGAAATGGCAAGGATGTGTGTTTGAAAAAAAAAGAAAATTAACTTATATTTTCAACAATAATAAGTCAAGAAACTTACCTATTTCTTCAAATTTTGAAACACTGAGTTAGGACTATCGGGGCACAGGGAACCAGTGCGAATTTGTTGAAAAATTAAGGTGCTAAGTTGAGCTATATCAGCGGTTTCCAACTTACGTGAGGCCGGGGGCCACAATTAAAAACAGAAATCAAATGGTGGGCCTCAACTTTATCAAAATTTAATGTAGGACTCTTTTATGTTTGAAGGAACATTAAATATTATTGTCAGATTTTTACCAAGTTGTACAAAACAAAAGTATTGAATTACAAATTAAAATAAGAAGTAGATTTTTAAGTATATTTAATTGCATATTTAAAAATTCGGGCTACAATAACTTTAATGTGCACCCATGTATTAAACAATTAATATGCAACAGATATCTAATTGTTAAGATATAAAACTTTTAAAAAGGTTGGCATTAAAACTTATATAGTAGCACACAAAATGTTCAATGGCAAAATTAAGGTTTGTCTGCTGCAACCACCAGAGAATAAATATTTACATTTTATATTTAAAATTTACAAATGTGTGTGTAAATATTTTCGTCCAAAATGAGTGGTTTTAAAATTTTAAAATCGGAGAATTTCTTCGAGAAAATTTCTGATACACACATGCTAAATTATATTCACAAAATACAAAGGAATGAAGTAAAAAAGAGCAACATACACGATTATTTTTGTATTTTAATAAATATTTTCTCGGATGCAAAACCTGAGAAATATTTTTTTTTGCACCGTTGGTATGTTCGCAGAAACCAAAGAAATTAGATTTTTATTAACGAGAAAAGTATTTTAAACCCATATAGATTTTTTACGAAAATTATCCGCAAAAAAATGACAACTAGTATATTTTAGTTCGCGGGCCACAAAAAAAAAGTCTTCCCGGGCCGCCAGCTGGAAAACCACTGAGCTATATAGTTAAATAAATCAAGGTTGTTAAATCAACAAATCAATAATAAAAATTTGCAAAATACTGTCGAAAAATTTGTTACAAATTATGGTTCAAAATATCAACATTTCGCTTAAATGCACCGATATTATAGTTGTTATACCGCTACCGTTGTAAAAATTATTATGATTTACTTTAAATTTTATTCCTATAAAATACTAAGATCAAATTCTATTGAATCAAAGGAATTTTGATGCAAATGATTAATGTGATGCTTTTGTATTTTTTTAGTTGAATTTTCTAGTAGTTTCGCTTAAATTATAACATTATTTCCCTCACAAAACCTTTACATTGCAAATATGGTTTGTTAAGGATCAAAATATAAGTTACCATATTAAGCTACGGCGAACAATGAGCAAATAGTTACCATATTTAATTACTTATTAATATTTTTGAATATTTTTTGTTACATTTTACAGATTGAAGTACATTATATTGAACTTAGTTACCGAATTTTGACTTTTAAGATTGAAAGTATTTCCTTTGAAGTTAAATTTCGTTAACTTTGTTCAATAAAACATATTTCAATTAATGAAATTAAAGATATTCAATAATATTAACTAATTGCTGAATAATGAAGGAATTCTTTTTATATACACTGTTAAAAGCATACTAATTACTGTAAAAAGTACCGGCACTCAAAACCTTTTTAACGCAAAATTTTACGAAACAAAAAAAATCTGATAAATCGTTATTTTTTCATTATTGTTTACAGAATCACTGTAATTCTGTAAATAATACTATAAAATTTAGGTATAAAACTTTACGGTAAAAAGTACTCTCAAAGTGCTGGTACCTTTTTTCGTAATTTTATTATAAAGTTTTTTCATTGCAATTCTCCGTAGATTGATATAGAGGAAGTTAAATCCTTTTTTTTTATCTCAAGAAAAGTCTTTTCTAGCCAGGCTAGTATGGTATGCGTAAATGATTGTATATTTTATATAATTGCCATCAGAAATAATCCTGTCTGTAAACGTTATCGATTGCATAAACGTTATTTACAAACATGGCAATCAAGATTTGAGAGAATTGTAGAAATGTACTAGTGCAGTACTAGTACTAAACATGTAGTATTAATTACCTGACACTAGAATTGTAAAATGGGCGATTGACGACCGTCTGGGAAACATCTCGCAGAACAATCCGAAGACATGCAGTCACAATTTTAAGCCTGTGTGGTGAAGGAGGCTTTCCCGCTATGGTAACGCAGCGACCTGCGTACGAAGTTGAAAATTGATTTGTGAACTAGCAATTTAAAGCTAATATTAAAATCTTGCAATTATATGTTATAGAATTCAAAAAGTAAGCTATGCTTTAGTGAAAATAATACAATAAAGAATATTGTAAGAAAAATTATAAAAATTCAACGAAAGGCTATTTTTAAAGCTTAACTCATTAATAAAAAAAAGATTATGTGTACAAATGTTGTACGGTGCAAAAAAAAAGAAAAAATAACCATCCTGAATAACTTTTGATCTAGTGATGAGATCGTCACATTTTTGAACTCAATCTAAATGGTTCTAGCGGATGAACTCAAATATGCAAATTAATTTTTGCAGATTTAGGTCACAAAATCAAGCACAAAAATATACTTTCTTTAAATAAAAATACTTTCTTCGACCCCCAAAGTATAGAGGGCAGCCGCAATCTTGGATATATGGTCTCAGCAGTTTGATCAAGAGAGCGGTTCAATGTTTGGAACCCTAATCTTAATTTTACTTTTCGAGTATTTCACCATATCTCGATTATTTTTTAAGCTAATTGAAAAACATTTTGCACAAAATTGAAAAATTCGTTTATCTAAAGATAATTCCAAACAAAAAAAAATAACTAATTATAAATATTCATTATTTTATTTAATAAAAGTCTAAATATTTTTAAGTGTAAGATTTATAATTTTTTTGCATTATTCTATTTTTTACTTCAATATTTACATCATTTTTTACACTTCAGATACAAAATACGAAATTTTGGCTAAATCGGTCTAGTAGTGTCTGAAAAATCGAACAAACAAGTGGGCCGCTCTTCTGATAAATCTATTGGAACAATATTTCCCAGATTACGGTTACTGCTTATATTTCGGGGGTAAAAATCCATATCGGTTTAGAAAAAGGTATGGTCATTCTGGGAAAGTATATTTTAGTTCTGGTTTTCGTAACTTAAAACATCGTCTGCTCTAATAAATTAACGTATTTGAGGTCACCCCCTCTAACCACTAAAATTAAGTCCCAAAGATCCGATCACTAGATCAAAAGTTATACAGGGTTGTATTTTTTTTCGTGCACTGTACAATATTTCACCGATAATCCAAATAACTTGTGTACATTGCTTACAATATACTTGTTAAAAGTTTAGTTTTAAATAATATTCAAGCTAAATCGAAATCAAAAGCAATCAACAAACTAAATCAAATATTCATTAACTTCTTTAAACTACTTTCTGCTCTGACTAAATATCATTATGTCATCTATAAAAAAAATGCTATTGAAAGATATTAGTTTTTTACGACTTTGACATTCTTTATATCAGTGAACTTTATATCTTCGTATATCTTCATTATATTTTATATCTTCAAATAAGTTGTGTATATTTTTTACATATATTTGTTAAAAGTTTAGTTTTAAATAATATTCAAGCGAAATCGAAATCAAAAGCAATCAACAAACTAAATCAAATATTCATTAACTTCTTTAAACTACTTTCTGCTCTGACTAAATATCATTATGTCATCTATAAAAAAAAGCTATTGAAAGATATGAGTTTTTTACGACTTTGACATACTTTATATCAGTGAACATTATATCTTCGTAAATATAATTCATGACCTCATGAAAGTGAAATGTTTAGTTCATAAAAGTACCCATAAACACATAAGTATGGAAGAAATAAACTTTCGCTATGGTAATGATAAGAGCAAAATCATTTTGATACTATTTTTACGACGAAGAACAACCCAACTGTTATGTCTCAAAACATTCCGCCATTTTTGGAATTAAAAAAAGGTAATACCGTTATTAAATAAATAAATAATCTTTCCACTTTTTTATAAATCATCTAAATTGAATAGAATATGCACAAATCATAATAAAAAAGTCAGATAACTTTAGAAAGGAAATAAAACAGAAATCATTCATTAGTTATTACAAATGTTCAAAATTGCAAATTACAAATAAGTCAAATGTTTAAAAAAAGCATTAAAAACAGAATATAGAAAGACTGCACTCCCTGGTTGCTTCCTTTACCAGCATTGCAATTGCTGCTTCTGGTTTATCATTGGTTTTCTCATAAAAGCTTTTTTTCTTTTTTTTTAAGGAAAAAAACAAACTTTAATTTCGTTACTAAAATGCATAAGACATTATAAGTTAAAGTAAGACAATTTTAATTATACGCTAATCTTAACTGAAATAACGATTTTCTGGATTTGAAAAATAATTAACTGTGTTTACAGAAAGTCTGACACAATACAAAGAAAAGAAGAAGTAAATTTGCTTTCCAGCGATGCGAAATGATAACTTTACATTTTTATATAATTTAAAAGTGGAAATGGATAGAAAAATTGAACACTCAAAACGGACATTAAATGTTCAGTTGAACACTGAAAAAGTCCGTGGCTCTTACAATTTTTCAATGAAGAGAGGTAATAAAATTAAGTTCCTTAGTGTGGTAAGAAATTATTTAAATAATTTTGTCCTACAATGTCTCGCATATAAAAATGTAAAAACTTCACTTGTTTCAAAAATCATAACGATGGAAAAATTCGTATTTTCTAGCAAACAAAAGTAAGCGCCGATTCTCAAGACTCGCCAGACTCAACTGGGAAAAGTAATACATATTTTCCTGTTTCAAATCTGTGATAACTGTAATCTGCAATATTATTTTTCCTACAATTTTGATGAGAAGGAATTAAAGACACCAGTAGAAAGCAATTTCACCTATGATCAGAAATGTTAAGTAATAAACAAAGTATGGGAGTTAATGTCTTTGAAACATTCAACAACAGAGCCTGACAATGTTTTAGAGGCTTTAGGTTAAAACCACTCAGTCTAAAGAAGGCATGCATTCAGCTTAATTTTCCAAAAAACAAAAATTGTCAAAAAAATTAAGAGATATAGCTTGTAAAGACAGGTGCGTGGGATCATTGTTGGTACTGGAATTATCCGAGGAGCAGGTTCTGAAAATTAAGCTAAAAATGGATTTCCTTATGATTATGAGGGAAGGATGAATTTTTATGCTATTTTATAACAAAAACTGGAAGAAAAATATCCATACACTGAAAACTATCCAGAGGATAAGTGGACAAAGCATTTTTTTAGACGACGCCTATTGACAACTCAGCTCTATACCGGGAAAATTTCAAAAGCCTTCCCTTGAACACTGTAAGAAATTCCGGATCAAATTACTGTAAAAAGTACAGATTTCTTTCCTTCTTTCTCAGTACCCATTTTTACCAAAACATGTTACGGAGCAAAAAATCTGAAATACCACAGTAATTTTTATCGTAATAATTACCGTAAAATAACTGAACTACTCTGCTTATAAATATTACAGTAAAAATTACGGTATAATAATTTATGATAAAAAGGAAATTTTATGGGCCATGCCCCCAAATTGCTGGTACTTTATATCGTAATTTGATCAGATATTTTTGTACAGTGAAACTGATACTTGAGAGCAGTTTCAAGAATTTCAAAGATATCTTGAACGGGAAAGTTTTGAAAAAAAAAATGAAGTTAGCCCGTGTGATACATGTAGACCACAAAGTCTCAACTGGAAATGGATTCTATATAAAGACAAAAACTGGAACTAAATAAAAAATTATTGATCTTTTTCTGCGATCTTTATTTAGATCTCGACGTGTCTCTGCGATCATTTTCCTATTTTATAATTTTCGAAAAACTCGAGTAACTAAGTATATGAAAGAAAATGGAATATATTTTTTTCTATTTAAACGATTTTACTATTACATCTCATGACCTAAGGCAAAATGTTCCAAAAAATTATCATTGTAAAAACTTACGTTCAGGCATCAGTATGACTTATAAGTCATTAAAACGACATAATATGATAAGAATATTAAGTGTTCTTTAACTGGGTAAGTTTGTGTTCCTTCACTGTTAGGAACTGTTCATTAATTTGGTTATTTTTCTAATTATTTGAATCTCGAAGACCTTAAAAAGTTATATGCTAACAGAATATTACAATGTAGCCATATTTCTGGCTCTATTGGAATACAACAATTTCGGTAATTTTTACCGAAGCACTTTCGTAATGATTTTGAGAAAATTAACAATGAAATATGTTTTTATTACCAGATGAAAGGATTAAATACCATACATTTAGGCTTAATTAATAAAAATTATGTTCTCTTTTTCCTTTTCCACCAGAAATATCATTACCAAACAGGATGGTAATTTTATCAAAATTTTTTTCCTGTGTGTCATTTAGCAAAAATTAGAGACTTTAAAAATTTTATCAATTTTTTAATGACAAGTTGAGCTTAAATGCTATTTCACTAATCGATTTACGCTATATAGAAGTTAATGTTCAAATATAATTAAATGTGATGTGCCATTTACAATTACTATCATAACTTTGCTGCCTTTTTTTATGTGCTATGAAATGCAAAATTTTTTAAGATTATTTCAATTTGTTATTAGAGTATAAGAGTAATATTAAATATACAGCAGTATAAGTGTCGTATTTATATGATGTACTTTTTAGTAATTAAAAGAAAAATCAAATTTTCGTTCTATTGCGTTGTATACCCAGGAATTTTTAATTATTTATTACAAATATTACAATTAAAGAAAAAACACACATTGATGAAATTGCTTTTAAATTTTTTTAATCAGAATTATCTAACAGATTTAGTCACAATAAAGCATTTAATAGAATAATAAAGCTGCATTATTTTGAATCTGTGACCTAAAATGGCAGTTCATTCTTTTACGAAATTACCCAGCAGTATAAAGAAATTTTATGACACAAAACCTGCATAAAAATTCTCATTCCATCACATTTCAAAACACTCAAACTCTGTTGAGATCGACAGAGATTAGAATTCAGAACATCAACTGGCTTATCTGATATGTACTAGAACATAATACTATTTGCTAAAACTAGTAGCGGAATTTCCTTAATAAGACATCAATGGAATGGATATTGAGTGCACCAACAAGATGTGTTAAGTCAATACCCATAAAGTACACTACTTTTTGTATGCATTACTAAGTATAATTGAAGAAAATGACTCGAAAAAACGTAAAAAAATATAAATAAAGTTAAAACAAGAGATGATCTTTTAAGCGTTTCATCGACATATCCATTTATGTTTTACAATATAATAATAAAAATGCAAGGATGAAAATTATGAAATTGTATGAATTAAAAAATAAAATTTAACTATATAGTCTATCTAACCTAACTATAGTTTTTATAAGGTAAGAACTCCCTTAGCCATTTGTCTGGTGACTATGGTAACGAGGTATAACTATTTCAATTAAGGGTGTTGGGTCTACGAGAGAAAGGGAATCTCGGTCTATTGTGTTAGCCCTAGAGTGAAGAGAAGCTACCCTTCCTGAAATGAACTATTCTTGTTTCCAGAGCAGCAGACGGTCTCAGACTTCGTCATGATGGGAGTTCTTATAGTAGACAAACTATATATAGTACGCCTATAGAATTTCAATCATAAGTTATCCACAATAATTTTTTTTTTACTTATTCTTAATTGTGCCCGGTAGAAAATTCCTGTTTAAACTACGATAAAAAGTACCAGTTTTTTGGGGGCCGGTATTTTTACTGTAAACTCCAATTTTATTATAAAATTTCACAGAACTAAGAATCTGATATACCGAAATTTTTCCAGTAGTATTTACCATAAAATCACTGATATACTGCAACTGATTTATTACTGTAAAAGTTACTGCCTAATATCTTACAGTAAAAAAGATTTTACGGGTGATGCTCCCAGAGTGCTAATAATTTAAAAGAAACGGATCTGGAATTTCTTATGAAGTGATTATTTAATAATTTCAAGATAGACTTCAGAGGGAAGTATTTATTTTTAATAACCTAAAAGATCAGAACTAATGCAAATTTTTATTAGCAATACACATGTATGTACCAGGAACTTTGATCAGAAGTTATTTACAATATTTTCAGTTACTTTACAAAAGTATTGATGGTGATTCTTCCATAATTTCAAACTGGATCAACAAAAGGTATTTTCTGAAAATATTACAGTGGTACGTATGTCAGATCTGAAATTCCAGACATCGCACATTTTGTCTGTTCAACCACCATCAAAATCCCAACTTCTCATCTCGACTTTTTCCTTAAAGCAAAACTATTTGCAAAGTTTAAACATTTTTAACTCTTTCAAACCTAAATCTAATTTAAAGCTTAAGTTCTCAGAGAGCTCCTACTCCAAACTAAGCTCTTTCAAGCATTAAAGCAAACTATTAAGCATTCGTTTGCACTTCACTTACAAAAATTTGCAAGACAAGAACCATACATCGGAGTCATTTCCAGAGCACAAAATGGAATTCCATCATAACTAAATTCAAAACCACTTTACATAGGAAGGAACTACTTTTCCTCCGCCGTCGGAAGAATTTTCAACCTTAATGACCCAGTAATTAGCACGTACTTCGACCTAGAGAATGATTTATCGAATAGATGGATTAATCCGCCCACCCCGTCCTGGTAATTATACCGAGGATTCATCTATGCGAATTTGGAGAGTGACACATCGTGCTGAGATGACGATGAAAATCGTTTGAAAAACTCAATTTACCATTCGGAGGGGGAAAAATCGTTCGAGAATAGCAACAGATTTGTTTCTTTTTCTCGAATTTATCAATTTTCTAGTTTTTTGAAATTTTATTTATTAAAAGCGTGAGGAAATGTTTTGGAATTAGGTGATTAATTATTTTCGAGAGAATATATTATCTGCTCGGTTGAGGGGTTGCTTTTTCTTTCGACTCAGGTTGTCTGGATTAGTTTTGGGTTGTAGAGGTGAAATGTTATCTCTCATTGAATGTATAATTTGTGATTTGATGTTGGGAAAGTGTAAATTATTCTTCACGATTTTGAGAAAATCCGTTTATGTAAATTTTTGGTTTTATAATTCTCTTGATAATTATGCATGTAATGTTATACATTCATAAGCTCAGCTTGTCATAAGACCTGAATATTTCTGACTGACATTGCAATTTCAATGTTATTAAATTGAAAAAGAATATTCAGTTCGAATGTTTTTAGATAAATTTGTACAAAAAAATGATGTTTTAGTACAATCATTAAATTACACGATAAAATTTAATATTAGAATGATTCTATTGGCAATGTGAATAAAAAAGTTCAACACACCAACCAATTGCTAATAATAAAAGGAAAAGTTTTTCCATATCTGTGTGTATTATTTTTAATTCCAGAACCGTTTGTTCTAGGGCAAGCATGGCAAACCTTTTTAGATGATTCAATTACGATTCCACTATGGCCACTTCAATTACGATTTACTAATTTTAGGTGTTTAGTATCCCGCTTGTTAATTTTCTTCAAAAAATTAAAGTTTAAACCGTTGAACTTTGATTTTAAACTATATAATTACATTGCGTAATTATTCTGCTGTTTGGTATTTAACTTACTTCAAATGAAAATCAAAATAAAAACTGTAAAAGTAGATCAAAACTTGATATTTTTTCGTTTTCATTGCATATTAGTGAATAAAAATTAATAATTATGAACTTTTCTTGCACCACTGAAAAACTTGTCATGTGCCCCCCGGTGACATGAGTGCCAAAGGTTTGACATTCCTGAGCTAGGGTCTTGAAGTTTGGATAACGTGTGCAAGAACAAATTTTGGATCCAAGAGTAGAATAATCGTTTTTTAATTTAATTCCGTAGAAAACATGTCATGGAATCATGCATATCCAACTTTTATTTGCCAGTACATAATTCAGTCTCAATTTTTCGTTTCAGTAAAAATCTTATAACTATGTATGTATATAGGTGCATATGTACATATGTGCATTTATATGTGCCAAGATTTTCTATTAAAACCTATTCTTAGGGTAACAAGAATAGGTATTCCTTTAAGTAAACAGTTGAGTTAAAAGTAGGGGATCAACTATATGGCGGAAAAAGTTTAAGCCGTATATTACGTATGCGTTCACACTATATATTACGTTATATCACACTATATATACGTTATACCATATATTACGTTCACACTAGCTCTTAATCTTAATAATATAAGCTTATTCGATAAAACAAATGATTTTTCTATACTTTTTTTTCAATAAATATAAATATATATTTCAGCAGCAAGAAAGCTGAAGTTTCCAAAATTCCTTAAATAGTCGTTCCTTAGAATTTATATTATTAGAACTCGATTCGAATCTCATTGAAATTGCTTTCAGCATAAGGAGCTTAAGAATGTTCTTAAAATAGCGTTATATCTAATCTATACATCACACTGCATAATTTTCAAGTGAAAGGCATTTTAACACAATTTAACCAAGGAATGAATCTGATTTAAGCAAATTCAGAAAAAGGCAAAATCAGATTTAAAATATTAAGTCAAAATGGTAAAGCGCTAAGAGTAACTAAAACCAAATTTGCCTTAATTTTATCAATTTAGAAAATTAGAAACACAAGTCGAGCAAAAAAGAAGAATTTCTAAAGATATGTTTGTTAGCAAAAACAGCACTTCATCAGGGGACACACTGTCTGCTAACACATAGGAGCCTTTCTGTATTAATACCAAAAACTGACTGTGCCCCGAGGTCCCATAATGGATAAACTGCATATGAAAAAGCAATTAAAAATTCAAAAGGATTGTTAATTAAACTTCATGATACTGAGCTACCCCATAAAAGAAAGATAAATTGAAATAACAAATGCCTTTTCTGTTTTCCGTTTTTCTCAAATCAAATATGTTGTATTCCAAGAACACTAGTAACAAGAACACTAAAATTTAAATTCTCATCCAAATATCTTTCAGTAGAATTTATGACACAAATAGCCATTCTGCGTATTTTTTCCCTTAATAGTTCGAATGACTCAAATTCCAAACATCCAAAATGAGTTTTCAGAATAAAACTCTAATTTAGAACACACAAAACTTGCTCAGAAATAAATATTTACATGGTTAAATGTCGTTCAGAAGCTTCAAACGAAAGAAAAGAATTTCCAGATAAGGAATGTTTCTTAAAATATAGTTTGGTATAACCAATAGAATCCATTGAGTTTTCGGAATAAATCTCTAATTTGGAACGCACAAGACTAACTCAGAAATAAATACTTGCATGGTAATATCGTTCAGAAGCTTCGAACGAAAGAAAACAATTTCCAGATAAAGAATGTTTCTTAAAATATCGTTTGACATAATCAATAGAATCCATCACACTGCATAATTTTCAGGCGAAAGACATTCCAACACAATTCCATGACATTTGTATTCAACTTAACCATGCAGAGTGTAAATTTCTCTCTAAACCTACATAAATATTTACTCTGGAATAAAGTCTATTCGTATTTCCTAACTGTGAATAGATTTAATTCGCGATCGTACTCCGATAAACTCGCTTTCAGCATGAGGTCTCATTTACACAGTGCTTACTTTTCTAACTAGACAACAAGTAGAATTGCCATTTGAATTTCATTATGTAGGGTTACGAATTATACCCGTGGTCTGTGTTTTGATTTCATTTGATATACAGGGATTGCGTTCGCTGCGGAATGTGCTTAATCATGATTGGTCAGTGAAGTTGCAAATGATAGCAGGTCATACTATCTTTGACTAAAACAATCCTTATTGATTGATGTAGAAAATGTCAGTGATGTTTTCTTTCGTCGTTTTCAATTAGAAAATGCCTGAAAACTTAATGATTTATGTTAACAACTTTGTAATAGAATAAATTTAATGCAATTTATTAACAAGATAATGTTTTTTAAGTACTGTTGTTATGCATTATTATTGTTATGCATTATCATTATATTAATAATAATTATGAAAATTTGTAACATTGAAACCATTTATTCTCGCGAGCAGATAGATTATGAATTATTTGTTATTCATTCTTAATATGATGCAGTTTTTATGTATTTTGTAGAAAAAAAATATATGTTTATATACGTTGAATTGAATATTTAATATTCTATTTTACAAATTTTCAACTATGAATTCAATTTTAAGACACACATTTATTACTATACTTATTTAGAAATATTAAGGACCAGCTTTTATTACAATTCACACCTTTTTCCATGATGATGATTCAGTTTATTACTTTTTGGATTTTTTGAGTTAATCATGGATTTCGGGGTTTAAAAAAGAATGTTTTAACAGCGTTGTTAAAAAAAACACCCTTTTTAATTTTCATTATCTGAGTAAGCCATTTTTCAAAAGGCTTAGGTTCTTATATTCAATTACCACCCAATAAAAATGACCAGGTTGTTTTGTGGTAAAGGGAACACAATATGGAAAATATTTATAGGTCACCATCAAGAACAGTGTCTCGAAAGACTACGGTGAAAACTAAGAAGGAATTACTTTAAAGATTTCTTCGTATTCCTCTGGTCGCAAACAGCCCTCCATCCCTAAAGCTTTAGTATTCCAAACTCTGTCAATACCTCGCAAGTTGAGCTATCTTTTTCCTCTGTGGCCTTGCCAAAAAATACCAGTTTTGTCTATAGTGCTTGGTAATTTTTATAACATACGGGTCTTAAAAGCATTTTTATGTATTTCTGTACTGTATCGTGAAAAGCAAAGTTCTTAATTTACAAAACTCTTGTCAGGCCAGTCTTGACACATGCTTCTAAAACTTGGACAATGATTAAACTGGACGAAAATTGCAACGAAATATTGGAGAGAAAGATTCTGCCAAGTATACTTGGTGAGGGCCGGGATAGCCTGGTCGGTAGGGCGCTGGGCCCATATCCAAGAGGTCGTGGGTTCGATCCTCGCCGGCCGAAGACTCCCCGTGTAGTAAATGGTGACTGATGCACGTTAAATCTGTCGAGTCTCAAAGTCCTCCATGTTCCCACAACAAATCAATACCTCTGGGGGTACTGATCCAGGAGTTTCCTTGTCTTCTGGACTGGTTCAAAATTACAAGGCTACGGAGTTGAACGTAAGTAGTCGTAAACCCATGAAATTGGGTCGGCTGTTCAACGACGGTTATAAAATAAAATAAAAAAAGTATACTTGTAGGTGAAATTGAAAACAATAACTGGAGAAGAAGATTTAAATTTGAACTGTACAAGATTTATAAACAAACATGTATTAATAAATGCAAAAAAAAATAAACAGAATGAACTGGATGGCCCACGTGATTAAAATGAGTGATAACAATACAATTAAAAAAATGTAATTTTTTAGATCCACTGGAACAAGAAAGCGGGGAAAGCCGCTGTTGAAATTAGCTGACTCGGTGGAGTCTGATTTTCTCTCAATCAATAAAAAGAATTGTAGATCAAAGATAAATAGGAAGTCGCCATAGAGAAATCTTCAGAGGAAGGCATTGGCCGACATTGAGCTGTCTAGCCAACTATGATAATGATGACGATGACGTACTGTACTCTTTTCCAATATTTTCACTTTCACTTTCTCCAATATTTTTTTATATCTCCAAGAATCTATCTTAAACTCCTTGTCTCAAAACGAAATAGTCCTCATCAGATTTTGTCAATTTCCATTTTTAGAGCCATTTACCAAAATAGATTTCATAATTGCTTTATGTAGCAAGAAATTAGTTTTTCTACAAATTAACTTAGAATATAAAGCATTCACCAGCCATAAATATATAGTTGTATTTTTAATAAGTAGTCCCAAGAAACTGAAGTAGTATGCCTGTAATCAAAAATACGAGAAATATTTTACTGCTGGACATTGTTGGAATTGCTGCACATTGCATAAATTCAATTTCGACAATGCCAAAATAATTTAAACACCAGCCACTTTCGCTCTACTTAATACTCTTGAATCTTGCTTTATTCTTATGAATACTAATTCTCTTACTATCGACATCTTCACCAACTCTCCAGAGCATGAAGAAATGCATTTTACCCTGATTTGCCCCTCTCGGCCACTGTGGGCTTCCTTAATTTGCTTCTCTCTTGTATTGATCCATTTTTCGTAGGCATTTTTACGTTTTATATTTTATATCACTTGTTTCTTCTCTTTCACGTCTGGCAAGTCTTGAACATGGGCGCATATTTTTGAGAGCTAGAAACATGTCGCCTGTTATTTTCTGCTTCTATGTTTTTGAAGCGGATGAAGTTTTCCATTAAGTAATATAATTGTGTAGTGTGTATATAGTTGTTTATTTTATAAAAACCAATTAGATATATTTTAAACAGAATTTAACACTTTGTTAAAAGCAAGCAATATTTAATGATATTCCAGTAAATGGTACATGAAGCATTAAAGTTGTCTGGAAGCTGACCTATTATTCTTTACTTAAAATGAATCTCACTCTAGAGTTTATTCTCAAACTAACTAAACTACTTTAAATTCGATCAGGAAAATTAATGATTAATGCACTGAAAGTGGAAGATCTTCATTAAAAATTCATATTTAATCTAAACAACTGCTACTGATATATTCAAAAGTAATTTGAAAAATTAATCGCTTTGTCGATGATCAAGCGGAGTTTAAACCTAATTATCGAACTTTCGTTGTTAATTCTGTCGTTAATGCTATTCGTGGAGTCATTAAGATCTTACTATCAAACTAAGACTCTAATAGACTTTTGTTTTTGGGAAATGAAGTATTTAATTATTGTTAATGATTTTTTTTAACCACGCGAGAGTTTCTGATTAAGAAATAAATTACTTATTAGCTTGTTGATAAAAGATGCTATATTATTTCGAATTTAGTTTTTATGTGAAAGTTGCGCATGTTTATTTTGTAGATATAATATGGTTTTTTAAAATTATTTTCTAATAGCAGGAGAAAATGACTAACTCTTTCAAAACTAACAACATAAAAAAAGAAAAAGATACAATGTCTCATTAGCTAGTATCTAAAACTTAAAATTACTTTATCAACTGTTACAAGTGATTGCCTTTATGCTTTTGTTTTGTTTTATAGTGTTTCATACTGTCTGTTGCTTTTTACAACAACCTAAAAGCCATAAAACAGCAAAAGAAAAAGTCAATGTCTCATCAGCAAGCATCTAACACTCCAAATTACTTAGTCATCTGGCTGTTGGAACACTTTATTCTTGTAATGTTTTATGCTGTTAGTTTTCATGTACAACATAAATAAACAATAAAACAGCAAAAGAAAAACTAAATTTCTTAACAGCAAGTATCTGAAACTCAAAATTATTTAACCGTCTAGCTGTTCCAAGATATTTATTTCATTCAGTTGTTATTTTATAGTGTTTCGTGTTGTTTGTTGCTTTGTACAACAATATTAAAAAAACAATAAATTAACAAATCAAATAGTCAATGTCTCATCAGCAAGTTATCAGAACCCAGAAATACTTTATACTCCAGATGTTGCATAAGATTGACTTTATTCTATTGTTGTTTTATAGTGCTTCGTGTAGTTTGCTTTGTACAACAACATAAATACAATAAAACAGCAAATAAAAAGACCAATGCATCTTCAGCCAGTTTCTAAAACTCTAGATTACTTAATTTTCGAATTGTTGCAAGACACTGATCTTATTCTCTATTTGTTTCATTGTTTTTCCTGCTCTTTGCTATTTTATAAGAGTTTGACATTTTCTCTGTCATTGGAAATAATAATAATGCAAACTAAAGGTATTTCTTGGTGCTCTATGGAAATATTTAAAATGGCTTAATGAACTACTACTTAGGATATGCAGAATGATTCGATCCGCGACACTGGTAGAAAGTAGGTTTCGTGCTGCTGGCTTTTTAAATCAGTCAGTAATCATAACGACGCATACAAGCTTCATATTCACGAATTCACTGTAAAAAATTACCGGATATGATTACGGTATAAATTACCGGCACTTTCGGTACATCATCCGTAAAATTCATTTTACATTAATTTTTAAAGTCATATTTATTTAATGAGAGTGATTCAGTGATTTTATGGTAATTATTACAGTAAAAATCACAATCCTGAGAGCTATTGTCTTATGAATGAAAAATAGTTTATTCCGGTATGACTGTAGACGACTTTTGAGGGTACACTATAAAAGATTCCGGTACGGTATTAAATATCGGCACTTAGGGGGCGTCATCCATAAAATCCGTTTATCGTAAAATTCATTTCGCGATGTATGAGTATCGAGACCCTGACATTCTGACTGTCAGTGTTCTTTGATCCGGAATTATTTGCAGTGTACTGATGGCTGGATGAGTAGTGTACTGCTTTTTAACCTGCACTTTGGTAAGGTATACGGTTTATTGGTCAAACCATTAAAAAGTTCAGAGCTAGTTGGACTACAAAATCAATCGAATTTCCAACAAACGGTTCCAAAATAACCATATTATTGTGAAAATTGATCCATTTTAAACTTAATTACTTGATACTGTGGTTCAGATTGGACGGAAATATGCTTTAATTTAGCAGCCTATTAAAGTTGAAACTGACTTTAAAAATATTACGGTTCAAGATGCCGAAATCGAGTCTTTTAATTTTTGCATAATCAAAATAAATAGGATGTAGGGGAGAGTCGGGTAGCCCCACTCAGCGGGTACCCCCGCCCACAGTCAATTTCACATGTATAGAATTTTTTTTCAAGTCAATGGGCCATCGGACATTAATTGTTATATTAAAAAAAGATTATTTTCAAAGTTTCAAGTATTTATGCAGCTGTTAACATGGTAAACAATAGTTTTAAAAACATGTTGAATACAGTAGTCATGAAATCAAGAAAAATTGGTTGAATATTTCGATTAAACTTCATTTTAATACTAAAAAAATAATTTTTTCTATACACACAGCATTAAAGTATGTAGTCTTAAGTTTAATTTGCACGAAGAAAGAAGTTTATATGTGAAAAATTGTTCGAATAATTACAAATTTCAAAAAAATTTGATTTCGGGTAGCCCCGCTCACATGAATGTCGGGTATCACCGCCCAATTTTATTTCGTCGATAAATGCACAGTAGCAGAGATCATTATTTTATTGCTTCAAATTTGAATGTTATATGCATTTTTAACAACAAATATTGCTGTTATTAAATTATTGCTATTAAATGATAGAATTCACTAAAAGTATATAAATATGTAATAGATAAAATAATTTTGTGATAAAAATGATAAATGAGGCTTATCTATTGTCAATACATTAATCACTTTCATTTACACCTGAAAAAAACAGTCAAAAAACATAATTTTTGTTACTGGGCGGGGCTACCCGACACATTTTGAAAAGAGCTGAAAAACATGTTTTTTTAAATTTCTGTTTTTTTTTAAAGTTAAACTATTCTTTTTTCGGTTTAATCTTTTTGCATTATTTAATTAGATGGTAAAGCAATAGAAACATACAAAAATGTTGATTATTACTCAATATTATACAGAAATATAAGCTATGCTCCTTAAGTGGGCGGGGCTACCCGACTCTCCCCTACTGGTTTTTATTTTTGACATATTCAAGGCAATGTATCCTGAGATTAATATTTGTTAATGATCCTTTCAAGAATGCAAACGTTTATGATTATGAAATAAATTGCTTGTTACCTTCTTATTAAAAGACGTTATATTACGCAATAAAATGTCTTTTTATTTCAAAGTTAAAAGAACGCTTAATACTACAAGTTGTTAAAACATATTAACCCTAACAGGTCACATACTGGCTATTTATTGAATTGACACCAATTCAAATCATTGAGATTGATGTTTGAGTAGGATGATTTTATTTCTTGTTGACAGAGGAAGATAAATACATTGTCACACTGTTAAAAATTTCGGTGAGCGTTGTTCTATAACATATAGTTCGAATTTCAGAACACCTAATATGGCGCTAACATAAATCATATTATTACACTTCCTAAACTTAAAATAATTGATCCCTGCTTAAACGCTGTGAAACAAATTGTAAAATATTGCGAACTTCAATTTGATTAAAGTATATTTGAAACCGAAATGAAGTATTCAGTATTCTAATACATAAATGTTTTCAGAATATTTTAAAACATCGAGAATTTAGTAAATAAGAATTATTTTAATTAAAGCGAAAATGAAAATTTAATACAAATATAGTTTATTTTTTATAATATCCATAATTCAACTTCCTTCTTTTAATTTAGGATTTCAAGATTTTAATTTCAAAGATTCTTACAAATTTATATCGTCACAGAAAAATAAAATATAAACTGCTGGAAGAAAATTTTTATGCAAATCAATATTGCAAAACCACGCACAACGAAAATAAATTTAAATTATTCAAAAACCTTCCAAAAAGGAATTTAAAAAATTTAATTAAACAATTCCACCAAAGCTTATTCCTTTTTTTTATTAACTGGTTCAAAACTTTGAGAAAGTTTAAAATATTTATCGTATTTTAGTTTAAAATATTAACAAGCGATAAATTTTTGAAAAGTCATCGTTCTTCGAGTTTGCAGAAGATTAAAAAAAAAGAAAAAGATAATTGCAGACGATTTTGATGAAAAGTCAATCTCATCAAATTTACGGAATAAGAAAAATAAATTAAAAATACTTAAAACCTATTACAAAGTTCATGAGTGAAACGTAATTACAAAAATAATAATTTTTTCCTTCGGATATTAAATTTAAGTTTTATTTTAAGTAAAACTTCCTGAAAGAAAGAAGACGAAAAGATGCCCGTCTTGAATAGAATGAAAAACGTCGTACCATCGCTCTTTTGCATTTTAGCTAAGAAATTTTAATTTTCCGGTCATATCTATTATTTTTTCCCATCATCTTTTTTAATGGAATATTTGACGTCGGGTAGTTATTGTTATGTAAGGGTGATTAAACTTTTTTATTCTTTTTTCTTTGGATATTTATGGGATGAAGTTTTCTTTAGAAAAGTTAAGTGCTTTCTTGGGAAAAAGCATACTTCAAAGTTTTATTATTTATTTTTACCTTAATGCTTCTTTGTATTACTTTTTTTTTAATTTCTTTCAATGTAAAATACGATGTCTTTCATACCGTAAGCAATTAAACGTAGTAGGAAAAAAGAAAAAAAGTACTTATCCTATGTTATTAAACTAACCAATAAGAATTATCGTTTCCGTAGGGTTTAAAATGTATTTTAAGTGAAGAAATCATGTTTTTTAATTAAAAAAAAACAATAGTTATATTCACTGAAAACATATGTAACATTAACTTACTCAGCGCTTTGGTGTTTCAAATCCGAAAAATGCCTGATGATCTGAAAAATCATTTAAATCAAATGAGATAGAAATGCACTGTTAACTATGTTCTGCTTAAGAAACAAGAACATTTATTCTCCAGAAGTTTCAAAATTAATAACGAAGTTCGTCATTAGAGGGCGTTGCTAAATGAGAGGTACTTAATTTATGTCGCACTAGAGCGTGTCCTTACGGTCAGTCCACGGCGAGACTGCTAGCTGATAAAGACTAGAAAACAATTGTAACGCAAAAGCACCATATCTTACAAAAACCGGGTAAAATTATGGGGTAAAATTAGCACGGTTCTTTGTAAATATTTCATTCAGAGTGGTTTAACATGCTGGTAAATAGAATTGTTTCGTAATTTTTCAGTCAGTAACTCCATCTGTTGACAAACTTTGAAAGTGTGCGCAAATGAATAATATGATTCCCTAAAAATAAAGCAGGCAATTGTGCACTACTTTCTCCCATATTTCATCAATTTCTTTTTTTTTTTTTTAATTTTGCGACAATTTCTGGACACTTGGTAAAATCATGGAATGCGCTAGTTCGTTTGTTTAAACTATGATTTGGCTGAAATTTGAGGGCTTGTGAGAAAGAAAGGCGTATATCAGAAGAACGGCATTTATCTAAGTTAAACAATAAGCCAAATTTTATTAAGGCGTGTTTCAAGCCATGGAACCTCAGTGGATAGAGCGCTCGCATTCAAATGAGGTAACTCGGGTTCGAATCCCTGCGATGGCTGGTCGATTCGAATTCCACATCCGGTTTGCACCACAGTAATGACGTAAAATATCCTCAGATGTAGACGGATAATGGGCCCTTTGTCGTCTGGCTAACACTGAGAAGCTTTCGTTATTTTCCGCTCCATGTAAGGTAAATTTGGATTAGTTCTATCAAGAAGTCCTCCACTAAGGCAAATTTCTCTCAATACGTGATCCAGAAGTTCCCTTGTCATCTGGATTAGGTTCAAAATTACAAGGCTACTCTTCTTTATATAAGAATTTCATCGTGGTTACTATAAACTAAAATTTTTAATAACAATTTAATAAACAAATGTATAAGCTAGAAGAAGATTCACTTTCTAAATTTTAAAATATCTCGAAAAAGACAAATGCGATGACACCTGTAAATGGAGTTGATTGAATTGAAGTAAATGGACGAATCGAAGGAGTACTCGAAAATTTTCATGAATGGTGGGTTGTTCAACGATGGTTATAAAAAAATAAAAAATAAATAAAAGCGTGCATCTAATTAATATGAAAATTCATTTTTTAAACATTAAGAAATACGATAAATAATTATGGCATCATCATAAATGAGAACAAAAAACTGCTAGTCTCATAATTTTCAAACATTTTATTTTCCTAAGTTGGTGAAATCCCGAAATTTAAAAGTTTGCAAAAGTCTTTGCCGAAGATTTATATTCAAAAGAAGGAAATAAAATCTAAAAACTATTCCAAAAAAAGATAACTTTATCTCCATCTTTGAAGATCCTCAAAAGACATAAATTTTATTGCTAAACAAGAATTAAAAACATTTTGTTTATGATGCATAATAAAAAGTTTCCTTTTCCCAAGACTATCCAAAAGTAAATCCACGAATTCCAAAATGCTCTACTTTTCTCAGAAATGCCATGCATGAAACTAGGAAAAAGATTTCTCGAACTCTCTGGAGAAATCTGGACCGGGTCCAGCTTTATGGGGAAATGGACATATACATCCATATGTTCTTCCAGTAGCGAACCTTCCAAAACAAACCCAGCATAATCTGGAATTCCAGATTTTTTTTCCAAATATTTCTGAACAGAATAAGATTGTAAAAATAAGAAGTGGTGCTCACGTAATGGATTCTGGCACTATTTTTTGAAAGGATAAAAAAAGTCAATGCAGAAATGGGAAATTATTGTTAAAGCTGTAAAGTAGTCCTGATATGACTCACTTGAGACCTGGTAACACATTTGCTTTTTTTTTAACTGGCAATTACTCCGTAGGGTCCTGTTTTCATTAAAACCGGAAAACTTCTGGAAAATTAGTTTTTTTAAAGGACAGCTTGTATCCTAATTTATTTGTTTCCAGTAACAATTATTAAAAAAAAAATTCCTATATTTATTTTATTACAGAGAGAAAATATTATGCTATAATATATCAATATTCTATTTTAATTTAAAGATGAAGTCGAAGAAGTTTTGAATAATTTCTTGTCAATTTGTGAAATTTCTTTTAAAAATAAATATGTGATAAAGTACTATAATAATCTTATCTCTTAAAAGTGTCTGTTATACTATTCATATTCTAGCTTAGTATAAGACTTTCATGGATCTTCAATGATTAAAATAAAAATTAATTGAACTATTGAATTTGGTGTGGTTCAAGTAACACAGATAAATTCAATTAATTTGCTGATGCCAAAACTGACCACGAACTCACTTACCGAAAAGATGCCGATAACTCACTCACTTTTCACTTAACTTTATTTAATTTAACACGATCATATCTGCAAAAACTCTATTGAAACTAATGTATATATATATATATATATATATATATATATATATATAAGTTCGAAATGAAGAATAAAACAAAGAAAAATTATAGACATATGAAGAAAAGGGGGAGGGAAATAATAAGTAAAAAAATAACAAGCAAAATTTTATTAAAAAAAAATGAAATGTTAATTAAAGTGCTTAAAGCACTCTGTTTTGCGGATATAATCGTGTGGGCTGAAGAAAAGATTATATCTTTTTTTCCGGTTTTTTAATTAACATTTCATTTTTTTTTTTAATAAAATGTTGTTTGTTATTTTTTTACTTATTATTTCCTACCCCCTTTTCTTCATATGTCTATAATTTTTCTTTGTTTTATTCTTCATTTTGAACTTATCTAATGAGTGCTGTTTACTTGCAGCTTAAGCGCAATAAATGAAACCTATTGTTTTTCTTAACTTTCTTAGTGTTTTCTTGTATTATATATATATATATATATATATATATATATATATATATATATATATATATATATATATATATATATATATATATATATATATATATATATATATATATATATATATATATATATATATACTCAGCGCCCATTTAACCCAAAACTCACTACTTCGGAGTTATCAGTTTTTAGACGACTAGCTAAGTTGACTGGTTCATGTATCCAAAAACTCAATCTGCAAAATCCTATCACATATCTGATATCTCATTGCATGTAATGCAACCAAGTCTTCTAAAACTCACTTCGTTAAAAATATATATCTGCATATATATATTTTTTGTTTTGTTATAATTGCTAACTTTGCAGAAAGAATAACTTATCAGAAAAATCACTATGCTGAAATTTTCATTTTTATGGCAGCTTACTTAGACGTCAAAATAATGTTTTCAGGAAATCAATCAGCTAAAACTATCATTTTCCTAAATTACTCTATTGACAAAATTATTTGAGGAAATGCCACCAAAATACTTGATCTAGCTAAGTGTTTGTCAACAGAATAAATGCGTTAACTGAATATTTGAGCAACGTATATTGTTAATTCTTTTCACTAGTTTTAGTTACCGTTTCTTCTGAAATTACCTTTCATTGATGACCTGTCATTGACGCTTAATTATAGTCTGTCCTTGTCTATACTTCTGTAATCATGTGAATAATATAACTCATTATACTACTTTGTTACCAAAATATATCACTAGTTCATAAAAACATCCATGCTACAGCTTGTATCCATTGCCGCAAATTGGAGCCTAGTAATTAGGAGAGTAATTTGAGGAGCTAGTATGGTAAAATGCCATCCAGGAAGCAGATTTTTCTCAGTTTATTAAGAATTTCATTTAAATTCTCACTTTAGGCATCAATTCTTATACTCATTAATCTTCCATGTGTCATTAAGCATCTGATTTATAACAAACAGAAATTTTTTTCAATACCTTCTAACTTATACCACTTTTTAATTTATTAACCTACAAAAAAATTACGGAAGAAGACAACTAGGAACCAAATGGAAGTTGGTTCAAGAGCGCCTAACTACCAACGATTAGAGGAATAATAGTCAATACTTCTTTGCTGTTATATAAAATAATATATCATGGTTAAAATACTACTGATAGCAAAATAGGATGATACCAGTGATGTAAGTATCTTCCTTCGAATTTAATGGCAAAACAGTACAGATTTAAATGGATGACAGGATTCAGGCATAAATTAAGAACTAAGGAGATTAAACTTAAAATAAATTAAAATATCAGACCCGTAATTCATCAAATTCCTTTTAACGAGCGATTTAAACTTCAATCATAAAATGGTTCCTGCCATCTTCCCCTACGATTATATGAATTCTGCATACCTCGTGAAAAGGGCGGAGAAATTGAGTTTTCCGCACTGGCAGATCTCTCAGGTTAATGAGCTTGCTTCATGCGACAAACCTCTTCCCCAGATCTTGATCAAGGCAACTAATTGGCAGGCAGTGTGAGACAGGGTTGCCCAACAAGCAATTAGATTTCCTATCCACTTATTAAACAATCTGAACCCGATCTCCTTTCCAAGGGCTAAGCAACTACTACTTAGAATCTTCTCCGGAATTATGAGACCTTCTGAAGTAGTTCAGTCATTCTCGGGAATTGTGTTCTCGATTAGAATTCTATGGGAAAGGTAGAATGTTGATGTCTGCGTGTATTGAAGTTATGAAATGTAATGTGTTTGCTATTATTATTAATAGGTCTGAACTAAATAAAATAAATTTCGTTAAATAGTTAATGAAGTTAAAATCAAAGAAATCGGTTTAGCTAGTGTCATATGTTAGATATTTTGGAATGCGTTGAACTACAATATCGCGCAAATTTTCAGACACTTTGAAACAGTGCCAAATTTACTTGCAATATGTATCGGGAATGTTAAACAGTTTTAAACTCAGTGACATGATACTATGGTTCTATTTGATCGGAAAAATGAGA
Organism: Parasteatoda tepidariorum; assembly: GCF_982258835.1. Classification (NCBI taxonomy): domain Eukaryota; kingdom Metazoa; phylum Arthropoda; class Arachnida; order Araneae; family Theridiidae; genus Parasteatoda; species Parasteatoda tepidariorum. Next base: position 77,598,829 of record NC_141758.1, read on the forward strand.
GCAATCCTTGAGCAGTATTTCATTAATTTTGAGAATCATTTCGTCCCGAAATCACGTGATTTGTGACGAAACAAGAACTATCAAATGTGAGACTAAAGCGTTTCCCCAGCTCGAAATCTCATCGTAGTGCATTGTGGGAGATTGTTAACTAGGATGACGAAACTAGAGTTAAAATTAGACAAATGAAAATAGACTAATTTAGCTGAACATCTTTTATGGTGGTACTGGACTCATATTAAGGAACAAGTTGCTGGACTCATATCCAGGAAGATCCAGGATTTGACTCCCGCTTCGGCGGGGAAGGGTGTAGTTTATATTTCTGTTCTGTTTGTCTTGGCCACCTATATGGTGCCAACGTTAAAGTGATCATTATGAAAGTTAGATACAATAGACGCTACAAGCTTTTTATTGGTAAAAAATAGAATCAAGAAATATTTCTTTAATTTTGACGAAATTCGTTTTCTCAAAGAGGTGACGATAGTTATTTCGTCAATTTGATGAAATATTAACTCGGAGCATAGACCAGAAAACGGTTTCTACAAAAACGAGGAAAATTTCGTGATATTTGTGTATCCATTTTTTACAGTGTAGTTTTGTGTAAGTTTGCCCCCAAACTTACATGATATTATGGTTCAATAGTGAATAAATTTCTCTATGAGACCAAAAAAATATTCAGACTGGATTAAAACTTAGTTTTAGTTCTGTTCAACTTAGTTTTAATCCGGGTTAAACTACGGTGTTTATTTATATTTTGATTTATTTTTAAATTATAACATATTTCGTAGTAATATAGTTATTATGAGGAAATGCATATGTTTGCTTACAACTTTGCAGAAGAGGTCAAATGTCCTGTGAATACAATTTTGAAGTTTCAATTATTATATTTCATATGTTAGCTATTATTTATTTATGTGTTAGCTATTATATTTCATGAACATAAACTAATCTTGATGATTCCATGATGCATTTAAAAATAATATGCTTCCAGACATTATTGGCGTTAATTTCAATGAAAATTTTAAATTCTTAGAGGTAATGTCAAAAGCTTAACTAAATTCGAATTCATAATGTTAAAGTAATGAGCTATAGTCAATAGCCAAAAAAACTGACCACTATTCACTAACAACTGACTAACATATGATTAAAGATTAGGCACTTCCAAGAGTTTTAATTTAATGTAAATTTTCCTATCACGTGAATGGTATGGGATACGCAAAGTATAGTCACTTGCATACTAATATTTTAGATATAGATAATAGATATAGATAATAGATATAGATAATAGATATAGATAATAGATATAGATAATAGATATAGATAATAGATATAGATAATAGATATAGATAATAGATATAGATAATAGATATAGATAATAGATATAGATAATAGATATAGATAATAGATATAGATAATAGATATAGATAATAGATGTAGATAATAGATATAGATAATAGATGTAGATAATAGATGTAGATAATAGATGTAGATAATAGATATAGATAATAGATATAGATAATAGATATAGATAACAGATATAGATAATAGATAATAGATATAGATAATAGATAATAGATAATAGATATAGATAATAGATATAGATAATAGATATAGTTCTATAATACATAAATTCTATAAAAAATTATATAGATATGCATAAAACTATTAATTTAATATATATGGACAATCGATAGTAAGACAGGGTTATCCCTTCATGCGAATATAGTCTTACATGTAAAAACAAAGAAACGGATGAAAAAACTAATAGAACAATACAATCCTATCAAACTCCTCTTTTTGTGCAGTTTCTATATTACAAAGACAGCATGACATTTTCATTCAATTTCACCGAAAGAAAAACATCAACCAGTAAGACATTCAACAGTTCATTTCCGTTTCGGCGTTAAAAGAAAACTGGGGATGAGAGAAAATGGAATCGAACAAAACTATTTTGTTCGATTTTGCACCTTCATCTCTTCTTACAACTAGTTTTCCAATGGTATGGAAAAAAAATTGACAAAGAGGGCACGTCAAAGTGTCAGGTAGTGAAAAGGACCCCTACAACCTCCGGCCCGTGTTCCACACATTCCCGTTTTTTTCATTAAGTGATGGCACCCCTGATGTCGCACGTGACTCCCGGATCCAGGAGCTGATGTCAATTGGCAAGACAAACCGCTCGATCCAGGAAAAAGAAATATGGGGATGAAGTCTTGGGTTACGAACAAGCCGAATGATTTTGGTGTCTTTATTCTTTGGATTCTGTAACTTTAACGGTTTTCAAATTTTTCTGCCTTTAGAGAAAATGACATCTTTAATAATGTTTTTGTCAATTTTTACAGTCATATTTTCAATTGGTTAAGTGCATTTTTTTAAAGTACCAAGCTCAAATTTTTCTCGACTGAACCGATTTCGATATTTTTCATTCATGAAAAAGTCGACAGACTTTTTTGATAGCATTTGAATTCAAACGAGAATTCAGTAGAGATGGTATATGGTTTAAAAAGAACACAATGGAACAAATCATTTCTCTCTGTTATATAAAACGTTTTAAAACTTATACATTTCGATAAAAAATATACTAAAAATTTCATACTTAAAAAAATTGTGGCTTGGAGAGAGATTGGAAATTTGAAATAAACCGAGCAAAAATATTCAAGATCTGTTAAAATATCTCAGGCGACAGAAAACAAATAAAAAATGTTCTCCTTTGTAATTCTTAACAAAAAACTTGCTTTATTTGCTACATAAATATACAATACGCAGAAAAAAAATAATTATATCAAAGTTTAGCATCATCGATAAAACTGCAGTAAACAGATTAAATCCATCAAACTTCAGTTTTTCTCTTAAAAAATCTTTACGAATTTGTCATTCAACTACGACTTTAGTTTCAATGCAGTCGTGATAGCGTACCGGTAAAGGAACTGAACTGTCGCTGACAAGTCTGGGGTTCTATCTCTGGTGGCTGCTCGAATTCCTCTCAGATTCAGATTGTTGAATACCAGATTGCCGGGGTGGTGAAAGCTGGTAATTCCAACTATATCGATTAGATAATGTTGTTGGAATCAAAATTATGTAGAAGTCACCTCGGTAACTTCTCAATCAACAGTCAGCTGCTGCGGGAATATTTTTTTATTAGTTTTAATAATTTGTGTAAAAAATCCGGAAACTTTCAGAGCTTCTGTTTGATATTAAAATCATTTACCTATAAAACGCAGTTTCAACATTTTACATTCTAAAAAAATAAAGAACTTCAGGTAATTGCTTTTAAACGAACTTCGTAGACTTGTGCAACAGAATACAGATTAAAAATTTTGTATACGTTTTAAAATAAATGGTTACACTCCTCCAGGCATGAGATTTCAAAATAAATCCAATTTTTTCGAAGATTCTTAATTACCAAGAATAAAAATCCTTTCGATGTTTGATCTTGCTTGCAAAAATGCTGATGAATCAGTTGCATTTAAGTGTTTTTAGTTGATCACAAAATAAGGAAAATTTTGTTTCTTTTCTAAGTTTGTAATTGGTCACAACTCGCAGAAGGACCAAGCAGTTTTCATTGTACACAAATTGCGATGACTTGTAATTGCTTGTAATTATGCTTGTAATTTGTAAGAGGGAAAAAGGAGGGGTCAAAATTATGTAGAAGTCACCTCGGTAACTTCTCAATCAACAGTCAGCTGCTGCGGGAATATTTTTTTATTAGTTTTAATAATTTGTGTAAAAAATCCGGAAACTTTCAGAGCTTCTGTTTGATATTAAAATCATTTACCTATAAAACGCAGTTTCAACATTTTACATTCTAAAAAAATAAAGAACTTCAGGTAATTGCTTTTAAACGAACTTCGTAGACTTGTGCAACAGAATACAGATTAAAAATTTTGTATACGTTTTAAAATAAATGGTTACACTCCTCCAGGCATGAGATTTCAAAATAAATCCAATTTTTTCGAAGATTCTTAATTACCAAGAATAAAAATCCTTTCGATGTTTGATCTTGCTTGCAAAAATGCTGATGAATCAGTTGCATTTAAGTGTTTTTAGTTGATCACAAAATAAGGAAAATTTTGTTTCTTTTCTAAGTTTGTAATTGGTCACAACTCGCAGAAGGACCAAGCAGTTTTCATTGTACACAAATTGCGATGACTTGTAATTGCTTGTAATTATGCTTGTAATTTGTAAGAGGGAAAACGTTCTTCCATTACAAAAAACACAAATTTTAATTCAATCTTATTTTGTTAAACTCTCGTCTCATTGCATAAGTAGTCACATTCGTGCTAATATTATTCATTGTTCAGCATTTCTCTGGCAATTTGCAGTTAATATGAAATCATAGTTTAATATAGAAAATCCCTACAATAACGGGTTTTACATAATCGATTGTATGTACGCATTATTTTGAAAATATAAATGTATCTTTTGCGATTAAACTTGCTAGAAAGGAGGAAAAACAAAATTCAGCTGGTGGATAAAAAAGTAAAAGCAAAATAAAGTATATTTTGTGAATCCCCTTCTTACAAAAAAAGGTGCTTTTGAGGTTGTTTTGAGGTTGACAGATGTAAAAAAATAAGCCTGCAGGGGAAAATGAGGTTATATTTTGCACCAAAAATAACCTCATTAAAAAGCATCAATTTCAATATCATTTATGCGTTATAAAATCAACCTCATATATAGCTGAGTAATACTTTTAGTTGAGATCAAGCGAAATAATTCACGCCTCAAATATAGTATAAAAAATAATAAGTGTATAAAAAATAAAGTGTATAAAAATAACGCGTACACCCTAAAAAACAACCTCCCAAAGCTTTTTGCTCAATAGTAGATTTCAATACACCTGGATTATACACCTCGAAAGGTTGATTTTGTAAAGTGTTTTTTTTTTAGTTAACTCCAAATAAACCGCAAGCTAATCTTAACACCTCGGAACAACGACAATTAAACTTCAAAAACACCTTAAATCTTCTAAAATACCTAGTGTTGAGCTATTTTCTTGCCAGTTTTGTTAATGCACTTATTTTAGGATATCAAAAGATTGATAAAGAACCATTCTAAAACGCATAAGTTTGTTGTAAAATTGAAATGGCCATAAATGTATCTAATTTATTTAAATATAGCTCTAGATTTAACAGAAGCCAAGCTAAAATCAAATAAAAAAAATTACATTTTAAAAAGACATGCATTTTAATAAAGTCACATTAACTTAAGAACGTCATTTTACTCTGCAAAGATATCCATACCCATACTATTAATATTCCAATTTCAGCGTATCTCAAGCAATTTACAGTTAACATGTATCAAATTTTAATAGATGTTCAAGTTCCCCAGAAGTAATGGGTTTCATATAATTGATTGTATGTAGATACGACATTTTTCTGAAAAGATATTAAGAATGTAGCAGCTGCGATTAAACTTGCTAAAAAAAAGATGGGAAAAAAAGAGAAAGAATTACGACGAATAGCTTATAGCAGTCACATGACACAGAATTTTTATACAATCATTCCTCCATAGGTAAATACCACGCATGGGGAAAAAAATCCCCCTCTCCAAAAAGCTAATTTCAAATTGTATCGATTAGGCTAATGCATCGTGTAAAGCATCATTTTAAGCGTTTTCTTTTCGAATTCGTTTAGAAAACAGCGAGGGAGGGGGTCATTAAAAAAGTATCCATTTGAATTCGAATGTTTGGACTTATAATTCTCTAAAAAATGCTTTTTATGGCAAGGTATGTGTTAAGAATTTTTCATGCGAATCTATTTTCATGGTGTACTGGTGTTCCGTATTAACTGCCTTTAATGGTTGAATATATAAAAGTATGTTTTACGAAATTCTTTCAAATATGACAATTATTTTTTCAAACTTAGATGGAAAAAGTTGGTATGAATTACGTGGTGTGTTGTCATCGGATTTAGCGAGCTTTTATCCGTATAATAAATTTTTGGGTAAAATATTAGTTTAATGGGTACGTTATCCGCTGAGACATATTATTTAATAGCAAACACGCAAATTCCCCAGTAGCTTACCATGTTTGATGGTAAATACGTATATAGTTTTTACCACTTTATAAGTAAAAAAAGACAAAATGCTGTTTTCAACTGACAATAGCATCTCAGCCTCATTCTCTAAAGAGCAAAATTTTTGATTGTTCACGACTGGTTTAGGAATTATGTTTTCAAATACCATTACCGTCGTTTTAGTTGTTATGGACGGAGCAGGTGTTGCGAATATCTGCCTGATTAACAGAGGGCGCTGTAATCAATCTCAATAATTCTGATTACGCTACTTGTGTGGCAGGTAACGTATTGAAATGGAAAGCTTATTCGGTAATCTAACAAATATCGAGTCATGAGCCGCGATGGCTCAAGGGGTAGAGCGTTCGCCTTCCAATGAGGTCAACCGGGTTCGAATCCCAGTCGATACGAACTCCACATCCGACTTTCACCGACCACAGTGCTGACGTGAAATATCCTCTGTGGTAGACGGATCATGGGTTAGTGTCCCCTTGCCATCAGGCTAACCGTGGAAGGTTCTCGTGGTCCTCCTCTCCATGTAGCGCAACTACAGGTTAGCTCCCTCAAAAAAATTCCTCCACGAAGTCAAATTTCTACTAATACTCGATCCAGGAGTTCCCTTGTCTTCTGGATTGGGTTCAAAATTACAAGAATACGAAGTTGAACATTAGTAGTCGTAAATTCATAAAATTGGGTAGGCTGTTCAACGATGGTTATAAAATAAAATAAAATAAAATATCGCGTCATCATTGTTGTTTGTTTTTATTGTTTCACACTATTAAATTTGATGGTTATTAAATATAATCTTTTTATTCATTGCACCATTCTACACTGAACCATTCTGCAATAGCATGTAGTTACATTAAAAACATATTCTACATTTTTTTCATGCTCAAAAGTTTCTCTGAATGACAAGAGTTATGTTGACCTGTAAGTTATAACTTTTAGTTAAATTTACTCCACAAATTTGAGTATTAAAAGGCGTCCATTCACTAACTGGATAATGTATGTAAAACCTGAAATAAAATGAGAAAACTGAGAATTTGAGAGATTAGTTGGCTTCTAGCTGGAATGGAAAGGGGGGGGGATGTCCATTGATCAACTCTCTTATATGTTAATAATGTTAAAGACAAAGTAAGAAACATTTAAATTATAGAAGGTAATCAAAAAAGAGCAAGATGTGCTTAGAATCACTGACAGAAAATTGTTAGATGCAATACTTAAAAATTTTATCGAAACACGTGTGAGACCATAAAAGAAATAGTGTAACAATTTATTTGTAATCGTATATTTTTTTTCATAAAAATATACAAATTTAAGAAAAATAATAATTTAAATAAATTTTTATACTTTAAAAATGGTCATGAATGATTTTTAACTTAGCAACTTAAAAATTCTCCGAAATATTTTATTTCCTTTAAGTTATATTTTTCAATTCTAGAAATTTTGCAAATGGAAATGCAGTTGCTATAATTTCAGCGGTGAAAAATGGGAAATACCATCAGTTGAGAATGAAGCGTTTGTTCTCTAGTGCCCATGTAACCTTGGTAATTGAACAATCTTGATTTTTTAATGATCCCATTTCGATACACGAATGAGTAATTCATTTATTGGAGCCACTGAGAAACACATTGGGCATTAAAAAAAGATTTAAATGTTGGATTTTAACAATAAAAATATAATAATAAAACCAATCAAAAGTTCAAATTCAATGAATGGAAGTCAATTTCACGAAACTATATATATATATATATTTATATTGCGTAGAAAGTTTCGTGTCTAAATAGAATGTAAGAACAAGTGTAGAACACAACCAAATAACAATGAATGGAAGCCAATTTCACGAAACTCAACACTATTTATATTTATATTGTGTAGAAAATTTCACGTCCAAATGGAGTGTGAGAACAAGTTTAGAACACAACCAAATAACAATGAATGGAAGCCAATTTCACGTCCAAATAGAGTGTAAGAACAAGTTTAGAACACAACCAAATAACAATGAATGGAAGCCAATTTCACGTCCAAATAGAGTGTAAGAACAAGCTTAGAACACAACCAAATAACAATGAATGGAAGCCAATTTCACGTCCAAATAGAGTGTAAGAACAAGTTTAGAACACAACCAAATAACAATGAATGGAAGCCAATTTCACGTCCAAATAGAGTGTAAGAACAAGTTTAGAACGCAACCAAATAACAATGAATGGAAGCCAATTTCACGTCCAAATAGAGTGTAAGAACAAGTTTAGAACACAACCAAATAACAATGAATGGAAGTCAATTTCACGTCCCAATAGAGTGTAAGAACAAGTGTAGAACACAACCAAATAACAATGAATGGAAGTCAATTTCACGTCCAAATAGAGTGTAAGAACAAGTTTAGAACACAACCAAATAACAATGAATGGAAGCCAATTTCACGTCCCAATAGAGTGTAAGAACCAGTGTAGAACACAACCAAATAACAATGAATGGAAGCCAATTTCACGTCCAAATAGAGTGTAAGAGCAAGTTTAGAACACAACCAAATAACAATGAATGGAAGCCAATTTCACGGAACTCAACACTATATATATTTATATTGTGTAGAAAATTTCACGTCTAAATAGAGTGTAAGAACAAGTTTAGAACACAACCAAATAACAATGAATGGAAGCCAATTTCTCGTCCAAATAGAGTGTAAGAACAAGTTTAGAACACAACCAAATAACAATGAATGGAAGCCAATTTCACGTCCAAATAGAGTGTAAGAACAAGTTTAGAACACAACCAAATAACAATGAATGGAAGCCAAGTTCACGGAACTCAACACTATATATATTTATATTGTGTAGAAAATTTCACGTCTAAATAGAGTGTAAGAACAAGTTTAGAACACAACCAAATAACAATGAATGGAAGCCAATTTCACGCCCAAATAGAGTGTAAGAACAAGTTTAGAACACAACCAAATAACAATGAATGGAAGCCAATTTCACGTCCAAATAGAGTGTAAGAACAAGCTTAGAACACAACCAAATAACAATGAATGGAAGCCAATTTCACGTCCAAATAGAGTGTAAGAACAAGTTTAGAACACAACCAAATAACAATGAATGGAAGCCAATTTCACGTCCAAATAGAGTGTAAGAACAAGTTTAGAACGCAACCAAATAACAATGAATGGAAGCCAATTTCACGTCCAAATAGAGTGTAAGAACAAGTTTAGAACACAACCAAATAACAATGAATGGAAGTCAATTTCACGTCCCAATAGAGTGTAAGAACAAGTGTAGAACACAACCAAATAACAATGAATGGAAGTCAATTTCACGTCCAAATAGAGTGTAAGAACAAGTTTAGAACACAACCAAATAACAATGAATGGAAGCCAATTTCACGTCCCAATAGAGTGTAAGAACCAGTGTAGAACACAACCAAATAACAATGAATGGAAGCCAATTTCACGTCCAAATAGAGTGTAAGAGCAAGTTTAGAACACAACCAAATAACAATGAATGGAAGCCAATTTCACGGAACTCAACACTATATATATTTATATTGTGTAGAAAATTTCACGTCTAAATAGAGTGTAAGAACAAGTTTAGAACACAACCAAATAACAATGAATGGAAGCCAATTTCTCGTCCAAATAGAGTGTAAGAACAAGTTTAGAACACAACCAAATAACAATGAATGGAAGCCAATTTCACGTCCAAATAGAGTGTAAGAACAAGTTTAGAACACAACCAAATAACAATGAATGGAAGCCAAGTTCACGGAACTCAACACTATATATATTTATATTGTGTAGAAAATTTCACGTCTAAATAGAGTGTAAGAACAAGTTTAGAACACAACCAAATAACAATGAATGGAAGCCAATTTCACGTCCAAATAGAGTGTAAGAACAAGTTTAGAACACAACCAAATAACAATGAATGGAAGCCAATTTCACGTCCAAATAGAGTGTAAGAACAAGTTTAGAACACAACCAAATAACAATGAATGGAAGTCAATTTCACGTCCCAATAGAGTGTAAGAACAAGTGTAGAACACAACCAAATAACAATGAATGGAAGCCAATTTCACGTCCCAATAGAGTGTAAGAACAAGTTTAGAACACAACCAAATAACAATGAATGGACGCCAATTTCACGTCCAAATAGAGTGTAAGAACCAGTGTAGAACACAACCAAATAACAATGAATGGAAGCCAATTTCACGTCCAAATAGAGTGTAAGAGCAAGTTTAGAACACAACCAAATAACAATGAATGGAAGCCAATTTCACGGAACTCAACACTATATATATTTATATTGTGTAGAAAATTTCACGTCTAAATAGAGTGTAAGAACAAGTTTAGAACACTACCAAATAAACTTACATTCAATTCTGTAATTTACCTTGAAAAATGAAATAATCCACTAGTAATGTTAAACAAAACTACATAAAAAAAATATGTAAAGAAGTCAACAATGTATGCTAATAAAAAAGCTACAAGAAATCATAAGTAAAGAAGTTAACAATGTATGTTTATAAAGAAGCGTTATTTTGAGAAGGAGCAAAACAAAGAAACGAGAAATTTCTGATCATCCCCTTTCTGCGAAAGATCAGGTGGAAAAATAGTGAGAGAAAAAAAAGCGTGATGGATCATAAGGGGATCCCTATAAGGCCATCAAGCCCCAGAAGAAAGATATGCAACCCCCACTTTTCAATCATCAGCTAACAGATCTTCACCCCCCGCACCTACCTGGCATTCAGTTATCAATTTTTGCAGCCATGTTGCCACCCTCTAAAAATACGCATTAAAAAGATTTATATTTTCATCGGAAATTCATTAGGTTAATGCAAAATACCTTGGGTGTAAATTTATACTTTTTCTGACAATCTCCGACGCCGGAAGTATGGTAGAGGTAACAGTACTTGTTACATCAGGGTAAGTCAAGATTTTTTTTTATTTGTTACAAGCAAATGCCAAGGTCTGCAAACAGACAAGTGACTAAATATATTGTTTACTGCAGTATGGAATTCTGAGACATACTTTTCCGAGAATTTTATGAGTTTTTGTCCCCAGGCGGTTGTAGTTATCTTGCTGTGAAGGAATTTATTTTCTGGTGGAATTTTTACGGCTTGCCATATTTTTGCCTTTACTTATTAACGATGTGGCATATTTGTTCTTTTGTAATGAAATTTTTCTAACGTTAGATAAGGTATTATTAGTTTCTTTGTCTTTCATGGCCATCGGTATTTTTTATTTGGTAATGAAACGAAAAATATTTCCTATAGGAAATTTTTTTTCCTTCTCTGATTTCCGGAAATTTAATTAATTCTTGATGTAATTATATCAGATATATTTTTCAACAATGAAAGTTAATAAAAATATCTTATAATTCTTTTTTACTTTTTATATCAAATAAAAGTTTAAAAAAAACATGAAATGTTGTTTAAAATTTAAAGCTTTATGAATTTGACATACTTTAGTGCAATTATTCATGAATAAAGTGCTATCTAGATGAGTATACGATCAACCAGTTTTGACACATTATATTTCGGACGTTCCTTAATGTGATTAATTTCCTGAATATGGTTCATCCATGCAGAAAAGATTATTTCTCAACGATTGAATTTTAAATTTTTATGCAAGTTCAAAAAATCAAGCTGCATTAGGAAATTTCTGAATATATATTTCTTTAATCTTCATCATAGGGAATAATGTTGTTGCGCTCTAAAAGGTAATCAATGCTTAGCCTTTTTTTACGCCATTTAAGAGCCAAACTAATAAAGTTCGTGAATCAGTTCCAATAATTGGCATAGAGAAGATGGGCAAAAATGACTATAACAGAACATAGTTTTTAGTTATTATGTATAAATTTGGAACATTCTTTAATTCCTATTGTTGAAGATAATGTTACATAGTGAATTGTAATTGTCGTTAGGCTGTTTTACTACATTTGGAATTCTGTCACAAGTATAACAGATATCAAAAAATTAAGGTGTATTAGCATTGAGCAATGAACCCTATTGAAGCTTAGTACTTGTACTGCATTTTAAATTAAATACATGATTATTATAAAAAATAACGTTGCATAATTATTTCATTATTGACTCTTAGTTTTTTTAATATATTTAAACTTTAACCTAATATTATTATAAAAAATAGCGTTGCACAGTTAGCCTCTATTGACGCCTTATTCTTTTTTTTACGTTTAAAATTCGCACGTCCATTATTTTTAAAGATAGTTTTGCTGTTGCACAGCTAACCGCCCATAAAGGATTAGTTCATTCATTACCTTTAAAATTCAATCTATCATTATTATAGGGGATAGTGTTGCACTTTGAATCACTATAGCTACTTATTACTATTTCTAACATTTATCTAAGCATTTAAAATTCAATCCACTATTGTTATGAGGAATAACGTTGCAAAGTGAACCACTAAGCTCCTTATTACAATTTACAATATTTAAAATTCAATCCTATATTGTAAGGGATAGTGTTGCACAGTGAACCACTATTGCTGCTTATTACTTATACAATATTTAAAATTTTATCTACCGTAAACAGGGGCAAGTCTACTCATCCAGGGGCGAGTCTACCTATTTTAGTTTTATTTAATTTTCACTATTTAAATTGCAAATAAAAATTTTTTTACGGACGGAGGACTTAGTTCAGACTCTAAGGAAGATGGCGCTGTAGTAGTTTGATCCGTTTTTATTTATTTGGTGTCTTTTTAACCGACCTGTTCAAACGTCTTTTGAGAGATTTGTATTGAAAATCAGCAAACTTTTAGTTGGTGCTCCGTAAGTATGTAAGTTTTGCTGTTGTAAACAAAAAGCCAGAATTCGCGGGGCGAGTCTTCCTATTCGTATTTAGTTTTAATAAAGCATAATAATATAATTTAGAACTTTGTTTATATTAAAATTAAGTCATTTTAAATAAATTTGAGTATATTATTTTTATTCTGCATTGATAAATTTATCATTAATAAGAAAATTTATAGTTTAAATATAAATGTAAATGTAAAATATGTTTATTTTACCTATTTTTTCAATTTTTATATTACAAGATTTTTATATTTAAATTTTTATATTACGAGAGCTCATTCAACGAGAAAACATGGTATGAAAAATCACACCTCCCAAAAGAATGGGAAAAGGATTTTTCATGATTCCCAATGTTCGAATTTCGATTTTGTTAATAATCATTAATTATTATTATTTATTAATTATTTAATTGTAAATTTATATTAATTTTAATTTATTTTAATCAACAATAATCAGAAAAAAATGATATTTTATAATGTTAATGATTATAAAAACAAAACTGTGATAAAAATGTGATAATCGATCAAATACTCAATTTGTGTTATTTTATGAATAAAAAAATGGAATATATAATAAAGTTATGAATTTTACTTCATAAATATCCTATATAGTAACTAAAATAACAATTTAATAGTAAAATTTGATTATTTACAATGTTAACATTCATTTTAGTAGAATGGGTAGACTCGCCCCATACGAGAGATTTGTCAGCAGTTCTATAAAAATATACAGTAACAGCGTAACTGCTAATATTTTCTAAAATCGATTTCACTGCTTTAAAGAGGGATAAATAGCGATTCCGAAACACCTATTAAAAGCCTTTTTTCTTTAATATTTACAAAAGTTTGACCACTTGAAAGTTGTCAAACTGAAAAAATGGGTAGACTCGCCTCGGTTTACGGTATGCAAATCATTTTCTTTAGTGCGAATTTAAAAAAATTAAGTATTCAAAATTAAAACAACATATGCTGCTCTTTAAGCAAAATTCAGAGTCTTAAAGTGATGGTTAAGAAAAAAATGTATGTGAGAGATGTTCAAGGGCTGTCATGAGCAGGATCCGAACTTATGACCTCCGGGCTCTTAACAGAAAGCTCTAATTACCAAAGTTGTGCACCTAAGTCTAGGTTGGGTTGGGAAACTTTATATAGTGGCAGCAGCATAGACACATTTCGTTCGCTTACTAGTTTTTAAGATGTAGCGAAATAAAAAAATGTTAAATTAAAATTACCGATCACGTGATTAAGCTATTGGGACCGTATTTCACAAATTAAAACCCTTTCTACAGTGAAATTGTAATCATATGTGATTGCTACTGCAAGTATATAAGGTTTCCTTACTCATCCTTAACTTGGGGTACAACTATGTTGGTTAGGGCATCCTTCTACAAACGCAAGTCTTGTTGGTTCGTATCCTGCCGACAGCTAAAAAACTTCTTTCGTACGCTTTTCACTCTCCGTTTTATTTTTAGGATTATGCATTTTATTCTAAAATGAGTTAATGTTGTTTCAATTTTGATTACATGGAGTCTTCAAACTCAACAATTTGTATCCGAGCTATTTTGACGCATTTTTACCCCTTTTTTTACCGTATAACAAAGTGCAGATTATTTAAATCTGTAAATATGAATATATCAAAACTTTTTATAAAAAAATATTGATCCAATAACACACGCAAATTCATTATGACAATTAATATACGCCATTGCTTCTAAGATCCAAATGATACATAAACATGACGCCGAAATTTATTTCGCTTCTCTTTTTATAAAGTACATCTAAGGAATTTTGAGGATGGTTGCAGATACTAATTTTTTTTTAATTATAAATTAGTAAAATAGTATTCTACAGTTTTTAAAGATGTTTTGATCAATGTTTAGTTGTAATTTCACATAAGTGCTTTTTCTATAGTTTTCTATTAGATAAATATTTACTTCGAACTATTATAATTAGAATAATCAGTAATGGGATACAGAAAAAAAACCACTAAAATAAACAAAATTTGATTAAGACCATGATTTGAAAAATATGAATTTTTTTTAAGATGCATAATGTAATTTTTTCCTATTTCTAGCATGCAATCATAAGCCCAAGCTAATTTTAATTTAAAAACTCAAATGCATTTCAAAAAGAAATCCAATTTATTTATTTACGAAAATATTCTGAGTAATGTGATAAGATAATAAGTTTATAAAATGAAAATTCTGGCAATTTTTTTCTCTTTCTTTCGCGAAGTGTACGTTGTCTATAACAAAGATCATTACATCATTAAGACATCATTACAGTTAAAATATTTAAAAAAAATAGCTGAACCATTAATGATTACGAAAATTAAGATTAAATATTTCTAACTAAAAAAAGGGGGGAAATAAAAAAAAAGCAAAAGAACAACAGCATTAGAGAAACTTTTTTAGTTTGAATGATTTAAAACTATGTAATAGTTCCTTGCAATAAATTTATTATTATTTAAAAAAATACCAAAATTTCTAATGTTATATTCCAAAATTTTTATGATAGAATACTTTGTCTTAAATGTAAATATCCTCTTCAGAACCAAATGCTTTTAAAACAAATTATAATCCAGGCGGATATTTAAAAACGTCCCTTTTATCATTCCCGAAATTTAAAGAGACTTTAGAAAAGATCATTCGCATTTTTTCGCAAATTTTACACGCAATTTAACTAGAAAATGAAAACAAGAACTTTGGAAGAAGCGATAAAAAAATCGTTTTAAAGATGTTAAGATTATCTAAAGACTTTTTTTTTATTCAAACGATCGTTTGCACAAATATTCCATAGTTATTTGTTCCTTCTTTATTCTTTTCACAAACTTAGTTTTTGCATGGGTACCTTTATTAAAGGGTAATCACGTACACGAAATTTTCCGAACTCTCGGTAAAAGTTAAGCGGATAATATTTTCAGACGATAAGTAAAAGTAATGGGCTGCTATTTAAGGTAAAGATATACAATGCAAAACCAAAGAAAAAGTAGATGTTCGTTTAAATAGCAAATTGTGTAAATGTTGTTTGGGATTTTAAAGTAATTCTAAAGATAATGATATTGTGCGAGGTTATTTAAAACATGCTCTGACTTTGAATTTATCCTAGATTTAAGAATCATTATTTTTGAACTATCATCTATACAAAATATGAAGCATTTGCAATTTTTAATTTGAACACTGTGTATGTTTGTAAAAATTTATTTATTATTAGTAATTTTTTAATATTTGCCTTTAAATTCATAAAATATAACCCAAATTAATGCTTTTTCTACTATTAATAATCATTGTAAAATAAGTCTTAATATATGATAGAACTAGTTTTAAATTTCATCTTGAAATTGATTGTCGAGCAAAGCTATTTTTCATAATATAGACAAAATTTTAAAGTAAAAGTGAAAAGTAGCAAAAAGGGTTCACTGTGCAATATTATGGCTAATAAGATACCGTAAACAGGGGCGAGTCTACCTATTTTTTCAGTTTGTCAACTTTCAAGTGGTCAAACTTTTGTAAATATTAAAGAAAAAAGACTTTTAATAGGTGTTTCGGAATTGCTATTTATCCCTCTTTAAAGCTGTGAAATCTATTTTAGAAAATATTAACAGTTACGCTGTTACTGTATATTTTTATAGAACTGCTGACAAATCTCTCGCATGGGGCGAGTCTACACATTCTACTAAAATGAATGTTAACATTGTAAATAATCAAATTTTACTATTAAATTGTTATTTTAGTTACTATATAGGATATTTATGAAGTAAAATTCATAACTTTATTATATATTCCATTTTTGTATTCATAAAATAACACAAATTGAGTATTTGATCGATTATCACATTTTGATCACAATTTTGTTTTTATAATCATTAACATTATAAAATAACATTTTTTACTGATTATTGTTGATGAAAATAAATTAAAATTAAGATAAATTTACAATTAAATAATTAATAAATAATAATAATTAAAGATTATTAACAAAATCGAAATTCAAACAATGGGAATCATGAAAAATCCTTTTCCCATTCTTTTGGGAGGTGTGATTTTTCATACAATGTTTTCTCGTTGAATGAGCTCTCGTAATATAAAAATTGAAATATAAAAATCTTGCAATATAAAAATTGAAAAAATAGGTAAAATAAACATATTTTATATTTACATTTATATTTAAACTATAAATTTTCTTATTAATGATAAATTTATCAATGCAGAATTAAAATAATATACTCAAATTCATTTAAAATGACTTAATTTTAATATAAACAAAGTTCTAAATTATATTATTATGCTTTATTAAAACTAAATACGAATGGGTAGATTCGCCCCGCGAATTCTGGCTTTTTGCTTACAACAGCAAAACTTAAATTCTTTTTTTTTCTCATAAAATTAATGTAATCTTAGTCTTAGATAAGTTTATCACTTAACCAAAGTGAAAATAGTAATAATAATAGTATACTTACGGAGCACCAACTAAAAGCTTGCTGATTTTCAATACAAATCTCTCAAAAGACGTTTGAACAGGTCGGTTAAAAAGACATTAAATAAATAAAAACGGATCAAACTACTACAGCGCCATCTTCTTTAGAGTCTGAACTAAGTCATCCGTCGGTAAAAAAATTTTTATTTGCAATTTGAAATATTGTAAATTAATAAAAACTAAAATGGGTGGACTCGCCCCTGGAAGGGTAGACTCGCCCCGGTTTACGGTATATTACTTCGTGGAAAACAAAATATTAACCATTTAATTTCGTTTTGAATCTGTCAAATTAAATTTATTTATATATATACATATAATATCTGGGAGCTAACGTTAATCTGCTTACTCATTTTGGCATAGAAAGAAAGAATAAAAATGGGGGCGAGGAAGTCAGCGTACCCCAACCATACACGTAGAATTGTCCAACAACCGGTTTACAGGTGACGTACCTCATCCCAAGTCAAAATTTCTGATGGTTTATGTCAGTTTCAGTACGATTCACGATAGTCCAACATCATTTGATTGTCACCATCATCCAGCATTTTCCATTACGTGTTCATGGTTTTTGATATGCCAAACAACTTCCATCATTCCATGATGGAAAATGCTACTTTAATACTATGACGGTTAACCATCTAGAGAACTATGCATTTCCCTAAAGGTTTCATGGGAATTCTTGTTGGTCCTCAGGAATATACCATATAAACAATTTGGGTTTTTTTTAATGTTTTTTATGTTGGACTGTCATAAATCAGTCCGAATTCATACATTGAGGTGATGGTTACGTATGTTAGTTACTTCAGAAAATATAATGGTTCATGAGGGAATTATTGATGGTTGCTATCAAGATGTTGGTCCATCAATGGAAAAATTATCGGAAATTTTTGTCCTGGCCTAATAAATACTTTCCGCATGGGCTGGATCTCAGTACATTTGATGCTCTGCTAAATCTGAGTATGTTGCGCTCAGCCTGTAAGTTTTTTTTTGGTAAAACATCCCGCACCGAGCAATTCCCACGATAGTTTCATATTAAAAAAGCTGGACTTCTTCTCCTTTCTATATTCTTTGATACTCAATATTTTTGTTATTTGTTATAAAAAAATGAGACATAAGGACAGTTGAAACAAACATTCTTCTTTTCCTTATTAAAAATGTAATTAAAATTTATTCACCTGAAAAGTTCAGCAATTATTTTCCAACTCAATTGGATAAATGGATATTTTTTTTTTTTTTAACTTACGTTTTTTTTACCCTCAAAAATTTTTTTCTCTGTCTAAAACAAACATTTTACTTCTTCTTGGACGGTCCGTAATTAAATCTTACGCATATTTCTACTTTTTCTTATTTAATTCTAGCAAAGCCATCAGAAAATTTTTATGTTCCCCTAGTGTTCAATTAAAGTCAGAATTAACAGTGCTCAACCGATGGTGTAATTTTTTATACCATATGCGAGGAACTATTTTTTACGAACGGCAACTCTTGTCTTCTCGAAAGAAATCATGCATAATCAAACTAAAAAATATGATTAAAGACCGTAATTAACCTTAGTTTTTTTCTTCGTTAACATCTTCTTTTTTGTAATGTTTTATATCATTCTGTTGAAAATGTGGCAACCGAAAAAACTAGTTTCACTCATTGTGCTCAAAATCTTCTAACTTAATATAGGAGAGCCAATGTTAACGAATATTCATTAGGAATGAATTGTGATAAATAGTCTTTGTTCTTGGTTCATTAATATCTTAAGTTGAGATATCCTTAAAATCCAATCATAATTAATCTCGCACTAAGAAATATGTATTAAATACTGAAAAATTAGGCTGTTTGTCATTGTTATGGGATTATAAATTGTTATGGAAGGCCTGCTGTTAAGAAAACTAAATTTTAATTAGGCTAAGTAAAGACTTGCTTAAGCACTGCATTATTGAAACAGAGTTTGAAGTGAAGTTAAATAAGATACTATTATCTCCTTTATATGGATAAAAATGGCGATTTATTTATTATTTTGGATTAGTAGCAGTTATAGTTTTGAAAAAAACTATTTTTTTAGACTAAACGGGATAAAAAAAAATATTGCTAAATGAATTTCGACTATGAAATTAGAAAAAAAAATACTGTTTTGATCCATTTTTCAAATTAAATATTTTCTTCCCTAAATTCATCATGATTCGTATTTAATTATTCATCTACCAATAAAATGAACAATAATCAGCAGACTGGAAATATCGATTCCCAGCACATAATACCATTAACAAGGGGAATTCGCGAATGAGTGAATCATTAAATTTCTGTATCAATGAATTACAGTATTAAAGATTGGACAAATCAATTTATTAACAAATAGCAAAGTCTTCAATAGTTACATAATTTTTCCAACTACTTATTTTTAAATAAGCTATCTTTCGTTGCGCCTCACAATTAAGCAAAATCTCTTCTTCCAATTTCTGATCAAATTTATTTCTCTTTTTTGCGCCCTTATTAGGTAAGCGAATCGGTATGTGAATCAACGAATTTGCGACTTGGTGAATTAATGAGAAATAAGAAAAATGGCGAAACAATGGTTTAGCCAATACCTTTAATAATTATTAAAATTGAGCATTATTGAATCAGCAAAATTGTTAATTGAAATATTAATGAATGATTCGCTGCACATCCGGCTTGCACGATAGGGATGAGGTAAAATATCCCTAGCAGTAACGGATCATGGGTTAGAATCCCCTTGCCGTCAGGCTAACAGTGGGAGGTTTTCGTTTTTCTCCTCTCCATGCAACACAAATGCTGGTTAGTCCTCCACGAAGGCAAATTTCTCCCAATACTTGATCCAGGAATTCCTTTGTCTTACAGATTGGATTAAAAATCACAAGGCTACGGAGTTGAACATTAGCCGTAAACCTAAAATAAGGCCGGCTGTTCAACGACAGTTATAAAACAAAAATTAAAATAATGGACAACAAATTGCATCGGCTGAATATTACTATGGTGAATTTGTGAATGAAAAGTTAAAATAAAGAAAATAATTCAACATGGGTAAAAAGAACTAAAAATATTAATAATCAAATTTGGATATTAATAAACTGTCAGATTGAAAATCAAATGAATTTAATCAGTTAAATGAATAAGTAAAAATATTCATTAAAATCAGTTATATAATTTATTTATCTATTTATTTCTAATTAAATTATCTTTCTGTTGCGACACACAATTAAGCAAAATCTCTGTTTTACCATTTTTGGAGAAATTATCCTCAGCTTTCCTTCGACATTATTGGTTAAGCTTCTGTGCTTAAACTCTGACAAAAATATCTTACATCTCAAGCCTTTTAATTAATTAGAAATATTTCCCTAACTAGTTAGGAAGAGTGGAGCTAAATTTAGCATAACTGAATAAACTAGCACTGAACTAAAACCGAATTAAACAACTCACTGTTAAAAGCTTTGTTTGTGCTTCGCAACCTGATAGAGATAGATAGTTAGGAGGAGAAGACAAACTACCGATTGAGATGTGCCTTTTGGGAAAAAATCTTAAGAAGCCAGCTCGCCTTCTTAATTTAAGAAGTAGATTAGGGCTCCCATATATGAAGACAAATTGCACTTCAGAAGCAAAGGTTTGCAGTGAAGCGCTGATAGAACGAATTTTTCTGCCTTAAAAAGGTTTTTATCTGGTTAATTATAAAAGAAAGCATTGCTTTTATGTACGTGATGATTAGGAAACTTATTAGTATATTAATTAAATAAACGTAATTCAAGAACGAAAAGGGTTTGCAAGCGAATACCAATTAAATCAAACTATATATCACGTACTAGTACATTCAATTGAGAAGTTTAATTTTATAATAATAAGTTTAGGATTAACAAAAACGTATGCAAATTTGAGATAGAGTTCTGTATTAAATTTTTAAGCTAATTAAACAAGGCAGAAAATTATGTAAATAGTTACTGTCATGAAATATACAACTTAATGTTTTGAGTATAAAAAAAAGTAACTTCTAAGTTAGCAAACAGAAATAAGTTATAACTTTATTCGCTTCAAAAGCATACAAAATGGAAATGGCAGTCAACATATTTCGAGCGCTCTAAAACAGTCACCCATTTTCAAGACTTACCAAATGAATCAGAATGATAATCAGTATTTGATCGCATAATCCAAACCCAACTAATGTCCCTGGCAGCTGAGCTGGATGCATACTATAGCCGAGAAGGCTAATCTTTAAAACTCCGGAACTACGAAATGGGTGCTCTTGTCCCAGCCTGATTCCACTGTATTTCTTCCATTCCCTTTAACATATGAAGAGTTACCAGTGCCCTGCATTTTCCAATTTGTGACTTTGGACTATTGTTAAACGAAACTCTCGTCCATGCTCGTAGATGGCAGCAGCATAAAGCTACTTAACTCAAAATGTCCAGTTTTCCCATCTTTTATGATAGGCAAAACAACCAGATAAACTATTTAAAGCTTATTTTATGGTTAATTTAATAAAATACAGCCCAACCAAACCCTATTAATGAGTGAAAAGCCTAGGACCAATGTCCAGTTAAATGTCCTTTTTTACGATTTTGAAGCCTTGCTAGTTGTAAAAGGTAAAAATACAGTATAATATTGTTTCCACGGGCTTTTAACCATATTAGTTGTAAAAGGAAAAAGATGTTCTTTATAATAAATTTTAAGGTTAATTAGATAAACAGGCTACTGCTGTTTATTTTACAGTAATTTTGCAATAAAAATTCTAAGAGTGTATAGTATAAATTTGATGTAACATGTAATTGGTTTCAAGTTGAATCATATCATGCAATCCGAACCGTTTTGACCTTCAATACACCATATTGGAGTTCACTTAGATGGAAGCATGGTTAAACACCGTAATTACGTTGTAGCAAATTCCACCTTAGCGATATTAAGAAAGTGCCATACGGAGAAAAATAAATTCTGGTTCAATTACTGTACTGTATAGTAATAGCATTTCTAGCAAAAGAAACCATAATTCTGGTAAATGAAACCAAAATATATGGTATTTAAACCATTTATTAGGTAATTTTTTCCTTTTATATGGTAACAGTTTACCGGGCGTTTTGGTTTTTAAAGTTATAGTTCTTACTACCACGCATTTAGAAAAAAAAAATAAAACTGAAAGGCAAATTTAACCAAATAAATAGTTTTTATGCCATGCTTTAAGGTACCAAGAAAAAGTTACCAAATTTTAAAAGTTTTACTGAATGTTGTGCCAATGTTACCAATTATAAAACCAAGTTTTATTGTTTATTTTACTAAAATCATTACTAGCATACTTTGGTAAAATTTACCGAGCTTTTTTGTGTTTTCGTAGAACCAGTAACCCGGAAAGTTTTACTATATTCTTGTAGTTTTGACCATGCTTTTTTTTCCTCAGTGCAGTATTAAGGTTCAAATTCGAATCAATCTTTCTTAGAGCGTCAAAGTTAAAGCTATACCCTGTTTTTTTTTAACTTAGAAATAATATTTAATATTTGTAAAGTTTTATCCATAGCAGGTACATCTTCTTATGTACAAAATATTTTTGTTAAGTATATCTAAACTGAAGCATTTTAAATTATAGATTAAATAATTTTTCAACATTGACTTAAAATTGACGTATATCATGCATGGAAAGAAACACATTTGAAAAATTTTACCAATTTTGAACTCATTGAATTAGAATATATCTCTTTGTTTCTTTTTATATTAAAATCTGATATGGAAGCTTACAAATCAATTTTTTAAATCATAGCATCAAACGTGTGGCTAATTTGAACTAATGTAAACATATCTAAGTTCAAATAACCAAAAACAAAATTCGTTTAAATAGTACATCTTTTTAGTTTCAAAATATTTCCATTAAAATAATCCTTTGTCTAGACATGATTTAAGTCAAGAAAATAACTTTGAAGATACGTGATTATGATATTTATAATATATTCTTTATTATCCTTTCAATATAGGTATATGCATAAATGATACTTAGTTGTTGATACACAGATGATTTTCAACACGAATAAATTAAATTATTAAATATTTGCCGTAATATGAATTTAATAAGCGAAAATCTTTTTTTAAAGAAATGAAACGAAATTATACAGGTTTTCAAGGTTTCAAAATTAAAAATAACTAGTTAAATCGAATTAAAAAGTTTCTAATTTATTAATTTTAAAGTATGTGATTCACCTCAAAATAACTTAGATATTTCAATAATAAAAATTTGAGGAAAAAAATAATTAAAATTTGTCGCGTAATTTGGAATGCATTTTTCTACTTAATATATTTTTCAGCCAAAGACGAACTTTAAATCGATGCATCTTATAAAAAGAATTGCATATAATCACCTGAAATTTCAAACATTCATTAAGAAAAAAAAGTTAGGCTCAGAACTACCAGAATATGGTAAAATCCACTGTTTTTCTTCTTTATGGAAATATCAAAAAGTTCGGTAATTTTTACCGAAGCTCTTTTGCAATAATTTTGGTAAAATTAACAATAAAATATCGTTTGATAACATGTGATAAAATTTGGTAAGAGTGGTAAAATTTAGTAAATTCATCATTAAGAGAATGACCTAAAAACCATTTTTTCCTGTTAAATTTTCATTTTAGCTTTTAATTATTTTCCTAAATGTATGAATTTTAATTTTGAAAATCAAAATTTCTGGTAAACCGTTTCCATATGAAAGGAAAGATTGCCAAATGAATGGCTTAAATACCGGATATTTTGATTTCACTAAACATAATTAAGTTTTTTTTTACCAGAAATATTATCACCGTACAATACAGTAATTTAGCCTGATTTTTTTCATCCTGTATGTTTCGATATATGAGCCGCTCAGAAGCCAAAGTCCATTTTTTGATATTTTCTGATTTCTGGAAATTTTGATGAAATAAATAATAATCTTATTAGCTATAAAAGGATTTACTCGTTGGTTACTTTTTTCTTGGTTAGACAGCCCTTTTTTTAATAGCTTCCAAGTATATTGTGTAATAATTTCAGAAGCCATTGTGAATAAGTCCACCTTTTATCAATCTTTGAAATAAAAATTAAATTCTTCTTCTTCTTTCGATATTTGTTGGTAACACTGAAAAATAAGAAATTCATAGTAACTCAGGGTTGCCAGACGTAGTATTTTCAATAATACGGTATTTTACGGTATAATACGTAATATTTTTAATAATACAATTTCAAGAGAAACAAAAAAGACATCATGTGTTTATTAAAGTATATACTTCCAATTAAACACGACTTTTACAGGACATTAAGGACAACACTTGGAGATCAAGATTTACATTTAAATAACTCGGAAAAAGATGATGTTTGTTATGATGAATAAACATAAAACTTACGACAATAAATGTTATTTTATTATGTTTACATAAATTTCTTATCTTTTTCAGCTGCCAAAAGGTATAAGTCCTAAACTTTTTAAGATGCTGTCATTATTTCAATAAATACTTACGTTTTTATTTACACATCCTGTACATATCTTGTTTTTTTGCAGAGTTTACACCTCGAAAAAAGACTTTATACACTTTTCTAATTAAATTAATAAACCAAGAATTTTAAAAACTAATGTATCAAAAAACATTAATTTTCTCAATTTTTGTGTTCTGGACTTATATATATCTTAATATTATTTGAAAATATTTCATATAAATATAATACTGAGCTTTAAAATTTATGCCAGGCATGCAATTTTTTTATTATTTTTGGAATTATAATTAATTTTATTTAAATCTTTCTATCAAAATTTCTAGAAAAATAGATTTTCATAGTCCAGGACCAAGGGTTTCTGTTTAGAAAATTCTTGCAGAATAACCCATTTTTAGATCTGGACTTCTAATTCTAACTCCTGTTTACTATTCCACAGAATAGAGCAACTTTGTTTTGACCAACCATCTTCCCAACTAGTTAAGGGATGAAGGGATTTGAAACCAAAATCATCTTAGAAAAACTCATTTTAACGAAAAAGTTACAGCCCTCTTAAGAGTATTATATTTTAGCTGTTTTAACCGATTTGCACTGTAAAATTACGGTATCAAGTGTAAAATCCATTATACCATAAAATCCATTTTTACCATAAAATAAATTACCGTAATATTTAAAGACATATTTATTCAAAGAGATAAGTGATTTTACAGTATTACTGTAAAAATTACGGCATGTAAGATTTTTTAATCCTTAACACTTTCCGGTAAAAATAATTTTATGGTAATAAGTAACGACTCACTGAGTGCCGGTACTTTTTACCGTTATTGAATGCAAAATTTTAAAAGGTGTGGTTACTACGCAGTAAAGTTGCTCAATAATTTACCAAGCTTATCTATAATAAAAAAGTAGCAATAATAAATTGTTTTTGCTAAAAAATATAATTAAATGATTTTATCACTTCAGTTTTAATTAACTATGTATAACGATATAGCGAAAACAAATGAACCATAAAACAAAATAGTTACATTGTTATGAAATGTAAATAAAGTAATAACTAAGCTATTGGGCTAGAAATTTTTTGAAAAAAATCGCTAAATAACAACTTATCTAATTGCTATTTTACCATATATTTCAACAAAACAGTTAAATAATCATAAATACGATGATATTCAAACTGTTTTCCGTGAGAAAATCTAATAACTGCTTTCATCTAATATGGTTTTAAGCAACCGGAATTTTATTGCAACTCTAGACCCACCTACTGAAACCTCTTACTTCCTTGCAGATTTGTACATATTGTCACCGAGTGGGCTCATTCGTCAATCTCATGACCGATGGAACTGTGGTTCGAATCCCATCGTTGACACAATATTTCTTCAATTTTCTTCAACACATGAAGAGTATCTGATGTCCTGCGTTCCCCAGTTTGTGATCCTGGTATATTAGATAACGATATTCTCAATGACGCATAGATGGCAGCACCATAAAGCTGTTGAACTTTCTCAAATACCAACATGAAATATTTTACGGTTTTAAAACCATTCTAGTTGTAAATGGTTAAAAGACCCTAAAGGTAAAAAAATGTTCTTTACCATAAACCTTACGATGAATTGGATGGACAAACAGCTGCCATCTAACTCACCATAATTTCAGAATGAAAATTCTAGCAATGTATAATGATATAGCAAGAAAAAAAATAGCTGCATTGTTGCCGGATACAAATAAAATAATAATTAAGCTATAGACAAAATAATATTTAACGGGAATAATTTAATTCTCCAACGCCCTTTTCTTTTGTCATTCATTGTGAAAGGTATAAATGAAGTGACAAATTTGTTACCCGAAAAATAAATCACCACTATTATTTGCACTTCTCATTTTTAACACGCCAAGAATAGGAAATGAAGTAGACTCGTTCCCAAAAGATCACGTTTTATTTGGCATTCAAGAGGATTTAAAAGCGGAGCACTTCGTTTCTATTATTTCCAACTATTCTTTCACACGCCTCATTTGTTTATATGATTTCATATTGTTTAAAAAATTACTTTTTTTCTGAAAATGTGAAGAAAATTGTTTTTACTGTTTGCACTTTTCGAAAAATAAACAAAATGAAATGGTAGGTGCTTTTTACGCTTTTTCAAATAATAGTTTTAAATAAAAAATATTGAACAGTTGTTTTTTTTTAGTAAACACAAATTATTTGAAGACAAACAAGTTGAAGCTCATGTCTTATATCTTAGAATCGTTTTAAAAGTTATGCTTGAAAAATTCAAGTAATACGACGAATCTGGATTATTTAAATTTTAAAAATTCATTTATTTTGTTAGTGAAGCTATATTATTTATTTTTATACAATAAAGTATTTCATACATATCTTTATACAGTATTGTGATTTAGTCAAACTATTTATATTAAATGTCTCCGAAAATTCTTAATTTACTAACTCAGCATCTTATAAAAATGATATTTTTTAATTTGAGTAATACATAGTTTTTGTTGTTCACTTTATAAGTTTTTCTCATTTAGTTATTCTCACCTCAAATTGACAATTTGAGTGACTATAATCTAGAAATAGCCTTAAATGTATAGCCTTTAAAGTAGCCGTGTTGAGCCAAAATAACCTTAAAATATGTTTTACGCATTTAAATTAAGTTACAATGTAAATAAATTTAGATTAATTTCAATGTATTTAATGAAATAATGATAAAATCTGTTTCATGTATTTAGGAATATAACAATGCATCTATATTTCAGTGTAATTATTGAAACAATATGCTTCATTTACTTAAGGAATTCACAATTTATCTATATTTCAAAGTAATTATTGAAACAAAGCTAATTGAAACTTACATATTCAGAAAGTTTACAATGTATATCTTATTTCAATGAATTTAATTTCAATAATGAAATATGTTTTATGTGTCTATAGAACTTACAATGCATTTATATTTCGATGTACATAGTGAAATTGCTAAGGAATCTTTCATGCATTTGAGGGATTTAAAATGCATCTTCATTTCAACATTTTTAGTGAAATAATGAAAAAATATGATTCGTGTAATTCAGATGTTTAAACCGTAACTATATTCCAGGGAATTGTGCCATGATTGCTATGGAATCATCGTGTGTGCGTGGAATCATAATTAGTGAAATAATTATAAAATATACTTTAAGTATTTAAGTAACTTACAATGCATCTACATTTCATTTATCGAATTTTAAAAACACGATTTATTCAAAATTTGATTTCTCAGGAGCTAATTGACCGATTTTGCTCCAATTCTATATTTTGCCATGTAAAATTACATTCTTTAAAAAAGTTATAAAAGAATTGCATACTTTACAGTTCAAAATGTTTTTAATTAATTATTAAATAAAAATAGTAGATAATAATAAATGTTCGCTGAAAGTAATATTATTCATAGTATTATCTTTGGATAAACGGATTTTAAAATTTTGTGCAAAAATTTTTCAATTCTCTTAAAAATTTCTAGAGATAGAGAGAAATAAACAAAAAGTAAAATTAACATTAAGGGGTCCAAACTTTGGACCTCTTTTCTGACCGAACTATGGGGACCATATTTCCCTGACGGCGGCATGTTGAGAATAAGAATTTCAAATCTGAAAGAAAAAAAGTTATGTTTATTCAAATAAAGTGCGTTTTTGTGTCTGGTTTTATAACTTAAAATGTCTTCGGCACTAATTAATTATCATAAATGAGGTCTCTCTCTGAGCGCGTTAAGATTGAATCCTGAAACGTGAAATCCCAATCATTAGATCAAAAGTTACTTGGGGTTGTTCGTGTATTTCTTTTGAGTACTGTACATATGAATACATATCAAATTTCATGCTATAGTACTGGTTTTTCCTTGTGTCGTAGTGGTTTTTACATTTGTATTAGTTGTAATGAATCAATTAGAACCTTATTATACTACCGTAAACCGGGGTGAGTCTACCCATTTTTTCAGTTTGTCAACTTTCAAGTGGTCAAACTTTTGTAAATATTAAAGAAAAAAGGCTTTTAATAGGTGTTTCGGAATCTCTATTTATCCCTCTTTAAAGCTGTGAAATCGATTTTAGAAAATAGTTACAGTTACGCTGTTACTGTATATTTTTATAGAACTGCTGACAAATCTCTCGTATGGGGCGAGTCTACCCATTCTACTAAAATGAATGTTAACATTGTAAATCATCAAATTTTACTATTAAATTGTTATTTTAGTTACTATATAGGATATTTATGAAGTAAAATTCATAACTTTATTATATATTCCATTTTTTTATTCATAAAATAACACAAATTGAGTATTTGATCGATTATCACATTTTGATCACAGTTTTGTTTTTATAATCATTAACATTATAAAATAACATTTTTTTCCGATTATTGTTGATAAAAATAAATTAAAATTAATATAAATTTACAATTAAATAATTAATAAATAATAATAATTAAAGATTATTAACAAAATCGAAATTCAAACATTGGGAATCATGAAAAATCCTTTTCCCATTCTTTTGGGAGGTGTGATTTTTCTTACAATGTTTTCTCGTTGAAATATAACATTAAAAAAAAAAAGGTAATTTTGTAATATAAAAATTGAAAAAAATAGGTAAAATAAACATATTTTATATTTAACCTATACATTTTCTTATTAATGATAAATTTATCAATGCAGAATTTAAATAATATACTCAAATTCATTTAAAATGACTTAATTTTAATATAAACAAAGTTCTAAATTGTATTATTATGCTTTATTAAAACTAAATACGAATGGGTAGACTCGCCCCGCGAATTCTGGCTTTTTGTTTACAACAGCAAAACTTACATTCTTTTTGTTTTTGTTTTTTTCATATAAAATTAATGTAATCTTAGTCTTAGATAAGTTTATCACTTAACCAAAGTAAAAATAGTAATAATAATAATATACTTACGGAGCTCCAACTAAAGGTTTGCTGATTTTCAATACAAATCTCTCAAAAGACGTTTGAACAGGTCGGTTAAAAAGACACCAAATAAATAAAAACGGATCAAACTACTACAGCGCCATCTTCCTTAGAGTCTGAACTAAGTCCTCCGTCGGTAAAAAAAAATTTTTTTGCAATTTAAAATAGTGAAAATTAAATAAAACTAAAATGGGTAGACTCGCCCCTGGATGGGTAGACTCGCCCCGGTTTACGGTACCATATTATTATGAATCCTATTATACTATTCAAGTTATATCATATTACAAATGTCTGTATTAATCCAGTTAAATTATTCACATTGAGCGACATTATAATGTTACAGTTCAACCTCGTTACTGTGCATGGCAAACATTTTAAATTGTTGTTTATATAAAATTAAACTACACTAAGACAATAGTGTAGTTTAATTTTAAAACTACACTATTTAAACTTACTAAGACAATAGTAAGTTTAACTCATCATTGAGATTAAAAAATATTTCAGTGATTTATGTTCAATAATGTATTATTCAAATGAACTCCCGGTCTTATCTGCATAATGCCATTCATCTGATAGTGATGTAATTAGCATCGTTCTACTATTTTAAACAAAATTAATAAAATAGTATAACGTTGTTGAACTCAAGCTGTTTAACTGAAATTATATAACACAGTTAAGCTTGGAACATAGAAATAAGTTTTATCTCAGCCTGTGGTGTTTTTACAATCTTATGATTTTCAATATTAACCATTTCAAACATTTAATAAATAAACAATAGTGCAAAGTTAAATTTGGACTTTATTTTCGTGTTTTCTCAGAAAAATACGTTTTATAATAGCAGAACTACCTCAATTTTCTGCTGATTCACTTAAGGATTTAAAAAAATTTATATTAATGTTGTTTAAAAACAGAATTTATAATTTTTGTCTAATTTTGTCTCTAAAAGTCTATATTTTAACTATAGATTTCCCCACTGCAATATGCATTTAATTTTAATTTATAGCCGTCATTGAGCAGCCGACCCGAAAATCAAACATCCTGTCTATCAGTGTTCAACTCTGTAGCCTTATAATTTTGAACCCAATTCAGAGGATATAAAATACTCTAAGATTAAGCATTGTGAACAAACTATAGTGCAGCTTTCAGGAGAACTCCTCCAGACATCAGTCTCGCGTCATGGCGTGTACCATAGTTACGAGGAAAAGTCACTTCGACTGGGGGAGTGAGGTGAATAGTTTCTCTTGATCTTGGTATAGGTCAGCGTGAGTGAAACAATCGACGCCTTCATTTCTCCATTGCATCGCCATTAGAAATGTACTCTCGCTCGTTACCATAGCCGCAGACAGCCCCAAACTTTTTGACTGGAGGAGTGCTCTTCAAAGCCGCACTGTTTCCTTTGTGGAGTACTTTTTGATGGAATTAACCTACATTTGCGTTACATGAAGAGGAAAACCTTACACAGTTGGCCCGATGGCAAGAGGATTCTATCCCATAATACGTCTACCACTGAATATATTTTATGTCAGTACTGTGGTCGATGTGAGTCGGGAGTAGAATTTGTATTGACCAGCCAACACTGGGTTTTGAACCTAGGTTACCTCACAGGGAGGGAGACGATCTATCTCCTGAGCCACTACGGCTCTGATCTATGCATTTGTCAAATTTGTTACATGTTGCACATTCAATTGTGTTTTTTGTTTTGCCTTTTTGCCCGTTTTGTGTTATTTAAGGATGATTAAAATCTCATCTGCGAAATTTTGATTACTCTGCTAATGATCCTTTTATTTTTATTAGAAAACAACTTTTAAGGGGAAGAATTTTGAAAATCTTTAAACGGATTTTAGATATGGAAAACCGCAATAGAATATAACCATATATTCCGAACTATTTGAGACTAACGCGAAATCGATAAAAATTGGCCCTCGAAGCATTTTGAAATAAAGCCAAAACTATTTCTGCACTAGTTAGCGGCTGCTTTGCTAAATTAAATACAGAGGAATGTCGAAATCAGAAAATGGCAAATGAATAGCCGCGGACTATCATCTAGTTCTCTCCTTGGTTAAAGAACACTCATTGGCTGAGAGAACTAGAGTAATTTAGATAATTCCTTCTTCCTAATCCACAAGGAAATGCTTTTGATTTAGACACCGCCATGTCTTCTGCGTTCTAATTCCAATCAAGCGAAGTTCTCTGAAAGCATAATCAATCAGGGAAACATCTGAGGACTGTTTTCTGAGTAACCGTGTTATGCGAACGACTGGTTTTTCTTTTAGACATTCGTAAACTAAAATGAGAATAGGAGAATGCTATCGGAAAAAATGTTATAAATAAGCAAATAATTTTTTTTTCTTCAAAGAAAACATTTCAAACTGAACAAAATTAAATAAAAATATATGTTAATGGATAAGAAAGATTTATCTAATCGTTGTTTGGCTTCAAAAATTTATATTTTTGCACACACATTTTAACAATACTATTTTTAAATATAAAAGATGGGGTTATCCGATAAAATCTACCCGATTTAATTATATTCGAGACAGGGAAAAATGGCATATTATACACTCATTGTAAAATAACAAATGAGACAAGCACACAAGGGCTTAATAACAAAACAAAACTTTTAATAACAAAGAGCAAATAATTTTACATCCGCCGTTGGCGGTTTCCAGAAAAATTATAGAATAATAATAATGGTAGTTGAAAATATTTTCCTCAGATGGCGCTAGCTGTATCGCAACATCCTCCCCCCCGTTTTGAGAAGGCTGTGACCAACTCAAAACGAGGTTAAAAATCTTTTGGGCACTTTAATCGAACGTCCAAAGCGGGTAACTTAGGCAGAAGACTGTTCAGGTTTTACATCAGCAGGAACAGAAGGCAACATCTTATCAGCATTTTGGTCTTTCATATTCTGATTAACTGCTAAAGAAATGGGTATTTTGGCCCTTTTCTGTAAAAGGCAATTTAATTTGTTAGCAGAAGGGAGTTCTAAAGAATAAATTCTTTGAATGGGCCTCAACATTTCTCCATTTTGAGCTTTCAGTCTTACAGTTCGAACTTTCCCATCTTTACCAGGGATAAGCTCTATCACCCTGGCTAATGGCCAATTCAAACGCTTCTTAAAGTCATCGCCAATGAGAAGAACCTCACCAACCGAAATATCAATATTTTTGCCCTTTAAATTTTGTTTCAAAATTAACTGTCCCAAGTACTCCTTTCGGAAACGTTTTCTTAAGGATTCTATAAGCTGGACTCTATATCGAATTCGCTTGCGACAATGCTGAGCATCGACCATATCGATATCAATTACTTTAGTTTCTGAGTTATCTAAAAGAAACATAGCTGGTGTAAGAGGTTTTAAATCGGTTGAGTCTTCGGACAGATAGGTGAGTGGTCTAGAGTTCATAATTGACTCGATGTCGCATAATACCGTTTGCAACTCTTCATAGGTCAAAACAGCTCTTCCTAGCGTGCGTTTCAAAAGATCTTTAAGTGTCCGAATCAGGCGTTCCCAAAAACCTCCCCACCAGGCTGCTGACGGAGGGTTAAATTTCCAATTTATATGGTGTAACTCTGCCTCTCTCAAAACTTTATCCCAATCAATTTCATTCAAATCATTGTATGCCCCCTTGAAGTTAGTGCCATTATCTGAATACATTTTTCTGGGACGACCTCTTCTGGCGACAAAACGTCGAAAAGCCAAAAGAAATGAATCTGTACTTAAAGAGGTCACTAACTCTAAGTGTACAGCGCGGTATATTGCGCAAGTAAACAAAACAACCCATGTTTTGCTACCTTTCTTAATGTAGAGGGGTCCCGCAAGATCCACTCCTACAACCTCAAAAACATATGCATCCTTCACACGGTCCTCAGGAAGAGAAACAGGCTCGGTGAAATGAGCTTTAGCGGTATACCTTTTGCACTTTATACAGCTCTTTACAATATTGCGAATTGCTTTTCTACCTCTCACAATCCAAAATTTTTCGCGAATGATGCTCAACAATATTTGAGTACCAGCATGATAGTTAACACAATGATAATACTCGATTAATCTCTGTGTAAAAATACACTTTTCGGGCAAAATTATAGGAGATTTAAAATAAGGGGTGTCGATTCTTTCAGTTATGCGAGTTTTTACTCTGATCATACCCTCTGAATCTTTGTAAACATTATATACAGGTATTTCATTAGGAAAAGGAAAAAACTTTGATTGAACAATGTTGATTAAACTCTTTTCCGCTGATTCAGTTTCTGCTAGGGTCAAGTTGCCTACAATTCTAGATTTCTTTTGAACGCGACAATTGTTAACGAAGCGCACTACCCAAGCAACAAGTCTGATTATTGATGGATAGCTAGAAAACTGTTTTGCGTACCAAGGTGTTTCCTCCTCAACCGAATTAAAATTACTAAGCACTACCTTTCTTCTCTCTAAATCTACTTCCTTTTCGCAAAAAATCTCATTGCAAGGCCAGTTACTCGAAGTTTCTAACAACCATGACGGTCCTCGCCACCACTGTAACCTTGCCAACTTTTTGGGAGAACATCCACGTGAAACGAGGTCAGCAGGATTAATATCTCCCGGGACATGACGCCAATCATTAGGCGAAGTAATTTGCCTAATCTCTTTAACTCGATTAGAAACGAAAATGGACCACTCCCCCTGCTCTTTTATCCACCACAACGCAACCATTGAGTCGCACCAAAAATACGTTTTCATAGTAGGGATATCAAGAGCTAAGCGAATGGAAAGGGCCATTCTTGCTCCGATACAACAAGACATAAGTTCGAGTTTAGGAATAGACATTTCTTTTACGGGTGCGACTCTAGCTTTAGCGCGTAACAATTGAATTTTAACATTACCAGAATTTTCAGTTTTCATAAATACACATGCACCGTATGAAGTTTTGCACGCATCCACAAATACATGTAATTCCGAAGAATCATTAATTTCGACATAACGAGGTATTTCGATGTGCTCAAAAAAGGATATTTCACCTATCCACGTAGAAAATTCTTTATTCATTTCTGGCGGTATTAAGGAATCCCAACTAAGCTTATCCTTCCACATCTTCTGTAATAATAATTTAGGCTGCAATGTACTCGGACACAATGTACCTATAGGATCAAAAAACCGCTGCACATACGATAATACAGTTCTTTTTGTAAATGTTTCGTTACGATCTAAATCATTAGTAAAGTTGCATCGTAAAGTATCTCGATCCAAATTCCACTTAATACCCAGTAAGGAAGTATCACCAGAAGACTTGGATAAAAGAGGATTTGCTATATTACCTTCCCAACCTCGCAAATTAAAACAAGCTGTTTTCATTAATTTTTGAGTCTTAATAATAAAGTTTTCTAATTCTGTGACAGTGTTAACTCCCGTGACGCAATTGTCGACGTAAAAAGCATGTCGGAGCTTGGGAACAACATCGGAAAATTCATCGGAAGCGTTCTCCAGGAGATGACTTAAAGAAGCCATTAGTAAAAAGGGACTCGTGGTCACACCAAACACAACTCTTCAGTGTCTATAAGCAATGGGATCACCTGTCTCAGATGGAAAGAAAAATCGTAAAAAATCTCGGTGCTGTGGGGATATGCTTAACTGCAAAAAGGCTTTTTCTATATCAGAAGAAAGACCTATTGGAAATAATCTAAACCTGTCAATAATATCAGGAATCAATTCGATCAAATTTGGGCCTTTGACCAAACAGTCATTTAAAGATGGTTGATTGCACTGTTTGGCTGAGGCATCAAATACTGGACGCAATTTAAATGTCTCGCTAGATTGTTTGATGACAGAACGATGGGGCAAATAATGACAAGGTTCATTAATTTCACTTTCAGGAACCTTTTCTATAATATTTATCTCCTGCCAGTTTTTAAAAACATTTATATAATCATTCAAATAACCATTTGCTAAAGAGCGTTTACACATATTCAAGTGACGCTTTAAAGTTAACTGTTTGTTATCAAGCAAAGTAGTTTCACTTTTAAATGGAAGTAAAAGTTCATATCTTCCATTCGGAATAATAGTTATTTTATCTTTATACAGCTCAATAGCTTCCGAAAACATTAATCTCTGTTTAGAATTATCATATGGGTCTCTAATACCTATTACATCGAGATCCCAAAGCTTATTTACATTTAAAGTTACTGAATGCAATACACATACATTATCACATAGGATAGAATTGGAATCAACAGATATTGATTTACCATTATTTATATCTGCATAAACATTATTTATTTTACCAGTAAGAGTATTACCAAGTTTTGTCTGAACAACCATTAAACCTGATTTTAATGCTATTGATTTACCAGTAAACAATTTAGAGGTAATGTCTGCTCCAAGAAGCAGATCTATTTCAGAATCATTAAAATTAACATCGTGAATATCTATGTTTCTTTGTTGCAATTCTCTTAGCGTAACAGAATCGTTAGCTCGAGGAACAAAACCACAAATTTTTTCTTCAGAGAGGACTTCTAGTTTAAAACAAAAAGTGTTTTCCAAATTATAAACTTTAATCATGAACCACTCATGGTCTTTAGGTTTGGTTTCGTTACCTCCAAATAAACCATGAATAAGTGTTTGTTTACCCTTGGGTTTCAAACACAATTTTTTAACAATTTTAGTACTCAAATATGAGCGCTGCGAGCCAGTATCTAAAATGGCTCGTATATTACACTCACTTTTCTTATTTTTAACTTTTACTATCAGAGTCATAAGAAAAACAGTTTTAAAATCATAAGCAGGGGCACTGCTATTGGCTAAAGATGACACTTCCTCAGTTTTAGGTTCATTGTTCTTCATTTCTCGATCAGGGCACATCAAAATAAAATGATTTTTATTACAAATAATGCATCTAATCTTCATCCTACATGTACGAGCAGTATGTCCCAATTTAAGACAGGAGACGCAAGCTTTTTTGTTGTAAATTACCTTTCTCCTTTCTTCTAAACTTAGCTTTCGAGCAAAATAGCAATCTTGGGAAAGGTGCTTTTTCCCGCAAAAGAGACAGATAAAATTGATCTTACCTGTATTATCAGGCGTAGTGCTTACCAATGCAGCTGTGGTAGATAAATCCATTTTCTCTACAACAGGCTCTTTCTTCTTAGTAGAGGTTCCAAATCCAGCCCGAGCGAGGACGACAAGCTCCTCACCCTTCACCTCTTGCTGTAAAAAGTTCATTAATTTTTGCAAAGATCTTTCCCCTTGGTCAGAAGAACGACTTCTTTCGTATGCAATCAAAACAGTCTCCGGCAAAGAAGATTCTACTAGTGGCATTAGAAAATCTCCGTAATTGCTCTGTGTACGCCCTAGGCTTTCCAAGGCCCGTATCTTTCCTTCCAATTCATCGTACAATGCAGTTAAATCAGTTTTGGATCGACCAGATATAGCATTTTTCATTACAAGTGATAATAAGTCCCGGACATAAACTTGCACCAGTAAATCTGTCCGTCCGAAACGCTCTTTTAACTGTTCAATGGCTTTATCGTAGTTCTTAGCCGTTGCAGGGAAGCTGCCGACAACCCGGGCCGCTTTTGACTGCTGCTCTAAAGACGACAACAAATACTGAAACTTATCCTCCTTCGATAAAGTTTCGTCGGAATGAATTTTTTCATATTGGCTCCAAAAGCCTAAGAAATCTTTTAATTCACCACTAAATTTACGTAGCTCAATCTGTGGGAGTTTATATTTTCTTTGAACTACATCTGTTTTACTTAAATGTTCAGTTAATATGGAACAAATTTCGTGATATTTGTCACGATATTCCTCCGCTTTTTCGAAGTCCGACTCATATTCTGTGTCGGCATTTTCCAAGAGAAGAATACAATTAGAAACTTCCTCTTGGCAGTTTGCCAACCGCTCAAATTTGTCCTTCAATTGTAGCTCGTAAATCGAAAGCGTTTTTATATTACTTTCCTTAGTATCCAATTCAGCAACATTGAGCACGTCTTCAATATTTTTCACACATAGCGAAAAAGAAGTTCTTAGTCCTTTTCTTTTCGCTTTTAATTGAATTAGTTCCATATTAGCACAGTTCAGAAAAATTCAGTCTCGAAATTAATATATCAAATATCGGGTCCCTGTTCGGGCGCCAGTTATTTAACAATACTATTTTTAAATATAAAAGATGGGGTTATCCGATAAAATCTACCCGATTTAATTATATTCGAGACAGGGAAAAATGGCATATTATACACTCATTGTAAAATAACAAATGAGACAAGCACACAAGGGCTTAATAACAAAACAAAACTTTTAATAACAAAGAGCAAATAATTTTACATCCGCCGTTGGCGGTTTCCAGAAAAATTATAGAATAATAATAATGGTAGTTGAAAATATTTTCCTCAGATGGCGCTAGCTGTATCGCAACACACATGGAGGAAAAAAAATCTAATATTACCATACTGTATAGTTTTGACATATCTGATAAAAAAAATTCCAGAATTCTGGTAATAAAAGCCAATATATACGGTATTTAAAGCTTCAATTTGGTAGTTTTTAAGTTCATCAGGTTGACGCTTACAGGAAATTCTGGTTCTTAAAATTATACTTCTTATTACCAGACGTTTTGTAAGAAATACAAAACTGAAAATTAAAGTCATCCAAATAGGTTCTAATGCTTTTTCTTAGGTATAAGGATAAATTTAATAATTTTCCCCACATTTACCAAATTTCTCCACTGATTATAAAACCAAATTTTATTGCGAAATTTGCCAGAAAGATTGCCAAAGCACTACGGTTAAGATTACTGCGCAAATATGAACAAATTGTCAATTCGGGGCATTATAAAAATGAAGAGAAATTTAAATAACAAAAAGTGATGAAAAAGAAGTAACATAGACTTAGCAATTGAGAACGAACATCCAAAACATATTAGAATACAAAAAAAAAACTCTAAGCAAGGAAATTAAATAGAGTTAAAAAATTCGAAAGTATATTCCAAATATACCAATTTTATTTAATCATCAATCTCAAAACACTAACTTATTCTAATTAACCTTAAAACACAAACTTCTATAGTATTCTCTAATTATAAGAGTTTATATTCAAGAAAACAAATTAAGTAGGACTTACCTCGTTTACCTGATTTTTTCTCTTTTTGTTGCGCGATCTAATAAAACGGAACTTACGAAGTTGAGAAATTCCTTTTGATTTTTGAAATAACCACTCAAAACTTCTTAAAATCTCAGACTTGTAATGCAATGGCTGTTAACCAAGCCATTAAGGGATGCAAAAGATCCAAGTTTAAATAAAACATTCAAATAAAGGGATCGCATTTTTGAAACATTAAATATTTGGTGACGTCATCGTTACTACAATTATTATATGAGTTCTTCGTTTATATATATTCAAACGAACAATGTCAAAAGGGGCTATCATTTTCAAAGATTTGACACAGACCATCCAAAACATTCGCCCTTCTTCATTGAATAATACATTACATCTAAGAAACTTTAAACATCATCATAAGTCCACAGCAAAAAATAACACTGTAAGTAGAACAAAACTTTTATAAAGCAAAAGCCTATAAGATCGTTTTCAACGGATTCAACACAAATCAATCAATTTTAATCTTGTTACATATATTTTGCTGACGAATATAGATTTAAATTTAAATAATAACATCAAAACATCAACTTCCTTAATTTAAGCCACTCATCGGGAAAAAAAATGCTGGCGGTAAAAAAATTGCGTCGGTTGTAGTTTACGTTTGATTTAAAATCGTTTGCTTTTTTCGAACAAATATTAATTAGATGTTTATTCTTTTGAATGATTTTTAACTCCTATCGATATTTTAATAAGTTGTAAAATTAAATTTAAGCTTTTACACTAATTATTATTTGCATTTTAAATTAACGATTATTTAAGAAACCTAAAAGAGCCTGAACACAATATATACTTCAATGCAAAGCGCTTCATATTCTATGAATGTCTTCATTTTTTCTGAAAATAAATCTTTGAGTGCAAACTTCATTAATATCAATCCAAATGAACACAAAATGGAATGAAGCATTTTATAGAAAATTAAAAGATTTCAATAATGCTTAGTTTTAAGTTTTTGTTCGCTCAAAAATTTTATTTCTTTAAATCTAGATTATACATTTTTCTAAAAATTAAATCTTATCAACGTTTGTGGATATAATAGCTGTGTATAATTTGAAATTTTTCAAGATGAATCTTAAAGAAAATGCTAGTGTATTCATCTAGTTTGGAAACAGTAGGAAGCAATAATATTAAAATAGATTTATTTAAATATTGTTCGGTAATTTGTGTAAGAAGTATATTTACATTTCAATTATTTTTTTATGACACTGTGAACGTTAGTGAGTGTTATTTTTTTTTAACAAACACGTTTAAGGAAACAATTTTAGTTTTTCAAAATCATATTGAGAGG
Organism: Parasteatoda tepidariorum; assembly: GCF_982258835.1. Classification (NCBI taxonomy): domain Eukaryota; kingdom Metazoa; phylum Arthropoda; class Arachnida; order Araneae; family Theridiidae; genus Parasteatoda; species Parasteatoda tepidariorum. The sequence continues at coordinate 77,638,893 of NC_141758.1, forward strand.
CCTTTGGAGCCATTTAAAAAATCTCCCTTGATTGTAATTGTTGTGATCATTCCTGACTCGATTGTGATTCACATATTTAATTTTAAGACATTGCAAAAAAATGCTTACAGAATTTTCAAGCAACTGGTCTAACTTTAATAAGACGCTAAAATATCCCTATAACTTCAGAAAGACAAGTCGTGAAATGGTTCTCATGCAACTTTCCAAGGGATCAAAGTTGCAACAAAGTTTCTCAGAGACTTTAGTCCCAGAAAAGTATATTTGTGACTACCAAGTGACATGAGTCACAATAAACAGTCATGAAAAAATTTATGAGCTATCACAAAACAGAGCCGCATTATGACTTTCTGGGGACAATTCAAAGTCCCACCAGTGACTGCTGTGACCAGTTTTTTTACTTTTTAATGACGTCGTTGTGACAGTTAGTACGATCTGGGATATTTTTTAAAATTTCCTGAAACTTTTTTTTTATTTCCAATGGCAGACATGAAAGACAAATTTGTAGCCAAGAACAATATAAAGAAAGAACAAAAAACGGAAACAAGAGCTACAAAAATAAAGAGTCTATAGGTCTGTAATAATGCATCTCGCCCGCCAATATCGTTCCCACAAGGGCCCGGGAGGAAGTGCAGGGCAATGTCTTAGATGGTTAGCGTCCATTTCTTCTTGTTGGTTACATAATGGACAAAGGAAATTTCCTGAAACTACATGAACTAAATTTGAAACTACATGAACTAAATTTGAAACTACATAAACTAAATTGGAAACTACATAAACTAAATTTGAAACTACATAAACTAAATGTTAAAAATTTTTACTGCTAGTTTGGTAAAAAGTAGGTGATTCGTTGCAAATTTCTTTTTAATAGCTTAAACTTTTTAAAGTTTCTATAAATTTCAAAAAAATAATAATAATAATAAATGAACAAAAAATTTTACCTTGATGAAAATTAAAGAAATTAAAGTCTCTTTATGTAAAAAAAATTCTGTTCTTGGTTTACGAGTTATGAAACTTACCTTAAATTCCAAAATGATAGTAATTGCACAGAAAATAATTAAATGAACAAATCGAATATTTTTTAAGCGATCACTTAACTTAGAATAATAAAATCATGAATCTGATTTCCTTTAAGATAATGTATTTGCATTTTCAAGCTCAAAGACACGAATTCTTTAACATATAGGGTTAAGGACGTGATGACTAAAGGGATAGAGCGCTCACCTTCCAATGAGGTGGACCGGATTCGAATCCCAGCTAGACCGATCAATACGAATTCCGCACCCGCCTCGCTCCAACCACAGTGCTGACGTAAGATAGCCTCAGTGGTATACGGATCATGGGACAGAGACGCCTTGCCATCAGACTAACCTTGTAAAATTTTCGTGGTTTTCCTCTCCATGTAACGCAAATGCGGCTTAGTTTCATCAAAAAGTCCTCCACGAAGGCAAATTTCTCCCAATACTTGATCCAGGAGTACCCTTGTTTTCTGGATTGAGTTCAAAATTAGAAGGCTACGGTGTTGAACATTGGTAGTCGAAAATCCGAAATTGTGATGGCTGTTCAACGACGGTTACAAAACGATGACATACTTCTAATTGAAGATTAAAAGGGAAAAGTGGTTGATACCCATTTTTTACAATTATTTTTTACAATTTACCATTATTTCTGTTGCATTTTGAGAGTTACTAAGTATAAACAAACCAATGGGCTGGGTTAGCCTGGTGGATAAGGTCGTTGAGCCCATGTTCAAGTTGTCGTGAGTTCGATACCCACTAGTCGAAGACTCTGAGTACAGTAAATGGTGACTGATGCTTGTTAAATCTGTCGGGTCACTGTCGTTGTTAACGAGAAAGACGAAATTAGAGTGAAGACTAGACGATTGAAACTTTCCCTTTGGGCGATTTGGCAATTCTTAAGATGCATTTCGTGAATATTTGAGAATAATTTTGTTACGACTTCGTATGATTTGTGACTAAACTTGAACTCTCATATATATTACGAGAATTTGAAACCTGATCACAGTGTATTGAGGAAGATCGTTAACTAGAATGGCGAAACTAGAATAAAGCCTAGACAAACGAAACTAGCCGGCCGGGTGGTCAGGGATTTGGCCTCATGCCAGGAAGATCCCGGGTTTGATTCTCGCTTTGGGCATGAATACAATGTATCTCTCTGTTCTATATGCGCTTTTACGTTGTGGGAGTAACGTTGTTACACTTGTATGGGGCCACAAAAAATTTATCTACAATATTACCTGCTAGATAATATAAGACGCCAAGAGTCCTCTCTGTTGCTTTTTTTCGGAAAAAAAAAGAATGATGAAATATTTCTTTACTTTAAACGCAATTAATTTCCTCTAAGAAGTGATGATAGTTAATTCATCTCTTTGGCGAAATTTTCCCTTGGATTATACAACAGGAAAAGGTTTCGTCAAAAAGGAAGATAGTTTCGTTATATTTGAGTATCCTTTTTTTTTACAGTATTAAAAACAACATATAAGTTGCAGGCCTTTATCAACAAATGTATGAGAAGAATTTTTAATATGAAATGAGTTCTCAAAATATCTGAAAATGAATTATTTAAAATCAGTAAGCAAAAACCACTAGAAATAGAAAACAGAGAACGCAGATGGTATAGGTTTGGACACACTATCAGAAAGAAGGCCCTGTAAAACAGACACAGAACTGAGCACCTCAAGGGAAACTATAGAGAGTCAGACTTGCATGGAGCAGAACTATTATGAATGAATTAAAGACAATGAGCGGAGCATGAAGAGAAATAAAAGTGCTTGGCCACCAACAGTGAGATATGGAGAGTCACAACAAAGGCTCTATTCTCCCTACGGAGTGAAGAGAGAAGAGCGACTGAGTGTCTGAAAGTTACCTAAGTAAATATTCGGCTTTGAGAAAAGGTTACTAAGACACATCCTGAGCAGGAAATTTGGCTAAAATCTGGGTGTTTAACAAGGTTTTTCGATGATTTGTCACCAAGAAAAATTAAAAAACCACGGTTTAAGTTCCTTACACTTGAAGCAAAGCGATGATTTAAGCTATATATATGTATTATATCTGTCATCTTGGCGAGAAGATTTATCTAGACATTAGAACAGAAAAATAGCTTAAATATTTTAAAAGTTGTTAAACTTTTTTTTTAAAACATCGCCTATTTGGCGACATTTTACCAACCAGATGAAAATTACTAAAAGCGTCTTATTCTCAGTTTTTGAAGAATTTTATGAGCCCATCTAATGCAGCGTGGATGTTAGCTTTCAAATGTTCAAAAAATAATTCCCAAACTCTTTTTATTTTCACAAAACTGTGGCTTTTCCCCATATTGACGTTTTGAGGTATAATAGGTATAGGCAGCACTGGCTTTAGGTAGGCTAAACTTCTTCTAAAGTCATGAGTAACTGCAGCAAACTCACAGCAGTTATGAAAATAGCATAATATTCGCAGCAAAAACATCATTTCATGCGACGACGGCGCCTTTTCATTTTAACTCTTTAGATCAGAATATTTAATGAATCTTTATCAACAGGCAAACTTTTATAATTCCGGCTAAGGTGATTCCATTAAATCTCATTTGTTTTACAGCTCTTGAAAATTCCTTGGACAATTTATATTAATTTTTAATTTTATGTTTACATGGTTTGGGATTCCTTCGAAATAAATAGTACTTAAATGAATTGCACATTGTTTTTTTAACTTTATAAATGATCGCAGAAAAATCATAACAACATAAAAACATGAAAAGGATTTCAAAATAAAACGCAAACTCATCAACATCAGAATTACTTGATAAAATTTATAATAAATAGTAATTTACCTATGGACAATTATATATCAACTACCTCACATATACTTTTATAAGTCATATCAATAAAAACTAAACCAATTCTATCATTTTTGTATGAGAAGTTAGATTACTAATTTGAAGCCTAAAGAACGTAAAAAGAAGTAATTTAAGACTAAATTTCGTGTTTCAAGAACAAAATTAAGAAATACTATTGTGTATTTCATAATAATGATCATAGTTTTATAAAAACGTCCTTAACATCAATAAAATTATTTTACTCAACTGAAATACAATGTCTACAATGTAGATAAATGTAAAGCGTTCGTATAAAAATTGAACTCTATATTAAAAAATGTTGAACAGTTTATTACGGCATTTTTTATTTACTAACACTTAACTTTTAATCTAACTGTAAGTTTTGAAATTATTTTAAAATAACAATTTTTCAAAAGAATATGTTTAAAATAAAATTTATTAAAAAAAACTATTTTTATTAAGAAAAATAAATCAAATAGTATAGATGAAATTAAACAAATTTGTAATTTAAATTTTTAGTATTTGTTTATTCAAAAAAATAAACTCAAATTAAATAAATGACTTACAATTTGTTTTCATTAAACTCAGCTGAATTTGAAATTTTTGTTCATAAATTTATTAAAATGTTTCATAGAATTTTTTTTTCTGAAAACCCTTATTAAGCTGTAGACAGAAAAAATAACTGAAATTATTAGTTTAAAATAGTATTGACAGTAGTTTAATTATTAATTTAAGTAGTTATTGATCGAAAGATTCCTTTCTCTGATATAGTCCAGTATTTATTCAAAATATTCTATTGTTATAAATGATATACCAAATTTCACGTAAGTTATGGATATTGCGCAAATTGTACCATGGTATTTTAGCTATGGCATTTTGTGCAATAGTCTCAAAGCGGATATAAAACAACTGACTGTTTGGGATTAATCAAAATGGAACAAAACATAAAAGAACAACGTGTTTACATATCAAGAAAATATTTTAAGCGTTGCCGGATCATTCCTTAGTCATGTAATTTCTTGTTTTATAATCACAATTAACCAACCAAATCATGCTATATGACACCGTAGTCTTTTTCTTTGGTTTTCAACAAATTCTAAATTTGGAGTTATTTTGTAGAATTTTAGCAATGTCTATGCGAATTTGTCATTGAAAATTTTGAAAAAAAAAATCGCTGCCTGCTACAAAAAAAAGAGCTCTTACAGAAAAAAATAGTAACTGCTGAAAAAAATAGAGCAAAACTAGAAAATAATCTACCTGCTAAGTCATTCCACATGTAATCCATAGCCTATACATAACCTGGTGCAGGAATTGATAAAAAGAATCACAATTCCCAATTGAAAACCAGCGCCATCTATTATTTCTTGATATTTCTATTATTTCTTCTATAGTTACTTCTTGCAAGAATTTTGAGAGAACCCCTAAAATTTTCAGATTTCTATTCAGTCGCCAGCCTACTGTTGTTTAAAACGATTCAGCGTCAGCGAATTGAACAATTTAACATTTAAGAAGTAAATTCAAGACTCATATAAAACGAGTGTTTTGAATTAAAAATTTTTATTGTTCATAAAAGCATTAAAATTTATTCTATTTCATTCATGCACGCGTTCCTTTTGTTGAATCAGTTGCAGAAAACACGCGATCTTCGATCTTAAAGTCTATCATTCGAAGAGGTAGATATTAGTTGCCATAAAAGTCCAATAATCGACAACATAACAGACTCGTACAGCATACATCCTCTTCTGATTTCCACAAGGAAGGATCGTGCAGGTCTCGAACCAGTCGACCCCGCATTTGTTGCCTCGTGATTGGTAGTAGTTGCTGCTGTTGTTGTTGCTGCTGATGCCAGGTAGGACTGCCAGTTACGGGAGGTCTAGCTGGAACAGAACGGCTTCTTTTGCTTGAACCTAAACAAAACAGATTCTATTAGCATTATTTTTTAATGGTTTCAAGTATTACAGGGATCTTTGAACAAAATAACATTTCTTTCATATCATATCATACTGAATATCTGATCAGAACTGAATTATCATTGGAATGTGTGCCTGGTGTCTAAGAGAGCACATACAGAACATTTTATTTTATAAACATTGTTGAACAATCGACCCAATTTTTGAGTTTACGATTACCAATGTTCAACTCGGTAGCCTTCGAAGTTTGTAAGAAGACAAAAGAACTCGAGAATCAAGAATAGAGAGAAAGTTTCACTTCGTCGAGGACTTTTTCACTGAACTAACCCGCATATGTGTTACATTCAGAGTAAAATCACAAAAATATCACACTGTTAACCTGACAGCAACAGAACTCAAACCCATGATCCAGTGAGGATATTCAACCCATGATCTACCACTGAGGATAGTTTACGTAAGAACGTGAGGCATGTGCAGAATTTTTATTGACCAGCTGTCGCTGGGATTCGAAATCGGGTCAGCTTATTGGGAGGCAAGTACTCTATCCCTTGAGCCACCACAGCTCTACTCTTAACATTTATAGAGTGTACTAAAAACTTGGTGAGATGCATCGTTCCATGTATTCCCTACCTTTATGCGTCGAATGATTGCAAATAAATTCTCTTAAAACTGGACGAGTCAGTTAGGCTCACCATTTATTTTCAAATTCTGTGATCTGTACCTGTGTTTGGCTATAAGTAGCTACTTAGGGCTTAAGGGTTTTCCTCAAGCTGAAAAGGAAATCAACTTCCTCCATAAAAATCGAAGAAAATTCTTAATTTGTTACTCATTTATTTAGGAACTAATTAATCCTTAGGAATATTTTTTGTTTCATTTTATTCAACACAATATGTTCAACCAATTCAACCTACCAATCAAATATTATTTTTGAAATGAGATAGCTTAAGGCTAAAGGTAATAACAAAGGCTAAAAATGATAAAGGTTCCAAAATTTAAAAGCTTTGTGATAAGGGTTCCCAGATGGCAGTATAATATTGGTTTTAATGTCAGTAATAATCGCTTTCAAAAAATCCGATTTATAAATGATTAACAAATATACGATGCAAGCTTGAAACAGTACTAAATTTAATTATGCTAGTTTAATCTTTAAGAGGTTCGCTTGCATAAAAAATCATTTAATATCGAGATGGAATCTACTTTTACAAAACAGGGTTAGAAATGTTTGTTGAAATCGAGGATGAGTCATTATTTGCAAATTAAGAGTAAAAAGCATTCTCAAACCGACAATAAATTTACATTCTCAGGGTTTATTTTAGAATTTATGACCATCAGCGTAACAAGGTTTATTTGCGCAGGTTTTTATGTACTTTCTATAACACTTTAAACGCGAAAATTGGGCTGATTATTAAGTTTCCAACACGAACAAAATATCACATTTGTGAACCTGGACAGATCTAAGGCAAAAACAAAGTTTTAAGGCAAAATTAAAACTAGAAATTTTTTTATTTAGTTCTTTGCATGTGTCACAATACCCAAAAAATGACCAAAATATCAACAACAAAAAGTTTATTGCTCATAATAAAACTTCAAACTATTTTAAAATGCACTGAAAAAAAGTCATCTCTATATCTACATTTTAAGAAAAAGTTATGAATGATTTTAGATTACCCTACTACAGAAACTTGATCAGCAGACACACTTTAAAGCAGGGCTCGAAAAAACTCAGAAATTTTACCCGTCCCCGAGGACGGCTTGTCCAACAATGTACCCATCCTCCTTTGAAACTAACCCGTTTCTTCTAAATAAATAAAAATATTATTTTTTCATATTTATTACAAACATTTATATAAATTACACAATGAATTAGTAGGTACTAGGATTACATTCTACAGTAATAAAAGAAATACTAGGTTACTAATAGTAAAACCTAGTATTTCTTTTATGAAATAATTTAAATGACAAAGGTCAAGTTATCTGGAATGTCAATTTATCCGAGGGTACTGCGTTTTTTAAATGAATCAAATATGACGTTTGCCAGTTCCACAATCAAGCCTATGATTTACAGATGTTTCTGTACAGAAATCTGAAAGGGGTTTTCCATTTAGGTGGATGTTCATAATTGCGTTTAACGCTTACCTAATGTGTTTTTTGTAAGTTCATTGCTGAAAAATCCCTTTCAACTGCTGAAGTACTCTCAGAAGGAAAAAACATCAATCCACCATGCGCAGTATGTTGCTGTACGGGATTTCATGATTAGAGGGTCATTTTAGAAGTGAGGCGCTAGACTCTTGTAAGATAACAAAAATTGAAAGTGTATCATGAACATTAATGGGAAAATGGCAGTCCGCGCGGACGTCTGAGTCGAGAAATTCGTTGTCCGCGGGAAATTTTTGACCGCTGAGAACGGGCGGACGGGCGGTTTTTCGAGCTCTGCTTTAAAGTGCTTTTTGTCATAGATGATAATTTTGTGGTTTAATCTTAATTAAATCCTTAAGGAATTTTTTTCTATTTAAGATAAAACTTTGAATTAAACTTTTTTATCTTAAGTATACTACACTTAAATAAACTATGTATGGAATAAGAATTTTATGAGGTATTGCAATTTTTACAAGATGTTATATATACCTAACAGGAATTTTTAACCTTTTTTCGACTTTTTAACAAAATAATCTATAAAAAATATTCTAATTGAGATATCAACAAATAAATGCACAGAATTGTTAGGATAAATATTGTAATCACTAGGAAGAAATTTTTTTGAAAATATGTTTAAATGAGAAAGCTTTAAGGATTAAAGAATTTTCAATTTTTTAAATTTTTTGAACAAACAATTTAACTATTTTTTGAAGATAAATTATTGATTATAAGCTAAATGAACATGTAAAGCATCCACAAAATGAATGATAATACCTTTATTAAAAAATATTGTTGCAAGGGTACTGTGACCCCTTAAAAAAACTGGCTAATATCTCTACTAAGTTTAAAAGAGGATAAATTAGTCAACTTTTCTTTGCCAACCAAATGTAAAGGAAAATACAGCGTTTATCGTAAGATTTCCTGCTATCTGGGTTGTTGCAGACATTAAAATCAACCTTATATAGCCATCAAGGAATTACATAATGAACAAAAACTGCTTTTTTTTTCAATTAGCAATATGTTAACATGCTTACCCTGAGTTTTTTTCCGCGTTCCTTTCCGTCCTCTAGCTTCTTTCCTATTCCCAACTTCACTCCCGGATTCTTGACTAGACGAAGACAATGGGGTACCTTCACTATCACGGGGCATGCTTTCATAACCACTACTCGTTCCGGAAAACTGAGGAGTTTTGGCCAGTTTTCCTAATAGCTCTTTAGTTTCCTTAATGTCCGCACTAATAACGCTACTGTCACTTCCATGGCCACTGCTAGAATGCCTAGCAGCCCATTTAGCTTCCTTTTTTGAAAGCGCACTAGTTGGTGTTAGGGAAGTTGTAACAACAGATGGAGCTCCTGACAAGTATGAGTAAGATTCAGCACACACTATAGCGTCTGATCGCGTTGACGGAATGTTGTTGCTGACTGGGTTTGTAGGGGTTGATGTACTTCGAATGAGAATTTGCGATTTTTGTCCGTCAGGAGACTCCCCCGAAGCATAAGGTCCACCAACTGCCTCCGCACCATTGTTTGAACTACATTGCACATGTTGTTTACTTTGTTTACTGGGACTACCTCGATGGTTAAGCAAACCTCGAGGAGGTAGTTTAGGACTACCTTTTTTCCGTTGGTGCTGCTTAACTAGAGCAAACTCGTGCCTTTGTTCCAACATCTCAGTTGATTTTCCGATGTAGGTAGATTGCTCCGAGATAATTTTAGATTTAGAAGTCCTTTGAGAAAAGTATTTTGTGGAATGAAATGGTACGGGGCTCAAAGATGGACCCTCACTATACACACGGCACCTTTGTTCTTGGATAATTTCGGTTAAGGAATGTATTTTCTCTGAAGAAGTGGACACATTGTTTTGTATTGAATCTGAAACACTTTTTGAAACACATCTTTCGGTAGATGCAATGTTTTCTCTTGATGTCCTGATGAGGACATCAGCTGGGTTACTTTTTACAGCATGTGAATCAGAAGATTCTTTATGATCGTCTAATCTCCCAGATGACGTACTCCATCTGTGCTTAGGTATGATTGGCGGGCTTTCGTTATTTTTTCTAGCCAAAGTCTCTCTCTCCAAAGACTTTAGGGAGTTAAACTCTTCAACGGGAATTTTTACATACTTTGTTTGTTTAACTGTAGGAGGAACAATTTGCGTTGGTTTCCCAAACTGAGAAATGCAGTCTGGGAAAAGAGGAACTTTTTGTATTTTATTATAAAAAGCTTCTAATCGAAGTCCATTCATTGGCTTAACGTTAAACTGAAAATCAAAATTTTCAATGTCTAATTCAGCTGGTTCACTTTGTATACTATTTACATCGTTTTCTCTAAGTTCTTCTAAGCTTGAGTCTGCACTATGGTGAAGTTTTGTCACAAATGGAAAGCGATTATCAGCACCATAAAAATTACTAAGTACTTGATGCGTTAGGGGAGCTTTCCATATTTCTTGATTGCTAGAAGTTTTCTCTATCATTTTTCTAAGATTTGCTAATCTCTCTAGTTTAGAAGCTAACATATTATTTTTAGTTCTTAAATCATCGTTAGAGTTTTGGTTTTTTGTTTGTCCTAAACGTGAAGCATGAGGAAGTGGTCCTTCTCTCAACAAGTTCCACGTCAGATTTTCATCTAAATTATGACTATCTGTAGCCCAGCCTTCTGGAACACTTTGACTATCAAAGTCAACACTTACAGCTCTGGAGTCTGTAAATGAAGACGCCAGATTTAAGTCGTCAGCACTTAATGCATGCAACGGATGTTCAATGCCTTCAAAGCTGTCTGTGTCGCTGAAGTGATGATTGTCAACCATACTTTCTTTCGGCCAACCACAACTTTTGAAGATGTCTTCTTCAGTAACTTGTATACTGGAGTCAGCCATTGCAACGTTTTCCGTTAAATTATCATTAAGGTACAAGCAACCATCCTTATCTTCAATGTTAGTGTTCGAAAGCGATATATTATCTTCAGATAAAGAATATTGGCCTCTATCTTCGCTATTGTTTTCGTTGAAATCAACTGAACTTGAGGAAGATAGTGAGCTGCCATGGTCCGTATGTCCAATCAGCTCACTTAGATTGCCATTGATAGAATTTTCTAAATCGGAAACAATTTGTGAACCAAGCTTATTTTTCTTAGCCTCGACCTCTTCTTTTTGAGGCAATTCCTTCTTCATATCAGAAGTATGAGAATCTTTTAGAGCTAACGACGATGGTTTGGCATAATGATGCTTATCAATATCAGTATGCGAGCCATGTAAAATGGGTTCACTTGCTTTGGTCTTTCTGTGCTTCTCCGATAGATGCGGGCTGCCATGCTTTGTCTTTTCAGATCTACCTGGAGGCCGATCAATCCATACTTCTTTTCTTGACTCGGACTCCGGCATGACTCTTGAATGATCTTCAACCCATTTTCTGATCATAGTTTCTTTTTGGACATCCATATAACCATACATTCCAGGTCCATCTACCCATTTTTCTTTCTGGAGCTGGTGAAGTGTTCTAGAATCAAACTTTGGCTTCGTAAATCTCGGCCCATCTATCCACGTTTCATCACTTGTAGGTTTAGGTTCTTTCATTAGTAACTTCATGGCATTTTCGGCCTGAATTTGCTGCTGCTGCAAGTACAATTGTTGTTGCGCAGTAGCATCTTGTTTGTGTGAGCGTTTTGATTTGCGCTGAGATTGAGGACTCCCAGTCAAAGTACTTGCATGCACCGGTACAGATTTCTGATGAACTTCTGGAATGATAGGTTTTGAAATTCGGCTAGATGAACTTTTATTTAAAGAGTCTGTCGAACCTTTGCTTTTCTTACCATCGGCGCTGAAATCCATCATGACGTACTTGCTGATTTTTGAGGATAATTTAGGGCTATCAGTGTCACTGGACTTGTGTTTTGGTGAAGCATAAGGTGAAGAAGACACGGATTTTTTCTTTGGGGATGCAGCACAGCTGCTTTTTACTGATTCATTTAAGGCACTTTTAAGAGAATGTTCACTTTTTGGATCTTTACTCGTTGAAGCAGTGTTCCCACTTACCCCACCAGCCACGGTTTTCTCCAAGTTGTGGCTTGGCAAGTGTAATTTAGTAAGTTGTTTTCGCGAAGATGTACCAGGTGAACTTGTGGATGTGTTTTGAGTTTCTTTGGCTAGAGGAGATATAGGCTGGTTGCCACGTCTATCACAGATACCCCCTGAGAGGGGGCTATTTCGAGCGGAACCGACAAAAATCACAGTTTCACATGATTGTTCACTGCTTGATGTATAATCTGGATCACTGCTGCCAGATTTAACAACGCCATCCTCACCAACAGCATGGATTCGAACAAATGGTCTACAGACGCCTTTCTCATCCCCTATAGGACCTAATTCGGATGTTGGGGCAAACTGTCAAAAAATAAAAAAAGAGATATAATTTCAATGTCAAAAAGAAACAAGAAAGATATAAAAAGTAATGAAAAATTTAGTTTAGTGCTGAGTAAGCGACGTTAAAGGAAATTTTTAAGTGAAACTCAACAAAAGTCACATACTTTAAAGCGACACCAATCAAATTTCATAAACTGACATTATAATTATTGTATTATTGTTCCTTTTTCATATACAAATCGGCAGATGATTTTTTGATAAAAATAATTCTCGAAATATTCGAAATCTAATTTAATGAATGGTTGATATTTATGTAAAATAGTTTTATAAAAAAATAGTTTAGACTAAGGAAATTATTAAATGTATTCAGAAATTTTAGTTTAAACAACTAAGCATGTTTTAAACGTGTTTTAGTTATTTTTAAGTATAAAATAATTTTTGTCGTTATATTACTATTATAAAAAGATGGCTTCTAAGTTTAAGCGTTATATTTGCAGTAAGTTTCCAATACTTATAAATGGAACGGTATGGATTTAACATACCTTTTCAATGCATTTTGTTTCACTTTCAAAAACCACAGAATTTATTGGTGAAGTAAACTAATATTTTTCTTACCCTTTTTTCTGTTAACTTTGCTCAGAATTTGATTACATATCTATAGAACTAGCGAATATAAATTTTGCTCATAGCTCGAAAAGTTCCTGTTTGAATTCCTTAACTAATGTTAGTTAAATGGAAAATCCTCATCAATGATTTAATAAATCGCAGTTGGTGAAAATTAAAGGGATAAGCTATTATTTTTTTGTTTTTTGTATTTTTGTATTTTTCAACTAATTTTTCCGTAAAATGTTCTTAAAATTGTATCAAAAGTTTAGATACGTTCCTAATTAAATGGTTCTTTTAAACATTTGAATTATGTATTAGGTTTCAAAGTGTAATGATCATAATAGGCGGCAGCTTAAATCTTACCGAATATTAGTTCAGTGTTAACAAGAGTATTTACTAAAAGTTATAACTTAATATAACCTAGTTAGTTAGTTTAGGATGCAAAACAAATAAAAACTTAAGTTCTGGTCTATATTTATACCAAAAAAGAAAATGACTAGCAGAGAATTTATTAAATAGAATTAAAATAAATCTATTTACAGCTAACATATTTCTGCTACTGTATAAGGTTTGCTCTGTTACCTATTTAAACTTCTTTAGCGAGAAACATAAATTATTTATTTATGTTTCAATTTCGCTTTAGATCAAAATAACTTCTGTTATAGACAAACAATAACTTATGTTCTATTTCGTATTTTTTTATTCTACGTGAAAATAACTTCTCTTACTCAGAAGCGTACTGACCTTTAGTTTCTTTCTTCGCAACCTATGAATCCTTGATGCTAGTTGCAGAGTTGCCAGTGTCTCAGGATAACGAGATGGAGATGTTGAGACATGGGCAATCATAGCTACCCTGCACATGACGCTACCCATGGCTTCTCGTAACAATTGCGTCAATTTGCTGTCCCTACCACAGAAAGAAAAATTTATTTTATATTACAGAAAATGATATAACAAACTATTGTAATGTCTAAATTTTATTCGTATGCTTTTTTTTATATCCGTCAGTGAACAGCTGACCCGATTTTTAGGTTTACGACTACTACTAAAGTTCAACTCCATAGCCTTGTAATTTTGAACCTATCCAGAAGGCAACGAAACTCATGGATCACCCCCAGAGGTGTCGATTTGTTATGGGAACATGGAGGACATTGCGACTGTATAGATTTAACGCGCAGTCACCATTTACTACACGGGGTTTCTTCGGCCGGCAGGAGTCAAACTCTTGAACATGGATCCAGCGCCCTACCGACCAGGCTATCCCGACCCTTCATTCGTATGCTTGAAGCTTTTCAGGTACCGGCCAGGAGAACCTAGTTGATAGGACACTAGGCTCGTGTTCCCGAGAACGTGAGCTCGAATTCGGCGGCCGGAGAATCCCTCGTGTATTAAATGGTGACTGGTGCACGTTAAATATGTCAGGATCACAAAGTCCTGCAAGTTCTCATAGCGAATAAATACCACTGAGAGTACTGAACTAGAGATCGATCGTTCTATGGTTCAGGTCATAATTATGATCTGTGGATGAATGAATAGAGTATGATTGGGTTCTCTCTGTAAAATGGACTGTGACGTGTGTCTGGCTGAATTCGTATTCTTAGCAATAGATGGCGCACTGAAAAGCAAGAAACGCACCCTCTGCCTTACAAATTAGCCTTATTTACCTATCAGGCTTGCTGGTGTTGGCATAAGTAACAACATTTTAGTTATTGTGACTGTTTTATGAAACATTATAGTTTTATAAAACATTACTGTTTTAAATTTTTAAAGAAAAAGATATTTGAAGTTATGCATGCCTAAAATTTCAAAAAAATCTCTGAAAATATAATGTAATAATATTTTTTGATGACTTATCAATATATGAAATGTTAAAGGTAAAGATAGTGATATTTTGCTTATACAATCACAAATGTCTCACTTATATCAGTTTATCGCAAAAGATTATCAATCTGTTGTTATAAACTGTCTTAATGTGACAAAGTAGTGACATGTGACTTTCAAATTCAAGAACATTGCTTAAAATGGAAAATAACAAATTCAAAATCGATTTTTATCAATCAAATTCTTACAAATCGAAATATTTTACTTCTTGGAGCTATGCATCTACAATTTAACTACTTTTTTCAAAAGATTCTGAAAGTTGACAACTTTAATGAGAACATTAATCAAAACATAAAAATAACTGTCATACACTTCCTTAGACAATTAACAATCATAAATTGCTGTAATTATGAATTGCATTCTAGATATTTTCTGAAGTCTTATAAAAATAATATGACATACAAACTGATAACATGCTGACATATTATAAAAATTGTGCTTTTAAGAATTTCCATGATATAGAATTCTAAAGTTATCGCTTCATCAAAAAAAAAAAAACATAAACAGCAATAAAGAAAACAT
This sequence comes from Parasteatoda tepidariorum, assembly GCF_982258835.1. NCBI lineage: Eukaryota > Metazoa > Arthropoda > Arachnida > Araneae > Theridiidae > Parasteatoda > Parasteatoda tepidariorum. The sequence continues at coordinate 77,654,135 of NC_141758.1, forward strand.
TTGAACAATTATGGATCATCACTACCACAAGTTTAAACTTTTAATGAATCAGAACCATATTTAGTATTTAAATGAACGCAATTGTAAGTTTATTTAATCATAGACTTCTGTTGGTGAATTTTCCTTACATTTGGAAGACAACTTTTGTAACAGAGCTCACATGAGTGTTCCTTAATACATTGACAAAATATATTGAATTATTATGTCAAACATTTCATAAAACACCAAGTGCATAAAGCTTTAAATAAAATATATTTACTTTATAACATGATGAGGAAATGAAACTGTCTATTAATAATTTTATAACTTTATTAATATTTTAATAGCGAAAATGCTAGGCTATAATATCCCTTCAATTGTAATTTATAAATTATTTTTATTTCAAATACAAATAAAATAAGTATTGGTAAGCCATTAAGTAATATATCCATTTTAAAAATAGTTATTTATTTGTGCACATTGGAAAACAAACTTAGGGGACATATAGTGAAATGCATACAGTAAATATATCGCAAGATATGGGGAAAATCAATCTCTTTATTAGACATCATATTTTAGACTTTTGCTATAATCATTTTAGGTGCAATGCAAAATAACGTCACTATAAAATTATAAATTACTATAGTATAAAATTACTATAGTCAAAAAATTCTCTACATTTTTGATAGAATATTCTTTTAGCTGTAAAAATAATTTTATTTTTAATAGCCTTAAAGTATCTAACTACTGAAAAAAACGTGATTTTTGGCAAAATTTTTGAAATTGAGTTTATTATAAGTTTAAAATTCCTGTATTCTAAGCTTTCTAAGAATATTTCAGTTTTTTGTATTCCAGTTATTTACAAAGTTAAAGCAACTTTGTACAAGGTGATAACAGTGGATAGACTATTCTTTTAATGTGTTTATCTTATTCTAGTTAAATGTAAAAAGTGGTGAGAGATTACAGAAGAAAAAATATTTGTATAGTATTTCCTAATCGTTTGTGCAAATTTGAAAGAGTTTTTCTCCTTAAAAAAAGCATTGTATATATAATTCAAAGAAAGTAATCAAATAATACTCAAACATGTATGGAATACAGAATAGTTTAGGTTTTTTTAAATGTTAAGATTAGAGTTTTATAAAGTCTTTTAGTAAATAAACAAAACATTTTAAAGTCGGTATATTTCTTAAACTGCTGTTTTACGGTAATTATTATCTTCAAAGTTAGAGAAATCCGATTTTTCTTCCCCTAACAGTTTTCGGTAAATATTGGATTTTACGGTAAAAAGTACGTGTACCCTGAGGGTCTATACTTTTCAGCGTAATTTGATCTAGATTTTTTTTTACAGTGTGTGTTATCACCGAAGAATATGTTGTTATGCCTTCTATGTCTACCTTTGTTTACGCAATGTCATGAATCTTCCTGATCAAAAAATCGATTTAATATAATTTCTTTTTATGCTTGCTGATGCTTGAACCAAACTCATGCGGTATGCATGTTTAAGATACCTGGATAGCAGTTTTCAGTTTTTACTTAATGTAACTAAGTATTACTGGTTTGTGTAGTCTATTCAAAATTGCAAGGACTTTTTTAAATAAAAAATGCATGCTAAAAAATGGTATTAAAAATAAATTTCCTTTTAACTTTCATCTTCTGATTATTAGTTATGACTTATTATTAGTTATGAGCATTATTTGCAATGTAAAACAATCATCTTACATAGTTTTTCTTAACTTTAAATTCATCGGTGTTATATTGTTCACAAACTGTAAGATTTACAGATATTTATAACTCTTCGCATATAGCCTATCCCGTGTCGGTTAAAAGGTTGTTACGTACCTTGCTGGCTACTTAGAACATGAAGTTTTAAAGTACTCAGATGAAAAGCTATTTCAGCCTCTGCTATCTAAAGAGAATGTTTGTTAAGTTACGTTTTACACTATATTAACAACGATTAAAGTGTCACTTACTTGTAAGGCACGTGTTTCTGACCATTAAATAGTGCTAGGATCACATTTCCTAATGCTGACAATGACAAACATCCATTTGATCCACCTTCTCTGGATTTGCTTGTCTTTTCACAGCTACCCAGATCAAAGAGATGAAGTCTACTGCGACCTCCAGCAACTGAAAATTAATGGAAAAATGATGACGAAATTGCTTAACTCTGCTTGATAAAAACATTATGTTTAGTAACATATTTATATTAAACATTATTAGTAATATGTTTAGTTGCTTAGCATTATGCTTAGTTGCTTAACTCTGCTTGATAAAAATATTATGTTTAGTAACATATTTATATTAAACATTATGTTTAGTAACATATTTATATTAAACATAATACTTAGTAACATATATAACAAAAATGATGTTTAGTAACATATCTGACGATATTGCTTAAATCTGCTTGATAAAAACAAGCGAATGCACTAAATACGTTTCATGCTACTTTAATTTCAGCGATATGATGGAAATTTGTGTATACTGTAACATTGAAAAAAATAAAACGCACAAAATAATATTGTAAATTTTCTAATAAATTTGGACTAGTAAAAGTTATGACATGAAGTTTTGCTTCTCTTAACTTTGTATAGGGGATCATGCTTTCCTGTAATAGCTAAGGTATTTTTTTTGTAATATTTTTCATAATAATAATAAATTGAAAAGGTGAACATACTATTGAATTAAATGAGGCATTTTTTAAAATAAAAAATGCTTTTTAATGTATTTACTTGTACTATATTCCGTGGAGAAAGAAAATCTGGTAAAACTACCGTACTGTATGGTACTAACATGCCTTATAAAAAATAGCCAGAGACACGGACAATTTAACCATATTATGGTAGTTTAGACTCTAATTGATATTCAGTATTTAACAAAAAAATAATAAAATTAAAAAGGTTGCTCGGAATTCTTTTCACTAATCGAAGTATATGTATGTTCATAAGAACATATATGTATGTTCATACGAACATATATGCATGTTCATAAGAAAAAAAATTGGTTATTTCCAAGATTAAGAAAACAATAAATTGTATTTGTTGGATAATTAGTGATTCATTTAATAAAGCTATATATCGCTTTGAATTTATTTTGGAAGGAATTTATTTGTCTGCCAAAATAGATAACACCATTCTCCAAATTAAAAAATATCATTCAAAATAATTTACTCAATAGAGTTAAACAAGACAAAAAATAATAATAATTGAGCTATTTTGAATATTTGTGGCTCATTTAGCATAGTCGAGAAATATACACAGATATTTAAATAGTTCATTTTATTTCAAATTTAATATTTTGCTAATTAGGGAAATTAAAAATAACAATTGTACTAACTTATATTGCAGCGTCATTTCTTAATTTCCTAAAAAGCAGATAACGTTTTTAATTATCTCCATCTTTATTATCAAAAGTTCTCTCGATTAGAAATGTGCATTTTTGCTAATGTAAAATAATTTAATTATTTTAAAAAGGAATGCTTTTTTAATTATAACCGTAACTAGTATTATTATTCGGATGAATAGAATATAAATTTGAGGTTAATTCTGAAGTATTTATAAAAATGTCATGCTTAGGAAGATATGCATTGCGTTCGAATGAATTTTTTTTTATATATTTTCCAGATCAAAATTGAAAATATTTTCCTAAAAGGATTACCTCAAATTCGTGTAACTTACAAATGTACAGATTGCATTACTTTTATATATTTCTTATGGCAATATAATTTAAATGATCTTAAAGACAATCCCTTAATTTAAATAGAATCGTTTCCTGTTTATAATACATAAAATGCTCATCATCATTAAAAGCATCAAAAGTTGATAAACAAAAATGTCTAGCTAGTCTTGAAAATGGGCGCCTATTTTTGTGGGTTCGTAATATGCAAACTAACACTATCTTTATAATTTATTGAAACAAATAATAAAGTTTTATATTATGAAGTGTATGTTTTGCCCCAAGCAATAAAATTATGCCAGATGGCACTGATCAAGGTTAGTTTTTATATTAATGGTATAAATTTTTAAAGCGCGTTGTAAATAACCTAATAACGTAAAGTCACCAAGAATTACAGCAAAAAATTATTAATAAGAAAAAATTAATTATCTTTACTAATGACGTCGATATATACTTTTCAGGTTGGTGCATGTTTATATTGTATTGATTATTAACGATTTATTGATTTTTTACTATTTTTCACCCTCGAAGAACGGTTATTCAGCTATCAAAAATGCAGTCTAATTTTAGTCAGAGAAAATATCCAAAACTTATTACATAAATCTCAAATCTTGTAGAGGGAGATATGGTGGGGAAATTATGGCTCTGAAAATACATTACTTACTAGCGATCGAAAATATTCCTACATATTATCACCATATAAAATATATGTCAGACTTACCACCTCCGCGTCCACCTTTTTCTACTCTGTATTGGTAAACATGGAGAGTGAATAAAAAATGTGCATTTCTAGCATCTTCTTCTGTTTCTGAAAACGGAATAAATTATATATTATTCCCTGAATATGTTAGAAAATAATCGGTCATTTATTTTTTATTTTAAATAATCCATATTTATAAAATATTAAAAGGAAATTAATGAGTAGAATGCATTTGGACATGCGTTGTAAAATTAAAATTTCATCAGTCGAGAAACAGTCAGTGTGATAATCTTCTAACATATTTGGAAATTATTACTTTTTTAATTTTAAAAATGTCACAAAATTAAATTAATTATGTTAAGATAGTTAAATTAAATTGAAATGTATGGTAATTACGTACATTACATCTAATCAAATAAATTTGTATCCAGCCTGAAAAATATTCATAAGTACCGGTTTAATCTTCTGTCAAACCAATTAAGAAATGTTTTATTTTCAAGTATACTTTCCACGGACGCGATGAAACATAAGAGTAACTATTAACATGAAATTAAATTAACTATTAACATAAAATTAACTATTAACATAAGTTTTAATTGAATGAATCTTAATAACAATTTTGGTTCTCTTAGGAGTATACAATTTTTTCAGCACATTAAAGCTCTAAAACAAATGTTACTTGGAATGCTTATTAAGTTACTTATACTTGAATAGAAAAAATATATATTTGCCTTAAATAGTGCATCACAAAATCATACAAAACACTCTACAAGACATTTAGCCTTATTTGTATAAAGTCTTAAAAACTTTCCTTCAAAATTTTTTCTAGACATACATTTTTTTACCAAACATATTAAGTAGAGCCCCTAAATTAGACCTTAGGAGCCCTAATTTTAAGTAATGATTACTAAATAACGTCATAAGTGCTTTAATTAATAAAGATGTGCTACAAAAACTATGATGTAATACCTATCGAATTTGGTGCGGAAAATTCTAAAAATTTCCTGTTATTTACCCTGTATCCTGTTATTGTAACTATTTTCGTCAATTTTGGCTTACGTTGTTCAGATACCGTTTAACGAAAACATTGATAATTAGTTTATAATTCGAGCAAAAAAATTTTGTAGTTTGTTTTTGCCTCGCATGATGCTTAACATTTCGCAGAAACAGCAGTAAACTCTTTTAAAAGGAATGTATGTTTTTAGTTGTATAATAAAGGTAATTATATTCTTATAAGAAGATGCACATAAATCTGTCAAATATATTAAATAATTTTATAACATTTAATTTTAATTTGCTTCGGTTTTATTAAGCCTAGTTCAAATTTATAATAACGTTCTCTCTGTTTTGTGTGTATGTTAATTTCACTTTAAGAAAATATTGTAATATATACAACATAAATTAATAATTCTTGCATTACATTGCATTGTAAAAATATCTTTATTGTATCTTATGTGCATCATACATTTCTGTAATGATAAATTTTAGTGTTCGTGAGTAGTAAAAATGGTGATGACAAACTTACACAAAGTAGTGAAGAAAAACATCCTTGATTCTTGGTCACCTAGATTCGACGCTCATGTATGACGATTCACCAAACCTTTTAGGTGTAAAGTAGTTACCCCCTATTTTTGGTGTTTAGATATACTAAACGATTTTATCCTTGGTATATATCTAATGTATTATAGCTCCAGTTGTAATTTAAAGTATATTATTGTGTAAAAAAAATAATGAAAGACTTTGCTAAAATAATATGTTGCATGAAAACAGTCAAAATTTCTATGATTAAGTAGAATTTATAGGGTAAAACATTGCATGAACAGCTTTTTGACTGTTCGATATCAAGTTTTTCTTTTAAATTCATGCTTAACATGATTTTTGAATGAGCTCTATGATTATTAATATGTCAGAAATATTAATATGTTTTTAAAAAGTTCATACATCTTTCCTAAGATTCAAATTTCCCTTCTTTAATTTCGTCATTTATTCTCGCTGCCTGCAATTTCACATTAGTTTTAACAGCAAAGGTGTAAAGGAATTCCTGTTTAAACTTTAATGACCCGTGACACGCATTATTAATGCAACTATTAAAACAGATAATCCTCCGGAAAGACTAATGTCCAGTAGGATTATTACTAACAGGATTATCTTTATTACCTGACGTCCGGGCAGCAAGTGCAGCGTCCAGCAGGAAGGCAGCTCTATCAGCGGTCGGTGCTCTGAGCTCGCTCTGGTTCATGAGCTGGGATCCGAAAATGGGGTCGTCTCTCAAGTACACCCCTGGGGATGCTCCACTCCCCTCAGTACCTGTAATAAATGAGACCACAAGTTGACAGCTGGTTTTCCCATGTGGGCAATTGGATGATAGTCCCTCTCATCATTGTGAAAATCACCTGAAGTACGGAGTTCCCATTAAAAAAATACGGAGGAAGAAGTGTGCCATTAAAAAAGTTTTTTTTTATACCTTATTTTAATTGTAGGGAGGTATTCGAAACTACACAAGAAAATGGGGGTCGAAAATAGATGTATAAATATGAGTAGAATAAAAAAACGAAGATTGACGTCATTGACAGGGCCTGGTTATAGCATAAGCACAATAGGCATGGGCCTAGGGCACACAATTTCTGAGGGGCCCTAAAAAATTAGTAAAAAATCTAATGAAATGTGGGCTAGCTTTGTGTTTGCGTAAGTACTAAATAAAAAATAATTTAGCTAATCAGTGACTTTTAGCAAAAATCACTGATTTCAATTGGTTGTGGTCACCAAACTATTTTTATTTTGACAAAACATTGTTTCGTTGTTTCACATTTGCCTTTAATTTATAGATACGTAAACTTTATCTTAGAAAAATAATCTTCAATTGCCTGCTTTCAAAATTTCTTAGAATGTTTCTTTTGAATCATGCAGTTCAATAGATTCTTTTTTATTGCTAAAACAGTTAGGGCAGCTAGTTCAGTAATTTAGTTTAAAATTATTTTGTAAGGGACCCGAAAAATTTGGTGGGCTTTGGGCCTGAATTTGTCATGATCGGTCCCTGGTCATTGATATTAATGAAGTCGTTGGTATTAATGAATAATTGACGAAATTAGTCTTATTTCAAGAAATTGTGAAGCTTTAACTAGTTGTCACCGTTGCGCAGTTGTCACTTAGTAAAGCAAAAACAAATGGAGGCTGGATAGAGTTAGAACGTGGAGTATTGTATCAACGCATTGAAGAAAATACGAGGGTTGTAAATTAAATAGTGGCAACTTAACCTTGAAACTCACAGAAGGGCGGGCATGCGCAAATAGGATATGGGAACGGTGAGTTGGCGTTATTGTCGATGTGTAGAGTGCAAAATACAGTCGATCTGCTTAGAAGGGTAGTTGTTGTGTGGCGTTAAAGTGAAGAGTTTCGTTTCTATCGCTCTAAAGCATGTTTTCAAAAGGTGATCAGCTGTTGTCGCTTAAAATCGAGGTTGCCCGTGGTAAAAATGCAACAGAATGCTATCGAGGATTAGTGGAAGCCTGTGGGGCAAATGCTTTACCGTATTGGACAGTAGCACGATGGGTTCAAGCATCTCGTCTTTTTCGTCATTAAGCCTTTTGAAAACATGCTTTAGAGCGATGGAAACGAAACTCCTCACTTTAACGCCACACAACAACTACCCTTCTAAGCAGAACGACTGTTTTTTGCACTCTACACATCGACAACAGCGCCACCTCACCGTTCCCATATCCTATTTGCGCATACCCACCCTTCTGTGAGTTTCAAGGTTAAGTTGCCACTATTTAATTTACAACCCTCGTACATATGTAATAATGAAAGCCGAAATTAGTGAATGGCTACATCCACCGACAAATGCGGATTCAGATGAATGTCGTCATTAACCCGAAGAATTAAAAAGTTTGAAATTTGAATGAATGTCATCACTCACCGCTGACTTTGAATATCTGAAATTTGGTTGAATGTAGACTGGATATTGCAAAAGTCCGAAATTCAGATCAATGTGGAACTGGTGAATGTGAAAATCCGAAATACTAATAGATGTCGACTTCTGGTGAATTGGAAAGTCTCGAAATATTAATTAAATTTCCTTATTTCTCTCTCTCATCAGGTTTGAAGATGGTGGTGAATGATGAATAAAATACATTATTAACATCATTATTTATATCATTTACTCAAAAAAATTTCGATGTTCTGCATCAAGGAGAGGTTAAGAAGAAAAAGTAATCCAAAAGATACTTCGTCATTCAACATTCGCTGCCGAATGTCAGCATTCTCACCATGTAGAAGTGAAAAAAATAATACTTAGGACTAAATTTTGGACATTTACCGAAATGGCTAAGAGAAAATTACAAAATTATAGACTTTCACGATAGCACATACATTTTAATATTACATAAAAAAAAATTAAAAATGCAAAATTTTTTTGTTTTACTGTTGCATAAATAAAGAACACTATTTATTTCAAATAAGATTTCATAGGTTGTCAACGTGGAAAAGATAATTTTCCTTCCCCCAGTATTTTGAAAAAGAAAAATATTTAGAACCTAAAATTAACATGTACATGATTGTTTTCTAATTTTTACCTGCTGCATAGTCTGCCAGTAGATCTCGTAATTCTTCAACTTTTCCAGACACTTCGACTGCTGATACACGTACTGAGAATCGAGCACCCGTCCTGTGCTTGTGTTCGTTGATAGCACGAAACAACCACCAGATGGCGCTTGGTATCACACCGAGTTCTTGAGCTAAATTGCTGTTCCCAATCATTGTATTCGTTTTACCTAGGGTGGTTAAAACTTGGTGATTAACTTGTCCAAACAATACATTTGAAAAGTAACTTTAAAATCCAATCCCAAATGTTGAGGTTAAATATTGCTATTATGTCTCATGACATAAGACTTCAAAATCTTAATCTTGTTTCAAAAAATGCTAAAGAAAATCGACTTATAATAATTTGAAAATGATTTGAAATGATATGATAATTTGAAATGATGAAGGCAATCGACTTATTTTGAGCGCTCAAAAATAGGTGCCTATTTCAAGAATGAGGGAACAAAAATGATTTGAAACAGAAAACGTAAAATTGTTAGCGAAAATGGATAATAAAAGTTAAAAACAAAGCTTGAAAAAACCAAGATAAACGCGAATGAAACAGAAAACGAAAAACAAATTAAGGTTAAATAAAACTAGTGGACCGCAGTGACAGAGAGAGGCAAATCAGGTCAAAATATATTTTCCATATTTCATTGAAAACTTTATGTCTTATTTTTCAAATCCCTTTTGTTTTCTCATTTGCGTCAAAGTGGACTTGAGAATGGGCGCTTATTTTTGCGCACTCGAAACATGTCGACTGTTATTATCATCTTAATATTTTTTGAAGCATATGAAGTTTCTATATCATGAAGTACTTCTTTTCGCTTCAACCTTTTGGGATTATACATTTAGTAACTTTCCTAAATGAGACTAGTAAAAAAAAATTATGTCGTGTAAACATTATTTCTACCTTGTTTTATTTCAACAATTAAACAATTCGTATTTTTTTTATATCAGAACAAGATATTGTCGTAAAAAAATTTTAAATATTTTTTTTTCTGAATCTAATTTGCGATTTAAAAATAAAAAGTAATGATAGCTATTACAAAACATAAAAAATGCAGGACGAGTGCAAAAAATATATAAAAATCACAGCAGCTACTTGTCACATCGGGATATATCAGATAGAGAAGAAAAAAAGTCACGGAATATGTTTTTTTCCGTCTTACCTAGCTTTGAGTGGCCGTACACGAACAGACAGCCGTCAGATCCACCTACGACGGAACTGATGACGTCACAAAGAGAGCTCGAACACACCTCAGCCTGAAAAAAAGAAAGAAAAGAAATGAAACACGTGGAATATAATAATCGATCGCCCCCTCTCTAACCTTTCACAATCATCTGTCGACAGCAATTAGGAGGAAGTCGACAGATTTCCTGTCAGGTACCTTCCATTCAGAGATGTGGCAACTAAAAGTGGAACAAGTCGACAAAGACATTTTTTTGGGATATTTTTTTGTTTCTATTTAAGATAGTTTTGAAATTAGAATTATTTTATATCAAAAAATAATCATCTCTTAAAAATTCTCTTAAAGTTAAAAGTAATAAAGTTAAACATATTTTTTTAAAACTACGCTCTTCGAGTAAACTAAAAGAAAATGGGAAAAGAAAAGTAAACTAAAAAATAGTTATAATTTTTTTTTCTAACCAAAAAGAAAACGCAGAGTTCATCGTTTTCTTAACACTAGAAAGACTGAAACTTAGTATATACCTACATTGCCCAAAAGCAGTCAAAATGACTGCATTGTGAAAGTATAAATAATGTGAAAAGAAATTTGTTTAAAATTAATTTTTAATTTATTTTACATTATTTACAGTTATATAACAAGTTATTAGTAAATATTAACAATAGAAAAGTTATATGCTGTACAAAATTCTAAGATTTTGTGTCATTATATACATCATTGGTTTTCTAATTGAAATCAAAAGCAGTCAAAATGAGTTCCTTAGGCAATCTAGCGTTAAGGAAGTTGACCATTCCACCACTGAATATTCCACTTAGATCTATTGAAAGTGATGCGCTAACGTTTTACGTTTTTAGTCAGAAAAAAATTAAAATTATTTTCGATTTTTTTAAATTCAATTGGGCTAAAAAAAAAAGAAAATAATCTTAATTCTTTCAGACCAAAAACAAAAAACGCAGGCAGGGTTGATCGCTTTCATAAGGAACTTAAAAATTCCACTTAAACTATTAAAATTCCACCTACGTCTTTTGAAAGTGATGCGCTCAACGTCGTAAATTTTTGTTCAGACTAAAGAAAAATTATTTTCAGTTTTTTAAATTCAGTTAGACTAAAAAATAATTTTAACGCTTTCGGACCAAAAACGAAAAACGCATGATTCATTTCTTTCCTAAAGAATTTCTTTCACCATTTTATGATTGAGACAATTCCACTTACGTCTTTCGAAAGAGATGCGCTCTGCGTTTTATGTTTTTGGACCAACAAAATAAAAATTATTTTCCGTCTTTTAAGTCTATTAGATTTATAAAAAAAGATAAAATAAATTTAAGTCCGTCATACCCAAATCATTGAGAGTTGTTTTTTTTTCAATTCAATTAGAGTAAAGAAAAAAAAAAGGAAATATAATTTTAATTCTTTTAAACCAAAAACGAAAAACGAAGGGTCCACTTCTTCCTTTCTTAAAAAATTTCTTTCACCATTTTATCGGTGAGCGCATTTCACGTACGTCTTTCGAAGGTGAAGGGCTTAACGTTTTGCGTTTTTGGTCTGGCAAAATGAAAATTATTTTCTGTTTTATAAATATAGTACAAAAACCTATTTTCAAAAGTCCTTTTATTTTATTACTTCATGCTCTGTGCTTTGTGTCTGTTAATTTGTTTCCGATGAAAGAAGTTGTAAATTTGAATTGTCTATGAATTTTGTTTGCACAATTTGTGAAACAATTGTAACTTGAATCAGAATAGAGACACAAAGTTAAAGCAGAAAAGGGTTAAAAATTTTATTTGAGGACAAATTATGTTCAGCTCTGACAAGCGAATTCTTTCTGATAAAATTGCTTAATGAATTCTGATTGTAACAATAAGGAAAATATTAAAATTAATATTGTCTTTCAGCACAGAGCTCTAGTTAAATTTTAAGCACTCTAACAAATGAGATAAATTATAAGACTTTTAATAAATGATTAATTCCCTTTTTTGATAATATAGCAATGAATTTCGTTTATAACGATGAGAAAACGACTGAAACTTTTATAGTCAGCCAAGACACGATAATCATAGGCACCGGCATGCGAGAATATAATTTAGATTATTTTTATTTTTAACTGGACCTGAAATATGACATGAAATTATTGACTGAAATAACACTATTTTTAGACATAAAAATGGTCGACATTTCGATAGACAACAAATTTTTATTGTTACTAATGTAGCGATGAATTCCGCTTATAGCGATGAGAAAACGACTGAAACTTTTATAGTCATCCAAGACACGATAATCATAAGCACCGACATGCGAGAATATAATTTAGATGATTCTCATTTTTAACTGAACCTGAAATATGACATGACGTGAAATTATTGACTGAAATAACACTATTTTTAGCTTACTAGCTAGACATAAAAATGCTCAATATCTCGATAGACAAAAAATTTTTATTGTTGAAAATATAGTGATGAATTCCTGTTATAACGATGAGAAAACGACTGAAATTTTTCCAGTCATCCAACGCACGATAATCATAGGTACCGAGATTCGAGAATATAGTTTAGATTATTTTCATTTTTAATTTTAACTTGACTGTAAAATATGACATCATATGAACGTGACATGAAATTATTGACTGAAATAACATTATTTTTAGCTTACTAGCTAGTCAAAAAAATGGTCGATATTCTGATAGGCGACAAATTTTTATTGTTGATAATATAGTGATGAATTCCGGTTATAACGATGAGAAAACGACTGAAACTTTTATAGTCATCCAACACACGATAATCATAGGCACCGAGATGAGAGAAGATAATTTTGATTATTTTCATTTTTAACTTGACGGCAAAATATGACATGAAATCATATGAACGTGACATGAAATTATTGACCGAAATAACATTATTTTTAGCTTACTAGCTAGTCATAAAAATGGTCGATATTTTGAAAGGCGACAAATTTTTATCGTTGATAATATAGCGATGAATTCGGTTTATAACGATGAGAAAACAACTGAAACTTTTATAGTCATCCAACGCGAGAATCAATTTCAAGAACGTGATTTGGATAATTTTAAATTTAACTTAATTATATAAATACCATTACTTTATATGTATGTATAATGAAACGATGATTAAGTCGAATAAACTAATGCAATGACCAATAAAAACAATATTGAAAGAGATAAACTAATAACTAGAATTAAAATAAGCCATCTTCAAAAATATGTCACATTAAAGCAGCAAACTATCTCATTAGCAAATATTTTATACTCAAGTAACGATGTGGCCACTTATAGATACTTCACTGAGTTCATTAAATGGAAACTTAAATCGTATCTTTTGATATTCATTTCGGAAGATCGAATGTTTAATGTCGCATTAACGATTCCGTTACAAGGTTTGATGCGAAGGTCGTATTAGAATGATAAGCTTCGATTTTTTTGAAATTCATTAAAACAGCATTTATCGGTAAATAGTTACAGATTTTCCTTCATCATGAGATTTTTATGAATTTGTCATACGATTGATGAATAATTCACTAATTTTCCTTACAATAATATTATTTGACGTTTTGTTTTTGGAGCAGAAATTTTTATTGGAGCAGATATTAATTTTTGAAGCAGATAGGACATTTTGGAGTGATGAGTCGTAGACTGCAACACATCTAGTTTATCCATCTGAATATGCAACACATCTAGTATATTCATTAGAAAGATAAGCAAAAGTTGAATACTTCAATTTTTATTAAATTCATTAAAATAGCATTTATCGCTAAATAGTTACAGATTTTCCTTCACTAAGCAATTTTTATGAATTTGCCATACGATTGTAGAATAATTCACTAATTTTCCTAAGAATAATATGATTTCACGTTTTGTTTTTGAAGCAGAAATTTTTATAGTAGCTTATGTTAATTTTTGGAGCAGATAGGTTATTTTGGAGTGATGAGTCGTAACACATCTAGTATATTCATCTGAATATGCAACGCATCTAGTATATTCATTAGAATGATAGGCAAACGTTGAATAGGGTAAGCTAACCAGTGAAGGAACACTTAAGCTTCGCTTGCCTCTTAAAAAATCATATTAATTTCAAAATTCGTAATTTTAGTTAAATGACAGTGTCAACATATTTGTTACTAATTGCAAATTATGTAAAAAAATTATAGAGAACTTACATAATATTGTTTTAAAGTTTTGGAGGTTCAAATAACAAGTAGTAAGAAGACCCAGTGAAGGAACAGCTCTTACCAGTGAAGGAACACAGAATTGCCCAGTAAAGGAACACTTAATTTTGGTTATATTTTAATGCTCTGTATGAATTCATTAGCCATACAAATATATAAAAACAAGACTATTTATGAAATTATAACATACAAGTACTTGTAAAATGCTAACTTTATTCGGTAATCATGAACTAGAAATTGAAGTGATGTTAAATACAAAATAAATTTTAAAAAATCACTCTTTCTTATAATTTGACAGTCAAATCTGAATCATTGTGTCATCCGATGCTGTTTATTATCATTATTATTTTATCACCTTCTTGTTTACTCTTTTTCCTCTTATTTCTTGAAGCTTTTTTTCTTTTTTAAGTATTTCTTCTTTCTTTTTCTTCTCCATATTCTCTTGTTTTAACTTTTTTTTAGATCTTTCAGCCTCTTGAAATTTTTGCCATTTCTCTGAAGTTAGTGCAAAAGGTAATTTATTCATTTTTCTTCTTATTTGATCTTTCTTTTTATCATCAATATTTGGCCAATGTAAATGATTCTTCCAAACTTCTTCTGATTTTTCAGTAACATTTCTAGAATGCCTTTCTCGAAAATAGACGGGGGAAAGGTGTCTTGAAGTTTGAGGAAAATCCATCTCTTGTTGACTTGTATCTAGAGGATCTTTAGAAGTACTGATTTTACTTATAGAATCATTTCTTTTTTCAACTAAGAAAGGATCAGCATGAGGACTCATTTCAAATTCGATATCTAAGATGCATTCATTATCAATACTAGCTTCAGTTCCTAAGTTTGACTAAACCAAGTGGTCTTCTTTTAATGCGTACTTCTTCCATATTGAAAAAAGTACAGGCTCTTGGACATTTTCGATATTAGACTCTTCAGTCAATTATGCGTTAAAAATTTCCAACATATCTTGAGGGATTTCCCTCTCAAGCTTCTGAAGAAATTGAGTATCGTTTCTGTTTAACTCTGTTTTTTGTTGAGGAGCTTTCTTCTAAAATCTAACATAGTATAGTAGTTTTTATAAATTATATAATCACGTTGCTATCCTATAATGATAACTTATTATCAGTTCTTAGTGCAAAAGCCAGCGAAAAAATGCTCTATTCTAATTTTTATGGTCATATTCAATTAGTTTTAGTTTTCTAAACATAGTTTATTAAGTTGCCTAACATTTGATGTAACTACACACCCCATTAATAAATATAAATTATAATTTTTTCATAAATTAAGCGATTAAATTAACATTTTGAACTGAAATTATTTCAGGAATTATTCATACAATTTTTAACAAAATTTCGGTTGTCCTCTATATAGCAGAAGTACTTATCCTAGAGTCATGTAAAATCATATTTCACACATTACTGTTCATTCACTGGAAGTATTCCCAGTGAAGGAACATGCCTGTTTCTTCACTGGTTAGAAGTTGTTTTTTGTTTTTGAAACAGAATTTTAATGTATAATATGACTAAAAGTACAAGAAAATTAAAAAATTTCTTTTATTTTCATTAACTGGGAAAAAAACCCAGTAAAGGAACACTTGTTCCTTCACTGGTATTTCATCGTTTGGTGATCCAGTGAATAAACACCCCCTTATCTCAGTACTTGATTATGCTATGGTGCTTTAAAAAAATAAAACGTAACTTCAATAACTATATTTTGAATTCTCTTTTTCACAGTGTGAAAAATAAGACTATTACATGCAATTAATTCCACTTCAAACATATAAATACAAACACTCACCTTATAATTTTTTCAACGAAACAAGGTGTTGCAGAGATAATAACAAATTCAAAAATTTTTCCAGAGAAGTATATTTGACCAAGTAATCCAAAACATTGCTAGATGACTTCCTATTGTTTGGCAGTAAGCTATTGTTACCAATTAATCTAAAGAAAAACTTTCAAATTCTTATTTTTTATCAATATATACGAAATGTTCCTTCACTGGGTAGTGTTCCTTCACTGGTTGGTTTACCCTACTTCAATTTTTATTAAATTCATTAAAACATCATTTATCTCCAAATAGTTACAGATTTTAATTCACCATGGGATGTTTATGATTTTGTTACACGATTGTTGAATAATTCACTAATTTTCCTTACAATAATATGATTTGACTTTTTGTTTTTGAAGTAGAAATTTTTATTGAAGCTAATATTAATTTTTGGAGGAGATAGGATATTTTGGAGTGATGAGTCGTAAACACATCTAGTATATTAATCTGAATATGGATCTAGTATATATTAAGGCAACAGTTGCCATTAACATATTAAACTTTTTCAATTCGTAAACTACTTTTTTACGAAAGTAAACTCACTCTCATCAAAGGATATTAATAAGATATATTTTGCATCTTTTTTTCTCTCTCCGCTGCTATGGTTTTTCTAGTTTTGTTTCTCCGCTTTATTTTTTCCATTTTTCGTTGGTAACTTAGCGTTTTATATTTTAAGCACTTTTGTTTCTTCTCATTCATATCTAACAAGTCTGGAAAAAGGGTGCCTTTATTTGAGCGCTTGAAGGATGTCAACTGTTATTACCTACTTATATGTTTTTGAAGCGATTATTTGCTTTTGTTTTTAGTGAGATAATGCCTTACCGCTTCAGTTTTTCAGGATTATTTATTTAATTTGATACTAATGAGAGTTAAAATAAAAATTATAACGATAAATTTCCCGCATGAGTCTAAACAATTCATGATAAATTCTTTTTAGATTATCCAAAAAGTATGTTTAAGGGCAAGATCAAACTTTATCTCGAGTTACAATCTTACCTTATTTATAAGATTCGAAGCTATTTTAACTTGTCTCTACTTTTAAACAGTATCCATTTATCTTCAGTTTTTTGTCCCAATACTACAATATATATATTTTTTCCCATCGCCAAAGAATCCCAAACCACTCTTCTCGACAAACATGTCGTGAGTTGGGGATTTAAAATCCTTCGGCCTCCCAACTTCAGGGGAAATCCGTCACTGTCAGGGCAACAGTCTTTGTTCCTTCAAGGCAAAAATAATCCCAGAAGCCAACATTTGAGGGAGTCTTAGGGAATTTTTCATCGACACAAAAGCAATCGGTAACTGTTAGAAGAAGTAAGGGGAAATCTTTTAACTAAGTTGGCGGCCTCTATAATTAATCTTTCCTGTCTTGGCGAAATGATCATTAGAAGATTTGAGACTACTCATTTAGGCTTAAAACTGGACGTCTGAAAATGCAAATGATCATTTCGGATCAAAATGTTTTTGGGTTGGTATCTTCGGGACCTAATTGAATTGATCTCTTCCAAAGTTAGGAGATCAGGCGCAATTAGAGTTTAAGCCAAAACAGTCCGCCCTAATGTGTACTAGAGCACGTACTAATTAGTATAATTGAATCTGTAATTGTTGAACCTAATATCTGCAACAAATCGTACCAGTACATTTGGAATGGTTTCTTTGAACTTTATATGGAAACACAACTACACCCTTTAGTGCTTAGTAATTTTTTTTAACGATCATTGTAATTTAGTTTCAAGTGTTGAATGGCTGCTATTTTTATGCAACAGATATTCGAGAAAGAGGTTGTTACCTTGCTGGATACGCCTATTTAAAGTGAAGTATTTAAATTAATGTTTAGAAGCACTCTTTTCTAAATGTTTTTTAATGGTCTTTCTTCGAGTGTTTTTGTAAGCACGAAAGCACTATTATGCATTAAAAAATTCTTTCAGATGCTAAATGATAAATAATAAAAACTATGTCACAATATTTTTTTCGTAAAAACCAAAACTTCAAATTTATCTTAATACAAACTGTTGTAAAGTTAGTCTTCACCTAGGAGAAGATTCTACTATAATTTTTTTAAATAAAAATTCAAAAAAGTCAAAAATTGGAATTACAAAATCACACCCTATTAACAAATTTTTTTCATGAAATCGTGCCTTTTTACGATAGGTTCTTGACGTGGATTATATTTGTGTATTTTTTTTAAAAAAAATAAATTTGAGTTTTTATCATTTATTTCAAAACTGGTCTAAATATTTAGTGAAAGAAGTTTATATTACAACGATTAATTTCAGATTTACATCTATGTAGCGTATTTTATGAAATGGGAAGTCTAAATTATTTCTGTTCCACAGTGTCCCAAATGATCGCTAAGATATGGTTCCTAGTAAAACACTGAGGTTAAGGATCAGTGACTGAGGTCAGTGCAGGTGGGTGACCAATTTGATCAGCCTGTAAGGGGACCGAGGTTGTGCGGTATCGGTACTCGTTAAACTGTTCTACCGTGAAGTACTCGACTTGGCTCGGAGTCCTTCTACCGAAGCAGGGGAGCCATCCCCTCTGCAGAGGATCAAAATCGTTCTTCTCACACCGTCACCAATTGCCTATGGTCAGATCTTGTGCGATGTAAGCCAACAACAACAACAACTTCACTATTACTCACGCTTTTGATAAAATTATGCTGTTTTTTTGTAGCAGCTCTAATTGCAGTACTCATATAGGAGGGCCGGGATAGCCTGGTCGGTAGGGCGCTGAGCCCATATCCAAGAGGTCGTGGATTCGATCCTCGCCAGCCAAAGATTCCCCGTGTAGTAAATGGTGACTGATGCACGTTAAATCTGTCGAGTCTCAAAGTCCTCCATGTTCCCACAACAAATCAATACCTCTGGGGGTACTGATCCAGGAGTTTCCTTGTCTTCTGGATTGGTTCAAAATTACAAGGCTACGGAGTTGAACGTAAGTAGTTGCAAACCCATGAAATTGGATCGGCTGTTCAACGACGGTTATAAAATAAAATAAAGTACTCATATAGAATGTTAGTAGAGGAAAAAGGTCATCTCACCAGATAAAAAAGTAATCTTCCTTACCTAACTGATGAAAAATTCTCATCTTTATCAAGTGGCAGTCAATCGACATGGTTATTTTTGTATACCTTCATTTAAGCCTGGTTATCGTTAATAAATCTAGATTAATAAAATAACCTAATTTATTGAGAATAAAATATACGAAATTTTCTGTGAATTTTAGTTTATTTTTAAGTTTTGAAGTTGGAAACGTTTTTTAATTGTAAACTGTTCTCGACAGTTGACGAAATACGCATCCATCAAACATTAATTATACCTTTATTTAATCTTTCTTCCAGTCAAAACCAGAATTCATTTAATTGGGCTCTTGCAACTTGAGAAGAAGATGATCACTGATACACAAATACGTGATCTATGACCTCAGCGTTAGTTGATCGTGTATAAACAAAGAGGTGTTAATGTCAAGCAAAGTCTCTCCACATAAGTCAAAGTTTTAATCAACGCGAAGTTGATTAAATACAACACCGTATTGTCCGTCGAATTTGTTATAATATAATTCTTTATTGCCTATGCCTTGTACTTAATTCTGATTTATTACTTGTTTGTGTATTTGATGGTAATCTTTATATATTTTTGCTTTGTTTACCTGGCAACTTCGATGCATAATTTGTTTTTTTTTTTTGTGTTCCACATGGCTTCATGACAGTCTTTGTGTTAAATAGAAATATAGGAACTGAAATTCTTGTGAAATAATATAGAACTAGGAGGCTCCGCCCCCTGCTCGCTAACGCTCGCCAACCCCCGAGAATTGCTACGCAATCCTATGTGGTTCACGCCGTGAACCATGGCTCGCTGCGCTAGCTCGCCAATGAACACAATGTTCTAGCACAAAGACATAATATATTATCATCAAAGACATAGTATTTTATCACCAAAGACATAGTATTGTACTTATGTAGATGAATTCTACCAATGTTCTTATTAGCTTTTAAAAAAGTATTTTAGATTGTACATGGTGAAAAAATCAAAACATTAGCTAAATAAGAAACATATTAGCAAAATAAATTATCAAATATTGCTTCACTAATATTCTGCATTTCAAAGCGTGAAAATTCAATGCGTAAATAAACGCGAAATATAAAAAAAATTCAATGCGTTCAATACAAGCACTTAAACGTTTTTTAGACGTTTAGGTAGCTCCCAGTAGAAAAATATCAATTCAACAGCGGCCTTTTAAAGCATTCTCACTTCAATTAATTAATTCCTAATTGAGTTCAAATTAAATATTGTCATGTTTTCAGTGCATGAATCTGAATTGAACAACCTGATAATGCTCACTCTGGTTATTGTTATCTGGTTGCTCACTACATGCTCTTGCGCAAAGAATCCAATAAATTAAAAATGAAAACTGTTGCCAGCGCGAGAAAAGAAATATCATCGGTTTTATTGATACATACATACATACGTACGTATTAGCGTTTTATATAATATAGATAGATGTGCAACTTAAGAGAATTGAAATAATCAGGATCGAGATACCCACTCTACGTCACTTGCCGGCATCACATTGTTATTTTTATAATATTTAATCGTAATTTAGCATGCTTGTGAATCTCGATGTCAATAAAATAGCTTAGTATAAAATGGACACAGTTTATTTTGGAGTAAGATTTAAGCATTTAACGAAGCAAAATATAAGTAAGCATGAATTTCATTTACTTGATTGTCATCAGGGGAGAAAACAGCATCGAATGCAAACATTTTTGGGGCAGCAACGCCAGCGTGTCTTTCACCCGATGTTTCCTGCCCGCAGACGGTTGGGTCGTACAGCGTTACTTGCTTTTTCCGGCTGTCCATGGACATGTAGGAAGCATCAACAGACCCCGACTCACTTGATGGACACATTCGAAGCATTACTTTCACCTAAAAGTAAATCGTAAATATAATTATGTAAATAAATTGAATGTATTGATACAAAGCATTTCCTTAAATTGAATTGCCTTTAATGTTATCTAATAGCTAAATCAACAAAAATCCAAAATAAAAGGCAACCTTACGGCTAACGTTGTATTTTCATTTTCATTTGGTTGGCATTGAAAGGTAGAGAAATTAATCATTTTTTGAACATAGTAGAAGCATTAGTATGGCAAGCTTGTTTCGTTAAAGTTTGAATTAAGGCACGCAAAAAGCTTCATTCACTTCAAATTAAAAAAAAGAAAAACAGCAAAAAAGACTCATTTTTAGCTCCTTCTGTAAACTTTGTTTTTGCCTTTTTATTTTCAATCCAGATTTGGCCATGCTCTCACATGCAGCATTTTGCTTGTGTTGAAAACTTAATGATCAGACCAACCTTCACTTTTGAACTTTTAAGAACAGTATTTAAAAGTTTGCTCAAATAAACTTTGTTTCAGTGATGGTCATCAAATCTAAAATAAACCTTTAGAAGATAAATTTATTTTCGGTTAGAGAACGCTTTGAACTCTTGCTTTAGGAATGATGATTTCTCTTCGATTTTACAAGGTTTTACTCGTTTTGTTCTGTAAAGCGACTTCAATTTCGATATAGAAGGGTTGTTTATGCAAGCTTAATGCAAACTTTACAGCGCGTAAACTAGCATACTTAAATTTAACATTGTTTCAAGCTATCACTGCTTATTTGCTAATGATTTACAAACCCTGTTGACTTTTTTGATAAATATTGTTATTTACACTAAAATCAACCTTACTCTTCTATCTGAGAATGTGTCTTAAATTATCGAAGGTTTGAAGATATAAATAAGCCAAGCCAAACTATGAGCAAAACAAAACTTTCTAGTATCAATATAAGTATCAACAATATGATACAAGCCAATTTAACAGTATTGTCCAAAGCAGAAACACAATTAAGTTCCTATCTTAATGTACTCGTAGTACATAAAAAAATAAGACTAACTTCTTTCGAAATAGCCACTTAGAGAGACATAAAAACAAACAGCCAATTCCAGAACAATCTAACCCTTTGGAAAGACTACAGTCATTTGGGCATGTCCACTTTGGTCACTCACCTTTCCCACGCCGGTCACTTCTTTGCGTCCAGTTATCCTGAGTAGTCCCGGGGGTACTGGCGGTGGATGTGTCTTAATGACATCCCTGAAGCTTGTTCGAAACACCGGCCGCTCGGGATCTCGTTTCTTCTTTTTCGCCGATAGATTCAGTCGTTGGGCAGCCCTACAATAGAAAAATTAGCTGAGTGATTTATTTCTTGGACAAGTTTGGACATGCTTTGGACGCTAAAGTAATATTAACAGGACAAAGAATAAATAAGATAAAATAAATTATAAGTGTTAGACTCTGTTGCTTTTCGATGAGAATAAATTTACTATTTAGGTCAAGCATAAAATTTAATATTCATTATTGTTTTAAATGATGAAAAAAAAATTTAAACTTAAAGTTACTACCCATCCTTTTGAACACACGTGTTTCACAAAACGCTTTGATTATTTATCAAATATCGGATTGTAGGTTTTGTCAAAAACGAAATTGCTCCTTATTCAGCATTTAAAATGTTCAATTGCTTACCATCAAATGTCTTATTATATTTACAATTTCACGAAATCCAGTGTTTTGTCAAAAGCGCAATTATTTTTCATGCACCATTTTGATCCATGCATAGTTACGGTTCATGTCTCCAATTTCTCTCCATTTAGTGTTATTTACATTTTTTCACCAGTCAGTTGTTATGGAGTATGCAAAATTTCTCCTCATCTAGTGCTTCATATCAACAGTTGCCCCCTCCCCGTTACTGCTTTGTCACCTTAACAATTTTACAGCATCCAGTGTTTTACAATATGCAACATTTCTCCACATATAGAGCGCAATTGCTTCCCTAGTGTTTTGTCATATTCAGAATTTTTAGTTTATTCCTATAGTTTTTGTCACAAGCACAATTTCCCTTCATCCATTTTTTGCGTAAGCAAATCTTCAGTCTATGCAGCGTTTTTAACCTTAACAATTATTATGTAACCAATTTTTCACCAAAAACACAATTGCTGTTCACCCAGCTTTTTAATCAATGCACAATCCATATCCATTTAGTTTTTTCCCACATGAGAAATTGGTAACCCTACGCCGTTTTACCATATGCTCTCCAGCTAGCATTTTGCCATAATGCAGCCATCTTGATTTGTACATTATGAGAAAGTGTTATACCAATGAGAAAGTGTTGTGTCAATGAGAAAGTGTTATGCAATGTGTTATACCAATGTGCTTCGAAAATTTTTCAATTGCAAAATGACTGTCTAATGTAAAATGTAGTAAATAATACTTAAATGCCATATCTGCTACCTTAACATAAAAAATAATTAAAATAACAGTATCCATTGTAAAACTTCAACAAATTGATGCTGTCCTCTATAGAGGACAATGATAAAATACGGGTTAACAATTATTATGTAACCAATTTTGCAACGAAAGCACAATTGCTGTTCATCCAGCATTTTAATAAATGCACAATCCATATTCATCCAGTTTTTTCCCACATGAGTAATTGGTAACCCTACGCCGTTTTACCATATGCTCTCCAGCTAGCTTCTTTCCATAAGGCAGCTATCTAGTTTTGTACATTATGAGAAAGTGTTATATCAATGAGAAAGTGTTATGTCAATGAGAAAGTGTTATGTAATGTGTTATGCCTATGTGCTTTTGAAATTTTGCAATTGCAAAATGGCTGTCTAATGTGAAATGTAGTAAATAATACTTTAACACCACATTTTCTACCTTAACATGCAGTGGAAAGATACGGTTTCAGGCTATCTACTCCATATTATAACAAAGCAATCGTAACTTTAGATTTATTACTAACTGATTAAAAAACACTTAAAGGATTTGCTTAATTTATTTAATAACAGAAATTCAACATTAAAATTTTTATGGTTTTGCATTTTGAAACAGTTCATTTTGAACACGCCAGCTAATAGTTCGCCATAACTTAACCTAATGAAACGTTTTCCCCGTTTTTCTTCCTTACTCGCAGCTCGAACCATACCTCACGCTACCTAACATTCCTCCCCGCTGAAAATTGTGACAGCCATTTTTCCAATAAATAGCCCTCCCATAAAACAAGACGATGGTTTTCTGAAGAAAAAGAAAGAAAAGCTGATCACCCAAAAGAACATTTATCAAAATAAGATTTTTTTTTTTATCCTCTTGGGCTGGACGGAGGAGGGGAAAACACCAGCAATGGCTTCTCTTCTGTTGGAATTTAAAGAATTTCTAGAGAAGGTGAACGTTTGTTAAATTGAAATGAGAAGCACATTTATCATGCTTTTTACGGCATTTGGTAAGTATATTAGAGTTATATACGTTCAGATTTTTATTTAAGCAATCTGATTCAAAAGCTGTGAATCGAAAATCCGATCTTGGTGAATACACAAAAAGTGAAGCGTTGGCATTTGCATTATAAAAGACTTACCTTTTTTTTCTTACATTGCTGCATTAAAAATAATGTGTAAATATTATGTTTTACGATTTTGTTGTTTTAGTGTCCACGGATTTTCAAAGAACATCGAAAGGATTGAAGTCGTCAGCTTCGGTGCCTTTTGGCTATGGAGAACAGATCTTATGTTGTCCTCAAGAGGCATCATTCCCAATTTCAGAAAAATTTACACTTGTAAGAAATCTCACAAAGTGTAAGTAACTATTACTATTTCGTAGCTTGAATATCCTTTTTTTTATATCACTGATTTTTTTTTATTTCAAAAACCCTCAATAATACATTATAAGTCTCATTTGAAAATAAAAAATCGCACGCAAAGTCCCTCAAAAAATGAGAAAAAAATCGCAATACATTGAAACATCTAATGTGGAGAAATTAATGCTACTGTTTTTAATAATACGAAAAATTTAGATTGATCAAAATGATAAAAAGAATTAATGATTTAATAAATTCTGTTTTTCAGAAAAAAAATTGACTAACTAGTTTGGAAAATCACACAACCCATATTTGGTTCGAGAACTATAAATTTGAAACATATCTTCTAAAGTATTTTTTTTTGCAACTACATTGGACGTACAAAACTTCTAGGATCTCTTACTCAACGTTCTCCCTAAATAATTGGAAGACAAGCCCCCCTACCCTATTTCTCCTAATACAGTTCCTATACATATTCTTAAACCAGAAAAGAATACTTTTCTATAAAGAGGTATAATCATATGTTTTTATTTTTAATCTTTAACACTTGTACATTTAAGAACTAATTTTAAATCATACAATTATGAAAAAGTTCACACAGAAAATTGTTTGTAATAGGACTAATAAGCTAAATCTGGAACTTGATCATTTAATAACCGTTAAATTTACTAAATCTTCATAGTCTAAATTTAAGAAAAATGAGCTAGGGATAGATTCATCTAAATGTTTTGATACATTTTCGGACCAACAGAGCAAGACCATGAAATACATATTTGAGACAAAATTATGCATTGAAAACATACAAGTAATCTTTTCTAAACTTCTCTGAATTAACTTCCCTGAAGGGAGAATTTATATCCATGCCGGAAGAGGGAATCAAACCTGGATTACTTTACTCATTGACTACCGTACAGGTAGGTAGGTCTGAGGAAAAATTATAAATAACAGTAACTTGTAATAAGATTGATGAACTAAATATACCACTTCCTATTTCATAACTCTTGAACGCCAAAAATAATCACATTTTAAAATGAAAAATGCCCAATTCATTTCTATTTCGAGATTAATATTAGTGGCCTACTTTTTAAAGCTCAGCATTCTAAGTTAAGGTTGCAAATAATACTTGATTGAAACCATCTCTTCTTAGTTTCAAGTCAAACTTTATTTGTAAATAACATACTGCCTTCTTTCTAGTGTCTCTAACTTATCGAATATTGAGAGGTGGACGTTCTATCAACATTTTTCTTATCTGGACATCCAATATGATCCAAGAATATTCGTGGCCTTGCATTAAATTGACACACAATTTCGACATCCAATATAGTCCAAAAATATTTGCATTTTTAAATGAAAAAGAATTAATAATCGGATAGCCATTTAATTTTTATTTCGAGATTAATATCAGTGGTCCATTTTAGAAAATTTTGGCATTTTAAGTTAAGGTTGCAAATAATGCGCTCAAAAGTTATGATTTAAACCTTCTCTTCTTAGTTTCAAGTCAAACTTTCCTTGTCAATAATAAACTACCCTCTTTCTAGAATCTCTAACTCCTCGAGTATTGAGAGCTGTACAATGTGCCAGCATTTTTCCGATCTTGACATCCAATATAATCCATAGAATATTCGTAGTTTTGCAATAAATTGACATACAGTTTCGAAATCCAATATAATCCAAAAGCATTCGCATTTTCAAATGAAAAAGAATTAATAATATGATAGCCATTTAATTTTTATTTCGAGATTAATATCAGTGGTCCATTTTAGAAAATTTTGGCATTTTAAGTTAAGGTTGCAAATAATGCGCTCAAAACTTTTGATTTAAACCTTCTCTTCTTAGTTTCAAGTCAAACTTTCTTTGCCAACCTTCTTTCTAGGGTCTCTAACTCATCGAGTATAGGCTGGACTTTATAGCTTGACATCCAATATAATCCATAGAATATTCGTAGTTTTGCAATAAATTGACATCCAATTTCGAAATCCAATATCATCCAAAAATATTCGTATTTTAATTAATAATCGGATAGCCATTTAATTTCCATTTCGAGATTAGCATTAGTGATCTAATTTAGAAGGCCCTGGATCTTAGATCAAAGTTGCAATTTATGCACCAGAAATCCTTGATTCAAACAATCTCTTTTTAGTTCCAAGTCCAGCATTCCTTGCCAATGATATACTACCTTCCTTTCTGGGGTCTCTAACTCATCGGCCATCGGAGCCGGACATGGTGCCAGCATTTTTCCGATCGAGACATCCATTTCACGCCGCTACAACTCCTATACATCTTCCTCACTCCAGAAAAAGCCATACCTTTCTGCGAAGGAGGTAGGCAAGAAATAAAATATCAAAAGAGATATACACTGTAAGACGACTTTGAGAAACTTTCAGGGACGCATAAGTGATTGGACCACGGAACAGAATAGACTGCCACATATATTTTATGACTGTATAAACGGCCTGGCGTATCTTGGAGGTAGGCATGACCCTGGCTCGCGGATGGAATAAAAAAAATAAGAAGGAATTCGGAATAAAAATAGAATGAATGGTAGATATTAATGGATTTTGGAGTGGACCGTGCAGGGGCTGTTCGGAATGATGGATTGGTAAAGTAGAATATACAGGCTTTTAGTGAGAAGGCAGAGAAAAAATTCCTGCCAGTAGTGTTTATTCTGATACAGATGATGAAGGATGCTATAAATTCTCATGGTGAATAGAAAAATTATTCTGAATAATTTTTATAGCTGGAATTTAGCTTCGTTGCCGAGTTTTTTTTCTCTGAAACAACAAAAATTAATCTTTTCTAGTCTTCAAATCGTTGTATTTCATAATTCGTTTTGCATTTTAATTGAGATACAGAAAAAAAGTTTATCGAAGTAAAGATAAATAAATGGTATTAAAAAAGGGTTAAACTAATTAATTATCTTTGCTAATTTTTGCGAAGACAAATAAATAGAAAAACGAATTGGAATGATGAGTTTATTTTAAATAGAGTTGAAAAAAAATAGAAAAAATAAGTTAATTTCAAACAAAAGTTCGAAGTAGGTGTTAAAATTATATATTTAAAAATATTTTTATCGAAAAAAGTATTTTTCTCTTTACGAAGTACGTAAGCATCAGGCACATATGTAATCACGAAGGTTAAATATATATATTTTACTTAAATGAATAAAAACTGCAATATTTATATATATTTATTTTTTTATAGTTTGACGATATAAATTATAATTATCAATCTTATTATTTATAGTTAGTTATAAAAAAGTTATAACAATTGCATTACTAGTAAATTAATGTTTTGAATACTCTGGTTGTAGAGATTACATTTAATCATGAAGTTGAAATTTATTTCACATTGAACGGGAAAAAACTATACTATTTCAAAACAATATCAGGAAAATATTAAAAATATTACTCAATCAATACTGAAAAACCATATTTCATGACGTCAGTTATTTTAAGTTAAATAAGCAACTAAAGAATATTGAATACGTTTTAATGCTATTCCATATTTTCATAGATAAAAAAAGAACACTATAAGCCTCTCACTCCTTTGGAAACTATTTTAACTAATTCAGAAAATGGCTGGTAAAACTTTATTTAAAGCAAAAAAACTTTTTTTAGTAAACGCAGAGGAAAACAATCTGATAAAATTGTCGTACTCTATGGTACCAACATTACTGTCAAAAATATTTAAAAAGAAAAATATTTCTGCTTAATTAAATCAAAATATACGACATTCATTTGGTAACTTTCCCATTCAATTGGCAACGATTTATCGAAAAAATTCTGATTTCAAAATTATAACTCTTATTACCCCACATTTAGAAAAAAAATACAAAACTGAAAAGTAAATGTAATCGAATAAATAGTTTTTACATCATATTATGAGATACCATTATAAAATTAATAAATTAATTTTACAAAATAAATTTTACCCCATTCACCAAATTTTATCACGTAGTATAAAATCATATTTTATTGTTTATTTTATCAAAATTATTACCAAAGTGCTGTGATAAAAATTACTATCCAATCCAAATGTAAATCAAATATAGATTTACATTTTTTACGGGTGCATGATCAAAATAAACACAGTTTTTTTATTTATTCATTTCGGAAACGTGCAAAAAAAAAAAAATACGACGATTCAATGATTTTTTTTTATTTAAAATGGTCCATATATACATAAGAAAACCTTTCTCTTCGAGCAGAATTAAGGGTTAAGCTGTTACAAATAAGATACAGTAAATTAGTATGTCTTATTTAATTACAATTTTTTTTAAAGCAAACAAAAAATGAAGTGTAGAATTTTACTTCATCATTTATATAACTATAAATTTACATTAATGGATACATTAAAACTAATATTTATCATTAAAATGAATAAAAATTTAAATTATTTTTACGAGAAGTTCAATATGTTAGTAGAATAATTAAGCAGTGAACTTTTTTTTTCAAAATGCAAGGAAAAACTGCTAAAATTCCTTAAGTGATAAAAACAAAATTTCCAAAATGTATATCTTTTCTAATACTAGAAGCACGCAATTTAAAATAAAAACTATCGTTGAGACAATTTTATGACTACCAAACAAAAATAAATATAATGTAGTAAAACACTCGCTTATCTTTCAAAGTATTTATTAAATTTATGCTATAATAACTTTGTTTAACTAACTGGAATAAAATTAGGCATTACGATACTAGTATGTTAATTTTTAAACTTGAAAGTTTAGCTCTTTAATCTTTTTCGCTACATAAATATAAGAAACGTTATAAATAATTGCGTAGTAAAATGACTAAAATTATTTAACGCATGGAAAATAAGCTAAAAAAATTAAGAAGAAACTGAATAAGCTCTTAATGTATTAAATAATTATTATAATTACTTTAAAATCCTATTTATTTCGTAATTTATCGAATTTTTTTGTCGTCTGTTATGACGAGTATACTTCAATCTAAAATGAAAAAAGTTCTTCCTAGGAAGTAATAGCTTTGATATTTTAACTATTTCTAAACTATTTCTTGACTAAAGAGTGGAAAATATATAGTAAAAAAATACTCTTTTTTGTAACTATGTAGTTTTCGAAATTTTTTTATAGTTATTTTTTTAATGATTTGCAGGTGTGCTAAATAAATATAAAATGTCGATAATATTATTTGGTGTATGATATCCGATTTCAAAGAATAACTCCATTGTGTTTTTTTTTTTATCTCTGAACTGCTTTGACATGTGAAATTATATGCATATTTGCTTTTAATTAAAATATCAGTTAAAAAAGGGAAATATTTTGCTTTCGATAATCTATATCTGAATTTCTTATTTCAAATTTTAAACCGAAACTTAACTCAAACTTTTACAGAATTTTTACCGAAAAAAACGTTTTGTCAGAAATACTAGAATATAGCAAAATTTGTGCTTATGGTTTTATAGAAACACCGAATAGCACGGTAAATGCTACAGAAGCGCTTTAGCAATGAGGCTGGTAAAATTAATTGTTTTTTTTACATCTGTCAACCTCAAAATAACCTCAAAAACGCCTTACTTTTTATAATGTTTTGTATGTTTAAAAACTACTGTTTTTAAATAAATAAATTTATAGGTTTCTTTGTTAAAGAAAATATTTAGAATAAAATAAAAATCTAAAATAATTCTGAATAAAATACTTTTATCATATTAACGATAATTTTCAATTATATTAATAGGAATTTTCAGCTGTATGAATAATGACCACATTACCACAATTGGTCACGAAAGTGTAAAGCCTTGACCTCCATGATTTCCTCCGGATCATGACGGGCAGTTAGGGGAACGTTTTTTTTCAGCCGTATGAAATTGAAATTCCATCTATATAATGATTATTCCCACAATATTAAAAAGGCATTTCAACTTATCGAGGTTGCTTTTCTTATAATATGAAACTGTTTTCGATAATTGAAATAACTAATTAATTTATAGCTAGTACTGCATTGATTTATATCTTTTTTGAAAATGGTAATTGAGCATAGTGGATTTACTTAACTTCTTATGCCATTAAAATAAAAGGATAAGTTTTGGAAGGTTGAAATCTGTTTTGTCAAACGAGAAGGCATAGTAAAAGGTTCTACTGGAACCCACACAATAATAACAGTCTCGGGTATAACTGCTAGTTTTGAGTTATCACCACAGCAATGAAAATATTATTTGAAAAATATTTATATTTTAAATATTATGAAATATTATTATAAATATTATGAAATATTATTATATATTATAAACATTATAAAATATTATTATAAATATCATAAAATATTATTATATATGATAAACATTATAAAATATTATTATAAATATTATAAAATATTATTATATATTAAAAAATATTATAATATATAATAATATATTATAAACAATACAAAATATTATTATAAATATTATAAAATATTATTATATATTATAAATATTATGGATTACATACATCATATATTACTACAAAATATTATGGATATTAAAAATATTTAAAAATATTTCATATGAATTTTCATTTCGTTCAGCAAATGCAAGAAGAGCCCCTAACTCGTGATTGCAAGACAATATTCTTTTTTATCATTATTTTGCAATAAACCATTTAAAAAAATTCAAAATATTTATATAATTTCGATCATTTATTGCTACTGATACACATTGTTTTGTTTTGTGAGTAGTTTGTTAAATTTTAAGACATATGACAAAATATTTATATAATTTATATCATTTATTGTTACTGATACACATTGTTTTGTTTTGTGAGTGGTTTATTAAATTTTGAGACATACGACGCTCATAAGCAGGTCGATTATTCTGAAAACAATTCTGATCTTTCTGCTTATGGCAAAGCACTTTTCATAAGCCAGAACATAAAAAGAATAGCCTTTTGGGCAAAGAAAAATTCTGCTGACTCTTTGACAAAAAAGTACTGGTTACTTTCACACCGAAAAAAAAATCGGACAACAGCACACAACAAATTTATATTTGCCATCGGTTCTTTCAAAGAAAATGCCAATCGAGTTATTTAAGAGAAGTGCTCTTGAAGAGGAACACAAGAGGCTGTCTCTATTGGCCGCTGTCTTTTATTTGCAGCATCTATTTCCGATAGAGCCTATTTTTTTTCTTCTTTATTTCTCTTTGTTGTTTTGGCAATGGCTAGAGAGAGAGTTGAGACATTCTCTGAAGTGGCCAATCGAGTGGGGAACAGAAATCAAGCATGTATGTAAAGGAAATTCCATTTTAAGTTATACATTGTATTTGGTTATACGATTGCTACTATATTGAAATGAAATAGTTTTGATTCAGTTTCGTTCGAAATTTAATTCAAAATTAGTTTCAGTGCAGTCGAATCTTGCTTTAACGAACCTCTATTTGCCGAATTTTTGCGATTTAACGAATTTTATGAAGTTAATGAAGTAGATTTTTAGGAAACAATGAATATCGATTCTAACAGAGAAGTCGATGATAATGAATCTATATTGAAAACTGATACTTTGTACTGTTAGGAAACAGTGAATACTTTCCTAAAGCAGCGAGATGTAGATGAAGGAGTATTTTCTTCTCTTTATGACGTCGAAAAAGAACTTTTTAAAGTGAGAAATCAAGAAAATAAGCAAACCTTACTCGTGAAATGCTTTAAAATTTCAAAATAATCACCGCGTAATCATTCGCTGTATTTTGAGTTACTGAATGAAAAGTGTAAGATTTCTATTTATTTTGTGCAATTGCTTATTAGAGATGTTTGAATATTTCATAAGGTTAGTTTTTTTGTTCATTTTGCCTCGACATTACGAATTATTCCCGATATAATAATATTTTCGGTCCATATGAATTCGTTAAATCGGATTCCGACTGTATTAGTATTTATGTTTAAAATTTTAAAGAACCATAATTTTTTTCTGAACGAAAAAAAAAGGTTTTTAATGAAAAAACTGTGAAGCAATGAGATGAATTCCACTTGTATGTAAGGGAAAAAATGATCATCAGAATTCAGCTAAGAGTTAAAAATGTTCTATGGTATGGAGATAAGGAGATGGATAATGTAAAAAAAGTCAAATGTCAAAGTCGAACTCTGTAGTAAAAGTTAAAATATATATATAAAATAGAAAAAGATTAATTTTAATGAGAGGACTTTAGATTTAAAATATTTTCTTACAATCAATACAAATAACAAAAAAAATGATAAATGAGCACTAAAATGCACATTGCAAAAAAGTTCAATGCTTTGATTTTCAGTTAAATAACATAAGTTTCTTTCATCACTGTAAGAAATGTTTACTCAAAATTGAACAAAAATTTGTCAAAATAACTCCGAAACAAATTATTGTAGTATTTGGAAACCCTGTGTATTGAAAATTTAAACACAATATACTCATTTTTAAGCAAAATAAGTAATCTAAATCTGGCGTGGAAAGAGAAATGTTTGTTGACTTCCAGCAGGACTCAAACCAAAGACCTCGTGGATTATAAAAGTATGCTCTAATCATAATAACTGTAAAACGAGAACCAGTGAGAGTAAGAAGTCCTATACATATTCGATTAACTTAAAATTTAAGATTTAGCGAAATAAGCAAAAGATAAAATTAAAATTATCAATTTCAAATTCGATTATTATTTGTTATTTCGGAACTATTTTGAGATATTTCACTCAATTTCGAGTGAATCATTTTGACATTAATCTTGCAGCAATGTTTGAAGGGCGGTCAGAAAAACCTAAGTTTTAGTTTTTACAATTCTGTTGTACGAAAAAAGATGCTTTAAGTTAAAAGAAGAAAATTGATGCAAAAATATTTTAAACAAGTAATATAATAACTGTACTCTTAGCGTCGAAATAATTTTTGAAGTAAACAAACATGTTTCGAAAATTTTAGTACTAAATTATTTTATAAATAAAACAGCTCAGCCTATTTAAAAAAAATGTTTTCATATTGGTAGATCTTAAAATCCTCTTTTCTTTTTCTCGAATTTCGATTCAAATACTTAAACATCTGGTGAAATTAGAAATTATTTTTTTTTATTATATTTTCCTTTATCTAAATGTTTTCCCACCATTTTTCCGTATTAATAAGTTTCAAAAATTTTATATTTTTTTCAAATTCAACACCAATATAATTTTTCTTTGCTTTTTTTTCAGTCCTATTACCTATACCATAGAACAGCCGCTTCCAAATGGTGTTTCGTGGAACTGTAGGGTTTCGTGGAAGAGACACATGGGTTCTGAGATTTAATTTTTTTTTTAAACCCCGTATCAACTTTTGAAATCCGATTTTATAATTATATACAATCAAAACAATCCACCATTTATTTAACATTTCAGTTATTTTTGTCGTTTAAAGAAATTAGCAGTGAAGAAAATAGTGATATTTAAAAAAATGCATTTTCTTGATAACAATGTACTGAATAAATTATTAAAAAAGATTAGTATTTATAAAAGATTTGCATTAATATTTCCCATCAAACTTTACAATTCAAAGAAAATAATAAAATTCCACAAAAAAATGCTTTTCTTTGCTAACAATTCTCAACATTTATGACATTTCATTCAACGTTTGTAATTCATTTTCATTTCAACAAAAAAAAAATCAGAATTCAGCATATTTATGTATCAATTTTCAACTTATGCACGCATTAAGAACAATATCAGACCCGAGAATTCAATTGTCTAACCCAATACTCAATTTCCTACTGCTTCCTTACCTCGGTACCTCAGTTCTTAGCTTCTCAAAAACATGCTAAAAGAAAATTTATAGTTTTACTCTTACTGAAACATTTGAGGACGTTTAAACTTTCTGGGGATTCCATTTCGGAAGATCTCAGCATAAACAGAAACGACTTTCGAAATATGGCACAAAATCTACTAACTAGAAAACCATGGTAATTTAAATATTATATAATTTAGTTATTCTGAAAATAATATTTTTCTCTCGACTTAGTAGTTCTGTGATTTGTATGAAGCTTTTAAATTTACATTTACTTTATATTTAAAAATAATGCAGTCAAGAACATGCAGGTCTCTTGGTATCGTATGGCGAAATTTTTGATAGCGTAAGCAAACACGAGAAATCTCATAGTATTATGAAATCTATATAAGATGCATTTATTAAGATTTTGAGAGATTATACCGATTTAGTAATATTTTTCTGTGTATTTTGGCTAATTGTTTAATGTTAAGGTACATAAATGCATTTAATAATTTTAACAGTTTGTGTTTTTTGAATAATTTTGAAATTTCACCCCCAAAAATTTTACATTTTTGAATAATTAATGTTAGATTCCTTTCGATAATTATTTATTTTAAGTGATATGCATAATTAAGATATGTTTGAAACTGATGAATCAGCATGCAGAGGGCTTAGAAAAAATTTCGCAATTTTCTCAAATTCCTTTTTTTTCTAAATTATTATTAATTCTATTCATCATTG
The DNA here is from genome assembly GCF_982258835.1 of Parasteatoda tepidariorum. Taxonomy (NCBI): domain Eukaryota; kingdom Metazoa; phylum Arthropoda; class Arachnida; order Araneae; family Theridiidae; genus Parasteatoda; species Parasteatoda tepidariorum. The sequence continues at coordinate 77,689,344 of NC_141758.1, forward strand.
TATTTAAATAGACTATAACAAAACAATATGTATGTTTGTGCCTACATTAACATTTAAAACACTTTAGGTACACTACACTAAACTAACATTTGGTAACACTTGAAATATTTATATTCATTTGCTTACGTAAAACCTAAGGTCCACGTATGTGTACCTAAAAATGTTTTCCCCTGGCAGTACAATTCCTTTATCTTATAATTACTTATGGCAGCAAAATGGCAGCAAATTACTTATGACAGCTGTGAAATATTATTTGCTATAGTCCTTTATACATTTGTAATGAAGAGGTAAAGACTATAATTAATAAAACAATAAAAGAATAACATCAATATTTTCAAAATAATTTGTAGTGTTTCCTTGGTTAGGTTTAGAATTTACTAATGTACTTTTTTTTATATATTCGGAATTACAGCAAAATAAGGTTAAACATTTAGGGTTCCGTAGACAAAAACGATTGGGAATCGCAGCCACAGATCATTATTTTAATATTCAGTATAAACAATTACGGATCAAATAACGGTATAAAGTAAGGCCCTCCTTAAAATCCACTTTTTTAAACTAATGACTTAATAATAAACATAATAAAACTATAAATCATTCGGACTTTAAACTAATAAATTGATAATAAAAGTGTTTTTATTGCCCATATTCGATAAAAAAAAATAAGCATATTACAACTTTAGTTAGTATTGTTTAGAAATAACACTTTATTTAATCCCATCTCGTTAAAATTAACTTAAAAGACATAAAATATTGCTTTTATATATATTGAAACACGCTAACAAATGATTACTTACACACAGCAAATCCGTAAGGCTTTGATAAATTCTTCTCTACTAGTTACGCTTAACATAATTTACTCAAATAATTTCTGCTCCATATTGTATTTGACATATTTGAATGCACACTCAGCAATACATAACAAATTCAATTTATTTCATCCCATAGTGGAAAATATATGAATATAATCAACCAGAACTGAATTCAAGTACAATGAATGCAAAGTATGTAGCAAATTTATTAATATTTTGAAATTAGTTAGTAAAATGCAAGGTCAAAACAGGTCAGAATATAATAAAATGTATTATGTTTCTGGCTGTATGGGAACAGCTTAGTAAATTTTACCAAAGCGCTTTGGTAATGATTTTGGTAAAATTAACAATAAAATTTTGCTTTATAATGTATGATAAAATTTCGTAAATGTTGAAAAATTCGGCAAATTTATCTTGATACAACAGAGAATAGAATGAAAATCATTTATTCGGTTAAATTTACTTATCAGTTTTTTTTTTATCTTTTATTAAATGCGTGGTTATCAGAACTATAATTAAAAGCACTTTAGTAATGATTTAAGGAAAATCAATAATGAAATATGGTTTAATAATTTGTGATTAAATTTAATGTTTTTATCATGATACCTTAGATTACGGCATAAAAAGTATTTATTCGGTTAACTTTACTTTTCAGTTTTGTATTGTTTACTAAATGCGTGGTAATCAGCAATGAAAAATTTATTAACCAACTGAAAGGAAATATTACCGAATGAATTGTTTAAATACCGTATATTTTGGTTTTATTAACCAAATATTATGCAGTTTGGTTTTATTAACCAAAATTATACTGTGGTTTTTTTTAACAGTAATAACATTATCTTCGTGTATGGTAATTTTACCAGAAATACATAATGAGCTATGAAACAGTTTTAATTTGTGTAAAAGTTGAAACTGTTTTGATTTGAATACTTTAAAGTTAGATGAATCATGAAACATTTTAATTGCAGTAGTAATGAATTATTAAACATGTAATGAAGTATAAAACAGTTTCAATTTGTGTAAAAGTTGAAACTGTTTTGATTTAAATATTTCAAAGTTTGATGAATTATAAAACATTGTAACTAAGGTTGTAATGAACTACATAAATTGTAATGAATTATGAAATAGTTTCAATTTGATTTGTTAAAAGTTGAAGCTGTTGAGATTTGAATATTTTTAAGTGTGCTGGAGTGTGAAAAATTTTAATTGAAGTTGTAATGAACTATATAACATGTAACGAACTATGAAACAGTTTCAATTTGTTAAAATTTGAAGTTATTGAAATTTGAATATTTATAAGTTTGATGAGTATGAAACATTGTAATTGAGGTTGTAATGAATTATATGACATGTCGTGAACTATGAAACCGTTTCAATTAGTCAAAATTTAAAATACTCATTCTAGTAAGTTACTTATTTAGCAACTCCTTATACACTCAATTATTTTGGTATTCACTTTAACATATTAATAAATTGTAGTAAGCAATCAGAAAATAAATGAACGAATTCAAATAAATACGTCTTTCAAGGACAGACAAGTAGAAAAATTTTTTAAATAAACTATAAAATAAAAACTTTTCGTATACATTTTTATCGAATGGAAAAATAATTTTGCCAATATTTTTTATCTCATTCATTTGTCGAAAGTCTAAGTAAACAAAATGAAGAACAGAGGAATATAAAATTATCGTTTTATTTTACGAGTCGGTAAAAAAAAAAATGGGAAACAAAAAACCAAGAATAGTTTTTACGGAAAAAAAGTTCTGAATTAGCCAATTGCACTCTTAACTTCAACTTCCACTTCAACAATTTCACCTTTTTCTCACGTCTTTCATTCTTCGTAAGATGTCTCTTCTTTTCAGAACAAAATTACTTTTTTATTTCGTTTTCTTTTTCTTTTCTGTGCCATTTTGTAACGAGATTTGACCTTGTTAAAGGAGTCAGGAAAGAAATTTCTCCGGAAGTTACTGAAGAAGAAGTTACAAAACTCTATAGAAAGTGTATAAAAAGAAATTAACAGCTCTGAAGAAATGTCAATGAGTTAATTACAGCGAGACGGCTGTGTCAGTGATTTAATTATGCATTATACGCTAGTAATTATGTTATGCTGAAAATACAAAATAAATAAAACTGTTCGAAATAAATTAATTTTTGTAATTATCTTTAACTAGAATCTATTTCTAGTAGATTTATAAAGGTTAACGCAAAATGAAAGTGAACATAATTTTAAATTTAGAAAAGGAAATAATTTACATGAGTAGATTTTGCTCCAGTTAATGATTAAATTTCCTTTCCCTTTAATAATTTTTAAAATATGTCGGCTAAATATAGAAGCACTCTCCCGGCAATAAATCTCTCTTTTTTGACTATCTTACTGTTTGGCAATCCCGAATTGAGCTCTCAATGAGGTTGCTGTCATTGAAGATGAGGGCAGATCTCGTGATAGTCAGACAGTACCAGCGATTTGAAGTTGAAATTGAGGTAAGAAAAATTACCTCTATTCCGGTTAGTTAAAGGTTAGGTACTACAGAGTAAAATATTTATTCTTACTTTTTTATAACGAGATATGACTTTATTGTTAAAGAATCAGGAAAGAAATTTCTCCGAAAGTTACTGAAGAAGTTACAGAACTCTAAAGAAAATGTATAAAAAGAAATTAACAGCTCTGAAGAAATGTCAATGACTTAACTACAAAGGTTTAGGTGTTTTCGTTGTTAGACCTCAATTGCTAGCAGAACTAAATCAATTATATCAGTAATATAATTATTTATTTTAAGCATGCAATTATGTTATATTTAAAGCACAAGATAAATAAAACTGTACGCAATAAAAATTTTATTAAACTAATTTTTATAAATTTCTTAAAACTAGTATCTTTCTCAAGTCAACCCACTTCATCAACCCAAAACGAAGGTAAACATACTTTCTAAGCTAGAAAACGGAAGTAATTTATATGAGTGAATTTTGCTGAGTTTATGATTAAAATTTCTTTCTCTTTCAATAACTCAATAAAACTTAACTGTGGAATATAGAATCTCATTCTCAAAAATATAGTTTTCATTTTAGATGAATCAGTAATTTTGCGAGTTCTTTGGAGGTACATAAAAATTTTCAGGAGTCTGAAAAATATTCGGTCAGTTAAAAAATAAGTCCTGCAAATTAAAATGGGAAGGAAAGGCTTTAATGAGAAGAACATTTAGAAAATCTTGCTCTAATAGATATTAATAAAATTAGTTAATTTATTACTTGTCATTAACTCAATCAATTTCGAACGTTTTTGAGCCTACGCTTATCCGAAATATTGAACAGAGACGCAAAAAATCGATGAAACTGTTTAAAATCATTAAATGAATTGAAACGATGAGTCCGAAAACCATTCATCTCCACTTTTTATTAAAATTGAGATTCATGCATTTTTAAGTTTCGCTAACGTTGATACACAGGAAAGAAAAAATTCATGTCCTCCTACTTGATAAAGTATATTTTGCGCAGGAAAATCTCAATTTAGTTCGAAAACATATATCCTGGAGGTGACTTGGTCTCAGAATAAGCTTAGAATTACATTTCTAGATATCTGCCGTTGTTGCTTCTGAAATTGTTTGCTTAACCTAACAATTACTTAGTTAGTTTAGGCTTGTTATTTTGTTGATGCTTTTTATCACACGATGAAAGATTAAGAGAGTAGTTCTTTAGATGGTATATGAAAGAAAATGAAGATGGATAAAAGTAGTATAAACTATAGTAAGTAGAAAAACTATAAAGAAGGAAACTACCAATAACAAAATGTTCGATTTCAAAAGCTAGTGGCTGGATCATTATAAGAAAAATGTGCTATAAAAATGCTCCTATGGAAAAGCAAGAAAAGAGAAAACAAAATTTTTAGGTGCCACATTTTGGCAATTTTACTTATAAAAGCACTACACCTGGCGAAGTTGAAGTATCTTCTTTCTTTGATTTTTTAAGCAAATTAATATTCACTGTGAAAAGAAAATATCTTATAAGTGGCACAATTAACTGTTAAGAATGTATATTTCAAAAAGTAGCCAGGAATTATAATAAAATTGCAAACATAAAAAAAGCTTTGATTTTTTACTTTTAAAATTCTTTTATAAAAATACAAAATTTATTTTTAACATGTTAAAGCAAAAAAAAAAAAATAAAAATAATAATAACAAGCATTGTTGATAGCCACTGTAAATTGCTTAATATCCATCAAAACTAAGTAACCAGTCTGTATAATGCGATTACTTAAACAAAACACAATCCAGACTTTCACAAAATGCTATCCCAGTACTTAAACTTGTGTAAAGAAACATCTTATCTTCAGGATGCGCAATGGCAAAAAATATGTGATATTTAATTCTCTCCTCACATATTGATAAAAAGAAAGTTATTAGTTAATTTCAGGAATTCTCCCAATGGTAAGAAAGCTGACAAGTCATAAGCATACATCTCAAGACTACTCTAATAGAAAAGGTACGTTTTAGTGTCTAATTTAGTAACTTAAAATATCATATGTACTAATTAATTCGCATATTTAAGATAAGGCTTTCAAACTCATAAACTAGAGTACTCATACAAAAAATATCCGATCATTTGATCATGAGTTGTTCACTCTCTTTTTGAGTACTGTTCAAATGTAATAGCTCAAATACATTTAAAATTCTTTTTCAAAAATACAAAATTCATCTTTAACATGTTAAATTAAAAAGCAAAATAAACAACTAGCATGGATGAAGGCTATTGTTAAATATTGCATGTCCAGCTAAACTAAGTTACCAGTGTGGATTAAATCGATTACTTAAACACACACAATCCAGCTTTTCACAAAACGCAATCTCAGCACTTCAATTTGCACAAAAGAAACACCTAATCCTTACAGTGCGCAGTAGCAAACAAAAGATGAAGGTATTTAATTCTCTCCTCACATATTGATGAAAAGAAAGTTATTAGTTAATTTCAGGAATGGTAAGAAAGTTGAGAAATCATAAGCCTGAGGGTAAGAAAGTAATGCGTCTCGAGACGACGCTAATATCGTCCTCGATGACGAAACAAATCACATAATCTCTTACTTACACTCAAAAGGATTAGAGAAACTACTTCATTGGTATTTTTTTGTTCCAGAAGATTCGAAATTAATGGAATCAATGTATCGGAAAAGCTGCGATGTAATTTGATGTTTGTTTTGGGCGAGACTCAGTCGTGTGGTTTGCGATTGTTAAGCGGATTATTTTTCCATCGAACCTAAGTACGTAAAAAGTGATCCAATACGATACTTAAATCTCTTGAAAAGTTAATAAACTTTTTTAATCATTGAGTAGGGAAGGATTAGATTCGATATTACGGTCGTACGGGTGAATATTTTATAACAGAATTTAAATCAGCGTTCAAATTAAATTATTTCTAATTAGTAGAGCGTTATGAATTTGGAAATATATTTAGCAAAATTCATTTATCAATCCATTATCAAGATCAGTGATTACCAACTGGCGGCCCGCGGGTCGCATTCAGTCCTCGAAGCCTTTTTTGTGGCCCGCGAACTAAAATATTATTTTGCCATTTTTTGCGGGCAATTTTCGTAAAAAATCCATATGGGTTTAAAATACTTTTCTTTCGTTTAAAAAACCTAATTTCTTCGTTTCTGTGAAATTTAACATACCAGCGGTGCAAAAAAATTTATTTCTCAGGTTTTGCATCCAAGAAAATATTTATTCAAATCCGAAATTAATCCCGTATGTTGCTTAAAAATTTATTTTTTGTTTTAATGTGTAATTCAAGACTTTTGTTTTGTGCAACTTGATAAAAATCTGACAGTAACATTTAATGTTCCTTCAAATATAAAAGAGTCCTATATAAAATTTTGATAAAGCAGCAGCCCGCCATTTGACTGGTGTCTTAATTGTGGACCCCGGCCTCATGTAAGTTGGAAACCCCTGATTTAGATTATATTTTTACTACCTCTAATAATAGCAAAAGCGAATATTTGAGAGTATTTTACGGTAAGCGAAAAATCCCGAAAAATTTAAATTTGAAACAATTTTTATTTTATTTGTTTTATTTATTTTCTTTAATCAAAAACCTAAAAATTAAATTAAAAAAATGTGTAAATAAAATTAATTAGAAGTAAAATAAAATAAAATAAAAATTAAAAATATTGTTGACTTTAATTGCGCCCGGCTAACCGAAAAGTAGGGGAGAGTGGGGTCAATTGTAACATTTTTTACTTAACTATTTTTAACTAACAAAAAATCCAATATATTATTAGTATTAATTGACAGACGAGTAAAGTAGACTATCCTCTACTAGAAAAAAAATAGATACCTAATTTTAAATATTATTATATTAGTTATTAACAATTTTTGACAGTCGTGCAGTTGTTACAATTGTCCCCACTTACGGGGTCAATTGTAACAGTTCATAAATTCAACTAAAACATAGCCAATTATACATATTATCATAGTTGTGATATATTTTTTTATTGATCAAAATAGTAGTGATATTTTAGGAGTAAAAATAATAATGAGCAGAGACCTAAAGGGTTAAGCTTTTAACTTTAAGGGGTTAAAAATTTTAATTTATGCTGTGAAAGGTGACAAATAAATAATGCACATGCAACATAATATAAATGATATAGGAAACTATTGGTGGTTCTTAAAGAGTTAAGTAATAGTTTGCAAACATAGGATTATTTATTTTCAGCTGTTACAATCGTCCCTTTACTTATTGTTACAATTGTCCCCAAGACACCATTTCAGCTTCATTTGTTAAAAACAATGCTAGTTAATTAGCAAAACTAATCTTTTTTTTATTGAAATGTTAATTAAGGTGTCCACTTACATATTCGGTTACTAATTTTTATTTGTTTAAACAAAATTACTTTGTTGCAATATAATATTCTAATACCAAAAAAAGTACTTGCGTGGCGTGAAAATATCTTTTGTGATCTAACTCTTTCAAAAGTACATAAAAATGATTGCCATCAGGGGTGTACATGTAGATTTATTAAATACACCTTGTGCGCCACCTAGGAACCAAATCTACAACCCGACACTCGAAATTTTTGCTCTGTTACAATCGTACCCTGTTACAATTGACTCCACTCTCCCCTACTCATTTGAGTTTCGATACGTTTCCGATGTAAGGTCGTAACACATCCACAAGTATGGATCCGTAATTTTAAGCCGAAAAGGAATAAAACATTGTTAACCTGGTGGCTTTCTTTCGATAGGCTTGTTAAAATATTAGGAGATCAATTGATAAAAGTTCAAATTGAAGCTTAATGATGGATAATCAAACTAAAAAAGGATTATTTTTCACGTAACATCATACAGCAAAAGCTTATAAAACTGAATTAGAAAACACTTCAATTCGAACAAAATTTATATCTACGATTCATTGGAAGTACAGTGCTCAAAATAAAAATAACAGACCACCCTGAATTACTTTTGGTCTAATGATCAGATCTTCAAGTTCTTGGACTCAATCTAAATGGTTCAAGAGGATGACCTCAAATATGTTAATTACCTAGTGCAGACGCAGGGTGCGTAGCCAAATATTTCAACAAAATATAAGCACCTTTTAAGTACTTTTCAAGCACTGAAAAATATTTTTAAGCACCATGTGATGCACTATGTAATTAAGCGCTATGTAACAAAATGCAAAACAATTTTCAAAGATTTTATATGATCACGATAAAAGAATTAGTTCTTGACAAAGAACTCTTTTCTTGATTATATTAACTGCCATACAAAGATCGAGAGATTTTTCAGTTCGATTTCAGAGGGTGGAAAATGAAGTCTGAAATTGAGAATATCTTGCAAAATGCAACAAAGTTGCGCATGAGAGAGCAAGAATTTCACCAAACTCAGCTCAGTAGACGCACATGTAGACGCAGCTCAGTAGACGCGTATTTCATCAAACAAGAAGTACAATGATTGGTGCTTCCATACGCTACTGACCGACGGTAAGCCTAACTACATTGCGTTTGAATGAATTGTGAAAAACGTTGAATAGAACAATGTGAAAACCACGCTTTTGCATAATAGCGAAAATTGACATTGTAAAGAAAAAAAAACCTCATTTCCGAAAAAGGAAAGTCAATCATTTTTAAAAACACACATTAAAAAAGCACCTCTAAGGGCTTTTAAAAAACGAAAATAGAAAATAAGTACCTTAAAGTACTTTTTAAAAACGCTTCTCACCATGAGGGGATATTTGAAATTACTAAATCGTGCACAATAACTGAATTAAGATTACTTCTCTGTATAAAATTACCTCTTTTTCGACGATTCGAATTTTTTACCCCAAAAATATAGAAGGTAGCTGCAATCTCGGAAATATGGTCCCAATTTATCACCCTTAATACATTTATTTTACATGGCAAAATATAAAATTTGAGTGAAATCAGTCGAATAGTTCATGAGAAATCGAATTTCAAAAATACTTTTTTTCAAATTTGAGTTATCAGGAACTATTCGGCAAATTTCATTCAAAATTTGTATTTTGCCATGTAAAATTATATTTGTTAAAATGACGTAAAAAATTATACACCGTACTATTTGAAATTTTTTGACTGTTATTAAATAAGCTAATAAATATTTACTAAAAGATGTTTTTTGAATGGAGTTATATTTAGATTAATGCATTTTATAGTTATGTGCAAAAAATCTTCAATTCGCGAAAATAGCTCTCGAGATATTGTGAAATATGCAAAAATACATTTAATATTAAGGTGTCCAAACTTTGCACCGCTATTGGAACCATATTTCCCAGATTGCAACTGCCCTCTATATTTTGGGAGTCAGAAATTCGAATATGTCGAAAAAAATTTTTATTCAGAAAAATTTGTTTTTGTGTCTGATTTTACAACATTAAATATTGTGTGCGCTGATTAATTAGCATATTTGAGGTCACCCCCTTAAATCGTCAAGAGTTCTGGAACGTGAAGATTCGATCATTCGATCCAAGGTAATTCAATATGGTCCATTTTTTGTGCGTCTGTGTGTGTGCATTGACATATCAACAATCATGTGACTTTTTATAAAATGACCTTTTAAAGACATGTTATAAAATTATCTAAATGTGAAGAGAAATCAAACCGTAAGTGTACCATTTTATACTTTTTCTGTTTCTTTACTTTAATAATGCAAAAAAATTATTTATGCTAATTGCTTCTTTAATGTAACAACATATACTTCATTACAACAAACTATATTGTCGACTTAAAATTAATTAAATGTATACCAACACTTATTATTGAGATACGTGATAATTAAGGGCTTTATAGAACAGTTCGGATAGTTGCGCTTTGACAAGGAATAATTAACTTATTTACACTATCATCGATTAATTATAAGTTAGGTCTGTTATTCATGATTAAACGTTGATTGATGTAGGCATTATATGCAATAACGTGCTTAAACTTGTTCCACAGAAACTAAATTAACAAAGTTAATAATTAATATATAGAGTACTATCATAGCTGCAGTCTCAACTTTTGCTATTTTCCCTAAACATTAGTAAAGACAATCAAACTAAATGTATGTTATAAACCATATTAGCCATATGTTATAAACCATAGTGTAATAATAAAATTATTACACTATGCATTTTATATAGTATTTTGATAGTTGGAAAAGTGACGTATACAATTTGATGTCAAGAAAAAGTTAATACATGATATTTTGTGATATGGTTTTTTAAACGTGTATTATAAGTTTTCTAGAAAAGTAAAACAAAACTTTACGTGAACATTGCAATAGTTTTCAATTTTTACATGAACATTCCAATATTTAGGTAACGTTAATATGCAACTGGCTTGAAATATTTCGGCGATAATATTTAGGAAGCGCAATTTTGAAACAGATGATTGTACAATGAGTCAAAATGGTAAATTTGAGGGGAAAACATGAAACACGTGGCTATTGTCTCGTTTTTCTTACTTATACTTTATGCAGTAAATTGAACATCATGACAACAACAAAATTTCTAACATAACAGGAACAAAAAAACGGATATTTCGTCGACTTAATCACGATTATCGACTCAAATAAATGTTATTTCCAGTAACCTAAAATGCTGATAATTAAGTTTCATGATAGATTTCTCAGTGCAGTATCTGTTATAAATACCCATTCAATGTTACTATCATCTACAATAACAAATACAGAAAACCGAGGCAATTTTGGTGTCAAAACTCATGAACGGTCAAAAGGTAATATTTATACAAAAAAAATGATACTTCATCGACTCTATTACGACTATCGACTCAAGTAAATGATATTTCCAGTAACATAAAATGCTAGTAACAAAATTTCATTATGAATTTCTTAGTGTTCACTCAACATCATAATCATCTTTGATAGCAGATACAGAAAAATAAGACAATTTTGACAAAATTTACTAACGCTCAAAAGGTCATATTTATAAAATAAGATACTTCATCAACTCTATTATGACTATCCACTCAAATAAAAGTTATACCTCGTTACACAAAATACGGATAACAGAGTTTCATGATGGATTTCAATGTCATAATTATCTATGATAACAGATACAGAAAACTGAGGTAATTTCGGTACAAGAATTTATCCACTCTCAAAGAGTCATATTTTATTTTATTTTATATCCGTCGTTGAACAGCCGACCCAATTTTATGGGTTTACGACTACTAATGTTCAACTCAGCAGCCTTGTAATTTTGAAACCAATCCAGAAGACAAAGGAACTCCTGGATCGAGTACTGGGAGAAATTTGCCTTCCTGGAGGATTTTTTGATAGGGCTAAACCGCATTGGTGCTACATGGAGAGGATGACCACGAGAACTTCCCACGGTAAGCCTGACGGCAAAGGGACTCTAAGCCATGATCCGTCTACCACTGAAGATATTTCAGGTCAGCACTGTGGTCCATGCAAACCGGATACGTAATTCGTATCGACTGGGATTCGAACCCGGTTCGCCTCATTGGAAGGCGAACGCTCTATTCCTTGAGCCATCGCGGCTCTTTGTGTACCATTATTTAGAAAAATACACTAAATGTCATAATCATCTTTGATAGCAGATACAGAAAACTAAGACAATTTGGTGCAAAAATTTACTAACGCTCAAAAGGTCATATTTATAAAATAAGATACTTCATCGACTCTAGTATGATTATCCACTCAAATAAATGTTACTTATCATAACGCAAAATACGAATAATAGAGTTTCGTGATGAATTTCTCAGTGTATCATTACTTTTAAAAACCCATTCAATGTCATAACTATCTACGATAACAGATACAGAAAACCGAGGCAATTTTGGTACAAAAATTTATCCACTCTCAAAGAGTCATATTTATAAAAACATGACAAAGTTGCGCCGGTCCATAGAAATGCTTAATAAAGTGTCCTTACCTTGCAAAAAAGGACGCAGCAGCTGAAGGCTGTGTAATTCCAAATGCTGCGTTCCCACAAGGGGTGCTGTATGACGTCTCTTGCAACAAAGAATGCTGCGAGCATCCTCCGAAGGAGAGCGAATGAGGGAAATTCTTGGAAGATGCCAGAATCAAAGCTCTGTCGTGGGCACTCAGTGCAAAGTACGGGTCACTGTGCTCACTGTAACCGCTGGATGGCGACGTCAGAGGTGGCACGCGTGGTGGCACATGGCGACTTATATTTGGTGCAGCTGCAGAAGTTGTGGACGAACTTGTGCTTGGCACTCTCGCGTGGCTAGAGTGGGGATGGTATGAGGCACTGTGAGGTTCGGCTGGAGCTGCTGGATTGGCCAGTGGAAGAGGCAAAATCTATGAATAAGAGAGTTTTACATAATATTAGAGATAGGTTATTTAAAATATCATGTAGCACCTATTGTAAGCAATTAAGTTTTTTTGAACAATTAATAAGGTTTTAATATGATTGTACAAATTAAATGTATTAAATATTAAATGAACTAGTGTGATGACTGTTTCAGGGGCGGTTAATTAGCTTTTTTTTCAATTAGAGTAATGAGCTGAACTTCTGATGGAAATTTTCTTTAGCATCAGAAGTTCATGAGAATGCATTCATGAGAAGTTCATAAGATGTTCAAAGAGGTTAATGAGAGGCCAGAGTCACAGGCCTAGCAAATAATAATAAAATAATGATGGATTTATCAAAATAAAAAGTAGATAATTAAAGGCACAGCTTCCTTTTTTGGAGCCTGTGTGAAACAGGATCTCGTAAAAATTCTTATGCACAAAACACTTAGTGTATGCAAAGGTGAAGAACTAATGATCGGATTTGAACTAATGATCAGATATTCACATTTTAGGACTCAAAATTTATGATTCAAAGGGAGGACCATAAATGTACGAATTTATTAGTGCAAGTGACACTTTAGGTTAAGGAATCAGGAACCAAAATGTACTTTCTCTGAAAAAAAAACTTTTTTTGCGGATTCAAATTTTTGTCTCCCAAAATACGGTGGGAGACGATCTAGAAAATATGTTCCTAATAGTCCAAGAAAAGGGGATAAAGTTTGGACTCTTTATGTAAATTTCACTTTTTGCGTATTTCGCCCCATCTCGAGAACGAATCCCCAATATTTTGGAGGTCAGAAATCTGAATCCATCTAAAAAAAAAGATATGTTTATTCAGAGAAAGTAAGTTTTTGTGTTTGATTACTTAACTTCTACACTAATTAGTAAGCATGTTCGAGGTCACCCCTTGAACCATTAAGAGTGAGTTCGAGAAAGTGAAGATGCGATCATTAGATAAAAAAAATCAATAAATGCAAATAATTCCATTTTTTTTGCTTTGTTCATAATACTAACGTAACATACAAGATTCTAAGAATTTCTTTGTCAGTCTCATTTGGAATCCTAATACCATATAGTATAATGGGCATTTTTAATATCCTAAGTGCCTTCCTTGAGTTCGCGTACAGGAAATTGTGCCCACTTCCGAAAATTCTTCCCTATGATTCTTTTCCTTGTTTTTTTTTTTAAATTTCCGAGCTTATATGAGATATTTCGAGTCATTCTGTTTAATAATAAGATCAAATGCAAAAGAAAACAGTTATGGTGTAAGATTTAATGTTTTAAAACTAGATATATTATAGATATTTTGATATAGCGATACACATATATCGAATTAATTGTGCATATAGCAGCACATCAATGGGAATAGTGTATATAAAGGTAGAATTAATTTGCAAGATATTTTGTGGTACAATATTTTGTCAAATTACCTTTCATATTGTGAAACATATGGATTATATGCACCTACTGTGCTGTAGAAAAAAGTTCCATCCTAACTCAAAGATGGTGCAAAATTCAGCGCAGTTTATATCTAAAGTAAAATGAACTTGTTGTTGAATGAATTGTAACTTGCGGATCATATTTTTCGATTATAATCAATTGAACATAACTCTTTTGTTCGTTTAGAATATTATAAATTATCAGATAATCAGATTATTGACTCTCTGGTATCGGAAATGGAACTGAAATTTTGTTACAGTAGTTACATTAAAGTCTGATAGAGGTTTGTAGCCAAGCTAATTTCAAATCTCTCCTGGAATTTAATATTGGAGTCAAAGAGACAAACAAAAGCGTAGAGATTTATTTTTGTTTAAAAATTTATTGCTGATGGAGTGCACAAAATATCGGTATGCCCACCAACTTAACTTCGTGATAATTTTCCTTTGGCTATACTTTTCGAAAAAAAATTAACTGTAATAAACACAAGAAATTAATTCCAATTTCTATCGGCATTCAACTCTAATATACCTACACCAATCTCTATACTATTGTGGCGTAACTACCACTACGAAAAATAAACACCAATTCACTGGTATATAAGACATGCTAACTTGCTTCAATCAAGAGGTACCTTTTAATAGATGAAGGCTGCCATCGTCGATAACTCCGCCCCCACACTATGTATGGAATACTAATTTGGGAAACTTGGTGTATTTATAATTACAATTGGATTAATGTAAATCTGTAATTTGAAAATTTAATTCGACGATTTGTTCACTGTTACACTCAAACATGCAAAAATGAAAGCTTTCAACATTTTGATCGATTGATGAAAATACTTGGTTGAAGTTCCAGTTTGGATTAGATTTAGCATTGATTTTTTTCTGAATTCAAAAAGAACCCAGCTTTACTTGATTCCAAAAAAAAAAGGCCTGTTCGAAAAATATCCAAACTTCCCCCCAAAAAGCCAGAAGAAACAAAACTAACTCGATAAACCGCTAGCACTGCAGAAAAAAAAAATGTCCAAACTTTGTTCTACATCATCTCCCCTCATAAAGCTAGAAAAAAATTGCAAGTCTGTCCGAATAAAGGAAGTAAAAAGTAAAAGACCAAAGGGAACCTACTGCTAAAGAAAATAGAGGGCTTATAACAATAACCCACCATCGAAATGAGAAAAGTGGGGGTGGGCGGCCTGTCCACCCCTGCTACTCTGGATCTGGAGTGGATTTGTTCCGGGAAATGTCGAGTCAGCCAAAAGGAAGAGGAAGTATTTGCAAGAAGTAGATATCCATCATTCTGATCTTTCATAGATGGATAAGGGAGTTTCCTTTTTATTATATCTCTCTAAAATCCCCATCCGTCATGATAGGCGCGTGATTTAGGGATTTTTCGGACTCGTCTGGGAAGTCGTAAGATCCCTTTTTTTTCCCTTTCCGTAGTTGGATAGAGAAAATGTGATTGATATAGAGTAACGCATATGTATGTTTGCTACAGATGATTGCAAGGCTTGGAACATTCCAAATCTGTACGTAGACTGTTTCATATTGTTAAGGGATTACGGTGTTGTATGGGAGAAATTGAAGAACAGATTTCTCGCTGCCTGCCATTCGCAAACATAATTTCAAGAAAATGTTCGAGAATAAAATAAAACTCAAAACAAGTTTACTCGAAGGAAGTCCTACAATAAAATATTCCAGTGCTATATTGTTCCATTATTGTTCGTAGTTTGAAAAAAAGTATTTGCTATAATTGACAAAATAAAATACTAAGAAAGTTCACAATACATCGTGATGAATATTTTATACTATTTCTCATCACTTCCATCCTAAGATTTTGGAATATACAGGATGTTTCCCTCACGAGGTCTTATTAAATATTGAGAATTATATTTCCTTGGCATTAATTCAAGAGGGGGAATGATTGTTCATTACTCTTCTATACTTCTTATTAGAGTGCAGGTGAATTTGAAACACGGTGTCTTTCAACAGCTTATAATACTTAAGCAGAAGTCATGCTTTAGTGACAGAATCATTTACCTTTCACTAAGCTAATTATTTTCAATGTCTGCATTAAGCTTAGCTAAGCGAAGGCTATTATTATGAAACCAAAATATTTTTGCAATTTCTCATTAGTTTTATCCTAAATTTCAGAGGAAAAAAAATACAGGATGTCTCACTCACGATATCTTATTAGATATTGAAAATTATACTTCTTTGACTCTAATTCAAGAGGGCGACCATTTGTTCATTACTCTGCTTTACGAATTTGTTCATTACTCTGCTTAGGCGAATTTGAAACATGATGTCTTTTAACAGCGTATTTTAAACTAGGATTATGTTTCGGCTTAATGTCAGAATCATTAACAATTTTCTGAACTAAGTTTTTTTATGTCTGCGTTAAGCTTAGTGAAACAAAGGCTATTATTATGAAACAAAAATATTTTTGCATTTTCGCACAACTTTTCTCCTAAATTTCAGAGAAACAAAAATAACAGGATGTCTTATTAGATATTATAGAATCACTCACGATATCTTTTTAGATATTGAGAATTATATTTCTTTGACACTAATTCAAGAGGGTGACTGATTGTTCATTGCTCTGCTTTACTTAAGAGTTCGGAAAAATTAGAAACACGATGTCTTTTAACATCGTATTTTAAATGTATCAGCGTTTCAGAATCATTTACTTTTTACTGAGCTAAGTATTTTGAATGTATGAGCTAAGCCTTGTGAAACAAAGGCTATTTTTACGAAACAAAAATATTTTTCTGCTATTACTTATAACTTCCTACCTAAATTTTGGAATATTCAGGATGTCTTGGTCACGAGGTCTTATTAAAACTAAACTAACTCAGTGGCGCGACAGCCCATTAAGAGGGCCAAGGCCGACTGTGCCCATCTCAGTTTTCTTGACCTTGGGCTCTGGGGTGCAGGAGCATATGTTCCGGTCAGGTGGTCAGCCGAACGCGGAACCCCCAGTGTTAGTTCCCAAGCATGCTTGGTACTCATTTTATCGACCCACTGAAGGGATGAAAGGCTGAGTCGGCCTTGCCCGGCCTAAGGATCGAACCAAGGACCTGTGGCACGGCAGCGCGAAGCGCTACCGCTCAGCCACCGGGTGTCACGTCTTATTAGATACTGAAAATTATACTTATTTTACACTAATTCAGGAGGGTGAATGATTGTTCATTACTCTGCTATACTTCTTATTGGAGTTCAGGCTAATTTGTATTAACATAAAACCTAAATTTGTATTAAAAAGAGCGAAAGAAGACTTTGGGTTTAATAAGTTATAATCCACGTGTTAAATAAATAGCACTGATGGGATTCGAAAAGATAAAGTTAAGCGGTTATAAAGTTTTTGCATACAAAAAATAAAATTTTATATTTGCACTTTTTTACGCAATTTATATTTATTTGTTGACAAGTGAGGTTATTGTTTCAGATGAATGTTTTTACTCTAAATCGAATAGAACCAAACACGAATCAAAACGGCTTTAATTTTAAAAATTGAAATTTTTTTACTGCATAAAAAGTACTATTTTTGAATTGTACTCATGTTTCGAGAAATCCCTTAATACCTCAAAAGTTGTGTTTTTATTGATTTGAATTTTATCGCATTTAATTCAGCATGAAACGAACATCAAAAATGATCATCATTTGTTTTGGTAGATTCTGTGAAAGTGATTGACTCTTCTCAAAGTGAAAATTGTACATAAATAAATTTCAATTATAATATTTCGATTCAAAGAAACACTGACAACTTTTGAACTATTTATTCTATTGATTCTTGTATACATGTACCCATTTAAAATGCTACGATTTTTAGAAATATTTCAATTTTGGAAATTTTGAATTAATGTTTATTTTAATATAATAAAAAGAATGAAAACCAATAAAAATGAGTAAATATCATGACATTTACAACTTGCATTTTTTTCGTTCTTGAATTAAATATAAGATTAATCAGAAACTTATTTTTATCTCATATTTTAATAAAGTACATACCTATCTAATATTTTCAAAATCCAGAAACAAAATAATATATTTTCATCAACTTCGAGATTAAAAATTGCTGTTGACAAAAGCTTATTTAAGAAACTCAAAAGAGATTAAATTTTCGTCGAGAATTATTTGCGTTCGAAAAATTAAACACGCATAAGAATGAGAGACATTTTAGATAACTAATTAAGCTGAAAAAAACAAGTTAAATGAACAGGTAAGAAAGTATTAAAAAATTATTTAAAAAAAGGAAGAAGAATTATGATATTGTTTATCGCCTTTGTTAAGGATTTTTTTAACCCGTTTACAAATCCTTTTTCACAAATCATTATTTTTGATTTTTTTTCTTTATTAAAGAGTGCATTTTTTGTTTAAAAAAAGGAAGGAAGATAATTCTTTTTTTACGTTATTGATTATGAGTTCATTTAAAATGTTACATTTAATTAATTCTTAACCTTCACGTACTAACTTTAATGAGACTGCAAATTTTGATTTTGAAGTTAAGTAAGAAAAGTTTTTGTTTTAAATGTCAAATATATATTTTTTTTCTTGTATCGAATTAAAAAAATAACTGCTTCTTTATGCTCACATATTTTTAATGTAATACAATTATTTAATTTTAAAAATTGCTTCATTTAAGCAATTTTTTTATAACTTATTTGCAATTATCATTTGAAATAAGTTATAAAAAGGTTGCTTAAAATAGTTAGTTAAAAGAACAGAGAAGTGAAACTAGTGAATATTTGATCAAAAATTGATGTTACTCTTGTACTAGTAGGTAAACTATTAAATTTCATCTTATAGGACAAATTCAATTTTCAACCAGATTTTTAATTAATTTAACAACTTATATCTGTTTTATTTATTGGCATTATTACTATTATTCTATCATTAACTAGTAATGTAGATTAATTAACTATTATAATGTAGTCTACTTAATATTTTAAAGTAGTTTTAAGCATACTGGGACTTTATTTAAATCAAAGGAAATTAAATAATAAAAAAGGCAAAAATGTAGAAGAACTTATAGAGTGTTCCATAATGACTACCCTTAGCATATATTTTTTGAAGAATGAAGTAGAAAATGTATATATTCGGGAATGCAAATTAATAAATAAGGTAAAAGCAAAGAAAAAAATATTTCAATTTAACGAATCACTGCTGAAGAAGAGGGAACTGAAAATATTGAATGCTGTTTGATTGCTGGAGAAAACAGAAAAGGAGGTAAAAGATGGTTACTAGAAAAGCCTATAAATTCCAGAATAGGATTAAGTTTGTTATTTCATCTTCCTCAGTAATGATTCGGAAGATTTAGGGAGAATTTTTGTTCGGTCTTGTTTAAATATTTGACGACACACTTTTTCATTCTAAAAATATATATTAAGAGCCGTGATTACGAAACACCTTGTAAATTTTCTGTGTCTTACGAATGAAGAAAATTACACGTATTGTACGTTTGAAAAGGCTCATTTTAGCAATTCGTAATTCCTATTCAACTTGCTTTTAGAAAATATTATCAAATGAGTATTTGCTATCAAATTAAGAAATGCCAAATAAAAATTATACTTTTTAAAAAAGAAGTTACATGGTAGTGCTCCTCTTTAAGAAAAATTTACTTATTATGATAAAATTTAAAAGAAAAACTGAGAATCTTTATGCATAAGCTAATAAGCAACTGGTTCAAAAGCTGCTTATAAAATAAAACACTATTTTTTTACTTAAGTTTGCTCTGTCCATAAAATATTTATATGAATTGGTCTATTAACGTTAAAATTTAATTGAAATTGGATTCCAATTTATCTAGAACAGAGGATATTGATCTATTTTTAAACAGGATGCACCCAAAAACATTTCAAAAATTCTAAACCGCGCTTAATGAGCCTATTAATTTCTTTTTACTTTATTTTTTCCTTCTCAAAAGCTATTTTCGTCCATATTATTCCATTTTCCATCCTGTTATTTTCTCTTCAAAACCCGAAACCCATTAAATAAGCCACAACGGCAGAGTTAGGTATATGCCTTCTTTCCAAGGGTTTTATACATCGAGTAGTTTTTATAACCATGCCATTACGATTTAAGCCAGTGAGTAGGGAAAAAGAAAGCTTCGTCTGCCAACTTTCCCCTCTTTTTCCCCAACAAAAAAGCATAAGCCCATACGAAGAAAAGAAATATAACATTGCTGCATCTTTCTTTTCCTCGATATGCGAACATATTGCTTTTTACGTATCGGGGAAGGGATGTTATTTTTATGGAGATGGCCACAAGGTACAACATTCCTCGAGGAATGCCCCGGGTACAGTGTACGATATTGGATGAACAGAGAGAAGAAAAAAAAAGGAAAACATCCCGCTGAGCTAACACAGAGCAGTAGAGAAAACTTCGAAGCCATAGAAAAATATAAATAAAAACCTCTGTAGAGAGATGATCTCTTTTTAGGATTCTGTGCTGAGCCATTTTGAGGTAAAAGGGATTATAAAAAAAAAATTATTCTGAATGAATGCGTTGAGCAATGTTCAGGTAAAATGGCGCCAAACGGCTCAGTATCAATAACTTTCAGCAAACTGCAGTGAAGTGAAGAAGACAGTTTTAAACATAATAAAGCTCGTATAAAAATATTTTTTCAATGAAAAACTGACTTACACATCATTGGCTGTTATTTTAAATCCGTATAGTGAATCAAAAAGGTTATGTATTTTATATGTATAGTGAATACGAAAGGTTATATTAGTATACGCGAGATGAAGTTATAGCAGCTTTTATCTCTGTATAGTAAAAGGAGGTATTATGAGCTTTTATATGCGTATTGAACTTTAGAAGTTATATTAGTGTATATATATATATATATATATATATATATATAATATATATATATATATATATATATATATATATATATAATATATATATATATATATATATATATATATATATATAATATATATATATATATATATATTTCTAAAGCTTAGAGAATTTTAAGTTTCATAACATGACACATGTACGTGGTATACGCTTAGGGTTAGGAAATGTGGATTCCTGAACTTAATGTTTGAATAAAAGCGTTTATGCTAGCTTATAACACTTAAGCTTTAAGAGACTTATTATGGATTTAAATTATGAATTCTAAATAGCTCAATATCCGATCAGGGTGAATACTCCATTTTTCAAAGAAAAAAGCATAAAAACGCTGTTGTTGTTGTTGTTTTTAATGCCACTCGCCAATGCCAGTAAACCTTCTTGGTGAAACCAGACGAATTTAAGGCAGAGGGTGCGCTTCTTGCATTGCGGCGGCGCCATCTATGGCCAAAAATACGACTTCAACCACACTAGCGTCACTGACTGTTTATAGAGCGTGCCCATTCATGCACCCTTAATTCATTCATTCACAGATCCTAATTTTGACCTAAACCAGAGAACGATCAATTTCCAATTCAATACCCAAGGCTTATGATTTCTTATGGAAACATGGAGGACTTGGCGACCAGTCATATATAACGTGCACCAGTCACCATTTACTACAAGGGGAGTCTTCGGCCTGAAGGGGATCGAACTCACGACCTCTTAAAAATGGGACCAACGCACTACCAACCAAGCTGTCCCAGACTCATTAATATTAATACATTCGATCATTAGTTTTCATTTAGTTTTCAAAAAGAACTGTGATCAAATATTCAGCTGGATGTAAACAAGTTAGTTGAATTATAAATGATCCCTTATTGCTAAATACATTTTTCAACACTAAAACTAAACTCAGTGGGTTCGAAAGAGTAGAAGAGATTTTAAAATTTTTAAGATTTCAAATCATTACGTTTCCAAATTATGCTGTACTGAAAACTCGCAACACAAAACTCAACTCGTAACATTTGTTCTATGAGTTGTTTTCTAAGAACTTAATAAGGGTTTGTTTATAAGAAATAACTTGAATTTTTTAATTTAACTACCTTTTTTCGTAAAAATCTCTTTGAAAAAAAAGCAAAACAGCCTGCTAATAAGATTCAATAAATTTAGTATCATATAAACTAATACCGTATATGCCGGCGTATAAGCCGAATTATCTAGACCCCAATATTTTACGAAAAACAGGGGTCGACCTATGCTCCAGTAATAACGTTGGACATTCGTTGATCTTGAAATATCGATGCATTGTAAACAATGAGAGGAATATAATATTTCTGTATCGATTTTCCTATACAAACTGCAGCAGGAATGTGCTATCTCGTGATCAAAAATAGTGTGTCGACTTATACATCAAAATATACGATAACTTTTAATCAACTAATATTTAGTTAGAAATTTCCGTAGAAAATTGTCAATGAAAGAAAGAACTCGGATGAAGTCTCTCTTAACTTCCTTTTTTTAATTTAAAGATTTCTTTATTCCCCTAACGGACGAATATATTTTTAGATACACCCATTTAAAACTCCCAATTATTGTTACTCTAAGTCAAGTTATAAAGTAATTCCTATTACCAAAATTGTACCCTCTACCGCGTAGACTATTCTCTCTAATAAAGGACTCACAGAAAAAAAAAAGCTACCAACTTGAAGTATTTTATTTAGTATTATATGAACCCAATTAATAGTATGTGACATATTGAGCAACATACAAATTCAAATAGTCCCGCAGTGGACTGGTCGTTAAGACACGGTCCCCCCCCCCAGATCACCGAAGTCAAGCATCACTGGCTGCGGTCAGTGTACTGGTGGGTGACCACTTGGATCAGTCTGCTTAGGGGCCGAGGGTCAGTGGTATTGGTCCTCGTTTAAATGTTCTATCGAAAAGTGCTCGACTTCACGCGCAAGTCGTCGGGCTACTAAAGCAGGGGAGCCATCCACTCGGCAGAGGATCAAAATTGTGATGGAATGTCTTCGGATCATCCTCAGGGATGTTTCCCAGACCGTCGCCAATAGCCCATTGTGCAGCTCTAGTGTGACGTAAATGAACTACAACAACAACAACAAACTCAAATAATAATAAATAATCTAGCAACAGTTACAATATAGTACGAAAGCGTCAGTTGAATTAAGAACTCGAATGAAATCCTTCATCACTACTTTTTTAATTTAGCTACTTCTTTACTACATATTAACACAGAAATATATCATTATATAAAGCCCATCTAACAGTCATAAGTATTTTTCTTCTAACTCAGATTTCAAAGTTAATCCCCAGTATTCAATTAGTACTCTATATCGAGTTTATTCGGAGTTGAAGAGAGCTTTTTAAAGAAAACCAGAATCGGTTACCAATCTGAGGTTGTTTTTTTTAGCATTATAGAAACCCAATTAATAGTATGTCACGTATTAGGCAACCTGTGAACTCAAATAATAATATATACAACAGTTAATAATTTCACAACAGTTACAGATAATGTTAGAAAATATCAGTTGAAGTAAGAACTCGAATGAAATCCCTCACTAGTACTTTTTTAATTTAACTACTTCTTTACTACCCCTTACACACAAATATATCGTTAGATAAAACCCATCTAAAACTCCCAACAATTGTTCCTCTAACTCACATTCCAAAGTTCTTCCAACAATCCTCCCCAATACCCAACTAGTACCTTAAACCGTGTCCATTCCCTAAGTTAAAGGGCTCTTCGGAGAAAACAAAATAGCCTACCAACCAGAGCCATTTTACCTCGTATCGGAAAATGGCTCCGAGAATTCGAACAATATCGTGCGACAATTGCTCCTCCATCCTTTTACACGTGTCCTCAGGGAACGGAAAAGAGACTGAGGATATTGAAAGTCGCGGATCCTCTTGAAATTTCATTACTCCCAGCGTCAACATTTACCAGTTTGTCGTTTAATCTCAAAAGACCCGAGACGTTCCCCTTTTGCCCGAAATACCTGGGATTGTTTAAAGTAAGCCGCCTTTTAAAAGGCCTAGAAATGCTCCATGAGTATCAGATACCTGCCTTTGTGTCCTTTTCGTACGGTTTGAAGTTTTATTTTGCGTTCTGTGAGATTGAATGGAAGTAGAAGCCTTTGTTGGTTAAGGAAAGTGGAAATGTAAATAGTTTTGGTATATTTCTAATGAATAGATTTCATTTTCTATGAGAATAGTACTTACATTGGGAGTGCTTGTATTACTGAAATCATTACTGCATTATAAAATATAATCCAAACATTTACTTGATGCAACGTATTAAAATGGAATTTTATGAATTCGTATGGGCATTGATATTTTTATCAAGTTTGCGGTTCATGGGTATTTAATTTTTATTGACAAGTTCGTTAAGAAAAACTAGGAAGTAAGAGGTAAAATTCCCAGATTTAAATATAAGGAAAGAAATCTTCTATGTTCGAGAGCAGATATATCCCAAACATGTTTAACCTAAGAGAGACACTGACTTATCCTCAGGTCACAAGACCTAAACCATAGCAGGGCGTAATTAACCTATTGCCAGTTCTGCACATAAAAATCGTATTTTAACCTTAACCAAAACCGGGTTTTTCATGATATTAGATAGAGAAACAGTGTTTTGGGTGAAACACATTCTCCTAATTTTTCCCATTTGCTAAAGCTCCAGTGGGTTAAGGGTTAAGAAATATCTTTCTACCAGCTCTAGAACTGTTCAGTTTTTCACGGTTTATAAACATTTTACGAGGCATTTTACTTCATTTTTCCATGGTAAGATTTTTCGATTATTTTAGCTCATTTACCAACGCCAGCTCATCATACTAGCACAAAGTTGTTTTAAAATAAGGGCAAATTTTCTTTAAGAAAATAGCAAGTGAAATTTGTATGGTACGTAAATAAAACACTTGATGTTATCAGACAAATTTTGTATCATGTATGCCAGTTATTACGTTTATTCTTATTTTTATTTTGAAAGATAAATTCACATTTTAAAGCTTCAAATATTATTGAAATTAACTGCTGCTGGTACGTAACATTTCCGGCTTGCTACCGCTGGCTGGATTGGAAATACTGGTGTGGGCTGGTATTGGCCTACAAGTCGTAATTGAAAGAGTCTCGTCGTAGAATATGCAAGTTAAGGTAATTTAAAAAATGTAATTTCAATTTTAAAATGTATGGACAAGGTCCTAAATATTCAAATGTAATCGGAATAAATTGCAACAGACCAGAAGTCTAGCATGCCAGGGTTGTCCAGTTGGTGATGTTGAAGGACTGATATTGGCCTGTTGGTCTTAGCATAAAGATCCCTGCTCTAAAACACATTAAGCAAATTTAAAATATAATTTAGGCATAAAAATAGGAGAAGAAGGCTTTATTTAAAAAAGTAATCAGTATAGTTTCATGTGCTGAAGTGAAGAACTACTACTTTACCCCAAAAAATAAAGTGCATTGAAAATAATAATTTGTTTATCTAGTAAATTTTAAACAAACAAGGATTTAAACTCGAATTAGAAAGAGAAAATACAATTATTATGTATGTAAAGCTTCATTTTTTAAAATGAAACTTAAGTATGCTTTGAATTTATTCATGCTTTAAGTCAAGATGTGTATCTTTTAAAAGTTGTAATTGAGCCTGATAGCAAGCTCAAGGATTCAGAAAGATATATTTCATGGGATACCTATCTCACTAGTGTGGGTCACGTCCGTATCATTTACATATCGTTCATAGTAGTAAGCAGATTCATTTTTTTTCTGAATTTCTAAATTGCAAAAAGAAAAAAAAATATTTTATTTGCAAATGACAGTCTTCTTTATGAACTCAATCTGAACTAGACTCCGAAAATAAGGTTGTTAACACGAAAAATATTTGTATCAGAGGTTTTTGAAGAGGGAATAACAGCATATTTGTTACACAGAATAGAAAACCACGACGCTATTCAATGGTTCAGAACTCTTCTACAGTCGGGTTTTTTGTCTAACCTATGAATCATCCACTAATGCGAACTTTCATGTCACATGACAGCTAACTTCTATTTTGTTTCTCAGTCGCTGCGTTGAAACATTGCTTCATATACCGAATGTCTGTCTTTCAACATTCAATTATATAATTCTTTAGCTGTATGATAAATATGTATTATAGCTGCTTTATGCAATGTACACTGGTGTGCAAAACTTAAGCAACAAATGCTTTTTTTGTCATAACTCTACAAGAAATCATCCGATTGACATGAAATTTGAATATGATGTACATTATTTTGTACTTATACGATGGTAAAAGAATAATGGCACAGAAATGAGTATAAAGCTTAAAGTAGGGTATGGAACAAAAAAAGGCTTTATTTGACACATAGTGGCGCTACACATGATAGCCTGAAGAAGCGTAAGCACAACTGGCGAATGTTTCTTATTATGGGACATGCCCTCCCCTTACTGTAATTGTTGCTTGGCATCGTCTCTCCATGCTAAGCACCAGATTATCCAAGAGTTCGTGGGGTAAACGTCTCCATTCCTCCTTCAACGCATCTTTCAGCTGATGGGTGCTACCAGGAGGATACTGTCGTGTCGCAAGACGTCTCCCTAATGCATCCCACACATGCTCTATGGGATTTAGATCTGGAGAGTAAGCTGGCCAATCCATTCGTGTGATATCTTCACTTTCCAGTAGTTCTTGAACATTCGTAGTACGGTGTGGCCGGGCAATGCATCAATAAAAATGAAGTCTGGTCCAATGGCCCTTCGGAACAGACGCATATGGGGTAGGATTACCTCATTGCAGTAGCGGTCTCCAGTTACAGAACCTCGGTCGAAGATGTGAAGCTCAGTCCGCCCGTTCAACATAATGCCACCCCAGACGACAACTCCAGAACCACCGTAACGATCTCTTTCCGTGATGTTATTGGGATGAAATCGAGCTCCAACCTCTCTCCAGATCAACTGACGTTGAGAATCACTTGTAGCACTAAAACGACTCTCATCTGTGAAGAGGACGCGACTCCATTGATGAGGTGTCCAGGTTTCGTGTTCTCTGCACCCCTCTAAACGGTGCCGCCGATGGCTAACTTTTAAAGGTATGCAGCGTTCAGGAAGTCTAGCAACTAAGCCACTTTTGTGGAGGCGTCTGGCCACAGTAAATCTTGATACTTGTCGTCATGTGGCTGTGCACAGTTGCTGAGATATGGCGCTCGCTGACTGAAAACTGTTCCTTTTTTTGCCCGGAGGACAATGTAACGGTCTCTCTTGGTGTTTTTTTCCTTGGACGGCCGCCAACAACCTTCCGAACAGCTGTACTAGTAGTTTTAAAGGCATTCCAAGCAGAGGAAACAACATTTTTGTTGATCCCGAACTCTTCGGCGACACTGGTCACACTACGCCCCTCCTCAAGCTTCCCAATCATTCTTCCTCGAGTAAAGTCGTCTAAATGATTTCTTGAAGATATGTTTCACAAAACAAATCACTTGCAGCGAATGTCTTTAACTACGGTGTGCTTCATCCTTTTATCACAGCTTTGACTTGCGCTCGCCGACCCACTTGGTTTACGTACACTTACATCACCTACGACGTTTTATTTCTAAAATTTGCATACAAATAATCTTTCTACTGAATTACGTTCATATTATACTGCAATTGCATGGCTATCTTATACTTTGTTGGGGAGCTGTGGTCGAAAAACCACTTGTTGCTTAAGTTTTGCACACCAGTGTAATTGTATAGCAAATAAGGAAAATCATGAGAAAAATAAATGTACTATGACAAATGACTTAAAAAGAAAATAACAGTATTTGTGTTACACAGAAAAGAAAGTAACAAAAATATTCAATGGATATGAACTTAGTCAGCAACAATCGAACTCCATTTCTAAACTATAATTGCAAGGATCAGAATAAACTATGATTGCAATGGTCAGTTATAGAATCAATCGCGTAATTCGAAGTTGGTTCACCTAAGTCAGATAGGAAAACCCTATCCTCTAAATCGCATATAATTTTCTTTATGCGGTGCTTCGAATATACTAATGGTTGTGAGCACAGCACAACCTACTAGAAATCAAAACAAGTTAAACGTTAATTTACTGTTAAAATCCGTATACTTAAGGAGAAAAATTTACAAGCACACTTGTATATTTGTGGTCATGGTTACTGTAAGAGTATACATTTTTTATCACGGTCAAAGACTAAAACACTTTTTGCCGATCACTGACCGTAATTTAACGGTGAAATTTTTTCATTTCGTACTATATTTATCATAATTCATTTCAAAAATATAATTTCAATAGCAAATTTCATTTAATAAATATAAATCCTTGACTTTTTTTAAAATTTTGATTAAAATTTTAATCGACTTCCGTTTGTTAAAGCGCCCCCTATACGAGCCTTGAACAAATTTCCTTTGAAGTGTGCTATGAGTCATCCCTGTATGCGTAAGTGAAGAGCGCAAAATAAAATGAGTGTTTTATAAATTACAGTCCACGACTGTCTATTTATAAGAGTGAAGTGTGATTTCATACCGAACGGGCCGAAACACCGGTAATGAAGTATCTTTTAGCCATTTATAAAAAAGATCTGTTCTACAATTTTTATTTACTTATGTTACCTTTTAATTTCAGTACTATATAAATTTACTTATTTTCTACCTAATTTTACACACTAAAAAAAAAATTCTCTATCATATCATTGCATAAGTTACAGGTACTTTGGGGGCATCATTCGTAGAATCCACTTTACCGTTAAATCAATTTTTACCATGAAAATTTATGCCATAATTTTTACTGTAGTAATCTTATTTAATTAGAGTGATTCAGTGACTTTATGGTAATTGTTACTGCAAAAATTATGGTATATCCGAATTTTTGATTACATAACATGTTCCGGGAAAAATGTTTTTTGGGCTAAAAAGTACCAGCAGCCTTAGTGCCGGTACTTTTTACCGTAAAATTCATTTATCAAATCTGAAAACTGCAAAAATAAAACTGAAGCAGTTACATTACCTAAACTTTTATCTAACATTGTAAATAAAAATGTTTAAAGATAGAGTTCAATATTTACTTTGAGATTTAGTTTTATGCTTCAAAAAAGATTTGATATTTATATTTCAGAAAAAAAAGACTACATAGATGCTTTTCAAGTTTTATATTTTCGCTTTTTTCTTTAAGACCCTTTTAACTTCCACACCGGTTATAAAAACTATGAGACAGTATCAAACTTTATCCTTGAATAATATTTTACCGATGTGAAAGAAAAGGAGGCAAAATCCAAATCATTGACGATAACGGAATGAAAAAAAAAAAGAAGCTGCGAATATTTGAGGAAGGAGAAACCGGAAAAACTCCATTGTTCCAAAGTCTAAACTTAATCTCCGCCTAAAATCCCCAAGGATTCTCTTATGAAGCCAGAAATCCATATCACCGGGGAGATATGAAAAATGATGGATCCTCAACTTTTTGTCTTTCTGTAGTCTCTAGCAAAATATATAGTATATGGGGATAGAAAGCAATTCCCCTACTATATTTGTTTTCCTTTATTTCACTCAACGAAGTAAAAGTCATCCCAGCATTTCAAGGATTAAATGTTTTTTTTTTAAAAAAAACATTGTTCCTTAGGTATAGATAGTTTGGATTAAAGGAAGATAACACGTTTATTTGTTAATATTTAAGCATATTGGTCAGATTGTAGCTGGTTTAGTCCAAGCAACTGCTATTTTTTGTTTACTCTGATACATTGTAAAAGAATTTTGAATCAAATTTTGGTATAAAGGACTAACACTTTGGGGGCATCATCAGTAAAATTCACTTTACCGCAAAATCCAATTTTACCTCGAAATATTATACAGTAAATTTTACAGTAATATTGATTTAATTAAAGTGATACAGAGGTTTTACGGTAATTATTACTGCAAGAATCACAGTATATCAGATTTTTGGTTCCGCAACATATTCCAGTAAAAATGGATTTCACGGTATTTATAAATATATTTCTAGAGTTCTATGTGAAAACGATTAAATTACGGTCTGCAGTACCGGAATTTTGGGTGCATCATCCGTAAAACCTATTTATCGTTGAACAGTAATTTTCATTATAAAATTACGATACATCAAATTTTTTGTTGCGTGACATGTTTCGATAAAAATGGATTTTTTGGTGAAAAGTACTGGTGTCTTGAGTGCCGGTATATTTTACTGTATTTTGATTCGGAATTTTTTGCAGTGTACATAAATATATTTTTATTATTCTGTATGAAAATAGCAGCAAGACTTAATCATCATCTTTAACCTATCATGATTAACAAAAAAAAAACAAAAGAAACAAATAAATTTATATGAAGAATATGTTTGATAAATTTCTTGAACGCTTAAATTTACTTTGCACAAAGCTAAAAATATAAATGCTAAAATTACAAGATTTTGAATATTTTCTGGGAAAACAGTGTGTTTTTTGAGAATCATTTAATATTGGTGTAAAAAAATAAATTTTTTGTACATACTTAAAAGTTGTACGAGACATGAACTGATTTTTAAAATGTATTGTCATTTGTTGTAGCAATTGAGACTCAGAAACTGTTTCAGCGAATTTCAAAGAATAGAATCATTAATATAAGTTGTTTTGTTTAAATCCATACTGTTATATCGCAATAATTTTATGTTATGTAGACATAGCAGTAGGGAGAAAATATTTTCTCACTGCCCCATTGTATTTTAAATTTCACGCAATATTATCCTATTCTCTAGATTTTTAAATCACTATGTCAGTAAGTTCATAGATTTGAATGTACTCAATTAACACCGTAAGGCAATCATCTACAAGGATTGCCGTGAAAATCAAGTTATGGTGATAAAATAAATCAGTTACAAGTTGAATTCATTTTTGAGCTGTAATGTTAAAAATCCGAAACCAGTTAAAAGGTTGAATTTGTTTTCTTAAATGACTATAAGGGTGAACGTATTTATTTATTTATTTGCTTTCACTAAAGTTACGCTAAACGATTACGCGCGTGGTATATGTTTAAAGCAAATTAATGTTAACATATAGCGATTCAAGTAGTGCAATAGTAGTCAATAATGCTATACAAAAGGCGGTTCAAGTAGAACATATTGCGATTTAAGTGAATGCTTTTTTTATTTTATGTTCCAAATGAAAAAGTGCACAGCTGTTTTGAGTTTTATGGACTAAACACATTCCAATTGCAACTAAAACTCTTATGCGTGGTAATTCGAATATTTTCTCTAAGAAAGAATTTTCTAAATGCCCTTCATTTTGAATGTAACCCATAATAGGTTTCAATGGGATTGGAAGCAGAAATAGAGATGCTCCTAAATAGACATTAAACAACCATGCATTACAAATTAAAATCATACATTGATTCATTTATTGGTTTACATTATAAAAAGAAGTGAAAGAAATGGTCGCATAGCCTGGTTGACAGGACGCTGAACTCACGTTCATGAGAACGAGAGTTCGAATAAAGCAGGCCAAAAATTCATCGCGTAGTAGATGATGACAGGTGCACATAAATCTGTCGGGTCACAAAGTCCTCCATATTCCCAAAATTATACATATGAGGGTACTGAATTGGAGATTGATCGTTCGCTGGTTCAGGTCAAAATTAGGTTCTATGAATGAATGAATGGATGTATGAAAGGGTGTGATGTACGGGTGTAACAAAAGTCAAATTTTCTGCCCCAGATGGCACTACTGGAAAATAAAAACAATTGCTCCCCCTTGCCTTAATGGCTTGCGACAACAGCAATAAGAGAAGAAAATAACTATTTTACTAGTTCAATAATGATTTCATTTTGAATCCCTTACCTGTTAAAAGCAGCATAACACATTTTTTATTACGGATAAAATGTGGCTAATTCTATAAGAATATTTCATTAAAGCTCAAATCTTACAAAGATTACCTTCTTTATTAATTTAAATTGAGAAAACGAAATTTATTTTAGAAGCTAACCTCAAAATCATAAAAATAATAGAAATTCTCACGACGTCATCGATAAACTTTTTCAATCTAACCACTGGCATTAATGAGAGCAAAACAATTCAGCTTCTTCCCATTACTCTTCTTATTTCTATTATTTTTTATAGTACCTATTAAAATGTTTTTTTTTTTTAAGAATCTGGAGGAATCTTATACGCTGTTAGAAATTTCTCGGAAAAAATGGTTAAATAACAACTTATTTAAGTATTACTTTACTATATTCAAACAAAACCGTAAAATAACTTAATAAATATTGTGGAATTTAAACTATTAATAGTAAGAAAAATGATGCATCAGCTGTTTTCACGTAATACGATAAAACAAACTGAATTTGATCGCACCAAGTATGCCCACTAATAAGCCAATTAGTTCCCTGTAGATGGGTACATATTATGGCCGAGAGGGCTAATCTGTCAATTTAGGAACCGCGAGATCAGGGGTTCGAGTCGTAGCGTTGACACCGCAAAATTCCCTTCAACACATGAAAAGTTTCCAGTGTTCAGCACTCCACTATTTATGATACTCTCCATTATTGTACAATACTCTCATTCACCCAAAGATGACACCACCATAAGGCTGGTAAATTGTCTCCAATATCCAGTAAAATTTCTTTTTTACGGTTTTGAAACCGTGCTAGTTATAAATGGTTAAAGACCGTATATAGTTTTGTATTCATGGTCCCTTAATTGTACTAGTTGTAAACGGTTTCAAGACCATATAGGTAAAAAATGTTCTTTACCGTAAACTTTACCGTTAATTGGATGGACAGACTTTTACCATAATCTTGGAAGGAAACTTCTAACAGTGTAGCAACTTATAGGGTGTAGATCGATTGTTTAATAAGATCTAGAAAATTTCAAAGCAGATTTATGAATTTACAACTCAAATTTTTGTAAATGCTATGTTTATCCATACTTAGAAATATTTTATCCATGTTATGTTTAGAATAATTTTATTGCGTTATCAAATAATAAAAACTTTTTATTTCAAATACTTGATTCAAGTATTATTCAGATTCTTTCTTCTACTGCCAATAAGTGTTAATATCGTACCTAAGAAATTACTCGAATAAATAATACAGAAAAAATTTGATGAGCAAATAAAAAACTAAAAATCATTGCATTAAAAGCTCAAATCTAACATAGATAACCATCTTTTACAATTTATTAAAATGAGAAGTCTAAATTTCCTTTGGAATCTAATCTCGAAGACGTGAAAACAATGAAAATTCTATCGATTTCATAGATAAAATTCCTCAATCCAATCACACAAGGCTAGTCTTTGGCATAATCATCAGCAGAGCAATTCAACCTCTTCACAATCTGCAGAGACGGTACATAATAAAAAGTATTTTCTCTAAGAATCAGGGGGTATCTTATAGCATTTACGGTCTGGATCGATTGTTTAATTAAGATCAGGAAAACAAGATAAAGAAAAGTAAATAAATGGGTATAAATGTCTCCAGAACAACGCGGTCACGTCTGAGCAGGCAAAATGGCCCGGATTTTCTGGTAGACTCGGGAAAAAGACTTCTTTGAGTCGCCGTGGATTACTTAGATTGTTTAGATTGCGATTGCATGTAGAGTTCTTACCACAGAGATTGTAAAGATAAAACTTTTTCAATTTATAAGGAAGTCGGAGATGCTTTGGTCTTAAGAGTAAATTTAACATATTTCATTTTCCTCAATGAAACGAAAAAATAGATGTAGATGATGATTTTTCGATAAGGTTAATAAGGAAATTTAATACGATGTTAAGTTCATACCGATTGATGTTGTGATTGATGATGATTGACGATATTTCGATAAGGTTAATAACGAAATTTAATACGATGTTAAGTTCATACCGATTGATGTTGTGATTGATGGTGATTGATGATATTTCGATAAGGTTAATAACGAAATTTAATACGATGTTAAGTTCATACCGATTGATGTTGTGATTGATGATGATTGACGATATTTCGATAAGGTTAATAAGGAAATTTAATACGATGTTAAGTTCATACCGATTGATGTTGTGATTGATGATGATTGACGATATTTCGATAAGGTTAATAACGAAATTTAATACGATGTTAAGTTCATACCGATTGATGTTGTGATTGATGATGATTGACGATATTTCGATAAGGTTAATAACAAAATTTGAGACAATGTTAAGTTCACACCGATTGATGATGATTGACGATATTTCGATAAGGTTAATAACGAAATTTAATACAATGCTAAGTTTATACCGATTGATGTTGTTATTGATGATGATTGACGATATTTCGATAAGGTTAATAACGAAATTTAATACGATGTTTAGTTCACACCGATTGATGTTGTGATTGATGATGATTAACTATATTTCGATAAGGTTAATAACGAAATTTAATACGATGTTAAGTTTATACCGATTGATGTTGTGATTGATGATGATTAACGATATTTCGATAAGGTTAATAACGAAAGAACTCAATAACGAGGAACTCAAAAGACAAATGATATTTTTACTTTAAAATCTCAAAAGCTATCAGATTAACTACCAGATAAACTTAAGCATGATGATAATAAAACATGATTTAGAATAAAAAACATAGTTTAATCACTATGTACTCCATTTGTAACTTTTTTTTCGAAATTACTTGAACTCTGTGAACGGTAACATAATGTTTCGCTAAATAACAATTGAACCATTATTTAACCAATATTGTTTAGTGCATTCTCTTATAAACAAAACCAAACAACTACATTTAATCCACTAAAAGCAAATCGAAAGCTTAATCTCAGATAAGACAGGCAGAAAAAAAGGCTGCAGAACTGAAATTAGAGATGGAACTTTTTTTTTCACTTCAACCTCAAAAGCTATCAGACTTATTAAATTTTAATATGATATTCATAAACTTCCGGAATGAAAAAAACTTTAATAAACATAGTTGACTTAACTCCATTTATAATTTTTATTCATATATCTTGAGTTATGTGAGCAGTACAGCAATGCACTTGCTAAGCAATAGTAGAACCATTATTCAACGAATATTTCTCGGTACATTCTTTCCCAAACAAAGCCAAACAGCATTTACGCTAGCAAAACCAAATCATCAACTTAACCTTAAATAAGACAGGCAGCAAAAATGGCTGTAGAATTGAAATTACAGCTGAACGTTTTTTCTCCCTACATTCAAAAACGATCACCCTTGTTAAAGTTTAATATCATGTTCATTAACTTCTATTATTAAAAAAAAACCATTCACTAACATAGTTCACTACACTTCATTCATAACTTTTTTTCGTAGCTCTTGAGCAATAACGCAATGTGCTCGCAAGGCAACATTCGAACCGTTATTCATCGAATATTGCTCGGTGCATTCTTTTCCAAACAAAGCCATACAGCATTTACTCCAATAAAAACAAATCAACAGCTTAACCCTAAATAAGACAGACAGCAAAAATGGCTGTAGAACTGAAATTACGGGTGGTACTTTTGCTTCTCTCCAACCTCAAACGCTAAATGACCTTCTTAAAGTTTATTCATAAACTACCAGGACAGAAGAAAGATATTAATAAACATCGTTCACTATACTTCATTTATAATTTTTTTCCACAGCTCTTGAGCTAAGTGAGCAGTAACGCAAAGCACTCGCAAAGTAACAGTCGAACCATTATTCAACGAATATTGCTCGGTACATTCTTTTCTAAACAAAACCAAACAGCATTTACACCAATAAAACCAAATCAACAGCTTAACCCTAAATAAGACAGACAGCAAAAATGGCTGTAGAACTGAAATTACGGGTGGTACTTTTGCTTCTCTCCAACCTCAAACGCTAAAT
This sequence comes from Parasteatoda tepidariorum, assembly GCF_982258835.1. NCBI lineage: Eukaryota > Metazoa > Arthropoda > Arachnida > Araneae > Theridiidae > Parasteatoda > Parasteatoda tepidariorum. The sequence goes on from NC_141758.1 coordinate 77,725,033, forward strand.
GACCTTCTTAAAGTTTATTCATAAACTACCAGGACAGAAGAAAGATATTAATAAACATCGTTCACTATACTTCATTTATAATTTTTTTCCACAGCTCTTGAGCTAAGTGAGCAGTAACGCAAAGCACTCGCAAAGTAACAGTCGAACCATTATTCAACGAATATTGCTCGGTACATTCTTTTCTAAACAAAACCAAACAGCATTTACACCAATAAAACCAAATCAACAGCTTAACCCTAAATAAGACAGACAGCAAAAATGGCTGAGGAACTGAAAGGATAGGTGGTACTTTTTTTCCCTCTCCAACCTCAAAAGCAAATAGTTTCTGCTTTACTATACGAACAACTACGGTTCTTTAGATCTGAACTATTTATCTTGGGTACGAAAAGTCAAGGGAAAAAAGAAGGTACAAAGGCTTCCTCATCTAGACCACTTTCGTTATTTTTTTTCTTGGAGTGGTCACACGGGATCAACGGAATAAATGATTCAATGGAAGAAAAAAGCAGCGAGGTGAGATACGTAGTTTACTTTAGGCACTTCTGCTGCTTGCGTCTGACGAAGCTTAGTTTAATCAAAATAAAGCCTTAGTGGAACATTCCCACTACGCAAAAGGCGTATATTAACAGCTTAGGTGTGAATTAAGGGTATGATGTATACTATTGGCTGTTAAAATAAACTCTTTAGTTTATTTGAATCTTTCGAGTACTTTTTATGCGTTTTTCGAAAATTGGTTGTTAAACAGAGCAGTTTATTTTATTTGAATCGTTAAAAAAAAACTTTTCATACGATTTTAAAGTGTTAGTTTGAAGTAAGCTACTTGTTTGTTTCGAATCATTAAAATACTTTCTAAATAGTCGTTATTATTGAATGGGTGATTTAAACGAATCTTTCAAATACTTTTTTTATGGTAATCGATAGTTTTTTGTTGAAGTAAGCTATTTATGTTGTTTGAATTGTTGGAAGAAATTCTAAGCAGTCATTTTTTTGGGATTGAGCAATATTTTTGATACGTTTAAATATTTTTTTGGATAGAGCAGTATTTTTTTGTTTGATAAATTTCACTTGAAAAAGGCTATTTATTTATTTTTTGAATATAAAAATAGTTTTTAAATGGTATTCGCAATAAGAACAAAGTGTATTTAGAATTGTCAGAATATGGTAAAATTTATCATGTTTCTGGTTGCACGGGAACACCAAAAAGGTGGGTAATTTTTACCGAAGCGCTTTAGTAATGACTCTGGTAAAATTACCAATAATATATGGTTTTATAATCTGTGATAATATTCGAGTAAACGCGGAAAAATTTCGTAAATTTTGGTTTCAAAGCCTATTATCTTTGGTTTTAAAGCCTGCAATGGTTTTAAAGCCCCTTTGATTCAAAGTCACATAGATAAAGACTAATGAAGAACTGGGAGTGGATTCTTCAGCAGCTACCTAAAGCCCACACAGTTTCATATAGATGTGTACAATTTTCCTGGAAAGTAAAAGCAGCTTTTTCACAATACTAACCACATAACCTCAGTCATATCTTTGTCGCGAAATTGTAAGGTGTAAACCTTCATGTCTCCCTGGTCTACAACAGGCTGTCACGGAAATGCTTTACCGTTACTTTTCAGAAATTTGAAAATTTAAACGATAGGAGGAGATTTTTAGTAGCTTTCTTAGGGAAAAAAGTGTCTTTTGCAAATACTGACAGCATTGCAACAGTCATGTTTTTTGTCACAAAATTGAGGATCATTGAGGATCACACTGTCACGGAAATGCTTCACTGTTTCTTCTTAGGAATTTAAATTATAAGAAGTGATAACAGAACATACTCTTGTTTCATCAAATTGTTATCTCACAAGTTGCAATTTGATTATTTAAGAAATATATTGTTTTAAATGTATTGAACTTGATAAAACAGCATGTTTAGTGCAAAATCAATTATTAAATTCTTCTTCAGTGGCACTTACTAATCAATAATCAATATACAGAAACAGTTTTATAAATCAAGAAAACAGCACTCACAAACAGATACTGCCCTAAATGCTTTACTGTTTTTTTAAGTCTTGTATATAACTGCAAAATATAGAGTTATATCAAATTAAATTTTAGAAAAAATTCTGAGCTAGATCACCAAGCTATAAAAAGTAATCTGCGAATTTAATGTCTTTCCTGCAATTTTTTATTCTGCAGACTTCATTTCATTTGTTAGCGAAAACAACGCAACTGAGCCCATCTAAGAAGGTAATAAAAATATTTCACTTGCAATTACTCATTAAAGGAATGAAGAATCATTAGAGTAAAAAAAATAACGGAAAAAATTTAGTGTTTTCTTTTTTTTTGTCTTTTTAAGGTTAATACCACTAGCACTAGGCATTTAAATTCCTAAACTCTTTAATAACGATTTAATGTCGTAGTAGTTAGAACACTTTCCTAGCCATAGAAAGAGCACTCCTAACGGGGTGCAATTATTGGAGCAATATTACAGTCATAATAAGTTTGTTTACTGCATATTTGATGCCAGCTGAAAATAAAAGTGAACTTAAATATGTGTTTATTCAAAATAAGATGGGAGGCTATAAATTTAACGCAAGGAAAAGATTTTTGCAAAGAAGAAAAAAATTATTAAGGGATATTATTAGTAGATGTTTCAAAAGATCTCATTTTTCTAAATAAATTCTTTGATCAAGTTATTTTAAAATCAAATGTCTTTACATACTACGTACAATTTTTGGACTATAATTAAAAATTTAATCTATTGAATTCTGTATAAATATAGTAAACAGACATGATTGTCTCAAAAACGCCGTTAATTTTTAAGAAAAATATGGAGATTTCATTTTACTCTTTCATTTTCTTTATTTATTTTCGCTTTTAAAATTAGATCAAAATTTTTTAAGAAGGAATTTTGGCTTATTGCATAGATGTATAATATTTTATCTATGCAGTGAGAAAAAAGTATGGTCCAAACTTCCTGAATATGGTAAAATTTACAGTGTTTCTGAAATATGGTGAAATTATTAATAATTCTGCAATATGGTAAACAATAAAATGCCATAATTTACAGTGTTTTAAAGTGTTGAGAACAACAAAAATCGTAGTAATTGTTACCGAAGTACTTTGGTAATGATTTTGTAAAATTCATAATAAAATATTGTTTCATAATGTATGATAAAATTTTCCATACGTGGTAAAATTTGGTATTTTTATCACGATACTTTAGAGTAAGTTAGGAAAACAATTTATTCGGTAAAATTTGTTCGGTAAGTATTGTATTTTTTCAAAATGTGTAGTAAAAATTTTTATTATGAAAACCAGAATTTCTGATGAATATACACCGTAACCATATGAATGGTTTAATTATCGCATATTTTGGTTTTATAACAAGGATTATAATTTGTTTCAGAAACGTCTTTACCATACAGTACTGTAATTTTCAAAGCACTTTTTTCTGATGCGGTCATATTTGAGTTTCTTTTTTGTTTAATATCGCGTTTCGCGTCAGTGTAGTAATCATTACTATGAATGATTTTTGATGTAACGACTGATTAAAGAAAAAAATTGAAGAAATTAGGAAATAATTCGCATCATTAAGTTAGAAATTAATAAAAATTTAAATACTTGAAATGACAGTCTATGATATTTTTTTTATTTAAATTAAGATTTAATGTATATAACTTTTTAATTACTGAAAATTTTCTGCGAAATTGCTACATTAAAATTTATAAGGAGCATTTAGATTTACTTGCTTCAAAATTTATCAGTCAACAATGATCCAAAACCACTTTTTTCTGGATACATTTTTTTCCTGAAATAATTACCAAATACTTTTTAAATTTTTTATGTATACTCTCAACAACAGTACAAAATTTTCTCTTTAAATTAATAAGCACAAGCAATGAATTTTGATTTACAGCTAATAAAAAATTCTTTTAAACAGAATTTTTAGAGATAAATCTATAGAATAAGTAAAATAGTGTCAAAAATTTCTTACTGTATAATAAAACTGGCCGGCAATAATAAAAATAGGAAACCGTATCTGGAATTTTATATATTCTAGGTTGTTTTGGTAGGGAAGCTATTACTCTTTCAGGTTATAGAACAATCGCAATAAATCTTTATTATTTCCTTCGTTTCCCATAAATATCTGAAATCGTTGTTTTTTCAACCTTTGAATTTTTTCAGAATATTTCATTTGACTCCGTGTCATTTGACATCTGAACACTAAAAATGAGGACCAGCATCAGAGTCTTAAGATAAAAGCCTTTATTTTTTTGTCTTTTTATATATATCCTCTTTTGAAAATAGAAATGAAGTTTTTGTTGATAAAACTCTGACTCTCGAGATAGGACTCGATTTTATTTAGTTTGATTTGGGGAAGAGAAAAAAAAGGAAGATAAAAGGGAGAGGTTCATTTTTATGAGTTTATGCTTAAGTGAAATTTTCCTATAAAAAAGGGCGCTTAATATCTACCCCTACATAAAATGAGAAAGAGGCGTGTAGTTCAGTTTATCGGTGTTGAATTTGAAAAGTTCGAAAGCATGGAATTCGAAAATGTTTCAAATATAAAAACTGGAATATTCGGAGAGGAATAATTCTTCTTGAATTGGAGTTTGTATGAGGAATGACGAATGTAAAATTCAACTATAGCCGGTTTCATAGTATATTAAGGCAAGTTTTGTAGCATTTTAAGACTGTATTTACAGGTTTTATAAACGACCGATTTTAAAATTAAGGTCTTCATTTTAAGAAATGCAAAACTTCTTTTACTTTCAATAGTTTAATTTACTGTCAAAAATTAGGTCTATTTTTCTACATTGTCTCTACCATGGATAGTACATTTTTGTGAACGCAGTATCAGCTTTCACACAGTCAAGTCATACCAATTCCTCTCCATGTCCTTAAAAAAGGATTCATCTATCACTCGTTGCCGTTAAATTGTCACTCTCCTGCAAAAGTTTTAAAACGCATCCAATTTATAGCCCATGCTCCCTACATATCATTTCCCAAAATTCAAAAATTTTTTTGCCAAAAATCGATTCAACTCTGAGATAAAAGGTAAAGTTTGATGCTAGAGCTCTAAAGGATTATCAAGAAGCAATAGAGCTAGGTAACAATAACAGCTAATATATGAATATTATTTAAAAAAATATCTTTATTTTCATTTCTTAATTGGCACGATAATCATTTGTTTATTAAGACGATAATCATTGTCTTTTCATTGCGCTCATCATTTCTTTTTGACCACACTCATTATTTCTCCCTTATCATGCTTATCATTTCTTTCTTATGACACTCATGATTCTATTTTGCATGAAGTTCATCCCATTCATTGTTTGTTTTGCTTCGGTCTCATTGCTTCCGTCTTATTAGGCTTATCATTTCTTTTTTATCGCGCTCATTAACACATTAAATTCAGAATGATAACAATTAAAACATTTAATATTAGGAATTTAACAAAAAAACACTCATTTTATTTTTATCTCTCTCATTATCACACTAAAAATCAGAGTGGCAACAGTTAAAATATTTAATGCTAAGAATGTACCAGAATAGCACTAATTTTATTTTTATCACACTCATTAACAAACTGAAAATCAGAGTGATAGCAATTAAAATATTTAATATTAAGAATGTAACAAAAAAAACTCTTATTTTATTTTTATTACTCTCATTATCACGCTAAAAATCAAAGTGATGACAGTTAAAATATTTAATATTAGCAATACAGCAATAAAAAACACAAAACGAAAACTGAAAAATGAAGAAAACATTTCTTCATAGTGCGGTTTGCAAATTTAATCTCATATTTTTGCTGTATTGCAAAATAAATAAATAAATAAATATTTGTATTATCAGTGACCAATCAACTTACTTCTTCTCTGCTCTGTTGCGTATTTGGAGGTGGCTCCATCCAGGCTTTGATATTTTCTTCAAGGTACTGTTGTGCCTGCTGCACCACAGGTACTGGTATACCAGTACCTGCCCCACCTGTAGCCCCACTTGTTGACGCTGTAGATGCCGGTGGGGCAGCACGATTTTGCCTAGACATCCTAGAAAAAAGATTAAGTTCGTTTAAACAAAACAATCTAAAATGTTTACTTAATGTTAACTTAATTATTTTATTCTTAAAATTAAATTTGAATTTACAATTATCAATTAAGTCAGGATGATTAAGGAAGAAAATATATTTTACCATAAGTATAAGATATTATTATCCAAAAATAACTTTAACTAAGAAATTTAACCATGATCATATTTGCTTAAGCATTACGCCACTTATCCCAAAGCTTTGCGTGCCTGAACCTGTATTTCATCTTGAAAGCGTAATGTTTGACAGTGTTGGAACTGACTGTGTATTTTAAAGAGACAACATAGGTTAAACTTACAAATGTTGGTATAGTTTATTCTTTAAAAACGATTAAGGAAGAAACAGTTTGTGTACAGAAGCAGTTATCCATGAATTTTAAGCTTTAGTATGAGTTATTAGCCACGAGCTTTACATCACCCAGCCAGCAGAAATTGATTTTCTTAATTCAAAATGTGAAGTAACTGAAATTAAGTTCTCTCTTTTGCTATGTAATATATTTTTCTTTCAGAATGGGAGATAAAGTTACTAAAACTAATTTTACTAATACTAATTTTAGAAACATTACATTGGGTTGTTTTTTCTGATTTTATGTTTTTTAATATTATTTTTAAAAAATTAAAAATATTTTTAGAGCGAAGAAACGGTTAGTTTATGCCATCTGTCATGACATACATGCATTTAAAAGTGATATTTGGATACCAAAACGTAAGCACCGTTAATAAATTTTCTTAACCGTTCATTACCCGAATATTTTTCTTAAAGAATGTTCCGAGCAAGTTGACAGTTTATATCTCCTCTACACTTCCAAACTAAAACTATTAATGACGAATTTTACAATTTAATAAGAAACTACGGGGTATTGAAAAAGGTACGACGATTCAATTATTCTTACAGAGATACAAAACAAGTTTAAAAAGTAGTTAATAAATGGAACAGATAACTGAAAAATATAACATAATGTTCCCAAAATAACAAGCATTTGCAGCAATTATGTCGCAAAATTTACAGACGCCAAAGCTTATTCAGATTTCATTTTTCTCGTCATTTCGGGAGCATCCATAGCATTTTTTGATAATTAATGGCATTTTTTCATAATTAATGACATTTTTTCATAATTAATGACATTTTTATTTGACATTTGTATAATTAATGAAATGACATTTTTTCATAATTAATAAATTACAATAACTTACATTAAACTTCCTAAACATTCAATTAATTATCTCACAAAGTATTATTCTTTTGATAGAAAAACTTTCGGAAATAACGAATTTTGTACTTCAAATCACATTGTGATTGAATTTTAGAATTTAAATTTAATATACTTAATCTTTAAATAAGACGCTATTGGTTTAAAAAAAGTATTTCATTTTTTTTTTACAATCTATAGTTGACTTTTACAAATTCTTGCCTATATAAAGTAATAAGTGATTCCACTAAGTTTTCAACTTATGATAGAGCACTATTTTAAACAATGCATGATATTGATATTACGTATTTAAGAGTTTTGATTATATCAATAAAAACATGAATTTTGTTTATTCTCTAACCTAACATATTAGCTGCCAAAGTCACATTCTTTCAATAAAATATTTTGAACATAATTTCCATGAAAATCTACTGCAAGCTCCCTCATAGTCGAAACAATCGATAAATTTTAGGCCTCAATTTCAGTTATAAAACATCGTTGTTCGTCACTGAAGACATCAGCAAATTTATTTCTGCAATTTAGGATTTGAAGCAAATGAAGTCAGTTGTTCTTTTTCTTTAAAATCCGTTTAAAAATTTTTAGTTTTAGGCAATATCTAATATTTTTTAAGTAAAAAAAGCCACTTTTGCTATAATTATGGTAATATTTCCAGTTATTTAGATGTCATTAAACAAATAATCCTAAGAAACTGTAGCTATAAGGTATTACTTCATTAAAAAACTTCGTTCGCTACAAAAATAAACAAATAGAAAATAACAATCGGCGTTTTCTAAGAGCTCAAAAAAAGGCCTTCACTTTCAAGACTTGCCAGACATGAATAAGAAGAAATAAAAGTGATTTTAAGAATGAAACGCTGACGAAAAAATGAAAGAAGTAGGATAAAAGTTGGCAACTAAAAAATGAAAAAATAAAGGAGAGAAACAAAACTAAAAAACCAACAGTAGTCGAGAGAGAAAAAGATGAAAAGCAGAACAAGAAAAACCACAGTGGTCGAGAGGGGCAAATCAGGATAAAATACATTACCACGCACTATGGAGAGGTTTTAAATCCCATTTGCTTCTTCTCATTCTCGCCAGGAAAGACTTGGAAATGGGCGCTTGTTTTGGAGCTATTGAAACATGTTGACTGTTATATCAATTTGTATATTTTTGAAGCGAATGTTTTTAATCAAGTAATATTTAAATTTAAGCCTACGGGCCGGGATAGCCTGGTCGGTAGGGCGCTGGGCCCATATTCAAGAGGTCGTGGGTTCGATCCTCGCCGGCCGAAGACTCCCCGTGTCAATACCTCTGGGCCTTCAACAAATCAATACCTCTGGGGGTACTGATCCAGGAGTTTCCTTGTCTTCTGGATTGGTTCAAAATTACAAGGCTACGGAGTTGAACGTAAGCAGTCGTAAACCCATGAAATTGGGTCGTCTGTTCAACGACGGTTATAAAATAAAATAAAAATAAAATGTAAGCCTACGAGCATACAAGAACCAAAAGTTGCCAATTTTCATGATCAATTATGACGTTTGCATCAGCAATACGTCATAATTGAAAAACTGAAACTGATTTAAAAAAAAAAGCCCTTTTAAAACCCTTTTTTGTTGCTAACATGTTCAACGAAATTAACTAAATTTAGCTGTAAATATCCTTCTTTTTAACATATTAAAAATGTGGCGACATATTTTAAAATTTAGCATATATTTTTGTATTTTACCCAGCTAATGAATAATTTCCTAATCTTTGATTTCAGTAACATATAGCTTTAAACATCTGTTAAGAAAATTTATTATAAGTCCATATTTAGGTTTCAGTGACTTTTTTCTCTTACTTGTTGTACACCTTTTTGTTCACTGTTTTTGTCAGAGTTTGTCATTTTCTTTTGCCATTAGAAAAAGAAAAAAAAATATTTAGGTTTTATACCTATATCGATAATGTTTTTGTACCATTTCGAAAAAATCAGGTAGACCTATGCTAAATAAATAAATGTTTAATACTATGTTGTTACACTGTATTTACAACTGTAATTATTACATTAAAACTTCACACATTGTTTATTAAACTTTTTTATAATTCGATTAACCAAAGACATATTTTTGCGAAAGAAGAAAAATTAGCAAATTCTCCCCACGTTAGCAACTATGTATAACACAGCGGAACAAATTTTGCATTGCATTTATAAAAATACTTGATCCTGCCTAATTTGGATTTGGGGATTTCAAATAGAAAATTAGATTATTCCTAAAGCTCCAGTTTTTTTAAATGACATTTTTAGTCTATATTTTGTCAGAATGCACAAGTTTAAAAACATCATATGTAACAAGAGGTCACATAAATGTTGCAACAAACTTCTAGGAGAAGAGGAGCACATTATCAGGATCAAAATTGCATAAAAACCCATGCTCGGAAACGCCGTCGTACACCACTAGCGGAGCATCCCTATTTGACCTATTCAGGAGCTAACAAATAAACAGTTCATAATATAAAAATGGTGTATGACGGTATTTCTGGGATAGAGTTGCTATGCAATTTTAATCCTGATGATGTGCTATAACCTCCCTAGAAATATGTCACAACGTTTACCTAAATAATCTCTGTTATATATTACGCTTTTAAAAAAGTACATTTCGACAAAAAATTCGTTAAAAATGTCCTTGAATAAGTATTGCTTAGCACGAGAAAATGACGTACAATGACGTGAAGATATCCATGCTTCGTTAAAAAATCAAATGCGCATAGAACAGAATAGCAATTGATTCTGAGTGTGATTTCTAATTAGCAATAAATCATTCTAATACTTTCCGGTTTTAACATTTTCCGTTATGGACTCCTCCTTATATAAAGTAGAAAGAGTTATGGTTACAGTAGTAAAAGCTTTCAACATCATCACTTTCAACATATTCGCTTTTCTCTCAGCAAATTCTTCGCATAGAAGATTCTGAGTAGAGTCTTCGTGAATATCTGCCGAAAACTCCCACACATACGCAATTATCGATACTTTTAAGAGCTTAGTGCACTATCGTTATCATATTAAAACCTAGTTTCACGTCACTGAAAACGTCACAACTTATTCCCGTGGTTCGGAAATTGAAGCAACTTAAATTACTCCTTAAACCTTTTTTAAAAGTTTTATTCCTTGTCAATTCAATGTACCTTAATTTTGAAATGGGAAATAAATCCATTTTTCGAAAAGATTTAGTAATGTAGATAAACTACAAAAAATGGATTCTCAAATATCACGATACTCTCTTCGTTTTTGATGAAATCGCTTCCTGGTATATGCTCCGAGCAAATTTTGTCTAAGAGACGAAATAACTATCGTCATTTCTCCAAGAAAACGAATTTCGTACAAATTTTAAAAAAATTCGACATTTTATTTTTTTTTTAAAGAAAAAATCTCGTAGTGCCTAATGTATCTAACTTTTCAAATAATCACTTGAATGTGGGCCCCGTATGTGTGGCACAACATAACAAGGGCAGATAGAACAGAGAGATAAATTACACCCATGCCCGAACCGGGATATAAACCCCTTATCTTTCTGGTACGAGGTCAATTCCTTAACCGCCGGACAGTTTGATTCGGCACTTTATTTTCGATTGTCTAGTCTTTATTATAGTTTCGTCATTCTAGTTAACTTTCTCTCACAATGCACTACTATTGCACTAAGCATTGCACCAGTGCATTATGCACTAGGTTTCGAGTTAAGGAAACATTTTCGACATGTATTTCAAAGTTCGCTTTTTGTCAAAAATCACTTGATTTTGTGACAAAATGATTCTCAAAACTAAAGAAATATTAATCAAAGATGATCCTCATCTCGTATATTCTGAATCCTCAAAAGTTGGAATTTCATTTCTGAGATTGCAGTAACATATTACTCTGTACATTTGTAATCAAACTTGTTTACTTGTTAATATGCAAAAGGATTCTCAAAACTAAAGAAGTATGGATCAAAGATGATCCTCATCTCGTATATTCTGAATCCTCAAAAGTTGGAATTTCATTTCTGAGATTGCAGTAACATATTACTCTGTACATTTGTAATCAAACTTGTTTACTTGTTAATATGCAAAAGGATTCTCAAAACTAAAGAAGTATGGATCAAAGATGATCCTCATCTCGTATATTCTGAATCCTCAAAAGTTGGAATTTCATTTCTGAGATTGCAGTAACATATTACTCTGTACATTTGTAATCAAACTTGCTTACTTGTTAATATGCAAAAGGATTCTCAAAACTAAAGAAGTATGGATCAAAGATGATCCTCATCTCGTAGATTCTGAATCCTCAAAAGTTGGAATTTCATTTCTGAGATTGCAGTAACATATTACTCTGTACATTTGTAATCAAACTTGTTTACTTGTTAATATGCAAAAGGATTCTCAAAACTAAAGAAGTATGGATCAAAGATGATCCTCATCTCGTATATTCTGAATCCTCAAAAGTTGGAATTTCATTTCTGAGATTGCAGTAACATATTACTCTGTACATTTGTAATCAAACTTGTTTACTTGTTAATATGCAAAAGGATTCTCAAAACTAAAGAAGTATGGATCAAAGATGATCCTCATCTCGTATATTCTGAATCCTCAAAAGTTGGAATTTCATTTCTGAGATTGCAGTAACATATTACTCTGTACATTTGTAATCAAACTTGTTTACTTGTTAATATGCAAAAGGATTCTCAAACTTGTTAATTGTTAACTTGTTTACTTGTTAATATTTAGATCCTAAAGCTGCTTATGTTCTTAAACCTTATAGGAAGAAAATAAGTAAAGTAGGTGGTATCATTATAATAACTATGCGGTTTCATTGTATGTGAAAATGGGATTTACATTAAATCTTATACATTGTTAAATAAACTTTGCTAATAATTCGTAATCCCAAAGACACATTCCTACCAAAGAGAAAACAAATTCTCCATGGACATCTCCTGGAGGCTGCTGCTGCTACCACACAGAAGCAACTATCGATAATCAATAGCTTCTGCTCCGATTTCTCATTAGTAATAAAGTCACTCTTCTACTTTCCGATGTTAATATTTTCCAATTTAAACTCGCTCTCTAATAAACCAGTGTAACAACAGGAGGCGCGAGCATTGCTGATGCGAGATACTGCAATTGACAGTATTGTGTCCCGATCTTTCCCCCAAAGAATTGAAATACTGGGCTCGGTGTTTGCTGATCAATAAAAGAAGCCGGAAAGTTAGAAGAGGTACAGGTCACTGGTGAACGGTTTTAATTATCATTAAAGATAACAAAACCCTCCCTTCTTCGCTGTGCGAAAAGTTATTTATGAACCAAATGAATTGATAATGAAGAAGCTCTCGTATATGAATTTGTTTGGTCTTGCGTGGTTGGGTGCTGTTAAACAAAAGGGAAAACCGCCATTATTGGAAGCAAACAAAAGAATTATCGAATGTTGCCACTTTTGTTTTCCTAATTTTTGCTTACATTTACTCATTTATTTTGCATTTTTCTGCTGTGCGATTTAAGTCTTATGCATTAATTGATAAGCCCTAATTCTAAGGAATTAATCTTAAATGAACTCTGAAATATTAAGTAAATATCATAAATTAACAAAGAATGTATAATTTTTAATACACATGTCGGTATAGAATTAACTTTAAGGTTACGTAACTGATTTTGTACACTGCTAAATCTATACGAAGTAACTCAAATTTCTAACACGAATTTCTCGGTAAGTTTATTTCTTTAATTCATTAAAGCTAACAACAATATGCAGTTAATTTAATAAATTGTTTAATAAATTTAACTTCGTTAAATGAACAGTAAAAAAGTATTTTAGGGATACTAAATATGTTACAACAGTCACATTATGATACAGGGTTTTCAGCAAAGACCACGTTAAATATATATTTATTTAAACTTTGTTAAAACAAAATAGAAAAAAGGTAAACAGAATTCGAAAATAATAATTTAAGCGAGAAACGAAAACGTTATAAAAATCTAACGAGTTAGTAGTAAGTAAGCTGGGTCTAAAAGAAGCAAAACCTGTTTTATTTACTAAACAAACTAGAGTTTAAAGGCTTAACCCTCAACCTCAAGCTTCATCAGGCAATTAAATTGGTTTTCATCTTCTTCGATCTGCCTTCCTTACTAGTGATTCACAGATTTCGAAAGCGAGTTTTTTCCTTCTCTTTAATAATAATTTAAAAACTTTAATGTCAATAGTTTTTTTTACTTCAGATTTGACTAAGATTTTAAAAATACACATATTAAAGTATGTCTTCGCAGAACACTTATGAAAAAGAAACAAAGAAATTGATTCAAAATTAGTATATAACTATTTGGAATATACATACACAATATAGAGACTAATTATTTCTTTAATCAGAAATTTACATTTTCTGTATAGAATTAGCATTAGAGACATAAAACAAATTTTTAAAAAAAAGCACTCATTCTCCTAAATCCCAGTTTTTTTCCAGATAAATTTCAAGAAAGAGCATTAAAAAAGAGAAAAAAAAATTAAAAACTAAGCCAAAAGTTACAAAGATACAAAAACAAACTTTTTCGAAACCAAACTCATTTTTATTTCATTATTTAACTAATTTAACCGACAGTTGCATTTATAATAAAAATAAGATTATGCAGATTAAGCTTCATGCATATGCAGAAACTTATTAATTCAGTTTACTCAATTAATCTAACTTATAAATATTAATTTAGTAAGATTCTGAACGAGTCAGTTTATTTTTTGTACTTGCTTATTTAGATAGTTTAAAAAGTTCAGCATATCTTAGCTAGTCTAAAACACAACCTATAAAAGTCTATAGATTTAAAAATAGTAAGAAACTTTTTTTTTCATTACCCATCTGGTTGCTTTTAGCTTGATTTAAAATTTAAACAAAAAAAAATGTTTTAAAAAAGTTATAAAGATATATTGACACAACTTATTATTGTCTAACTGTTAACACTTTTGGAGCATTTAGGACGACAATATCGTGTAAATTTTCTGTAACCTTAAGATAACCTAACCTTCTGTAACATAAGTTGAAAAATTTATTTGAGTAAATTTTCTGCAATATTAATATGGTGCTGAATTGAAAAATTAAAGCACTAAAATTAAATTAAAGCACTTTGTAATTGCTTGCACATTACAATAGTTCAAATAACAAAAAAAAAAAAAAACGATTCAATTTAACACTTGGTCGCAGTTGCATATAATTTGCTTGATATTATGATTCAACGTTAGACAGAACTTTTTGGAATGGTAGTTTTTACTCAGAATGTTTTAATGAACTTAAATTTAATGTTTGATTTAATATACGGAATTCATTTAATATCATGTATAATAACATCTCTCTCTTTCTCTCGTATGCCTGTTAAGGCAGAGGGGTGCGGTTGCTCTTGTTTCCAGTGGCGCCATCTATGGCCAAGAATTCGACTTCTGTCTCACCCATACGTCACACCCATTTATAGGGCGGACCCATTCATACATCCATTCATTCATCCACAGATCGTAATTTTGACCTGAATTAGAGAACGATCCATCTCCAATCCAGTACCCCCAGAGGTTTTGACTTGTTATGGGAACATGAAGGACTTTGCGACACGACAGATTTAACGTGCATCAGTCACCCTTTACTATACGGGGGAGTCTTCGCCCTGCTGTGTTTGAACCCACAAACTCTCGGATAACATTACGGAAAATATTATTACGAGCAAAACATTTTTATTGGTTATTTGTACTCACACAAGTAAGTAACTTAGTTTTAAATATAAGTAACTTAGTTTTAAATATAAGTAACTTAGTTTTAAATATAAAGGAAGAAATACAATGATTATATAAAAAAAATTATTTAATAGAAAAGGAATTTTTAATGAATGAATCACAGTGCCCAATCTGGGCACCATGGATGATGTTAAGTAATTTCTTTAAAATCTAAGAAAATATATGAGAAAATTAAAGTATTTTTGGTGTTTTGTAAAGAATAAACAAAAACTGTGCGTTTTAATGATTTTTCGCATTTATAAAGTTGTTCGGAAAGTAAGTTTTTCTTCTTATTATAATGAAAGCAGCTTTTTTTATAGTGATATATATTTATAGTGATATATATATATAGCGCATATGTAATCGAATAGATATTCAGGAATGTAAAAGATTTATTCGAGGATGCATTGTGTTCCCCATTAGAGAAAGTAAACATATGGAGTTTTTAGAGCCCTGACTCATAATACCGTTTAAATTTGCCTTAATCATAATAAAGTAAACAGTTGAACCATTTTATTAATCATTCTTGAACTAGATTACACGAGCCCTAATCCATAATACCGTTTAAATTTACTTCAACCTTAAATAATGAGAATAGATTAACCACTTTATTAATCATTCTTGAACTTGATTACATGATACTATTATGTTTCAGCCCGAATAAAAGCATGACTAAATTTAACACCTTATTAAATTTAATACAATTTTAATTTTTAACGGAAATTGGAATAGTTGGATTTTCAACCATAATACAGAGAGCAGTTGAACCACTTTATTGAAGTTATACTTCTTATGCGACTTCCAACAAGGTTGCGTTAAACGTTTAACGCTACATTTTTATTGGCCGGGAAATCACGTGGTAGGATCCAGTTTTCCCTCATTCATTTCCATATTGTTTTGGTTCTGACTAGTATAAAAATAATAAAAGTCATGAAAGTATTGTTTTTCTATAAATATTTTTTTAGTTTGTTTTGATACACATATAATTTAATAGGGTAGTATTTTTTTATTTTCAAATTTAGTGGATAACAATTGTAAAAAATAAGTGAAAACAATCCCACGGACAATGCGACGGATTTAAGGTTATGTCAAGGTATGTCTCTTGTGAATATCAATTGATTGTTTCTCTTTTGAAATTACATTATGACGCATTCACATACATTATTAATACAAATACATTTTCCAGGGCGAGACGATGAGGCAACCACAAGCACTGGTTCAAGAGGTCCATGAGGGAAAAATCCACAATATTACCGTGATTACAGAGCACGGAAGCGAGCGGAGCAGGAAAAAGAGTCGTTGAATAGAACTAGTGATCCTTCTACGACTGCTGATTCTTCTACAATTAACGTCACAGGTTGCGAAGTTTAACTTCTTCCGCGCGGAGGGACTCCACGCACTATTTTTTTTAATCATTCTTGAACTTGATTACAAGATATTATGTTTCATCCTGAATAAAAGCATGGTTAAATTTAACGCCTTATTAAATTTGATACCATTTTAATTTTTAACTTAAATTGGAATAGTCTTATTTTCAACCATAATATAGAGAACAGTTGAACCACTTTATTAATCATTCTTGAACTTCATTATATGATATTATGCTTCAACCCGAATAAAAACACGGTTAAATTTAACGTCTTATTAAAATAGACACAATTTTAATTTTTAACGGAAATTGGAAATAGTTGGATTTTCCATATATTCTCCAGAAATCAAAATGGCGAAATCGGAAGAAATTTTTCCATAAGAAAACGAAGACATTTCCAATTTCTTCTTCGGAATATTCTTCTCACGTGCTTCTCATTCTGATGTTCTTTCTATGTTCGTTGATATTGATTTTCGTGAGCGCGCGCGGGGGAGTATTCCAACACATCCCCCTCCCCATTGCCACCTTGAAATACGAGACCTGCTTCTCGTTACGCTAAGAAGGGGGAGGGGGTAATCCTCAGAATACGCAATCAGGGGTGGGGGCATGGAAACATAAAGGTTATTTTAATGTGGCAGGTGAAAGAACGTTGATGTTCAAATAACGGAGAAATCTTTTGAGTATTTTAAAGAAATTGCGACTCCAGTATTAGAACATGAGAGGGTATTGGGGAGGGGAGGAATATATAGAAAATCCTTCTTGAAGGTGTCGTGTTGGAACCCCTATCCCCCATTTCGAACTTTATCCCTTTTTCGAGATGTATCGGGTTATAGATTTTCATTCGTCTGTCGAAGAGGGTAGACACACTTTTTCTTGTTTTTTTTTCTCTATAGAAATATTTTTAAAATTCTTAATGGGGTGTCGTATTTCGTATTTTTACAAGAACGAGGGTGGGTAAAAAATGCATTTTATTTTTGCTTTCGTTCGTTAATTTACACAACCCCGAATATACGCATCCGTGATAAGAAGCCATTTTTATTTAATTTTTTTATTTTATTCACTTTTGACGCGATACAGAATACAAGAGCGAAGTGTAATTTTAATAGACAATGGCATTTTAGTCTATGTGTACAGCTTATTATAAATGCTTTATGCATGCACAAAGACAGTTTAGAGTTTTGAAAACTTAATTTTTGATGACATTACGTTAGCATTAACATCATCCTGCATGAGGCTTGAGTTATTTTATTAAAACCAGATTGGTTCCCTTCACCATTCTGGCTTAGAACTAATGCTGACTTATTTCATAATGTTTTTATTATAGCGCATAAATTCACAATTTTGAAATTAACATACTGAAATTTGTGTATAATTTTACAGAGTACTTGTTGGACTGTGTCCAAAATGATCCACTGCTCATAAATGAGTTAAAAATCCTGAAATTTTTAAGATTTCCGACTAAGCAGCGATGTTTAACATTTAAATAACCAAAAAAGTATGATATAGATAAATCTAAATTCTTAGATATATGCATGTTGTTAAAGTTGATTGCGCTTAATTAAAATAAACAATTAATTTTACAATATGCATATTAGTTTGTGTCTTAAAAATTTAATAGCACATAAATGAGCTGAAAGAACTTGTAAAGTTTTTTCTTCTGTATCCGAACGAAAAAATTTTTCAACATTTAAATAACGGAAAAATATGATACAGTTAATCAAAAGTCTTACGTACAATTGAAACAATAACGGTTATATGTATGCTGTTAAAGTTGATTACGCCATTTTAGAATTTACTATAAATTTTACAGTGTGAATATTAGACTATGTCCTAAAAGTTCAACTGCGCATAAATAAGTTATAATTCTTGAGATTTTTGTCTCCAGCCAAACAGTAATGCTTAACATTTAAATTAACAAATAAGTATGGTATAGTTAAATCAAATTTCTTACATACAATTGAAACGATGACGGTTGCATGCAGTTAAATTTGATCAAGCTATTTTAGAATTAACAATTAATTTTACAGTGTACATACTGGACTATGTTCTAAAAGTTCAACTGCACATAAATAAGTTATAACTCTTGAGATTTTTGTCTCCAGCCAAACAGTAATGCTTAACATTTAAATTAACAAACAAGTATGGTATAGTTAGATCAAAATTCTTACATACAATAGAAATGATGACGGTTATATGCATGCTGTTAAATTTGATTAAGCTATTTTAGAATTAACAATTAATTTCACAGTGTACATACTAGACTATGTCCTAAAAGTTCAACTGCACATAAATAAGTTATAACTCTTGAGATTTTCGTCTCCAGTCAAACAGTAATGCTTAACATTTAAATTGCCAAACAAGTATGATATAGTTAAATTAAAATTCTGAAGAACAATTGAAACAATATTGGTTGCTATTAAAGTTGCTTACGCTAATTTAAAATTACGCTTGTTGTTAAAGTTGAAGGCGTTATGCATAGTCACTGTAGTAAAATGATTTTTCGTGTTCAAATATATAATGCAAATATTCCGTTAATATGCAAAAAAAATGCAGAAAAAGCTGGAAGCAGAAATGCAGAAAGTGCAGTACCCTACAGTCTAACGGAGCAAATCACTTAATCTGCGGATTATCAAGGTACTGCATGCATTAACGGCTTTCGAGCTTTAGCGGTAACATGAGTTTGAATAATGTTTATTAAGAATATAAAATGCTTACCAAGTTAAAAAATAGTTGCTGCTTACAAATTGTTATATTGACACTGTGATATATCAACAAAAATTATGTTTAAAAGAAAAAACGGTAACTACTTAGTACCCAGCAAAAAATTCCGAATGAAATTACGTTATTATAGTACCGGCACACGAGGTGCCGGTACATTTTACCATAAAATCCTTCATTACTGGGAAATGCTACGGAATTAAAAAAAACTAATTTACCGTAATTGTAACAGTAATAATTACCGTAAAAACAGTGAAACACTCTAATTAATTAAGTATTACTGTAAAAATTTCGATATAATATAATACGGTAAAAATGGATTTTACGGATGATGAACCCAAAGTGCAGGTACTTTCTCCCGTAATTTGATATGGAATTTTTTACGGTGTACCCTTCAAAGCCGTAGACGCTTAATCATACCGGAATAAACTATTTTCCATTCATAAGACAATAATTCTCAGATTATTGCCAAATAACTACCCCCACCTCTCACCCTACTTGCTA
This sequence comes from Parasteatoda tepidariorum, assembly GCF_982258835.1. Lineage (NCBI taxonomy): Eukaryota > Metazoa > Arthropoda > Arachnida > Araneae > Theridiidae > Parasteatoda > Parasteatoda tepidariorum. Next base: position 77,744,635 of record NC_141758.1, read on the forward strand.
AAAAAAGTAAAAAATTGAAGGAGGGAAAAAGAAGAAGTATAGATCCAGCACTTACGGGTCAGCTGTTGTTTTTCCCCCATAAAAGGAGATTACCTTCCAACAAAAAAGGGGAAAAAAATCAGCATATTTATTACACTGCAACTGTACCCGAAGAATCCTCCATTTCTCCATGATGAAAGACACCACTTAAGGCCCTAAGGGCCAGTTTGTCTTTCTTCTTACTACACAACTTCGATAAGATGGAAGAAAAAAAAGGGCGGAGCTAGACTGGAAAAAGGAAGGAAAAAAAATTTCTTATTTCTCATTACAAAAAAATTCTTAATTTCAGGAAGGGTATAATATTCCCAGAACGTGGAGGTCGTTCAAATTCATTTAACTTGAAGTACATCAGTATTTCCTTATGCCAGATATTGCGTCGAGGAGCGTTTGACTTAGCCAAGATCTGGAGCGAGGTTTAAATGTGCGAGGGTTTATTGGTATTAAGTATGATTTATGTAATGAAACGGGCTCTCGGAAGAATGTTTTCTTTTTTTTCGTAATTTGAAATTATGCTTTTCGCATTTTCAAGTTTCTGGAAAAGGGGGGTTCGGTGTTGGAGAGAGTTTAGAAGAGGAAACGTGATATTTTTCATACTAATGGGGAAGTGGTTTTTGCCCATTTATTTTAATGTGAAAACATGCTCGGTGTTTAGATTTTTATCCGAGAATATTTGCATGCTATTAATATTCCTGAAAGTAAATACATTTCTTTTTATCCCAGTTATTAGAAAAAAATATTACGCTAGTTATTCTACATAGTCTTAGATATGAATGGCTGAACATTCAGCAAATACACCAAAACAGAAGCACGGAATTACCAGCAAATCTTATTGACTTTTTGTTTGCCGTTACTTTTAGAAAATTAACGAGGAGTCTCACATAATAGTCGGTAGACATATTGAAATAACACCATATTTATTCATTCCGTTCATTAGAACAATAACAATATAGTTTGGAAAAAAAACTTTTTAACATGGCAGGTGTTTTGGCCAAACGTATTAACACTTTGTTCGTCGTTGATTATAATACTTAGAAAATCAAAGAGGAATTTTGGATTATATTCGGTAGACGAGTTGAAATAACACATTTGTTCCATTATATTCTTTAAATAAACAACAAAGTTGGATGGAAAAAAACAACTTTCAACCATCGTGAATGTGTTGGCCAATCGTATTAACTCTTTGTTTGCTGTCGAACGTTATTTCTAAAAAAATCTACGTAGAGTCTTACATCATAATCGGTAGGCGTGCTTATTAGGAAGCACTTTTATTCTATTATATTTAAATAAATTACAGCATTAAAGAAAATGTTTTAACACCTCAGATGTGTTGGTCGTTTCCAATTATCTTGGTTTTGCTCTTATCCAATACTTACCATAAGAGTAGGCATAGCTCAATACGAGCTTGTGCTGAACATAAGAAAAATCCCTTAAATTTACACTAAACATTTAAATAGACCATTAGTTGTCTATACTCAGTCATCTCTTCTAAAGCGATGGAAGAATTCTATTTGTTGACTCTAGAAACGTCTAGTTATAAGTATTCCAAAGAAAATAACTATAATTTAACTGGATAAGCATTTATGCCATTTATATTTCTTTTTTAATGCCACTGAAACCAAAACGAATGTTCAATGCTTCGACAGAACTTCGACATAAGATTCTACCAAGTTTTTTCGAAACCTGCATTTTTATGATAAAAATTCCTATCTATGTTTCAGAGTGAATTGCTTCGAACTCAAAGTTAATAACTGTTTAACTTCCAATGATTTCATTCTCGGCATCTCACGCTAAACATAAAGACACAGTGGAATATTTTTTGTTCAAGTTCTACTTCTGAATGACAAACCCTTTGATTTGACCATCGATAGTAAAGTATCGTTGTTTAGTGATGACTACGATGCAAATTCAGTGAATGATCGTGGTTGACGTGATATTCTCGGTAACCACATAATCCACAATTGTAAAGCCAATTATAAAGAGACATTATTTGGAATCGGTTGTTATTCGGGAGGCATAGACGATCACGGTTGAATTGTGTTGGGAAAATGGATGAAAATGAAAGCTTTAAGCAGGAGCTTTAAAACACTTTTTCCATGTGAAACTTGCTCAAATGTTTGCAAGATATTCACAAATAACGCAATAAATGTGCTCAATTTTTCCCCATTAGATTCAGAAATAATGTCTTAAATTTATACTACTGTTTCGTGAAAATTGATAGAAGTTAAATCAACTAGAAAAATTTAATAAATTTATCAATAGATCAAACGGGACAGAATGTTTTTAACGTCCAAAAGTATTGCAACGTATTTAATGCTGAATGCTTATACAGTAATTTATCTACATTATCTATCTTATTACATTATATGTTATATGATGTTATAGAAGATCATACTATATCAGTAGATCATACTATATAGATCATACCATATACTATATACTATACAGGATAGATCATACTATATAGATCATACCATATGCTATGTACTATACAGGATAGATCATACTATATAGTATCAAAAAAAGTGCTGCAAAAGCTGAACTAAATTTTTCTCTATAAGAGAATCTGAATTAAAATTGTTAATATTCTTAGATTCTTAAATTTATTAGTTGAAATTGTTGAGAATGATATGGAATTGATCTGTTTTATCTGAAACTAAATTCAGTGGCGCGACAGCCCATAGAGGGCCAAGGCCTACTGTGCCCATCTCAGTTTTCTTGACTTTGAACCCTGGGGTGCAAGAGCAGATGTTCCGGTCAGGTGGTCAGCTGAACGTGGAACCCCCCGTGTTTAGGTCCCAAGCATGCTTGTTACTCATTTATCGACCCACTGAAGGGATGAAAGGCTGAGTCAATTTTGCCAGGACCGAGGATCGAACCCAGGACCTGTGGCACGGAAGCGCGAAGGGTGGCTACCACTCAGCCACCGGGAGTCGATCTATTTTATCAACCAATGCAATACTTATTTTCTGGAAATAATTTGCTTGAAGCAAAATTAATTAGGAATAAAGTATATCATTCTTGATTTACGTAAACAATAAAAATTACGACATATAAATTTCAAATAAAATTACTACAGATTTAAAACTTCAAGAGCTTTGATTTCATCCTTTTCGTGACTGTAAATTAGTTTTAAAAAAAAATCTTGCTCTATAGTCTGAAGTTAATTAATTACGGGGAACAAATTTTCAAGCTTTCTCATTTTCGTTCAATTCAAAGGATTTGTATTTAATCCAATTATTCAAAGCTGTACATCGCGTCGTATTTTCAAAAAGAAAAAGAAAAAACAACGCAGTTTGGGAGTTGCTGTTTCTAAGCTCAAGTGAAACTGATCCTTAAAAATAAAAAAAGTCATAGTTAAGTAAAAACTTATTTACAGAACACTTTTATGACATTCAAGCCCATAATAGTAGCTGTATTTATTTCCACCCGATGTTAAGCACCACGATCAGATATCTAATTCCCCGAGATCTTTTAAAAAAGTAAGAAACGTATTTTCTAAAGGACACCAAAAAAGGAAAATAAAAAGTTAGAACACCCGAAGTCCATAAGAACATTTAATTAAATTTCGCGTAGTTCTTTCTTCCTGAAAACAATTACTTCTACTTTAACTGCCTCAAATTCACGAGACCGTGTTTAAATTGTATGTTTGTTTTATGAAAAGCACATAATATGAGGTCTTGGAACTAAACTCGTTTAATTTCTGAGTTTCTATGCAGAATTTGTAAATTTTTTTCTTCTGAATATTAAATGCAATCATGAAAATACCTTAAACATAGGTTGTTTAGTGAGAGAATGATTTATAATTTCACTTTTTGAAGCGTATTTTGAAACTGAAGAATTATTATTTAATTTAGCTAGATTAAAATACTGAAGATTTTTTATTTTTTTTTTTAATATTTGAAGAAGAAAAAAAAGAAAACAATTATTTATAATTCAGTCTACAGCCAGACATAAGACATTCTAAAATCAATAGTGGAATTATTCTACATTTAAAAGGAATTTGAGATAAATAGCTTTTTTTAGAATCGCACTCAAGAAAATTTAATGTTGTTCTAACTTTTTTTCTTATTTTTTATTTTCCTGTAATCAAGATTATAGGCGAAAATTTCTTAACACACGAGACCCTCCTCCCATATTTATAGGAAACAAAACAGATATTCTTAACTTAATATGTAGATTTCTTAGATAACTTATTATGTAGATTCCGGGATAGCCTGGTCGGTAGGGCGCTGGGCCCATATCCAAGAGGTCGTGGGTTCGATCCTCGCCGGCCGAAGACTCCCCGTGTAGTAAATGGTGACTGATGCACGTTAAATCTGTCGAGTCTCAAAGTCCTCCATGTTCCCACAACAAATCAATACCTCTGGGGGTGCTGATCCAGAAGTTTCCTTGTCTTCTGGATTGGTTCAAAATTACAAGGCTACGGAGTTAAACGTAAGTAGTCGTAAACCCATGACATTGGGTCGGCTGTTCAACGACGGTTATAAAGTAAAATAAAAATACGTCAAAACAAAACAGAACCGCGATGGGTCAGGGGATAGAGCGTTCCCCTTCCGATGCGTCGAACCGGGTTCGAATCCCAGTCGATACGAATTCCGCATCCGGCTTGCACCGACTACAGTGCTGACGTGAAATATCCTCAGTGGCAGACGGATCATGGGTTAGAGCCCCTTGCAGTGAGGCGAATCGTGGAAAGTTCGCGTGATCTTCCCCTCCATGTAACGCAAATGCGGGTCAACTCCATCAAAAAGTCCGCCACTGAGGCAAATTTCTCCCAATACTCGATCCACCTTGTCTTCTGGATTGGGTTCAAAAGTACAAGGCTACGGAGTTGAACGTAAGTAGTCGTAAACCCATAAAATTGGGTCGACTGTTAAACGACGGTTATAAAATAAAATAAGATTTAAGAGTATTTAAATTAATTAAAACATAGTAACAAAAAAACTATGGGTAATTACGTTCTAGTTTTATTTTTATTTATTACGTTACATCAGGAACTGGAATCGTAGCACATCGAATATGTAACGTCCAAGAGGATAACTTTGTAACAAGATTATTAAAGTTTTATGTAATATATGTTGTTAAAGATAATGTTCAAGTGTTTGATTTAAAATTAGCGCAAATGTGTGTTACTTTATTAGTATAGTAATACTAATAGACTGGCTTGGAGATTAGCAGCTTTGCGTCTCTATTACAGATAAATCACGGGAATACGAATTGAGATAAATCGAGAGATATGATTATTTTGATGTGATAATTCGCGATAATTTAATCCAGTATGTTGAACTTTTTACACAAAATTTAGTTTATTTTTATTAAATATCAATTTGATGAATCAACAACATCATTTCACGGCAATCGTTACCTCCTACTTATATTGAAATGTTGAGTAATCTGAAATGTTTTATATTGAAATGCAAAATAATTTGAAATTTCAAATACCTATATTCAAATGTTGAATAATCAGAAATATCAGATATCTATACTGAAACGAATAATCAGAAATTTTAGATATTTTTATTAAAATGTTGAATAATCAGAAATTTTAGATACCTGTATAAAAATGTTCAATAATCAGAAATTTCAGATATCTATATTAAAATATTAATTAATAAGAAATTTCAAGTATCTATATTGAAATGTTGAATGATCAAAAGTTTCAGATATCTCATCATTGAAGCATCAAATAATCAGAAATTCCAGGTATCTATATTAAAGCGTTGAATAATCCGAAATTTTAGATATCATGACAGAAAGGTTGAATGATCAAATATTTTAGGTATCTATATTAAAATGTTGAATAATCAGAAATTTCAGATATCTGTATTTTAAAATGCTGAATAATCAATAATTTAAGATATCTATATTAAAATATTAAATAATTGGAGATTCCAAGTATCGATATTGAAATGTTGAATTATCAAAAATTTCAGATATCTCTGAATTAAACATCGAATAATCAGAAATTCCAGTTATCTATATTAAAGAGTTGAATAATCCGAAACTTTAGGTATCATGATTGAAAGGTTCAATAATCAAATATTTTAGGTTTCTATATTAAAATGTTGAATAATCCGAAATTTCAAATATTTATACCGGAAAGGAGGAAAAAATTGAAATTTCTTATATCTATATTAAAAAGTGAAGTAATTAGAAATTTCAGATATTTCTATTGAAATGCTTGCATAATCAAAAATTTTAAATGTCTACATTGAATCAGAAATTTCTTATACCTTGATTGAAATGTTGAACAATCAGAAATTCCGGTTACACAAACGAGCACCGAATTCAATTTGTTCATATAGCAGGATTCTATTTTGTACTAGGAGAAAGAAAGATTAGTTCAGTTTAATCTCGAATCACTGAAAGCTAATATTAAAACCAGATGGGAAGTTAGGTTTGTAGTCATTATCTTTACACTCTTTCTTATTGTTAAGATGAATTGGAAAAAATTCGGATGAAAAAAAAATTGGCAAACATAATCACTGTATTATAATTTCGAAAAATAGGACTTTAAATTTTCGGGAGTTTTAAAGTTTCCTTCGATAGAAATGAATGAAGATAAAAATAAGTAGGAAATTTAAAAGATCCATATAGAATAAAAAAAACACATATGCACATGCAATACATAACTGTGAGATGAAAAAAAGGCTAAGTAGAAGAAAAAAATATAGGCTTTGGGCACTAACTGTTAATAGCATATTTACTGGGCTACTCTGTTATAACTTTCAGATCTACGGTAAAATGTAAAACATTGGTAAAATAAACTCGAAAAACTGAGAATCTTTAAGTCTCAGGTAAAAAAATTAAGCAAACTTGACTAATATGTGCGTTACGAGTCTTAAAAAGAAAAAAAAAGAAGAAAAAAACTTTTTTTTTTAAAGGAAGAGTTTTAAAAACTTTAAAACATTCTTTTTAAAAAAAGTTTTACAACTTCTTTAAAAAAATTTCTTTTTGCACAAGTATTCAAATATTTTATTATAAAAATTTATTTTGTAGAAGATGATTATTTGGTCAATTTAATATAATAATATATATATCCAGTGCTTTCAATGAGCTAAAGTGCAAATTATTCACTTGCTTTAAAAAAATATGTACCAACACTTTTTTCGCAAAGAAGTTTTTTTTGCAAATAAAGAACTTTGTATTTCCATCAAAAAAAATTTATGAAAAACTAAAAATAGCAAGAAAACCTTTGAAAATTCATAGTTTTTTTAATTATTAATTAAAAAAAAGTATAGCATATCATTATTGATTCGATTCAAAATATTTTTTCAATTAAATTAATTATGTTTCAATAAATATTTTACACCCATTCAAAGACCAAAAATAAACCACCGTAATGGAGACTAGAGCTCTAGCTTTAGACATTAAGCCCGACCTTAAACAAAAATTAAATAACAGCGAACAAACCAAACTAAGCAAATAGCTTTTAATTCATCCCCATTTAAGTATTTTTCAAGTCATACACATTTAAATAAAGTTCAATGTTCTTTATCACTGCTTCCGTACAGTCATATATCGGCATATCGGTTAAATAAAGGAGTATCGGCCGTTCGCCCTTGTCAAATAACACACTATCATAAAACCTCATCCTGCCGCCGATATAGCCTCAGGTTATGAGGGGATCTGAAAGGATCACTGGGTGACATGACGTCATCACAGTCGGCATGAAAGAGTTAATTACCGGTGCTGGAGGGTGTGGGATTTGTGGTAAGACCATTTGTGTGGAAGATGTGAAAACCTAAGATTATAGCCATGACATGTAGGTCTTTAAAATTAATGTTTTTAACTAAATAAATAATGAAATCATTCAATTCACTTATTGTTATAACTGATTATTTAAAGTTTATTTTTGAAATCTTGGGCACCTGGTTTGGTAACTAGGTCTTCTGAAATGATACTTTTTTTGAAATTAATATGTCGTTTTGATGACTGTTGTTTGTTTGTAACAGTTATTCACGATTGCTAGGTCAAATTTAGTATATCTTTAGCCAGTATCCATAGGCTAATTCTGAAAATGGCCCAAAACGTCAATATGTCAATATATAAATAAGCCTCAGCAATACTTTAAGTCTGCTAATTATTTAAAGTTCATTTTTTAACACTGATTATTTAAAGCTTATTTTTGAAATCTTGGTGACCTGGTTTGGTAACAAGGCCTTTCGAAATGATAATTTTTTGAAAATTATATGCTGTTTTGGTAACTGTTGTTAGTTTGTAACAGTTATTCACGATTGTTAGGTCAAATTTAGTATATCTTTAGCCAGCATCCATTGGCTAATTCTGAAAATGGCCTAAAACGTCAAGATATAAATAAGCCTCAGCAATACTTTTAAGTCGAAATAAACCCTTATCATATGAACCGAAAAATTACCAAAAGATTGGTATGAATACCTTATATTATGATTTTATTAACTAGTTTTTTTTCCACCAAAAATATCATTGCCAAAGAGCAAGGTAATTTAGTTTATCCTTCGCGCATCCATAGGTGTATGTTTTCTTTTCTTTTATTCTGTTTGTTATTTTAACGTAGAATAATAAAACAAAAGTCGATCTTGAATATTTATTTATTTAATTTTAATTCCGATAACAACTAAACATTAATCTTTAATTCAATTATTTTTAGTTGAAATGCATGAAATAACCTTAGAAAAATTTTTTATCGGAAATGAAATATAATAAATTTTTTTTTTTTCTATGAGAAAAATATATCGCAGTAAAAGAGAAAAAAAAAAGAATCAACTCTAAAATACATGAGTTAAAAACAACCATGCATGCAACAGAAAAAATTAATTTATTTTGCTTCTTGTGTTCTTGCATTTTGTATCTTAATCTTATTTCGCAACATTGAAAGAAATAAATAAAAACGAATTTCAAGAAATGAAACAAATTTATATTCAATACGATACAATACATAGAATTCAAGAAATTTTATTAAATTTTCTTGAGACGAAAAAAAGTAAAAACTAAGTCAAAGCCACGTAAAAATATGTTTTTCGAATTTTACACAGAAATAAGAATAACGAATGTACAATAAATGGAATAAAACTTACAATAAAAACATATTACTTCACGTATATCATTCGTTAGGTTTTTCGTAAGTTTTTTAAAGCAGTAAAAATGGTAAATTTTAAAAGGAAACTTCAAGTTTAATTTTTTCATCAAAATACGAAATATAAAATGACGGCCTTAGGGTTTTGCGAAAATATATTTTTGGAGTTCCTCCAAACATTTAATCTTTAGCTAACTCGTAAAACTCCAAATGGAAGTTTCAAATGTACTTATTAATTTAAACAATTGTTTTTCACTTTATTTTATAAATTGATTGCCAAATGTATTAGAAAATATATTTATGTCTGTTAAAAAATATCAAAATACAGGTACTTTCCTGTTAAAAGTGTAAATCAATGCTTATTATCAAGATGACAAGATATAAATTCTAAAGTATGTTTTGTGATAATACTCAACTAGAAGTGTAGGAGTATTTTAAAACTTGATGCATGTATAAAAATAGATAGTACTTTACCCCTGCATGATCGCATAATTAAGAAAACGGTCATAAAAGTACTTTTTATTCAAGAAAATAGTTTAAAACTAAGTGTATGAACAATATTAGTATTGATTTTAAATTTTTAAGTTCGTTTTAATTCCACATGTTTGATGAGTGCCGTCAATTTGTTTTAAATAAACGATCTCTAAACATATTACAAATAGTCTAGTACCGCCACCTGTTGAGCAGATTAAGAAATAAACAAGATTATGGGCATAAGAAATATATTGCTTCAATCTACTTGGCACGTTACTTTAGAACAATCTATCCCAGAAATATCACGGGAACGAGAAATAGAGGGCGAAACTTCATCCCGTCAATTTAACAGGAGTGATGATAAAGGGGTTTAAGCGTAAATTAATAACAAGATATAACATTTAAAATGTATTTTGCGCTAATACGCAGCTAAAAGTTTCGGATTGTTTTGTTACAGTTGTTATTACCGTGCTTTAAAATTACCGTTATTATTACCGTATAGTGTTAGTATGACCGTTAGTTGAGCCATATTACCGTACTTTTTCGGTTTTATTAAACAATACTATAATTCCACCTAAACGAAAACGTGCTCCAATATAGCCCCATATTAAGGTTGCTCAAACTTGCCCTATATTCCACTGTAAGTTAAACCATATCATCGTTCTTCTTGCAATTTATTACACGATACTATGATTCAATTTGAACGAAAACGTGGTTCAATATAGTTGGTTAATATTAATCTAAGATTTACGTCGTAAAAATCTATTTTTTCCCTTTAATTACTAAAATTAACAAAGTCCAAAAATAAAGTCATCAAACAATTGCATATAATATTGAAAATATAAAATGTAACTTTTGTATTAATAATGTTAATCTTAACATCACGATATTTCACATCACAGAACTAAAATAAATCCAAAAATAAAATCATTGATCAACTGCTTGAGGTGAAAACTTTAACATTTGTGCTAAACAAAAATATGTTAAGAATATCTGCAAGTCTTCTTTATTAGCAGCACATATGGATGAAGATCAATAGTAACTCCTCATCCAGCCTTCAAGGCGTGTCGATCCTCTAGAGAAACATAGAACAGAATAGAGAATAGAATGAATGAGGGATGGGTGTTAGAGACGAAGAACAAATATTAGTCTCGGTTGGATATCAAGTACATATGGTGAGACGGAGAAATTAGACGGATTCTCACAAAAGCTCAATTCATTTCCTTGGAGGCATTAATTTCTCATTTCCTTATTAAAAATCTATGCTTCTCTATTCGGAGACATACTTTTTGAAAGTTTTCATTATTTAGCACAGCACATGTTATTTAATATTTTCCGTTACTATCGAGACCATTTTTTTTTTCTATTAAATTATGTTTTTTAAGCGTTGGTTTAATTTATTTTATTTTAAGAGTGGTTAAATTTAAGATTAATTGTTTTTATTTTTATCGGGAGTGCACATTATTGTAAATTATTCTTGGTTTAGCGAAAGAATAAATTATGAAAGTTCGATAATAAAAAGGATATGAAGAAACAGATTCACGCTGTTAAAAAGTTTCGGAAAAAATGGAACACTTGATTTAATTTTTATTTTATCATTTCCAAAGAAAACAGTCAAATAACCATAAATAAGATGATATTCAAACTGTTAACTGTGGAAAAAAAAAACGTTTATTAACTGCTTTCACATAATACGGTTAAATAACCAGAATTTTATCATTCTGACTCGGCCCATGTAATGAAGTCCCTTAGTTTCTTGCATCTGGTTTCATGATATAGCAGATACGGCTAATCAGTCAATCTCATGACCGACAGAACGGGGGTTTGAGTCCTAGCGTTGACACCGCAATATTTCCTTCATTCCCTTCACGTGAAGAGTATCCAGGGACCTGCTTTCCCTGAATTGGTGACCCTGGAAAATAAGAATACAATACTCTCACGCACGCACAGGTGACAGCATCATAAAGCTGCTTAAAGCAAGAAACTCTTGTATTTCTCATTTCTTACTATAGGTGAAACAACTAGATAAGTGAATTAAACCACGTCTCATTTGAAACACAACTCAGACGCAAATCAACTGATGCCTATTACCTAACGAAAAACCTAGCTCAAAAGTCGAGTTAAATTTCTTTCACAGTTTTTGAAACCGTGCTAGTTGTAAATAGTTGAAAACCGTATAGATTTTGTATTCAAGGTTTTTTGATCAGACAAGTTGTAAACGATTTCTAAAACGCAAAGTTAAAACCATGTTCTTTACCGTAAACTCTACGGTTATTTGGATGGAGAGACGGACGCTGGTAATTTTACCGTAATTTTTAAATGAAAATTCTAACAGTGAATAAACGAATAGCAGAACCATTAAATGTAAGAACATCAGAGATTCAGCAATTTAAATAATGAGAAAAATATGACGAGCAATTATAAAAGAAAACTTAACAAATATGTTTATAAATAAATAAATGGATAAATGTTTATAAATTCATAGTTCGAAGTACGATCAGCAACGACCAAACTGTTCATTTTGCTATTTTTTCGAGCCATATGTATTTATTTAGAAAGCTAACTTTTGAGTTTTCATTAAATAAACTGGGTGATTAGTAATCAGCTCTTAATCTATATTTTTACAATCTTTGTCAAGAGCGAAGTAAATCAAAAAAATCGTATATTTACCCTTATCAGTTCGAAAATTTCACATATTGATTTTCAGGCAACTTCAAAAGGTAAAAGAAGTTGGTATTTTCCACAACATTTTTAGAGAGAGATCGAGAGAGATAAATAAATTTTCCTTGAGAACCACAACTTTGCATTCATAATTGAAACATTCTTTCTATACCCCCTTTTTTTCAAGAACAAAAGAAGGTCTATGACAGTGACATTCGGCAGTATTAGGGCAGATTGGAGTGGTACGAATTCACCCGATCAATTGTTTCACATTTTGCAATTTCCTTCAAGTACAATGAGCAATATAAAACAACCCAAAATATGTCTTAATCTAATGATTCGTTTATACACTGTTAGATCTTCTGCTCTAGGACTTAATCTTAATGGTTAGGGGAGGTGACCTCAAATATGCTGAGTAATTAGTGCAGACGATATTTTAAGTTACGAAATCGGGCGCACAATGAAGACGAAACTACATATACAACACTACTAGTTAGGTTGTCGTATGAAACTGAAAGGCGTACAACACTAAAGAAAGTATGTATACATACTTTCTTTACTCTTCAGGTTAAGCTAGCAGTATACTGCTAGCTTTACCTGAGGATTGAATAAACTTAGGTGGATCTAGATGTTTAGTGGCTGCTTATGTGGATTGTGACGATTTACTGAGATGACAGCTCACATCTGTTGATGCCCTTATTTTTAAAAATGCTAATGTCGCCAGTCTGGTGGAAGAATGAGACTTCCATTATGAATATATACACACCCTATTACATATCAAATGGCCTGCAAAATCACCCGATTTGAACTCCGTAGAAATTTCTGAGATACGTTGGAACAGTGCTTAAAATACCAAATCAGCATCCATGCAATTCAGTTCATATCCTCAGCGAATGACTTAAACTGTATGTGATATGTAGCAGAAAAGCCCTGTGAAATCACTTTTTAAACAATTCAAGTTAATTAAGTACATGAACAGAGTTATACGCTACTGAATTATACTTTTCCCGATTTCTCTAGGGGAGGCCAAGCTTTTTTTTCCCGGTGAGCTTGAATGCCACGTACATCTACTATCCACAAACTATTGGCTAATTTATTATATATAAATTACCTCTCATGAATTTAAACAATGATTTATACAGCACAAATAATCCTAAATATGTAAAAAAATATAATATATGTATATAGCAATTTCAACATTTAATATGTGCAAATATATTTTTTAAAAAAAAGTCCAAAGAAAGGCCGTCCTTAACTCCTCCATAAAGCGTAAAAATATCAATTTTTGTGAAACCACTTTTAAAACATTTAATTCAAAATTCTGAAATGTATTTCAGTAAAATGGTGGATACAAGTGGTTTCAAGTATTGAAAAGTCGAAACTATTTGGGTGATAATGGCTTATTACAGAATGTATTTACTTCAACAGCAAAAATAATCCAAATAATATTACTCTAGAAAAATCATAACTAGTAATCATTTTCTTTAACAGCAGTGTTAAATAAATTTAACTTGAGTAAATAATTTTAACTTGACTAAGATTTGCATTTTAACGACTTAGCTAACTAGAAACTATTTATCCAATTTGCTTCTGCAACATCAATTTCCAATATTTTACTTTTAACGTTCAGAACAATAAATGGGCAATAAAAATTTAAATACAAAATTGTTGCCAGTTACCGAAGCCGCAGATGATAAACATCAACAATAACCCTAAAACTTAACCTGTTCCCATCATCTATTGGTTCCTCGTCGAAATACCATTAAAACCATTTAAACCCGGAGAAGGTTACCATGGAAACCAACGCAGAACTTCCCTTTCAAGGGAAAAAGATAAGGAATACAGGGGAAATGTTATACCGCAGGCACATCAACGAGCAATAAGAAAAGAGAAGAAAATTACTAAAAACTGGGTGGTAGGCAGTGTATGGTATGGGAATTTTGCGATTAGGAAAGTATTTTTTTTCTTCTGAACCTAAAAAATACCATATTTGGTATAAGTTCCCTGAATTTCCCCTGTACAAGTCTTTCGTGAATCAGATGTAAGAAGGTTGTTAGAGAAGAAAATTACTCTCCTTTCGCTTAGAGGGAAAAAGCTTATTTTATATCAGCATTTTTCATCTCCTGACGTGTGTTAGATTGCTTTAGAAGATATAATCGAATGCGGGTTAAATAGGATGACTGAATCAGGGTGTTTAGGGGAAAATAAAACAAAAGAGTTGTGGAAAAAGTCATATTTCTTTTTCTCGAAGTTCAGAAGGTGCCAGATTTTGTTTTCCATAGTTGAGAACAACTAAAGTGAATAAAAGAAAATGATGTAAAATTAAATCAATTCAAATGCGGAATAAATCATTTCGTTCTGGGATTTTATTTTTTTATTTTAACATAAAAGTTGTCAAAATATTTAAACAAGCAATACTGTTATACTGTTTTTTTTCAACAAAAATTTTTTTCTACATGACGATGAATTATTCCCATTAACTTTGCCTCTTTTACAGGAAGGCAAGTCAGGTAAAAAAAACTGCATGCGTGGTGTGTCTGCTGCAAAAATCAGCATTGAAATTTGCATAAGTGCGCATGCTTGGATCAAAGCACTTACGTGCATGTTGTAAACATGCGTTCGTGTTGCTTAAGTCCTTATTCGTTGAGGTAAATAATACACTTGAGAAAAAAGTAAGGTCCTGCAGTGGACTGACTGTAAAGACACTAATCCCTCCCAGTCGAACACCGAAGTCAAGCATCACCGGTTCCGGTCAGTATGCGGGTAGGTAACCACTTTGATAAGCCTGCGTAGGTACCGAGAGTGCGCGGGATCGGTCCTCGTTAAACTGCTCTACCGTAAAATGCTCGACTTCGTGCGCAGGTCGTCGGGCTACCAAAGCAGGGGATCTATCCCCTCTGCAGAGGATCAAAATTGCGATGGTATGTCTTCAGATCATCCTCGGGGATGTTTCCCAGACCGTCTCCAATAGCCCATTGTGCAGCTCTAGTGCGACTTAAATAAAGTTCCTACCTACCTACCTGAAAAAAGTGAGACATATTATGTAAAAAATGTCATAAAAATTGTTAAATAAAATAACTACTAGTAGTATCTCTAGTTTATAGTACGCGGAGAAAATAAAATTCTGGTAAAATAATCGTAGTTTACAGTAATGACATTTCTCGCAAAAAAACATAATTATGGTATTAAAGATAAAGATATACGATACATAAACCATTCATTAGATAATTTTTCCGTACATATGGTAACAGTTTATCAGAAATTATGGTTTTAGGAATTATGGTTCTTATTACTGCACATTTAAGAAAGTACAAAACAGAAAGTAAATTTAACCGAAGAGATAGTTTTTATGCCATGCTGAGGTATCACGATAAAAATACCTAATTTTATCACTTATTATGAAGCTATATTTCATTGTTGATTTTACCAAAATCATTAAAACTCTTCAGCAGAAATTATCGAGCTTTTCAGTGCTTCTATTGAGTCAGAAACGCCGTAAATTTTACCAGATTGTGGTAGTTTTGACTGTACTTTTTTTTCTTCGTGTAGTATATTAACTACTATACAAAAATTACTTTACAAACTACTACGACTACTACTTGTTTTTAGTGGTATCATATGAAGTTAAATAGAATTACAAGTTGAAAGGTAAATAGCATAAGCTCGTAGGCCATAAATCAATTTAAGGGAATTCAGATCATGACACAAATAAAATGTAAAGGTTGACATGTTTTTAGTGATATCATATGAAGTAAAATGGAATTAAAAATTGAAAGTTAATTAACAAAAGTATTATAGTAGAAGAACAATAAAAATATAGCATGGCATGTTTTTAAATTTAGGCGTAAAGATAAATCGAAAGTAGCAAGCAGGAAGTTTTATTATGAATTTCAGCTTTTAGCACCATCATAGTTTCGATTTGTATAGTTTTTCATCTTTATAAAATTGCTTGTTGTCTTAATTGACTACTTTTAATCGAAGCAGCGCTTTTGTTCGATTCTGAAGCTTCCGGTTCATAGCTTTCGGTTAAAACTTTCCGGTTCAACGTAGAATGAAAATAAAACTCTTATGCTGCACACTTATGTAAAACACCCTTATATAAAACACTTATGTTGCTATATTATTATATATCATATTTAATTTAAAAAAGTGCAGTCCATTCGTTGATATTTGAAAGAAAGTGGCATTTAAAATAAAAATATATTTAATATCTACCAGTACATTGATATTTGAAAGATTTATTTTAATATGTACAAGGAAACAAAGAGGAACATTATTATAAATTTCATATTCATCTATCAATCTAACTTTAAATAAATCAATTAATGCCGAAAAGCCTTGAGACATTTCTGTACGTAACAAGAAAAAGAACATAATTCAGTATAAAACAAGTAAATTAAAAATTACGTTTTTTTATTTTATTTTATAACCGCAATTCAACAGCCGACATAGTTTTTGGGTTTACGATTCATGCTCATAGTTCGACTCATGGATTTTATGTTCAGCACCGTAGCCTTGTAATTTTGAACCCAATCCAGAAGACAAAGGAACTCCTGGATTAAATAATGGGCGAAATTTGCCTTCGAGGAGAACTTTTTGATAGAACTAACCCGCAATTGCGTTATATGGAGAGGAAAACTACGAAAACCTCCCATGGTTAGCCTGACGGAAAGGGGACTCTAATCCCCGATCCGTCTACCACTGAGGATATTTTACGTCAGCACTGTGGTCGGTGCAAGCCGGATGCGGAATTCGTGTCGACCAGCCCTCGCTGGGATTCGAACCCGGTTCACCTCATTGTTAGGCAAACGCTCCATCTTCTGAGCCATCACGACCCAAAAATGATATTTATCTAAATTGGTGAGATAATTGTATTCAACTAAGAGCACGAGAAAAAATAATACGACCACTTAGTGTATTTTACCGCTCTTTATGGCAAAGAAATAATAAACAAAACACTGATCGATTTAAATTATCTGAGAATTTAAAAAAAAAACGGATATAGCGTTCTCTGTACAGATTCTATAACACAGATTCTTGACAGATTCTATAACACAGCTATAAAAATATCTTTTAGCAATGATTTGTAACATGACACAGCATTCATTAAGTCCTTTACACTGCTATAATTTTAAAGCTGCAGAAATTACGATTCATATGTTCAGAAATATCATTCGTATGTTAGAAATAGATAGAAGGCTCTTTAATGAATGAATACATGATATTCAATGCTAACATTGTTTTTTTCTTTTCTCATAAGCTCAAAAATAGAAAGAAAAAACGTTTAAAACGAAACATTTCAGCAACCCATCGTTATACCTGCCGATCTATCTTACTTTAAAGAAAGTAATTTGTGCCAAAAATACTGCGCCATTTTCCCCAACATGATTCTTTACAAAAAGAAACAAGAAGAAAAAAAAAATCGCAATTTAGTATAAAAACTGGCATCAAAAATAACAAATTTGTGATATTTATCTAAATTGGTGGGATAATTATATTCAACAAAGAACACGAGAAACAAATATGGCGATCATTTTACATATCTTACCGCTCTTTTTAGCAAAGAAATAATAAACAAAACACTGATCGATCCCATTTATTTAAGAATAAAAACACGAAAACAGCATTCTCTAAATCCTTATAGATTCAATAACACAGCCATCAAAATGTCTTTTGGCGATGATTCCTAACATGGCACGGCATTCATTATGCCATTTACACTGTCTGCCATTAATTTAAAGCGGCAGGAATTCTCTTTAAAACAATGAAAAAAACGAGGTACTTTAAATACAAAAAGAATTTAATGCAAGAAATATGATTTATCACGCGATGGAGAAAGAAAATAGTAACATATGGTAGTTGACAAGCCGAATTTATTTTATCCCTCATCAGGATTTTTTGCTTTGTTTTTTCAGTAGATTTAGTTTATTTCGTTCAAATGCTTTCCGTTATTATTATTTTTTACTAAAGGAGAAGCGCGCTTGATTAATTTCGAAGCAAAATACAGACAATCATAAAAATGGCACAAATGCAAATGAAAGTGTTTTACAACAAGGAACGATGGGTAAAAATAAAAAGTCTTCTCATTTAATCACTTTGGACTGAGAATATTCAAATCTGAAGTAAGGAGTTTTGTGTAATATTCCTTGGCTTCGAATTTAAAAAAAAAGAAAAAGGAAAGGACTCCGTTCGTAAAGAACAGCGATAAAATAGTAAGTACATGTTTTATATTAAATAATGATTAATGAAGCGTGGCGATGGGTGTGTCTAAGAATGTTTAAAATCTAACTCATTTTTATAATTGACATGATTCTAAAATTGAGTCAAACAAATAAGATAATTTTTCACTTAGCAATACAAATTTTTTGTAGAAGCATTATATGATAAGAAATATATATATATATATATATATATATATATATATATATATATATATATATATATATATATATATATATATATATATATATATATATATATATATATATATATATATATATATATATATATATATATATATATATATATATATATATATATATATATATATATATATATATATATATATATATATATATAAGCATCTGATATTGCTATCTACAGAAATGAAGTAGTTTTCTAATGTATTATTTTAGTTAAATTGAATGAGACCAAATATGAGTCAATAATACAAATTGCACAGAAGGGGCAAGCATTTTTAACATCAAGAATTACTATTTTCAATTCTAATTCATTTAGACGCCTGGCATTTCTTTTTGGTTGCAATTTATGCGAGATATTAACTTCTGTGTTAACTTCTGTATTTATTCTGTTCTGTATAATACTTATAAACCATTTATTTGGTAATTTTTTCGTTCATATGGCAACGATTTACCAGAAACTCTTATTAACAATGCTACTATCACATAATTTTAATGGATAATATTTTTTTTCATGACTATAAATGCATTTAAATACTTTTCTGACAAAACGAAAGATAGAATAGTAAAACGTAAAAGCACAAAAAAGGTAATAATTTTTTTTGTTGCCATTATGTCTGAAATTCTGAAATATTTACGTACTAAAAATCTATAGTAACTTTAAATCGCGTAGGAGGAAGTTCTATAAAAATATATCTTTTAAACAATTCTGCTTATTAATATAGTTTTAGAATAAATATACTTTTAGATTTTGCAAAAATATAAGTTTATTTTGTTGTTTATCAATTAATCTGATATGATAGAAATAACTTAATAGGAAACTCTACATTTTAACGATTCATTCGTAAAAATCTTGAAAAATATATATAAAATTGATTTTTATTTCTAACCAAACGGCAGATATACGCTTTTTATAATAATATTACTTTAGTAAATATAATTTTAATAGCAATAAATTCCAACTGGCCCGCAGGTGGCTTAGCAAGTGGACAAAATTAGGAGGATGCTCTTCCCAATACACGATTTATCTATCTAATGACATGGAAAACCCGGTTTTGCTTTGAGGAGAAGACTGCAGGTTAAAATACAACTTTTTACGTACAGAACTGTCAGTAGGTTAAAACAATTTTATATGTAACACCAACTTTGGCAACTACCATCATTAACCTTTAAACAGAGATGTGCATGGTACTTATACTCGATGAAAAGAAAAAAGTGTTACATAGAGAAAAAAATTCTGATAAAACAACCATACTGAATAATAAAGACATATCTGATAAAAAAAAATGGGGGGGGGGGGTTATAAAATCAAAATATACAGTATTTAAACTATTCATTTCGCAATTTTCTGGTCATATGGTAGAGATTTAAAAGAAATTCTGATTTTCAGAACTATAGTTCTTATTACCACACATGTAGTAAAAAAACGAAACAAAAAAAAACCATTTAACTGAATAAATGTGTTTTATGCAAAGCTCTTAGGTATTATAATAAAAATATTGAATTTTACCATATTTAATAAATTTAATCATATTATAAAACCATATTTTATTTATAATTTTACCAAAATAATTACCAAAGTACTTTGGCAGAAATTAGCTTTTTGGTGTTCTCATAAAACCATAAGCGCGGTAAATTTAACCATGTTCTGGTAGTTTTGATCATGCTTTTTCTCTCAGTGCGGCATATATGACTGAAAGCTAATTTAAATGAGGTGAAATATATCTCAACAACGTGAAACACTTCTATTGCTTTCACGCACATGAAGATAACATAAAGATTTTAAATAACAAAAATTGTAACTGCGTGAAAAAGTATAAGTCTCGTCACAAATATTCAAACTGAAATGCTTTCATAAGACCTAAAAATTTTGATTTAAGAAATTATGCCATTTATAAGTATCATAATGTAGGTAAACATGCATTGTGTTTGCTTATTTAACAAATTCTTTTATTACAGTGTCAAAGTGCTGTGCAAATAATTAGAAACTGTATTTTTTATATATAAATAAACAGAAATGCTTTAAAAATACTTTATATAGTACATTAACGATAAGTTTACAAAATTAATTTCTTCGCGGGAAATATTTTTCTTTCTCCGAGTAAATTTCCTATTATCTAAAGCATTCGAGCACAAAATAAAAAAAGCTATAAAATTAGATTTTATTACACTTGAAAATATTTAAACTTAACAAACTTGATAAAATTTTATTAAAATTTCGAACATGAAACTTGTTTATGTAAGTCATAGGAAGGAAAATCTAATAAAGTGCACACAAGAGAATTTTTTATTCACACAAAATCCTTATCATATAAAAACTGTCACTTTAGAATTTGCGTTCATTTTGAAAGTAAAATCGACACTGAGTTTCGAAAAAAAGTAACCCCTAGCTGACGTGACATCTCTGCATCTTAATACTTTACTCAATTTCAAAGGAAACTAAAAAAACCAGTTAAACTTTTTCAACGATGTAGCCATACATTAAACATATGAAAAAAACTCAATCCCGACTTAGCGAATCCGTCACTTTATTTAGCCATCCTTCAAGTTAAGGTGACACATCTGTTATCTTTAAAAAAAGACTACAGTAAGCCGTAATGGAAGAAAACTGTAAAAACTAAGTTAAAAAAATACCCTTTTTTTCAAACGAAGACTTTACCCTCCTGTCATTTGTCTTAAAAGACTAAATAATTAATCGTTTTTAAATTACCGGACAAGCGGATATTAATGGCTAAAGGATAGATTCAGACTTATTTCTTTTTAATTTTGTCTGATCTATCGAATAAAGTTGGTAATGGACATTTATATGAATGGATTACTGTGAATAGTTCGTTTAAGTTAAATAGATTTTATGATAAAATCTTCATCCAGTAATCGATAGAATGCAAGAATACTATACTAGTTCAAAATACTTTTTTATTTGAAAAAATACTTGCTTTTCATGATTGATGATCAACTTAATAGTAAAACAATTTTTGAGTTGTAGTGGAGATTTATAAATGCAATTTTAAAATAAATCTATGAATCCTTGTTGAAAAATAACAATAATAAATTGAAATAAGTGCAAATTATGCTCCAATGCCAGATGAATATTGTTTTTAGTTATTTGCGTTTTATTAACTGATAAGTTTAAAAGAAAAAAATTAAGACAGTTTATAATTTATGGGCGAGATAAGGCAATTAAAAGAGAGGCTAAGCTTTCATAATATGTAAATGATATATATATGATATATTTATGACATACATATATATATGATATATTTAGAATATAATAAATATACTGATAAAATTATCTATTTTATTATATTTATAAATTATGGTAAGGAAGCAATCATTCATTCATATTAAATATACATTACGTATGTTCATACATTTTTTTAAGAAGCATTACATATTTTTTACCTTTAAAAACTCTACTTTACACACATAAAAGTTCTAATACGCAGCAATAAGAAATTATTTTAAAGTACAATAAAAAAACAGTAAATAATTTTAAGAACAATGAACTATTTTGAAGAACACAGCAGTAAAAAAAACTATTTTGAACAATTCCTTACTCGTGTTTAATAACTTCTCTTTTTATATCTAATTAATTTTCTTTATTGTTTTCCAAATAAATTCTTATTTTCAGATATTTAATAACCACTTCGAGAATTCATTTCAAATATAATTGAATTTTATTTTTTTTAAAGTTTTGAAGTCAAAAATAAAGATGTTAACTTGTTTGTTGATTGAACGTGACAACTTTCATAAAACAAAAATTTAAACATAAGTAAATCCATCTGATATATTAAATAAGTAAACTCCTAATCGGATTTGCGAACGGACAACTGACAACTTCTATGAATAATTCAAATAATTTGAATCGTGCAAACATGAACGTCAACAAAATAGTTTTCTGCACAACGTTATTTAAACGCATAAAACAACAAAGCACTAACAATCTTCATTTTTAAATCGAAATCTGACGTTACAATCAGCCATTGGGTGAAGATTGAAAGCGAAAAAAAAAGGAACAAAAAAAAATGCTCACAAAAATAAAGAGAAGAAATATAATTTTGAAGAAAATGCCGTGGGCAGACTTAGAACCGGTGGCTGAGAATAAAAGAAAAAAATCGAAGAATTTTTGCTTTATTTTTTTCCGAAACAAAAAAAGTACAAAAAATAAACGGATTCTTATCCTTTAAGGCGATTTCCGAATATATACCCTAACGAGATAAGGTTCGAAAATGACAAAAATCTTGTTAAGAATCCCTCAAATCCTTGGTTTTCTAATCCTTACCAATCTCAGAAGAATTGTTAGAGAAAATACTGAGAAGGCTTTTTTTGTTTTCGATGACGCGAATTTCTTTAGATATGAGGATAATGCATGTTAAAATTATTAAGTAAAAATATTAGTTGCTTTTTTATTTGTGTTAAATCGGAATCTTTACTGAGGAATTTGTTAAATTGAAGTTTTTAAAAAAATATCATACAAAAAATCTCTAACTTCAGAGAAAGAGTTTTGAATAAACGTAGTACAATGGAAGTTAAACTAAAACAGAACGACATTTTTTGTTTTTCGAAATAACCGAATATTTGCATAGCATATAAACTTGAACCGATTTAAAAACTTAGTCTGTTGTATGATCTATCATGCCTATATTTGCGCGATAAATTGAATAGCAATTTTTCCGTAATTCGATTATATATTACACAATAAAAGGTAGTAAAACAACACACAATAAAAGCAAATATAGTGAAAAATAATAATTTTACCTTATTATGTCCACCCGCTGAAGATATTTTGTCATATTTTTTCGATATTAATTTATTCCTCTGTCATAATACCGAAAAAAGCAATTTCTATACTACTAACTACCTTACCTTGAATATAGAATAATCATGTAACTACACATAAACCATAATATAATGGTGATAGTAATAAACCTGGACTATTTAGACATGATTTTATCCTACTAAAAGATACTATCTTAGATCAAAAAAACATGATCTCTTATTCATTGCATTGTAACTCAAAATTCAATATCACCCTAAATAAATTGTAATCTAATAAATGGATTTTTCTTGTCCTAAAACACAACCTTAAGGTCCAGAAAGTATATTTTATATGTACTTAGTATAACTAACAATGACTGAAGTTACGAAATCAGTTGAATAGCAACAATCTTAGGAGTACCACGATCGAAAAATTAATTGCCTAACCTTAACTATTTTCGTATTATAAATTTTTGCTAACCTTTAATCAAATTTGGAACACCTTAAAGCATAATCCACCTATGTGGTTACGCAAGTGTGAGAATGTTAAATTTAATGACTGAAAAAAATACTTTTAATAGCCTGGTAGAAATTCTTTTAAATAGTAATTCGAGTGCAAAGCACAAGTAAATCTTTTTTTAATTCCTGGCGCTTCAATATAGTAAATATTATATCAATTTATATTATAATCAATTACAATTAATATTATGTTAATTAGTAAATATATATTAATTTTCATGTTTAGCTTTAATGAAATACAAGCTTCGTTCATTTTTTTAATACAGAAAGATTAAAATCTAAATCTATATATATATTTCTCTTACACGGCACCAAAAAAAAGCCTCATTACAACTCCTCGAATGGCAACGTTAGAAAATCGACCAATGATCGCTGCTAAAAATGTCACATGGCAAATGTCACATGAGGTGGCTCAACTTATAGCGCTTTTAAAAACGGAAACAATAACCAGAGTGAGCATTATCAGGTTGTTCAATTCAGATTCATGCCCTAAAACTTGATAATATTTAATTCAAACTCAATTGGGCATAATATGAATAAAACACAACTACTTCGATTTAGTAGGAACAACATATGACGCAATGCTAAACGCATGGAATTTAGTTGTTGTTTATTCAGTTATTGTTATTAGTAGTTGTTGTTATTTGTTTTAGTTGTTGTTGTTGTTTATTTAGTTGTATTTAGTTTCAATAACTTTTCTTTATAATGCAATAAAATCTGGCGAGCAGCTATTTAAACGATCGAACACTTCGTTTGTTTATTTGTGGCTTGAAGTTAGGCTCGCAGAAAATGCCGTTCATGGGTTAAATTTAGTAGGAACAACACAACCTGTGACGTAGGCTATATTATACCCAATTAGGAATTAATTAGCCTGGCCTTCTCTATGACTATAAATAAGTCACATGGTCAGACTTTTGAGAAAATCAGTTTAGTATTGACTAAACAAGTTTTTAGTCATGGACAACTTTATGTTGGCTGGTCAAGAGTTAAGTCATTTGACAGCCTTTCAGTTAATTTTAGAGCTTTGCAGAAAAAAATATTTTTTGGAAAAAATTTAATTGAAACTTCTATTGGCAGTAGGCAAGGGGAACTGCCAAAATCAAAACTCCCCGATTAGAAATGCAGCATGGCGACCTCCACTTGGTATTTATCGGGTAATGCTAACAGCCATGCATTTTAATTTATTGCATGTAAAACATCCTTATTTTGTTCTAAAATGTTGTGTACTTTATTATAAATGTTAATTAATATAGAAATTGATTTCAATAATGCTGATCACCAAAAAATATTTCATTTGGCGATAAAACAAATTTTTGTGTTCTTGAAAATGAAAGACTTTTTGAGGGTTATTATATCACAAGGAAAAGTTAGGGTTTAAAGTTTATATTTTTAAATAATAATTTTTTTTTCTAAAACTTTCAGAATTTCTAGCATTAACTAATTTATTATACACATTTAGTTGAATTTAGGTGAGTAACTGCAATATTTGATAATTTATTTTGCTAATATGTTTCTCATTTAGCTAATATTTTGATTTTTTCACCATGTACAATCTAAATAGCTAATATACTTTTTTAAAAGCCAATAAGAACATTGATAGAATTCTTCTACATAAGTACAATACTATGTCTTTGATGATAAAATACTATGTCTTTGATGATAATATACTATGTCTTTGTGCTAGAACATTGTGTTCATTGGCAAGCGAGTGCAGCGAGGCATGGTTCACGGCGTGAACCACATAGGATTGCGTAGAAATTCTCGGGGGTTGACGAGCGTTAGCGAGCAGGGGGCGGAGCCTCCTTGTATAGTATATAATACTTACAGAAATGGTATTATTTTGTGACTGATGCTTTGTATGAACATGATTATAAGACTATGAAATTTAAATAACTAAAAATATCATGATCTAAAATAAACTTTTTACTAAAGCTTACTTTCAAAGATCCAATCTACAATCAAAAATCCAACCACTTACCTAAAAATAGAGAAAAAAGTATTTAATATCAATGTTTATTTTACATTCATTATAAATAAATATTTAAACTAGTTGAAAACAAGTGGATATACAGAATAGATGAGATAAAGTTAGTTGTCAAATCAACAATCGTAAATTAAATCGGTATGTCTGAATATTAATAAATTGAAAATTGGGCTTAGTACTCCACTGTCGGTGTTCAAGTCGATGTAATCCATGTTTTTTGACATAATGAGCTACATAAGTTTTATTCTCTAGGTCTAAAATTCATAGATTTGCTGACTGGCATACTTCTTCGGACACTTGTAAAATGTCAAAAATAATGAAACATTAAAGGATAAAAAACTAGAATTTGTCGCAGTTTCAGGATGTATATTTACTAAGCTTAAAGCTTTTTCAAACAAAGAAATATTTTACACGTATAAATGCAATTGTTGAAGCAAAAATCTAGCCAGATGATCCCTGAAATCTACGATGATCTACAAATGTTTGATAGACTTACGGAATTATACAAATTTTGACTTTTTGCTTTGAAAATTACCTGAGAGACCAACCTCTTGATCACTATCACTCCCTATCGAAAAGATGAAAGAAAATGTAAAGATTTTATTAATGTATCGGTAATATATAAATAAATTTTATAACAAAAAAGCAAGAAACAAATTTTAACTCTTAATAACATCAAAACTTGACTTAAAAAAATACTCGCTTTAATTTCCGTCAAAAAGGAATTAAGCTGCGAATATTTAATCTTCGATGATTAAAATATTGTGTACATTGAAAATAAAATAATATTTTACAACTGGCTAAAAATTTAAAGTTATGCAAAGCAAAAAAATCATGCCTATAATTAAATAAATATATTTATAATTCGATCTATATATCTATAGCATTTTCATACGATTTGCACCTATAAAATTGTCATACTTTTTTTAAGCATATAAGAGGAATAGCTCTGTACAAAAAAAACTTATTTAAGACGTTAGGATATGTTAACACAGATCTGACTCGCCGAAACAGAACTTTTTAAAACACATAAAATTTCCCATTCCAATTATTAAAATTTAATTAGAATCACTTTAAAGTATGGTTTTAAAACACAATTTTCGCAGAGCTTATAAGAAATGAGTGGAGATAAAGATTCAAGTTTAACATCATTCATATTATGCTTATATTAGCAGGTATGAGAGGGCTTTTTATGAAAGTTTTCAACTACAAAAAAAGTTTAAATACAAAAACTGAAAAAAAAAACGCTCAATCAGTTATCAACTTAATTATGCAAGTTCATAATTCTTGTTTCGATATTATTCACTTCTTAGAATATGATAATAAATACGAATAATTTGAAACTTTAAGAATATGAAAGAATGAATAAAAAAATTTTATTTCATGTTTGAATTAAAACGGATTTCAAATAAAACTCTTATTTTTATTTTATAACTTACAGACATTTTAAAGGCATTGTCTGTTTTTCAAAATTCAATAAAAAGCATTCATTTTGTGTAAATGGATATTTATGATTTGATCGTTAATGTAAGATCAATAACCTTTTATAAGAAAAATAGTAAGAATTTAAAATAAAATAAAAACACGATTTTACGACAGTTTCTTTGAATTTTGTGATGCAAAAATCTTTATTGTTCATTTAATAAAAATGCAAAATTTAACATTTAAAGTCATTCTTTAAGTTATGCCTAAAAGGACATTAAATAAAAATATGAAGATCGCAAAGAGACCTCATATTTTACTATGAATGGTTTTAGTAAACTGAGTTCGAAAAAAAAAGAATATTTAAAAACATAATCCATAACTTTTACGAGTATTTTCTTATATCGCAATTTACATTTAAATGAAATCCAAAACCAGAATTTAGAGCTGGCTCTATTTCAAAAATAAAAGTATTTTATTATCAAACTGTAAAAACAGCCATGTGTCTGCCCTTATCCAACTGTTTCCTAAGGTCTCATATTTTGTTTTGATTCAATTCCTCAAACTTATAAGCGGTAATTTTAATATTTGTTTTCATTAATCTTTGAACTCGTTAAAATAAATAAAAATGATTGTTCACGCTTCAAAACGTTTACTTTAAACTTGACCTTTTTAGTAAGAAAATGTATATTTCAGAAAATATTTTATAGTGATACGAATTCTTTAGAATTCGCAATTATTTACTTCTTTCTGATTTGAGAGTGAGAAAATTGCTAAGATTTTGTCAGAAATTTTTAATGCGAATGAAAAATGTTCGTTAAAGAAATAAATTTAGGAATTTCTTGAAATCCAGTCTCGGAATCCGTTTTCCTTCGTTAATATTATAAAATTTAAATTTCTAAAAAAATGCTTTCAAAAAATTATGGTTAAATTCAATTGCTAGTACAGACAAGATGATCCATTTTAATAGTGAAGTATTACACTGTTAGAATTTTCATTCTAAAATTATAGTAAAATAACCGGCAGCAGTTTGTCCACCTGATTAACCGTACAATTTACGGTAAAGAATATTTATGACCTTTACGTTTTAAACCATTTACATCTACTATGGTTTCAAAACAGTGAAAAAATAAATTTAACTGGAGATAGGAGCTAGGCTTCTTGTTTGATAATGAACATTGGAAAGTGCAGGACACTGGAACTTCTTAATGTGTGTTAAAGGGAATGGATGTTTCAACGTTGGGACTCGAACCCCCGTTCTGTCTGTCATGAAATTGATAGATTAGTTCTCTCGGCTGAAATGTGTACGCAATTGCAAGGAGCTAAATTGCTTCACTGGGCAGACTTAGTTGTTGCAATAAAATTCTTGTTATTAACAGTTTTAGCTAAAAAAATTGTTAATAAACGATTTTTTTCACTGTCAATAGTTCCATTAGCATCTTATTTAAGCTTATTTGACTGTTTTGCTTAAATATGGTAAAATAACAATTAAATAGATTGTTATTTGGGCATTTTTAATTAGAAATTTCTAACAGTGTAACCAGAATTTTTTTAATATATTTTCACTCGTTTTTCATAATTTTGTATTTATTTGGGGGGAAATAAGTAAAAAATACTATATTCAGAATTTCAATATTTTATGGTCATGAAATATCGCATGGAACGCCGGTGTCTCTTAATGCGTTAAATGTAAAATCTTCCAAATACGATTCAATTCTAAACCGCAATTTTTCAAGATTGTACTTATTCGCAATTATTTAATTCTATTAAAAACAGTTAATCATCAATGAAATTTCTTTAATTTACAAAATCAGTTATTGATAAATTTTTAAATATGAATGAAGAACAATTCTAACTACTTTTTCGAATTTCATATTTACAAAATACAAATATAGTGTCAATAATGTAAAAAATTTTTTAGCGCTCATTAGATTGCTTTTTATGATTAAAAAACATCAAAATATGCATATTTTTTGTTAGCAATTAGAATGTCAGAAAGAAATATATAAAAAGGATACTGGTATCCCATCTGCGTCCATTGGTTAAGAAGCATTTTTGAACAGACGTTGGAAGAAAATAAATGCCAAAACAAGCAAATATTTTTAGTCTGTCAGAGAAATTGATTTCATTTTTTTTCTGAAACTGAGTCATAAACCGAAGTGGTTAGTACAAGTGGTTAGTACAAAGTGGTTAGTATTTTCATTAACAATATTCTGAAATACTTTTTTTAAGAAACAAAATAAAGTAATGAAACATAGTCATTCAGTTTGTTATCATGCATTAATTTTAAATTCATTAAAAAACTAAAATAATTAGAATGATAGAAACTAAAATAAATAAATTAATAATAAAATAATTAAGCTAGTAAATTGATTAAAATATATTTGCATAAAAATTGGTTTTACGTTGAACCGTAACATAGTTACAATGAACCATAATATCAGGCAATTTGCTGCAACCTTAAATAGATGGTTTTTTTTAATATATATAACTGTCGTTAAGCAGCCGATCCAATTTTTTGGGTTTACAACTTGCTAATGTTCAACTCCGCAGCCTTGTAATTTTGAACCCAATCCAGAAAACAAGGTAACTCCTGATTCAAGTATTGGGAGAAATTTGCCTAAGTGGTGGACTTTTTGATGGAACTAACCCGCATTTGCGTTATATGGAGAGGAAGACCACGAGAAACTCTCACGAATAGCCTGACGGCAAGGGGACTCTAACCCATGGCCCGTCTACCACTGAGGATATTTTACGTCAGCACTGTGGTCGGTGCAGGCCGGATGCGGAATTCGTATCGACCACCCTTCGTCGGGATCGAACCCCGGTTCACCTTATTGGAAGGCAAACACTCTATCCCCTAAGCCATCGCGACTCCAAGTAGATGTTTAACTGAATCACATTTTCTACTTCAAAAGTTCAACAAAAGTGCGGGCTCCGTGTTGAAACAAATTATAGTAATATTAAGGCTAAATGTTTCTAAGTTGAGAACAAAAATATGGTCGATACTATGATAATACGGTTGAATTTTACGCGTTTTTGGTTTTATTGGAATAACAAGAAGCTCGAGATACCCTAGAGCGTAGAGCATGACGTAAAAATCGTTTATTCAGGTAAATTTACTCTTCAGTTTTGTACTTTTTACTAAACTTGTGATAATAATAACTATAATTTTAATAACCAGAATTTCCAGAAAAACTATTGTCATATGTATAGACACATAACTGAATAAATAGTTTTAATACCGTATATTTAGGTTTCATTAACCAGGATTATAATATTTTTATAAGAAATGTGATTAACATACTATACGGTAACTTTACGAGATTTTTTTTTTGGTCCGTGTGCTTCAGAGAGCATATTTTGTATATAATTAGTATAACTATCCATGATTTAAGTTAATAAACTAGTTAAATTGTTGTTTTTTTTAACAGAATATGGTTATCTTCTACAGATAATTTCCTGTAAAGCGTCACCATAGGGACGGAAAAATTACCAAATAAATAGTATAAATACTGTATATTTTGGTTTTTCAAAGCATAATTGTGATTCTTTTCATTAGTAAAGTCCTTACCATACAGTACGGTAATTTTACCATATCTTTTTCTCCATGAGATAATACATACTATATTCAAATAATATTATTCAGAAACTTCACGAAAAAATAATACGAGGTAAAAAAAAATGTCATAAGCCATTCTTCAAAGACTAATTAACTTAAAAGGGAGATTTTAATGAAGAAAAAACGAAATAAAAACTTTAATGCAAAGAGTTAATTTTATTTCTAATCTTGGAAAAGAGAAAAACAATGAAAACCAAAAAAAAACCACCTCGATTAATTTAAACTACTTAAAGTTTATAACTTAAGAATACACTAGCGAACCCCTAAAAAGAGCATCTAAAAACGCAATCATTAAAAAGAGATTGTGATGGTATTTGGAAAAGAAACTTTAATTACCAACACCCACGGAATAATTCGAACAATTCTAAATCCTTCGAACCGCTTTAAATAACTTGCATTCATTCTGAAGATCTCATGAGGATTTTTTTTTTATATCTCCGATTTGCATTTGAATCAAAACTTTGATAAGACTCAAGATTTTAATCTAATGAAAGGACTGAGTTAATATCATTGAAAAATGGTATGATGTTACCGAATAGCGATTTTAAACATGAACTTGTGCAGTTTATCTTTAAAATATCGTTTTATTGCAACCTGTCTTGAGTATGCAACTGTTTATTTTGAACTGTTTTTGTTTATATTTGTAAGGTAGTTTACAACATTACCTAATCGACAATCAACAAATTATTGAGTGAGATTTCTCAAATGCACTATTTTTTTACATCAAAAATGAAGAAATTGAATTATGGTTTATGAAGTTTAACTGAAGAAATTGAATTATGGTTTTTGAAATGTAAATGAAGAAATTGAATTATGGTTTATTCAGTGTATCTACCACTACTAAAATACAAAACCACTTCCCTAGTATATAAGACATGCTAACACGATTCTGTGTTGGGGTATCTGTTCATAGATGAAGGTTAACATTGTCGATAACAACTCTCCCCGCATTGGTGACCCGGAAGTGATGTGAACGTGCCTACCATGACAAAAATCCCCACTTCGATATGAACACGCCTATCTTGACAGTAACGCCAATTTCGATCTACATACGCCTACTTCGATGGATGGTCTGCATTGAACAATTGGTTTGCTACTTGTGACTGCGACATTATCCACCTCCTCACGTTGTTGCTACTCAGTCTCGATCACGTAACGCACAGCGTATTCTCTCGACTGCTAAAGGCAACACAGGAGCGATCATGACCGTGAACTTAATACAGCTCTCACGATCAGCACTCAAAAGTACTGTGATCTTAATACAGCTCTCCTGGGTTCTCACAAAAAGGCAAGGAATCAACTAGTGGTATCCGTTCACCAAATTCCATCACAGCAATAACTCTGGTGTGGGAGTACTGTATGTATCTACCACTACGAAAATACAAATCCAATTCCCCAGTATATAAGACATGCTAACTAGATTCTATGTTACGATTCTATACCTGTTACTGGACGAAGGTTGACATTTTCGATAACATCTCTCCTCACAATTTAAGAACAGGTTTTGAAATATAAAGTATAACTTCGACTTACGCTTTAAAATGTAAGAAAAAAGCTTAACATTATATTCCACAAATGTTAAGACTTTATCTACAGTCAAAATCATGGAAAATATAGTATGATATTATCGAATGCGATATTTAAATATGAATTTACGTGAATTATCTTTAAGATATTTCTTTGTTATAACATATTTTAAATATGCTACAGTTAATTCTAAATTGCTTTTTTTTGAATATTTGTATGATAATTTATTGCATCATTTGCATAAATCACTAAAATAATAATTGTGGCATGTAATTTCCCAAATTTACTATTTTATTACATGATGAACTAGGAAATCAAATTCTAGTTGCAGCAAAACTTCGTAAATATAAAGCTGAGAAAGAATTATTTACTTTTTAAAAATCCAAGAAAACGCTTAATAATGCTTACCACAAATTTAAAACTCAATTCTTTAAATGAACGATGAAAGATCATAAATATAAACGAACGCGATTTTCCTTTCAAAAACTTTGACAGTAGTTTCAAGCACTTATTTTTAACCCTATTTAAAGTATGCAATTCTTGATTTTTATCTGATGTAGTTCTAAATTGCTCGCACCGACCACAGAACAGACGTAAAATATCCCCAATGGTAGACGGATCATGGGTTAGAGTCTTCTTGCCGTCAAGCTAACCATGGGATGTCTTCTTGGTTTTTCTCACCATGTAATGCAAATGTGAGTTAGTTCCACCAAAAAATCCTCCACGTAGGCTAATTTCTCCCAAAACTTGAATTCCCTTGTCTTCTGGATTGGGCTCAAAATTACAAGACTGCGGAGTTGAACATTAGTAGTCGTAAACCTAGAAGTTGGGCCGGCTGTTAAGCGACGGTTATAGAATAAAATAAAATATTTGTTTGATGAGCACCTCCCAGTACCTCCCAAAGAGGTGCCTCAGGTTCGAATCCCACTGGTGGCTGGTGTACATGAATTCTGCTCCCTGTTTGCACTCACCACAGTGCTAACGTAAAATATCCTCTATGGAAACTGTATCACGAGTAAGAATTCTAAGACAATTTTCTAAGACCCTTGCAAATTTCTAAGACAATTTTTAACGCAAATCGCAGGCAGATTTTTCCCACCAGGAGTTTCTTTGTCTTTTGGATTAGGTTCGAAATTACAAGGTTACGGAATTGACATTGGTAGTTGTAAACTTAAAGCTTGTTCACAACGACGGTTATAATATAAAATAGAATATTTAAGAATTAATATTGTTTTTTCTTTTAGTTATTTTAATAAATATAACATTTTAAAAATGTAGTTCTTTATTTTAACTAAAAATTTCAAAATTATTTTTATCAACTCTTACTCTTATTTTTTCACGTATTAAATTTTATTTTCATATAAAAAAGGAAAAATAAAAATCTCAAATTTAACAGAAAGCAATTTTATATTTAAAAGCAAAATAACTTTTAATTTTTTGTTAGACGATGCCATTATGAATGTATAAGTTATCTTTTTGCTTTTAAATTATGAAAAAATAAATGTCTTTAAGTGAAATGAACAAAAGAACGTTCTGCCTTAATACTTTCCATTCATTTTCATTTCGTAAAACGTAAACAAAGTTTTTATTTGCATAAAAAATAATAATAACATATACTCTTAAAACGAAATTAAATCTTGCATTCCTTTGAAGAAAGAAAAAAAAACATATTCTTTAGAATAAAGCATTCTTTAGCATTAAGAAATGCCGTTTGCATTAAAGAACATTGATTAACTCGAAATTAAATAATTTAGAACACACAGCTCTTTTGTTTTTATTTTCTTTATTTCTATTTTTTTAGATAAAAGCAATTTTATATGAAAAACAAAGAAAACAAAGCTGAGCAAGTAATAGTTACATTGCATTAATTTGTAACTCTTAAATATTTTATAAGAAAAGTTTCTTTTTATGATAAAATTAATTGCATTTTAGAGCACCCACACATTTACATATATATATATATATATATATATATATATATATATATATATATATATATATATATATATATATATATATATATATATATATATATATATATATATATATATATATATATATATATATATATATATATATATATATATATATATATATATATATATATATATATATATATATATATATATATATATAAATTCAAAATGAAGATAAAACAAAGAAAAATTATAGACATATGAAAAAGGGGGGAGGAATAATAATTAAAAATATAACAAACAGCCGGTTTATAAAAAAATAAAAATATTAAATTTTATTTAAAAAACCGGAAAAAAAAGATATAATGTTTTCATCAGCCCACACGATTATATCCGCAAAAAAGAGTGCACTCTTTTTCACAAATCTATAATTTTTCTTTGTTTTATCTTCATTTTGAACTTATCTAATGAGTTCTGTTTACTTGCAGCTTATGTGCAATAAATGAAACCTATTGTTTTTCTTAACTTTCTTCGTGCTCTCTTGTATTTATTTATTTCGTTATATATATATATATATATATATATATATATATATATATATATATATATATATATATATATATATATATATATATATATATATATATATATATAATAAGCAACGGAGGTTCGGGCATGGTTGACTCAGCCTTTCAATGCTACAGTGGGGCGATAAATTAGCAGCATGCATGCTTGGGGACTAAGCACTAAGTATTCCGCATTCGACAGGCCTCCCGATCATAACATCTGCTCCTGCACCCCAGAGCCCCAAACACAAGAAAACAGGGACGGAAACAGAAGGCTTTGGTCCTCCATGGGCTGTCGTGCCACTGAATTTTGTTTAGCTTAGTTCTTATGATTATACAGTATGCATAGGATTTGAAACAATAAAATTGTGCAAGAACAAGTTTTTTAAAATAAGTGAATGTTGTTATCGTTAGAACTCTTAACTTTGACAATTGATTTCGTTACAGCTGTGAATTTCTGCGGATGGGCTGTTAATTTGTTTTTAAATACATTATCACCCTTATTACAAATCGGAAACAAATAACTCATACAACACTGAGAAAATAAGCATAATCAAAACTGCATGAATATGGTAAAAATTACCATGCTTCTGGCTATTTGAGCGCCAAAGCTCAATAATTTTTCCCGAAGCACTTTAGTATTGATTTTATTAAAACTAAGAACTAAATTTGGATAATAAGCGAGAAAACTCAATAAATGTATTAAAATTTGGTAATTATATCATAACACCTTAGAACATGACCTAAAGACTATTAATTTGGTTAATTTACTTCTCAGTTTATATTTTTTTACCAAATGTGTGGTAATAAGAACTTATACTTTTTATTTTTATTTACCAGAAATGTCATTGCTTTACCAGAATATTTCTCTCCAAATGATTTTTGACTGTGTTCAGGCATATTAAATTTTCCGTATTAAACTTCAGAATACTTAATATATTATGTCTCCTGCTAATTACTACATGCTATATATCTACTACAAGTTATATACATCTTACGCTGCTAATACCTCTTACTGTTATTTGTCTGTACTAGAACATGTTATATATATGCTACATGTTACTGCTTCATTTTACTGTTATATATCTACAACATGTTATCTATCTGCATATGCTATATACAAGTTACTGTTATGTATCTGCAATGGTGCTTCATTTACTACACGTTAGAGTTATATATCTGTACTACTACGTCTTATAGATCTGCTACTTGCTATAACATATGCATTAGAAGAAATCTGAAGAACTGCTTACGAGAAAATTCATTTTTTTAAACTCAATATATTGTTATTAAAAAGACAAAAAATAAAAAAAAAATTGTTAATTTCAGATGTTAAATTCAGAAAGTTTATATTTAACACTAGGTTGCCTAAAGGAAGTCATTTTAACTGCTTTTTAACGGCTTTTTTATTCGCAAAAAATGTACAAATAATAATGCATAAATTAATATTTTCTTTCCAAGCAAAGTAAATTTTTTTACTGTTAATATTCACTAATAACTAATTACATAATTGTAAATAATGTAGAAAATATTAAAAATTAATTAGACAAATTTCTTTACACATTAGTTATTCTTTCACAATGCAGTCATTTTGACTGCTTTTAGGCAATATACTAAGTTTTAGTCTTTCTAGTGTTAAAAATAAAAGTATTTTGTTTAAGTTATACTATACTTTTATAACGTGTTTGTTTTTTTTCCCATTTTTTTTTTGGATATAGTTTTGTTAGGCTTTACTTTTTGACCCAGGCTAAATTGTTTTTGGTAAAATATCTTACACTTCGGAATGTAAGTTTTTCGTCTATTTTAGAAAGCCATTTCGAATAAATTACTTGCAAGGGTGTGAAATATCATGTTCTTAGTCGTCGTACAATAGTATTTTAGATCATTAAGGTTGCTTGACAAATGGCATAGTTTGGTGAAATGAAAAGCTGTTATTGAGGATAATTTAGCACGCACAAATTCTATTACGCTACCATGTGACGCAATGCTTCAAGACCAGTCCGGAAAGCAAAAGCGTTTACCAAACCATGTCGCGTTTCGAAAATTTCCGGAAAACGTGCTCTAAACTTCTTTTACGTGTAAGATCGCATTTACATAACCTCATATTAAATAACATTTTGCATAATACTTTATTTTTTACTTTGACAAAAAATAACATGTATTTCTAATGTTATCCGAAGGAAAAATCTGTTATAATTATTAAATTTTGAAGAGCTTTGAATATTTAATAAATATTTCAGAGTATTTATTAGTAATTTGCAAGTGGATTAAGATTTAATTCGATTAGTTGCTTAAAAAATTTTCAAATTTTATACATTTAATTCCAAAAGAACGAAACTTCATTTTAAGATCAAGATTTAAAAAAATTAAAATAAAGCAATGTTTTTGTATGAATTATTACTACATTTACGTAAATCGGACACTAATAACATTAAATTCGATGTGAGCCTTGAAGTTTCAAATTGATACGTATTAACATCACAAATAATATTCAGGAACAAATTTTTGGTTGCATTTATACAAATACTTGATCTTACCTAAATCAAGTGTGGGAATTTCTAATCTGGAATTAGATTTGCTCCTAAAACTATATATTTTAATACAATTTTTAGTCTTTTATTTTATCAAAAGTTTATAAGCGTTATATGTTACGAGAAGTCGTTTAAATATTTCGACAAACTTTTAAGAGAATTAAGGTACATCATCAGAATTAGGATCTGCATGGAACCCCCATGCCAGGAAATGTCATAATACGTGGTTAGGGCGCTTCCCTTTTAATGACATGTTCAGAAGCACACGAAGAAACAGTTCATAATAGAGCAGCGTCCCTTGCAGTTTCGAACATGTGTTCTTATGCAATTTTAATCCTGCAGATATGCTCTAACTCCCCTAGAAGTTTGTCAAAGCCTTTATGTGATTCCCTGTTATATATAATGTTTTTAAACAAAAAAAAACTTAAAATGTATTTTAAAAAATGCTGTAATTTGGAGAGAGAACCAATTGAGGATTTTAAAATCAACAATGTGAAAATGTTCAAGATCCGTTAAAAAAATCTCATTCTATGGAAAAAAGAATCTTTCTCCAATGCACTCCACTCTGATTTTCAATTATTTTACAGTCATTAATAGTTGTTAATTGAACTCTATTGAAATCCAATCAACCACAATATCATTAAAATTTGCTATTAACTTAATGAAGATTCGCCAAACAGTTCTATCAACTGAACTACAATAAACCATACAAGAATTTCTTAATCAAAATAACTAAGCATTATATCAAATTATACTATGTAATAGAATCGTAGTACAACATCGCCTAATTATGCAGTGTCCTATTCTTTGCAAAATGGAACATTTTGCTATCATAAATTAACCGTATCATTTTTGTAAGATTAAGTAAAAGAGAAAGTCCTAATTTTACATTAGAATTACCTTGAAACCTGACTTTTTTCTTCACTTTTTTTATTGCTTGACTGGCCTTTTAAGAAAAGCTATAAGTCATTTAAGAGTTTTCCCATCAAAGTAATTCAGTATGGCATCAAATTATACTATGTGATAGAATCGTAGTACAACACCACCCAATTATGCAGTCTTCTTGCAGAATGACATATATCTCTATCAAAATTTAAACAGGGTTTTTTTGTAAGATTAAATGAGAAAGAGTTCTAACTTAAGAACGTCGTTAGAACCTAGCCTTTTACTCGAGTTAAAGCAAAATTGTACAAAAAATGCTCTAATATTTTAATTCAATGACAAACACGATTTTTTAAATATTAGATTTACATTACTGAATTCTTCTTGATAATTTTGTAAGACTCAATAACAATAAATATCATTTAATCGAGTAAACAACATGTTTTTTTCTAAAATAGTCATTTATTTTTAATCTTTCAAACTAAGATATTCCTCCGCGAAAAATTGCTGCTAAGAATTGCTTTGAAATTCTTTTCACAAACAACAGCGACACTTTTAACGAAAAATAAAAATTAAAAACCAATGGACATGAATATTAACGTTTAGATGCTAATAAAAACAGACAAGCTCTCAAGAGGCAGAAATTAATTCAACCCTTTTGACAACAATTTAATTAAAAACTCCCACGTCCACAAACAAGAAAATGCATGATTTTTCCTAAGCGATTACCAAGCACCTCATAAAACGGCGGGGGGACTGTCTTATTTCATTATCCACACAGGCTATTAAATCTACCTCTCAATTACAACACGAAATATTGTCAGGAATCGCTAAAAGGGAAGCAAAAAAAAAGCCAACTTAAAGCTTCCAGGAACTCCAGTACTCCTAATAACAACTATTCTTTTTGCACGATGATAGCTGAATACGAAAAACGCAGACAATTACCCAGAGCCTCGAAAACTGCTGCTGCCAGCGAGATAACTCATAATACCCACACAAAAATAATGATTAGGCTCTTTACGGCTTGGTCGATAGCGCGGCCTTTAAAAGCATCAGTAGAGACGTGCAAGGGTGTCTTTTACGACTCACAACTCTGGGCCGCTACTTAATTAAACTAATTAAACGCAGAGGGCACATAAATTTTGAGATTCTGTCTAGATGCGTTTAATAAATTCTTGGCCTTTCGTACTCCGTAGATATAGTTCTTCATTTAGTTCGCGTCAAATCTAAAATGGAGCCATACCGTTTATTAATTTCTTCGGAATGCCTGAGTAGAGGATATCTTCGAATAATATTGGTTAGACATTTATTAATTTGACTAAGATTAAATGAAATTCTCTTTTGTGGATACTTATATTTTTATGATCAGAAAAGTCTTGGTTTTTAATATGTCTTAATCCAGAAATGGTAATAAAATTGTTTTTATTTATAGTATTAAATTGCCACATTTTTTTTAGAAAATCCAATACTTAATAGCAATTATTACTTTATTAGCAGTTATTGTCTACTTTTTTTTATCACCATATACATGAAAACGAATTAAGTTGGCAGAAAACTAATGTTTTGTGGCATTTTATAAATATTAAATATTTACGAAACGTCTCAAATCCAATTCTATATATTTGTGTGATTAAACATTTACTACGATACTATGTAAGTAAATCATTTTAAAAAAAACTGAGTTAAGTATAACGACATCATGCCAAAAATATTGTAAGCTTACACGTGTGATAGCATTAGAAATTGAGAAATAACTATAGCAGCGCCATCGTTCGGAGTTTCAAAGAAGCGTTAGCATTCCAATAATTATATAAATTTGGGTCTCAAAGCATTTGAATGCCAATTCATAGCTGTGTATTTCTGCTGTGTATTCCTGACCCACTTGTATGAAGCAGCAATTGGGTCAGGAACAGTATCTAGGGATTGCCCCACTTTTTCCAGGGTTTCATAACAGCGCCATCTTTCCCATAACATAAATTTGGTACACGCTGCATTTGGATGCAAAATCACAGTCCATCTACAACTGGAAATATTTCATTATCAGCACTTTAGTGAACACAATTATTTAGCAGCAAGTGAAGAATGAGCAAGTGAGGAAGTAAGCAATACATTTGAGTTTCATGTTTTTAATTAACATTCAGTCACAGGAAAACAAAATTACGTAGTTGAGAGAGTAAGTACAATTATTCATATTTAGAAGATAAATTACTTTGGAGAAAAAATAATGTTTAATTTTTCCTTTAGAACATTAAAGAACCGTCACTAAGAATACAGAACTCGTACACAGCAGAATTCGTATGCAATACAGAACAAAAAAGACGTTCACAGATTAAGCATCATATTTTATTGTGCAAATTAATTCATACTTTTCAACAACAACAAATTTCTAGCAAATTTGTGAGGATTACTGATGTAAAATAACCTGCGAATATTTTATCGATTTATGGAACTGTATGACAGCAAATTAACTGTTCCATTTTGTAATGAAAAAAATGAACAAAATAGTTGCATTCAATTTCCCCATACAATTCAAAAACTCAAATTAATTCCAACACTTAAATACTTTATAGTTATAATGTATGCTTAACTGTTTTGTTGAAAACTATTTACATCAAATGATTAATAGTTAATTACCGTGGCATACGGAACAGAATGCATACCCTTATCTGCAAAATTTTTTATTTCTCTACATGCAGAAAAAATATCTCAACATTTACAAAAGATGCTTCTAGTTTTCCCATTTACATCGACTACTTAAACTAATTCCAATTATTTCGCGATTACAACTAATGCTTAACTATTTCATTGAAGACTATTTACATTAAATAAATTGCTAATGATTAAGCATGATACACAGATCAAGCTCTAAAACTTGCCAAACCAACGGAAATAATACAATTCAACTCATTTACAAGAACATTTGCTGATATCTTTTGTGATAATCAATATAATCTGCACACTCACTCATCGATAAAACAACTCTAGCTTAGGATAATTCCTTGCAGCATCGTTCTAAGCTTTAGAAGAGAGAATTTCTAAGCATTTGAGAAGCATCGTGTCCTATTCCAAACTCCCATGATACACTGGATTTAAAACAATTGTGACATGCCTTAGTTTAATGCCGCCTCAAATTAGCAGTTAGACTGAATAGGCTTCGTGTTGGGCTTCACTGATGGCAAGCAATTGTAAACAGTGGACCCTAGATTGTATGATACTCCGTCCTCTGTTATACATACAATTCAAACTGATGTGCTTAAAGACAAACTGCCCAAATATAATTGCTTCAGAGTTTAGGATAGATCTAGCTATGATCGCCATTTGGATTTGATTGTGCCTGATGCCACATTTGTTGGGGACATATATACACTGACTACTGATCAAATTATAATAAATATTTGGTTTTGTGCAATAATTTAAGGGGATTTGGAAAAGCATATACCAATAATGCTGAAACTGACATTTTCCTATGCATCTAAACAAACCCAGGTAGCAGAATAAGGTTTATTTTCACTCAACAAAACCCCTTTAATGTAAACCCAATAAGGTTTGTAATAGGTGTAAACCTTCTAACCTTTAACCGAGATCCATGACAATCTGCTCTATTCTACGCACATTACCCTAATCCAAAACCTTGGAAAACAACCTTTTATACAAAAACCTTAAATCGAGGTTGACTTAGGGTTTTCAAGCAAGGAAAAAATCTTTTAATAAGGCTAGTCTCAAGGTGAAAATAATCTTAAATCTAGGTAATTATAAGGTTTCTTTTCGCAAAGACTTGTATGCTCAGCTAAAGTCCACCCTGTCTTGAAATTTTAATGGACAATGCAATTTGATCCTATCGCTAGTATGACGTCATCTAAAACGTCATCATGGACCTAAGTGACTTTTTGAAAAACATAATTTTTAGGTCTTTTTAGGATGAATAGTTTGAAACTAGTGGCTGGGTGGCGCAGTTGGTTTGTCGCCGGCCTTCTGAGCCCAAGACTGCGGGTTCGATCCCCGGCCCAGACACCGGATTTTCGGGATGCAGAAAATCCTCAGCGGCCATGTCGTATGATGTTGCGGCATGTAAAAGATCCCTGGAGTGCCTTATTGGCTCTTGGCCTTTCCCGCAAAAATTAAGTTCCTAGTGCAATTTAGCATCCAAATAGAGTCTCGGTGCTGCCATCTAGTGTGGCAGAAACTAGACGTCCAAATTAACATGACCAATGGTATCTCACCCATTGTGGTGGTCCTGAAAGAGTGGATACCACCTCTGGAGAATGTACTAGGTCTGCTTATCGGCAAGCCCGATTGTGCAGCTCATTAGAAAGAAAAAGTTTGAAACTGCAATATTTTTGCTTTATTGAAAAAAGGTTTTTAGTACAAACATTTTGGTGGCAATTAAAAAGAAAATTCCTACACAAAGTTGCCGTAAGGTTACATGCTTTCTGGGAAGATATTTCTTCAGTTTTTTATCACAGGATATTTACATATACAGTACCTGTCTAAATTATTAGACGAACTATAAGATTCTATGTAAAATCTTAATTATCAGGTGATACTATACAGCTTTATTATTTTTACGTGACTGAAACCGGTTTGCACTTCTTTACGTCCGTGTATCAATTGGCTTAACATTGTATTGCTATACGTTAAAAATAAATGCAAATAGGAATTGTATAAAAAATCTTCTATATAAAACTCTCTTAGATGTATGTTTAAATATAAAAGTATTGCATATAAATTTGTACAAATCATCCAATTATTAAAACGCTACAGTGCGTTTAATAATTTGGTTTAGTTATTATTATATACTAATATAATACCTAATATAAAAAATATTCTATATTTACATAATATACTGTTTAATTTATTCAATGGTCTAAATTATATTATATACTGTCAAATTTAACCAATTGATATAGGACGTGACTGAAACAGGTTTCAGTCATGTAAAAACAATAAAGTTGTATAGTATCACCTGATAATTAAGATTTTACATTGAATCTTATAGTGATTCTAATAATTGCGCCAAGGACTATACATTTTACACTTTGATAACTGTTAATACAAATCTTTGTCAAAAGGTTTTTGAAAGAAAAGCTATGAACTGAGAACCTTAAATTTTTTAAAAAGTTGCATCAAAAATCTTTCATACCTCAAACAGTATTTCAGTTAACGCTAAAACACTAACACAGTATACAAATGATATAATCTCAAATGTCCCCAAACAATTTCAAAGCGATATCAAGATCAGTAAAGAGCATAATAGCGATAAAAGCATAAAAGCGATATAGAGATCAGTAACGATCATAAAAGCGATAAAAACATAAAAGCGATATCAAGATCAGTAAAGATCATAATAGCGATAAAAGCATAAAAGCGATATCAAGATCAGTAAAGATCATAATAGCGATAAAAGCATAAAAGCGATATCAAGATCAGTAAAGATCATAATAGCGATAAAAGCATAAAAGCGATATCAAGATCAGTAAAGATCATAATAGCGATAAAAGCATAAAAGCGATATCAAGATCAGTAAAGATCATAATAGCGATAAAAGCATAAAAGCGATATCAAGATCAGTAAAGATCATAATAGCGATAAAAGCATAAAAGCGATAGCAAGATCAGTAAAGATCATAATAGCGATAAAAGCATAAAAGCGATAGCAAGATCAGTAAAGATCATAATAGCGATAAAAGCATAAAAGCGATATCAGAAGAAAAGATCATAATAGCGATAAAAGCATAAAAGCGATAGCAAGATCAGTAAAGATCATAATAGCGATAAAAGCA
Source organism: Parasteatoda tepidariorum (assembly GCF_982258835.1). Classification (NCBI taxonomy): domain Eukaryota; kingdom Metazoa; phylum Arthropoda; class Arachnida; order Araneae; family Theridiidae; genus Parasteatoda; species Parasteatoda tepidariorum. The sequence continues at coordinate 77,788,789 of NC_141758.1, forward strand.
TAAAAGCGATATCAGAAGAAAAGATCAGTTTCAGCATTATTTATATGTGCCCTAGCGACTCCCCATAACATTGTAATTTTGATGCATATTTTATTAACATTTCTCACTAATATGTTAATTTTAGTATTTTGGTATAACCCCCTTAAACTTAGATATAGGCTTTTATTTTACTCGGATTCAATGTATTTTTATTTATACAGCGCTTATATTTTACACAAGAAACTAGTGCATCATTATTTAATTTTATTTTCTAGAACAAAATTATGCTTCAGAAACTTTATTTGGAACCTACATAGCTGCAAATCTTATATTGTATAAACACTGTTATGAAATTTTAGTTCAAATATTCTGGTTCAATTTATTATACAGAAAAAAACCTTTGCGTTCTGTCATTAAATTCGAGTTCATTATAGTTTTTATTCCCTAAGCACATGCATACCTTTTAGATTAATTCATACTTCAAAAAGCATTTCTTAGCAAATATCGTTTTAAACTCGAGATCAGTACTGTATTTTATCGTACGAGTAAAATCGTAGCATTTAACTATAAAATCTAATTTAATTTATATACTCTCTAAAAATTTTCCCCTCTAGATTACGTTTAGTGACTAGCAAAATGCGAAATATAAAACTGAATAATAAAAATTTAAAGGAATTTATACCATTCTCTGAGGTCAGCATGATGAAAAATTACAAATTTTATCATTCATTACAAACCCATATTTTATTATTAATTTTTCCTAAAGCGCTTCTGTAAAAGTTATCGAGTTTTTTGGTGTTTTTATCGATACAGAAATACGGTAAATTCAACCAAATTCTGGTAGTTTTGATATTACTATTTTTCTCAGTGTAGACTTATATTATTATATTAAAATTTAGATTATCTATCGTACAATAATAAGTTATATATAGTTAAAACAAAAATATATTATTATGTCCAACAGGAACAAGAACATCATTAGGGGAACTTTTATGCATGACAAATTCCTTATATTTGACTAATATAATTTATCCAACAGCTCAATTTTTGCAGTTTATTGAATAAAGTTTAAAGTTTAATACTGCAAATATAAATTGAATATTAAATTAGTGTGATAAAGTATTTCGTCAAAAGCAAATAGTTGCTGATATATTAAAGGTTTATTGGTTGTAAAATAAATTACTCAAGGTGAAAACGATTCTTCTCATTTTATTCAGTAAATTTTACTAACTAAACTTCGATCTTTACTATACTTCATAAAAGAAAAGAAAATAGCTATTTTGTTCTCGAATAAGAGAGAAAGCAATGAAAACTGTCGAGACTATAATTTGCCAAGACAGTGAATTCTTTCGCCATATTTGGTCAAAGTGAGTTCTTCAATAAATAGCTAAAAATTTACGTTAGCGTTATAGTAGGTAATTTTCATAAGTTTTTTGAGAAGCGTTTTCGACAATCAATATAAATAGAAAATTTGGGTAAAAATATGGTCAGCCACCTTTATTTTTCATTAAAAGTTATTTTAATTTAAAAGTTATTTGACTAATATAATTTATTCAGCTAATATTTTGATTAAAAGTTATTTTAATTCATTAACGTTCATTGAAAAGAAAATCAAAAAGTAAATAAAACGATCTCAAATAGTATTGAGAACTCTTCTTAATTCGAAAATAACGGCAATAAGTAATAGATTTAGAATATTATTAATACATCTTTACTAATTAATACATCATTACTTATTAATATTATTAATACATCTTATCTCTAATAATTACTTATCTTAAAAATATATCTAATTAATTCTCTTTTTACGACATGATCTTAGATATCGTGGCAAAATCACCATATTTACCAAATTTTATCACATATTATAAAACCATATTTTATTGTTATCTTTACGAAAGCGCTTCAGTATAAATTAACGAGCTTTCTTTCGGTCTTTCCATAGAACCAGAAATACGGTAAATTGTATCATATTCAGGCAGTTTTTTTCTACGTGAAGAAAAGACGAAACACTCATTAATTACATTCGTTTTTATTCGAAAACTAAGATTCAAAACAAAAAGATTTTTAAGAAGCGCCAGCAAAAAAAAAATGCGAAGCAAATACAAGACATCTCCAAAAGAAAAAAAAAATCCCCCTAAAATTTTAAAATACCAAATTAAAGAAACAAGATAAAACAGGATAAAAACATTTACGCGATTGGAGAATAATTATTCATAACACACAAAACTTTTTGCAGAAATCGTAAACGAAACTGACTGTTTCAGTCCCAGTTCAATCTAAGTATAGTGCGGCTTTCAGGAGAACTCCTCCAGACACCAGTAGCGCGTCGTGGCGGGTACCATGGTTACGAGGTAAAGTCTATTCAAATAGGGGTGTGGGTTAAATAGTTTTGTCTTGATCTTGGCATAGGTCAGCATGAATAAACCAATCGACACCTTCATTCCTCTATTGCACCCCCATTAGAAATGTGCTCTCACTTGTTACCATATCAGCAGACTTTTAGTCTTGAGAAGTTCTCCTCAAAGCCGCACAGTAAGTCAAAATGCGGCATAAAACACGGTGACCCTTTTCATCACAAAAGTTGCATTATTCACCACATCCCCATAGTTGCCGCATACCCCCATATTTGATAACACCATCATGGCCTACATCTACAGAGGTAAGTCCACAGAAACCTAATGAGAATGAGAATGAATCGTATTGTTTCGTGAGAAAAAATTCTGCTTTCTTGGAGGATCTTTCCACTCCTGTTCTCTTCCTGAGGACCATTTCTAATACCACGAAGATCCAATTACCTCTGCTTGCTCTTCTGACTGACCATTGAATGGTGGTCCAGTGATGAGTCTTTTTCTTGCTGCTTTGCGTACGTGTAGTGTTTATCATTTGAAATGATGAGGACGGGTGTGTGCGTGACGGAAAGAGTATGATTGTCATGTAAGGGTTAGTTTATATGATTTTTGTAATTATGATGCCCCTTTATATATAGACACCAAGGAAGGACAACTAAAGTGACTAAAGGCTTGCTTCTAAACGTTGGTCAAAATCACAATGTTTCCTTGATATCATTCAAAAATGATTTTAAGTTAACCATAAAAGCATAACAAGCAAGCGATCATCATTTGCAATCGAGAACGAACTCCAATTCGCACAAATGACATTGTCTTCATGCTGTTTGGAAGAATTTAACAGACTTCAGCCACTTCATATTATCGGATCATTTAATTAGAATGAAATTTATTTGACAAGATTTAGGCCAAGATTGCTCCACCGTCCTGAGTATACCTACTAAATCCAGCTTAGATGTTATTCAGCACTATGTCGGTAATTTGACAAAAATGCATTGATATCTTTAAAACAATTTTAAAAATTTTAAGACGTACTTTCATAAATAATAAATGTTAAAAAATAATGCTAATAAATGAATAAACATGAATAATAGGAATGAATAATACTAAATTATGAACAATATTCAGGGAAGTATATTTTGATGCTAAATATTATTCAGAGGTGTTCCTTACATGAAAAAAACAATGCCGTCAATCAGCGTATACTGAGAAAAAGGTATGGTCAAAAAATTCGCTGCATTTCTGGTTCTATGAAAAAACCAAAAGCTTCAAAAACTTTACCGAAATGCTTTGGTAATGCTTTTGGTAAAAATAAAATACGGTAACTAAAAATAAATAAGATTTTATATTTTGAGATAAAATTTCGTAAATGTGAACAAATTTGGAAATTTTATTCTGATACCTTAGAGCAGAGCATAAAAGCTATATAGTCGTTTAAAATTACTTTTCAGTTTTTTACTTTCGACTAAATGTGAAATAATTAAAACTGTAATTTTAATAACCAGAATTACCAGTCAAAAGTTACCATATAAACGGAAAGTTTACAAATTAATGTTTTAAATATCCTATATTTTAGTCTTATTTACCAGAATTAATGGTTTGTTTTGGCAGTAATAACAGTTCTTTCTCCGTACACTTGAAATCATTGCAATCACTGCATATTACGAATATTTGCATACAAAATACTTGAAAAAGAATAACAATCTTAAATGTTTTTCGATACAAAATATAAAATTAAACATCTATAGGACCAAATATGTCAACCAAGACAGTTAATGGAATACGAAACTGTTGAACTAGATCGCGCTATGAAGAAAAGCTGGTTGAACGATTATTCCATCCGCGTACCACTCTCGGGAACCCTTGGTACAATTTGCTGGGTACCTGTTCCGGAAACGCAATTTGTTACCATCTTTCGAGTCTATGCATCCCCCCTTCATCTAGTATTCCCATTTCTTTTTTCGTGATCAGGTATATAAAGTGGTCGGAAATTTTCACAATCTAAGCCACTTGCTTTAGTTCCTTCTCTACTTTTTTTTTTTTTTTTTTTTTTGTCTTTATTTTTTCCTTTCAGTATAAATACTATTCGCGTGTTAAAGTAGGTGAAAAATATTAAAGTTTATGCTAAAATTTTGAATAAAAAATGGAATTTTTTGTGGCAGAGGAATATGTAAATGTATTACAAAGTTTTGTATTTGAAAATTTACAGCGCATGCTAAACTGAATGATATGAGTTTCAATTCTTATGGGAACACAAATAATTGAAAATAGATTAAAAAATCAAAAAATCAATTTGCATTTTGATTTTTTGTCAATAATTATAAAAATTGCAGTAAAAAGTTAAGAGAAATAAAGTTTCAACTTATGTTATTATTTTTCTTCAGATTAGTGAAAACGGAATTTTTAAATAAAATGTTGCATTGTTACTTTAATTGTCATTCATGTGGATGAAATTTTCAGAATGTCTCAGTTTCAGTTACGTTTGTGGCTGAAAAATGGTTATTTAGTCGCTTTCGTTAATATCTTCATTTGCAATTTAAATATTTAATTTATTTAACAAACGTAAAAGTATTAACGATATTTTTATAAAATCAGTTTTTTCCAAGTTAACCAAACTGTCTAAAAAATAGATGTGCACATACAACAACTTTTTTAGCTTAAGAATTACAAAGGTGAATATAAATATTAACTTTAAATAACGTACTTAAGGCTAATTTTCGAAAAATCCGGCGTAATTGGACATGATGCTTTTTTGCAAATAATAGGCTATTTTTATAACTGCTCTGAGTTTGCAACTGTTACTCTCGTGAGTTTGCAACTGTTGCTGTTAGGTCAAATTTACCCTATCTAGAACCAACGTTGTCTACGCCTATTATGAAAATGGCGCAAAACGTGACTATGGAGAAAAGCGATAGTTTTATGAAAATGAAAAGCGCTTTGGAGAAAATGAAAAGCGCAATTTTGTAATATTTAAAAACTTACTCCAATTCTGCATTACTTGGGCTCAAACAAATTTGCAAAAAATAAGAAGCAGTAATTTTAATAATTTTCATCCGGGTGGAATCATGTCAAATTGGCGATATTTAAAAAAGTTTAATGACTTTTAAAATATTTAACTTATTGGTCTGTTCTAAATCCCAGATAACTCTTCATAGCAAGATTATATATACAGTCTAAAATCATTACATTGCTTCAAGTGTAAGACTCTTAAACTATGGCTTTTTTTATTTTCCATGGCGACTGAGCTTCGAAAAAGAGCTTTTATCACGTTTCGGCGCAGTTTTCACAATATGGCAACCCTTGATGTTTCAAACTATGAGAAATGTAAAACTATTTGCTTTTAAACGTTTGCGAATTTTTAGCTACAACTACTCTTCAAGCAACAGCCTCTCGAATTAGAATACACTCTTCTAGAACGCAGTAGCTAATGTGTTTCCAACTTGAAATGTGCTGTTCCACAAATGCTTAACGAAGCCTACTAATAAAATTTTATTACTTTGAAACTTCTTATTTATTTTATACACTGATAAAAAGTCTTTTTAATAGGAGAATAGTAATAAGCATTAACAAGAATTTAAATGCAAGCAATAAAAACTCTCAGTATTATAATTTAAATAGTGTGGTGGAATAACAGGACAGGGAACATTCACCGATACAGCATTGTAACAAAGTATAAAAATATAATTTTATAGCCCTAAAGGCAATCACCATAATTATTAATCCATATATCAGCAACCGCAGTTTCTCATTAAATACAAACAATACCAGAGTCACCAATACAAATTAATAATAGCTTCAAGCAGCAAAGTCGTTTGCAAACTATTAACAATAAAAATTTTTAACCAAAGAGGTTGCAGACGATCGAAACCAACTTTTGAAGTGAAGTGAATAGCATTATTTTGTTAGAAGCAAGCGATTTCCCAAAGCGATCCATTGTTAAAGGACATAGTTAGTCCTGTCGACCACAGTCGCTAATTAGAAATAGCAGAGCGTAAATCAACTTCGTTTATATTCTCTTTACGGCATTATCCTAATCATCCACGGGATAGGTAAGCTGGAAAGAATTCGTTGAGGTTGGAGGATCTCTCTGCGAATCAATTAATTTAAGCGACTCATTTTCTCGTCCAAGTTATTACCACTAAAACTAAGAACTAAATAATATAAAAATCTGTGAATGGCGGTTACATTTTCGGAACTAATTGATAATCAATAGGAATTCCGAGAAGGTTGAAGTATCTTTACTTAAGTATGCTAAATCGAATAGTTAAAGAACGATGATCAATATAAACATATGACTATGAAGGAATTAAGTAACTATGGCAAAACTGAAGAATTTAATACTACATATTTTGCCTCTTAAATATTTCGTGAAGAATATATTATCATGCCTTAATAACTTTACAAGTTTAATAACTTTTTTTAATTTCATCTACGTAATACTTATAAATATTTGTCTTTTAGTTCTTTTCTCAATCATTAACTTGTTTTTTCAAGAAAGCGCAGATGATCGGAAATAAAATTCGGTAAATCGATACTTTTTTTCCCCAACTTATAAGATATATGATAAAAATATAAATAATCTGCAATACCGTTTATGCCAGAAAATATTATGGTACAAAAAATGAAATGTACCGTAATTTTTACAGTGATTATTACCGAATCACTGTAATTAAATTACGATACAATATTTTACGGTAAAAATGGATTTTACGGTGAAATTAATTTCACAGATCATGCATAATATTTCGGTACTTAATACAGTAATTTTATCAAGAATTTTGTGCAGCGCAAATAAAAATGTTTTCGTTTAAAACACGATGTTCCTCGTACAAAACTTTGATTAAAAATGTTACCAAAATGCAACATTTATCTTCATATCTGTTCTTAAATTTTGAACTAAAATCGACGATAATTATTTTTAAAAGTGAATTATTTATTTCTATGCTGAAATTTGCTGGTGGAAAGGCATTAAATCTTTTAAGAAAGAACAGAAAACCATAATTTTTTCCTCTTCCAATTTAATATACCAATCTTTTATATTTACTTACTTTATTGCCCTCTGAGGAATATGAGCAGAATTTAAACAGAGACAAGAGACATAAAATTCCTAAATCCACGCAATTTAAATTAATCCTTCCGGTAGGTATCCTAAGGCGGCTTATTTAAACTACTTAATCACCACGGAATTTTCCAGAGCAAATATTTGTCTTTCATTTCGAATTAAATACAGATATTTGATGTGTCAGCTATTATCATCTCTGAATATCCGGAAGCATTACGTAAAATGATTAAAAACGTCCCCTGTGTAAGCAGAATTTAATCACTTAACAGAAATTTAAAACGTCAAATTAGATAAAAATGATCTGTAAAGCGAAGCTTTTTATTTGTCATTCCTTAAAAATTTATAGGAATCAGAATGAAGGATCTTTTTGAGTTTCAGTACTTGTGGATAATGTATTTAAACATGCAAATGATAATTTCTCTGAACTTAAAGTTTGTATTAAAACACAGTTATATAGTTACAGTTATAAACATGGAACGAAAAGTACGCTTTAAACTATCTGAATTGTTACCGAGCAAAAGGTTAAAAAAGTTAAACTTTTTTAAACACCAGAGAGTGGAGATATCTTCTCTTATTGTTGTACGTAAGCAAATATTTAAAATTAAGTGAAATGTTTTAATGACTACGTATTTTTATTAGAATTTTATTAAATAGCATTAAACTGATTTTAATTTTAACCGTAGCGTTTTGATGGAAATAAAGATTTATATGAAATCGAAAAACGAAAAACTGATTAGTGCAATTTAAATAAACCGACCCGGCTAGTGCAATGGAAATGGTTTTTAAGTTTCTAACAATTATGAATCTCAGTGCCGGGATAGCCTGGTCGGTAGGGCGTTGAGCCCATGTCCGAGAGTTCGTGGGTTTGAACACCGCCGGGCAAAGACTCCCCGTGTAGTAAAGTGACGGATGCACGTTAAATCTGTCGAGTCGCAAAAGTCATCCATGTTCCCATAACAATTCAATACCTCTGGGGGTACTGGATTAGAGATCGATAGTTCTCTGATTCAGGTCAAAATTACGATCTGTGGATGAATGAATAGATGTATGAATGGGTACGTCCTATAAAAGAGTGCGACGTACGGTGCGGCAGAAGTCGAATTCCAGGCCATAGATGGCGCCTCTGAAAAACAAGAAACGCACTCTTTGCCTTAAATTTGCTCGGTGTCAGGGTCACGTGATGTAATAACACGCATTTTCTGATGTTGCGAGCTAAAAGCTTGATATTATAGATATGATCATTTTTTTTTTGTTTTGGTTTTTTGGAGGATGGATGAAAAGGAATAATAAAATGGTGAATTAGTTTTTGTAGAATTTTGCGTTATTTCTTTTGTAAAAGGTTACGACTGACAAATGTGCGGGGAAACCCCAATGGATTTCGAAATAAAAGATTGGTAGTTGTTTGTTCTATGAATTTCAAGTTGTTTGATGGAAGATAGTGAGTTATTTAGATTGTCTTGAAATTGGTTTAGGAAGTGGCATTTTTTTTTTTGTAAGAAGGTGCAGTTTAGAAAGTAGTAGGTGAAAAATGGCATTTTTAGGAAGAGCTTTAAAAGTAGATTTGAAGTGTTTGGCGGAAGAGTTAGGAGAAACGGCAACGGAAGACATGAGAGTTACCGAATTAAAGAAGATTATATTGGCAAGTACGGAGTACGAAGAGGAGTTTGTGAAGGAATTATTAAAAAGAATAGTTAGTGGAAGAGAAGAAATAAAGCGCCAACAAAAAGAAGATGAAATTAGGCGACAAGAATATGAAATTAAGCAACAGGAAAGGGAAGACGAATTAAAGCGGCGAGAACAGGAAAGGGAAGATGAATTAAAGAGGCGAGAACAGGAAAGGGAAGGTGAATTAAAGCGGCGAGAACAGGAAAGGGAAGATGAATTAAAGCGGCAAGAAAAGGAATATGAATTGGAGAGGTTGAAGATAGAAGCTTCATTGGTACATACTGGTACTATAGGAGAGACGAGCAGCTCTCGAAATGAAGAAACAAGAGAACATGTACCTGGTGGATTGCAAAAATTAATGCGTACTTTTGATCCAAAAGAAGGTGATATAAGTTTTTATCTAATATTGTTTGAAAGACAAGCACGAAGAGTCCATATAAAAGAAGAAGATTGGGTAACGCATCTTGTTGGATTATTGCCTCTAGAAATGGCGAATTTAATTGCAAGGGAGCCTGAAGAAAAAGCAAATGATTATAAACATGTAAAAGGTATGTTATTGAAAAGGTTTAAATTGAGCCCAGAAGCATTTAAAATAAAGTTTAAGAGACATTGTAAAGCGGCTGAGAGCACTTGGCGAGATTTTGGATTTGAATTGGCGAACTATTTTAACGAATGGGTTTCGGGACTAAAAATTAATGATTTCGACAGCCTGAAACAACTTGTCATTGTCGAACAGATAAAAGAACGAGTACCTGGAGACATACAAAATCATTTTATTGATGAGTGGAGTAGAATTTGCTCAGTTGACACACTTGCTGAGAAGCTAGATGAGTACGAGAATGCAAGGAAATATAACCAAACTACTAAATTCATTGCTTCTCAACCATATAGGAACTTATACCGGGAAAAACCAAACATGGTTAGTAGAAGATATCATACATTTGGTGAAGGATATAAACATGAGCATAACAACCATGGCAGAATTGATAAGCGGAGTTCTTCCCAAAATCCAGTCACATGTTTTAATTGTGGACGAGTAGGACACTTGGCACGATTTTGTCGAGATAATAAAGAGAGGAGAAGAAACATTGAAGGCAAAGTGGCCGAGGTTCAAGTATCGGAAGGGCAAGTATCCGAAGTTAAGGTACTCAGAAATGGAAATATCGAAAGCAAAGTAGTCACTGCAAGATTTAACGGTGAAGTCATGATAGGAAACAAAAAATGTAAAGGCGTTCAACCAAAAATAGCTGCCCTTAAGAAAGTTAGAATTTCATATAATGGAAATGAATACGAAGCTGTAGTAGATTCTGGTGCACAAATAAGTGTATTTAAAAACGATATAGTGGGTAAGGAAGTGGATTACAAAGGACATATAATACTACAACCTGCGTTTGGCGAAAGTCTAAAAGCTGAATTAAAAGAAGTGGAAATCGCTTTGGTAACGGAAGGATATATTACGCCTATAATTAAAACGATGATAGCAGCCGTCAATGGGTTAAATGCTGACATTTTGTTGGATGCTGAAACTTATGAGGCATTATTAGAACAAAAAAGAGTATACGATCCCAGTTTTACTGCTGCTATGAAGCTAAGATCAGATTCCCGAAAGGAGCAGTTATATATGAGTGCAAGTGACGGAGAAGAGCAGCAGGAGCCAACAGTAGGTGAATGCGGTGATAAAAAGAATGGAAATGAAACCGAACGATTCAAGATACAACAACAAAGTTGCGATACTCTCCAAGAAGCATGGAAATTGGGGAAGCAAAATAAAGGAGGGTATGTGATACAAAATAATATACTATGCCATGAAGAGCTGTTGGACGGGAATAGAATACAACAATTAGTAATTCCCGAAATTAGAAAAGGTAAAATACTAGAAATTGCCCACGAGTCAGTATTCGGAGCACATCTAGGAGCTCGTAAAACAATTCAAAGAATTAAATTTTCCTTTTATTGGCCAGGGATGGTCAAGGAAATTAAAGCTTATTGTAGCTCATGTCATGGGTGCCAAGGTAGAAGAGTTGTTCGTTCAGTAGACAAAATTCCGATAACACCTGTGTCACGTCCTGAACTTCCATTCCAAGTGGTGAACGTAGATCTAATTGGTCCTCTAGATCCAGTATCAGCACAAGGACATAAATATATCCTTTGTTTGATGGACCAACATTCAAGATGGCCTGAAGCAGTCCCGCTCAAATCGTTAACGGCAAGGAATACATGTGAAGCACTGCTCGAAATATTCTGTAGGACAGGAATTCCAGAAGTAATCGTGGTGGATAATGCGACAAATTTTACGGCAAGTTTAACGCAAGAGTTTTTGAAGGTTTTAGGAGCTTGTCCGCGATTTTCAACGCCATACCATCCGGAAGGGAACGGATTGATTGAAAGATGGAACCAAACTTTCAAAAATATGCTACATCACATTATTAGAGAAGTAGGAAGAAATTGGCATCGACACATACCATTTGTACTATGGGCTTATCGAGAAGTTCCAAATGCAACTACAGGAGTACCACCTTTTCTGCTAATGTACGGGAGAGAACCGAAAGGCCCGTTATCTATATTGAAGTCAATTTGGGCCGGAGATATGTTTTTACCTTTGAATATGAAAGGATCAGCGGAGGAATATTTAAAAGAGTTAAAAGGAAAATTAGAAATAGCAACCGAAAAGGCAAGGTTAACAAGTGATGTGCAACAAAGTAACTATGCCAAATATTACAATAGAAGGAAAAAATACCGGGAATTTGCGCCCGGAGATCAAGTACTTGTGCTAATGCATGATTCATCCAATTCATTATATGCCAGATGGATAGGTCCAGTAAAGGTAATTAGAAGAGTGAAACCGAATTCGTATTATTGGCAAATGCCTGAAGGAAATTTAAGATTATTGCATGTTAACAAAATGAGAGAATACAAAGCGAGAATTCAAACAGTTGGAGTTGTCTATGATATTGATGATGAATTTGGTGAAATATACGAAACACCAACTCTTCCTACAGATGTGGAAAGCTATGAAGCATTGAAAGGATTAAATTTGGATTACTTACCCAAAATGCAACAAAATCAATTGAAAGATCTTTTACATAGACGCAAAACGTCGTTTTCGGGGAAGATAAGGATAGCTAAAGTTGGGAAACATGCGATAAAGCTGAAAGCTGAGGAGGATACGATGAAACCAAAAACGTATAAGATACCAGAAAACTTAAAGGGGAAAGTGGATGCACAGATCAATGAATTGCTAGCGTTAGGACTGATTGAACCGGTGGTAAGTGAGATAGCACACCCGGTAGTATGTGTTCATAAGAAAGACGGAACAATCAGGTTATGCATTGATTTCAGAAGTTTGAATGCTCTTACCGTTCCGGATGCATATCCAATGCAAAATATGATGGAGTTGAATTTCTTAGTAGGAAAGAAGAAATTCATTACTGTGCTAGATATGTTGAAGGGATATTGGGCTATACCGATGGAGAACGGCAGCAAACACCTCACAGCATTCCGAACTCACCGAGGCCAGTACCAATGGAATGTATTACCCTTTGGATTAAGAAATGCTGCTGCAACCTACCAAAGAGCTATGTCTAAAGTGGTTCAGTCCATGTCTGATTTCACTTGTGCTTATATCGATGATTTAGCAGTATTTTCTGATACGTGGGAGGAACATTTGATTCATCTTGAAGAAGTTTTTAAGAGATTGGAATATTTTAATTTCTCCGTGAACTTGAGAAAGTGCGAATTTGCTAGACAAAAGGTTAAATACTTAGGACATATTATTGGTTCAGGTAAACATGCTCCTGACAAAGAACGAATAAGAGTAATACAGAAATTAGAGGCACCCAAAACCAAAAAAACAACTGAGAAGTGCTTTGGGATTATGCAACTTTTACAGGCAGTATATTCCAAACTTCGCAAAGATTGCTCTTCCACTAACAGAGCTTACTAAAAAGAAAATTCCTAATGAGATTCCTTGGAGCGAAGAAGCTGAGAAGGCATTCAAGGAATTGAAGACGTCGCTATGTAAGATCGCAGAGTTACAAGTCCCAGACATAGAGAAACCATACTACTTGCATACGGATGCATCTCAAAATGCGGTCGGATGTTGTTTAGGTCAGTTAGATGAAGAAGGAAATATTCGTCCCATAGCTTTCGGTAGCCAGAAGCTGAATTCAACTCAACAGAAATGGTCTACAATTGAAAGGGAAGCTTATGCTATTATTTGGGCTTTGCAGAGATTTGAAACCTTACTCTGTGGTGCTAAGATTATTTTATTAACTGATCATAATCCCCTAGTATTTCTGACGAGTGCGACACCCCAAAGCCCGAGGTTGCAGAGATGGGCGTTAGCCATTCAACGCCATGATATTGAGGCAAGTCACATCAAAGCATCGAAACTTAGTAATGCAGATGCATTGTCCAGACTGTAAATATAAACTAAAATAAGACTCTGAACATTTTTTCCTATTATTATTATTAGGTGATTAAAGTAAATACCTAGTGTTAAGTTAAACCTAAGATTCAGTGAATATTTGGGTGAATGTGAAACATAGTTTGTTTATGTGTAAAGTGTGACCCTTAAATTATTTGCCATATTCGATCTTTGGATCTAATATGACTCTGGGGGGAAGGTGTCAGGGTCACGTGATGTAATAACACGCATTTTCTGATGTTGCGAGCTAAAAGCTTGATATTATAGATATGATCATTTTTTTTTTGTTTTGGTTTTTTGGAGGATGGATGAAAAGGAATAATAAAATGGTGAATTAGTTTTTGTAGAATTTTGCGTTATTTCTTTTGTAAAAGGTTACGACTGACACTCGGTTTCACCAAGCAGGCTTGCCCGTGTGGCAAGAGGCACTAGAAACAACAACAGCAATTATAAATCTAATATTATTTGTTAAGTATGCTACTGTTATTGTTTTTCTTTCAGGCTTCTACTGAACGATAAAAATTAATGGATTTACCGAATGTATTATTATGATTTTATGTAAAAAACATTGTTCGTAAAGTCCGCAATCGAACGATTGTTTATAACTTGATAAGTTGAAGATATTAGAAAAGCACTCCACTGGACCAGTGTAACAGGACTGTCCAATTTTTAAGAGATAATATCGTAAATACTCTATATAATTTAACTTCTATTTTTTTTTCCATTATATCTTGAATAGTTTTACAATTACATAGACCTGCGTGTACACTTTATAAACGCTGATAGGTGAAAGTCATTTTCACCATAAAACGCCCAATTGCAAACGGAAGAAGAAAGCACTACATCAAGATCATTCCACATGATGGGTCAATTTCGAAACATAAATGCAATGTAAAAATATCTCATTTATGCATTCTTTTTCATTTCAACGAGATACAATTATTGTATTTTTAAATTGAAGAAACTATCATTATTTGAGTTAGTTGATTTCAATGAAATAATTATAACAATAGCTTAAAAAATATAAGCTCAGCCAAAGAATCTCTTGTGTACCTAACAATTACATTTAAAGAAAGTTATATTTATTGGTCGGATACATTGGAGCTCCATAAGAAAAATAAAAAGTTATCATATTTCAAGTACTAATTACTTCGTATCTATATTGTTATTTGAATAAAAACATAATTATTATCGAAAGTATTCAACAAAGATTGCCAGCACGCGATAGGAATTTTAAGTTTTATACTAATAAAACTAGTTACAACAGATCATACAATAATTTCACATTCATTAGCAATTCATCCTGATATTTATTAGACGGTGTTCGTGTTCAGAATATTTAATCGCTTTAGTTACATTGATCAGTTTTTCTTATTTTATGCGAAAATTCAAAGAAAAAAAAAACTCTATGTAGTTAAAAAATTCAATTCCAAAGAACTGAAAACTTTTCCTTATTCAAAAAGCATCATTAAAATTAAAAGTATCTGAACATTTAAAAGTGCCGGTTGTGCTAAAATGGAAGACAAAAGACGTGAAAAAATTATAAAAAGAAAAACCGAAAGTACATAGAAATGCGCGGTTTGTTGCGTTCTGCTTGAAACACAAGGTATTTTATTTAATTTATTTCGCGAATTTTTGATTTTTTAGTTTATAACTCACCAACAAATAGCATTGGCGTATTTTCATTTGGTTTTAAGAAGTTTGAGGTTTGTACATCTTGTAATCCGTTGAAAGCCATTACACACTAGTATCTGCCCAGTTGTATTGTCTTCAGAGCCTGACTAAGACATTGACCTACGGGTCCCTCCTCCCCTCAGAAGATCCCCAAGTCATCAGAGGGGGAATTTCCTTCTTTATTGAACTTTTATCTTAACACTAAAGTCACAGCAGGTTAAGATAATTTTCTGCTTCCTAATTTGAACCAAAATCGCACACTATTTCCCCCTAAATTTAAAAGTTCCTGCATGAAATACGTATTAATAATTCCATACTTTCATGTCCAATGTGTATTTGTGTATTTAGATGTATTAGGTATTTAGGTTATTCGTGTATTTTAGGTAACTCCGAGGCAATAAAAAGCATTCGGTTTTCATGCATTGTCCCTATTTTTATGATTAAAAATAGACACAAGGGACTTTTTTAAGGTTCCAAAAATGTATTCATTTTTATACAGAACGATGATCAAACGCTGCTATAATACCCATTTCTTTCGATAGCCAATTGTTATTTCTTTGAAATTTTCACAATTTTTCACTCTGGTTTTTATCAGCGAAAAATTGAGAAAGTTATATGATTTAAATTTTTAAGAGGTTACCGAAAAATGTGATAGTGTGATGTTGTAAGGTGGAGTAAGATTCTGAATAGTCCGTTATGGGCCCTGAAATCATGAAGGTTATGGTTTCACAATTTCGCAACCAGCGGGATAATTGTGGCTAAGTATAGAGCGGCTTTCAGGAGAACTCCTCCAGACACCCGACTCGCGCCGTGGCAGGTACGGGGAAAGGCCACTTCGAATAGGGGTGTGGGGTGAATAGTTTCGTCTTTATCTTAGCGCAGGTTGTGGTGAGTAAACCAATCGACACCTTCTTACCTCCATTTCACCTCCGTTAGAGTGCTCTCGCTTGTGCTCTCCCAAATGTGCTCTCGCTTGCCACCATATTAGCAGACAGCCCCAAACTTTCAGTCTGGAGGAGTTCTTCTCAAAGCCGCTCTATAGTCAGCATTGCGTTAAAGCTTTACTTCTTTGACAGGCTCATTAGCAGCTGAAGTTGTAATGATTTCAAGCCCTCACTAAGGATTATCATGGTTTTTCGAATCGCTTTCACCAAGCCACAGTTAAAAGCCAAGCAAATAAAAAGCCACAGTTTAAACACCTTACACTTGAAACAAAATTATAATTTTAAACTGTATGTTACACTTCGCCGTTAAGAATTATTTGGGCTTTAGAGTGGACAAATAAAAAGAATATTTTAAAAAAAGTTATTAAACCTTTTTGAAAATCGCCAATTTGGAGCAAGCTTTGGTGTAAGTTTTAAAATATTAAAAAACTTAGACGACAAGCAATTCTCATTTTCTTAAAATTGTGGTTTTTTTCGATATTGATGTTTAGAGCCATTTTCGGAATAAACATAGAGGACGCTGACTAAAGATTGGCTAAACTTGATCTAACAGCCACGAGTAACTATTGTAAGCTCACACCAGTTATGAACATAGCATATATTTCATTCAAAAAGCATAAATCATGCGATTACAGATCCTTCGAAAAACAGCCTTAAACCACGGTACTTTAAAATGAGTTCAGTGCCTTAAGCCATTGAGTCATTGAGGTTCTGAAGTAAGTATGTTAGTTGTAAAAAAAAATATATGCATCTTTTAAAATTTCCGATATTGATCAAAATTTCTTGTGTTCTTGCGTTCTATGCTTCGCAATGTTTTACAATAATACTTTTAAAAAAAGTTTGTTTTTTAAGTTACGAAAAGAGCATGGTAACTTTTATCCTCTCCAATTTTATCTAATAATCAAATCAAATTATTTCTGAGCAATACGTCACAGAAATACGTTTATAACATTAAAGAAAACAGCTTTTGCATTAAAGAAAGCAGAGTTTTTCCCGAATATTAGGAGAAGTTTTTTCAAAAAAAAAAGAAGTACGAAAATTATTAAAGAATCCCAAATGTATGTTTTATAGGAAGAAAAAAAATCTAAAAATGGGAAGAAAATACGAATAAAATATGCCAAAAGAAGCGCCCTGTTTCGTTCCTTCAACCCAAGGAACAACAATCCAATTACTCAAAAGGCACCGGAAAGCCAGAAATGATCGAAAACCTTTTCAAGTCCGTTATTCTCGAATTTCGGAACCAAAAAAAATGACTAAGATCATCTGCTACAATGACACTTTCCTTGTAGTTCAATAGCAAAGCGGATGAACAGGCAAAAAAAAAAAAGTTCGAA
Source organism: Parasteatoda tepidariorum (assembly GCF_982258835.1). Taxonomy (NCBI): domain Eukaryota; kingdom Metazoa; phylum Arthropoda; class Arachnida; order Araneae; family Theridiidae; genus Parasteatoda; species Parasteatoda tepidariorum. The sequence continues at coordinate 77,806,221 of NC_141758.1, forward strand.
ATTTTGTATGACAAAGTCATCCATTGACTTGATAGGATCATAAATTTTTCACGGATCTCCTCCTCCATAACGCATGCGCGTAATTTTCTTTAGTTCCTTCCCCCCTTTTTTTATCTCTCGTTTCTTGTTTATTTTTTACTACATCAGTCAAATCGATTTTGAGATCCACTAGCACTTTTTACATGCCTGATAAGAAGTGTTGTTTTTTTCTTGTAATAGATTTCCTTTTTCTTGTCATGTTATTGATTTGTCAAAAGACAAATAAAAATTGTCGAAGTATTGTTCTACAAAAAGAAAAATCCTAAAATTGCCTTAGTTTTCATATAATAGCTCATATTTTTCTTTAAACTCAATTATAAGTTGAACAACTTTTTGCACTTTTTTTCTCAATGCAAAATTATTGTCCGAAATATTAAAAACAAAAATATCTGTATTACATAACGCTAGTCATAATGCTAGATTCATAATATGTGGATCTAGTATTATGACTAAATTACTTTAAAATCCTTATCATCAGTAAAGCAAACCGTCAGCATAATGGCTTTAAACTGTAATCTTTACAGTTTTGCCACTCAGAATACAAGAGAAATTATCGAACATTGTCATGTGAAAGACTTTTGGTAAAAGAGAAACGACAAGAACATTTTCAAGCTAACTTGTCTGCAATGTATTTTCAACTTATAACTGGTATTGCACTACGGATAATTTAATGTGGACTCTGCAGTCATCGCAGCCTGAAGACAAAACTACTAACTTCTAAGCAAGTCTAAACAAGAAGCCTAACTTCTAAACAAGTTTAAAATATTTTTCTTTAAAGCTTACTAAACTACTCAATTACAGTGAAACCTGTCAATTTAGACACCCTTGTAAATTGACTACCTGTCTAAGTTAACATGTTTTACCACGGATCAAATTTATCCTATGTACTAGAAGAAAGCAAGAGATTTTTAACCTGACCACTTGTTGTATATTGACAGCTAAAATAAGTTAAATTTTCTTAAGGAATGTTTATTGAAAGTTATCCCAAACCCTTTGTAAGCAGACCGACAAGGCAAAAACTGTCTAGAAAATTTTATGGTATTATGTTCTGTAATTAGAATTTCATTGAACTTGTAAAACTGACCTAAACAAAAATTTTTTGTGAATTGATCGTATGAGAACAATTATTTAGGTGTATAATAACTAGAGATGTACCGGGAAAAAATTTTGCTGGTTCCGGGAATCCGGTAAAAATTTAGCTTTTAACCCGGCCGATTTCGGGTACCCGAAAAAATTTCGATTTAATATTCAGCTAATTCCAAGTACCCAGCCTTCTGTTATAACAATTTTGAGAAGCACTATAAAGTCGTATAATTTTCTATGGAAGAAATATTTTACAAGATATACAAGGAAATGTATTATAGCATAAATAAATACCGGCTTTTTTTATTTTTAGATTTTTAAAACTCAAATGTTAAAAAAAGCTGGGAATTAGGGAAGATTTTACGAATGAAGCATGATTAACATAAAACTTTGCTATGTAAGAAGGCATCAGTTGATTCTGTTGCTAGCATTGATTTTCTGAAATCGAAAACAAATTCCATCTATGAGGAAAATTCAAACATGCATGTTTTTAGAAAATTCAAACATGCAATCTTTTACTTTCTCTACCTTGAAAAAAATATGAAGCACACCATTCTCATAAAGAGTAAGCTTAAAAATAAACGTCTTGTGCTGCAAATTTATTGTTTTGCTATCTAACGTACCTCTCATATTTGATCTAACTGCTTTAACTAGCAGTTGCTTTAACTTAACTTTAATTAGCAGTTTAGTCTCACACAACATTAAATTAAATACCAGCATTATGGTCAAAGCTTTACCGAAAAATACTGTAAACCAATTTGCTTATCAGATAAAAATTGCTTTACGTTTACACTGACCATTAATAAGCTAAGCCAGCGATTCCAGAAGCACACGGTAGAAATATGCTTTGTTTTTTTAAATGATTCGCAGTAGGCAGAGCCAGGCCAGCCTATTGAATAATTGCTACTTTAGGGATCACTTAAAAAAATTAAATTTTTTACTCCTCGACAGGTCGCAGCGTAGTATAATTTCGTTTCTTTCGACGATTTGTCTTGATTCTACAGACAAACTGCCGAGCCTGAAAAAACTTCAAGGGCTGAAATCAAGATAACTTTTATGAGCATAATGTTAATTTACGGTCTGTAGTCTTATAATGTACGAGAAAAACTCACAGGAAGACCTGTATGGTTTTAGTCAAGTTAACTTTACGGACATACATTAACTTTGTAGACGGACTGGAACAGTTTTTCAGGTAATCTAAAGGTAAAATAGTTTTTAAATGTACTTTTATATTTCACATTGACTTTCTCGAATCACAACGAAAAAATCTAAACCTACATAATGGATATGATGCAATACACTGCCGCATCTAATATAATTCATTCTTAGTATAATTTTGAATTTTGCTCAGAAGACAGGCGAACAGTCTGCTCAGTTGACAGCAGTTCTGCTCAATTGAGTCTGTCTTAAAATGCGAAATGCATCTGCTTTATGTTTTACGGAATGAGGAAAATTATAGAGACTTCATTCCATTTTCGTGAAAAGTAAAATTTAACAAGCATTATTTCAATTAGTTTTTGCTCAATTTCGATCGATGGATTACATACGAAACCCAATTTCAGAAATAAAATTAGTTTTTGTAAGTGACACAAACAGCTCTGTAACACATACGTAATGCAACCCATGCAGAACTTCTCGTAAATTTAATTGAAACAATATACGACAAAAATGTATCATTTTTCTTTAGACATAAAAAATCATCCTGACATGTATATTCATTAAAATTTAATGCTTCCAAAAAGCAATATTTTTAAAGGATTTCAATTATCTTAATGATTTTAAGCCGTTACAGCCACGTGACTTTTTTAACACATTTTTTTCCTCCTTTAGAGCAATTAATATTCTTAATTTATTATAAATCAAGACTAAAACTAAGAATATTAGAGCTCGGAACAACCTCCTAAGTTCAGTAAAACAGAGCGCAACACTTTGCAAATTGAACTTTCGAAAGGCATCCATTTTCTAGAAGCTTTTTAATCAAAAAGACATTAAAAATTCATCACAAAAATAAACACAAAAAAGGTCCCAAAAAAAAGAGGACAAAAAAAAGGAGAAAAAATTATGGTCTCCGTTTGATGGAAACTTAAAAGATAAATGACAATATGGCGTGTTGTTAAGATTTGCAGAATGGGCAGCGAAAAAAACTTTGAAGGTTGATTTCACGCGATTGAACATGACAATATTTTTTCTCTTTCTCTCTAAAAATTCGTTTCACACTAGAGTGAAACATAAGTAAAATCAAACTATGCTTAGGCAATAAAACTAAGGGGTTGTGTATTAAGTAAGTGAGATATTTCAGGGTGTAGTTTGGGCAGCACAAGATTATTTTGAATCTTCTGAAAAGTTCTTAAAATTATGCTTAAATTATAAAGTATTTTTCTTGACATTTTAATTTGTCCATTATGTTCAGGTATAGTTATCCGCACAATAAATTCTTTTGAATTTTTCTAAACTAATTGAAATCATACGTTTCATGACCTCCCACCAATTCCTTCTTCCACCAGTTCCGTAAAGTTCTGCTTGAGCGATTCTAAATAAAACCCTTTAATTCTTTCTTTCTTTCTTTCTCTTTCTTTCTCTCTCTCTCTTTCTTTTTCTCTCTCTTTCTTTCTCTCTCTCTTTCTTTCTTTCCTTCCATCCTTTTCTTTCTTTTCTCTTTCTTTCTCTCTCTTTCTTTATTTTTCTCTCTCTCTCTCATATTTAATGTAATTCTAATAAGCTTCTTGTCTCTGAAGCAAAATTGTTGAAATTTTAATACTTAAATTCATATTGAATAGATTAAATGAGATGAATAAAACAAGCGGGTATTACACCCATTAAACTATTGAAAGTGCAGATAAGAGTCAAATCGGACCGTTACGACTCACAAAAATTAATACAAAGGACATTAAAATGTATTCTAAAAAATCTCTATAGTTTAGAGTCTGCAAAAAATTAATAACTTTGAATGAATTTAAAAACTGCACAACTTGTAGTTTATTAGTAATTAGATTTTTACATACTATGATAAAGGTCTGAGAAACGTAATATAAGAAAATATAGCTCTAGTATTTTAGCCCGCAGATTAACGTTAATTATGTATATTTTTAAATGTTTCGTTTGAATTCGCCAATCTCACAAAAACTCACAAAAGACACATTAAAGTTCAAATCATACTCACAAAAATTAATGCAAAGAGCAATGAAATATATTCTAAAAATCTCTTTAGTTTTAGAGTCTGCAAAAAAAAATAATAACTTTGAATGAATTTAGAATGTGCATAACTTTTAATTAAGTACTTAGATTTTTACAAGAAAGTCAAAGGTCCGAGAAACATAACATAAGAAAATATAGCTCTAGTATTTTAGCCAGGATATTAACATTAATTAGATATTTTTTTAAGTGTTGCGTTATAACTTAGTGACTGAATGCTCTAATCAAAAAATTTCAGACTATGCAATTAAACTTTTTTTTCCCGAAAGTTATTTCTATGTAAGAAATACACAGTAAAAATTCCTAATTAAATTACGGTAAAAACTACCGGCATTCATGGTTCCGGTACTTTTTACCACATAGTTCATTATTACCGGAACATATCAGAAATTGATGTAAACAAAAAATCTGATATACCGTTAATTTTACCGTGATAATTACCATAAAATCAACGAATCACTCTAATTAAATAAATATTACTGTAAAAAATATATTATAATATTTTACTGTGGAAATGGAATTTGATGGGTGATACACCCGAAGTGCCGGTACGTTATACCGTAATTTGATTCAACATTTTTTACTGTGTAACATTTAATAAATACTTATTATCTCTGATTTTGTAACGATTCAATAAGCTTTGCAGCTTTTAATAATGCACTATTAATGCCAAAATAAAAATTTTGAGCCATCGACAAAATAATGCTTAACAAATAAATATTTAAAACAAATATTTAAAATCATTAATAATAAAAACTCTCGCTACTATTTTGTTATTTTTTGGAACATGCTTAAACAATATGACAATTTTTATACCTAATAATTTAAAATACATTCCATAATTATTTTGATAATAATAGTTTCTTTCCCAACCCTTAATGGCATATTGGTTTCTAAACCACTTTGCAAACGAAAAAAATCTTTTGAATTTTTAATTTATTCCTCGTAAAATTAATAATTAAACATTTTCTAATAACAATTACGTAAGTCTTTGAATATTTTGGTTTGCACAAAACAAAAACAAAAGTAAGAAACAAATGGAATTTTTTAATCGAAATTCACTGAAATACAAAATTAAAAGATGGCTGAACTCAATCTTTTATGTTTTTAGTTTCCTTTGATTAAACATTCTACTTTTGAAACAGAAATTATTTTTGCAAAATATATGGAACTTTTTACATTTAATGAAAACATTAAATTCTTAATAATTTAAATGAAGTTACAAAAAAATTCACTCACATATTTCTCAGATTGCACTTTAGAAATTAGTTTTGTCTTTAATAACCAATTTTAATTTATTTATTTTAGTAATTATTAAAATTTTCTTTAAAATAATAATAGTTTTCAAGAATGTTGTATTTGTATAATTCTAGAAAAACAACTTTTGAACGTGATTCTATTAAGAGAAAATTCTACAATTTTAAATAATTATTGTTTAAAACTATTTTTTTCTTCTTTGTTTATCAAAAAAAAATTATTTCAATCAGATGTTTATTTAATTTGTTTTATTATCTGTTCAAATCATCATTTTTCGATGCTTATTACAAACAGATATTTTGTAAAAAATAATACTTTAGAAAAAGTTATTTTTCGGATTTATTGTTTATTTTATATTTCGAGGAAAAATAATTGCTTTAGGAATTTTTGAAAATTGTAATAAATAATAATAGAAGAACAAAGAAAGGGAAAAACATGGAATGATGCATTGTTGATATTGATTTTCAATCTGGTTTCACGTAAGAACAAAAGCACATTTTTGTTTATATGAAGGTAAACGTAGTTCCTTATATTTTCAGTTATTTTATTATTTCTTGTGCCTAAATGTGGTAAAAATTTTCAAAGTTAATTGCCTAATTAGAATAAACTGTAATTTGTGTTGACATAGACACGGATTCCAAGTTAAATTGTCTTGAGCTACTTTGACTCCAACAGAAGTCTCGCAATTTGGATTTGACGAAATTTCGATTGACAATGGCTTTTTATTTGGAGATAAAAAGGCTGTGAAACTGTAACTGTAGTCAAGGAAACGTTTAAAACTTGTATTGTAATCCTTGCTCAAACTAAATTTGACATTAGCTAATCAAAAAATTGTCGAAATTTTAATTAATGATAGTTTCTAATTGTTCATGTCCCGCAGTGTATTGATCGTAAAGACACAGTTCCTAGTAGAACACCGAAGTCAAGAATCACTTGCAGCTGTCATTGAGCAGGTAGATGACAACTTTGATCAGACTGCATAGGGACCGAGGGTGCACGATTTCTTATAGCGCTCGACATCATGGGCTGACAAGACGGAGGAGCCCTCTCTTTTGCTGAGAAACAAAATTGTGATGACATGTCTTTGGATCATTCTTAAGAACTCTTCCGATATCGTCGTAAATGGTCCTTTGTGCAGCTCTTCTGCTGCGTAAATCTAAGCACTAGTACTATTTTATTTGTTCCTTACAAGGCTATGTAAAAATAGATAGCAACTTCTAGAAATAACTATATCTAATTTTACTATCTAATGTACTATAATGTACTATCTAATAATGCTACTATTATAGCATATAATTTTAGGTAACCTAAAATTAGGTAGTAGTAATACCTCGGACAGGAGACCGTTGAATCTTGCATCGTCATTTAATAGTTTTTTTTCTATTAAAATGTAAACGTTTCTGCTAGTAAAGAGTTGCTTCACTTATTCCGTAACAGAGATATATGGTTCGCCTCTGGCCTATTCCTTATTGCCACCTCTGGTGTTTGCATACATTTTTTCTAATCGCGGATGTGTTATTGGTTAGATTAATGTTGCCACCAGACTGCTCCTAATATGGCTTTATGGTTTTCTTTGCCATTTAACACGAACGCGGGTAGCAATTTGTTGGGAAAAATTTCCTGAAAAATCCTTAAACAAATGTTTAGCTATTTACTGAATTGAGTAAAAAGTACCATGATGGAAAGGTAAATTTTTATGACTGACACGGATAATAAAACAGTGATAGTTACAGTCATATTAACTATGGCATTTCCGCAACAAACCGTTCTGGGGAAGGGGTCACGGCGGCTAAGGCTTCTCAATTTCGTGACCAACGACAGGATTGTGGAAATGTGGTCAGCACTGCGCACAGATTGCCTTTACTCCCCAGGCAAACTGGCTCCATTCGATCCACAGCTGGATGGGATTCATGCCGCAACTGGGAATCGAAGCCCAGTTCTTCACAGTGACAGTTCAGTGAATTAACCACAGAGACACACATTCATATAATAACTGCTACATTAACATTATATGTGTCATTATTGTTAAGTAATGATTTCTCCATTCAAGGAATTCAAAATTACATATGTTTTTAGCAATGAATCCTATTACCTGGTATTTTCACTTCTGCAATAATCGCACTGTAAAAAATATGGATACTCAAATTTCAGGAAACTTTCTTCGTTTTTGACGAAACCGTTTCATACTGATATCTGCTCCGAGGAATCGCTTCGTCAGCGTGAAGAAATCGATACTTCTTCGAAGAAACGCATTTCATCAATATTAAAGAAATATTTAATCATTCTACCTTTTAAAAAAAAATTCGTAGTACCTGAAGTCTCTTAACTTTTTTAATAGTCACTTTATCAAGGAGAGATAAATTACACCCATGCCCAAATCGAGACCCGAACCCGAGATCTTCCTGATCCAACTCCCTGACCACCGGTCGTCATATTGCGCAACTGTATTTTCGATCATCTAGTCTTCATTCTAGTTTCGTCATTCTCTCCGAATGCACTACGATGAAATTTCAAGTTGAGGAAACTTTTTCGTCATACATACAAGAGTTCGCGTTACGTCTCAAAACACGCAATTTCGTGACGAAATGATTCTCAAAACTAACCAAATACACATGAAGGATTGCTGAATCGCTAAAAATGAGACTTTTATTCTTTAAGAGTGCATGATTTAATAATACCATGCATACAGTTTAGAACAACATTAATTTTCTGCTTAACATGAAATTCAAATTTCTTATTCAGAATTGATTGCAAATATGCAGGAGTGTTTTCCCAACATAAGATCCTCCATGCATATTACCCACAATGACAAAATACTAAATAATAAGCCCACTATCTTGTTTTAATTTCTCCACAGCCCCCGAAGTTCCATCAGAGAAGACCTTTCTTTAGCATCGAGGTGGCCCTTCTATGATTTATTCCCAGGTCGATATTGGCGGAAGCGTGTGCGTGCGGCACGTGTTTCAGTACTGCGGAGTAGTATCGAATCGCAGTTACGCTTGACCCGGGTCAGTCGTGTTCCCTGGTCATTTACGGGACATGCCTCTGCAGCGAAGGTGGGAGATTGCGAAGGTGATAGGTGAGTTTGGTTTTAGGTACGGGGATAGGTATCTTGTCTTTTTTCTCACCTATTGATTTCTCCAATTGAGAAAGCCATGATGGGATTTCCCGATGCGGGGTGTTGAGTTATTTTTCAAAGGTCAAAATTCCTGCTTTGAATATTTTTGATTTAATATTGGATTAAATACGAACTTGAAATGTAAATAAACAGTTTGGGACTGCAGAAAGTAATAATTTCTTAATAAAATCGTGACTAGACGCGACGTGACGTATTTCGCGTTTAGAGAATTTCCTAAGTACGATATTGACTAAATAAAAGGGAAATAATACATGGATTTGCAACAAAGGCTTTTATGACAAAAATAATTTGAGATATATCAGACATTAAACCCTGCACGGAGGAAAATAGTATGCTAAAACTACCAGAATATGGTAAAATTTACCACGTATCTGGCAATTTAGAAACATCAAAAAACTCGGTAATTTTTTCCCTAAGCGCTTTGGAACCAATTTTGGAAAATTTCGCAAACTTGTGGAGTATTTGATAAAATTTGCTAAGTGTGGTAATTTTATCATGATAGCTTAAAGCATGGCATAAAAAACTTATTCGGTTAAATTTACTTTTCAATTTTGTATTTTTTACTAAATGTGTGGCAATAAAAACCTGAAATGAATGATAACTCGCTACTTTATGCTCGAAAAAATTACCAAATGAATGGTTTAAATAACGTCTATTTTTGTCTTATTAACTAGAATTATGTTGTCTTTTTTACCAGAAATTTAAATACCATATAGTACGGTAAATTTACCAGAATTTTTTACTTCATGTGCATCTCATTAGTGATACCTACAAAATAGAATAACTGTCTTTATACCTATTCATCTTCAAATAAATCGATTTAAGGAATTTCCATTGTGTGAATAGACATAGATTTATGGATAGACGTTAGTTGTTTCAATATTCTTTTTAAATTTTAATTATCAAATTATTAAAATCTCTCTCTTATCTGCTAAATGCAAATCATCCGATTCCTTAGATTTTTTTTGAAGAGGGAGGGGAAGAGGGGTGTCAAATTTATTATAATTTATTATAAAGATTAAATTAGAACAACTTGGTAATTCGTTATTGTAAACGAAAACTGTCAAAGGGTAACATCAAAAATGCGTAATAAATTTATTAATTAGTAATAAACAAAGTGAGAAGCATAAAAATTCGATTGGCTTTACGTATTTAATTTGTTCAAAAATACTTCACAATAAAGCATTTCGATATATTAAATATTTCATACATTGTGTGTTTAAAAGATACATTCAAGAAGTTTATGTAAGTAATTCTTTCAATAAATGATCTTGAACAGAATTAAACACTATGGAATTTATTTGTTCTACACTATTATAAAACCAATTATAGATGTATGAAAGATACAGGAATTAAGTTGTCTGCTTTTGTGTATTAAACTTTAACGAAATAAAGCACTTCAACGCCATGGAACAATCGAAATTTTGTTTCGAAAAGGCCTTTCTCTAATCATTTATTTCTCCATTTATATATTTGCAATGCAAATTATTTATACATCGAGAATTATTCAATGCAATATTTGGTTAATAAAATGTGGAATTAAAGATGGAGATAGAGTTATGGAATTAAAGATATATAAAACATAATTGAATGTTCATAATAAACTTACAATGAAAATTATTTTTAAGAATGCTTTGCTCCTTAAGATAAAGCAAAATCGTTTTAGTTACTCTAAATTTATTTATTTATTAGAACTCATATGACTGGAAAAAAAATCAATTCTATACTTAATGTTCAAAATCCAATTTTGAACACAAATCTTGTTAAGACTGGCTTGAAATACACAAACACTCTCAAAATAAAACTCATTTTATAACGGTAAGATAACGGTAAAACAATTGCGGTAAAGCTTTATTACCCAGCATGCAACAGAAATATGAAACAGAACTCACATTTAACACTGTTATCGAACGCTAGGAGAATGATAAAAGGAAAGAGAAAATAGAACTATCTTTTCTTTAACAACAACGAAAGGATAAAAGGACCGACCTTCCAAATATACATCCAAGATCTTATACAACTGGTATCTATAAGGTATATATCAGAGTTTTCTGAAATTTTTTTCTTTAAATAAGCAATACTGAATAAAATGACAGAATCATGGAAATTCTGTTTTATAAAACTATTAAATAAATTCGACGTATAGAACAGAACAAATGGTCAAAGAAATTATATTTTCTTCATTGGTATGAAAAGCTTTATGTAACATAACTCTAATGTCTTAGGACAATGAGAAAAAATGTTCGGGTAAAATTATCGTACTGTATGGCAATGACATTTCTGGTAAAAAAAAGGAAACACAATTCTGGAAATAAAATGGAAATATTATTACTTTAAACTATATCGTTTGGTATTTTCCCCAATCATGTGATAATGGTTTACCGGAAATTCTGGTTTTCAAAATTATAGTTCTTTTTACCAAGCATTTAGTAAAAAATATAAAACTGAAAAATAAATTTAACCGAACAAATTTTTTTTATGTCATGTTCTAAGGTATTATGATAAAAATACTAAATTTTGTGACATTTACCGAATTCTATCACATATTAAAACGCTGTATTTTATTATTAATTTTACCAAAATCAATTGTTGTAGTTCATTTACGTCACACTAGGGCTGCACAATGGTCTATTGGCGACGGTCTGGGAAACATCCCTGAGGATGATCCGAAGACATGCCATCACAATTTTTATCCTCTGCAGAGGGGATGGCACACCCGCTTCGGTAGCCCGACGACCCGCATGCGAAGTCGAGCACTTTACGGTAGCGCAGTTTAACGAGGACCAATACCGCACTCCCTCGGTCCCTAGGCAGACTGATCCAAATGGTCACCCACCCGCACACTGACCGCAGCCAGTGATGCTTGACTTCGGTGATCTGCTGGGAACAGTGTCTTAACGATCAGTCCACTGCGGGACTCCAAAGTCAATACCAAAGCACATTGGGAAGAATTAACTAGCTCTTTGGTGTTTTCGTGGAACAAGAAAAACGGTAAATTATACCATATTCTGGTCGTTTTGAAGACATTTTTTTCTCGGTGGTCAATCAAAGTTGCGCGTGAGAAAAAACTTGCTCCATTCATCAGATTTACTATCTAAATATTTTTATGCTTGAAACTATTCAATAAAATAAATGACCAATAATGTATCGAATGATTATAAAGTAGCTGTACTTTTTTTTTCTTAATTTAATAATTGATTTAAACTTAGGCAAATGTTTTTAACGCTTTTGAATTACAAATGGAAATTTTAAATGGAAAAAAAATCACCTCACTGTGTTAAATAACCTTTAGTTGCACTAACTTAATTATTTAAACTCAATTTAATTAATTATACACTAACAAGACAATTATAAAAATCCTTAAGTTAATAAAATCTATTTTCGAAAGGAAAATCAGGTAAAGATTTACACTCCTACAATAAAACTTATTCTTATTTCAGTCATATCCGTAACTTTTTTCAAACAAAATTTCAAGCAGATGGTCATTAAGTAAACCCGATAACTGATAAACTTTATTACCCAGCATGCACTATAAATATGAAACAGAAACAAAACTCACAATTAACACACTCAACTCTCATCTTCCCGAAAATTAAGAGAATGATAAAAGGGAAGTAAATCGAAAAATTTCTATTTTCTTTTGGCAACAACAAAAGGATAAAAGGACCGACCTTCCAAGTATATATCCAATTAAAAAGAAGTTGTATTCAATTTCGGAGAGAGCTTATTAAATTTTACGTTAACGATAATTAATCGGAAAATGGGTCTCCTCCGGCACTAAGAACGTAAATCTGTTGGTATATTTTTTTTCGTTCGAAAAGCATTCTCTGCCTTCAAAGGAAAATTTGCATTCGGTTCTAAAATAGTAAATTCCATTAATCCAAAAAGCGGAAACAAAAAGTTTTCCCCTTTCTGGAATTCATTAACAAGGCTTGGCTTAAGGATAGCCTCTTCAAAGTAATTAGTAGAGAATGCTTAAGTGACCCTCTCGAAAACACTTTTACTTTTCAAAAAGGAAATGTTTATTAATATTTGCATTCTCGAATTTAGAATTGTAAGCAGGAATTTTATTACTATTAATTCTAAACAATGAAAGGTGCAGAATAATTTATTTTTGAAAAATTATAGTTTGCTACAGAAAAAAAGGGTTTTTTTAAAAAAATACCGTTGTTTAAAATTTTGAAATTAATTTATTTGCTTTAACATTTATGACTTACGAACTTTTTCTTTTGTATTTAATATTTTTTTATTATGCTTTTCTTTAATATTTTTGTCTGTTTTAAGGATAACTGTACTGTTTTCTTAAAACTATTTAATTTTACTGAACCTGTATTGAAAATCTTATTTATACGTAAGGTATGCACCATAATAGTAGTAAAACCTCATTATGCTCTTAAAGTTAGTTACGTTTTGGGATCTTAAAGTTAAGTTTTTCAAGTTAATGGTAGAAAAGCCTTAGTATACTCTTAAAGTTAGTAAAATTTTACGCTAACAAAATGACTTTTAATACCTTTACTCTTAAAGTAACCTTTTGTAAAGCCTTATTGTGGTAAAGTTATTAGTAGTAAGGCCTTTTGCGCCTAAAGTTATTAGTAGTAAAGTCTTATGTCCTTGCTGTTGAGCTTTTGAAGTTACTAGTAGTAAAACCTTATACTCATAAATTTACTAGTAGTAAGACCTTAGGCTCTTAAAGTTAATAGTAGCTAATCCTTATGCTCTGAAAGTAAAAAATTTACTCCGAATCTCTTTACTCTTAAAGTAAATCCTTGTAAAGCCTTATGCTGGGAAAATTATTAGTAGTAAGACCTTCTGCTCTTAAAGTTAATAGTAGTAAAGTTCTATGCGTTTACGGTTGAGCTTTTGAAGTTATTAGTAGTAAAACCTTATACTCATAAATTTACTAGTTGTAAGATCTTATGCTCTTAAAGTTAATAGTAGTTGATGCTAACGCACTAAAAGTCAAAAATAATAAATCTTTTACTAATAAAAGTAATAAACCTTTATGCTTCTAAAGTAAATAGTATTATAAATTTAGCCTTTTTATCATTATTTAAAAGACCATCGAATTCCTGAGATGCACATTGTAACAAATATGCATTTGTGTAGTACACCTCGGGAGCTTTCATTTTTGTTGTACTCAACGATAAATAACGGTTTATAGGTACCTTCTAGCATTTAATTATAGAATTGAAAAAATCCACCCCGCTTGGTCTCGTTGACCAAAAAATCAGAAATCATTTAGGTTATATAAATATGGTTCAATACTGGTTCCGCCTCTATAGTAAAATCGTTTTTTAGGGTAACATTTAAACATAATTACAGTCCTACTGTTATTCAAATATAGATCCTTGCACTATTTATGTCTTTTATGAAGCTGCTCAAACATAATTCCATTCAGTATGCTTAGTATAAACATATTTGCAAGGACATAATTTAAACTTCTAACTAATTTAAAGTGCATTTATTTAACTGAAAGCAATTTACAAATCCTACCTTCCATTTTCATTCAAGTGTACGACATATATTATGTAATATCTTCTTTAAAGAACAGTTTTAAAAGATACAAAATATTATCATAATCCCAGCAAACATATTGACTCAAAGTTTAAAATAGAAATTTTAATTTAACTATGCATATATTATTGGATTTCAGAGAATTTCTTTTCATTATTTATTAAACATAGATCAATACAGATCGTATTCTGACTCCTAAAATCTTCGAATTTTTATTCAACGCAGGTAGCTATATCTGATGCCAAAAATAAATGCGAAGTAAAGGAAGAAAGCAATAAAATACGCAACGAAAGAAGCAGATTTTTTCCATCTCCTAGAAGTTTCCTGGAAAAAATAGGATCACCAGGAGAAAAGAGCGTCTTGAAATGCAGTTACAACGTTTCGCCTTTTTCCCTTGAGAAACAGAAATCGATTTTTTTCTGGTTGAATTATATCGATGATTATGTTCAAATTATGCAACGAGAATCGTTTGCTAAAGGAAAAAGCCTCGTAAAACAAAATTTAATCTTTTTTATTCTTTTGGTTTTAAATCGTTTTCTAATTACGGAAATGACTACAACCGTCTTCAAATTAGCGCTTTTAAAGCAATCCGTTTTCTTTGTTCTTATAGTCTATGTAAATGTACATTATTTTTCTATACGTAATTATCTTTGTAGCAATTATATCTTTTAAATCTCATCAGGAGTTAAGTGGATTAAAAATAGCTTATTAAACCCGCTATGATCTTGTTTTTACCATAACATCTAGTGCAAGAATATTTTATATTTAATTTAAGGAATTATAATATTTTAATACTTATTTATTCATCTGAATAATTGTCATTCATAAATATTCCTGGAAAGAAATTAAGAATACGATAGAGAATTAAACTTAAAAATGTCAGCGCAAAAATCGTTTTCTTTTATTTGATAATTTTTCTTTACTTTTGATAAAATAACACAAGTTTTTTTTTTATTTTTTGCAATATAAGCTGGAAAGAGCTTAAATTATCAATATGACGCATTTTGTTTAAAAAGATTGAGAGGAAAATTTTCTAAAATTTTGATATTAAAAAACAATATTTTTAATCAGGTAAATGTTCGTAGGGTGAACATGTGAACATACACTTATTTCACAATACGTACTTTCTTGTATCTAAATGTATGTCTCTATACTAGTTTTTACAATTTTATAGTGTCCAACGTTTTTAATCTACCACGAGTCTGTGTTAAAAGTTAAAATTTGTAGAATTATAATGATAAATATGCGTTTACGCTGAAAAAAAATTCCGGATCAAACTGCGGTAAAAAATACAATCATTCAGGGTGTTGATACTCTTTACAGTAAAATCCATTTTTACTGCAACACGTTACGGAACAAAAAATTTTATATACCATAGCTTTTATTGCAATGATTACAGTAAAACCCCTGAATCATTCTAATTAAATAAATACTACTGTAAAAATTACGGTTTAATATTTTACGGTAAAAATGGAATTTACCTCAAATGGATTTTACAAATGATGCACCTAAAGTGCATCGTTCCTAAATTTAGTCTGGAATTTTTTACTGTTTCCCAAAGGAAATAAAGTTTAAAATATTGTCATTTATTTAAATAATTGAAAAAATGGAAAACTAAATCACATATATTTATTATTTAACATTAAAAAAAGAGTTTATTAATTGGAAATCGTTTGAAATTAAAAATGATATTTCCAGAGCTGAGGAAGGAAAAGTATAGTCAAAACTACCAGAATATGGTAAAATTTAACGTAGTAAGCATTTTAAATTAACAATGGTTTTTAGAAGGCTAATAAATTAAATAGTTCAGTTAAAGTCTATTCTTTCTTAGCATACTCAATGAAATATCTCAGACTTGAGTCTTATAAAAAGTCAGAGTTACTGTTTTATACGGAAGCGAAGAAAAAAACTCTGGTAAAATTACCGTTCTGAATGGTAATGTCATTTCTGGTTAAAGAAAAAAAAAGCATAATACATTAGAAAACTAAAGTATACGGTATTAAACCATTTATTTGGCAGTTTTTCCGTTCGCATAGTTAACGGTTTCATGTGGCTATTAAAATTATAGCTCTTATTACTACACATATAGTAAAGGATACGAAATAGAAAATTAAATTTAACAGAATAAATGGATTTTATGTAAGGATCTAAAGTATCATCATAAAATTACCAAATTTTATCAAATAATATCAAAACATTATTTTACCAAAATCAGTACTGAGATTTTTGCGTTCCCATAGATCCAGAAGCACTACAAATATTACAATATTCTAGTAGATTAGACCATTCTTTATTTCTGAGTTATCTATTTTTTTTTCTTATGACGTTTATCTGACCAAAATAAAATCCTCGATAATGCTGATTTGGTAACAAATTTTGTTTTCACGGCAAATTAAAACAAATAAAGCGCAGTTTCAATAAATTTATAATATCGTTAATCGTACCAATTAAACAATATAACAGATAGTCACGTTTAGACATCAAATCAAAGAGTGTAAACATAAATTAACAACTTAAACCTTTTTAAAATACATCTCATTATAAATTAGTCATGTAGCAATATTTTAACAAATTGTTTTAACTTCATCACCTTTTCTTAAAAAAAGAACTAATAAAAAAAACTAAAAAAACTAATTCCATAAGAAAATCGATAAGAAACAGCTCATTAGAGTTCGGTATCGTTAAACTGTATCGATCACATTCTAGTACAAGGAGAACAAAATTCTATTTTTAGATTCATAATTCTCCACACAGCGTTTATTGGGGAGATTCTCTTCCAGCATGCTTAATAAGATTTAATTAGTTAATAAACGGGAGATTTTTCCGGTCCCCGATTCCAATAACTAATTTCATCAAAGGGTTACGGGTAAAGATACAAATCCCGGATACTTTACACCTAATTAGGGAGCTTTTTTTCTCCCCTAACAAAACTTTCGTTGTTTTAGGAAATGATTATCGATGTTAATTGATTTCATTTGAAAATATGTTCAGATTTATTATCAACCCTCTTTGGTCTAGTATTACTGTTGAAAATCTGTTTATAAATCAAGGTTTTCACAAGATGCATGCATTGCATATTTTTAGAAACACATTGTAAACTAAAATGTATAAGAAATTAGACTAAAATGCATAGGTATCCAATTATTGTACGAAGCGAGCTTGAATTGCTAAGCAATCCAAAAAGGATTCCTAAGCGATTCGAAGATTTGAGATTGCAACAAGGAAGGAAGGAAGGCTAGTTTATTTACATTTACCGTAAAGATAATGTAAAATGCAAAACCTAAACGCTAATAATATATTTCAGGTGAATTTATAAGAAAAATACGAGAAAATGTATAAAAATAGGTGTATCAGATATAATATATATATATACACACACATATATATATATATATATATATATATATATATATATATATATATATATATATATATATATATATATATATATATATATATATATATATATATATATATATATATATATATATATATATATATATATATATATATATATATATATATATATATATATATATATATATATATATATATATATATATATATATATATATATATATATATATATATATATATAGGTGTATGTTTTTAAAATAATTAAAAATATTTAAATTGAAATAGAACAAATGATATAAATGCCGTACAGTATTTCTTATCGGTTATCTCTTTCAAAATTTATGTACTTTAAGTACAATTCGAATTTTTTTTATCCAAAAAATTCATTTTTTTATTGGTTTCTATGTATATATTTAATTATTTAATTTAATTGTTTTATTGCATTATAAATTTTAGGCTTATGCTACTTTTGCGCTTGATTTATTACATTTTACTTTTTACGCTATTTTTATTACACTGTATATATTATTTTTTTATTATACTGTCAAACCTTCTGGATTGAATTACGGTAAAAAAAAAAAACCGTTGCACAAGATGCCAGCACTGCTTATCGTGAACTTTTACGGAGCAAAAGATCTGATATGCCGTAATTTTTATAGAATAATATTTACCTGTATGTAATTAAATATTACTGCAAAAATTAGGTTTTCAATTTTACGGCAAAAAATGGATTTTACGGATGCTGAACTCAGAGTGCTAGTGCTTTTTACCGTAGCTCTATTCATAATTTTTTAAGGTGTTCGACGCCTAATATATAACAGAGTTTATTTCAGAATGTGATTGAATTATATATATATTTGATCTTCTGTTTTTTCCCATTAAAATGTATATTTTTTTGCTTACCTTACATCGCCACGATTTTTTCTTATGCAATTTGGAAAACATATTATTGTATTATAATTAAATGTCGAATTAAAAACTTAATAATAAAAATTATTGATCTTTTTTTTAAAACAAATGTATATAAATTTAAGGAAAGATTGAATTTTTCGTTTTATTTAAAGTATAAAATAAGTTTAGAAAAAATAAAACCTGATTTTAGCACTGTTAAATTTTTTTACAAAAATATTGGTTAAATAACAGTTTATTTAATTGCCGTTTTACCATATTCAATAAAAGCAGTCAAATAACCATAAAATAGATGGCTGTTTTCCCCTAATACTGTTGAAGTACCAAAAATTTATTCGTGCCAACTAGGCCCAACTTATGAAGCCACCTAGTCCCTTTCAGCTGGGTTCATACTTTGTCAGAGAAGAATAATCTATCAATCGAATCTTCGGACTGAACAATTGTTCAACTCCTAGATTGACACCAGAACACATGAAGAGTTTCCAATGTCCAGTGTTATTGGAATACAAAATCAGAGTTGCTTAGGTCAAATATATTGTTTCCCACCTCACACAATAGATTGCACCACTAGATAAACTAATTAAGCCGCATTTCACGGTCCACTTAACGAAACACGACTCAACCACAAACCAACACCGGAGTCTACTACCTAATTGAATCCCTAACGTAACCTAACTCCAATTTCCAGTTAAATTTCATTTTCATGATTTTGATAATGGTTGTAAATGGTTACAGAACCGTATTTCTGTATTTAAGGTTTTCTAACCATACCAGTTGTAAACTGTTCCAATACCGTGAAGGTGAGGAAATTTTCCTATATAGCCATAGTTTTTACAGTTTTACCATACAGACTGCTACTGTTTATTTTACCGCATTTTTAGAATGAAAATTCTGTCAGTGTAAAATTAACAAATCTTTATATAATGCATTTTGTTGTATAGGTATTTTTACTCTCTCTCACCGCTTACATCTGTTTCATTTAGAATATTTATCAATTTTTTGCAGATTATTTCCTTTCTTTTTCACATTATTTACATGATTTCTTTCTTTCTTTCTTTTCTTTTTTTTACATGTCGTTGGTACAAAGTGACAGTCAATGAACCATATGATTGCTTGACGCTCAGTCACGCACAAGATATTCGTTTTTTTTTCCTTTGGAAGAAAGCCAATTTAATTTACGATCTAGTAATAGTTTTGAAAAGTCACTCTTTTCATCGAATGTTTTTGAATAGTTGGTTTTGAATAGTTTCATCCAATGTTTCTATTTGTTATTTGAATAGGTTATTTGATTTGCATTAGGAAAATAGCTTAAACTCATGTAAAACGTTTAAGAATACAATTTGTATAAAAACGCAGTTGTGAAGTAAAAAAAAGAACACAGCATGATTTAAAAATCAATAATTACCTTACATAAATATTTAAAAGCTATTTATTATACAATAACTTTTTAGCTTTTCTTAATTAGCTTTAAATTCTCATAAAAAGATATGATCAAAACAACCAGAAATGGAAAATTCTATAGAAACACCAAAAGGTAAAATTAAAATAAAATATGGTTTTTTAAAATGCTATAAAATTTGGCAAAAGTGACAAAATATGGTGATTTTATCATGATACTTTAGATCATGGCCTAAAAACTATTTATTCAGTTATTTCAGCTTTGTATTTTTAACTAAATATGTGGTAATAAGAACAATAATTTTGAAAACCTAAATTTCTAGTGAACCGTTATGATATTTGAAAAGTTATTGTATAAATGGTTTAAATACGGTATGTTTTGGTTTTATTGAACACGATTATGCTTTTTATTACCAGAAATGTCATTACTATACAGTACGGTACTTTCACCAGAATGTTTTGCTCCGTGTAAATTTTACTGGTTGTAATAAGTTCAATAGTTACATTTGAGCCTGAATACCTCTATTCTTCTTTACAAAACAATGAAAAATAATGGAAAATTGACAGATAAGTAGACATGTGAAGTATATGCGGTTTTCTATGAAAAAAGAACTAGATTACATAAAATGTGAAATGTTTTTTTGTATTTTCAAAGCGACATATTATTCTATACATTTGCTAGTATAATTCTCGGGTGAAAATATTAATTTAAGTCAAAATAATTGTGATTTTTCCTGAGAACTACGACACCGAGAAATATTCAAAACTTTGAAAATGTGGTGAGAAAAAACAGTTGTATATTTCAATACACATTTCTCGTGTCAGGAGTAATTTTAAAATGTCAAGGCAAACAATTATTCATAACATTTAAAGGAATGTAAGAAATACGTAAAATATAACATAAACATGTAAAAAATACATAGAATATAAATATGATTTAAAATTTATGTTTGTGTTCCGGTAGTAACGCTTTAAATTAACAAAAGTATATTTCCGAATTTCCCTCACTAATTTTAAGAAACAAAAAGTCATACATTTTTAACAGAATAAAAAAGCCTACCATGCAACTCTGATATCATAATAAATATTCAAATAAACGTAAAATCGTTACCAATTACATTACGTCTCTTTCAAAACTATAAACTAGATTACATATTCACGTTCGTAAATTATTCTGTCTAAATAAAAATAAATGAGCATAACTGAAATAAAAATGGCACTTAGGGAAAAAGAAACTTCTCTCACTACTAAAAGCCCTAAAACTAAGAATACTAAATAAATAGAGACTTAACTAAAATGTAATAAGGGTCTCACAGATGCTTTAGTCTGAGAGGAAACACTGTATTAGCATAAAATTATGCATGTATACAGAAAGAAGTGAGTTAATGAAGCTATTTCCAAACTGTTTGCATGAAAGTGGCAACACGTTTTTGCTCTATCGCTATTTTTGATCGTAAGTACTACAACTACTTTTAAAAGCTCGAACTTAATGTTCAAAAAGGGAAAACATATTTGTTTATCTATCGAAAAAATCTGGTTGCGATATAGAATCAATGTTATTACTTATTAATAGAAAAAATTTCTTTTATTTTTATTAAAAAGTTGCAAAATAATAAAAGTTAATAAAGTTAAATAGATTGTAATAATGAGATAAAAAAATTTTAAAATATGAAAGCACTTTTTTTTTAAACTCAATGATAAGCAACAGTACTTTTAGAGATAAAAGTGCATTGCATATAAATTGATTATCGAGTATTCGGTAAATGTTTAGTATAAATATGAAATTGTATTTTAAAAAAAGGTCTTATGGAAGCAATCTCTTTTTTAGTATGATGCAGGATATAATTTGTTTTTTTTTCATAATAATTATTTTTTATTAAATATCAATTGAAAAATGATGTATATATTATAATAATATATATAAGCGATATATAAGTGATATATATAAATATCTACTGAAAAGTGACTTATGATAGTTTTTTTTCCTTTAATATTAATTTTAATTTTGCTAATTAGTGTTCGTAGTTTGTTTCTAATTGCTCTTTTTCGAGTAATAACTTATTTTTCGTTAAAACTTTCCACAAATTTTGCTTTCTCCTAAGCTCCCCGTTCATATTTTCAACAACAATGATCCAAGTGCATTTTTTTAAGCTAAATTCAATAGTTCAAGGCTTTTGACAAAGTTCATTTGGTAAACATACCCACTTTTAAATTCGTGCTCTGATACGTTGAAAACAGTGTTAAAAAAAACTTATTCTTCACAATACGTATAATATTAAATCTCTAAAAATTTTACAGCACTTCTGTTATATTATGAAAATATTTTTAAATAAAACAATTTTTAAAAAGAAAATTATTTGAAGAAAAAAAGTTTTAATAAAGACAGGAAGTTCGCATCCTACACAATTTAAGAACAAGTGATAATTAAACTCATTTTAGTTTTTCAATTTTTTTTGGTTTTGAAACAGATTATTTCCTTGATTTGATGAAAACATAGAGGCATAAACGTATGGAACAAAATTGGTTTTTAACACTATAGAAAAGCCCGATATTTCATAATACACATTAAATATTAATGATATTGAAACTAAATATTTTTTATACTAAAAAATATCAATTAATTGCTTACTTATTGGAAAAAATAAAGCTCTCATTTTCTCCAATTCTTACTATGCATAGATAGAGTGCATGGCTATATATCCAACACTCAAATCGCTCGAGTAAGTTTATTTTATTTGCTAAAAACTATTATTCGAAATAAAAAAAATATCATGAGCGTTACAATATCTTAAAATAATGAACTAATGTAAAAAGCAAAAGAATAACGAAAATTTCCTACATAAAACGAGATATCGGCGTCTAATTCATAATTATTCTCTTTTAAAGTTAATTCTTTCTTAACATAAAATGTAAAAATCACAAAGAGTATAATTCTCATCATTGTAGTCAATTCTCACCCTGTATATAATGCCCATGACTATATTATTGACTATATATGAGACTGATTATATGAATGACTATATACGAGATTATTATTCGAAATACAAAAAAAATTATTATGAATGACCATATCTCTAAATATTGAACTAAAGTAATGCAACTAAAGAGCAACGTAAATCTCAGATGCACAACGAGATATCGGCGTCAAATATATAATTATTCTCCTTGAAAGTTAACTCTTCCTTAAAACAAAATGCAAAGATCAGAAAGAGTATAATTCCCTATGTATCTAAATTTCCCCATACATATAATCTCCAGGACTATCAGTATTTAAATATTCGAGTAAAGTCATTTTGTTATTCGAGATTATTACTCTAAATGCAAAAATAAAAGTTACGATAAGCGTCACCAGGTCTTTAAATATTGAACTAATGTTTTACAGCTAAAGAGCAACGTAAATCTCCGATGCACATTGCATATGAGTCGAATTTGGTATTTTTCTCTTTGAAAATTAAATCTTCCTTAAGACAAAGTGCAAAGAACAGAAAGAGTCTATTTTTCATTGTATCCAATTCTCACTATACATGTGTAATGCATCTGACTGTTTATTTAACATTCGAATCATTCGTGTAATATCATTTTATTATTTTAAATTATTATTCTAAATACTAAAAAAAATTTTATGAGTTTTTTTTTTAAATTTTAAAATGCTGAACTAATGCAATGCAGATAAAGAACGACGTAAATTTTTGATGCACACCAAGGTATCGGTATCGAATTTATTTTCTCTTGCAGAGTTAATTCTTTCTTAACATAAAATGTAAAGAACAGGAAGAGTATAATTTAAACTGTATCCAATTCTAACTATACATTCAATAACAATGACTATGCATCCAAAATTCAAATCATTCAAGTAAGGTTATTTTTATTTGATATTATTATTTAAAATACAAAAAAATGTTATTATAAGGGTTACTATGCCCATAAATATTAACTAATCAGATGCAGCTACAACGCAATGTAAATATCCGATGCACAACGAAATATCGATGTCTAATTTGCTACTTAATTCTCTTTTAAAGTTGACTCTTCCTTAAAACAAAATGTAAAGATCAGAAAGAATATAATTCTCATTGTATCCAATTCTCACTATGTGTATAATGCCAATGACTATACATACAACATTCAAATCACGCAAGTAGGATCATTTTATTATTTGAGACTATTATTTGAACTACAAAAAAAAGTTTTATTAGTGTTACCACGTCTTTAAGTATTGAACTAAATATAATGCAGTTAAAGAACGACATAAATCTCTAATGTACAACAAGATATCGCCGTCTAATTTGTAATTATTCTCTTTTAATGTTCACAAAAAGTAAAAGACTAATAGTAACCGACCTACCCCTGAAGGAATTTGCGGATAAGGGCTTCACTCGTTGTCACGTGAACTAAACACTACAAAACTACAGAAAAGTAAAATCAAAACTAAAAAGATTGATACACATAGAAAAAATCCCAAAATCGAAAAAATAAATAAAAATAGAACAGAATAAAAATTAAAAGTGCTTAAAACATCCAAGTGAATAAAATCAACCAACAATAAAAGTGTCAAAAATACAGGTAAAAACATATAAAAGTAAGGTAAGGTAAAATCAAATGGTAAAAATATGAAAAACCACATTAAATACAAATGAGACTAAAATAAGATTAATCGAATAATTAAAATAGTCGACTAAAAGTTCAAGTACACGAAGTAAAAATCAGAAAAATGATAATTCTCATTGAATCGCAATCTCACTATGTATATAATACCCATGACTATATATCCACTATTCAAATCATTCGAGTAAGATCATTTTATTACTTAAGATTATTATTCGAAAAACTAAAAAAAACTATTATGAGCGTTACTATATCTCTAAATATTGAACTAATGTAAGGCAGCTAAAGAGTAAATGATTATCCAATCCACAACGAGATATCGGCATCTAATTTGCTATAATTCTCTTTCAAAGTTAACTCTTCCTTAACATAAAATATAAATATCGGAAAAAGTATAATTCCCATTGCATCCAATTCTCAATGCGTATATAATATGATGTCCATGACTATGTATCCAACATTCACATAATTCGAGTAAGAGCACTTTATAGCTTAAGATTCTTACACGAAATACTAAAAAAATATTATGAGCCTTACCTCATGTTAAAATAAATGCAATGTAGCTGAAGAGTAACTTAAATGTCTAATGCACAATGAGATATCGGTGTCTAATCTGTTATCATTATCCCTTTTCCTTAACACAAAGTGGTACATAATTCCCTATTGCATCAACAATTGAAAAAAAAAAGACTAATATTCTCGACGAATCATTACAAAAAAATACAGTGAAGGGCTGCCATGATTAAAAAGCCTATCATGTACGATAAATAACCATTTCGTTCCATCATTTTAAGCTGCATTCTATTTTGCAGTTAACCCAATGGTAACCATTGTTAGAAAATAATCTATCCACAATAGTTAATCATCTTCTGCAAAATTATCACCATTGCATCGTTAAGGATAAAAGTTTTATCTCTCAATATTTTCATAATTCTGAAAAAAGTTCAGTTTTATAAAATTAAAATTAAAGTTTCTTTTAAAAAAACAGAAAAAAATATTAATCAGGATTAGAATATCTAGAAACATGAATTATATTTTGTTTTATCGCAAAGTTTGGTGGGTAGACTAAGGCAAAAATAAATTCAGTTCAAATTACGAGTCATTTACTGCAATTCCTACGTATTAAAAATAAAAGAGCAAATAATATAATGCAATTAACCAAATATTTATTCATTTATAAAAATAAATGTATAAACAAAATGATGACTAATAATTATTTTTCATTATTTTTTAGTTCCTATAAGTTTTTCTAAGTTTAAAGATCATTCTATTAGCGAAATAAAATTAAAATTTAAAATTTCACAAAAATAAAAATAAAAATTTTAAGGAAGTTAAGTTATAACATTATATTTTCTGCACTACCTCTTATATTAATTTTTTTCAGTACCTTTTCTTCTGTTTATTTTTTTTACATAGTCAGTTATCAAATGGTATTTTTTTAACTTTACTGTAAAAAATTCAGAATCAACTTACGGTAAAAAGTACCGCTACTCAGGGTGCAGGTACTTTTTCACCGTAAAATTCTTTTTACCGGAACTAATGGAGCAAATATTCTCACATACAGTAATCTCTACAGTAATAAGTACCGTAAAATTACTGAATCACTCTCATTGTATATATATTACTGTAAAAATAACTGTATAATACTTAAGATAAAAATGGATTTTAAGAACGATGCACCCAAAGAGCCTGTACTTTATACCGCAATTCGATGCGGAAATTTTTTACCCCACATATTAATTTTTTCAATACATTTTGTTTGACTATATTTTGTTTTCCTGTAGATGTTTTTTCAATTTATGGATATTTAAAAAATTATAACTTTTTAATTTACTGAAGTTTTGCAGAAGTTAGTAAAATCATCGAAAAAATTCTACAAAACAAGTTAACATACAACATAATACTGTCTATACTACTCTGCGTATTAAGTTTTTTTTTAATACGTGTGTATTTTATTCAGTACGTTGCTATGTTATGAAATTAGAATTTTTAATTGACTATAAAAAGTGAGTAAATTTAGCGGTATTCAGGCAATTTTCTAAGTTTTAAATTTAAATACACAAATAAAAAGGAATGACATGTAATTCTAAAATGGAGAAAATACGTGTCTTTATTATACATTTTTATTTTTGATTGTGACACCTTGTCATACCAACAATGCAAAGTTTAGATGTTCCATTTGGTAATAAGCATCTTCCATCGTTTTATGAAAGAAAAAAATTTATTTATCATTAAAAATTATTAAAAATTAAAAAATTATTAAATTAAAATTATTAAGAATTATTCATTTATCTATTTATCAGTAAAATTAACGAAATGATAATTTGGTACATTTGAAATTACCCCCTTGCCAAGGAAACCATTTCTCCCAATGAGAAAACCATACTATCAAAATGAAACTCAAGATCTCTGCAATTGTGTAAAATCTAGTCCAAAGTATGAACCCAACTGACAAATCTGCTTCTAAGAGAAACGTGATCCCGATTGCTAATTTACAATCCAACGACTTTCAACGACTCGCTCTCTTTCTTGGAGATTTTCTTCTTGGCTAGAGTTGGCCGAAATTATTAATTCTTCTAAATTTTGTCACCTGAACTAAAAAAAGGTGAAAAATCATGTTTTCTTTTCGTTTAAAAAATGCCAAAAATAAGAGTGGGTCGTTAAAAGCCGCTGGACTGGATTGGAAAATTCCATCCCAATTATCCTATTTGTATCCTTCCAGAGAACTCGTTTAAGAAAAAATCATAAATGTGGTTATTTATTCATTAATATAGCATCATTTTATTTAAAGAACCTAAAAAGGTTAATCATAATGTTAAGCTACAAACATATAAACGGAATAATTTTCCCCCAAAATGTGGCTTTAACATTTTAATAATTTATAAAGGCAGATATAAAAACTCTATGTATATTAATTTAAATTATGTAGTGATATAATACGAATACTTTTGATACACAATTCTAAGTAATTAAACGTGGTTGCTTACCTTTATCGATTATCTAGTGCAAATGTATTCCAAGCGAGCACCTTGAAAAGCAAAGTCACAAAATCTTTGTCTAAACGTAATCCAAATGTGTTAAGTTTCATGACTTGATTTCTGCACTTAATAGTTCGCTAAAAGTTAACGAACCCTGATTAAATCATTTCGATTTAATTTACGAATTTTTATTCGACTAAACCTTTAAACTCCATTTTAACTGCAAGTTCAGCAGCCTTTAATGATTTCATATTCAATGTCCATTAGTGCATATCGGGCACCTTTCTTTTGCAAATATGAATGACGAAATCAAAGTTATAGTAACTTTTGCTGATAATTTTAAATGAATGATTTTCGATAAGAGAATCAATTTGCGCGGACGAAAAGTCACATATTTCCGATCAATCTAAAACCACGTGAAATCTATAGCCGGTTTGGAAAATTTATCTGAAGGGAAAAATTGGATCGAAGAGCTGATAATTGCCACGATATCTTAAAAAGTAAACCTCCAGAAGAATGACAATTCACAAAATCACAATTAGAGATAGCGGCAAGATAAAAGACTAAGAAAGGAAATAGATTCAAAGAATAACCGCATCTAACGGAATCTGCCGTTGGCTTGATCTCAAAACGAAACGAGTTGAAATGCGCCGTCCGTGCGATCATCTTTTTTATTGCTTGCTATGGCAACACACCATTTTAGTAATGGCTGTTTAGCGCCATCTAGATTTTGCCGGTCGAACTGTAGAGATTGGCAGGGAAGCAAAGTGAGCTCTGCTGAGGAAACGAAAGTGCACGTAAGAGAATCTTAAAATTGAGTTTTTCACGAAATATGACGTTTTAAAAATCACTTTATTTTAGTGAAGAAATTCGTAAAAACCAAATGATTTTTAGTTTAAGGAATTTTTAAATTGTGGGCAAAGTATTTTATGCATTAAATTTTATATTAAAAAAATTTATTTTTAAAACAGTTTAGATAATTATTTTCTTCAGTCTTAAAACGATTAATGTATTTTTTTTCTAGTTTTTTTACATATAAAACATAACTGATTGCACAGTTCGTAAAAAAAAGAAAAAAACTGACAACCCTGCATAACTTTTGATCTAATATTTAGATCTTCACGTTCTAGGACTCATTCCTAACGGTTCGAGAGGGTGACCTTAAAAATGCTAATTAATTGGTGCAGACGATATTTTAAATTACGAAATCAGACACAAAAACGTACTTTCTCTGAATAAGTATACCTTTTTTTTACGGATTTGGATTTTTGACCCCCAAAATATAGGGATCAGCCACAATCTTTGGAAAATATGGTAAGGAGAACGATCTATAGTTTGAATACCCTAATATTAATTTTACTTTTTGCGTATTTCACCATAACTCAAGAACTTTTGAAGCGAATTAATAACAATATGCACACAAATATAGAATTTGTCTACCCAAAGATAACTCTATGCAAAAAATATTTCTAGTAAATATTTATTATTTTTTCTTAATTACTAAATAATAGTCGAAAAAATTTCGAATGGTGAGATAACTAGTTAAGATAAGGTATACAATTTTTCTACATCATCTTAAAGTATGTAATTTTATATGGCAAATATGAGCGTAATTGGTAGAAAAATTCCTGAGAAATTGAATTTTTAAGAAGTCGTTTATTTAAAATTCGATTTCTCAAAATTTTTCATTTGTTTAATTAATTTCAGATTACCTTTTACAACTAATATTAAGAAGTTGTAAACTATTGTCATAAATTGTAAAAACTTGAAAGTATCAAACCTTATTTTTTAACTCGAGATTTTATTTTTATTAAAACAATCAAATCAGAATCATAATTTTTTCTCTTAAATTGAAGCTTATAAACTGCTGTTTGTAGAAAATGCAACACCATGAAGGAATCATCAGAATCAAATGAAATTCGCAGCAAATGTCAATTATAGGATATTATGCAAATTAATAAAGTTTCAGAGCCATCGCGCGTGCGTGGCGCGCGCAGCGCCCTCTGAATTGATGCTGAAAGCGTATAAATAAAGTGCTGTAGCGGGACGTTGAAAATAGTCTATGATTATTTGTTAGTGGCAAACGTTTAGTGAGACCTGAGTATGCCTCCACGACGGAAGAATAAGAAATTCAAGCAACTTACGGAGTTTGAACGAGGGAGGATAATCGGCCTTCGAGAAGGAGGATTTTCCTATCGCGCAATAGCAGCTCGTATGCAGCGGAACAGTTCCACAGTGATGCGAGTTTGGAAGCAGTGGACCGACGAGCACCGAACAACTCGAAAAACAGGCACTGGACGACAGAAGGTGACGTCAGAGCGCGATGATCGACACCTGCTCCGCATGGCGGTGAATGATCGCACAGCTTCCTCCAGGCAGCTGGCAGCACATTGGTCTACTGCTACAGGTGTACAATTGTCAGCTTCGTCAATTCGTCGTCGTCTGCTGCGCCGTGGATTGCGTGCAAGGGTGCCATTATACAGGATTCCCCTCACGGCGGATCATCGACGGCTGCGTCGGCAGTGGGCTCTTGAGCACAGAGACTGGCGAGCTGATTGGCACCAAGTTGTCTTTTCAGATGAATCACGCTTCAATTTGTGGACCCATGATGGCCGTGTTCGTGTTAGACGTTATGCCGGTCAACGCTGCCTTCCTGAGTGTATTATTGAACGACATAGTGGTCGAACACCCGGAGTTATGGTCTGGGGTGCGATTTCGTATCATGGACGATCCAATTTGATACGAATTGAGGGTAATCTCAATAGCAACAGATACGTCCGTGAAGTGCTACAGCCCGAAGTCGTTCCTTTCCTTCAAGGCATCCCTGGAGCTATCTTTCAGCAGGATAATGCACGCCCACATGTTGCGTGGACTGTTAGAGACTTCTGTTCAGCACAACGCATGCAACTTCTTCCTTGGCCTGCTTATTCGCCGGATATGTCGCCTATTGAGCACGTGTGGGATATGGTTGGTCGGCGTCTCACTCGTGATCCGCGTCCTGCAGTTTCCAAAGACGAACTTTGGTTGCGCATACAAGCGATATGGAATTCTCTTCCTCAAGCAGATATTCAACATCTGCTTGACTCCATGCCACGTCGTATAGCAGCACTTATTGCAGCGCGTGGTGGCTGCACCAAATACTGATTTCGGACGCTTAATTTGTTTCTTTTGTTTTGAAAATTTCATCATTTATTTGTATCAGTACAAGTCGTTTCTGCATTAAATTTCATTTGATTCTGATGATTCTTTCATGGTGTTGCATTTTCTACAAACAGCAGTTTATAATGTTGGTGTGAAATGAAAGATTTTTTTCATAAATATCAAATAAAATAATCATGAGCTGCATACGTTGTTTATTAGTGATTATTTGATGCTTATCAATATCAAATAACCATTAATATACAACAATAAAAAATTATGTCTAATTGTTTTTTTTTTTAAATGCCAAATAAAGTTACCAGAATTACTTTTCAGGAAAACTCTGGAATTTGTTATCACTCTCTCTTTGTAAATTACGTAGACGTAAGATCTTTAATGAATCATAATAGGATTTTGGTATATGAAAACTTAATTAATTCCTTAAATGCAATGAAAAAATGAATGCTTAATAAATAAATGCTTATTTTAAGTCAAACTATCAAATTTTAGGAGCTAATCAATTAATTTAAAATTTTCATTCGACATTTTACTTTAATAATATTTTTCTACAATGTAATTTATTTTTCTGTGAAGATTTAGCTAATAATATTTTATTAATCACTATGTAAAATAAATTAGGGCAATAGGCTTAACAAAGCAATATTTAACAAATGAAAAACAATATACATGCTTAAAAAATTTAAGTAGAATATATAATGGCTAGTTTTCTCATGTGTTATAATGCGAACTCTTTTAAAGATGTTAATACACTGTAGTATATACAATTATTATAATTAATGATAATAATAATAAATGTAGATTGATTTAATAGCAGATTTTCATGTTTTACCCAATGCCTTGGATTTTTCTTTCAAAATTAATCGAAGTATAATCTAACTCATAATAAGATGACTAAATTAAATTTTGTTTTATTAAATAAATATTATTTTATTATTATTCATTAGTTTTATTTAATTAAAATACTTTTATGCTTATAAAATATTCCGATAACTAGCATTCGTTAAAAAAATCGCTTTTCATTTTGAAGAAAATGGGAATAAAACTATTATGACACAACAACAACTTTATTCAATTTTGTTTTCCGATTGACATCAGTAAAGGAATATCTATACAAGTTTAATTATTAATAGCTTGTTCAATTAACACCGCAATCATGAAGAAGATGCAAAATTCACGAATACAACAATGACTACTAAATATATGATCATAATACAATTACAATAATTTTGTAACATGAAATTATTCTATATTTAAGAGGAGTACACTGTAAAAAATTCCGTATCAAATTACTGTATTAAGTACCACTACAGTCAAGTATCAGTGCAGTTAAGTATCAGTACTTTTGGTGCATCATCCGGAAAATCCATTTAATCGTTATGTCTATTTTGCCATAAAATCCATTTTTACAGTAATTTTTACAGTAATATTTATTTAATTAGAGTGATTTTACTCCAGTTATAACTGTAAAAATTGCGGCACATCAGATTTTTTGTTCCGTAAAATTTTCGAGTAATAATGAATTTTGTGGTAGGAAGCACCAGCATCCGAAGTGCTGGTAACTTTTATTATAACTGGATTCGAAATTTTTTATAGTGTACCAGCATCTGTAAGTTTAATTATATGTTAGAAAAATTATATAATTGGTTGAAAAGTTTTTTTTTTAAAGTTTTAACAAATTTTTACATGAAAATAGTCTATGACTACGCAAAAGAAGAAAAAAAATTAGTCACTTAAATTTACAAAAAAGAGTATATCCTTTTATGAAATTAAAACATGATTTGATTATTGTAACATGGAATTAATTGGAAAAAGCATATTAAATAGTTATATTATTGAAACAGTCTTTACATTAATTTTATTTTTCGATTGACGTCATGATTTTCATCGACTTGTTCATGATTTTCACTGGCTTGAATCAGGATTTTCAATGGCTTGTTCAAGAAACAACTTAATCTTGAAGTTACAAAATTTACGAATACAACAATGACAACTGCAGTTCACGATAATTAAGTAATTCACGAATACAACATTAACAGTGACGATAAAAATGAAAATAAAATAATTAGTGCAGCAGGTATATTTACATTAATTTTATAATATGAAATAAACCTATGTATAAGATAATGAGTAATGGTCTTTAAGAGATTATATATACGTTTAAAATGTGAAAATTAGTTAAAAAGTTTATTTTCTACTTTTAATAAACTTCTACACAAAATTAATCCTTGATAACTACGCAAACATATTTTAGACTTTTATATTTACAAAGAAAAGTATATTATAAAAGGTAATATTTTTTTTCTTACTGTAACATGGACTTAATAGGAAAAATATATTAAATCTTTAGATTATTCAAACAGTTTTACATCAATTTTATTTTTCGATTGACGTAGGTCAAATAATCATGATTATTAATTGCTTGTTCACGAAACAACACAATCTGAAAGATGCGAAATTCACGAGTACAACAATGAAATACGGTGTATTTCCCATTTTTGGCAGCATATCGCTCAGTAAATCTATTCACTCTTGATTACTTCCTCTTGATCTGATACTGAACTCAACTCATTTCTTAACTTGGCAGAAATAAATTTACGTCAATTTATTGCCTCAAATCCTTAAAGTAATGAGAAGATTTTATCATTTTTCTTCAATATAAATCTTAGGGATTCAAAAAAAAAATCAGGGTTTTTTTTAAGAAAATTATTGTTTGAGTTTGAAGTTTAAATAAAATGAATAGTTTAAATAAAAAAAATTAACATTCTCTTCTTTAAAATTGAACTCAGTATTAATTCACTGTTACTGAAACATTTAATTTCCAAAATCATTTGGCAAAAATTTTTTTTAACAAGATTAACAGTTTTTTTTAAACATAAAACTTGAGTCACAAAATATAAATTATTTTTCATTTTTAATTAAATAAATACTGATATACTTTTTGCTTTAAAAAAACACATTTTGAAAAATCAATTGAAAAAGAAAACGCATGCAAATCGCAAACAGAATAATTTTTGAATTAATTTTTTTATTTTCTCATGTTTAGTCATAATCTTTACATTCTGAGTCATACGACTACCAGCATAAACATTGCTGGCAGGAAATGATTATTAAAATATTGTGTATAAAAAAATGTTTTTTACAATAACTTCGCTTTGATTAAAGCGAAGTTATTGAAAGTTGCCTTTGCTGTAAAAACTTCCTGGTCCGATTACGGTATAAAGTTCGTTATTTTACGCACATCATCCATAAAATCCTCTTAACCATAAAATATTATACCATAATTTTACAGAGATATTTATTTAATTAGAGTGATACAGTAATTTTACGGTAATTAATATTGTAAAAATTACGGTACATCAAATTTTCCGTTCTGTAACATGTTTCGGTAAAAATGGATTTTAGACTAAACAGTACTGGCCTACTGAGTACTGGGATTTTCACCAGAATTTGATCCAGAATTTTTTTCAGTGTAGACAAAAACACCAGAATGATAAAAACAATTTTATAAAAAAAAAATTATTTTTTTAACTCGAACGAAATAACTCGATAACATAAGAAAAAAGCAGATGCAATATAAATAAGTTCTTTAAAAAGTGAAATATATTTTAATGTTATATTTGAAATATAATTAGCACGCAACGTTAATTAAAATAGAATTTAAAGATAAGCATACATTATCTGATAAGATAAATCCATTCTTCAGCGAACTTCAATTTACTTTTAATAGTTCCAAACCGTAGAAAGTTAATATTTTTTTCCAAGAAATAATATTTAGATGTAGAAAAAACTAACACAATTACGGTTTCAGAACAGCTCCAAAATCCAATAAAAGTCAATAAATATACTTGTTAAAGACGTGAATCCGTAGAAAAATTTATTATAGTGAAAATTTTATTCGGAGAAAGTGTGCATTTGTGTTTTATTTGATTACTTGAATAATAGTTAGCAAAAATAAATTAATTATTGCGTTAGAAAATAGATATATAGATAGATAATTAAGTAATTGGCAAAAACATGAAAGTTTTATATTTATTATTTTATTAAAAGCATGTACATAACTATCTTTTTTCAAATAATAGAGAATAAAAACTAAACTTAAAGTACTAAAGTAGTAAAATTTTATCTAAACTTGCTTAAATATAGCCCTCTTTGTAAAAGACTAGTTTATTTTGAGCAAAGTATTATTCTTCTTATTTGCATATACAAAAATAAAAACAATTTCTTTAATGAACTATTTAGTCGACCTAAGAATGTTTTAGTTTTTTATATCCAAATAGAATCAGTTCATTGAAATTGTTTATTTTCTGATAATTTAAAATAATTACTATTCCTTGGTATGAAATTGTAATATTGAAAAAATATAGAAATAATCATCAGCATAAAATTAAATTAAATTCATTTAAAATGTCTGAATAGGTTTTTTTTCTCTGAAAACGAAAACAAATTTATTTTATTCGCAATTATCTTTCTAATGTATTAAAACTAATTGTAAACTTTCCTTAATTAACTTTTTGTACAATGGACAAATTTTTCTTACACTTACTTGTCTAGGTTAAATAAATTGATTTCCTGGAAAATAATGAAATTGAAAGAAAATATATTTTAAATAAGTTATGATATTTATTCAATTTTTGTACAAATGAAAATTAATAATTTTTCAAAGTGTTTTATTAAATATTCTATCTATTTTTCTACTCATATACAATTAAACTATTGTGATTTGTTAATATAAAATCATTTAAAATTAAAAAAAAAATAAGAAAATAAACTTTAATGTATTTTTCCGATAATTATAAAGGTTTTAAAAAATAATTTCAATAAATAATTTCAACAAAAAATATAGTTAAAAATGTCTCCTTACCTACCTTTTACAGTATCGAATTCTTTTGCCACTATTTCTTCAATATAAATACGCGTTTCGATTTTTACGAAGATATTCTAATTTATTTTTAAATAATACTTACATTGAAAAACTATAAAAACATACTTTTTAGAATTTTTTAATAATATTTCTTAAAATTTTTTAAATTATATGAAAAAATATTTTTTTTAAAAAATAGTTTTTTTAATATAAAATACGCGTCTTAATTTTTCAAGAAGATATTCTAATTTATTATCAAATAATATTCAGATTAAAAAACTATAAAAACATATTTTTTCATATTTTTTAGAATTTTTTTAACAATATTTTTTCAAAAAAATAGTTTTTCTTTAATATAAAATGCACGTTTCGATTTCTTATGATGATATTCTAATTTGTTATTAAATAATATTTACATTGAAAAAATATGAAAAAGCAACTGATTTACTGAGAAAAGAATGATGAGAAAATCCTTAACTGGATATTTTCTTTAAATTTAGATTCATTTAATCAACTCATTTATTATAGTATTAAAAGAGAATTAATACTTACCTTTAGTATTTTAATTTAAAATCATTCCAAATAGTTTTGCTGTTTATTACTATAATGAAATTATATTATTATAGAATTTTCGATTTCAAGTTGCCTTGAGATCATCAACTCAGGATTGGCAAATAACGCTTTAAAAAAGCTTTGCTCGCCTATGTTTGCGTTTCATATTATCTTCAAAGTAAAGACCGTAATATCGCATGACAGAGTTTTTTTTAACTTCTCTGATTAAAAAGCTTCTGTTCTTTTTAGAGAGATATCGCTTTGTTTACTTTATTTAAATTTAATTACCTTAACCATTTAATCTTAAAACTTTGAGATATATTATTAAAACTATTAATTTCTGAAAAAACGTAAAAATAACAAAAAATTAGCATGAGTAATTTTTTTTAAAACTCACATTTATTACAAAGCTTCTAAATAAGAAACATTGCGTGTTCTGGTTTATAAAACCTTAAGAATATTTTAAATTATTATAAAAATGTAAAAATTTATTTTCATGAACTTGGAGAAAAAAAATTAGGCAAACTTACCGGGCTGTATGATTAAGACATTTCTGATCGGAAAATCATAATTCTGGTTAAAAACGTTATTTAAACCATTCATTTGATTATTTTTCCGATCATACAGTAGCGGTTTATATATGGGAACGGCTGATTTTCAAAATTACAGGTCTTATCATCACATATTTGGTAAAAAATACAAACTGAAAGTAAATTTAACCGAATAAATGATTTTATCCCATACTCCAGACTATTATGGTAAATTTACGAAATTTTACCACATTTATCAAATTTAAACACATATTAAAAAATTATTTTATAATTTTAATTTTACCAAGACTATTAGCTACCGCGATTTATGATGATCCCATACAACAAAAAACACGGTAAGTTTTACCATATTCTGGAAGTTTTTTGTTCAATATATGATATAATTGTGGCATTTCTAAAACAATATTTTAAAAATGAAATCTTAGACACATTCATTACATAACTTTATAAATTCTAAAATAAGAATATTTATAGCATAACCGGCGTTAAACAGTTGACCGAATTTTGAATTTACGACTATCAATGTTCAATTCCGTGACCTTGTATTTTTGAACCCAATTCTGAAGACTAGAGAACTTCTGGATCAAGCCTTGGGACAATGTAGCTTTCATGGATTACTTTTTGATGGAACTAACCCACATTTACTTTACATGGAAAGAATAACCACGAAAATCTCTTATGGATAGCCTAACGGTAAATTGACTCTAAACCGTGATTCGTCTACAACTGAAAATATTTTACATAAACACTGTGGTCGGTGCGAGTCGGGAGCAGGATTAATTTCATGAGTCACCACTGGGATTCGGCCTTGAGTCGTCGCATTGGAAGGCGGAAGCTCTGTCCTCTAAAGCACCACGTCTCCCTTATTTTATTTTATAAACGTTGTTGAACAGACGACGAAATGCTTTGAGCTTACGGCTACCAATGTTCAACTTCGTAGCCTTGTAACTTTGAACCCAATCCAGAAGTATCAAGTATTGAGAAAAATTTGCATTCGCGGAGGGGTTTTAGTTGGAAACAACCCGCATTTGCGTTACGTGAAGAGAAAAACCACGAAAACGTCCAGCGGATAGCCTGAAGGGGACTCGCTCTAACCCATGATCTTTCTATCTTCGTCATTGTGGTCGGTGCCAACCGGGTGTGGAACTTATATCGACCAGCCATCTCTGGGATTCGAAACCAGTTCACCTCATTAGGAAGCTAATGCTCTATCTCCTGAGCACCCATGGCTCCCAAACTAAGTATAAAACATGTCATGCTTATTCAGTTAGATCTGCTTGCACTAGAGTTGTTCTGGGTATCTGGCAAATACCCAGGATTCCCTTTGCCTAGTCATATTTTCATTCCCCACTATTCACCAAACCTAGCCAACGAATTTCAGTTCCCGGTCCTGCGTACCGAAACTCGGCTATCGGTTCTAATTACCTGATGTTTGTACCCAAACTCGACTAACTTAGACAGGTAACACTCATTAATACTCAACGAAACCATGATAACAATTTAAAGTTAATTCAAAACTATTGATTAAAACAGAACTATATATTGAACTAAACTATTAATTAATATTTTTTGATATTGCTGTCCAACAGTTTTTAGATAATTTAAGCTGAAATTACTAGTTTTACATAGAATGCAGTGCAATCTAGATTTTAAAACCGTATCAAATTTTAATACGGATTAATTAATAAATAATGACAAAAATTAATAGGATAGAATGAAAACAAAATAAGCGATAGCAGACTAGCAGCAATTAAAAAAACTGTTGAAACGCAAAGTCTTATTTTAGGCGTATAAAAAATTTAACAGCAAATGAATAACTAATGCTACTGCAGCATAAATGCATAAACATAATTCATTATAAGAAATTAACTAATAAGAAATTAATTAAAATTAATAAGAAGAAATTAATTAATATTTCCTCGACTATATAATATTATTAATTTAACTTAAAGTAAACAAAAGAAGAAAATAATTGGCCTTATTAACAGTAAGGGTTGTTTAAAAAAATACTGAAATTTTTTTTTCAACGATAACTGCGGTCGAACCCTGTAAATATACACTGAGTTCCTTTAAAATCATTATTTATTTTTCCCTGTATTATTCATTTTTACACCTTCTATTGAAACCCTACACACCTCCAGATTCTACATTAACAGACTGACAAGAAATAACTTAAAGGTATTTTGAAACTAAATATTTTTAAGGCGACATATTATAAAAATGTTTTTATGCTTTCTGGCTCACAAAAGTTATCTGAAAATCTAAACCAGACCTACCAAAAGACTAGACTCCAACACACGATATTACGGTGCACTCATTGATAATGCCATTAACATTTTACTTACTTTCTCACGGCACAAGAATGGCCCCTTCATTCACCAGACTTGAATCCAATGGAGTTTTAAATTTGTTCTATTTAAGGGGCAAGGGTTTGTGCGTCATGAAAATTTATTACTTCTAAACAATACCCGTGCAAGGAATGGGTAAATTAACAAG
This sequence comes from Parasteatoda tepidariorum, assembly GCF_982258835.1. Lineage (NCBI taxonomy): Eukaryota > Metazoa > Arthropoda > Arachnida > Araneae > Theridiidae > Parasteatoda > Parasteatoda tepidariorum. The sequence continues at coordinate 77,845,311 of NC_141758.1, forward strand.
TCAATTGTGGTCAGTAGTTAGTAATTTTGCAATAAATTTACAGCTCTGCATTTGGGCCAAAAAACGGTTACTTTACAAATTTCGGAACATGTTGCAGGTAGTAATTTTTTCATATTTGCTTAGAAGTTTCTTAGTGTTATATAAATAAGCATTGTATTATATATATCAAATTTTGTTTTTATCTCTCTGTTCAACAACTGCACTGTGAACAAAGTATGATAAAAACTGCCAAAATGCAGTTAATTTTATTGTGTTTCTAGTTCTATGAGAACCCAAAAAGCTCATTAATTTTTACTGGTTAATTTTTACTAGTTTAGGTAATGATTTTGTTAAAATTAAAAGTAAACTTGGGCTCTTATAATATATGATAAAATTTGGTATATGCACAATTTTTATCAGGATACCATAAAGCGTGGTATAAGAATCATTTTTTCGATTAAATCTCCTTTTTAATTTTGTACTTTTTACAAAATATGTGTCAATAATAAATACAATTTTGAAACCATTATTTCTCTAAACCATTACCATATAAGCGGAAAAATTACAAAACTTATGGTTTAAATATCGTATATTTTAGTTTTATTACCAGAAATGTTATTATCATACAGAATGGTAATTTTACCAGAATTTTTTCTCCGCTTCATGTATATATAATTATTTTCAAGTGACGGACTACTTTAAATAATATTATAAAATTAAATTTTGTTTTCATAAATAGTCAATAAAGTGCTAAATACATGCAAAAAAACTGGGAACATGCTTTATTCATACACATATTGCATAATTAATTAAAGATATTGAGTTTAGGACATGCTAAAATCATCAGCATGATTTCTTACATTTAATATTATTGTAACAATGTTGCAGTTGTTTAAGTGTGCAAATAACGTGAGATAAAAAAACAGTTGAATGATCTCTTACTATTTAGTATTTCGCTTTTTATCAACTACTTAAGATATTAATATTTAAAAGTGCCAACGATTAAAGTGACAGCGGTTGTCTAAGAAAAGTTTAAGTGGCTGATTTTATCAGTATAGCACTTCTAGTTTCAAAAACAAATTCTTTTTTTATAAGTTTTTGATGTTAAACATTGTTTTTTTCATAGTAAATCAAAGATTTTTCCGTAAAAAAATCCAATTAGTAACACTTTTTTTCTTTTGGTTTCTAAATAATTTGTCTAATTGATTAACGTTTCCTCTAAATGAGTGTTGCTTGTTAAATTAATGAAAAAACAGGTCTAAAAATATTTATTTTTGTAATGTTTAAAATCAATCCCAATAACTCCATGACGTCCATGCATTCCTATTATTAAACTTTGCATTTTATAGTTGCATTGTAGTTCTCTTATCAACACTCTTACTACATATTTTTAAATCTTATAAAAAAGTAATAGAAAAATTTAATATTAGGGATTGCAAATAGTTAATATTTAAGCGAAGACAAAATAAAAAGTCTATAAATATTTGATGAATCGCAAATGAAGAAAGAGAGATTCAAAATATTAAAACCTGTTTGGCTGTCGAATAGAACCATCGATGTTACTTATGATCCACTCAACCTCATAACTGTCCTCTTGCGCTATAAATTATAATTTTGATGCAATTTTATGATATAATGATATAATTTTGATGCAATTAATCCACCTTTTTAATACTGATTCTTGCAGTACGATAGCTTTCATATATATATATATTAATTTGGAAAACGCAATTTAAATTCTTTTGGATAAGGACTCAAAAAATATATATTAAGGTAGGTATTTTAAAAAATTTTGTCTACCGGTTAAGAAATCGAATGAACCGTAATATGGCTGCGCTGTTGAGACTGTTCTCCGCCTAATCCTGTGTTATAGCTAAAGCATATTGAATATTTACATAAATTATAATAAGTGCTGCTAATTTATCTATTTTGACTGCTTTAAATTTTATAAATTTCTGATTTTTGATATTGGGGCGAAGCTACCGCTAACTTCGTGAAACAAAATACAAAGGTACGAGATTCTTTTTCTTTAATTTCATTTTTCATCTGGTAAAGACTTTTATGTCACCGCTGGTTTAGTTATGAATATTTAGGAGTTGATATTTATTAAAGCCTTCTTCATATACTATAGATTTTTCATAAACTTCATACTTATTAATCTCACGGACGTTAAAATTATGGAAATAAACTTTTTCTTGTCCAATTTAATCTGAGTAAATTTTAAAGCCTGGAATATTTCTGCTATCTAAATCAGAGAAAAAAATACTAATCTCAATCAGAGGAAGTTATTTTTCGTTACTAATTTTATTGAAAAATGAAAATTTAATTTTACTATTCTTTTGTGATTAAACTCAAAATAGGCGCATTTTGGAGATGAAATTTTTTGTTCATAAACTTATATAGTGTAAATTTCGTAAAATGCAAATTTCACAAAATTTGCACAAATAAATTTGTGCTGTTTTACCTTCTGTTATAAGCAAATAGTCGAAACACAATACACACAAAGATTGAAGACTTCTCTACTTCAAATTAGTTAGAAAAATAAAAACCTTTAGTCAGCAAACTTTAAAATATACAAGAATGTTTAATGCTAATATTGCTTACAGCGTTTTATTTTTTTAAATTCTTACATGTTTCTGAAATTTTTTCGACAAAATGACTTGACTTGATTTTCCTAAGTGTAGGAGATACGGAATTCCAGCGTCTGAACTTAATTTAAAGGGATACGACATGCGGGTAACAGTCTACGTTTGCTGGAAGGAGAAATTTTACTAAAAAGTAACGAAACAACATTTCCTCGTAAATTAAACATTAAGTGCGACAAGATATATTTTATGCGGGGTAATCCTAAAGTTTAAAATATATATTCTTTTTTATAGCTTTTTAAACTAAACTTAACTATTCAAAGAACTCATTCTGCACAAAATTAGGGTTGAAACTTCGCGTATTTTTTAAAACTAGATAGCTAGCCTTGACAGTTTTATCAAGTCGCTAATGCAATTATAAATCAAATTTTTTTGTAAAAATTAGATTTTTTGTTGAAATATTATTTCTTAAGAAACATTTTGAGAGAAAACTGAAAATATAATTTTTTTTAATATTTAAAGATATGAATTAGTGAATTAATCATTTACTCCGCTTTAGCGTATTTACGTGTTCCTTGGTTGTCAAAGCAAAGAAACAAAACGCAGCTAGGATCAGTTAACATAATTTTGATGAAGAGTAATAAAGCGAAATTCGAAAGAAACTTCGCCTAGTGCAATAACCAGTCCCACCATTTTCCTTTGCAACCCTAGTCTCGACAGCAGAGTAGCTGCTTGTTGTAACTCAATTTAAATAGAGGAACTTAAAGAAAATAAAACTGTGCTTGTTCAAGTTCCAATAAACATATTTTTCCGAGTACTACATTCATTCGCTCCTTACATACAACATTTCTAACTGTTGCTGTAATTTACAGAAAAACAATAAGATCAGTAAACATTTCCACAAATTTTCTAGATATTCCAACAGTTTTATATTGGGAGAAAATTATGATCAAACCTACCAGAATATGGTACAATTTACCGTGTTTCAGGCTCTAAGAGCACACCAAAAAGCTTGGTAATTTTCACCGAATCGCTTTGGTAATAAGTTTGGTAATACCAACAGTAAAATATTGACAGCAATAAATATTTTGGTAATTTCATTATGATATCTTACAGCAAGTCATAAGAACTATTTATTTGGATGAATTCGCTTTTCCGTTTTATATTTGTAATTAAATGTGTGGTAAGAATTTCGAAAATAAGAATTTGTCGGAAACCACTATGATATGAATGGAAAAATTCCAAATGAACGGTTTAAACACCGTATATTTTGGTTTTATTAACCGGAATTATATTTTTTTTACCTGAAATGTCATTACCATTCAGTAAGGCGAATCAAACAATATTTTATTCCTCCGTGTATCTTTGAATATTTTTATGCTTTATTTATTTATTACTGTGAATGACTTTCTTTTTCTTTCTCGCATTAAATAAACTAACGTCAGTAATAATGCTTGCATAATTAGAAACAAAAATTAATTAAATGAAAGTCCCAAGAAAAATGCGACCTAAATTAAGCCTCAACCGTAATAGGAAACCCTTTCTAGCCGAGTCTCATCACTACATTCACCCCTCACAGATACATAAAGGCTGCAGATCTTCCATCAGGCAATCATGACAGCCAAGATCTACCCCCACCACCCCATTCACTCTCTTAAGCGTTTCCCTCATTGGTCGCCAGGGTAAACAGTTTATATCCGCAGGGTAGACACAGAACGGGGTAAATCCCGAGATTAGGGACGGGAGAGACTTTATGCGGGACAGACTAAGTCTTGAGTGTCTTCACCAAGATTTCAGTCCCAATCTCATAACGAGGAAAAGGGGAAATGAGATGGAATATAAGTTTCAGCTGGGGAACAATCAAGGCTGGATTTAGTCACACCTCACCCCGATAAGTAGACAAGAACTTACCCTTACTCACACTTACGGGAAATCGCAATAAGTCTAAAAACAATATTTATTCTAAATTCTCAACAAAAGCCTTTAAAATTGTGTATTCAGTGGTCCAATAAAAAGAGCTTCGTAGAAAAAAGTATCATTCGACAATCAGAAAAAGGCATTAGCTCGTCTTTCAGAAAGTAAATATGTTTATAGTCAGCTTCGAGCCGGGATAGCCTGGTTGATAGGGCACTGAGCCCATGTCCTAGAGGTTCGATCCCCGCCGGCCGACGAAATTTTAGCAAATGGTGACTGGTGCACGTTAAATCTGTCGAGTCACAAAGTTCTCATTGTTCCCATAACAAATCAATACCTCTAAGGGTACTGATCCAGGAGTTTCCTTGTCTTCTGGATTGGTTCAAAAATTACAAGACTACGGATATGTGCATTAGTACTCGTAAACCCAAAATTGGGTCTGCTGTTCAACAACGGATAGATATAATCAGCTTCATGATTAGAACATAATTGTTTTGGGTCTGGTCGTTCAATAAGTGTGCCGCAGTGGACTGATCATTAAGACACGGTTAACAGTATATCGCAGAAATCAAGCATCACTGGCAGCGGTCAATGTGCGAGTGACAAATTTGATGTGTCTGCGAAGGGACCGAGAATGTGTGGTATTGATTTTCGTTAACCTGCTCAACCGTTGAGTGCTCGACTTTTTGTTCAGGTCTTTGGACTACCAATGCGGAATGGCAGGTTTTTCAATCATCCAGAGGGATGCTGCCCTGATCGTCGCCATTAGCCCATTGTGCAGTTCCATTGCGACGTGAATAAAGTACTACTACTACGTTAAATAAGATGGTTTTCAATGAAATTATGAGTTTTGTTAATAGTCTCTAGTTGCTGCTATTTTCCCAAAGCTGAAATTTCTGTACTAACTAAAATATCACCTAATCTTCTATAAACTTTTCGAATAAGAATGTTATTTTTATGAAACAACACGCATGTCTATTTTGCTGTATAAAAATCATTCCATGCCCTTTCTATGCAAAATAATTTTACAATGACAAAGTACGCTGTTAGAACACGGTACACTTATCACGTGACAAAGTATACTTACGTTGAAGCATAATATTGTTTGTATTCGCTGCAAACATAATTTGATGCTAATTAAACATTGTTATGGTACTCCTTAAACTTGATTGCACGATAATATGGTTCAACTTTAATACATATTCCAAAATAACTCTTTATTGTAATGAAGCTGTGATTCTATATCGACATTATCATTGCGTATCTATATCGCTGAAATTATGAACTTCAATTCGTTGCATTGGCTTAATTCTAAAATCTGTATGATGCTATTGATAAATGATCTATATATTATAACTGTCGTTGAACAGCCAACCCAACTACTAATGTTCAATTCCGTAGCCTTCTAGTCTTGAACCCAATCCAGAAGACAAGGGAACTCCTGGATAAAGTATTGGGAGACATTTTGCTCTCGTGGAGGACTTTTTGATGGAACTAACCCACATTTGCGTTACATAGAGAGGAAGACCACAAGAACCTCCCATGGTTAGCCTGACGGCAAGGGGATTCTAACCCATGATCCGTCTACCACTGAGGTTATTTCACGTCAGCACTGTAATCGGTGCGGGTTGGATGCAGAACTCGTATCGACCAGCCACTGCCAGAATTCGAACCCGGTTCACCTCATTGAAAAGCGAACGTACTATCCCTTGAGAGATCATGCATCAATGATAAATTATAGAGATATCATAAAGCTAATAATAATATTGCATATTTTATTCTGATTTCATCACGAAGTTTGTTTTGTGGGGGATTACTTTCCTTCGCTGAGCCATCGTTTGATTATTTGAGGACTGAAGCCTGTTCTCCTATCAGCATGTAACCCGCAAGTTTCATACCAAACGTTTTATATTACATTGCCAAACTTTACGTACTTTTTTTCTAAAACTTTCCACATGACTGTTCGAGGAAAATGAATTATACTTCAATGCTTGCATTCCTCTAAACTAGAAAAAAAATTGAAAAAAAAGGAGAAATTATTTATTCAATAAAGTATATAGCTTCAAAAATACACCTAACACATATAGTCCAAACTGTAATCTGTTATAAAGTATCCCTAACTAAATGGATTGAGGTTTCGCTTTCGATATGCCACTCCCATGAGGGGATGCATGCTGCGCAGATGCATTTCCCCATGCTACCCTGGTTCAAATCCCGAAGATTGATTGATTGTTGCTGATTGATTAATTGTTGCTGATTGATTGTTCACTCATCGTCAGAGAGTTTTATGGTTTTCTTCTCCACATAATTTGAGTCTCGTTAACTCAAAAAGACTTAAATCAAATGTACCCTTTTTTGAAAGTCAAGTTTTTTTTCAATGCTCGATGTGAATATTATGGCCTTAAATTCATTTACGTGAGTAGGCTATTCGTTGACGATAATGTAAAGTTAAATGAACGATTCAAATTCGTTAAATAGCATTTACCCATTAGCAAAAAGGTGAAATACGTAAATATTCTTTGTTAGAATAGGCTTGTAAAATAGGAAATATTATGGTAAAAAGAAATAAACTAAGTTGTATGGTTAACAAGGTATGAAGAGCTTTGAGTTAGAAATTAGTAGCTGAAAGAAGTCGCCATAGTTAATTAGCTACCACAATAACTCTGAAATCATTAAAACAGACAATCCCATATGTAATTTGAAACCCAAAACACAATAAAAAAATACTCTATTCAGATTCATTTAATACTATGCACCCAACCCTTTAGCAAACAGGTTAAATATTTGAAACCACACGCACCCTTTCCTTTTTAACCCTTTTAACACTATACCAATCCTTAATTACAAATCACATTAAACATACAGAACAAACAGTTCCAGATTCACCGGGAACTAGAAAAACTCCCTCTTCAGAGAAAAAAAAAGAAGAAAATTCTGGGACTTGAAAGAAGGAAAATTAGCTCAACCTAGAAAATCGTCAGTCTACCAAACGTAATGAAAAATCTCTTCTTTTCCTTCTGTTTGATCTTTGCCGCGCGGGGGTGTGCCAGGGAAGAATTCTGGTGTTTAACAGTCACTTCACTGCCTTTTCATCCTCTTCTTGCTCGGTCAATAAGCCTGGAAGATGTGCTGCTCCATTGTTCGGAGCATGTTGCCTGTTCTGGTGCTTGTTGGGGGTGGTCGTGGGAGGATGCTCGGGAAGGAAGCTGTGGAGGTGTTGTAAACCGGAAATGGTACAGAAAATGCTGCTTCCCTGCCTGGATTTCTTGTTCTTTAAGATGCCAGACTGAGATGGATTGTGAAGATTCAAGAATTGTCAGCCATTCTTTGCCAAAGAAAAAAACGAGATAGAAAATATGTTTTAAAAGTTTGTTTTTCGATTTGAGATTTGGAATGAAATTTTCGACTATTTTTCGTCGATCCTACGGCAAAACTGTAAGGGAATCAATAGTCTGAGATTTAATATTTGAATAAAAAGCAAGGACATGTCTCTTTGTGTCTAACACTAAGTTATTTATAGTTAATCAAATCTGGATAAATACAACTCCAATTTTAATTCAGTAATTTTTTTACAGTTTATTCGAAGTAGTTTTAATAGTTTTTACCAAAATTTGACATTATTAGAAGAAATACTAAGTTAAATAAAGTCAAATAGTATAAATATATATACGGGTTAATTTTAAAATTCGGTGGCACTTGGAAAAACTTCAAAAAGGAAAAAAATAATATATTAAAACTCAAACTTTCTAAAAAAGTATCTAATCATATACTTTTTATCTAATATTTAAAAGTTTTAAGTACAATACTTTGTCATAATCAGCTACCAGTAAATTTATCAAGTCTGTTACCATCTACCCTATTATTTTTACTTATTCTAGACAAAAATATTTCTTGAAGAACTTCAATATTTTTATACAAATTTGCACTTTTGAAAGAAAACTCTGTAAATATTGCAATGTCTATTACAAAGTTTATCTACTATCCAGATAGCTTAACGTACAAAATATATCAGTCATTTGTATGAGAGTTCAGTGAGACATGACTTTTTAAGGAATAAAAACTCTGAAAGCTAAATAATTAAAAAAAATTATTAAAATTCTACTCAGTTTAAACTATTAAAATTACCCACTAGTTAAATATTTTTTATTCAGATAACTATGCGAACAGACATAGTGAAATACTTGCCACATTAGGCTTCTGCTTTTTCAGTCAACCAGAGAACATACAAAATAGCTGCTTATATTTCTTTTCTAAACAGCCTTCTTTGGTGAACTGGTGTTGTCATACATAAATACCAATTGTTTAGTTTGAATAATGCAAGTATGGTAAAAAAGTCATGATATCAATTTGGGACAGCGATATTTAAATATGCAAATCCTTATAATTTTATAACAATTTTCCAAGCCTATTTTGAATGTAATTTGGAAATCTGATAAAAAACATGAAATAATAATCATTCCTGAAAAGTGATTTTGAGAAAAATATTTTTTTATATTTATGTTTCAGACAGTTACATTGTCCCTAATCTTTAAACTAATTTCGTTAAACTACTACTTTATCATAAAACATGCTATATTAATTTGTATTTTTTGTGCTTGAAAGTGTTAACTAATCCATGCGTTATAAAAGAATATAATGTTAAGTCTCGCATACCTTCTAAAAACACTTTCTTGCGGAAACAATATATAACACGGAATTATGAAAATAATTTTTACTAAAAAATATAATTTAGGGATATGTTGTTTCGAAATAATTATAACGAAGCAGTAGATTTATAGTAATGGGGATTACTAATATATAGTTACGGGGGAATAGCTTTGAAAATGACAAGTCATTCATTTTTAAATCCCTTAAGGGAAGTCTGTAGGGCATATACCAATAATGCTAAAACTGACCTTTATAAATGTACCTTTCCTCAGTATTTAATTAATAGTATATTGCTTCAGCGTTTTTTCACTGAGTATTCACATATACATGCTTACACTGTCGTGATAACTGTTAATACATATCTTTGACAAAAAATTTGCTAAAAAATTATTAATTGAGAGCTTTTAGTTTTTTTAAAAGTTTCATCTCAAAAGTCTTTTATATCTCAAAACGTATTCCTGCTAATCCTAAAACATATTTATTACCTAAAACATTATTTAAACATTAAATTACCCCAGCATACAACTGTTATAATCTCAAATACCTTCAAAATATTTCAAAGCGATATTATAAGTAGATTTTTAGACAAGGTACATCAAAAAAGGTGAATTTTAGCATATATAATTTTATGAGATATTTATAATTTTTGGAAGCCTTTACCTTTAACGTAGAAAAAGACACCGATATTCTATGCTGTATTTCATAATTATAAATTAGCTAAATGCAATATTTTTCATTTATTTTGGTTTAAATTCTTACAAAATAGTGAAAAAAGTATGAAAAATATGTCTAATAAGAATTCTACGTCAAGGAGTAAATCTGATAATTTTTTCAAATCTCATAAAACTGTGCTATAACTTCATCTTTCCCTAAACTCTGTAATTTCGCAAAATAAACTGGACTTACAATACAAGGAAATTATCAAAAGGCTTCTGCACTTATTACGTGTTGGAATGAGCATTCCATATTCCGCAAATACCATCTAAAATTCTCAAATACATCTCTTCCCTCAACAACATACCATCACTCCCTGAAATGATCTTCCGCATCCCCATCACTCATCATCACTCTTCAGCATCCATCAAACACAAAACATTTCCTCTTGCGTTTCCGATTCCATCAAAAATGACAACGTCCGCCCATCCTTTTCCAAGAGAAACCGGCATGGCCTCCCCCAACAATTCACTGCGTCATCACCAGTAATAATGATATTCATTTCCCCCTTTCCTTTGACGATCTGCACACACCCCCCCCCCCAATTTTACATACTGCATACATACACACCGAAACGAGCAGAAATTCCTCCATTACTAGTGGTAATGAATCATTGCGCTTTCTCTATTACGGAGCCAAAGGGTAATGATCGTTAGTTTTCGTTTCACTTTCTCTTACTTGAGTACGTTAGTTGACTTGTTGAGAAATATTCTAATTATATCATTTGTTCTTGTTATATCTCTCATTTGATGGTTTTCAGCTATTTTTATGAATTATTTATTTGCTAAGGAAAATGTCTTCGTTATTGAGTTGTATAATATGAAAGGATTCCCTTATTTAAATTGTATTGGAAATCGCTAACTTTTGTAATCACTATCGTAGCTAGAATCATTATTTTTACAATCCTAATTGTCATTCTAATCGCTTTCTTTTCCTGCCATAATCGTTTGAGTTTGAGTATTTGCTTTTAGGTAATATTTTAAGACTGACTCTTTACAATTAGGAATAAATTTTACTATTTTTATTTTGAAATGAGATGAAGAAATCCATTAATTTGAGACTCAAGTCATTTACTATAAATGGAGTGTAACTCCGTAATTTAAAAATACGTTTTTTTTATTCAGTTGTCCTTCATTTATTTATCTTGCATTATAAAATCGACGCAACTAGTAATTGTACAATAAATGTATTATATAGATAACAGTGAATGAATATTTGTATTTGTTTTCCGATAAATTTTACAAAAAGATCGTTATGACAAAATTTTCCAACCGTTAAAGAAACTTTAAACTTCAAATTGCATGAATGGACAAAAAATTAAAAAATTTGTTTGAAAATTTAAATTTTTGAAATGTCTGAGCTTTTCTTAATATTATGAAGACATTGGGAAGAAAGCTATTATTGAGTAATCAGTTGACAATGCTTTCTTCAACAAAAGTGTTTTTTCACATAATTTTTAGGGTTGTTTAACATCTTATAATTTCTTTTTCAAAAAATTCTGATGAGCTGATTAAGTACACTTTTTGGTAGGGTTTAGTAAAATGTTAAACTAGGTTCAGAAATTTTTAAAAAAATGTGGTCCCGATGACCTGCTGCTCTACTGCGGAGAAGATATAAGTTAATTTAGGATGATGTTGTAACTCAGTTCTTTATGATAGAAAATAAGCTTTTGATAGTTAATAGCTGCTCAGTTTAAATTGGTCGTTGTTTGGTTGTTTATTTTGTAAGGAAAGTTGTTTATTTTGTAAGGTTGTAAGGGAAATAACTAATTTCAGGTAGTTTTTTCCTGTTTATCGTCTTTCGTTTTGTTGTTTAAAATTGTTTAAAATACTCCAAAAAATTGCAACAATAAAATTACAATAGAAAGTTTTTTGTCTAGTCCGAAGAGCTATTCAGGATTTTAAAGTAAAGGATACTTTGACAACATAACAGAGTATACGATTTAATGCCTCGCAAGACATGTAATATGAATAATAATTTTTTTTAAATATTTTATAACCGTCGTTGAACAGCCGACCCAATTTTTACGTTTACGACTACTAATGTTCTATTCCATAGCCTTGTATTTTTGAACCCAATCCAGAAGACAAGGGAACTCCTGGATCAAGTATTGAGAGAAATTTACCTTCGCGAAGGACACTAATTACGACGAAGAGAACAAAAATTTGCGGAGGACAGTTAATTATATGGAATCGAAAACCTCCATGGGTAGTCTGGCGGCAAGGGGACTCTTACCCATGATCCGTCTACCACAGAGGATATGTTACGTCAGCACTGTGGTCAGTGCCAGCCGGATGCGGAATTCGTATTGACCAGCCGATGCTGAAAGTCGAACCCAGGTAACATCATTGTAAGGCAAACGCTCTATCCCCAGATCCATCACGACCGTTTTTTAATATTATAAAATTTTCAATGATTTTGCAACATTGAGTTAAAACAGAAACAGCATCAAATGCTTGAACAATTCATCAAAGATCAAACATGGCAAATTTTTTTTCAGGTATGATACATGAGAATGGAAAATCGTATATAATGATCCTCCACAGCCAAATTACACCAAAATGTCGGGAAAAAATTTCATAATTGGCAAAGCATTAAAGATATGTGAAATATTGCCAAATTTAACAAAGAAATATCCACAGTTTCGAGGCCACGTAAGACAAGTATCTACAGATAATATATTTTAAATATTTAAAATGCAGTTTTTCATGAATTCCAAACTTTAAATCAGAAGACAAATGCTTGAACAATTCATTAATACGAGATCAAACTTGAAAAAATTAAGCGTTTTAAAAAGTGCTACCTTAAATTTATGAAATTTATCAAAATATATATACATATAGAACTGTACGTTTATGTTATAATATAATTATCAGCGAAATTTTAACTAAGTTAAAATAACGTAGCATTCAATAAATCTAGTAAATCAAACAATAACAATTAGTACGTGCAGCTAACAGAAGGATCCAATTAACTAAATATTTAAATGAATTAGCGATTTTAATGGGTTGCATTTTAATTAAATTTTCAGACATAAACAAATATAATTAGAATTTGTCTAACTGTAAACGTCTTAAATAAGTAGAGATTTAATTAAATAATTTTGGCAGTTTCAATTATATGTTCTCGTAAACATAGTTTATTACACATTTAAAGCTTGAAAAGTCATTTGAAAGCAATATTCAGTAACGTAAGGTACATTTTGATTGAAAATTCACTAGTTTAAGTAGTCTAAGCGAACAAATAAATAAATTAAGAGACACAGACATAAAGTAAAAATATTTGTAATTACAATACTTGGGATTTTCTGTGTGCATAAATACATTTGCTTTCATTATATAAATGTCGCTTTATATTAGAGTAATTACGATTGAAACGATAAATACATACAACTTTGCGCAATAAAGATGAGACGATCAGTTTAAATTAATCTTATCAGTTAAACTATCAAAATAACTATGATTAATAAAATTACTGAAATGTTATTAAAATAAGTACGATGTTAATACGAATAATCACTATTATTGTAACGGTAACATAGATAATGTTATATTGGGACATTTTCCATTAAAAATATAGTGGAATATTGAATAAATAATCCCAAGAAACTGACGCGGTAAGATATTGCTTGATTAAAAACTTTATTCGTTTCAAAAACATATAAATTGGAGAGAGGAAAAAACAATCGACATGTTTTATACATGCTTAAAAACAGGTGCCCGTTTACGACTTTCCAGACCTGAATGAGAAGAAAAGTATTTTGAAATACAAAACATAAAGTTGCCAACAAAAATGAATAAATAGAGGTGAGGAAACTAAAACTAGGAAAACCACAGTAGCCGAGAAAGAAAAAAGATGAAAAACATAACAAGGAAAATTAATAATAACTAAATTTATTTTTCCGAAGAATTTATTTTTCCGTTTTAGGTAGCTTAACGTTTTATATTTCAAATCACTTTTGTTTCGTCTCATTCACATCTGACAGAGTCTTGAAAATGGGCGTCTGTTTTCAAGCGCTTGAAATATGTCAACAGCTATTTTCAATTTGTATATTTTTGAAGCGAACGAAATTTTTAATCAACTAATATATTCGAACGTGTTTGACCATTTTGTCAACTAAATTTTGCTGCATTGAAAAATAAAATTCTATGCAAAATAATATTACTTTGTAAAATTACATTTATCTAAACTTGATTGCACAATATTGTATTACAAATAAAAGCAAAAATTTATTTGCAACGCTCTTTTTCTCATGTAATAACAAAAAGTTTTCCAGTGCGAGTATCAGGGATTAAAATAACAATATTTTTTTCCCCGAATTTAAACATAATTACCTGAAAGTTTTCTGATATTGCTTTTAACTTGCTCCATATTATGGTTTAGCAATGATTTTGATAGTTTAAACTTCATTACTGTTGTTAGAAATCTGTTTGACCTTGACATTGTTAAAAATTTTCGTAACTTCTATAGAGAGATTTTATAAGCAGTTACGGGTCCCTCTAAATCTAACGCTAATCTTCCTTGAACTAAAAAGCTCATTCGCGTTTCCTTAAAAATTGCAGAATCACTAAGATATATAAATAAATGTTAGCTTTATGGTAAACATAAAAAACGATGTACAAAATATCTCAAATAAAAGGAAAGTTAAACAACATGTAATCATGCAAACACGTATACTCAAACATATAAATCAATAAGAATTAAATACCCTTTCAGAAAAAATCAGTCAATCATTAAACAAAAATATTATGCTGATTTCTAAAAACTTTTAATGTATTTAAAATTTCATCGTGTTTCCTTTAAATTATTTTTCAATACAAATATAACAAAAAATTGCAAATATAGCATCAATCATGTTAGGGTAAGAATATATATAATTGAATTTCGATGGAATTTCTTTAACTGAAAAATAAATAAATTAGTAATTTATAATAATATAATGAGACAAAAATATCCGATTGACTTCGAATTGACCTCGTCATATAACTTTAAGGTATTTGATAGAATTTTACACAGAGAAAAAAAAATGTAGTAATGACATTTGTGGTTAAAAATAAACCATAATTTTAGTTAATTAAACAAAATGATACGTCATTGAAACCAGACATTTGGTAATTTTTCCATTCATATGATATCGGTTAAAAGGAAATCTTGGTTTTCAAAATTATACTTCTTATCACCACATATTCAATGAAAAAATTCAAATAAATTTAACCGAATGCAAAGATTATAAGGGAAGTTAGCCGAGTAAAATTGTTTTCATACTTTGCTCTTAAGCATTATCACATATTATAAAACCTTATTTTACTGCTGATTTTACCAAATTCATTACCAAAGCGCTTCGGTAAAAATTACAGAACTTTTTGTTGTTTCCATAAAACCCTAAACGCGGTAAAATTTACCACAATCTGGCAGTCTTTAAAGGGCACTGGGCCCATGTCCACGAGGTCATGGATTCGATCCCCGCCGGGGGAAGACTCTTCGTGTAGTAAATGGTGACTGATGCACGCTAACTCTGTCGAGTCACTAAGTCCTCCATTTTCCATAACAAATCATACCTTTGGGGGCACTGATTCAGGAGTTTCTTTGTTTTCTAGATTTGTTCAAAATTGCAAAGCTACGGAATTGAACGTTAGTAGTCGTAAACCAAAAATTGGGTCTGCTGTTCAACGACAGATCGAAAATACATTTTTCTCGATGAAGTACTCGATGGTATTTAAGAGCTTGTTGTTGCTATTGTTGTCCATTTACGTCACACTGGAGCTGCACAATGGGCTATTGGTGATGGTCTGGGAAACATCCCTGAGGATGATCCGAAGACATTCCATCACAATTTTGATCCTCTGCAGAGAATATGGCACCCCCGCTTTGGTAGCCCGATGACCTGCAGGTGCACTTTACTGTAGAACAGTTTAACGAGGACCAATACCACACACCCTGGATCTTTACTCAGACTAATCCAAGTGGTCACCCACCCGCACACTGACCGCAGTCAGTGATGCTTGACTTTGGTGATCTGATGGGAACCGAGTCTTAACGATCAGTCCACTGCGGGACGGTATTTAAGAGCATTTTAGATGAAATTTGAGTTAAATGTCATTTTTAAAGATCTATTAAATGATGAAAAACTCTTCATCAATTAAGTATCAAAAATAGTACCATCTTCCACGCTCTTTTAGAATAAGTACATATAACAATTTTTATAGTTTTAAAACGAGTCTCGTTCATTTCGTTGAAACACTGCGCGGAAAGCGTAAAAAGAAAAATCAATAAACTTCTTGTTTGAAAAATATTTCCTTCTTATCAAGCAAAACATAAACACGCACCGACTGTTGGTGTTTACGGTGTCGGTGTCGAAACATTTCCTTTGGTTTAAACCCATTCATAAAATGTCAGCATTTACTGACAGGTTTATATGTTCCATGAATACGCTTCAAACTGTCAGCGGCACTTCGTTATTCATCGTACGAGAGATATTAAGCGAAGGCACGTCGTTAAATGTTTTGTCTGAAACCTTTAAATTTGGAAAATAAAATCCTTAAAAGGGAACTGGCTCGGTTTTATTACTGATAAAGACTAGTAAATGCATTGATAACGACACTCTGTCTATCAACCAGGGAGTAAAAGTTTACAATGATGAGAGAATATTGTACTTAATTTAGGTCTGATTCTTTCAGATAAAATGTAAAGTTTTGGTAGTTCTTAGAATGATTGCAAATTTAATTGATTTTCTAGAAATTATCTTGCAGATCATTAATTTTATAAAATGTAATGAGTTTATATTACGTAAAATAATTTTGTGATAATGAAGCGTATTACTGAATATTCTAAGTTTAGTCTTGTTGATAATTTTATCTGCTCTTTTTTGTAGTGATAAGATAAAAATTGAATGCATTTTGTTTAAGAGTTATGTAATAAAGCGCTATGATAAGAAGAGTTATGTAATGAAGTTATATGTTATAAAGAGTTAGGTAATATAAACGGAATTTACAAACTGTAATTCTGTATAAGATAATAGTATAGTAGAACTCAACTAAAAGCTTACATTTATGATCTATTTGAGGTATCTGATTAGCGTAAAAACATGATTTTGGGCAAGATTTTCGAAAATGAGTTTATTACAAATTTAGAATTTATGATTTTTTAGATTGCTAAAAATATTTTACTTTTTTCGTACTTCAATTATTTACAAAGTTATAACAGTTTTCGTGTGAGGAGATAACAGTGGATAGAATAATGATTTTAAGACTTTAAATGCGTTTTTCTTCCAAGGCAGATATTTTCGCATTTTACATCACCTTAAACACGATACCTTATGTTGTTCAAAATTACTGTCTACAACTTTTCATGAGTGCTTATGAATATAGCACGCATGTTTTGAATTACAGACTATAAGAAAAAAAGCATAATTTCATTTATTATGCATGTTTTTTGCACAAAAATAGGTGCGAAAATTTTTAAAAATTTGCTTTTTTAACTACATTAATCCCTAACTTAGTAGTATATGTTCTTGTTTTTAAAATAATAATTCAAAACATAGTTGATAGCCTTCTAAATAACATCCTCAGAGAATTTTTTGCTTTAGGCGACTGAAATTTTTTTATAGTGTTAGTATCGATGCAAAAAATGCCTTTTTCTTACCTAAAAATGGCCATTTAATATAATAATAATAATAACATTAATAACTTTTTTTGATTGTTTTATAAGTTTGTACACATAATGAAACAAATAAACTATATTTTAAAAAAAATTCACATCATAATTTTTAATAAAAATTTTCGGATACCTTGCAAAAATATTATTTCCTAACTTAATATAAAACATGTATTCAGTTTAATGTTCAGTGAAATTTTTTATGCATTACTCGTATTTAAAAACAAATAATATAATAATAAAATGGTCAGTAAGAAAAATTTCAGTGTACAGTGTGCCTAAAACAGCTATTATTCTAAATTTATTTACCCATACACTGTAAAAAAAAAAAAAAAAAAAAAAAACAGATCAAATTACGGCATAAAATAGCGGCACTTCACGTGCGTCATCCGTAAAATCTATTTTACGGTAAAATCCATTTTTGCAGTGTAAAATTATACCGTCATTTTTACATTAATATTAATTTAAATAGAGTGATTCAGTGATTTTACGGTATTTAGTACTGTAAAATTATTTTATATTAAATTTTTTTAATCCATAACATGCTCTGGTAAAAATGGATCTAACGGTAGAAAGTACCGGCACACTGAGTACCGGTGCTTTTTTATTATAATTTGATCCGAAATTGGTTACAGTGTAATAAGCGCCAATTATTAATTGGCGCCTATTGAGCCCTTAATTATTAATTTCACATTCTGCTTATTTCCCCAGTTATGGGAACATTTTAAATTAATCAAAAATTATTTTTATATAAAAAAAACTTTTTTTAAAGATATTTTTGTATAAAAAGGATTTTTATATTTCGTAGTAATCTTTTATTATTAATTTATTTGCAACTGTCTAAAAAGTTTGAATTTCTGAACTGAAGTGAAAAAGTTCTTGAAACCTTTAAAACTGTTGAGGGTAATATTAACTACTACAATTCAAAATTAAAGCAAAATCAGCCATAATTTTAATGAATGGAATTACATGGAATTTGTAGGAGTGCTAGCCATAAAAACTCATGTTAAATAAGTGGTTCATTCACTTCATTATATTTAGAGCATTCATTTCATTAATTCATTTTATTTATGAAATTAGTAAAAAAATATTGTAAGGGGTAAATTTTATTTCTTTAAAAAAGACTGACCATAAAACAAAAAGTTGGACTAGTAAGATATAAATATATTTAGAAAGAAACAAACAAAATAATTAAAATAAAAATGTTTCTACTTCAGCATACTACAATAAACATCCATTATAATTTTTTAAAAATTTTAATAAGTTCAAATATGAAATCGTTTTGCGTGCTGACGCTTCACATGGAACAAGGGCTTTAAAATTTCTCGCATAGAAGTTATAAACAACAAATACAGAAGAGAGAGGGTATGCATGGTGAGTTGACATATTTCTGCTATTTATTACCTATAATTGCTCTGAAAATTTTAGCAGATTGCCAAAACTGAGTAACACGCTACAAGACAAAAGATTTTTAAGTAGCTTATTAAAAAAATAAGTTTTTATGCTAGAAATATTAATTCTGAAATTGCTTTTTGATTGCCTTAACAAAAAATGTTTTATTTATCGTTTTGAATAGTAATTTTTATTACATTATGAATGAATAAGCTCATTACATATTTTAATTAGTCATTTTTTAAAAACGTTTGAGTTAATATCAGTTTCATAACCATAAGCTGCTACGCAATGCAAAAAGCTTATTGTGCCGGTACTTACGGTAAAATCCATTTCTACAGGATTTTACCGGTACATTTCACGGAACAAAAAAAATAATGATGTACCATAATTTTTACAGTGACAATTACAATAAAATCACTGAATCACTTCCATTTTATAGTATTTCCTAGAAAAAAATACGGTATAATATTTTATTATAAAAATGGTTTTTATGGATGATACACTCAAAGTGTCGGTACTTTATACTGTAATTTGATCCGGAATTTTTTACAGTGCACAAGGTTAGTGTAGACGCATAGTGCTGGGACTGCTGTCTATTTGTCAATTTATCTGTATTCTTCCAAAAAAGCTTAAGTTCCATTCAAAATAAAAATAAAAAATAAACGCACCCATTTTAATAAAAATACTTGAGATGTTAATAAGATTAATATACTTTTTTTAATTGGCACATTTAAAAAAAATGACCACACAAGCCTCCTTTTTCCCTGCGTATAAATTGACCATGAAAATAAGTAAAATAAAGAAACTTACTTATAAGGTTTTCCGCTTGGTGGCGCTCGAAGGCGAGGCATAGGCGTAGGTATTCGGCGATATCCATAAAGCTTATCATCTTGGTAGGTTGCAGCATGATGAGAAGCATTTCGGTTTCCATGGTTACCATTCGCTCCCGAGCTTCTTCGAGGGTCGAAGGTGAGTTTCGGAATACGAGAGGTGACATTCTTTGGCTCGTATTTTTGCCGTTGAATGTCGTATGTGTGGTAGACCATGGAGAAGGCTTTTATTTATTCGTTTCAATTCAATTCGAGCTGGGTGTGTTAAGATATCTGAAATAAAGATTAAAAATTTATTGTGGCAGCGATATTGGGATTGAAAAGATATAAAAAATAACTTATTTTCTTTAACAAATAAACAAAAAGAAAATGCAGGAGTTCAAAACATATCCAAGGATGAGGAGGATATTACCCAAGAGATAGAGAAATCATATAGAAAAATATTTCATCAAATAAACTGTAAAAAGAGCTAAAAATATTCTAAATATATTAACAATAATAATAATAATAAACTTATTGAAGTACGTACGAAACACCTTACGTGACAGGACAGAGAGATAGAGAAAATTAGGTTTCTTGAATAATAAATGTTTTTTATGAAAATAATATTTTTTTTAAAAAAAAAATAAAAGAGGCAATAACGAACGTATAAAAGGGCAGAACATTTCGAATTTTTAATAAATTGTTTTCAGATTATCAGTGAAGTCATGATATGTAAATGATTAGGAAGAAAGCCACGGTGGCTCAGGGGATAGAGCACTCGTCTCCCTGAGAGGTGAACCAGGTTCGAATCCCAGCTTTGTCTGGTTACTGCGAATTATCCTAACTCGGACTGACCACGGTACTGACGTAAAATATGTTTAGTGGTACATGAATCATGGATTAGAATCCCTTTGCCATCGGGCAAACTGTGGAAAGTTTTCGTGGTTTCCCTGTCTATGTAGCGCAAATTCGGGTTAGTTTCATTGGAAAGTCCTCCATGAATATTATTTTGTCCCAATACTTGAACCAGGACTTCCCTTGTCTTCTAGGTTTGGTTCAAAATTACATGACTAATGAGTTAAAGATTGATAACTGTAAACTGAGAATTGAGTCGGTATATGGAAAACGAATTCCGATTAGTTTGCATTAGCATGCGCAAATCACCTCTGCGCATCCTAATATAAGTATGTGGGAATTCGTTTCTCTCTTAGAGAACGATCACTTTTATTATTCAAAAATAAACTGACTTTCAATTTTTTAAATCCCTTTTTTGCTCTTAATTACTTCGTATATGATCCGTCATAGTTTAAACACAGTATTTTTGTTCCCAAAATAATGATATATGATTCATAATTATCAGTTTTTGTGAACTTTATAGATTTGTTTTTTGCAAAAATATAAAATAATATAAATTAAGTCTTTACAAAACACCAGGTATACTTAATTTTATTATAAAAACATTATATAATAATAATTCTATGTATATAAATACATATACATATTTTAAATAGTAAGAGAGAGTTTTAAAATTATTGCTACAGATCTGTTTTATATTAGTCTGGTCAAGAAACTTTAATGTACTTTTCCTCTTACTGAAAACTGAATCCCTGTTATAGAGACGGGTATCATAAAAAAACTTAAAAAACAACCAATTCTCATTTTTTTTATTTTTTCGTTCTGGATAATATCATGTTTAATAACTGCCTACGAAATCGAATAACCTGTTTTCCTCCATATGCAACACCTTCCAGATTTCCAACTTTTGGCAGGAAGTTAGTTTCAGGGGGTCTTATCAGCTATAAAAAAATCTACACATCTTATTTTCATCCGCTTTAGATAAAGAAAAACATGCTTCGCCTATCTCAATTACAGCTCAAATCAAATGTTTATCTTTGTTTTGCGCTTTTGAGGATTCCGATTTTTGTGGAAACAGCGCTTTTAACCGCCCTCTAAGCTAATATTCGGTTTTAAAATAAATGTTTGTTGGCTTAGTCACTTGCTATATAACATATTTTTAATGTTGATTGTTTAATTTCCTATGAAACATAATTTCAGATAATATTTCAAAAGCATTTTCCGTCGTAAATAAAATAAATAAATAAATAGCAGCTTGAACGTGCTATGACTTATTTCCAAAATAAAAATATTTGAACTTTATTTTGCTCAATTTGATGATTAATTTCGTTATCTTTTGCATGACGTTTTCATGAGTGTGTGGTTCAAAAAAATAATTTTCTGAAACAATAATGCTGATTTTAATTTTTGCAATTCCACACAGTACGGTCCGACAAGAAAATTTTTTTCTGATTTATGAGCTTAAAATCCTGTATTAATTTTAACCTTATATTGAATTTAAATGTAAACCTTGTTGTAATTAACCTTGCTGTAAACTAATGCTGTAAACCTCGAATTGATTTTAAATATCAACAGCGATCATAAACATTTTCCTATAAAGGATAAAGTTCTCTCTTTTTAACTAGACAACAGTAAACGGCTTTCCTTCATTGATTTCTGTTCAAAATAGAATCATTATGACTTGCTGTATTTTATAACGATAGTAGTTTCTATATGTTTTAAATTTTGTACACATTATCTGCAAGCTAAAATCAAACGATATTTATTTTTCTACCAATCTAACTACAACGCGTTTAGGTTTAAAACAGGAGCATTTTGTGGCCATTGAAATGTTCTAACTTTAACGACATTAATTTTAGAATGTATTATTCTTTTTTATCCAAAATATCCGCAAGCTAAAATCAAAAGATTATTAAAATGATAATAGATTTAATATGTTTTAAATTTTATACACATTATCTGCAAACTAAAATCAAACGATATTTATTTTTCTACCAATCCAACTACAACGCGTTTTGGTTTAAAACTAGGGCATTTTCAAACGATTGAAATGTTTTCTAACTTTAACGACATCAATTTTAACATGTTTCAATTTTTTTATCCAAAATATCTGCAAGCTAAAATCAAAAGATTATTAAAATGATAATAGTTTTAATATGTTTTAAATTATATACACATTATCTGCAAACTAAAATCAAACGATATTTATTTTTCTACCAATCCAACTGCAACGCGTTTAGGTTTAAAACTAGAGCTTTTCGAAACGATTGAAATGTTCTAACTTTAACGACATCAATTTTAACATGTTTTAATTTTTTTATCCAAAATATTCGCAAGCTAAAATCAAAAGATTATTAAAATGATAATAGCTTTAATATGTTTTAAATTATATACACATTATCTGCAAACTAAAATCAAACGATATTTATTTTTCTACCAATCCAATCGCAACGCTTTTAGGTCTAAAACTAGGGCATTTTCAAACGATTGAAATACTCTAACCTTAACGACATTAATTTCAGCATGTTTTAATTTTTTTATCCAAAATATCTGCAAGCTAAAATCTAAAGATTCTTAATGTTCTCCCAACTGAACTACGATGCACTGAAAATTAAAACGAGAGTCTTTTAAAACGATTTAAATATTCTAATTTTAACGTGCTTTAAATTTGCATGCATAATTTGTCAGCAAAAATCAAACGATTTTTCGGTAGTTTGCAAACCGAATAACGTTGTATTGGGTATCAAATCGACAACATTTTAAGGCGATTAAAATGCTCTAATTTTAATGAAATTCTATCTAAACAAATTAGCATGCCAGTGCCGAAATTTATTCAAGAAACATAACAGGAATTTTATTGAAAGACTAATAAAAAAGAATCTGAAACTTACAGAATAGAATAAAAAAAGTCGTTAAGATATTTTTATTACGTCTTTCATTTCAGAAATACCCATAGTGACAAAATCTTATTGGCATCCCCATGTCATCGCGGTTTCTTATCAGTACTAACACCCTTCAACAGGGGGTTTATATGGGTATGTAGTATCACACAATCCAACAACCATGGAACCAAGAACTGTCGCCTTAGCTATTTATTTCATGAACAGATTTCATGGTAAACTATGTTTAAGAAGAAAAAAATTCCATCTGTCTAAACATGGTGGTCTAGTAAAGGTCTTCCAAGTAGTTTGACCCCGTTCTCCGACATGTATTGTAAACATCACGGTGCGTTGAAAGAAACCTTCTCTAAAAAATCTCTCCGCACTTCAAACACCCCCATTCTTAGAGAAAGCACCTCCATGTATTTTTTTCCCTCATGGATAAAAAAGAAGGCCAATTTCTTAGAACCTCTCACAAAATTGTTGCGAGGTAGACAGTAGACTGGGCATTATGTAAAAAAATGTCTACGAAAATTTTGAAAAAAGAAAGAAAGACGCATTTGGTTGAAATTGAAGATATTATACAAATAAAGAAAAAACATTTATTCAAAAATTTAAAATATTGCGTACGTTGGGGAAAAAATTGAAAATATGATATAAATACTAGTTTCAATATAATATTTTGTCTTGAATTTAAAATATTATGTAAATGAATGTATCATTTGTTATTAAATTGCAGATATTATGAAAGCAAGAGAAACGTATATAATATATGTGTTCGTAAAATTTAGATTTCACAATGCCAAGCTGTTTTTTAATCACTGTTAGGAATTTGAACAGCAAAATCACTTAAATTTGCTTTAACCTTAATACAGGGCCATTTATAGGTGCAAACTACATTTCATTACACAACACTATTATAATTCTTTTGAAAGGAAAAATTGCGAAAAAAACGGAGATGTTATGATCTTATTTGAAAAAAAAAACACAACTCATTTGCCCAGACGATTATCCTTAAATGGCATCATGATTTTTTATGGCTCTTTGTGAAAGAACAATTTCTACCTCTTAAAATTAATAAGGCAAATCTATTTTAAGCTTATCTAGCTTATCTATTTTAAGCTTATTGAAAGACTAGTATGATACATTGTATACTACACACACACGCACACACACACATATATATACATTGTTGCTCATTGTGTTTTTTGTTTATAAAATAAAAGAATTTTGCAATTTCGATTTTTAAAACTCGAGAGGTATTTGCGTTTTTATGTATTTTTAACTACTTTTACTTTTTTTTATCGTTTATTACGTGAATTTACTGATTTTTCAATAATTCTTACTGTATATAACATATAATTTTTAATGACTTATAAAAATTAAATTATAATGCAAATTCAATTAATGCATTTCAATTTGAATTACAGTCAAGGAGATTTAGAGCACTGAAATAAAAAAAAACCTGAACAAATATACTTCTTATAGTCTGACATGAATTCTTAATTTTCTATTCTTGAAAATAAACAAATGTATAAAATCATATATTAGCCATACACCTTGAGCATAAGCAAACTGTTTTGTGTTATGCATAGTAAAATACAAGATGCTCTATTATTCCGACCTTGTATAATGAAATCACATACATTTAAGCATTTCAGATTTCCAGTTTTCTAAACAAAAGCATATTATTTAGTATATCTTCATTACAAAACTTATCATGCAGAGTCACTCATGAAATGGGATATTTTCTGAAAGCCAATATTCAAGTCAACTCCATCATAATGTCATTTTTGACCTACAGATATCATCGTGCACAATTGTTTAAGACCAAAGATACGATTTTGGATTGTTTCGTATTCCTCAAATACGTTATTATAAGATGCTTGAAAATCAATGATTTTGTCATTTCCTTTTTTGATACTAAAGAGATATTTGCGTTTGAGCTTGAATCATCTATTGTTTTATAAATTTACAAAGTTTTACTGCTCTCGTAGAAAAGAAAATCGTATTTTCGTGCATTAAGAAAATATAATAAGATGATCGTGACCGGTTGCTTTGACTCTATATTTGGAATGATTTGGAAGAACTAGATAAAATTTCAGTATTTTTTTAATTTGTTTGTTAAACAACTTTAAATAAACCTGTCAAATCTTGATATAATTTTAGATTCTTGGTTTCTGTTTTAACCCTTTGACGAAATAGGTACACCGGTGTCCTTTTTATATTTTTTTCTGACGTTTTAATCACAAGAAAAAATGTATCCTGTAATTTTTAATTATAAAAACAGTCTAATAGTTACTAAAAAATCTGTTAGATTATCCGAATCAAATTTGTATAAAATATAAAATATAAAACAAACAGCTTGAATTTTTTTTCATTCATATTTATCAATATTTTATTTTAAAAATTAAAGAAATTTTAATGGTGAACAATTGTTTTCCTTAGATCTAAATACTAACAGAAAATAAGTGCAAAGTGAGACGTTTTCTGCTGTAATATATAATTACAGTGATACAGGGATTTTATAGTAAATATTACTGTATAAACATTACAATATATCAGATTCTTTGCTCCGTTAAACTTTACAGTAGAAATGATTTTACTCTGAAAAGTTTGTTTAGGTAATTAAGGACCCGATACATTTTACCCTAAATTGATCATTAATTTTTTACAGTGTACGACAAATATTATATTTATCAAGTTTCAATTTTATTAGCGTAAGTTTGAAATATTTAATTTTACATCGATAAAACATTTTTGAAAAAAAATATGAAAATAGTTAATTTTAGTTTTTTTAGTTGGAAATTTTTTTTTATTTTCTGGATTTATAATTTTGTCATTAAAATAATGAAAATAATATAACGCAACAGCGGTCATAGAAAAATGTGACGAAATTTCATTAAGAATTCTACAATTAGAATCTATATCAAAGTTTGTTACAGGAAAAGGAGCATTTATAGCCATTAAAGATATCTAGTTTTTATTCAAAACTTATTTATTTTTTAATCAAATTCTTAAGCTTTTGACTCCAATCTGCTGTCTAAACAAAACATGGATTTGTAACAAACATAAAAAAATCAGTTTTTCAAAATTACTCAGCTGTGAAACTCACAGTAAAATATTTGTACAGTTTATCCAGAGTAGCATGACAATTATTTGTGCTGAAATAAATAAATAATTCGAACAAAAATATTTGTGAAATATTTAGTACAAAGGAAGTACTTTACGGAATTTTTTGTTTATTTATTATTTTATACATAAATTTAAAGTTATGCAATACGTATATCTTCACATTAAAAATTAATTATTTTTAATAATACATTCATAAAAAATTTAATTATAATATATTCATAAAAATTAAATAAAGCAGCAATTACTATATAATTCTTAAAATGAAAACCTATATATATTATTATTATTTCATATAAAATGCATAGGTTTCTTAAAAAATGTCTCCAAAATCCTTTAAAATGTATTATTTAAGAAAAAGAAAAATACCTCAGTAAAATAAGCAAAAAAACTCTTCACGAGTCGCTAAAAATTCTAAACTTTTCGATCAAAAACGAATAATTTCTTCGCAAATTAACTGAATGATTAAAAAAAAGAAAATAATATGAAATATTTTTAAGAGTCATTTCAAACGAGTAATTCCCTAAATATTAATTAAAACTTCCCCCGAATAGTCTAAGAGTAGTAAAGAGAAGAAATATGAGTGACATTTAATTAACTGTGAGTAGTTTCTAAGAATAGTAGTTAATTTAGAACAGTTTAATTTCTATTCCGACTCGGATGTTATAGCTGAAAAGATAGCACATTCATTTAATTAAGCATAACCATAAGCATTCATAAACTGCAGCTTAGCCCGGTATTTCGTTCATCGTTGTCGTTCTTATATAAATGTGCCATTTATTTTAATTTTAAGCACGTATATTATATATTTTTATATAATTTAATTAATGGTGTTATGATTATAATAATTGATATAAATATATATATATACGTTCTCCTTCCGATGAAGTGGAAAGCGTTCAAATCCCAGCAATGGCTGCTAAATACAAATTCCGCATCCGGCTTACCTCGACCACAGTGCTGACGTAAAATATCTTTAGTTGAAGGTGGATCATGGGTTAGAGTCCCTTTGCTATCAAGTTAACCGCGGGATATTTTCGTGGTTTTCCTCTCCGATTAACCTAAATGCGGGTTTGTTCAATCACAAAGACTTCCACGAAGTTAAATTTCTCCCAATACTTGATCCAGGAGTACCCTTGTCTTCTGGATTAGATTCAAAGTTACAAGGCTAAGGAGTTGAACATTCGTCGTCATTAACCCAAAAAATTGTGTTGGCTGTTCAACGACGGTTATGAAATATATATCTTCAAAAATTTGATTTTCTCATTACATGCAAGATTCACCTCAAACTTTTAGAAGAGAGGCTTATAATTTCTAAAATATTTACTTCAGAATGTGGAATTATAAATTAAAAAGCATTCAGAACATTTAAGGATAAAGTTTGTTGTTTCATCATACTCCTAGACTTCTTCTACTTTCTCTATTCTACTTTTATCCTACTTCTACTTTCCTCTTATACACTGAGAAAAAAAGTATGGTAAAAGTTACCAGAATAGGGAACAATTTACCCTTTTTCAGGCTCTTTGGGAACGCCAAAAAGCTTGGGAATTTTTACCGAAACACATTGGTAATTGTTTTGGTAAAATAAACAATAAAACATGATTTTATAACACATGTTAAAATATGATAAATGTGGTTAAATTTGGTAATTGTATTATGATACTTCATATCAAGGTACAAAATCCATTTATATGGTTAAATTTACTTTCAAGTTTTGTATTTTTTACTAAAAGTTTGGTAATAAGAAATATACTATTAAAATCCAGAACTTCCGGTAAACCGCTTCCAAATGAACGGAAAATTTACTAAGTGACAGGTTTCAAATACCGCATATTTTGGTTTTTATTACCAGAATAGTCATTACCATACAAAATAGTAATTTTACCAAAACCTTCTTCTCCGCGTAGAATTGATTTAATTTTTGCAATGATATCAAACACAACATCTGATCAAATTATATTTTAAAGTGTGATAAAATTTACAGAATTTTAATATCAAGCGAAAACGTCACGTCCATTACAATACATAGTACCATAGTGTAGCAGTTATATTTTGAGAGCAATGCGATGCATTCAGTACGCAAAGTAAAAAATGGATACTTAAATATCTCGAAAATTTCTTCGTTTTTGACGAAACCTTTTCCTGCTATTTGCTCCAAGTAAAATTTTCATCATTCTCGATAAATTACACCCATGCCGGAAACAGGATTCAAATTCCGGATCTTCCTGATACGAGGTCAACTTCTTGACCACCATACAGAGCGAACGGCTTAATTCGTCACTTCGTTTTCGATTGTCTAGTCTTTATTCTAGTTTCGTCATTCTAACTAACAATCTTCCACAACGCTCTACAATGAGGTTTTGAGTTGAGGAAACATTTTTGTCATACACTGGAGAGTTCGCGTTTCGTCACAAATTACGCGATTTCGTGAAGATTCGCAAATTTAATTAAGTACTGGTCACGGATTGATGATAAGTCAAAAGTGAGAGTTTTATTTTCCAAGAGAGTGGTTCGTAAAAGAGTCACTAAACACTTGATTTTCACTACACACCATAAGAACTAATCTTTTAAAAAAAATTAAAATAATAAAAGATAAAATAGCCATAAATATGAGAGTTTTTGCATTACAATACCAATTTTTTTTTCAGAACCTATTATGAAATCCAATCTTATCTCTCAAATCATTCATCTCGCTTTCCACTTTAGCCTTTCATCCAGAAAAAAACAAACGCACCTTTCATATATCCCTCAATATAATAGCTGGGCATGAGAGATAAGGCATCATTACAATGGAGCCGCTTTAATTCTCTCCAACCACCTGAATCACATATTCTTGTAACGTAAATACAACCGGCTTTTAGCCGAGAAATTTCTATGCCTACATAGCACCTATTTGCGTGGAAAAAAACACGAAGAAAAAAAATGTTCATTTATAATTTTTAACCTCCCTGAGAAAAACCCTCGTTAAAATTAATAGCTCAAGAGGGGTTTTATAACACATTCAAAAGCAGGTTCATAATAATAATATGAACCATTATGCAGGGAGGGCTTTGGAAAAAAGTAAATAAAAATAGCAAGTCAATTACCCAGCCCACTGGATTATATTGTGAAGGAAGGGGCGAACGTTTGGGAGTTTTTTTTCTCTCACTTCAGTGGTTCTCATCTTCGATTCGTTTTTTTTTTTTTTTTTTTTGTTTTCCTACTTTGCCCCTTGCAACTTGACCCGGGTCTTCTTTTGAATGATTACTTCATTTTTTATAATATAGCTGGTAGGGTGAGGACAGTTATAAAGAGGGGAAGCTATTTGTCAAGAACAATGCTATTTTTCTGTAAATAGACAGGTTCTCCCGTTTCGTTTTGGGTATTTTTAGTATTTCAGCATTCATGCGTAGATCCTTGGGTTTTTAATTCGCACGATTTTTATGTAAAACCTTGCGGTATTGTAAAATGTTAGAGAATTGTAACACATTAGGTACGTAAGCGAAAGCCGTGAAATAAAATCTTATCCCTTATCACGTAGTTATAGTTGCTAATATGAAGAATGTTTAGACTAAGCAAAAAATAAGCTTATACAAAAATGTTGTCTAAACAGCGGAAGTTATAGCTTAGGCTAAACATCTTTGTGAATGAAACTTGACAGCAGGGAAGATGCTCAAAGTTATCAGGATCACTTTTTTTATACAAAGTTTTTGCTGGAATCATTTAAAAGCGAGAGGAAACTTAAAAAATTGAAGAATTAGTGAGTGAATTGATTAGTATGCGGATCTTTGAATCAGTGCATAAAATAAAAATAAATAAAACAGTGAATTAATAGTCATCATATCAAAAAATAAGCTTATTATTATTATAACATAAAAACGTAAATATAAAAATAAGCAAAAAAATTTTAATAATTGGTTTAAGTTTGAAAATTAGCGGTTTTGAAAACTTTAACGAATAATTCTAAAATTGTTTATTAAGTCATATTTCTGAGTAGGAAGATGGAGTTTCATTTCTTTCCACAATACTTTACTTGAATTTTGTTTTTTATAAAGTATGCTTTCTTTTACAACTTCATTATTTTGTAAAATTTAAATTTATGATGTTTTGAATTATTCCTTACAAAATAAAGATTAATTAATGAAAGAGATGATGAATCAGAGGAATCGATAAATCAACAATACAATAAGTTACTAAATCCATAAATAAAGATAATAGCAAGTCATGAATTAATAAATGAAACTATTAATTAAGGACTAAGGAGCCGTGGTAACTCATAGAATAGAATTTACCTTCCAATGAGAACAGGGTTCGAATCCCAGCATTGGCTGGTTGATACAAATTCCGCACCCGGCTTGCACTGCTCACTAACGTAAAATATCCCTAGTAGTAGACGGATCCTGGGTTAGAGTCCCCTTGCCATCAAGGTAACTCGTGAGAGGTTTTCGCAGTTTTCCTTTCAACGTAGCGCCAATGCTGTCTATCAAAAAGTCCTCAACGAAGGAAAATTTCTCCCAATTCTTGATACAGTAGTTCCCTTGTCTTCTTGATTGAGTTAAAAATTGCAAGACTACGGAGTTGAACATCAGTAGGCGTAAACCCAAAATTAGGTCGGCTGTTCAACGACGGTAATAAATTAAAATAAAATTTAAAATTAATAAATATAAGATAGGGAGCAGTGCGATTAGTTATTGATATGTTGAGTTGCTGTTTCAGTGATTCACTCTTTCACAGAATTTTGGTTAGTCCACAAACTGATTCGTTAATTCACGTTTTCTTTGACGAAATTGATTAATTAATTTATTGATTAACTGATTCAAATATTCGTTTGTTTCTTCTAATTCATACACTCACAGATTTATTTATTTCATTTCAAATTAACTATTACACCTATTTGCGTAACTTATATTTTTTTATAAATGCAGTACAAGGGTGTTCACAATGAAAATTTCACTAAATAGTTTAAATAAAATTTTATTTTGGGCCTTTTTTAACTCCTCTGAAGACGCTTCCAGAAACTTAAAATTTAGGGTTACATATACTTTTTGGTTACATATGAAAAAATAAATCAAACAAGCAGGGTTGGGATAGTCTGGTTGGTAGGGCACTGGGCCCATGTTCAAGAGCTCGTGGGTTCGATCCCCACCGTGTAGTAAATGGTGACCGATGCACGTTAAATCTCTCGAGTCACAAGGACCTCCATGTTCCCTTAGCAAATCAATAACTCTGTAGGTACTGATCCAGGAGTCTTCGTGTCTTCTGGATTGGTTTAAAATTACAAGGCTACGAAGTTGAACATTAGTTGTCGTAATTCCAAGATTGGGTTGACTGTTCAACGACGGATTAAATAAAATAAAAATTTTAAAAAAATCAAGCAAGCAAAAGAGGAGCAGAAAACAAGGAATGCAAGTGACGACATTAAGTATTTGAACTAATTGATAAAAAAAACACGCTTTCTTATTAACAGTTTATAAATGTTTAAGAATATATTTTTGAAGAATAAATTTTTATTTATAGAAACAAACTAAATACTTTCTACATACATGCATAGACTTTATTCAGAAGTCATGAGAGAAAACTAACTGGAAAAGATTTCCCTACTTTTTTTTTAATTTAAAAATTGAGAATACGTACTCGAACAATGGTAATTGTTTCTATTAAAAAAACTAACTTAAAAATTTACCTAATTCTTCTTTATTTAAGAATTGAGAATACGAACTCGAACAGTGGTAACTGTTTCTGTTAAAGAAAACAAACTGTGAAAAGGTTCAGCTGACTCTTTCCATTAGAAATTGAGAATATAAACAGTAATAATGATAATTGGTTATATTATAGAAAAATAACTGGCAAAAATTTCCCCCAACTTCTTTTAAAGATTAAGAATACGAACTCGAAAAATGGTAATTGTTTCTATTAAAGAAAATTAACAAGCCAAAGGTTTTCGTTAATTTCTTTCTTTCAAAAATTAAAACAAAAACGAACTCTAATGGCATATGTTTCTATAAATTTATTTCTTTACACTGCAGTTTACATAAATATTTGCATTTTTTAAAATTCAATGAATTTTCAAATGACTAACTCAAATCATTTTCTTAAACAATCGATATTAAGAAAAGGGAAATTGAAGTAAAAGGAGCTATTAAAATAATTATTTATAATTAATTTACCAGTCATTTGCTTGGAATTTTTACATCAAAAAAATTTAAATAAAGAACAAAATAAAGTTAAAAATGGGAATTAATAATATTAATGAGCCTATTTGTTTTTCCTTGCCAAATATTCTACCTAATAGACAATGGAAGAATGAATAAAAAAATATTTAAAATAATATTTTTATGACCCTATTAGTGCTGGCTTATATTATTGTCACATTACAGGAAGGAAAAATAAATTTCATCTAGTGGAAACACGCTAATAACAAAAATAGCTTTTGGAAATATTTTCTTAATATAAAAAAGCCGGTTCTTTGCTGTTTTGTTTAAAATTTTTATAAAAAACCATCAATATTAAGAATTAAATATTTATCTATTTAAATACATCGCATTATCATAACTTAATTGAATATTACGTTTTCATTTAGAAAAATATTACCTTGAATGGAATAATAACTGAAACATTATTTTATTTAACATGATCTTGTGTAAATTTCTTCTAAAAAGTTATCATTATGTAAAGCAATATGTACCTAAATGACAGTAGTTTGAAAGTTAAATAGTTTTTAAATATTTTATCAGTATAAAAGAACTATTTGTTTACTTTAATAGTCTACTTAATAGTCCACTTTAATAGTCTACTTTAATAGTCTACTTAATTGTTTATTTAATTTTGATGGTCTAAAAGCAAAATTTCTTAAACGCAAGGAATTAAATCGACTAGCATTTTACCAAAAACATTTTATTTTTTATTTTAAGAAAAAAGTAGAGAACTGCAAAATGCAGTTTAAAATCTAAAGAGTGTTTTAATGCATTTTCATCAACGTGGAAAAAATAATGCAACCTGACGTTTTACTGCAAACGTTTTGTTATAAACGTACAACTAAAGTTCAAATTAAATTATGAGACTTATAATAGTGATTCAAAATATTTTATCAAAGCAAATAAAATTGTCAACATAAATTATCAATTAATCCTTTTATATTAAATCTTCATAAAAATTTGTAATAGCTTTAAATATTTAGCTCAAAAGCACAAAAATGTTTTTTTTTTTTAATATTTCATCAGAGCAAAAAATAACACTAACTGATATTTTTCTTTAAGCGTTTTATATTAAATCCTCAAAGAAAGCTGTAACAAGTTAAATTATACAGTTTAAATAAAAATAGTTTTTCAAAGCATTCAATCACTGTAAGAAAGGAAATCTAATTGCCCTTTTACTTTAAACGAAAAGAAAATTTCTGCTTGTACTATTTAAAAACAAATATAGTGTGCAAATAGTATCTCCACAACAAGCAACAGTGCCAAAATAGCTTTCATTTTAAATTTTTAATAAGGTGACATCCGAATACTCATAATGAT
The DNA here is from genome assembly GCF_982258835.1 of Parasteatoda tepidariorum. NCBI lineage: Eukaryota > Metazoa > Arthropoda > Arachnida > Araneae > Theridiidae > Parasteatoda > Parasteatoda tepidariorum. The sequence goes on from NC_141758.1 coordinate 77,879,369, forward strand.
CTACAAAATATTTTGAATTCACTAATTCCATCAGAAAAAAACTATAATTCAGTATGGTAACTAATTAAAATAAAACCTTGTGAAAATAAAGAAGGAGTAAAAAATGTAACTGAAAAATTCCGGATCGAATCTAATAGATTTTGCCATAAAATCTATTTTTACAGCTAATTATTACATTTTAATTTTACAGTAATATTTATTTACTTAGAGTAATTCAGTAATTTTACAGTATATATTACTACTGTAAAAAGTAGCGGCACTGTGAGTGCCAGTACTTATTACCGTAACTTGATCCAGCTTTTTTGGAGTAACAATCATTTGTATAATTTTTAAATACTGTAACACAGTGCCATCGAAATACATATAATGTTCTATAAAACATTTATAATCAAATAATTTCGTCAGTTAAAAAACCATTTACTAAATGGTACCATTCAGTGTACCGACTAATTCTAAAAGAATCATCCGAAATAAAATAAAAAGGGCAGAAAAAACTACGTCATTGACAGAAAAGCAAAAATTGACTTGAAATTCCAAACATTTAATCATCCCTTAACGCATACAGTAAAATACAGTGTGAAAATATATTTTCTAGGTAAAACAATAATACTAACTAACATTTTATTTCAAATATTTTAGAACAATGCCTTGCATAGAAATACATAGAATGATCTATAGAACATTTATATTCAAATAATTTCCGCTGCAAAAAAAGCTATTATCTAAACAATATCATTCAGTCTGGTAGCTAATTCAAATAGAACCTTTCGAAATTAATTAAGAAAAAAAAAAGAAACTACGTTGACTGAAAAACAAAAATTGCAGTATAATTTCAACCATTTATTCATCAACTAGTAAACACAGTAAAATACAGTGTGCGAATATATTCTCTGCATCAAACAATAATATTTTATTTTAAATATTTTAAAATTGTGCTAAATAATTTCGTCAGCAAAAAAGCTTATTCAGTCGAGCAGCTGATTCAAGCAGAACCTTGCGAAATAAAGCAAGGAAGAAAAAGCTACATCATTGACTAAATAAGCAAAAACTGACATAAAATTCCAACCATTTAATCATCTATTAGCACAAACAGTAAAATATAGTGTGCAAATATATTCCTTACTTAAAACAATAATACTATTTAACATTTTAGCACAATGCCTTACAAAAACATAGAATGATCTATAGAACATTTTAAATCAAATAATTTTGCCAGCAAAGAAACTATTATTTAAACGGTATCATTCAGTATGGCAGATAAAGTCAAAAGAACCATTCGAAACAAACTAAGAAAATTAACTACATCGTTGACTGAAAAACAAAAATTGTCGAAAAATTCTAACCATTTATTGAAGGGAGAGTAAAATACAGTGTGCAAATATATTCCCAACATAAAACAGTCTTACTAACTAACATTTTCTTTCAAATATTTTGACACACTGCCATCCAAATATATATAATGATCTGAGAAAAAAAATTTTAATTAAATAATTTCGTCAACAAAAAAAGAAGAAAAAAGAACTATTAACTAAATGGTACCATTCAGCCTGGCAGGTAATACAAATAGAACCTTACGAAATAAGGTAAGAACGAAAAAAAAGTACATCATTGACTGAAAAGCAAAAATTGCCTTAAAATTCCAACCATTTAATCATCCCCTTGCTTTCACACATCAATTAGCGAGGCATCAATTAGGAAGGGAAAGAAGAAGAGTCCTTGGAGTTATTCACCCTGCCAGAACCACTTTCCAAGATGAAAGCAGCCCTGGGCAGGCAATTTAAAGGAACATTTTCCTCAAAGAAAATATTTTATTTATAGAAGAGGAGTTCCTGTCTTCAATACACATATCATAAATACCAATTTATGTCTTCTAATTACTGCGAAATAAATGTTGCATCGGCAAATTGTCAGTCTTCGCGGTCATTGCTTATTTGGTGCCGTGTAAACTGAAGAATACTCAGTGAGTTTTTCCGGTTTTTAAGGTGTTATTGAAATGTTTAGAGTTCAGGTTCCGTGACTGGTTATTCCCATTTCGTCAATGCTTTTATTATCTTAATTAGTAATAAAAGAATATTTTAACCATTTTTTTTTACGACGACCATTTTTTTTCCTGAAGATGGAAAAAAATTAATGTTAATTGTTAACGAATTTTGAATCATAATTTTATAAGCCATCTAATCTTAAACAAAATATTCAATTCATTTTATAGCTGTGTTCTCTCATATTCCCTGATTGATTTAAATTTATTTAAATACATATTTAATTCGTGATTTAATTAATTGAAAATAATATTTCATGCCATTTTATAGATTTTATCTTGCGTTTTGAAAGCACATAGCTTTCTTATTAACAAATTAGTGTGATATTTATTACAAAATTAACTTAGTAAAAACTAAAGACTCATTCGTAAATTGAACAATACATTGGTTTATTTCCATTGTTTAAAAACCATACTGTACAGATAATGCTTTTAATATCTTCCTTTAGATCGTGTCTATTGATGTGAAGTTTAATTTTGGCATAAATATCAATAATCTTGATAATCTTGGTCATCGCGGTAAATGTTAATCTTCAAGTGTAAGACATTTTGGAGTATATTTAAGGTAAATAAGCTGAATTTTGGGTTCGATTGATCGAAAATCCGAAAATGACCTCGTTCTCTAAACTCACACAAACAATGAGACTGCAGAATGGGAAATGAAATAATAACAATAACTCATCTTGCTTAAACCGAAGTTTTGAATTATATAAAAATCATACGCATTGTTTGTTGATTTATCTAAGTAACGATTAATGTTGAAATTGTGTGAGAATAAGTTCGAAGAAAACAAGCGGAGTCTCAATTCGAATAGCAAAAAGGAAGAATACATACTTTGTGCGTGCTTACGATGCTAACTCCTGAACAGAGAAAAAAAATGCAGGCAAAATTACCGTTCTGTATAGTAATGACATTTCTAGTAAAAATAACCATAATTGTGGTAATAAAACAGAAAATGCGGTATTTATAAATAATTTATTTTGTAATTTTTTTCATTCATATGGTAACGGTTAACGGTTCTCAAAATAACAGACCGTATTTCCAATAGTTTTTGCAAAAAAATACAAAAATGGAAAGCAAATTTAACCAAATAAATTATTTTACACCATCTCTAAGAAATCATGATAAAACTACCAAATTTTGCCACATTTACTAAGTTTTATCAGTTATTATATATATTTTATGATTAATTTAATCAAAATCATTACCAAAGCGCTTTGGTAGAAGCAAAAGTTTGGTTAAAATAATTGTTCGCATTACTAATCATGTAGTATGAAGTACAAAACTAGAAAGTAAATTTAACCGAATGAATTATTCTATGTCATCTCTAAGAAATCAAGATAAAATTACCAAATTTTGCCACATTTACCAAATTTTATCAGATATTATGACACTATGTTTCATGATTAATTCAACTGAAATCATTACCAAAGCGCTCTGGTAGAAACAACAGAGCTGTTTGATACTCCCATAGAACCAGAAACACGATAAATTTAATCACTGTCTGGTAGTTTTGACAATATTTTTTTTCTTATTGTGACAGTCTAGCCCTACCAGCAAAATAACTTGGACTCTCATTGGGCCAATATTCATGAATATTGAACCAATATTTGTTCAAAGGGTCATTCTTTTTCCGATATTGACCCTATATGGAATTTTTCGATTCGCCCGATATTTAACAGCCACTTTACAACCAATATCGATTCTATTTAGAATCGTTAGACTCACCCGATATTTAATATCAATTATTTAACCAATATAGGCTCAATATTGGCCAATGTAGGTCTTACATAGGCCATTCTAGGATCAATAATAAAAAATTCAGACATTCCAATATTGATCACTCGGTAACGCTCTTATAGGACCCATATTGAGCCAATTTTGAGCCCAACTGGAGCCAAGATAAATTGTTGCTGGGGGCTAATATTCATGAATCTTGGCTCAATAATTGTTCAAGGGGTTATTATTTTTCCGATATTGGCCCTATATAGAATTTTTCGATTCACCCTACAACAGCCACTTTACAACCAATATCGGCTCTATTTAGAATCATCAGATTCACCCGATATTTAATATCCATTATTTAGCCAATAGAGGTTCGCTATTGACCAATGTAGGTCCTATATAGGCCATTCTAGGACCAATAATAAAAAATTTAGGCATCCCAATTTTGGTCACTCGGTGCACGTTTTTATAGGATCCAAATTGAGTCAATTTTGAAACCGACTGGGACAAAGATAAACTGTTGCCAGGGTAGGCTTTAGGAGTTGTTATAGTATCTTATCTCTCTGTATTTTAAGATGCATTACAGATTCATTTTCTCTGTAAAAATGATTGAGCAAGAAAATTCCTTACACTGTGCAAAAAACGATGTAAACGACAGTAAAAGAAGCAAGAAAATGGAAAAAGACAAAGTATCTTATAAATGCTGTTGTCCTGAAGACTTAAGATATGCAATACCATTAGAATGTAGATTACAAATTCCATTAATGTTGTTTCATACTTTTTATCAGACGACACTATATATATGAAGGCTATCTATGTTTTCATGAGAAATATAAAGTTACCTTTTAAATTTTTTTGTCTTTTACCTCTACTAAAACTAATAAATTTATATAATTTTATATCCAAAGACTTCTTGATGCCATATTTTATTATAAAACAAAAGGTCAAAAACAACATTTCAGTAAATAATCGGGAAATTTGCCACTGAAACTTTTCTCGGAAAAAATAATAATTTTTCTCGCTTTAAACTATTATTTATATAGTAAACTATACATGAGACACATATGTTATTGAATAGTCGGAGTCTAGAAATATTACAAACTTTTAAAGATTTTTCATGTTTCTTTTTTTTTAAATAATCTTTCATTTATGAGATTATTTTCATAAAATAAAGTTGCAACGATTGTGCTCATTTTAAAGTAGACTTATATTTTAAAGTAAAATACAACACTATAATTTTATTATAAGTTTAAATTCAGCAATAGCTTTTTTTTCGTTTATTACCAGAATTTACTTAGACGAGAAAAGAAGAAAAACATTACACGAAAACAGTTCTTATTTTTAAAATTATTGTTTGTTTTAAAAATTCTTTCCTAGTTTACGTTTCTATTTCTTTCAGACGTACGTAACTTTCTACATTACTTTCCCGTTTAAAATCATTTAATTTAATATAAACATCCACTTATTATTATATCCACTTATAAACATTCTGACGGCTAATTTTTTGTAACTTCATGTAACTGATTTTTAGAAATACATAAAAAAGAAAAGCGTATGTAACTCTATATATTATAGATAATGACTAGAATTTTTGATATTTAGTGGAATGCAAAATTTACGAATTTAAAAATTCAATGTAAAATCAAGTGTAAATTGATAAGACTTAGTGATAGTTCCAGGACATATTTTTAATTAAACTTATAAAAACATTATAATTATTGGTTTATTTTTTAATCATTAATACTGTTCCTGCATTCGAAATTTTTTATTAAATAAATTATTCCACAATAGTTTTAAAAAATATATTTAGTTTTCAATATTCCAAAATGCTTTAAGTCTTATTTTTTTTATATTCGAATGAAAAATAGCTGAGCATCTTTTGATTAACAATGCAAATAATTCATTTATAATGTCATATTTAAAAACAAATTATACATAAAAACGTTTAACTTTCCATCAGTAAATTCCTATTTTATAAGAGTAAAATCTCACTTTTTGTCCTTTAATGTTGAATTTGTTAATTTATCTTTGTTGGTAAATTAATAAAGTTTCGAAGAATTAAGTTTATTAATTTTCTATCGTTTTTAATGTACAGTTTTGTTCAGTTTATTAGCCATTGTAAGCATATTTATTAAGTTAAATGTCCATAAAAAAGATTTAAGAAAAAAAGTATGTTTATCTTTTAATTTTAAATCATTATAAGAGTATTGGGGAAGGGTAATTTCTGTAGATGCTATTACAAACTGCTTAAAATCTTTGAAATGATATTTTGAATCTTACTTTCAATTTCCCATAGACTTGGCAATTTAAACGAAAATAAATTTTGAATATATCAATTTATTCATTGATTTTCTATCTTTCCGAGAATTAACACGAAATTGTTATCCATGTTATTCTAAAGTATCCATTTCACGTCTATGAAGTTTACAAAAGAAAATTAACTTAAATAACTCGCACAAAACAAATAAACTAAAGTTAAAAACCAATCGATAAATAAATTTAAATAAAAAAATCAATTAATAAAATTTTTAAACAATCTCTCAATCAATAAAATTTTTAAAAAAATCTATTAATTAATAATTTTTAAATCATTTTAATAATTTAAAAAAAATTAAAATGAAATATTAAAAATTGTATATCAATTTGACATATATGGTGTAATCTAAATGAAATACGGAACCTATTGTTCAATTCTGCAAATTATCAAAAGAGCCATAACTTTTTTTCAAAATTATTTTAAGCAGTTTTAAGTACTTAAAATTATATGAAACTAAAAATTAATATGACATGCAACCAATATAATTTCCATAATCCATTAACAAAAAAAAAGAAACATGGCATTTAGTATATGCATTTAAAATGAAATAAGTATGAATGAAATTTATTAATCATTTTTTTTTTAAATTTTGCAAGTTTTACTAAGTTTTTTAGACTTATTTTAAGAAATTTATCAATGCTGTAACAAGTAAATTTTAATTTCAACAGCCATCTATCTTCAACAAAACTTTAAAATCTGCTTAACAATTAAATCGTTTCATTTATTGCGTCCATATCACAATGCCAGCGTTTAAAAAAACAAGACAAAAGAATAAAAATAAAATTTATTATTATTGGCTAATTTTAATTAACGCTAAGGAACCAATCTTCACTAACTTTTTTTCAGGTAGCTTAATACGAAACAATAAAATTAAATTCAAATTTTACATTCACGCAGCAGTTTAAAAAAAATACCTGCTCATCAAATAAATCGTTCCATTCAAGAGTCAACCACTAACACTGACGTGTCCATCAAAATTTTCATGTCACTCTGTAAAAATTTACAGCAAAAACGAAAAAATATAAAAAAATGAATTTTAAAGAAGAAAAAAACAATAGTTAAAAATACTTTTAATTTTGTTTGAAAAACTAGGATTTACCATCATTTCTTATACTTAAGTTGAAATAGCAAAACAAAAATCTTAATTTCTTTATCATACGTTAAAAAACATGATATCAAAACTTGCTCACCAAAATAAATGATTCCATTCAAGAGTCAACCACTGACACAAAAAAGCATCGTGTCCATCAAAATTTTTCATGTCATACTGTAAAATTTTACAGCAAAAAAAAAAATAAGCAATAGTTAAAAATAATTTTATTTTGTTTGAAAAATTATGATTTACTATCATTTTTAATTTTTAAATTGAAATAGCAAAATAAAATCTTAATTCCGTCATCATACGCTAAAAAAACAGTATATCAAAACTTGCTCACCAAAATAAATCATTCCATTCAAGAGTCAACCACTGACACAAAAAAGCATCGTGTCCATCAAAATTTTTCATGTCACACAAATTTACAGCAAAGCGAAAAAAAATTTAACAAATGAATTTAAAAAAAGTAATAGCTAAAAATAATTTTATTTTGTTTGAAAAATTATTATTTACTATCATTTTTAATACTTAAATTGAAATAGCAAAATAAAATCTTAATTCCGTCATCATACGCTAAAAAAGCATTCTATCAAAACTTGCTCACCAAAATAAATCATTCCATTCAAGAGTCAACCACTGACACAACAAAGTATCGTGTCCATCAAAATTTTTCATGTCACACTGTAAAAATTTACAGCAAAAAAAAAAAAAAAAAAAAAAAACAATAGTTAAAAATAATTTTATTTTGTTTGAAAAATTAGGACTTAGTATCATTTCTTATACTTAAATTGAAATAGCAAAATGAAATCTTAATTTCATTATCATACGCTGAAAAAACATTCTATCAAAACTTGCTTACCAAATAAATCGTTTCATTCGATTCCCACGGTCCATCACCGACAGAACAAAACATCGCGTCCATCAAAGGTATCCATGTCACCCTGTCAAAGTTTACAACCAAAACACAACACGCACTACCATTCGCACAAACCAACTTTTCCTTACTTCCTCTAGCTTCAAACTGAAGCCAGAATGCGAAACTACTCAAAGAAAAAAAATATATACATAAAAAAATACTCCGGACTAGGCCCACAGAAAACGTAAACACGCTTTCCGACTTGCTTATACGAATGGCTACAAAAAGGGGCATGTGCCTCCCCACCCCAGAGGACCCGCTAGCTTATTATTTTCCTTTCTTTTATTATTTTTTTTCGGGTCTACCCTTCCCTCTACTCTCCTTGTTAAAAGGACTCTTTCATCTCATCTTTCTTATCCATTTCTAGCACCCTGGGCATGGGGTGGTTTGATTTGGCTGTTTATCGCCTTTAACCTCTAGCAAATGATATGTTAGTAGTTTAACCTTTGTACCTGGGTTGAGTGTTGAAAAATAAGCCGTTGAATTATTACTGAATATTCTGGAATGGTCCCTCTTATTTTATATTTGCGGTTTGTGAAATGAATTGCAATACGAGATAAAAAAATAAAAAAAAGCTGTTTGCGTAGGCATATTTTGTGCGAATATGCTTATTTTATAAATGTTTGACTGCCATTAACGTTAGGGGAAAAAAACTTATAATATATTTAGTTAAATGAGAGTTGAAATGGAATTTTGACCACGATTATATCGTTTATATCCTTATATTAGAGGAAATCAGATAGAAAAATAAAAGTTTTGGTAGAGTTGTTGGGGTTGAACTTTATAAAATCTTAGGTAATGGTAATCATATGGTATAAGATCTTAGGTAATCACTATATTGCATATGGCACTTGAAATTGTGGACACGGAGTATGCTTATCCAAATAAAGGAATTATAGAAGGGATTTTACTGGGCATTCTAGAATATTGTTTGTTACTTTACATTTCATACTTTCTTATAAGGGTAAAAAATAGATCTCATTGTCGGAGGAAAAGATTATTAGTTTTTAAGCAATAATTTTCATATCTTAAAGTATAGTGGGTGAGGCTTTCAAGTATTATTGCTTCAGGGTAAAATTATTTATTTAATTCTTCCAGGTAATATAGTTCATTTAATTCTCGAAATCAAAATATATATTTCTGCTGAAATAATTAAGAAAAAACAGTAACTATACCTGTATTATTAGTAACATACAATAATACTATATCTTTATATCAATAATAACTTAAAGCCAACTAAATTGCTTTAATTATTTTATGTGTTGATTAAGTACAAATAAAAGTGGTGTATTTTTAAGAAATGTTATTACTTCAGCTTACTTCATATAATATAATTTTGAAACCCATGGTGTACAAATTCGTTATTACGAAACTAAAGTGATACCTCTTTGAGCGAAACTAGATAATTAAAAAAAATTAAAGAAAACGGTGCAAAGACTTTTTTATTTTATTTTAAAAATTCATGTTAAGTGTTTTCCCAATATTTTTTTAGTTCTAAGTTTAATTAATTTTTTCAGTTCACGAAAAGGGTTGGTTTATTTGAATGCTGCAGAAATTGTGACGCTCATCGTCACGCTATAACTAGAATTACAACAAAATAAATCTGAATTCTAGAACATTACCGAAAAAAACGAAAAATATGTTTTGGACTCTTGTAAATAAAAGTGCGATGAATTTAAAGAAACAGCTTTGATTAAACTTCTAAAAGTCATGGATGCTCACAAGATAAATTGATAAATAACAGGACTCATCCGTATCACCAAAGTTACCCTTTCTAATATTTAGCAATGTCCTATCTGATAAACCGTTATTTCTTCAAAGTAACTCTTAAGTTACGCTGTGTCTTACTAGACAAACCCATCTGTCCTTTAAGTTACCCTTTCCTTAATTTAAGAATGTCTTATCAGACAAAGCCTTTTGTTTCAGAGTTACCCTTACTCAAGTTTAGCAATATGCTAAATTTGAGTAAGAGTAATGTAAACCTATCTTTCCGTTAAGTTACCCTTTCCTTAATTTAAGAACGTCTTATCAGAAAAAGCCTTTTGTTTCAGAGTTACCCTTACTCAAGTTTAGCAATATGCTAAACTTGAGCAAGAGTAATGTAAAAGTAAGTAATGTCTTATCAGACAAACAAAAGTAGAATATGAAGGAGTGTAAGAGAAAGGATTAGGCAATGAGAAGTAGAGTTTTGACAAAAACTAACTGGTAAGCATCTCCTATCCAAAGAGTTAGATTATTATTTCGCAAGTATGTAGTAATTAATATGTTAAACCAATATAAATCCTTTATTATTATTACTGATATCAGTATCTTTTTCCTTAATTTCAGATGACAGACCATAGCCACTTCACAAAATCTTATATGTTATTAATAGGCTTGGAATAATTAGGTTCCTTACTGTTTTTTTTTTCTTTTTTTATTTTTATTTAAACGACTTAAAACTTCTCATGCACCACAAAGTATAGCATGAGACTTACAGTTGTAAGTAGAAAACAAAAAGAGGAAAAAATTACAAATTTACATTAAAAACAAAATTCCGCAAGGCCGCAAGACTTTAAATACTTTTGACCAGTTCTGATAAGACAGGTGGCCAACAAATAGAAAGACGTCTCAAATCAGTCTTTAAATTCGTTACTGTTTGGTTCATTTTAATTCAATACTACAAATGAATTTTTTTTTTAAACATGAAAAGAAAAACTGAAAATATCAGTATCATTCTGAAAGGAAATTAATACAGTTACTCGAATGAGAAAAAAACTGAGCGACATGTCTGACATCTCGGACACATATATCGACATTTTCTTGGTACACTTTATCTAATAAGCTCTTTTTCTATAATAATATTAATAAATAAGAAGAAGAAGAAAAAAAAGAAATCCACCAAATAATTGACTTGAGATTGATCGAAATTTTATACTTTCTTCACTATTTCCGGTTGTCTCTTCTCCCATTACTTTATTTATCCCTTGGGCTAAACTGAGATATAGGTTATGAAAAAAGAATACATTGTTCTTTAATTGATGACAGATGAAAGCTTCAGTTCCAATATATTTACACCTATGTTTTAAAGAAAAAAGTGAGGTCTTAAGAAAATGAAAAGACTAGATGCACTTAGTAAAGATCATGATTTCAATCGGGAATACTGTTTGAGTAATTTTTTTTTTAAAGTGATCCATTTGGTTTGAAGAATTCAAACTGTAAATAAATATTTAAAAGAGTATTTTAGTATTTAGAGCAGATTAGACCATCAATACGAAAATTGTTTCCTTAATAACCGTTTAAAAGAGTTTTTAACTTTAAAAAGAATTGTTATGTGTGTGTTGCATTCATTATAAAAAATATCACTATTAAAAAATTGATTCTTGAAAATCTACCTTCGCTAATTTTTACGAAAGTATACACAATGTGAATCAGCAACTGCATATACAAACGTATACATCAGTGTTGAAAATTTATAATATCTCAAAGAAGGGATTTGACCGATAAATTTAAAAATATTTAAGATTTTCACTTTGATGCCTTGTCTACATTAACTTCCACCTCCCTCATGAATACATTTCTAGAATTCGTTGAAAATGGTGAATAAATCGCAGTTGGAGTTTGACTGCTAGAAAAGCTCAGTTGGAGTTGGATATTTCAACTAGCAGCCCTAAACAAATCTATTTTGCCTACATCTTTATAATTACACTAAGCAAACTCTGAGTTATAATGATCAGTTGTACACATATATGGCAACGTTACTTTTAAAAAGTAACGAGTAAAAGTACAAGTATTTTTAAAAAAGTAACGAGTAAAAAGTAAAAAGTTCTTATTTTCAAAAGTAACGAGTAAAAAGTACAAGTAAAAGTACAAGTACTAAACAGAAAAAGTAACGATTTAAAAGTACATTTCTAGGAAATCGAAAATTCAAAGAACCTAAAATTTTATTGAATAATATTCTTATATTCTTTAATGTTTTTGCAAAATTGTTGTTATTTATTTAATTATTTTTAATTTTGAAAGTTATGGATAGTAATTTATTTTTAAATTCGGAGGAATATTATAATATAATTTTATAATATAATCGTATAATATAATTTTAAAATCAAATATAATTTTAATATCAAACTTTTTATGGATTTGCAAGAAAAAGAAATTTTATTTTTTGATTTTAATTTTTAGTTTATTATTTTTATTTATTTAAATTACCATTCATTTAAAATTGTTTTACTCTTTAGAAACGCGTTTTAAAAGCACAAACATAAACAAAGCAAACACGGGGTTTCAGATAGCTTTGTGGTCTTTGAGCTAGTAAAAAATATTGAATGTGCAGTATAAGTTGAAACAGAAGATATTTAAACACGAAGTTAGCTGTGAATGCATATATATTGCACATTAATTTTGTAAATTAAAAAAAACATAAGCATTCTTTTTTAATTTAATTTTTTTTTAAAAAGATTACCCAGTTTCAGTAAAAAGTAACGACTTTAATAGATATCTCCGTTACAAATACTTGTACTTTTTCCCAAAAAAGTAACGAAAGTACAAGTAAAAGTACTAAATTTAAAAAGTAATGAAGTACAAGTAAAAGTACGTACTTTTTACTTGTACCGGCTGTACAAGTAACGAAAGTAAAAGTACTGCTATATATGGTTGTACATATTATTATTATTCAAACATTACGACAATAAAAGGAGTTCTTAATTTCATAAAAGCGACATAGAATTGGACTGAATTTCTTTTTACTGGATCAGGATAAGCACAATTCGTCATGTTGAGAACTCGTAACAATTTTATTCTTGCCACTCTCTATTTTACTGCTTATAAGAATGTAACCACTTTTAGAATATAAAAAAAGAATATTTTTAAATAGTACCAACTCCCTTCATCAATCTTCAAAACAGAATATATATCAAGTACCAGCTGCGGCCTTATAACATTATACGTTGCGCAAAAGAATGGAAAAACTAAATGCTTAACTTTTATTCAAAACATGCGGGAAACGGTAGAGCTCTACCGACGTTTAACATCTGCTCTCTTCTAAAACATAAACATTTCTGTTTGAATTTCCTCAACTAAAGGTTGAACTGTATTATTATTTTTATTTTGGAAACAAGGTTTGTCCTAAATACGGGTAACCAAAAAAAAATTCTAAAAACTGCATTTCCTTATTAATTTTTCAATCTTTATTTTTTAAATACGGTTTTATCATGTAACTTGAGGAACTGGTAATAGTTGAAAGAACAAAAAATTTAAGTAATTGGTACTATAACACTAAACGAGAGAAGCACGCTTAAGGGGACACTTCAGGCTCAAAATGATTTTTTTTTAATATCAACCAATTTTAATGAAAATTTCATAGATTGTGAATAAAGCATTTAGAAAGATATTCCCAAAATTTGAAGCAAAAATATTAATTTGTTGAAAAGTTATAATTTTTTTAATAATTTATCTGCAAGTTAAATTACTAAATGTTCCAATATTTCAAAATGTTTCTTGCTCATGAGTTTTTATCGTAGCTGTATGAAACTCATTTACATTACAGTTTGAATAAGTATAAATAAAATTGGATATGTTTGAACAACTTAGCTTTTAATTTTAAACAAATGAAAATTCAAAATATCATAGTCTTTATATAATTTTTAAAAATTGAAATTTAAATAACAATTTAAAGTAATTTAAAAAATATTCAGTGAATATTCAGCTTTTATTTATATCACATTGGTTACGGAATATTAGACCAATCATATATATGAAGAAAAAAATAAAGATTTATTCAAAACTCATGCGCAAGGAACTTTTCGAAGTTTGAATATTATCGTAAAAAACAACATTGAGAAAAACAGTTTAACAATAAAAACAGACAGTTTACATAACCTTGCTTACAAATCTTGAAATGCTTATAACTTTGCAAAAAATTACTGAAATTGAAATTTTTTTTTTTAATTGTAGCTAGATATAACTATTATTTTTTGAAACAAAAATTTAAAAAAGTATCATTTGGTCGATTTTTGGGTTTTTCATCGTGAAGTGTCCCCTTAAACTGCTTAAAATGTTTAAACCGTAGCAATACGTAAAAAGGTTATCGTTAGATAAGTAGCATTCCTTTCTTTTTTCTACTCAAACAAATGATTTAGTTTTAATTTGACTGTTTTAGAAGAAAAAACTTTATGGGTACTCCATTGTCAAGCCTGCTAAAGCTTGGAGGTAGTGGACTCCCACAGTAGGAGTGGATCTTTATCTTTTTGTTGTCTTTCTCTAATTTGGGCTTTATATAATGTTTCTACTTTCTATACTGTCTTACTATAAAATATTTATCAGGGCTTCAGAGTTGACAAATATCTTTAACAATTTCAGAAAAGTTAATAAAATTTTTAAAACTGATCAATATGGCAAAAAAAATTCTCACCAACTGGAAAATCATTTAAATAAACAAATAATTCTCAATTTCGGAAAGTTTTCAAGAGCCAAAATATGGCAGCGTTATACAGAGACTTTGAAAAACATCCTTAAAACCGTTAAAATCTATAAATTCTCCTTTTTTTGCAGTCTTTATTAATCAAATGATACAGCATTGGAGAAACGTTTGAAGTCTCAAAAAATTACATCACATACGCTTTTCCTATTCAAAAAATAGATGTCTGCTGCAAAATCAGTGCAGTAATAAAAAAAACACTCAATTTGCAAAAAGGCGTTATTTCATGAAACGATAGAGTTTTTGAAAAGCACCTTTAAAATCGATGAAAAATTCTAATTTTTTGCCGTTTTTATGAATCAAATAATTTAGCTTTGGAACAACTTTTGAAGTCTCAAAAAATTATACCACAAGCGCTTTCCCTGTTCACAAACTGTGGATTTTCTTTAGACAGACATTTTGTTTATAGTAGAAGCTGTATGAAGATGTTACAAAACAGTTACAAAATCGCAAAAAAAAAAAAAAAAAATCATTACTATTGTTGTTGTTTTCATATGCCTGTTAATCAGAGGGGTGCGATTGTTCTTGTTTTCCAGTGGCGCCTTCTATGGGCAAGAATATTCATAACTTTTACAAATCACAAATAACATTCTTTTTGAGACAAAAAAATATTTCATGTGACAACAGAGATTTTGAAAAACATCTTTAAAATCCATGAATTAAATTTTTTCGTTTCAGTTTTCATTAATCAAATAAAGCAGCGTTAGAGTAACGTTTGAAGTCTGAAACATTTACACCACAAACGCTTTTCCTACTCAAAAAACAATGGCTTTTCATTACATTGACATTTCGCTAATGGATGGCGCTAAGCAAAAGATGGACAAAATCAAATCTAACAGTCATAGATAACTGTTTCAAAATCCGAACAGTCATCGAAGCAGCCAACTATTACAGCCTTTGATTAACAGACGTAAGCTATTAGTTAAAAATATTATGAGTTATTATCTTAACAGTTTGATTTGGCGAGATTTAACTCATTTAAAAACTCAACTAGTTCATCAGTCACAAGGCATGGTGAAGACACGATTTATGAAGTCCTTGTTAAATATTTTTGGAGGAGAACTCCTCATCTTTCTTCCCCACAAAATCAATAGATGATGAGAGGGGAGGGTCTGAAATTTCAAAAGCAAATGAGGAATCCAGAATATCTCCTCATTCAGATCATCGAGCTGAAGATCTCAATGAGGACAATGGACAAAGATGCTGAAGTGATGATCCGTCAACAGTGGAGAGGTTTTGAAGTGCCTCTATTTGACTGATGCAACTATTTCCCCCCATCAAGCCCCCTCAAGCGACTTATACCCCCTCTTATAAATGGGGTTTTCATCTCATCAGTGGAGATCTCGTATGAATGAATTGGCGGTATAAGTAACTTTAATGCGATATTATATTTGCTGATATGAATATTTTAAGTTCTTATGTTTGTCATTTGTAATGTAATAAAGATCGTTTAATTGGTGACTAGTTAAAGGGATTTGAAGAATTTTTGCTTAGGACGATTTTGTTCCTTTTCATTAAAGTTTTCTTTTTTGAGTTAGAACTCCAATAAGAATACAATGAAAATATATTACTTTTTATATTACTAATGAGGGCAATCGAGATAATTAGTGGAAGTTTTTTTTATGAAAATGTAACTCTTGTTTTATTTTTGTTGATGAATTATGTACTAAAAAATAATCAATATATATATATTTCTGCAATTTTTTATACATAAATATATATTTTTAATAAGTAATCAAAACATATAATCTAATATAATGTTTATAGATTTAGAATGGTTTGTTTTTTCATAAAATTATATTCATAAAATGCATAGAAACATAAACGTATATTTCTTACTATTTTGTGCATGCAGTCAAACTTGTTAATAGCGAGTACTGATTTAATGTGGACTTCCATTTAACGAAAAATTTGGAAATATTAGGCTAGTGATATATTAAATCTGTTGGAGCATAATTCACTTTTAATGAGTAAACCCCAGTTTTAATGACCAATATTTTTATGACTCGTAAAATTTTTGTAAATTCCACCTCTCCAGCTCATCTAATACTTCATGGAAAAAATCCTTATTGATGTTTTTCAGTTGAAAGAATTTTTTTCTTCTTTTATATTGAGGATGGCCGAAAAACACTAACGTTCCAAAGGGACAGTTAGACAATTCAAAGTACATAAATTAACTTCTTTTGTATGGTGCACAAATAAAAAATTATTTTAGCATTATACTTATAGTTTAGTAAGTTAGTTATAGTGCTCGTTATAAGCAACTTCGACTGTACTTAAAACAGATATTAAAATAACTCACCAAACAACATACATCATACAAAACGAGCGTATGATCGATATACATGGGATTTTCCAGCATCTCTTTTACAACATCTGAAAGCAGGGTGCTCTATAACACCCATAATTTCTCTTAACACCCATTCACCCATAATAATTGATCTACTTTATAATTTAATTTTTAATCTATTATTACACGAAGGATTGGCTTTTATTTGCTTAACAACTTATGCTACTGAATTCACAAAGCCCTAAAAATTCAAGGTTTGATTTATAATTAATCTGGAATATAAATGTATAAATTTCAGAAAAAAATTCTTACATGGAATTTCAGTATTCATTTAAATATTGCTCAATTTAAAATAAAAGTAGAAAAATGGGTAAAATATAATTATGCCATGGTTACGAAAAACTTTATTATATGCTTCTGAATGCATATTCTATTTTTCAATAAAATTATTTCCTGTTGTTTTTTCTATAATTTAGCCTGTTAAAATTTTCATATTTTGAGTTTTTGATATTTTTATTAATTATGAATCCGAACAATAGAAGTCTTTTATATTCCATTTATTTTAGAGATATTTAATATATTAATCGTGCGTAGAAACGATCAAAATTATAAGCATGTTATAAACAATTTTTATGCTATGAGAAATTAAAATTAGAAGCAATTTTATAATTTTAATACACTATAGATCATCAAAAATGCTCTTAAATAGAAAATATGCGTTTATTGACTACTTTATCTTAAAAATAATGAATCTGTAATTATTTTTTTTTCTATTTATCATGCACCGTTATTCCCAAAATCCACCTTAAGTATTTTAATACCATGCTATAAAAACTTATAGGCAAAGGGAAGGCACTACAAACACGGCACTAAATGCACCATATTGGTAAATGAGTAAATCAAATTTTCAAAATGAATTAATCACCTTTAATTTATGCAGAATTTTCAACAGAAGGACAGGAGAAAAAACGCTCATATTTATTGCATTGTGCATTTATTTAATTCTATATCACAAATTAATTCTACGTCCTTTCTTTAGAGAAAAGCATTTGGATGTAACACTACTTAATTATTTATTCTTCTTAAGAAGAAGAATTTCATTCCGCAGCTCTTATTAATTATTTATCCTTCTTAAGAAGAAAAATTTCATTCCGCAGCACTTATAGTTAGATACAATGAAAAAAAAAAATAGTCAGGATTTCAATATGAGGAAAGAATCATCTTCCGGAGAGGATTGAAACTGTCAAGTATCCCCTATGAATCACTGACATTCATTCCCTCCCCTACTTCAGATGAGGGGGAGGATGGTCAGATAGTCTACCATCTGTTACAATGATTATCATTCTAAAACTTGTTGATTATTGATTTGAATTATATGGATAGCTTAGAGAAAAGAAGTATAATTTAAGTATATATATGATCAGAAATTTTTAAAAAAATGAATACATTATTAAAAAACCACTCATATTTGTACGTAGGTCAATAATTACTAAGGGGGGTAGCTGAATACTTAAGAATCACTTAATGTGCTTAATTATTTTTTTAGAGTAGACAAAAATTAAAAGTTTGATAGAATATTTTATTAAGGGGTGTCAATGGATTTTCCTAACAAAATTTTCAAAAGAATATATGTTTGGACCTATTTTTATTCCGAGTAATTTGACAGATAAGATAATACTTCAAAGAATTCCGAAGTAACAGCAAAATTATAGAAAGCCAGCTCAGAAAAATGAAAAATAACTCACCTACTTTCTAAACTGGCATCATTTGCAAATTTAAGGATTTCGTTTAAAAATATTTATTCAAACTTTTGTCTCTAAATCTGCTTATCTCAATTAAAATTGTCATCTTACACTGTAAAATATTCTAGCTAATATTACAGTACAAAGTACCAGCATTTTGGGTGCATCATCCTTAATGTTCATTTTACTGAAAAATCCATTTTCACAGTAAAAGGAATTTGTTCTTTTATTTTATCATTATTTTTTTAGCATTATTTTTTCACCTTTATTAAAGGACTTTTAATAATAATAGAACCAGATTAATCAGGTTAATTGTAATGTAAAATTTTATTTACTATAAATAATGATAATTCTGAGATAAAAAAAGCAATCATTAAGGTTAAATTATTTCTTGAAATAATAAAACAATGCGTTTTAAAATATACATTTTGGTATTTTAATTAAATTTATTTTTCATGTATAAAAAGTACTTTGATTTAAAAAAAAACATTTTTTCATTTAATTGCTAACAAAATTTCTCACAATTGAAAATAAAAACTATGTCTGCTAACGTTATCGAGAATTGTAAGCAATTTACTATATTAACTTTTTTTTTCCTTCAAAATGCATCAAAACCATAAATTGTACATCGTTTGTATAAATAGCAACAAACAGAATTCATTTTTTTTTCAAGGCTAATTTTCACATGCATGACCTTTTTCAAAGCAGAGCTATTTTAAAACCCTTCTTCATTTGAAGCATAACAAATATATCAGAAGACTCTTTGTCAGGAAGAAAAAGAACGCTTATGCGAGATTCTTCAATTCATATTCAACGCATCTTCATGGGTGGTGCCTCAGCAGTAACTCACCAAGAGTTGAAGATCTTGCAGAAATCTACCAGTTGAACGTTTTCTCCGAAAAACTGGCTCACATCACACTTTATAAGAGAGTCACAAATGGCTCATTTTTTTCATGAAAAATGGCGTAGAAATAAAAAGTGAAGAACACAGCAGGATGCTGAGATGACTTAGTGACCATAAATGGCAAACGACGTTTGAGAATTGAAAAATGAGGATAACGCTTTGTCGGATGGGCTCCAGACATAAATATTCTCAGAATTTCTTTTTCTTTTCTGAAATTATTTACCTTATTTTACAAGTAATCTATGCTTTTTAGAAATTAAAGTAATTTTTTTTAATCAAAAGCTTAGAAAAGATAAAACTACAATACAGAATTGGCTATTATTTTTCATACACTATTATAAATTAAATGTGTTCTGATATATTAGGAAGTTAATTCACAATGAATGAATGATGGGTCACAGAGCCCATAAATTTCTTTCATAGTGGACTAATTTTGAAGAGCAATTTTTTCTTTACAAAAACTTTAAAAAAATTAATTGTATAAAGGCGTAAAGGGCGTGAACTATAATTATTTTTTTCATTTTTAATAAAATAAATTTTGATTCGTGATTTTTTTTCACTTTTTTTTATTGATAAGTAACTGATAAAAATAATTATTTATCCATTGTAGTTGAAAATTTTAATTCTCCTGAAATCGGCGTTTTATAAACGTGAGCTTGACTCGATATCAAAAGTAACAGAAAAAAGGATAAATAAAATAGCTCTACACTAAAAAAAAACGTAATATTTTGGAGGTTCAATTTAAAACTTAATTTTATTTTCCTGCGCTAAAACTATAGGATTTAAAACCTGGAAATTACCGAGATTTGCTGAAAAGCGCACTGGGAGTTACAATAGAATAACGAAAATTAACAGTCGTTAATTCGTTCGAGAATTTTTAACTGAAACCCATGAGAAGAAAATATCATAATAGCCGCTAAACAATCCACAGCGATGCAACTGCAGATTTGAAATATTGAAAAGACCCTTTTTCATTAAGAGCCTTTTTTTTTAAAATTGTAATTTTTATGTGCTGCTTTTCTATTTTTTACTTTTTTTTCTTCTTTACTGGCACACTCTGGCAATTATTTCTGTAAAATTAACAATAAAGAATAATTTTATGCTATGTAGTAATGTAAGGTAATATAATATTATCACATAGTAATAAAATGCTATGCTTATATTATATAATTTACTGTGTAGTGAAATTTGGTAATTTTGTCATGATATTTTAAAGCATGGCATACAAACCATTCATTCTATTAAATTTGTTTTTCCTTTTTGTACCTTTTAAAAAATATGCTATTATACGAACTATATAATTTTGAAAACTAGAATTTCCAGTAAACCATTAGGATTTGAAAAGAAATTACCAAATAAATTTTTTGAATACCATATATTTTGGTTTTATTAACAAGAATTGTGTTAGTTTTTTTTTTTACTTAAACTGTCAATACCATACAGTACGGTAATTTGACCAAATTTTTTTTCTCCGTGTAATCTTTCAAACTATAGAAAAGCTGCCACAGCTTAAAAGCTTTCGTAACTAATTTTACTAATTGCTCTCTTTTTCACTAACTTAATCTCTGGTATGCAATTTTTTTTTCAATTTAAGTAACTCCACATGACGTTCGAAACAAAAAAAGTGCAATTTTTATTCCATCATTTTGAAATTTTAACAGAATATTAATAGCATTAATAGAAGTAGGTGTACAAAGTTCTAGAAAAAAATAATAAATAGTTTTAAAGTTATAGCTGAAAGTATAGTTTTTAATTGCTGGCAATTAAAAAATTCCTTGCAGACGAATTTTAATTTTTTTTATCAAATTTTACCCAAATACGTTGTTTGTAGTCATTTAAATAAATTTAAGTAGTTATAGTAATCGTATGAAAATATAACGTTACTAGGCATTGAATTTTCATTTTGTCACCAAAAGTTTCTTCAAAAAACACGCTTCAATTATGATTGTTCAATTGTTAAAAAATTTAATTAAGATATTCAGTTAATCAAATGCATGCATAATTGAACAAGATACATCGAAGAGTATCTGAAAGTTTTTTAATAACAACGAAATAAGAACTGGCGCGTAAGGAATTTTTTGAAATTATGAAAATATTGAAAAATTTCATTAAGAGAAAAAGCAACTTTGTCAACCAGACCTACGTATTAATATATGAATCTTTACAAATGCTTGATTTTATAATGCGGTTAAAAAAAAGAAGAAAAAAAAGAACTCAGATTTAAAAACGGTTTGTTGCCTATTACTTAGTAAAGCGTATATTTTTTTGATACCTCCAAAACCAAATGATGGATTTTTTAAGGATTTTTCTCATTCTAGTGTCCCAGTGTTTTTGTTTTAGAAATTGTATTTTCCTGTACGTATTAAATGATTAGAACTGAAATTATGCACAAAGCCTTTTAACTTATAAACCAATAATTTTTAGGCTGTAAAGTAAAATCCATTTTTACCGAATTTTGTTTCGGAACAAAAAATTTTATATACCTCAATTTTTACAGTAATAATTACCGTAAAATCACTGTATCACTCTAATTAAATAAATATTGCTGTAAAAACTACGGTATAATATTTAACGGCAAAAGCTGATTCTAAAGTAGAAAGAATTTTACGGATGATGCACCTTAAGTGCCGGTACTTTGTACCGTAATTTGATCCGGCATTTTTAGTCAGTCTTCTTAAAAAGGCTTCTTAAAAAGGTTCTTTCATTATTCGTATTAACAGTACAAAATAAATTTTAAAATTTATGTTTTTAATCTATTTAAATAGCGAAAAAATCTAAATATTTCAGTGAACTAAATAATAAACTGTGAATCGTAGTTTTTATTGCAATAGGAAATGAAAAAAAATTAGCATGCAAATGTAGAATGGTTTTCTTATTTATTATTATTTGCAAGATGTTTATATTTTTGCTTCTTTCAACTCAATTCCAGATTGTAATAAAAAAAAAGTACAGAAGAACTGAAGTGCTGTATAAAGAAGAAAAATGGAATCCACGAAATACTCATAAAATCAAATTTCGTGACATTCCGTGAATTCAAAATAATGAATAAAAACCCCTATCATACGTTCTAAAAACGTGAATGCATGAAAGTAATGAACTCTGGGGGTGGATAGAATAAAAATATCTCGGTAAGAACTCAAAATGACAATAATAGGACAGCAAACAGTCGAAAAATTTCTCTCATGATCTCACAAATGACAGTTCCATAAAAACGCCTAAATACAATGGAAGATGAGGAAAGAAAATATTCCGTACAAATAGATGGCGGGAAGAAAATGCTTCAAAAAAAAAATAATAATAATAATAAATAACTAGTCTTAGCGGGTGGCATGTTTGGACCTGCTGTCCAGATTTTTATCGTTTTGATTTTTATCGTCTGTGACGGCATTGTGTTCCGTAATCAATTACGGTCTGATTTTAGCTCGACTATGTCAGTTTTTCTCCGCGTCGTGTGATGTCTTCGAAGCGGGATTTTCCGAGACATTTGATAGAAAAGCGGATGTTAGTTTCTAGGGAATAGAAACAAAATATATATATATATATAGTTCAATATGGCAGTATCTCATAGATCAGGTGGGCATGAAATGTTGACGTAGTTAATTAATGGCTTATTTATAGCTGCGTTTAATGAAGTGGCAGACGATTGGGCTAATAGCGGAAGACAACAGAAAAATCGCTTGAGGTTTTGCTTCTTTTTTGATATCTGCCACCTTTAGTTTTTGAGATGGTTTGAGTTTGACAATTCTGCACCATTTGTTCGAATAACATTTTATTTATTTTCGTTTTTCTTTTGTTAATATATCTCATTATAAATTATTTTTTTTATTTTGCTCTAAATACGTCCGTATTTTATATTATTTATGAAGATTCGAGTATATTTTATCTTAACAAAATGTACCGAAATATAATTGCTAAACTATTTTCAGTATTTATTCATTAAACATAAGTATTGCAGCGTTAGAGTACTTCACTTAAACACAAAAAGTGTGCATATTTTTATCTTTTTAATTTTATCATTTGTATCCTCATTTTTATTTTTCATCTTCCGTGTAATTTTTATTGCCTTGTGTTCCTAAGTCATCAAAACGTTTGAGTTTTGTATTGGATTTATTTCTTTTGATACCTGCCATTTAGAGATGAGTTCCAATTTTACTATTCTGTACCATTTCTTCAAATTACATTGTACTTGTTTTTTTTATTTCATATTTATTATGAGAAGTGTGCATGCATTTGTAATAAAGTGTGCGTGCATTTGTAACTTGCATATTTATATTTGTAAAATATCAAACTATATTATTGGTAAAGGGTTGACTACATTTTGTAACAACAAAATTAGCTGAATTTGTAACGACCTACAAGCATTTAGTTCGCATAGGTTTAAATCAACGTAATTATCTGTAAAGTTGCTCATTTGATCGATCTATTATATTGACTATATCTTACAGTGGCATACTCAAAGTGCCCTTAATCACTAACTACAGTTTATACTATATATTATTTGAAAATTCAGTACAAAACAGAAAGGAAGTATTTTTAATTTAAACTTTTCTAAGTAAAGACACACTCTGTATCACTGAGCTGTATTTCGCTAATTATGATAATCATTTCGTTGTGAAATCACGAGATTTGGACAAAACACGCACTCTCTAATGTATGACGAAAATATTTTCTCATCTCAGATCCTCATCGTCATCTCATTACTGCAATTGGGTATAATATAGCCTACGTCACAGGTTGTGTTGTTCCTACTAAATTTAACCCATGAACGGCATTTTCTGCGAGCCTAACTTCAAGCCACAAATAAACAAACGAAGTGTTCGATCGTTTAAATAGCTGCTCGCCAGATTTTATTGCATTATAAAGAAAAGTTATTGAAACTAAATACAACTAAATAAACAACAACAACTAAAACAAATAACAGCAACTACTAATAACAATAACTAAATAAACAACAACTAAATTCCATTCGTTTAGCATTGCGTCATATGTTGTTCCTACTAAATCGAAGTAGTTGTGTTTTTTTCATATTATACCCAATTATACAAAAATTAATTCCAATTTGATTAAATGCAAAATATTTCTTTACTTTTGACAAACTTCGTTTCCTGGAAAAAGGGACGATAGTTATTTCGTCACTTTGACAAAATGTCGCTCGGATCATATACCAGGAAACGGTTTGATCTAATATGGAGACTTCATGAAATTTGAGCCTTCAATTTTTGCAGTGTATGAAAAAAAAATCAAGGAAAGAAAATCAAATACTAAAAAAAAGGCAAGAAAGTTCACATGAACCAAAAAAACATATCCTCCTCCCTCTTTTTGCACTTTATTTTGTGTTATTTTATTTGACTTATCTTCTATTGCTTGTAACAATTTATTCTGACTATATTTTAGATTTGCAAATTATGTTTACTATCTTTATTAAGAAGAAAACAGTTGTTCAAAAATCCAAAATTAAGCCCACTTTTATGGGAAGACAATAGATAACTTGGACAACGCTAATTAAAAACAAATATTTTTTTTTATGCATTGTGTCACAAAATCATTTTAGAAGATATTATTCCACCGTGTCGCAAAATTTTTACTAAATGTGTGGTAATAATAGATCTATAATTTTGAAAACCAGAATGCCCGGTAAACCGTTTCCATATGAACGGAAAAATATTCAAATGAACGTTTCTAAAAATACCGTATATATTGATTTTATTAACCAGATTTATAATTTTTTTTTTCAAAAATGTAATTACCATTCAGTGCTGTAACTTTACTAGAATGGTTTTTACCGCGTCTTTTATCGCTAATTTTCTATATTTTTCAGTGAAGATGATGCTTCAAATCAGCATTGAAACTTGAATAAATTTTTAAGAGCTAAAATATATAGTGATTTTTGAATGGCACAAAATACCAGTAGGTAATCACCATAGCAGCAGAAAAGTTTCTGAATCTTTACATTTAGGCCTAAGGAGAGCACTTCATGTAAAGTTGTTAATTTCATATAAAGTTTGCTTATGATGTTTTAATAAGCACTAAAAGTTTGCGTTATTTAAGTGAAATTTATTTCTTATCATCAGAATACCATAACTAAAATAATCCTAAAATACCAATAAATACTATAAAATAAATAAAAACCTTCAGAATTTACCTGTACTTCCATAATCATTTTCAACTTTTGAACAAGTTCATTATTTTTCAAATCATTATTTTTCACTGTTATTAATCTTTAAAACACTAAAAAACACTAGCTTCAAGCGATCATTTTTCTTGATCACTTCCTTCGGAGTTAATCAAACCTCAAATCAACAGGGGAGATGCCCCCGATAGACGGATAAGATGTCTCACATCCATTTAAATCATAATCACATCTCTTTGGTTTCATGCATTTCTAACACAGTGGAATATATAAAAGCAAACGATTTTAGAAAAAACTTAATGGCTTAACTACTAGCTAAATTGATGATTTTATCGTTTTCTCTTATGATTTTTCTTTGAATTTATAGAGCTCTTTCTAATCGTTTGGTTTTTTGTTTCATTTTAGATCCATGAAAAGATTTGGTGTTAATTCTTTAAAAGTGCCGTATGTTAATGGAGACAGAAGTATATTTTGTTAAGTAAATAACGATTTGTTTTGAATATTTTAATTTCTCATCATTTTCTTGTTCTTAAATTTATTTCAATGTTGAATAGAAATACATATTTATTTGGTTATCATGCACAATTACTCCTTTTAATCTAAAGAATAAATTCCAAAATGCTTTATTAATGTGGAAATATCTATATAGTTTTCAGTAGAAGTTATATAGTAGTTCATAGTAGATAGTAGAAATTACTCTATAAAAAATTAAAGAAATGGAAGCTGATAAAAATATATAATCGAAACACTTTTTACGTATAATAGAAATAAATTTTAAAATGAAAGATTTTGAATTGATTTGAAAATCTTACGTTTCAACATAAATCATAAATGTGCAATATGAGGGTTAACTATTCAAATCTATTGTATCAACTTACCGTTTCATTTAAATTTTACTAGTGAGTTCAAGGGCCCGTCGGTTTAAGATACTCTTAGAAGCGTATCATCATAACAGCAGGGTAGATTTCTCTTAAGCATTTATAGCTCATGATTTCTAATTAAGTAAACAACAAAATCTTCAACTATAAAGTTGAAATACGTCATGTCTACTCAATTCTATACTTGTAAAATTTTGAGCTTACTCTTACAATAAGAAAAGAAATAAAAACTCTCAAAATGCAATTGCATTTTACGTATCATTCTTAACTCTTAAACAAAAGCTTTTTAAAATTAAATAACAGTTACTGTCCTTTAAAGCAGTAAATAATACTCATCAAAATTAGTGATCATTCATTCTTGTTTGTTGTCATTTTCGAAGTTCTCTGTACTTCTGCAAACTTTAAACCAACAAGGGAGGTGTCCCCAATAAGCGGATGTTGTGCCACTCATCGTCCTAAATCATAATTATATTTCCTTGGTTTCGTGCATTTTTAATTATCGCAGCAACCGAATAACTACTTCGAATATAAATTCAAAATATGCCCGATCAAGGAAATTCTATACATGTAATATTTTGAGCTTACTCTTACAGTAACAAACTAAATAAAAATCCTAACATAACATTTCCAACAACAGCGCTTTCTAAAAATTAAACAACCGTTACTGACCTTTAAAGTAATAAATAACACTCTTCAAGAAATCACTTAGCGATCATTTATTCTTGTTCGCCATTTCCGAGGTTATCTGTACTTTGGCAAACTTGAAACCAACGGGGGAGATGCCCCCAATAGACTGATGATACGTCACACATCGACTTAAATCATAATTATATCTCTTTGGTTTCATGCATTTCTAATTAAGGCAACAACAAAATCACAACTTCAACTATAAAGTCAAAGTCTGGAAAGTTCTCATCGGCTCCAGAACTCCACAGGGATTCTTCTTTACGGTGAACAAGCTCTGAGAAGACATTGAAATGTTGTTTATGACCCAAAGATGACATAAATTAATCATAAGATGTATGGTTTTCGGTTTCATAGTGGAAGAGTTGGGGTTTTAGGAGTGCTAGTCTGATGTTCACCCAATTAAACTGACGAAGAGGACATTTCCTGATTTATTTGCAACGTTCGAAAGTGTGTGGAGAGCTTACATTGACGTTTTCCGTGATTTAATTTGACTCTTGGTGTGTTTTGTTTGACGCACTTTCTTTTGTTTATGTGACGTTTAATTTGAAATACTTGCATAAGGAAATAAAATTTTTAAAAATTACGAACTGGTGAGTTATTTTATATATTATCTCTGACAAAGTTTAATATAAGGGGTTAAGCATAAGTAATAGTTACGTTTAATACCGTTTAAATCATTTCAAAAGTGTTGAAGTAGTTTTCAAGTTAATATATCTTTTCTTTAAAGGACTGGTTAGCTCAAAAACTCATTTTTAACGCAGAAGTGAAGTGTAATATTTATCAAAACTAGCATATTTTATCAATAATAAATAATAAAATATTACCTAACTATAAACTTCTTTCACTTAAAAAATATATAAATAGCAAGTAACAGTCGACAAGTTTCAAGTGCTACAAAAATAGGCGCCCATTTTCAGGACTTGCTAGACGTGAATGAAGAGAAACAAAAGTGATTTGCAAGAAAAAAACGTAAAATTGGCAACCTTATAACCAGATATAAGCCTATAACGCCAGCTATAAAACCGTATTTATTTCCTAACGAGCACAAAAGGTGATACATTTTTCAGACAACATTACAAAGAGTTTAGACTTTTCCTGACAAGCTCAAAAAATGTAGTTATTTCCTAATCAGCCTATAAAAAAGACTTTATATCTTTCTCAATCAGCCGTAAAAAAACTTTATACATTTTCCAACTAGCATTAAAAAAACTTTATCCATTTGTTAACCAACTTGAAAAAATTAGAAATTTATTGGTAAAAAATTGTTAAATAACCATTTATTCAAATTGTTATTTTACCATATTCAACCAAAACAGTCAAATGACCATAAAAATGATATTCAAACTGTAAAGTGTGAGAAAAACGTTCCTTAATAAAGTTCAACAGCTAGAATTCTATACACGCTAACAAAGCCCATCATATGAAACCTTTTTGTATCCTGCAGCTGGGTATTCACTGTATCTGCTGAGAGGGTTAATTGGTCAATCTCATGACCGGTTGAACAGGGGTTCGAATTCTAGCTTTAATACTACTATGTTTATTTAATTTTTTTCAATACATGAAGTGTTTCTAGCACCCAATACACTTTAATTGGTGATCCTAGACTGTTGAAATAAGAAACTATCATTCACACATGAAAGGGTTAGCACCCAAAGAGCTCCACTGTCCGTTTCGGTTTTAATGGCTTAGAAAGTAACCCAGTAGTAAATAGTAACGAAACCGTATAGCTTTATATTCACAATTTCTAAACTGTACCTGTTGTCAACTGTTTCAAAACCGTAAAGGTAAAGAAATGTTCCTAACGACTAACTTTATGGTTAATCGGCAGGACAGACTGCTACCTTTACTTTTACCATAATTTCAGAATGAAAATTCTAACAGTATACAAGTCTGAGAGACATACTGGAAAATATTTTTGACCCATGACGTATCGAGTTTAAGTTTGAGTAAGCAAAATATAACTGAATAATTTTCTTATGAAAATTATTCAGTAATATTTCAGTTAGTTATATTTCAGTTAGTTTTTCTTTTCAAAATTTGAAAAATCTTTAATTTAAAGTGCGTTACCCTAATGTATTAACATTTTTCTTTTCCCGGTTACAGTCAAAGGAGCTAAAATGTTGCACGAAAGCCAGACTTGGGACTATACTGATTTGATCCAATTTACCAGAAGAACCAATTCCCCAGCAATGCTTGCTGATCTGCAGAAAAAATATCCCATCAGGCAATGCCTCCCTTTATCAGTACGTTTGATGTTGCCGAATACATGAAGTGTCAATACATGAAGTGTTTCTAGCACCCAATACACTTTAATTGGTGATCCTAGACTGTTAAAATAAGAAACTATCATTCACACATGAAAGGGTTAGCACCCAAAGAGCTCCACTGTCCGTTTCGGTTTTAATGGCTTAGAAAGTAACCCAGTAGTAAATAGTAACGAAACCGTATAGCTTTATATTCACAATTTCTAAACTGTACCTGTTGTCAACTGTTTCAAAACCGTAAAGGTAAAGAAATGTTCCTAACGACTAACTTTATGGTTAATCGGCAGGACAGACTGCTACCTTTACTTTTACCATAATTTCAGAATGAAAATTCTAACAGTATACAAGTCTGAGAGACATACTGGAAAATAGTTTTGACCCATGACGTATCGAGTTTAAGTTTGAGTAAGCAAAATATAACTGAATAATTTTCTTATGAAAATTATTCAGTAATATTTCAGTTAGTTATATTTCAGTTAGTTTTTCTTTTCAAAATTTGAAAAATCTTTAATTTAAAGTGCGTTACCCTAATGTATTAACATTTTTCTTTTCCCGGTTACAGTCAAAGGAGCTAAAATGTTGCACGAAAGCCAGACTTGGGACTATACTGATTTGATCCAATTTACCAGAAGAACCAATTCCCCAGCAATGCTTGCTGATCTGCAGAAAAAATATCCCATCAGGCAATGCCTCCCTTTATCAGTACGTTTGATGTTGCCGAATGAAGCATCGACCCTAACCTGTGGGGCCAGGGATGAAAAATAAAAAGCTACAGGGCATTTGCCCCATAGGAGGGATTAACATCCTAATCGGCAATGTCTTCTTGATTACGGGAAATCTCAAACTGATTACCAACTAATCTAACCTTTGTTCTGCTCTCACGTGGACACCGTCACTGAAAATGAATTGGCATGGGTCTCTTCCAGACGATCTCTTTGTGCTGGTCCTCCCCCGCAAAAGGGGGGGTCTGAGAGAGGACTGTGGCGTTGAGTTTCATTGTTATGTCTTCCACCCCTACAGAGTTTCTCTATTATATTCCGATGAGTACCAGAATAAGGACTCATGTCGCGTAATGTGCTTATATTATGTTTCATTCCATGGTGACCATTTTAGATGACTGATTTCCAGATTCAATGCTTTACTTTGTTTACAAGCTTGTTGTTGTAGTTTTGGCACTGTTATTGTGCAAAGGTGTTGTTATGTTGCTGTTACTAAGCAAATTATAACCAAAAAAAATCACTCCAATATGAATAAATAGTGCATAAATAAAAATATATTTCTAATACTAAAAATTATGGAGATTTTTATAAAAACGAATAATATGATTTCTTCAAATGCATTAAATAATAATTGTGGTAAAATGCAATAAAATACACTAAAAGAATTAAATAACATTATATTGAATACTAGATAATATAATGTTTCATTCCATAATGGAAATTTGGCTCCAATGTAAGCTTGTTGCTGAAGTTTTAATATTGATACTATAGAAAAGTGTTATTTCGTCCCTGTTACAAAGCAAATTATTGCAAAAAAAATCAAAACCAATACTGAAAAATAATGTATGAATGAAAATTTATTTATAATAATAAAAATGAAATGGATATATTTAAAAAACGTATAATAAGAATTCTCTC
This sequence comes from Parasteatoda tepidariorum, assembly GCF_982258835.1. Lineage (NCBI taxonomy): Eukaryota > Metazoa > Arthropoda > Arachnida > Araneae > Theridiidae > Parasteatoda > Parasteatoda tepidariorum. The sequence continues at coordinate 77,910,447 of NC_141758.1, forward strand.
AATATTGTAGTACATAAAAATTGTGCTAATATACAATAAAATAAATAAAATGAATTGAATAATAATAAATTAAATAACAATTTATGTTATGCTCCATTGTATAGTGATCACCTGACTCATATTTCATGCTTAATAAATATGTTGTTGGAGTTTTAGAACTGTTACTATATAAAGGTGTTGTTCTGTTGCTGTTACTAAGCAAATTATAACAAAAAAATCACGCCAATATTAATAAATAGTGTATAACTCAAAATGTGTTTCGAATAATAAAAGTTATGGAGATTTTTATAAAGCGAATAATGAGTTCTTAAAATACATTAAATAATAATTGTGCTAATATGCAATAAAATACACGAAATGAATTAAATAACATTATATTGAATACTAGATAATATTATTTTTTACTCCTTAGTGGAAATTTCGCTGAACGATTCTCAAGCTCAATGCTTTGTAAGCTTGTTGCTGAAGTTTTGTCATTGATACTATGGAAAGGTGTTATTTTGTCCCTGCCACAAAGCACAGAAAAATAACACCACTATTAAAAAAATTTATGAATGGAATTTTTTTTTATAATAATTAAAATAATGGATGTCTTTAAAAAACGAATAATAAGAATTCTCTCACTATAGTAAATAGCAATTGTGCTAATATAGAATAAAACATATAGAATAAAACATATAAAATAAATTAAATCTATATATATATTTCTCTTACACGGCACCAAAAAAAAGCCTCATTTCAACTCCCCGAATGGTAACGTTATAAAATCGACCAATGATTGCTGCTAAAAATGTCGCATGGCAAATGTCACATAAATGTCACAAATGTCACATGCTCAACATATAGCGCTTTTAAAAACGGAAACAATAACCAGAGTGAGCATTATCAGGTTGTTCAATTCAGATTCATGCCCTAAAAACCTGATAATATTTAATTTAAACTGGCTCAACATGTAGCGCTTTTAAAAACGGAAACAATAACCAGAGTGAGCATTATCAGGTTGCTCAATTCAGATTCATGCCCTAAAAACATGATAATATTTAATTTAAACTCAATTGGGTATAATATGAAAAAAACACAACTACTTCGATTTAGTAGGAACAACATAGGACGCAATGCTGAACGAATGGAATTTAGTTGTTGCTTATTTAGTTATTGTTATTAGTAGTTGTTGTTATTTGTTTTAGTTGTTGTTGTTTATTTAATTGTATTTAGTTTCAATAACTTTTCTTTATAATGCAATAAAATCTGGCGAGCAGCTATTTAAACGATCGAACACTTCGTTTGTTTATTTGTGGCTTGAAGTTAGGCTCGCAGAAAATGCCGTTCATGGGTTAAATTTAGTAGGAACAACACAACCTGTGACGTAGGCTATATTATACCCAATTAAGAATTAATTAGGCTGGCCTTCTCCTTGACTATAAATAAGTCACAAGGTCAGACTTTTGAGAAAATCAGTTTAGTATTGACTAAACAAGTTTTTAGTCATGGACAACTTTATGTTGGCCTGTCAAGAGTTAAGTCATTTGACAGCCTTTCAGTAATTGCTCCAAGATCTATAATTGAGTTTTTAAAGAAATTCTAAATGCTGTTAATTTCTTAGAGCTTTGCAGAAAAAAATGTTTTTTGGAAAAAATTTAATTGAAACTTCTATTGGCAGTAGGCAAGGGGAACTGCCAAAATCAAAACTTCCTGATTAGAAATGCAGCATGGCGACCTCCACGTGGTATTTCTCGGGTAATGCTAACAGCCATGCATTTTAATTTATTGTATGTAAAACATCCTTATTTTGTTCTAAAATGTTATGTACCTACTTTATCACAAATGTTAATTAATATAGAAATTGATTTCAATAATGCTGATCACCAAAAAATATTTCATTTGGCGATAAAACAAATTTTTGTGTTCTTGAAAATGAAAGACTTTTTGAGGGTTATTATCTCACAAGGAAAAGTTAGGGTTTAAAGTTTATATTTTTAAATAATAAGTTTTTTTTCTAAAACTTTCAGAATTTCTAGCATTAACTAATTTATTATACGCATTTAGTTGAATTTAGGTGAGTAACTGCAATATTTGATAATTTATTTTGCTAATATGTTTCTCATTTAGCTAATGTTTTGATTTTTTCACCATGTACAATCTAAATAGCTAATATACTTTTTAAAAAGACAATAAGAACATTGATAGAATTCTTCTACATAAGTACAATACTATGTCTTTGATGATAAAATTCTATGTCTTTGATGATAATATACTATGTCTTTGTGCTAGAACATTGTGTTCTTTGGCGAGCGAGCCATGGTTCACGGCGGGAACCACATAGGATTGCGTAGCGATTCTCGGGGGTTGGCGAGCGTTAGCGAGCAGGGTGCGGAGCCTCCTAGTAATAATATATTTAATAACAACTTATGTTACGCGGCACTTTATACTGATCATCTGACTCATATTTCATGCTTAATAAATATGTTCAAGTTTTTTCACTATCTTTGTGCAAAGGAGCTTCTTTGATATTGTAATTAGGCACACTGTTAATAAGAAAAATCCTACTAGTAGTAATAAATAATATAGAAATAGTTTATAAATATAAATATAATGCATAAATTATGTTTGTATTAAAACTACTATGGATAATTTGAAGAAATGAATTATAAGAACTTTCTAAATAAATTACTTAGAAAATATGCTTAGACTGTGTCACTATTCATAGTGACCATCTGATTGAGAGATTCTTAAATTCATTCTTTCAGGGGACACTGGACGTTCAGAACGAGAAAAATCCTTCAAAAATCCATTATTTGGTTTTTGAGATATTATTAGGCAGATTAGGTTATTAGATAGTAATAGGCAGCAAACCACGTTTAAATCAGAATTTTTTTTTACTGAGTTATAAGATTATGAATTTGTAAAGATCCATACATCAATATGCAGTTCTCGTTGGCAAAATTGCTTTACTGGTAATAGAATTTTGCAATGTTCACACAACTTCAAAAAGTTCCTTGGGCACCAGTTTTTATTTTATTGTAAATAAAAAACTTTCTGATACAATTCGATGTGTCTTGTTTAATTCTAATTGCACTTGATTAGTTCAATAGCTTTATTTAATTTTCTAATAATTGAACAAACATAATTGAAGCGCGTTTCTTAAAAAAATTCTTGCTGACAAAATAAAATTAAATATCTAGTTACGTTATATTTTTATACGGTTATCATTATCACTTAAATTTATTTAAATACCTATGAACATCGCATTTGGGTAAAAGTTTAATTGAAAAAAATAAAATTCGTTCTCAATTCAAAACCAGATTTTTAGCGATAACTTTGAAACTAACTATTATTCCTCTCTAAAATGCCAATAATATCTTAAAATTTTGAAAATGAACGAATAAAGATTGAATTCTTTTGGTTTGAACGTCTTGCGTCCTCTTAAAAACTTTTTATTAAATTTTTGGCACTGTTACTAAGCACGTTAATAATAAAAACTAAAGACTGAATGTATATTTGTAATACTAAAAATTATAGAGATCTTGAAAATAGGAATAGAACGAATTCAAGCAATATATTAAACACCAAATTTCCTTATATTATGTTCCATTAAATAGTGAATATATATCTAGGTAGTTCTCAAATTCAATGCTTTACAAACTTGGTTAAGTTTTGACATCGTTCTTACGTAAAGCTACTGTTTTGTCACTGTTACTAATCTCAATTCTTAATTGAGCTTAGTAACTATTATTTTATCCCTGTTACTAAGCTCAATGTTAAGCAATCAACACACCCAAAAACTCTTTTTTTATAATTGTTTTTATAGATAACTTCATTCAGCATGTCTCATCTAGATATAATACTTTCAAAGATAATTGAATTAAAGGAACGGAATACCTATATGTATCTTATAAATTATACATTCGAAATGTATCGCAACACTCAAGGTGTTATTAGTACAACAGCGTGCAATATATTTATGTTAAAGTTTTCCATAGCTACAAAATATTTATAATTATATAAATAAAGCATCAATGTTTCCACGCTATAAAGCCTATTTTAAGGCCTTGATAATTTTCAGAAAAAAACCACATTGAATCAAGGATTACATAAGTAAGGGACGACCAGTAGCAATTCACGAAAATTGCACCATATATCCTACAAATATCAAGTTACCCTAGATTCTGTAGGAAATCCAAAACCATTCTCCCATTGAGCACGTGACCCCTTTGCGCGTGGTGGTAGCACCCCTCTGCGTGACTGTCGTAATTATTTGGCCCTGAACCCCATAAACTGCATCATGAAATTGCGTAATTACGTCAATGGCATGGGGTCTTCCTAGCTCATCCTGGCATCAAGACTATTTTTTAGAAATGCATCAACCCCCAACCTTATTTTCTATGATCGAGACCAACAAAGCACTATTATGCATGAAGTAAATAAATTATATTTATCTAAAATTAATCTGATTTAATTGAAGCTACAAGAGAAAATAAATTTTTTGGAAATCATTATTTTAGAATTTTTAAACATGCTTCTTGAGTAAGTAAAGTTAATTGACTTCACAATAAAAGCAACATCTGGGAAGTGGTATTGTCATTTAGTTAACAAGGCTCATGGAATGATAGATTAATTTTTAACAAATGCAGCAATATTTTTTTTTTTTTTGTGAAGTTTCACCTAATGCTCAAAACCTTCTAGGCTTCACTCTTAAAAAAAATAGGCTTAACGTCGAACCACATTATCTGAACCTTGAACTATAATTTTGATTCAAACTTGCTGCAATCTGAAATAAGGTGAACGGAGAAGAAAAAACTGACACTACGGTGCTATATGGTAATGACATTTCTGGTAAAAGTAACCATAATTCTGGTTATAAAAACAAATGTATACGGTATTTAAACTATTCATTTGGTTTTTTTCTTTTACTTTTTTTTAAGGTTATTCGATGATAGTTTACCGGAAATTCTGGTCTTCAAAATTATAGTTCCTTATTACCCCACATTTAGTAAAAAAATACAAAACTGAAAGTAAATTTTACCGAATAAATGGTTTTTATGCCTTGCTCTTAGGTATCATGATGAAATTACCAAATTTTATCACATATTATAAAACCTTATATTGTTGTTAATTTTACCAAATTCATTGCCAAAGTGGGTCCGTAAAAATTATCGAGCTTTTTGGTTTTCCCTTTGAGCCTAAAACACGGTAAATTTATTGATATTCTGGTAGTTTTGACCATATCATTTTTCGAGCCATGTTAATTTGAACCATTGAACCAAGTCGGAGCAAAGTTGCATAACAACGATTATAAGGTTTAACTTAGCACCATGCTAAAGGTTACTTACAGCTAAACAAATTTTTTATCCACATAAGCAAGTAATTTTAAAATGTTTTTCAGTAAAATAAGGATTCTTTGTAATAACAGCCTCTTCTATACTTCGAAAAAGAATTAAAAATATTTAAAGAAACGATATTTAACACCGGATAAGTTAAGACGAGACAGAACTTTAAACTTCCATTTGCTTAGAGTTAGTGTGCGTTTTGCAAAAAGATGCTTGTCTTAGCACAGAGTGGAATTAGCCATAGGCGTAACGCAACGAATTTTTTTTTCGGGGGGGGGGGGCGAGAATTTATATTTTAATCTTCTATATTTTTTTTAAAAGCTGATATTAATAGGTCTTCTCTTTATTTCCATAACATTTTTATTTTACTGTGATAAATATATTTAAAAAAATTTCAGAAACAAAATAAAGATTGAACATCTTGTATTTTTCATTGAAACTTTATTATGAATTAAATAATGAATTAGAAAACATGAAAATAAATTAAATATTCATCACATCCTAATTCTTTTTCATTTAGTGAAGGTAATATACCCACTATATGATTACAGTTATAATACTCACTCGAAAGAAATTACGGCATTTCAAAACATATTTACAAAATCAATAATTTGATACATTTAATCTAAATGTTTATTCATTTAAGTTTGTGGGCAAAACTATTTTTTGCTGCAAATTTTGATATAAAAACTACTAAAAATGTCTTATAACTTAACTGAAAGTGACAACTGAACCAATATGTAATTACTTTCACTAAAACAAAAATGCATAAAGCTCTCACGCATGTAAAAATATGAACCGTTTAATTAAAGTATGTAAAATAAAATTATATTTTATTAATTTTATTTGTAAAATAAGAATATATTTTGTTACTAGACATTAATGTAGTTAATACAATTTAAATAAATAATTTCTCTGTAAATTTAAAATTAAAATATTTCACTTACCTTAAAAGGAATCCAATTTTTTTTTAAAAATGGAAGAAAGAGCATTATTTTAAGAAGAACTTTTTTTTCTTACGAGTGTTAAAATTCAAATTTTAAATGTAACAAACGATCTTGTTTTGAAAGACTAAGTTCAATGGACTATTACATTTCAAAAAATAAGTGCATTACCGAAGTCTTAATTAGTAATCAACTACCTTTTTTACCCCTTTTAAAAAATAGACCGATATTCACTTCACCTGCTTTTTCTAACAGCTGCTTTTACCAGTATTGATGAGGAACAAAAATATTCAAATAGCTTCTCGAAGCAGACGATTATTGTCTATAATTTAAAATCTCTTTCTCTTTTTAAAAATGACCCATCAAAAGTTTTTTTTAATTATGCAATCAATAGATGACAGATTTGAATTTCGGCAAATATTTGGGGGGGGGGCACGTGCTCCCTAGACGCTACGCCTATGGGTTCATAAATGAAAGAGCCGAGAACAACAATTTCTGATGCATAACGTCAACATGCTTACAGCAATATTTCATATTACTTGTTTGAATTTTTCTTATAGAACTATATGTCAATAAGTAAACTCAAAAAAGTTTATTCTTTGCTGAGCAATCTGATAAATTTAAGAATAACAAAATATACCTCCATTAAATGACTCCTTTTTATTTGAGACAATATGGCGAAAGAGACACAGCTTCAAATTTCCATTTGCTTAGACTTAGAAATGTGCGTTTTGAAGAAAAAAAAGAACAAAGAAAGAAAAACTTGTCTTATTACAGAAATGAATTAGTTTTTTCGGTTCATCAGTTTAACTCTGAGCATAACAATTTCTGATGCATGTTTACAGCAATATTACATATTAATTGCTTTAACTCTTCTTATAGAACTATATATTAATAAATACACACAAAAAAGTTTATTCTTCGCGGAGCAATCTGATAAATTAAACCAAAACAAAATACATCTCCAGTAAATGGCTTTTGTTCATTTCAGCAGTACTTCACTCACACAAAATTGTTTAGACGCTGCTTGTAGCTTACAACCATCGAATAATGTCTAAACTATATCCATAACTGATCCATACAATGTTCCAACCAATTCCATTTAGGTTTATTGTTATTGTCCCCTGGCATCTCACGTCCTTTGCCTTGGCATTGACGAAAGTAGATTGATTAAATTAATTTCGCATCACGCTCTGTGGACTCTGTCTTTTATGTCATCGAATCTCACGGATTAGATTTATCGGTACAGGCAAAATCTTTCAGCAGGATGGCTAACCGACTGGCAGAAAAAGGGGGAATATGAACTCAAAGGGGATGCTTTCATTCCCTGATCCCCGTTCCTGTAATTTTTATTTTTTTTATTACGACGTGATTTTTTGGGGAGTACGTGATTGTGGACAAGCTTTGTTTTATCGGAGTAAACTTAAATCTAAATTTGGAATTTATTTTTGATTTTATTATTTTTCTATGAACCGGTATTTTATATAACATGAAAACATAGTTGTCTAAAACCGTTGTTGCACATTTTTATTGGTTAGAAAATGTCTCGACAGCGATCCTTAATTTAAGAGGCTTTTTTTTTGTTGTTTTCATCATAAAATTATTAGTTCATTAATTAGTTCTTGTGGAGTTTACACTAATTAAGTTTGTAGTAGCAAGCTTTCGTTAAGTATTGGTATAAGAGACACCTGGTTTCATATACCATTTGAAATGTGAATTCGATGTAGTCATTTCCATATGTTGAGAAATTAATAGCGTTAATGATAACCTGAGAAAAATAATTCATAATAACGTGCGATAAAAAGAATTTTCGATTGAATAGAGCTGCAAGGTAGCATATTACTCATATTATAAAGTAATTATGAAATCCTGTGAAAAATTTCTTCTTTGAGATGTAACGCAAAACCGGTGATTTTTGAGAGTTTTTAAATAGACAGTTAAGTCCGACATGACTTAGAATGTTTATACACCAAATTTGATGTGGATCGGCTCAGAATTCCGGATTTGTATAAGATGCATGCACACATACATATAAACACTCATTTTGTTATATAAATAATGTATTTGGCAAAATAAATTAGCAAATATTTATTATAAAGAAATTTTAAGTAGGAATTAAAATAAAAATGTGATTGATATTGCAATTTTAACCAAGCGAAATGTTTAGGTTCAAATTTTTATCGAGCCAAAACTGTCATGCTATAGTTGTTATGAAGAACCTTTTTCAGTGTCGAAACACAGAATGAAAGAAATTTTCTTCATTAAGATTTTTCATTATAAAATCGAAACTATGTTTACAATATCTAAAATGAAAAATCTCTCTCATTACTGAACATAGTATGGAAGGAATAATTTTCTTAAAGGTTCTTCATTATTGTCTCCGTAAAACATTCTTCATTCATGATTATTCTTCATTAAAGATTCTTCATTCATGATTATTTTTCACTCCTGATTATTCTTTATTAAATCAAAGAATTCAGAATCAAAGCCTTAGTGTATCAGTTTATATAGGTTCTTCATTAAAGGTTCTTCATTATTGTCTTCGTAAAAGATTCTTCATTATTGTCTTCGTAAAAGATTCTTCATTCATGGCTATTTTTCATTCATGATTATTCTTTATTAAAGATTCTCCATTATCCAAGATTAGAAACTTCTTGAAGAATCTGAATTTTATTCTATGTTTCAACACTGAGGAACGCTCTTCGTTATAGAACCAAAGTCTTAGTATATTAGTTTATATAGGTTCTTCATTAAAGGTTCTTCAGTCTTGTCTTAGTAAAAGATTCTCCATTATTCTTCATTCATGATTATTCTTTATTAAAGATTCTTCATTATCCATAATAAGAAACTTCTAGAAGAAGCTGAATTTCATTCTATGTTTCGACGCTGAGGAACGCTCTTCATTATCAAACCAAAGGCATAGCATATCAGTTTATATAGCATCATTTTTTTTCTCGTTTTTATACGTTATTAATTAGTCAGAGTCCCCCTAAATATTTATTATTTTATTACTCAATTTCACTTCAAATACTGAAATAATTAAAACCAATTACATGAAGCTTACTGAATAATCATATTTCGAAAAATGTATTACTGAAGCTACTTAAATGATTCTTTCTTCTAGAAAAACTACGATTATAAATGCAAATAATAGGAAATATTAATGAAAAGCATTTTACACAAAATACTATTTCTGAGCATTACAGTATAAAAATAAAAAAACTTTACTGCGAAGATTAGATCTACAACATTGAATCCCCAACGTAAGTAGCTTTGAAAAATTACTACCCCGAAATAAAAACTTAAATTGAAGTTAAACGATGCTACATTAAATTGAGAAGAGAAAAAAAACTGTAATCCACACCATACCATACTTCATTAAAAGTCTCTGTAATAGTTGTTTTGGAAATCAAGTGTGAAAGATCTAAATAAGATTTGCCACTGATAGATATTCGCCAACATCGTGATGGATGTGTTGAGACTGTGGCTCTTGGCGGTTTCCGCCTTGGCATCAATTTTTAAAGATTAAAATTGCCAAGCGGAAATAAACCAGGTGCTATTAGAACTTTATTTTTTATAAGCTCTTCCTTTTAGCTTGTTGCTTTCAGCGCTGTAGGTGTTAATCTTTAAATAGCTGTGAGAGAGTTGTAGGATCGCCTACATATGATTTCGGTATATATTTTTCGATGCTTTTGAAAAAACTATAATCCACTGTTGTTCGAAGATAATTTCCGTTATCAAAAGCGTCGCATTATTTTTAAATTAAAGACGTTAATTTTTAATTGAGAACAGTTAGATATCTGTAAGCTATATCATTACTGTTATCGATTCTTATCGGATATTGAGACATGGCATCTGTTTACGTTAGCTACTGTCCTTTTCATTCTATTTCGAATAAACGGTCAAGTATGAATTCGATATGCGGTCTAGTATTCTATTATCGTATAATGCGATAATCTAGTAATCAATGAATTTTTGTTAATTGATGAAATATGTAATTAGTACTTTGCAAAAAAAAAGACATTAGCTTTTAATTTCCTTTTATTTACGAAAAGAAGCCAACCATGAAACAAGCCTAACAACTGTAACTTTAACACGCCATCTTATTTATAAACAACCAGTTAATGATGAAGTTATATGTCAGGTGATTGCGTATCAGCAGTCTTCTTCTGCTGCAGTTGAGAGTTTTCCATTGTTTGTTTGGAAAAAGCCTGATACTTTAAAAATTTATTGATTACTTAAAAATAATGTTAAAGCAAACAGTTGGAATGAAAGTGATGCTTCTATAAAAATCGTATAAAGGGTAAAATAATTAAAAATAAAACTTGTAGAAATACTAAAAAAAAGTTTATGTTGGAATTAAAGTCAGATAAACTTTGACATGAATGCACTAGTGTTTAATCCAAAAAAAAGGCCTAGATTCATAATAATTGCTAGTTATTCTAAAAAGAAGCTAATTATAATTTGCTAATCACTAATTTTCAAAAAAAAATTTTTTTTCAAAAGATGCTCTTTAAAATTTTTTTGCAAAGAGTTTCAAGGTTATTAACTCAGTTAAGTTGCAACTATCCTTCGTTTTATTATTAAAAAAAAAAAAAAAAAAAGAACTTGTCGATTATTTTGGCGCACAGAATTTTACCTGATACTTACTTCGTTCTACTTCCTGGAATATATATATTAGCTGATTAGCTAGCCTATTAGCTAACTAATAAGTATCAAAACATTGTCTACTATGAGTTCCTGGACCAATTTTACCTTTCAAAACAATCTTACAATCAGCAAATTCATTTTTACTGATCGCAAAATTGTATGAAAAAAGTTTTAGATCTTTTAAGTAGGTTATTTGGATGAAAAAGTATTGAGTTTTCATTTGTTTAGGCCAGTAAGAAACTATTATTACATCACCTACATTAGTAGATTAAGCAACTGAAACTATAGCACTTATTACTTATCACAGCAATGCTAATAGCTCTTATTACACCAATTAATTAAGCATTTTTACGATTCCCCTAAGTTTCAAAAATAATGCAAATGGAAAATAGCACTTTTGTAAGCATTTAAATTCTTACCAAAATGCTTTATTAAATAAAAAACGCTAATAAAAAAACTTAACTTTTTTAAAAAAAAATAAGATGAAAGATTTTTTAAATTTTTTCGAAACTAACAAATAACCATTGTTAAAGAAGATTTCAGTTTAATCTAAAGTTCAATTATCGCAAGCAAAAATTGAACTAAAGAATTTAACAAAAATATTTGCTTCCCAAATTGTTTACAATTATTTTACCCGCATATTTCTTTCAATTCATTACATTAAAATAAACATTTTTACTTTTTTGAAAATAACAAAGGAGAATGTTTATATACATCTTAATAATAAATGTTTTTAAAACAGCGTAATTGCCAGATTCCTATCTGGAGATCTTCGGAGTTTAAACTCATATTCGAAACATAAAATAAAACCACAACACTTTTTTCAGATTAAAAAAAACATAATTGGGATAATTAAATTAATTTATTGGTGTGATGACAAGATTATCTTTGTCACTAAATAGGCAGCTGAAAGCTTTTAGCCATTTTTTAGACAATGACCTCCATATAGTGTATGGGGAGTTGGGGAGTCAAATCTCTCTAACTGCAACAAATATATTAAGAAAGAAATCTTTAGATCTCAACGCCTGATTAAATCGTGACGAGAATTATCGCCAAAATTACTCCGTAATAGTTCAACATTGTGATAAATAGACTGTTGAAGAGATAAGTTAGGTAAATGCAGTTTAAATTTTTTTAATCATGTTGTTTTAATATGCATTAACAACGAAATCCTGCGGATACGAAATTGCTCTTTTTAAATTCACAGATGTTAATGTTTTATTAAAAATTTTATTAAAAATATAATATTTAATGTTTAAATGTATTATTTAGTTTATAAATAAGGAAAAAAAATTAAAATTTACCAATTTTTGAAAATGATTACTTGTAATACCTAGATAACCCGAAATTTCCTATTTTCATTTAGCAGTATATATGGGTCATTCTCACGAAAACTGTCATTTTTCAGTTCATAAAATCCCAAAAAAGTAAAGTGAATAAAAAGCTCTGAAACTTTTTATATTAATAGAAATATGTAATGGCATTATAAAGAAAGTATATATCTTATAAATTATACTTAGTATTTAAATTAATTAATTTTTTAAATAATTAATTTATAATTAATTAATTTATAATAATTATTAATTAATTAATTAATTTAATAAATAAATTAATTAATTTACTAAATTAATTTATTAATTTTTTAATTTATTTTTCAAATTAATTAATAAGTAAATTAATTATTTTCACTATTTAAAAAGTGAGGGAATGACACTAATAGTGAGGGAATGATATTTTATTTTAATACATGTTTTTATCTGAGTTACATCTACCTAAAGTTTGAAAATGATAAGATACTAAGTATATCTAATATTTATTATAATTTAGTCTTATATATTTAATAGTTTTTACAGGTTTGGGAAATAAAATTGGCTGGCACGATTGAACAAAAAAAAATTGATAATATACTCATCTTGAATCATTCCCTCACTTCAGCGTCATTCCTACACTTTATACACTAGTGAGGGAATGACGAATTCAATGAAATTTAAAAATAACAGTTAGGCCTAATTAATTTCTGAAGTCAATCACATACAATTATATTCATACAAGAAAGCGACATATAATTATCCACTTTCTCGATGAAGTTGTATTTTATTTTACTCTAAAAAATGACATGAGGGAATGACAAATGTAAAAAATTTTACCTGGTTTGATTCATTCAAATTTATTCCACAGCAAAGCTTCTTTAAGTTGAAGATGGAAACATACTGCAATTTTGTTCTATGATGCCAGTTGTTAACTTCTGAAGTTTTTATTAAAATATTTTTATTCTAAGAAGATTGCAGGTGATAAGAACATTGTTGTGAGGGAATGACGCGAAACACTGGGGACAAAATTTAAAATAGTGCTGTGCTAATATTTTTATCAGAAATTAAATATAAAATTGATTTTCTGATTTCTATATTTCAGTATTCTGAAATAAAAAATACGAATTTGTAAAAAAAAAAAATTTTTATTTCAGAAACAATTTTTTTCTTTTTTTAAATCAGCAGTGGGGACAAGTGAGGGAATGACATATTGGTATATTTTAATTACCTAAAATAAATAAAAAATAAAAATTCATAATTTTATTTTTATTCTTTTGTTAGCTTGCATTCCGAAGGACACTTTCCCTGAATTTTTTTTTTTTCGTAAGCTGTAAAACAAACATAAAATATACTGGGGACATGAAAATGACTGTTTTTGTGAGAATGACCCATATACATATCTATATTACCAAAAATCATGAATCGGCAACGATGTATTATTTTTAAAGGAAAAAAACAGTCTGTATGCATAATGCAAAATATAATATATTGAATGCATGCAAATGTACAAACAACGTTTAATAATGAATGCATACAAATAAGTTTTGTAAAAAATAATGAATCAATGCGTAATTTATTATAATGAATTTATGTATAATTTATTATAATGAATAAATACATAATTTAATAAAATGAATATGTGAAAATATATGAGCTAATTGTAAAGATTTAGTATATGAAATATACAACATCCAGGTAATGTCACTGGTAAGTGACAGTATATTTAAGCACATTGGCCACCTCTTACTAATTAAGAAAAATTAGATACATGCAGACAATTAGGTTCGACGCACACACGCAACATGGCTTGTAGGCATCCAAATTAATCTGATCCGAAAACAAATTCAGCGTGATAATAAACCCAAGCCATGAAGCTGTAAGGTTAACATGATATACACAACCACGTGATTGGACACAACCATGTGATTAGTTCAAGTTCTCATTTGTGGAACAGTATTTTTGAAAATAGCAGAAAACTGAAATTGCATTTTACTGCTTTTCTTGTAGTACGTAAATGAGAATGGAAAAAAAATTATCTCTAGTATAAAAACTGCAATTTTGTGAAAATTATCATGAAGACAAGAAATAATCCAATTTTAACTGCAGTTTGAGGAAAACAAAATCCACAAAGAAGTAGTTGTAAAAAAATGAAATAAAAAATACAAGCACCTTTCTGTTGAAACAAAGATGTCTGTTTCATAACTAAACCAAAAGAAAAACTGTCCCTTTATGATTATCAGGAAAAAAAATTACAATACGAATAACATGCCATATTCAATTTTAATTATAAGAAAAACTTAGTTTGCGCCTATTTACAGAAATAGCCATTTGGAAACTAACATGAGATTTTGGATTTAACATCCTATCAAAAAGTTTTGATAGAGTTTTTACGCAATGTACAGTGCGCAAAAAAGTTAACGGACAACCTGAATATTTTTTGATCTTCATTTTCTAGGACTCTATCTTAGCGGTTCGATGGGGTAACCTCAAAAATGTTAATTAATAAGTGCAGGCGATATTTCAAGTTAAGAAATGAGACTCAAGAATTTATCATTATTTTTTTTTAATAATCAAACCTTCCTTTTCTTCACGACTGATTCGAATTTCTGACCCTTAAGATATAGGGGTAGCCGCCATCTAGGAGATATGGTCACTATAGTTTCGTCAGGAGACCGTAGCACTTAAGCGAGCGTAGCACTTTATACCTTACTAGTGGGCTGCGCCCCCTGCTCGCTAACGCTCGCCAACCCCCGAAAATTGCTATGCAATGTTATATGGTTTGCTTCGCAAACCAAGCTCGCTTCGCTCGCTACTAACTTAGGTACATTGCAAATGCACAAAATTCTAAGAATTCAAATCCATATAACAACTTTTTTTTCTAAAATAAATTACATCTCTTTAGTAAATACCGAGTCCTTAAAATAAATTTGAATTCAAATAAATGGCATGTGCTCTAGTATAAAATCTTAAGATAAAATTTCTAAAACTGATATCTCTTTAAGAAGGTTAAAATTTCGGCTATAATTAAGTCTATTAAAAATTGAAATAAGTAAATTGCAATGAAAAAACCTGCATAAACAAATAAATTCTAGTAAAACAACTAAATTCGTGATATAAATCAAAAATTGTCAAGTAAATTCGTAATACATGAATTCGTGGGAAAAAAAAAACGCTTTCGACAAAAAACTAAAATAGAGATCTATCGACAAAGACTTCTGCCTAGCTTATGCTCTCCCTGGTTATTTCATTTCCGTTTTTAAAAGCGCTATATGTTGAGCCATCTTAGCTAGATTTGGCATGTGACATTTTTAGGGGCAATCATTGGTCTATTTTCTAGCGTTGCCATTCGGGGAGTTGTAATGAGGCTTTTTTTTATCGCCGTGTAAGAGAAATATATATATAGATAATTCAAAGTTCCTTAGACTATTATTAAAGAAAATAATAAAAAGTAATAAATATTTACCGTAAGTTTTTTTGTATGGAAATATTTTTGGATAAATGAATTTTATAACTGTGGGCAAAAATTTTACAATGCGTTTAAAAAGTTTTCAAGATCGAGCGAAATACGTCAACAGTAAAATGAACATTCAGTCGTCAAAATTTTGGATCGTTCTCTTGGCCAAGCTATTGGGACCATTTTTTTCAGATTGCACCTACCTCCTATATTTTGGCGGACAGAAATCCGAATATTTCGAAAAATAGGCATTTCTATTCAGAGAAAGCATGTTTTGTATCTGATCTCATAACTTAAAATATCATCTGCACTAATTAGTAATCATATTTTAGGTCATTCTTTGGAACTATAAAGGTTGATTCCTAGAACGTGAAGATTCGATCATTTGGATCAGAATTTATTCAGAATAGTCTTGTCTTTTCCCGCTCCGTACTATAAACAAATAGTATTAGATAAACTGATTTAGATGTCGAAACACGATTCCCCGCGTGTGGAATTACAAAGGTGTAATAGTTTAAAAAACAGCCAACAGGTAAATGTAAATTATTTAAAATTATCCTTAATAATATAAGACAGGCATGAAGTAACTACAGAACAACATTAGCATTTATGAAACGTTAAAATTCAAGTTATTATCGTATCTTGATGAAAGTGTGGATTGCTTAATTTTGAGAACTGTACCTCTGTACTTCTTGGCATACTTTCATATTCCAGATCATTAGGGAAATATAAATACCTTCCTCAACCTGCTTTGTCAGCGGTTCTAAATTAACGAAAAGTAACTCCAAATCAGAGAAGTTTTCGCATATTTACATTAGCAACTGGTCTGAAAGGTCAGAAACAGACAAACCAGCTGCCTGCAAACAATGGACCTCCAGACACAGAAAAGTGGACAAAGTGAGTTTTCCGTCTCAAAGATTCTATTTTACCCTCTAAATGGAATTTTCTGGCACGGAAAAATGACACGAATCATTAAGATTTCGGGCCACTAGCAAAGCCCACTAATGACCGACAAGTTAGGGCTTTCTAATTAGGGTCTGAAACTGTAAACAGAACCCACCTTTAGGCTTTCTCTCATAGCATTTATCCTCATTAGGGGGGAGCTTGTCGCCACTTTTGGGGTGGAACGATGTTGAGATAATATTATGCACTCGGTCCAAATGCCCTATCATTATACTATCATTGAGTTGCCCATCACCGGGAAATGTGTTGCACTACATTCTATATATACTTCAATTTAATAGGCAATTAGAAATTGAAACAGCTATTAATTTTATTAAATGATAATTTGTCACATTTTATAGCCTATAAAACTGATAATTTCGCCTAAATTTTTGTCTTCAGTTTAAAAAATTTGAAATACTTTCCTTTTTAAGAACTGCATGAGATGATTTTTTTCTGAATATTTTGAAAATATTGTTGCAGATTTTTTTTTTTTTTTTTGCATTTTATCCAGGTGAAATAGGCAAAACAGTTCTTCTTATTTGTTTACTGATGATAATTATTTTTTTAAAGTGCTAAACAAATGATAATCTATTTTATAAATCTATTAAACCTGGAAATACAATCAATTGAGATTTATTTCTATTATTTTTTAATCTTATTTCAGAAATTCAGTTAATGTTACGAAATAATTTAATTTGGAATCGAACATAGTTCACACGTGATGATGAATTCATTCCATTTGGTTGATTCTCGCTTGTTGAGTCTATTTCATGCAACATTAATTTTTCATTCAATGATTCCATTCCGTTCGACAAAATTTTTTTATCTATAAATCCATTTTAATCAGTAAATTTTTAATTTAATAAATCCATTCCATTCGACAGAAACTTTCATTTGACGAATCCAATCAATCATGCATTTAATAAATCCAATCAACGATCCATTTGATGAATTCAATCAATGACCCAATTAAAATTACTATCGTATAATTACTTTTTCGTTAAAATTTAAATTTATTCACATTATTTCAAAACCAAGATTTTAAAAAAAAATCTACTAAATTGCCTTATGCCTGAACAACATTTGTAAAAGTTTCGCTAGAGTTCGAGTAGTTTTAAAAAAATGACAAATAAAAGTTCATTAAGTTCAAGTTCATTGTAAGATTCCAATTTTTATAACCGATAACTAAATATAATTGCAGTGTTAAGGTATTATGTTATATGTATATCATCAGATGATATTACAAGTTTTCTATTGGTAAAAATAATATTCAAAAATCTATTGCAAACCAAAACTACTCGAATTTAATTCATTTTACTCTAAATTATACTTAAAATAACTTTCTTTTCCCGCAACCCTCGAAAGAAGAAAACTAGAATTATAGATCAAAAAATTATCCCTTGCCCATTTTTCTTTTTCCCTCAAGTTTGAAGCTTTAATGACCATTATTTCCAGACGAAGATAACTCTAAAGAAACGTGTTGATTTCTCGCCAAAACCACTAATGATCGTGACTTCGTCATTTGGCGAAATCACCTTGATTTGTGCCAAGAAGGCAGGTAGTAAATGCCTTGAAACAATTACAACTTCTCTTCAAGTTTCAGAGGAAGAGTTGGTTAGAAATTGTGCTCTGAGGCAAAAGTTTTGTAATTGCTAGTTGATGGCTTACCACCTAGGAACTGACACTGTCTTAGATATATCGGAGTCATATTATTTTCTTGCTATTATAACTGTTATTAATTCTTCATTTTTTCGTGTTTTTGGGAAGAGTTCACTTAGATCTTGTTAATATCGGTTGCAATGGAATTTTTATGAATAAAATACTATCATTAGAAACTCAAAACAAGGAGTTACAATGCGTTTCACGCTGCAAGTTCAATCTAATTCTGGCATCTGAATAAAATTATTTTCTTTCGTTTTTTTTCCGTGTATTAAATGAAGTGGTTATATAAGCATTACAATGTACTGACAGTAAGGAATTGGTAATAAAATAAATTTTCGTTGAACAAACATTTAAAAAAATCACTTTGCATTACACGTAAGAAATTCCGGATCAAATTGCGGTTTAAAAAACCCGAATTTTGCATCATCCGTTAAATCGGATTAAATATTTCACGGAAAAAATTTATTTGTACCGTAAATTATTTTATCGCAACTTTTACAGTAATATTTATTTAATTAGATTGATTCCGTGATTTTAAGGTAATTATTACACGAAAAATTACGATATATCAGATTTTTTTTGTTCCATGACATGTTTATTAAAAAAGTTATAGCAACCCTTAGTGCCGGGAATTTTACCGTAATTTGCTCCAGAATTTTTTACAATAAAATTAAAGATATGATTAAGAAATTTAACGCAAATCGGTGCTACTTAAATCTCAGTTTTTAGGTTTCATGAGTGCTTTCTTTCAAAATAATTGTAAAAGATGTCAGGTGCCTAATATCCTAATTTTTTTTATCTCCAAACAGTTAATCTTCCAGTCATTTATGACAGTTATTTAAATATTTTTTTCGTTTAATAATACTTGAAAATTATTATTGTTATTATTAGTTTCAGGTAGAGTAAAATTGGATAACTTAATCTCTTGTTTTCTTTTTTTTTTCACAGTAATACTATTGCAAAGTATACAGTACTACTCCACTAGATTTCAGATGCGTTTTCGTGTATAAGTAAGTGTATAAGTATGCTGTTCCTGATACCCCATAGTTTTATCTAAAACAGTTGCTCTTCCAGTCATTTATGGCAATTGTTTTAATATTTTTGCTTTTAATAATACATGAAAATTATTATTTGGTTCAAGTAAAGCTGGGTTACTTAATCCTTTGTTTTCGTTTTCTACGTAACACTATTAAACGTCTATATTTTGTTAAAACGTAAAACTCTCTTTTGCTGGCATTAAATTGGAAAAATGCTACAATCATTAATTGTAAAAAATGCTACTACTTCTACTATACTATGACTTGACTTCACTTTGTTAAGTCGATTCGACTACTAATCTTATCATATGATGTATTATCAATGTCTTGGTTTAAATGTTTTTATTAAAAACCAAAGTTTAAATAATCATTAAATTGTTTTAGATTTATATATATTTTTTAAAGTATTTCGAAAAAAACTGTAAATTAAAATTAATTTCTATAAAAAAATAACTAAAAATAATTGGGTTTTTTTCGTAAATATTCTGCAGTTATTCAATAAAATATTACATACATTAAAAAAAATTCTAGAAATTAAACTAAAAATTATATGTTAAGCTTTTGAAATATATAAAACTATGAAAATTTGAATTTAATAAAAGTTGATCTAGAAAAAAGATATATATATATATTTTTAAATAAATTTTCTTAAGAAATACTAAAAACATTCTTGACGCTCTAATCAATACAGTTTTAACAATCAACGCCCCCGTATGGGCTTTTAACAAAATACTAAAACATCTAGCCTAATTTATCCCTTCACCGCAGTGAACTTTCTCAGAAACTATACAGCATTAAATTCTGATTAAATACCCCAGTTCCTTAATTAAATTAAATGATACCACCAGAGCGTGCAAAATTTTCCAGTCTTCAGCTGTTCGTAACGTTTTCCTGTTGTCTTTAACCTTCTAGGCAACGTTCTGTTTTGGATGAAAGGACCCCTTCTCATCTGAGTGAAAAGAAGACTTTGTCTTAGGGGCCCATCCTCGAGTAATCGTTGGAAGAAGAGGGGGATGTCAAGTCAATTCGACTTCGCTTGGTTACCTGTCAAAGGAATGGAATTTGTGGTTGTGTTCCTTCGGCAACTGTGTACCCGCCCTTGCATAATCTGATTATACCTGTATATGGTCCTTGTTGCAAATTGACTAACTTTGAAAGTGCTTGAAAGTCAGTGATTTGTTGGCGACCTACTTTAACCGTGTCTCTTTCGCGGTCGATTAGGAGAAAAGGAAGACATCTGGTCTCAAAAGAGCAGAGATTATAACAATTTTCTATTAATTTGACATAGTTGATTTTAGATGAAGAAATATGAAAGGTTCAGGCCAGAGTTATGGACAGTTTTGTCCAGAAAAAGCTAACAGCTCAACGTAATTTGTTTTTAATTTATTTATTTAGAAGCTTCAAAAAATATAGAAATGACATTAAGTAGTTCATTTATGATGGGTGCTTATTGGCATTTAAACTGGCCTGGTGTGCTGAAATTATAGAAGTAAAATACTTTTTTATTTATAAAACCATGTGATTTTATATCTCCATACTTAACTGTACTGACCACACGTATAAATCTTTCAGGTACTCAAATGTGAGAATATGCTGAAACTCAATCAGAATATGTTGGCACTTGCTTATATTTCATCACAAATTCAATCTTAAAATACCTACAAGAAGTTCAAGCGTTTTATGAATGTTCAGTTGCCATGTTCAGTGAGGAAAAAAATAAATATAGAAAAATAAATAATCATTAATTTCTATTCTTTCTCAAGGAAGTGCATTCTCTGAAATAAAAATTCGTACTTAAGATTCAGCAATTCTTTTCGTTATTTTACACAGTCGTTTCGTCAAGACAGTTTTGATAAAACTATTTTCTTAATCATGTGTCATCTTAGTGAATTCTGAGTGTTGTCCCTACTGTTATCGTGTCCTACTGTTATCGTGACCCTTCTGTTAGGAAAATGTTACTGTAAGCTGCAATCTCTGAATAGATATTCAACTTTAACTATTGTACGCAAGAGAAAACGCTTTAAATAACTTAATAAATTTCTTTTCATCCACTATGACGTCACGAAAGGTTCCGCAATATTTTTCTATTTGATTTTCGGACTACTCATACTCATTTTATTTAATTTCGTGTTTTCTAATCTATTGCGTTATTTGGCATGTTGTATTAATACTAATTAATAGAATTGAATGATGATAATGGCCAGACTGACGGGCATTTTGTTAGCTTTTTTCAGTATTTCGCTTATAGCTCACTTATACCGATAGACTGAGCGATAGGATGAAGTTTACGGAAGATATATAGAAATCGATGCATAATCCCAACTACTTATTTTTCTTTTAGTTCAAAAGATTTGATGGCGCCATTGCGCATGCTCAAGCTCGGTCGCATCATTCGTATACCTAAACAGATTTACATAAATTCTCACTTTTGTTCCTGCCTTTACTCTTAGAAATAAAATTGACAATTCAGCAATCTTTGAACAGTATTTTGTTAATTTTGAAAATCATTTCCTCACGAAATCTCATGATTTGTGACGAAACACGAACTCTCAAATATGAGACGAAATATCTTCCCCAACGTGGAACATGCTCGCAGTGCATTCTGAGAGATTGTTAATTGGAATAACGAACTAGATTGAAGACAAAATGATATATACTAGATTGACGAAATATCCGCTCTGTGTATTTACCAGAAAACTGTTTCGTCAGAAACGAGGAAAGTTTTATAAAATTTGAGCATCCAGTTTTTGCAGCGTTTATTGGAATTACTTATGCTCCATATGATTACATTTGATCTATCCTGAATTATTATAACTAAATTACCATAATTCCA